>NC_051271.1:8057500-9432500 GCF_015220745.1 Sebastes umbrosus
CAAGAAGACGCCCCCCTCACTCTGCCCCTGTTTGTATCTAAAAAGCATCTCTTACGTAATACCGGCTATCCCTAAACGGTGGCGTAACAGACATTATGTGTCTGGATAAGGCCGATGAACCTGTTTTGTCAGCCAATGGAGAAGCTGTTTATCGGGACAGCAGCATGAATTGATTTTCCGTTTCCAGAGGCAACAAAGGAAAAAAGCCACTTCCTCATTTCTAAATGCATCTCGTTGGAACAAAGTGTAAGAAGAGTCAGCTAAACAAAAAAGCGATTCTAATCGGGTGATTTATGCCGGTCATTATAAAGGTACATTGCTGTCACAAGAAGAGTTGAGACGAGGACAGCGGACTGAGATCAAACTCCAAACTCTGATCACGTAGACAAATCGCATATCAGTGTCATGCACCCTTGGCAGCCAATCTAATTTAATTTTCTCTGGCAGTGAAGAGAAACTGCAAAAAAAAAGGAAAGCAATGTTACTGTCAGAGTTCTTAAGATATGACAAAAATCAGACAATACCCAGATGGAAAGATACATCAAGAGACGGCATTAAAGGACTTTAACAAACAACACAAAGACAGGCCCGTCACCATGTCTGGACACCTTAAGGAGTAAATCTACTGAATCGAATATGGTTTCACATTTCAAGCCTATTGTAATTCTGGCCACAAGCAATCTTTCTCACTTTTTATTCTATCATAGGTCATAGTATCAGATTTACGTGGATGCGTTGACATTGCAGTCGGCACAGACTACATGGCGTATAAGGACAAGTGACAAAAACAAGAAATGGGTTCTAATTGCGCGCATTATTGCATTCATACACCTTTTTCATGCAAACGGGCTGTGCTGAAACAGTAGAGCAGACACAGTCCTGTGTTGGAATTTTGTATACTGCTGTTATTTAATGCAAGAATAACTACAATCTACTCTTGCTGAGTGTCTTTCTTCTGGTCTACAACACAAATCTGTCACATGTCAGTGGGATAAATGTGCTGCTGCTCCATCAAATTTAAAAAACTATACGCTTGACTAACACACAAGATTGATCTGAACCACTTTCTGTAAGTCTGCTGTGCAGAAGTTGAAACAAAAGAGCGGAAATTAGACCAGGCAATGTAATAAGCCTCCCTTTGTTAATTAAGATCCACTCGGTTTTTTGTATCCGACTCCCTCCATCCCTCCCTCCATAATGCCCTCCGTGGTCTCCCAAACAAAGACGGGCTAATTGGGAGTCTGGAGTCGACCACAAAAAAACAAACAGAAAAACAATCCATTACCTCTGAACTGTAATTGAAAGCAGAGCCTGGGGTTAATTACAAATCGTTAATCATCCCATTCACCTCCAGCTACCTTTATCGTTTTTCATTCCACCAACTTTTTTTCTTTTTTATACCAATCACTAAAACTCCCTCAGCATGGGATGGAGGGAAACCGCCGAAGGGAGGGATAAAGACAAAACAGATCAGATAAATGGAGGGATGACAGGAATCGATGGAGGGATAGACACGAGGAGAGAGAACGTAACAATAAGGGAGATTGATTGATCTGTAATGAATGAGGGAAATGGCTCGCTGGAGTGATCCGTCCCAGTCACGTCCGGGTTGATTGCGGGACGTTTTGTGAAAGGTTGAAAGGCGATAGAGTATTGTGATGCCGATTGACAGCGCAGGTCGACACAAGAGACACAATTTGCATTTTCATTACATTCGAGATTGACTTCCTTCTCCTCTGTGGTTTGACACGCACACACACACACACACACACACACACACACACAGTAATGCATACATGGAAAAATCATAGACCCTTGGCGTCTCTGCAGTGTGTGAGTGACAGCTACAAAGTGGCCCCGTGTGCATCAGGGTACAGCACATTATTTGCTGTAAACAAACTCTAATATTGAAACTAAGGTATTATTTCAGCCTTAAGTCATGTGTCCTGGATTTGGAAAAGTTTTGCAATGTGAAGCCGCACACACACACACACACACACACACACACGCGCACACACACGCACACACACGCACGCACACACACACACACACACACACACACACACACACACACACACACACATATACACTGTTTCTTCAGACAGGCACTTTTGTCAAGCAGACAGTTTTGACAGCCAGCAGCCCTCAGACTGAAAGGAGCAGTCATCTGAGTGTGGCATCACTAAGGAACGCCAAAGAGGAAAAGCCTGCGGGGGCCACCGAGGGCCCCGATACTGACACTGTGACTGACAGACCTACTGTCCCATTCTGTGACAGCAGGGCATGGGATATACAGACACGACAAGCCACCCCGAAAGCATCTTCCCAGAGACAGAAAAGAGCTGATCCCTGCATTGTGATCCAAACAGAAATTCTCTCTGTAGCTTATACTGTCTCACATAAAACTCAGCGGGCAGCCAACAGCACAGACATCCTGTCCTGGCAGGAGAAACCACTGGTGGTACTGTACATAAAAAGTTAAAATCTGATTCATACTCAAGGCAGGAGAGCCTCTACCTTCTCCTCGTCTTTCTGCTCTCTGTCCATCAGCTTCTTTCCATCACTCAGAGGGCAGAAGTAAATATAATCCAACAGAAATGAAGTAAATTTGTAAATTTGCTTGCCTTAGTTAGTTTTTTTCCCTTCTTTTATACACCTTTACCCACACACACACATTCTCCACTCATGCACACACACACACACTACTGACACCACTGACTTCCACACTCCACACAATTAACTCTTTAATTTGGTCTAATTTGGGTTATATGATTTAATAAAATATCTTTTGTTGACATTTGCTCATGGCGTGTCCCCGTTTAGTTATGGCATAACACTCTCCTATGCACAAAAAACGTTGTCGCTCTTAATGCTATGTCACCTGACTTCCTCCTTTGCTCCCTTCATAATTACTACGGCCAACAGAGGTCACCGCCTAACAATTTTGAACCTCCTTGTCGTGATCCAGCTAACCAATAGATGATAACGGCCTACTGAGCCAATTAGCAGGTAGAGTAGGCCCGTACCACCTCAAATCTATGCTCCACGTGGCAACTGATAACGGCCATTTAATGGGCTGATAACATTCAAAGCTGGTGAAGCTGCTATAGCAACATATGAATGCTCACGGATTTGGAAGGAGATGCATCAGCTATGTTCAACTGTCCATATACTTTTGGCCATGCAGTGTATCAAAGAAGGTTAATTGGATCCCACAGACAAAAACACGCTGCACAGAAAATGTGTTAAGTGAAGTCCAGCTTCTTGGTGCGTTGATTAGTTCTTCTCGGCTTTCTTTCGTGGGAGTTAAATCCTGGTCTCTCTCTTTCTCACACAGAGAGTGAAACCTCAACGTCCCACAGCGTGTGAAACCTGAAGCCTTCCCTCGCTGCATGCCCCACTTGCTGCTGTACCTCCTCTGGGGGAAACATCTCAGCAGATTCACACAGGCTCACTGTGATCCACAGTCACATATGCGTGTAATTTGCTGCCCTGCTTTTGTCGGGGAAGACACTGCAGGAGAGGACAGTTGTGGAAAGTTGGGCAATAAATGAAGTGAGGAGAGCAAACTGAAAACCTCAGGAGTGGGAGTGAACGAGCACTCGCATCCGTTTGGAGCTGACTTCAGATGAACCTCTTATCTCTGTGTGAAAGTTGAGTCCCAGGATGACTTTTTCAGCCAACAACCGTCCTCTCCTCGTGTACTCGGAGAGTGAATCATTGGTGAGGTTTCTCTTTAGTTTCTCACAGGTTTCCACAAGTAGTGGCACAGTTGCTACTGTAGTTACCCACCACCTTTCGACATACAATTCAAAATCTCCCCTTCATATTTTGTCATATGATGGGAGTCACAATCCACCGGAGAAACTAAGGTCTCTTCCTGAGGGAGGCAAACGGAGAAAAGAGAAGTGATTGAGCTTATCAACTCCCCCCCTTATGTGGCGATAAAAAAGACTGACCTGGGCAAAATCAATAGAGGTTTATAAAGGCTGCTGTTGCGCTGTGGATAAAATGTCATGACCAGTCTGAATTTAACAGAGCGAGGTGGACGCAGAGCAAGAAGGGAGGAATTGAAAGCTGAATAAACAGACAAACTGGCCTCTCTTTAGATGGGACCCATATCAACATGTAACTACTCAATATGATTTCACACAAATAAGTTGTCATTAAATGTCAAAAATCTAATTCCATGTTATTTGCAGGAAATAAAAAAAAAAACAGCGAGCAAATAAAACTCCATATCTCTTGGGATTCTGAAGAAAATAAGAGGCTTTGTACACAATACATTACAGGTCTCTAATCATTATATTATAGTTTAATTTATCCATATTTTACATACCATACATACTGTATCCATATTGTATATGGCAAAAATGATCACTCTTATAAACTGTTCACACAGTAAATATGGCAATTACTCAATTACTTTTTTGTTTCAACTTCACTCCTACACTTATTTTTATATGGGACATTTTTTAACACTTAATAATAAATATAATAAAAACGTAATATTTTTTACCTATGTCCTTTGGGTGTGATTTTGATATAAGCCATTATTGGTTTCTTCCACACCTTAGCGTATATTTTACATTCCTTTCATGTGAATTGTATTTTACTGTCTTTTTATATGTGTGAAACAAATAAAACATAAATATGTCAAATTAATATTCCTTCACTATGATATTCCAGTGATGGGGTCAGATATGATGTAGGAGGCACACAAGAAAACCAACATCATCTCCGTTGAATTGCGGATGACCACGCACCAATTTCCACAGCAATTCAACGTGCGCTGTATTTTAGCAGCTCCACACAACACTGTATACCTCCAATATCTAATTGTCTACAAGTGGGGAGACAGTGTCCTAAATAGGACAAATGGTGCGAGTGCTCTAGGAAGGCAACGATGTGTCAAACCCTGCCATGGTTGGTAAGAGGTTGGAGAGCCAGAGTGATTAAAGCAATGAATCACCAGTGGGGAGGCCTCAGCTGCTGGCGTCATCTCACACGCAAGTTGGCAATTCAGGGCGCACCACAAGCAGCAACAGCAATTCTTCACTAAAAACAAAATGTTTGTGTGTGTGTGTGTGTGTGTGTGTGTGTGTGTGTGTGTGTGTGTGTGTGTGTGTGTGTGTGTGTGTGTGTGTCTGAGAGGGAGAGATGTTTCAATGTAGACGCATTGTTTTTCACACCGTTGTTTATACAGCGCTGTATAAATGTGTCCA
This sequence comes from Sebastes umbrosus, assembly GCF_015220745.1. Lineage (NCBI taxonomy): Eukaryota > Metazoa > Chordata > Actinopteri > Perciformes > Sebastidae > Sebastes > Sebastes umbrosus. The sequence continues at coordinate 8,062,726 of NC_051271.1, forward strand.
ATTTCATCCTCATTCTTCGCCAGCCGAAACAGGACTCATAAATCTAGATAGTACATGAGCACGGAGGGCTGCGATCACTTTGTAATACTGTGAGCAAATGAGTTCAGGTGTTACTGCAGGTGTGGAGTGGAGTGGGGAGAGATATGACGTGAAAAATATGACAAAAATATTGCTGTATAGAGAAATAAGCATTAAAAATTGTGGCAAAAGGGAGTTCTTCTCTGCATGTAGAACTGCAGGGAATAAGAGAATGCTTTGAGCTAAATACTAGCATTAGCATTGAAGTATAAAGAGCAAAAAACACAGCATAGGGAGAAGGTCTGGGTGGATGGCTGGCACAAAAAACACCGGACTTTAGCCCAGGAGATTTGTGTTTGTACCCCATGTGAAACCAGAAGTCTAAGTTGATTTATTTGTCATGTAACTTTCTTACTTCACTTACACCACTTCCTTCCTTTTAACCTAAACCACGATCTTTTCCTGAACCCTTTATTTTGATAAGACTGTATGCATGTAACGAGTAGAAATTGCCACGTGTTGCTGGATATTCGTAGGGGAATGCACGAAAAATGAGGAATAACCTTTCGTTCATAAGAACCGTTGTATCATGATAAAAATGACAGTGTTAAGACCGACAATGCCATCCATCAAATAGTGCAACGAAATAAAATAGAATAAAATGACCAAAGTCATAAAAAAAACTGACCAAAACAAAACTGAATTTAAAACTAAGAGCCAGCTAAAAATACATCCCACACCATAGTAACCTTGGGGATGAAATAAAGACAGAAAAAGGACTAGAAACAAAGGCAGCACAACTAAGCGTGGCCCTGCTGGCCACACTGACAGACACCAAGCCAATCCATCCTTGTTCTTCATTTCACGCCTCTGCCTGCATCGTTTATCCTATTCAAGTGAGGCGTCAATGCCAATATTTAGCCATATGAACTGTGATTGATGATGACACCCACAGTCTGCCACACTAACTATTCTCTCCACAACAACAGGATACTCACGTCTGCTTTAATTGACAGAACAGAAACAACACAGCCGTCCTGCAGCTGTTCTCTGACACCTGGGGAACTAACAGGAAGGATTATGGTCCAATCGGAGCCACTGGTCTTATCAACTGCCACAATTCAAATCTTTTTATACATTTTTTTCTAACTCTAACTTCAACTTATACAACAGTAATTGCTTTCATACATATCATTGTATATATACTGATGCCTAAGGAAGAAAGCAATTTGTGTTCTTTCTTAACATTACTGTGTTATAAGTTGAAGTCAGTCTGGATTTCAACAAAAATTGCCATCTGCATAGCACTTTAAAGTCTATTTTCAACCTGTCAAGACTACTTCAGTCGTTCGCTTTCAAACTAAGCCAAGGTTATTAGAATAGTGTGGGTGAGAGGCTTGCTGAAGTTTCTTGAGTGAGTGTCTAACATACATGATGCAAGACTAAAGGAAAGGAAAATGAAAAGGAAGCGGTTTTCCAAGCCACCTTCAGATAATATCTGATCGCATGCCAAGAATGCCCGGTGGTTGATCTTGGAGATGGACGCCTACAACGAGCTGCAAGACGCCTTGATCACAGCAGAGGATCTCCGACTCAAACTGAATCAAAAGCTGGGTCTTATTCGTCGGTTGATGTAGCCTAGACTCCACATCTTACCAAAGCCAAGACAGAGTTTATTATCCAAAGATAGTGTGGGTGTCTCAGTATTACACCGTTGGACTTTTTAACTGAAATCATCTAACTATAAAGCAAGGAATCTTTGTCTGTCTGTCTGTCTGTCTGTCCGTCTGTGGGTACATCCTTTGCATATCTCAAGAACCGCTTATCCGATCTCCACCCTTGCAGGTATATCGCTTGGGACCCATGGATGTGTTGTGTCGAAGTTCGTGCAATTTAAACATGCGACACATTCACTATTAAACTTTGAATAAACAAGCGATAGCACTCGGTGAAACTGAAAGCAACGTCGACTTATTTTGTCTGGTCAGTTGTATGTCATGTGACTTGTTAGTATCGTCAGCCCTGTGAGTCAGTTGAGTCGTGAGTCGGTGAAGTTAACATCAACTACGACTGTTTCCTAACCCTAACCCTTCCTAAGTTGTTGTGTTGCCTAAACCTAACTTCCTGCGAAAACGGAAGTTTATTTTGACGGTGCTCTTCCTGGGGACTTGGTGAGAATGTGTTGTAAATGGGCACTGCACTAGTTAGCCCACCTTAAAGTGGCCATTGTGATAAAATGCTAATGTTTGGCATGTCTCATTTCACGTTCTGGCTTTGTGCTATACGGCCGTGGGCACCAGTCAATTGGCAGGATTTAGGTTTATTTGTGACGATGAGTCCAGACGGAGAGAGGATCAGACAGTAGGAAAGCTGTGAACTGAGGCCAAGTCCGTTTCGTTTCAGCAGCATATTTCAGTATTCATGATGCTCAAAGTCAAAGTAAAGCAACTCTATGAAGTGGCTTGGAAAAACACAGGGCCTGTGGACAAAGTGTTAAAACTAGTTTGTTGTAATTGTGTACTGAACATTACACTTACAGTAACATAGCAAATTAGACTGTGATGATGATACTGGAGAGATATCTGTGAAAAGAACATTCTCAGCTAATTTGTCTCCCATTGGGGCAAACTGTGTGTGTGAATTATTCTGGTGAGGAGTAATAACTGGGACGAAGAGGAAGAAGAAATGATGGATGGAAGGAAACCAAAGCTGATAAGTCAGCCTTGAAAAAACACCTCTCATTTCCCTTTCATTATAAGAGTGGTTGATGTATTCACCTTGTATTTGTGTGTGTGTGTGTGTGTGTGTGTGCAGGCAATATATATGCAGGCTTTGATTTTGCCGGCTGAAATAAAAGCTATCGCTGGCAGATTTTATTAGCTGCAGGTAGCTGCAGCTAGGTCTTCACATACAAGGGATTTGCTTTGCTGTATTGGTGCATAGACAAGAAACATAGATATAGAACAGACCAAAAATTTCAATTAAAATACGATCAAAATACTATTGAAAGATAAAAAAAATGGGTAAAATGTAGCTGTTTAAAAAGAACGAGCTAGACAAGAATGTGCAAAAATATTGGTGCCTTCAAATGAAACTTGTGAGCTCATGTTTACAACATGGGAAGTTGTGTACACGATATGCTTGGTGTTCAAGTGGTTTAGTCGTGAGAGGACCGCTGCTAAGCAACGGCAATATTAACGTTACTGTCGGCGTGTAGAAGCCAAAGAGGCTATACAAAATATAAAGGCATAATGACAGAGGAAAAAGATGAGGCCAAAGAAAAACAATAAATAACTATAGTTACAATATAATAACTTATTATGCAACAAAATATTAACTTCCATGGCCTCCGCCATTTCTGACAACGTCAACAAACACGTCACAACTTGTAAACTCTCGGAAACTTTCCACTTACGCGGTCGTGAATACCACAAGAGGGGGGTGTTCATATGGACTCTTCTCGTGAACACAGTAAACACGACCCCATTTGAAGGCACCATATATTCTAGGGGATGTGCTAAAGTTCACAGTATTAATTATAAAAAGAATATGCAATGTACAGAGATAATAGTCCAGAAAGACATGCGTCAATGTAATGCATTATGCAGATGTGAAGATGTTGATGTAACATCTTTTTTTTTTTAGGGGTCTTGTGAGGAAAAAAAGACACCAGCCCTCCAGAGTCTTTTCATACAGTATCACTCTTACCCGTCCCATGCATATTGTTTTGGCACGTGGAGATACATCCGGAGCTTGACAGGCCTACAGTGCTTAGTTACGGTTGCTAAGCTATGATTGTACCATCACTTTGCAAATCAGCCTTTTGTCATTCCGCCGATACATCAAAATATTAAATTAAATTGTTCTATAAACTCTTTAGTTGCTCAAGAACAATTATCCATCTCACTGGCTTTAATCATTGAATAGCTTCACTGAGCAATTACTCTATATTCAGTATGACAGCCAAACGAAGGTAATGCAAAATTCCTATTGCTATTACTGTCTCATAATTTGAAGCCACTGTGTATTTAGTACATGTCTTTGTTTAATTGACAGACCACCTCAGAGTCTATTATTTTCTACCTGTTAAAAAGTCTTTATTTCCTGCTTTTGAAACCAGAATAATGAGAGCAATGAGCTTTTCAGCAGTAATAGGCTTTAATTTTGAAATATCATACGTAAACTGGTACTGTATGTCCACAACAATAATAGTGCAGGCATCCTTTTTTTTATGTAAACCTATCTTTCTAGAAGAACTACCCCGAGGCAATGTAAATATTCATGATTCCAGACATTGTAATCAATACAATGCACCATGGGTACCGTATGAAAGCGATTTGAAAAACTCTGCATTCCACTAAATGTATTCAGCCATCTAGTTTGCAGTGCTGAAGCCCGATCCTGAGGGAAGGACCCTGACAACAGTGATCGATCACTGGGGGGCCACCCATCACAAGGTGACATTGACGAGTTGAAACATCTTTTTGTTTTATTTTTTCTCTGAGATGAATGGAAGTTTGAGTTTATTGACACTCAGCTGAAATCTCCTGCAATCCATGAGGAAAGTCATTTCACTTGCATTCACTTTAATTATTTTGTTTACATTTCTGTTATAGCCTAGCAGTCAAATGTATGATATTTTTTACAATAGGAGGATCTTAAATCAACATATTCTTATTTGATCACCTATAAAGTGTCAGTTCGGTGTAAGCAAACTGTGAATACGTCTCTATCTACCTTTTTACGAGGTAGACTTTGTTGTAGGAGACAGCCCCATTCAGTTTGGCAGTCAGCTTTGGTTGGCTGCGAACATCGGAGGAGCTGGGAGACAGAAATAAATGGGCTCTATTTCCAGACACCTGCTGTGTCTAGACAACCTAGATATGCCAATACTTGATCTGGCACACTGTCACTGGCAGCCTTTACGCCTAAATATCTGTCCTGGCCAAGAAAGATTGTACTTGAGCACTGAGGTGGATGTTTTGTGCCCCCGGGTTGTTTAATGAGATGAAAAGAAATTTTCTTTTCTCAGCTTTTATAAGTCTCACATGTTTAGGGAGAGAAGTGCCTACTCTACGTAGGCCTGGAGGGGGGTGTCGTCACGCAAAGTTTCCCCTTCTGCTCCTAGTTCTGGTCCAGAAATACTCAATATCCACACACTGTAGCTATCCCCCCACACACTTACAAAAAAAGGCTTTGCCTTTCTGTGTGAAAATTTAAAAGTGTGGAAAATACCACCTGCCGCCTTATAAAGCTTATGCATGTCTCTTGGCCCACAGTTATCCTCTTTCCTCTGGCTGCTGGAAGTTTCTCTCGCAGCTCGGGGGAGGACTGGGTCTGAGTTGGCGCTGTTATATTCACACAAAGAGAGAAAACCCATCTACATTCACACACTGACACATTATTCTGCCCAAAATACTCCCAGAGATCCTGGAGGCAATGTCAGCGTGTAACAATTTCAGACACGCTGATTGATAGCGCTGTCATTACTAACAAAGTCTATTGAGACTAATTTTGAAACCCATCTTTTAGAGCTATGTCTACAATTACTGATGCTAAACTTAACGAGAAAGAAGGAACATTTTGCCATTTGAATGTGTCAATGATAGGGCTGACGCAATTGACAGCGATTAACCGCATGATTGTCCAGGATTAATCACACATTAATCATACATTTTTTTATCCGTTCAAAAATACCTTAAAGGGAGATTTGTCAAGTATTTAATACTCTGATCAACATGGACAGATGACAAAACAATGACAGATTTTGTCCAGAAACCCTCACAGGTGCTGCATTTATCATAAAAAGTATGCTCAAATCATAACATGGCAAACTGAAGCCCAACAAGCAACAACCAATGTCACTGTGCTGACTTAACTATGACTTGCTCCCAAACTGAATGTGATTATCATAAAGTGGGCATGTCTGTAAAGGGGAGACTCGTGGGTACCCATAGAACCTATTTTCATTCACATATCTTGAGGTCAGAGGTCAAGGGACCGCTTTGAAAATGGCTCCCAGAAGACAAGCTGGCATGACGTGGTTCCTTAGGTTTTCTAGTTTCATATGATGCCAGTATCTTCACTCTAGCTTTAAAACTGAGCCCACTACAACCTCCGAAAGATCAATTGCGTTAAATAAATTAGTGGCGTTACAACGAATTTGCGTTAACGCATTATTATCGCGTTAACTTTGACATCCCTAGTTAATACATGTATTGTAGTTGGATTTAATGTAATGGTCAATTTTAAGGATTTTAAATACCTCTCTGATACTCTGTTATATCGTTTACCTTTCTGTTGACCCATACAATAAGCGGGTGAAATAAAGTTAATTGAAGTAAATTAAAATAAAATGTGCTTCTGTTCCAGATGAACCATCCTCCAAAGAGTTTTGGATGGAAAGCAATTTGCGGTGCGTTGCCAGAAAATCACCCCGCACCTCTACAGACATAATGTGTTTATCACCTTCAGCCAGTTAGCAGAGGGGAAGAGCAGAAAACAAAGAGTGAAACCGTCCACTCGCATGATGTCGCGGTGCCCCGTGTGCCTGCTCCTCACTCCCTCTCTGTTTAAACTCCCATTAACCATTCACACTTAATGGCTCTGGTATTTCAGACAATTTAAAGCCGCTCTCCGGCAGAAAGGACTGTGCGATCGAGCGTGGCGGAGAGCTAATTGAAGTCCGCTGACACCATTAGCAAACTGCCATCAGGCTGATAGCCAGTCGTATAACAAGAAGCTGAGGGCCGAGGAAGAGAGACAGCTGATGATGAACAACACAACACTGATTTCTTTCTCACAGGTCAGACCACGTCTCCCCTTAACAAGCCGAGAGAGAGAGAGGGTGGACACGAGGGCAGCTGTGGACTGAAATGCATGAATACGCACATATTTACACCCATACACAGCTTAATAGGCTTACATACTGATATCTCTTTCTCATGCAAACTCAGAAATATTTTCAAAATCTCTAAACCAATGCCAACTAATCCCATAGCTTATTCACCTCTGAGTTCTTTCGAAGCACACTGGCCCAGTACTCTGCTACAAACAGGAAGAAAAAGCAATATCAGTTGTATCTATAAAGGTCATTAAATGCAGTGACCTGCTAGCTTGTGCCACGCACTGGCCTTTATCTCCGTGTCCCACGCTAATGCACCATGACTGTTGCCTTCGCTGAAAGGACTAACAAAGAACACCATTGCTGAAAGTAGGGCGTTGCTATGGCGTTTCAAAAAGAGGAGAGTGAGATAGTGTTTGTTTTATTCAGCCTTGTAAGCACTCTAAAGGGGTCTTACAAATTTTACTGTTCAGGCCATTAATTAGGTGTTAGTGGTCGCTATAAACACCATAGATGTGGGTCATTAGGGGCCTACTACGCCTACTACATTGTAAAAGTGAAAGCGAAACTTAAAAGCAACACATTCTAACACGTTGTTAAACTGAATGACATGTGACAGGCTTCTTTAGGTTTAGGCAACAAAACATTGTTTTTTGGCTTAAAATGAACTAATATTCAAAAGTGAACGTGAAACTTAAAGACAACTACATATTGTTGGTTTCACATAGGTTCGAATCCCAGACTCCTGGATGAAAATCCTGAATTTTGTGTCCCATCCATCGCCCCCCGCCTCAACATATGGAGTTTTAGATTGTCTATACTACAGCGCCTGACTTCCGCTTCTGCTCCTATCATAATTACTACATTCGCTAGAGGTTGTTAATATCTTTTTTTATAACTTCTTTCACTGATCTACCATGTGAATAGATGATAAAACCTACTATTGGGTGTAGTAGGCCCCTATTGACCCAAATCTGTGGTGCTTATAGCGACCGATAATGCCTATTTAACACAGTGCTACAGGAATGAGTCCTAAAACCTGGAAATGAGATAGCATTTTAGTACTTCCAGTTCCCTCGTCTGGAAGTCAATGGTTTTTTTTAATGGGTTTTTAGTTAGATGCCTGAAATAAGGTCTGTGGTTAACACAAGCAAGAGACTTCAACATTTTGTTTTACGACATAAAATACATCAATAAATATCCCATTCATGAATTTTTAAGCCTTTATGTGTCTTTAAAAAGGAGGTTGCTAACAAGTGGCTAGATGAGACTATTAAACGTCATCACACTGACTCGTCCGCCTTTACAGCCTCGTTGTGTATCCTCACGCTCATGCAACCGTGGTGTAGTTTGTTTATAGCCTAACGTTAGCTTTTTATTCATGGCGATTGCATTTACGCTTCGAAAATCATAGAAGTTGTTTTCATTTCTGACGTAGAAGTATTATAAACATTTCTTTGCAACAGAGCTTATTTTCTGCAATAATCCTAAACCCAATGGAACAATCCCATTGGCTTTTTATCGAGGGAATCAGGGCAATGCTAACTTCCTGGTTGGCCTAAAAAAATACATCATCCCTGCAGCACTCCATAGCCTGACAACAGTCTAATCAGCTGCCGACAATGAATGAATATGCATTATATTTGGTAAATTATTTTTTTACCCACAGTGGACATGTGCAGTCCTGGAGGTGTTAACAATATTAAACCGTGAAACTACCCCCCGCCTTGCTCAAGAAAGAAGCTCTGCAGAAGGAGCTCTAAACAGACTAGTAACATGCTGATGCGTGGCATCGTCTCCCCCACTGTGCTGCTGCGGATTTGATTTGCTTGCGACTACCTTTATTTCCCCTGGGCTGCACTGCTATCACAGTGAGGCGAGGAGGTGAGCCATCTTGCTGAATGGAAATGCTCCCATAGATGTGCAGTATGTGCAGAGACTAGCCTTTGGGACCAATACCGGCTAATGGCTATCTGATTGACTGGGCAAAGAGAGGAAGAAAGGCGAGGAAGTGAAGACGGGGAGGTGACAATCCTGTCTCTCTGTTTGACTTCCTGAGCGTTCACGTATAATACTCTGTAGAGCGTGTTTATGCATACTTATTGTTGGTGTATATGTGTGTGTGTGTGTTTGTGTACTTGCCCCCCCCCCCCCCCCCCCCCCATTCCTTTCAGCCTGTGGATCTAATGACGGCTGCTTACAGTATAATGAGAGATGTGGTCAGATAATGGAGGAGGTAATTACTCCAGCACGCAGCAGCTGCTGGTAAAGAATTACATTATTGATCGGCCAGATGCAGCAGCATGACAGGCCGGGGAGGGACGCAAAAATAGAAGAAGGGAGAAAAATCAACTCCTAAAATAAACAGTTTGTCTGTCTGGTTTCCAATCAAGGCTGAGGCACACAGGTGAGTGGAGTGTGTGTACACAAACACACTCCAGCTGAGCAACTTCCCTCAGCAGGGAACATCTACAGTTATGTGTAGTGATCCAAACGGCTCCACTGAGGGGGGGACATTTCCCGATTGCAGGCGGCTAAGCCTAATTAAATGTTGGTCTATAAACGCAGTTCTATCAGCATGACTACAGAGAGTTATACACTTGGAAAATTTACACAAATCAAGTTCTGAACACCTCATTTAATTTGCTCTGGGTGGCTTTTGAACAACTACACTTAATCTGACAGCTTTGCCTGGAGCTACTGCACTGCCCCGAGCAGCAATTTGTCCTTACAGTACTTCGGCGCGTACTTCATAACAAAGTTGAACTGCAGTTATTGTTGGCCAAAACTGCAGAGTTCCCTCTACAGACACATTTGCTTGTTAGAGCTTTAAAAACTGATTCAGCAGACTAAACTAGCTCATTTTATGGGAAGGAATCCAGAGACACTAAAGGGTAACATGTTTATGGATTTGGTCTCACACTGCAGAATAGTTAAAGGGGACCTGTTATGCTTTTGTGCTTTTTCCCTCTCCTTTAGTGTGTTATGTAGTTTTTTGTGCATGTAAAAGGTCTGCAAAGTTACAAACCCCAAAGTCCATGCCAAAGGGAGTTACTCTCCCCGCTCCTGAACTGCCTGAAACTCCTCGCTTGAAGCCCCACCTTTTCTTATGTAACGTGGTGATGTCACCAAGTTATACATTTGCATAATGGCTTGTCTGGCACGCCCTCAAACAAAGCTAGTTAGAGTTGAGCTGGAGCGGAGTTTGGTTGACCAATCACAACAGAGTGGGCCAACTGACCAATCAGAGCAGACTGGGCTTTTTTGGGAGGGGCGGGGCAGGAGCTCAAACAGAGCGTTTCAGCTAGAGGGTGAAGAGAGGTGCTGCAGCACAGCCGGTATGAGTAAAAAACAAAGCGTTTTATGAGCATTAAAGAAGGTAAACATGTTTTAGTAAACACCCAAAACACAAGTATGCATCTGAAAATAAGCATAATAGGTCCTCTTTAAGGCTGAAACTGTAGGTTAGCGGTAGTGTTTCCTTATAGTTATACAGCACTTAAATTATAGTGTGTCATCAGTAGACATGGAACGTACTAATACACAAAGATGCTGCACACACACCAGACACATTATAGTGTACACACAACACGCATTATCTTGGCTTACAAGCCTTCATCCTCGGCATCAATCAATACATTATATTGATCCCTCTTAAGACAGCCGCTTGTAAGACATTGAATCCCCTTGCTTTAGCACAGCATCAGAATGTGACACTGAAAATAGCAGCATACCATTAACACACAATTGAAGTTCCTTATTTCTACGTATACACACAAGGGACCTCATTTTCACCACGAAGTCCCACTTCCACCATGAGGCAGAATTGACATTCCAACATAAATCTCCCATTCAGCAGGCAAACACGGTGGCAACTCCAGTTGTTAAATGCCAGCGGGGCTCCACACAGCATAGGTAATTATGGATCCAGGTTTGCCCGCTAGCTAGCTGCAGTGTGTGTAGGTAATGTGTGTGTCAGTGTGTGGCAGTATGTATGAGGACGTTGTGTATGTGTATAGGTGTGATTGCTGGGGCTTTAGCTTTTCATTAAAACAGAGGGCCTGGCAGACCGGTGCTTCAATGTGTGTCCCCAGAGGCTGCCTTTTTCCACAAGCTCAACGCAATCAATTTGCCAACCTGGAATAGGGAGAGATGGATGTGAAGGGGAGGACTGAAGGATGGATGGATGGATGGATGGATGGTTGAGGGAGGGAGAGACTGAAGCACGGCAAACAGGATTGATGACAGAAAACCCCACTAGCATAGAAATCCCTTCAGTTTGCAGGAGGCCTTTTCGTGGGCCACAGGGGAGCGCGGAGCAAAGCGGAGCTGGAGAACAGAGACGACAGCCACGTATACTAAAAGTTCACACTTTCTGCAGCCACCTGACAAACTATTCTTTTTCATGAGTCTCATAAAGCACTATGTTAAACTACTGATGCTGCATGAATAAACAAGTATCACATCACTTTCTTTTGTTAAATCTACATGTATTGGTCTCTTATATGTCTGTGGCGAGTCTAAAGTGTAACCACAGTCATTTTTGCCGTACTTTCTTGGTTGGTAGCGTTCTCCAGTCCTTCTGGCCTGCAGGTATTAAGCGGGCTACAATTTCTCTTTGAATAATCTTCTTTAATCAACACCAATAGGGCAAGACAGTGTACACCCAACTTCACAATTTCATGGTCACAAGAAGACAGCCTGTTTTATTGTTATATTTCTATTTCTTACTTTATCCATGTCCTAATGAATATATTCATGCATTCAGATTTGTTTCCCCTTTTTTTCGCTTTATTGTAAGTAGGTCACAGATCTTCCTTTGCATGTCAAAAGAAATCAAAATAGGTCGCAGAAACCTGCACACAAATCAAATCCATCCAATCCATCTCGCCTCCCAGAAACAAAGGAAATGCAACTCTGAGATGTAAAGATGTCAACATAGAGTACAGTATGTCTTGCCAAGATCCTGAATAGTCCAGTAACAAAGAAGAAACTAGTGACTCAAAAGAGATGAGGGGAAAACTAATCTCTTTCTGATCAGTATTTGTGCACGACAAACTATACCACACTGGTATGACTCTGCATTAGACAGTGCTGATCTGCACTTACTGCTCCTAAAAGTTCAAAGCAGCTGCTGTAGAGCATTATCGTGTAACTCTCTTCATAAACACAAGGTACAGCAAGTTGTGGTGAAATGTTATTGACAGAAGCCCATTAAAACCTCATTACATTCCCAGCCATACAGTAACAGCAGCACATTGCGGCCGAGTAAATGTGCTTGAGCTTGCTGGTGAGGTTGCATGCAGGCCTAATGGAAAATCTCTAAAACCTCTCAGCCCGGGGAGGAAATTAAAACTATGGAAAGCGTAGCTTCATCTCAATCTATACATCTCAACCCATGCGGTAAAGCGCACTAATGTGCCTGGAAATGCACCAATTTTGTCTCAAAGTTTTATTCAAATTATAAGCCAATTTAAAATTTAGTGCGTAATAATTCAGTTCTGCAATTGAATTAATATTTAACTGGAGAGAGCTAGAAAGAGAGCATTAAGCTCTTTCATTAAAGATTTTTTAATAACCATTTTTCTCTGCATGAATTGGTGTCTCACATTTGGGACACTTCCTGCGTGACTTCATCTCGTGTCTCGCCGTGACAGCCAGGACTGGCTGGAACCAAGGATGTGAGTGTCAGGGAGGGTGCAGACTCTACCGCTATAATTTGGGTTGACACCGCGCCATCAGTCACCTCTTAGTCACTACACGGGAGCAAGAAAGGTGGTCTGGAGAGATGCTCACTCATTCTACTCAGAGAAAGTAAAAAATGTCTTCCGTAGCATTTGTTTCACGTGTCACTGCTAGACAGGCCTGAGACAAACTGTCCCATACAGGAGGCTCACTGCAGATAACCTCAATGAAGACCCCTGTGCACACGACCCATGAGGCGGTGAGCCCTCTGCTGGATGAGGATTAGCATGTAATTTGAAGAGTCTTCCCTGCTATTGCAGGAATGACTTGATAGGCTACACATATTTTGCCTCAAAGGGAATGTTAATATTTGGGTCGAGTGAGGAAATTTACTTGTTCCGACGTTGAATATGTTGATGTGCTACACAAATGATTAAAAATCACATTTTAAGTGGTTGTTTCGTATGCTTTTGTTGAACACTTTTCTCTTTACTATCCTGCTCTCGGCCTGTTCGACCACTCTGCTGTGGCTCCGTGGGGAATTACATTTTATTTCATCAGTTTGCGAGGTGTTTTTCTTTTTGTCTGAAGGATTTTACAATGATTTTTAACCTTGGATGTTTGAGTGTGGCATGTACACACACACGCACACATATTTCAGCTAATTGTGGCAGAGTGACTGTTTGTTGCGGGGACGCACTGCACTGTCCACCTTAGTGTAACTTTTATCTTTTATTGCTGCGTGTGGGCTCAAAGCTTGTTGGAATAAGGCAAATCAGAGGGTTTAATGAGGTCTATTTCAGCAAAGGTTCCTAATGTTTCTGACTCCTTGAAACAAAGCAACGTTGAAAACAGCAAAGATTAGAGAAACATTTGATATTAGTATATTTATAAATGTTTAAATGTTTTTCCACTTTCCTTCATCTTCATCTTGTTGTCATTGAGGCTCACAAGTTTGGGCTCAAACGTATTTAAAGTTACTGTGAGGAACTTTTAACTGTTTATGAAACAGTCTTAATTTAAAACTGATGCCTCTATTTGACCTACATAAGTGAACGAGACTATCAGCGAGAAGGATGGCTGTTTCTATAGACCTTTTCATTGCTATGCTGTTGCTAGGGCAACAGCTTTGGTCCAGGTTTACTTCCTGTCAGTTACTGCATTAACAAACATTGCAACAGAACGTACAAAGGGGCCCATTTTGTTCATGTTTGAGAAGGTCTATATAGTTATTCTTAATGCTTGTTGGGTTCACTGGATTGGATTCTGCGCAAAATCAGAGAAAATCGTGCAGGTTCACCAGAAACTCCTTCAGCTCAGACTCCAGCGGCGCTTCAAGCAGTGACCAGCCCACCGTAGACAGACCCAGATCCAGCTTTGACCTGCAGTTGGAGCTCCGGTGGGATGTGGTCATGTCTCAAAGGTAACCCTCAAATTGCAGAAACTTGCAAAAACTCTCATGAGACTCGCTGCCCGACGACCTATCCTAACCTTTACCATTCAAGGTCAATGCCTAACCTTAACCATCTTGTGAAAGTTTCGCAATTTGCGTGTTTCCTTCTAGACACGACCGTGGGAGGTGGAGAGCTCCGCGCCCGGCAGCAGTGGCTCCTCCTCTGGCCAGGAACAGAGCTTCACCTCGCTGCTCCGCTGGTCCCACGCTGCTGGAGGGAAGGGCAACACGGGAGAACCACAACCAGGAGATAAACTTTTGCTGAGTTTGCTTCAATACAAAACCTGAAAAAATATGATAACAGCTGCCATTTCACTTTCATGATAAAGGACCAAACAAATGTCCTATACAGAGACGAGCTTACTGAGTACAATGGCAGGGCATTGATCAAGAGGAAAACAGCCAGCTACCGACATTAGGAAGGAAGAAAGAGCACTGTGTTCGACATCACTGAATTTATTACTATACTTAAGACAGGAAGTCAAGGTATCACAGAGACAATAGACTCGATTTCACAGAAGGAAGTGACTCAGCAGTCCGCATCGTTGATGCTAATGTTGCAGATGTAAGTGCTGGAGCCTTTGTTGTGGGTGTGAGATAACAAACAGTCCGGGAGAGACATTGCAAATAGGACATCTTTCAACAGCTGTCAGGGAAAAAAGGCAAGAGGTAAGAGGAAAATTGCTTTTGTAATTAGCAAGCTGGAGTTAGCGCAGCAGATAAAATAGATTTTATTATGTTGCTGTGTACAATATAACCACAACGAGTGACAGCCTGACTGACAGCAACAGCAGCCATGCTTAGCATATACAGGAAAGGACAGGAAGAAGATTAGACTGTATTTCTACAAAACAGCAGAAATTAATCACAATCTTGTGAAACTGGCATTTTTTGATATTTAGCTTCAAGCACTAGAGCTAAAATCTTTCAACAATGGGAGATAAGCTTTCCTCATTTGATGGCAAACTTTTATCAAGCCCTGAAGCCTTATGAGAGGACTCTCTACTGGATTAAAGTGACATTTCAGATGAGTTTGTTTTGGCCCAAATGGCCACGGAGCTACTCCCTTCACACTAAAGTAATATAGCCGACTTGTGGTAAATTGACTGCTTCAGCGTGGCACACTCCAGCTTTATATATAAGTGTCATTTTAAAGTTGGCCCAAGCTTGGTCCAATTTTCCCAAAAGGGTAATCAACAAGAGAAGTTGCTGGGAATTCTCTCTGGCAAAATGACAATATGTTTAAGACATAACAAACATGGGAGTGTTTTGGTGTGGAAACAGGAAGCAATGTTGTAAACTTGGACTGTGACATTTACCTGAACTCTACCTCCTCTCAAATGAAAACACGATTGTTCCTCGTTCAAAGGCAGATAACAGAACATGATAACAGATGTGTTCCACAGAAAAGAAACAGTGAGGTTTGTCCGGGAAAAGGAGCATCAAGCTTTCTGTCATTATGCTCATTCATCATTCATACATGGTTTGCTTTTCTAGATCTATTATGGGATAAGAATGATGCACTTTACCTTTTGACAGATATCACAAAACTGGTGTTTGATTGGCTGAAAAGAGCAGGTTATCTAAATCAAATGAGATAAACATAATCATTGAGGGCTTTCCAGTAAGATTTGCTTTCCCATATGTGTAACACATTCAAATGTGTGTTCTGAAATCCACCTTTCTCCAGTCATTTTCAAACTAACTCTTGTAAATGTACTGTATAATCAAATTAGTTTCAAAAATGCTAAATGTAACCTAGAATAATCTAGTCTTTAAAGCTGCATTAACTGATTTGTTGAATTATTGTGCAGTGGAAACAAGCTGTAAACACAACATTGACATTCTTCTCACCATTTAAGTTAATCTGGCAACACATTGTCACTCCCAACTCGTCAAATACCGACTCTGGTCAGTGTCTCTACGCTTCAAACCATGATGCTCTAAGTATCCCTCTAGTGTCAGTTTTGGATGTGGCAGGGACGGCGTGTCAGTTTCCGCTCATTACATACATAGTGTTTTTTCAAAATAAACTTCCAACGTAGCTTTACTTCATTTTTAGGTTTACTCATGCAACAAAACTACGTGGTTAGGTTTAGGCAACACAAATAGTTGGTAAGGCTTTGAAAAAGATTGTGGTTTGGTTTAAAATAAGTACATTTGTTACGTTAAATAAGTCGGCAGTTATGTAACAAAACTACGGTAAAATAAATCAATGTTGACTTGGCTTCACACGGGGCACCAACGGGATGTCTGGGTGAAAGTCCTGTATTTTTTTGACCATCGAACATCCCCTCATTTCCACCCTAAGCTCACTTTCTCGCTCTTTGTACTATGTCAGTTGCTCTGACCGTCTAAGAATGAAGCAGATGACTTTACATTGGGGTTAGTTGAAAGCCAAGTGCATCTCATACAGACACTAAAGGGTGCGTTGATATCAGACGTGGAGGGCAAATTACCAAGCGGTGGTATTTGACGAGTTGGGAGCGAGAATGAGTTGCATATGGTGAATTTCCAAGCAAACAGTCTTGTTTCTGGCCACCTCATAAATTTCAGTCCAATATTCACTTTCCTGTTTGCTCTGTGAGCCACTACGTTCACCAGTTAGTAGCTAACAGTGGCTGTCTGCCGTTTGGTGCTGAACAGGTTGTAGCAGTGGATTTTAAGTGCTTTTTTCACTGACAGTAGCTGCCTGCTGCGGTCGACACGCTGAGAGCAGTGAGACTGAACCAGAACATTAAAGTTAGCTATAAACTAACTGCAGAGTCAGGTGGCCTCATTGCTATGGCACATAAGTGGTCATGTGAGTCATTGTTAATATAAATTTATTGATTATAGCCACTTTAAAGCTGCATGATTTAATAGAACAAACTCTCTTTTACACAGGGTCTTTAAAGATCTGTTTGTCAGGAATGTTTCTGTGTTGCTTCATACTTGAACAACACGTGCATGCACAATTGACAACTATTTCTGCTGTTTCCCCAAAGGAAAAGGGACAGGTGTCGGTAACCTTATGATCTTTCCTGCCCCTGTTTCCTCCCTTAACGTTTCTTTGTCTGAGATTTCCTTAGACAGCCCTTCGGCCTGCTGCTGTGGCTGTCAGAGGAAACTGTAAAAGTGTGGAACATATCCACTGGATTCATGTCCAGATGCTTTGATGTTTGAAATGAGTGTAAAATATAAAGAAATATAAGGAGTGCTTATACTTCAGGCCTTTGTCAAGTTGGTAAAATAATTCCCTTCCAATGTAGGATGAAGTACTTTGATGTGAGAATTACTGGAAACCCCTCACCTCTCTTTCCACAATGAGCCTCCTAGAACAATGGTAGGCGACAATTTTACATGCATACACATGTGTTGGATGGAGGGGATGCAAGGGAGCATTTACTTCTGTGTTTCTGTCACATGCGTTCGCGTCCTTCATACTGTCCCTTCCAACCTTCCGCCCTCAGGTGGAAACCCCTCTCATCTCCAACACCACTTAACACTTTAAATCAGCAGGGGCACATTATTGATGTTTGTCCCGGTGTTTTTTCCGTGTTGGTGACCTATAATGGAAACATAATGGATGACACTTCCTTAGCGGCATCTCCCACCAGGGGAATAATCCTCAGTCGCAGGGTCATAGAGGTGTGGGAGCATTGATGGAGGCCATTTTCATCAGCAGTCAAACAGCTCATTTTATGCACTATCACCTATCATTTATGAAGGGTAATGCCTTTAAAAGGGACATCAGTGGAGGCTAATGATCTGACCGGCACTCTCCTAGAAGCAATCCTTTGATGGATGATATTTACGCTCATACCTTTATGAGGTGCTTTCATTGATGAATGGTAAGCTTATCATAGTTAAGTTGAAGGCTGAATATCATCAGGAAGTCTATTTTCACTGGTTCATTTACGATGGAGTTGCGTAGCCGACAGGGGAATATAAATACTGCATGGCAGTACTTTCCATTTGGGGTTTGGTCCCCAACTTCCCTCTGATTAACACAGCACCTTTCTGTCTGTTACCACGCAGAGCATCATCTCTCCTGTTAAATATAAATACATCTCGGACCCAACTGGGATGATGCTCTCCCCTTTGAATTCCCACTGTTGCAGAAGTCCAGATATACCGAGCCCTCAAGAAGAGCATTGAAGCAAATTTTCGTAGTGGCCAAACGGCAGTACTACAACTTACGCATCCGTCACGTGATGCCATTGTGCCCAAAAATAGTTTTTCCCATAGACTTACATTGGGAAAGAGACATCCGTAAATCAGCATAGATTTTTGAGGTAAATCAGGACCTCAGTACGAACCCTTGAATAGCCCTTATTTATATCGTTAGGTCCTAAAAGTTGTAAAATGCACCAATAGCCGAATCCAGAGTTATTTTCCTTCCTCCGTTCATTTGAATGAGACCCAGACCGAGGCTGGAAAGTGGAGTTAAAGGAAACGCTACTGCGCCTGCTCTATGGGCCCAATGGATGCGGAAGATTGCCGGATGATCCGGGTACTTTATCGCTCGGTAGTCGAGCCATTTTGGCTTCATGCGCCACTGAGCAACTCTCATAGAAATGAAAGGGAGCCCGCCTACAACGCTATATCCAATTCTCTTACTACAGCCATAAGATATAGATACTTCTTGGTTCCCCCCTCCAATCCTGTCTTCCTTTCCTCACGCACTTAATTATCTTTTAGAAATCAGAAACATGCAGGTTCCTCACACACGTATGTTCACTGTAGACACACCCTTCTCCCCCCCTCTCGTCACTGCCAGATTAAGGTCCCTACAGTACCCCGTAAACAAAAGCATAAATCACTCGCGCTTCTCCTCAACTGCCGGACTGAAATTCATGGTTCTCAGCTCCACTAAATCACAGTGGGTGAGTGCCCAAGGGAGGCTAGAAGGCTAATACACACTGTCCATGAATACCATCGGCAGCAAGGCCAGTCCTATACGTCTAAATATAGTCTATTCAGAGATGGATGGGCCCAAGCTGAGCAGCCATAGGGGAGGCCAGAACACCTATACGGCTGATAATTGCAGTCAAGTCAAGTCAAGTAAATCTTATTTATATAGCTGAATATCACAAATTTGCCTCAGGGGGCTTTACAGTGCACAGCATACATCACCGTTGATTATTAGGCTCTCGATTCCAGGTTGGATAGAAATGCAGTACGTGTGTGCAGAATAGAGCAAAGCAGCAGAGAGAGCACACTGGTGCCATGAGAGGTAGAAAGCTTCCAGTTTTGATTTACGCCATTTGCCTTCCAATCTCCTGCAGGCCTGCTTAAGAGCAAGTGTTTCTCCAGTAAACCAGGGTGTAGACGTTTTTGTCTTGTTTTTGTAGGAAGAGGTTTGGCCTGAAAATGTAAGGGGACAATCTGAGGGAGCATTGAGAAGGATGGCACCCTGCTGGTTAACACAAACACTTCAGTCCATTAGCCTTAACAATAAAAGAAATGTGTTTCCTTCCCTCCCTGGCGAAGGTCTTTACACGTTAGAAGTGGGTCGATGTAGCTGCCACTGAACTGAACAGCAGAACCTACCCCTTTGAAGGGACCTTAAAGGTGCAGTTTGTAGGATTTGGTGGCATCTAGTGGTTTTGGCAGATTGCAACCAACTGAGTACCCCTCTACGCACTCTTTCCCAGCGGTAACGTTAGCCACTGAGTGCAAAACCGTGGTACCGCCGTTCGCCTCGCTCAGAGTTCATCCATACCATAATAACCAAACAGTTCTCAATCCCAGTGCGTCAAATACCGATGCTTTGTCACGTCCGTTGGTGTTAGATGCCGACGCACAAAGCACCCTTGAGCGTAGGTATGAGAGGACCAAGCTTTCCATTAACTACAAGGTAACCCATCCGCGTCATTATTAATGCTCAGGGAAATGGGTCCAACAAACACAAGGCTTTCATCCAGGAGACTGCTGTTTGTGTCTCGTGCGTCACGTTACAATCAGCTGTTTGTTCGCGTCCCGTGTTCACAACCTTCAACATCATTTTCACAGTAGTTTTAAGCCCAACCATGTTGTTTTTTCCTAACCCATTGTGGTTTTATTGCCTGAACCTAAGCAAGTGTTTTTGCTTACTTCACAACACTAAGCACGTGTTTACTGCAACCGAAAGGAGTGACGCTGAGGGGTCTGACAAAGCCTCAGTATGTGACGAGTTGGGATGAGAACGTGTTGTAACAACACTACTTTAGGAGTAACGGAAGTGAAACGGTGGCTGGCGGTACCACGGTATTGCACTCTGCGACTCACGTTACCGCAGTTTCACAAGCGTGTTGGAGATTTACTGTTGGTAACGGAAGAACGTGAAAGTCTCCTTCCAGAGTCAGTGTTTGGTTTGTCCGTTCTAAGCTACTGTAGAAACATGGTGGAGCAACATGGCGGACTCTGTGAAGGGCTCATTCTAAGCTAACGAAAACACGATACTTAGTTTCAGGTGATTATACACTGATGAAAACATAGTTATGAATATTATTTTCCATTTTTGCTAATAGATTCCCTGAAATGTTACTGTTGTCACTGTTCCTTTATAACAGTCAGCAGCAAATGCATAATTACATCCCTATGGTTTGCAGTGTTATAGTGTTATTGTAGCGGTGTAAAGGTGTTATAGTAGTGAAGCTGTGTTGAACAGTGCAGTATTGCTTTTATATGGATTGTCACGCAATTTGATACAGAAATTTGTGAATGTTGGTGGTGACCTTTCATCTAATCGTCATCATCAGATTAAGATCTTAATTTGTCCAATGCTTGCTTTACAACCAAATACCTGCAAAATTATATCAGCCTCAACATGTCATATAAAGTCTCATAAAGTGATTAACGTGTTGACATTTCTGTTAACAGCATCCTCGTCAAATTAAACTGTAATACTGTCACACACATCTCTTTTCAGCATGATAAACCCCTCCCATACAATTTGTCAGAGACATTTATTTTGACACCGCCTTCTGGCCAAATACTGTATTACATAACTGCAACAGATCAAAAACCCATTTTACAGCCTCACAGAGCTGGGCTGCAGTTACTGTATGGTTCCTCCTACTGGTTCTTCCTTTGTTTGTGATTATGTTGCAACTGGGATGCAATCTCCCCCCGCTCAATTCATGGTGAAGCAGTAAAG
This sequence comes from Sebastes umbrosus, assembly GCF_015220745.1. Taxonomy (NCBI): domain Eukaryota; kingdom Metazoa; phylum Chordata; class Actinopteri; order Perciformes; family Sebastidae; genus Sebastes; species Sebastes umbrosus. The sequence continues at coordinate 8,083,849 of NC_051271.1, forward strand.
CTTAATTAAAGGAGCTCCATTTTAAGCACCAGTGGACATCTGTACAGCCTTATTATTAAACGAAAAATAATGTATTCCTCAGACATAGATGACTCATGAGGGGATGAAATGTACAAAAATCTCTGTGTGCTTCCACTGGATTCACCATAATGATTTACTTTTTTATAATGTAGGTGAATATACCCACTTTAAATGTCTGGCAGTGAAAGAACCCTGTCTATGAGCCTTTCAGTGTGAAGTGGTTGTCTCAGTGTTAATCACACAGGGGGTCGTCCCTTTCACTTAGGCAGTTTGAGCCACATTTAATCTTCCCATCATAAAACACCTTTAGAAGCTAGAATCTCATCTGGGAGTCTAGCCAAAATGAAGGATGTCTTTAGGCCCTATAATGCTGCAATGGCACATCAGCAACTGCAAAGTGCAAGCAAACAGAAGAGGCTAATCCTCTGCGTTAGCAAACACTGGCGTCAAGTTTGAGCACGGCTCTACATTCGTTAAGAAGGTAGGCCAGCTACCCTGTATGCTCTGAGCCAGATTAGCTTCCCGATTCTGCAAAAACATGCCTCTGATCTCCTCGGAGCTGGTTTCTCAGTGATAAACTGTCCCTCAAACATAAATTTGTCCTGCATCAAAGCTGCTGACAACACCAGCGGGCTTACAGGGAGGCGGCATGGGATGTGTATCCAAATATAGTAGTATTTCACCCATTTGCAAGTCCAAACAAAAGATAACAAGCATCCCTGAGACCATTGTTCTTTTGGAGATTAGAGAGAATTGTGACTCAGATAAATCTGATTATGCGGGACAGAATAATGCTGAGCTGGTCAAGAGCAACAGACTGAATTTGATGAATCCATGATGAAGGAACAGTGACAGTGTCGATGGGGCTAATATTAAACAGCATTGTGGTACCTTAAACTGCTTATTAAACGAAATATTGTCAAAATAGAGTTATGTAAACATCTTTAATTAAAGAATTTATGGATATGTGGTGGAGGAGGATGTCACACGTCCTGTCATGGCATGCACATATTGGTTTACCTGACTTCATAAGCCACTTTCACAAAGCCTGTTCAAGGTGGGAATGTTCCCAACACATTCTCATCCCAACTCGTCATATACGGCTGCTTTGTCACACCCCTTGGCATCACTTTATTTTCGGCATCAAAACCATTACAGTTTCCCTTGGCGTCACTTTAGGATTAGGCAACAAAACCACTATAGTTAGATAGGGCTGACCCAAATGCTTCAAAGCTTCCACCATTGCCTTGGTAATCAACCTCCAAATCAGTATTCAAAAGCTTTGTTGTTGTTGTTTTTTTATATAAGTAATAATAAAGTATAAATCCCAAAATAGACCATGAAATAAGGACTAATCCCACAACATTATTTGTTCTGGAGCCAGGTCGGTTTGAATAGCATCTGTCATCCCCTGGTGGTTGTTCTGTGTAGTTTCTCTTGTTGACCCTGGAAACAGGAAGTGCTTCACTTCCTCTCCAGATCTTACCTGAGGCCATCACATGTTACTGCTGGACACAATCTAATGGCATCCTCTCTTCCCCAGTTTATACACGGCATCATCTGTAAGTAGCATCGTTATTAACATAAAAGTGACATACATGGATGCATCGTTGTTTGTCTGGAAATGCATTGTGTTTAGCCAGGAATGGTTGACTTTTTTCTTTGTTATGTAGAACCTTGTACCTTTTGGTCCTTTATTTAAATGTTGTGGTGAAAGATGTCATATGGCCCTTAAGCTAAGCTTTTTAAGAAACTGCGCAGTTATGCAGCATTTGTATTTCCTTGTTCTTTGTCCACAGTTTTACACTTACTCCTATTAAACTGCCAAACTCAACACATCAGTTTGTTCCTTGGAGCTTGATTAAGAGAGTGTTTAGCTGTCTGTATAGCTGAGTACACGTTCATGGGGACAACACTTAGCGAGGACGGAACATTATTCATATTCAACATTAATTATTATTAGTTATTCTCAGATGGATGTCGCTGTTTGTTGTGTGTAGAGGTGCGTGTGTGTACAGTAGTGTGGCAACGGCACTGAGATGGGGGAGATGGAGACAGACATAAAAGAACATGTCAGCCTGAATGATGGATCTTTAAGTTTGTAGTCTTCAAACTGTCTCAGGTGACATCACTTAAGGCAATTTATCAGATTTCGCACCGCCTCCTCTGTAGCCCCAAATGGCTTTATGCAACTTATTTTCCACATACAGTATGTAGTAGTACTCCCCAAGACCTGTAAACAGACTTTGATGTGTAAAATTGTCAGTAACATGTCATATTGCTTTACTCTCCAGTCTAAAATCCCTCAAAGTCCTGTTCCTGCCAGCTGCAGCAGGCAGCTGCACAATCAAGATTATCCAATTGCATCTTTCTGAAGCCTGTAACAGCCTGTAGATTACGCTGAGATTGATGTATCATAAGGCCACAGATGGCAAACCACAATTCTCCTTAATGTCTCGATGTTCACATAGTAGCTGCAGCTTTCTCTCACCACATTAGGGTAATTTCTACTTCAGTGCAGTGAAGCTTTATGTAAATCAATATAATGACAGGCCATTTCTAACAGTGACATTGAGGTCTTTGAAACATTCAAAAGAATGACCTTTAAAATCAGGTGATCCCAGAGAGTGGACCAATTATCTCCATTCATGGCTTAAAAACATCAAGAAATTTTTCATTGATCTGACGGGCTTTGTGGATTTTCCCAGTGAGACGTGATATAATGTTGATGAATTGCATGTTAAAGTAGAGTGTCAAAAATGGAGAGCTTTTGAACTTACCAACAATCAGCAATTAACGTTTTCTGTCTACTCTGCATTTTCTTTCTGCTCCGTCACGTATCAGGAGCTTTTTTTGCTTCTTTTCATTGAAAAGGTCATTCATGACTGTCAGGAATAAAAGCAAGGGCTTAATGAGTCCTTCATGATATCGCCTCGTCTTTCCAGGACATACATAGTTTGCACGGAAAATACATTTAATAATATATAGAAAAAAATGACATGAGGTATAATTAGGGTGACCATATTTTCAAACCCCCAAACCGGGACACGCGCTAATATGCACGCACCATGGGAGTTTTCATCAGGATGGCTAACGTGGCGCACCTCTGGTGCATTTGAGCACGGAGTGGGATCAGAAAGAAGGTATTATTATAGGAGGGTGCATTAGAGACTGTGACAATCATGACTTATCATATTCACTACTTTCTCCCCCTTTAATCACAGGGCTATCCCCGTCATGACGCACTGACAGTTTGGGAGTCCCGTAGAGAGTTTCCCTCAGTGGAAATGTATTGTTGTCTGGGCCTACATACATTATTTTTCAACTTGTTTTGTCTCAGGCTATTATAATTAAAATTGTGGAGCTCAGACAAAATTTTGGTCAGGATGGAGACACCTGGTGAAAGACTGACAGGAACGGACGGTTCTGAGGGACTTATAAGCGGAGAGAAATGCCTGTTGATGCGCAGAAGGAACTGTGTAGAATAATTAATCAAAACGACACGTTTCATGTGCACATAAGCACGGAGGGTTCTGAGGTTCAAAACTACACTAAATGTAAGCAGCGGATCTGTTGTGTCTGTGCGTAATTATGGCTTGACCGCGCACAACATCACTCTCTATAGAGACTGCAGCGGTGCGCTGTGCTGCCTCTCTAGATACTTATCTCATGCGCACAAATTAATTAATAATTGGGTAATGATAAACGTCTATGTAAGTATGATATTATTATTTTAATTGTGGTGAAAACTGGGACATTTGAGTGTTTTACAGATATGTGTCAGGACTCGGGACACGTCAGCTTGAAACCGGGACAGTCCTGGACAAACCGGGACGTCTGGTCACTGTAGGTATAATATGACTCTAAAGCCTTGTAAACTGTGTGAGACTATGGCTTTAATGGCGTTATATGAACCTAAATGGTCTGTCCTCCTCTACTACTAGTGACTACTATATGGGTACTCAGCAAAACGTCAAGGCCACGCCCCTTTTTGGAGGATAGAAAACCGAAGTTCCCATAGATATCAATGCAATTTGGCTTGTGTTTGGAGTGTTTGTATGCATTTATTTATCTGTTTTATACACAATAATTTGCCTATTTTGCAACCTTGCCTGAACCTGAGCGTTTGCAATACCCATAGACCATTTATAAGAAGTGGACATGGACATATCGCCCATTGCTGACGAGGATAGCTCATTCCATTCCTGCACACTCTCGTTCTGTACCCTCCAACAAACCTTCCAACAGACATTAACTGTGTGATATAGCAGTCTTTATGGGTGTAGATTGGGTCGGGTGGTGTGTTTATGAGAGCAGCGAAGCTTCCAGATCAGCTCATAAATGTGATTCATGGTGGTGTGTGATGGAGATGTCCTCAGAGTTTAAGGGCTCAAAGAGAGGGCACAGTCATGGAGGGTGGAGAGGGGCAGCGGGGGAGTGTGTTGCTGTGGTCTGTGCGAGGTTGTTAGCAGAGAGCAGTCTGGAGATCAGATGTAATGTGATTAATTTCATTGGGAGTTTTTCACCAAGACTTTAGAACCTCCCTTTAGAGATTTTCTAGCTGAAGAGAAGGACTGCTTTGGTGCACGTTAAATGCATTGGTTTTGCATTTGATAATCAGTGGTCACAAGCACTTTGTCTCTCAGCTAATTTGTTAACTCTTTTGATGTGATGTCTCTTTTACTACCAAGTCAGTAGCACGCAAAGACTAAATAAGGCTGAGACAGATTTACTTGTGCATGTGGCAGAAAAAAAGCTGAATTTGACATTTTATTTCTAAGAATTCCGAGCTCTTGATAATTATTAACAACAATTGGATGTTTATTCCCTGCTCTTATCTCAAAGAAGCACCACTCTACCTTTTTGATACTTATATTGTTACCAATAAAATATCACAGGAAGCCAAATAAGGCAGCGCTGATTCAGCTAGAAGCTCCTCTCCCTCATATTCACAGATTAGAATATAACAAATGAAAACAAAATAAAAGTATGACTCTGGAAACATATTTAATACTTGATTAGAAAATCAAAGGCATGACCTAAATACAGTAGAATGGACCCTCGGAGTGTTTTATCTCACCCTAAATCAACTAGGGGCAGTGGTGGCCTAAAGGTAAGAGAAGCAAGCTTGTGACCGGAAGGATAAATCTGGGTGGGGAAAGTGAAAAGCAGCGCTTGCCCCTTCCTCATTACCACCACTGAGGTGCCCATGAGCAAGGCACTTAACCCCAACCGCTCCAGTGGAGCTGCTCAGTGGGCAGCAGATCAGACTGTGGTTGTACTGGGCAGCTTCCAGGTGTGAATGTGCAATTGTGGGGATGTGATTAGGGCATTCCTGAAACAGAGAGCATTGCTCTCAGTGAACCTCCCCCTGAATAAATAAAGGTAAAAAAAAAGAAGTAAATTATGAACTTGTTCTGTCATCCATGTGTCGAAGGAAAGTCCCGAGAACGCACCACACCCCACACTTTCAATTAAATTGCCAACGTTTATTTGCATTTGTGTGTCTCTAGTCTCTTCAAACTTTTGTCCCTAAAAAAAACACACTACAGCTAAAACCTACAATCATTTCCCAGCAGAGATCTACTGAGGCGCTCCTGTGGCTGTTTGCTAAAATTGGCTCAATTTTATTTGAGTGGCGAGTCACTTGCTACCTGTGCGTAGCCACTCCAACAAAGAAACTCTTTTTTTTTGGCTCAAACTGCTTTGCTTCTTTGCTCGCCAAACAAATTCTCTACAATTCAGAGCCTCGTGTCTCTTCTCCCGCTCCCCTCTCACCGACGGCTCTCGCAGGAGGAAAGGGTAGCATTGATTGCATCCTGTCATTTTCTACAAGTCACCACCAGTCACCACTAATAGCTGCACTAAGCACTGCAACCATGCCGCTGACGGCTGGAATCAGAGATGCTGAGAAGGGAGGGCACTTAAAGAGGCTGAAGGGTAAAGGTACAATGTGGATTAATGAGAATGTGTTTAATAGACCTACTCGGCAAGCTTTCCTCTCTCTACACACACTTGAACTGTTCTTAGATGATTGACTGGAAAATAATACATTCAAATTGTTGCGATAAGAGAAAAGTACATTTTGACTTTTCTCTTTATCAGTTGAAGGTGTGGCTGAAGGAGAAAACCAAAAGACGCCGGCTATTAACCTGACTCAGAAAATACTGTGTTGGACTGAGAAAAGATTATTTTCAAAGTGATGTCACTATTGTGCTTATGATACATTATCTTGTCGTCTGGTCCAAATCCCCCATGAATACTGTACTATATATCCCATACCATACACTGAGATGTTATTGCCTCATAAAGTGCTCATAAATCTTAGGTTTGTGACAGGTTTTGGCGAGCTGACAAAAGGCACTGCTCATTAGTAAACAAGACATTTTTTTTACAAGGAGAGTTTATACTGTTCGACTGACCCAGATAAGAATTCTGTGAATGTCTAAAAAGGAGGAATCTCAGCGCTGACACATCTCTCCACCTAGAATAGGAGCAGGGCTTTGGATCAATTTAATTCCCTGCTGTTGCCCTTGAAAAATAAACCTAGGACAAAATGTCAAGTAAAGTTTATTTACCCAGTATCATAGCTATATCGTATGTCTCAATGGACTTTGGTTCCGAGTTAAAACAGTCTGCACTGAAACAGACAAAATAATTACAGTAATAAACAAAGTCATGTTTCTCACAACATGTCCGTTGATTGTGAATGCATTCTTCTGTGTGTGTTTTGGTGATTCACCTCCTTGTTCGGGAAAACCCAGAAAAACTACTGAATGTGCTCACCCTTTAGGAGTTTTTGAGCAAGTTAGTATTGTGCATGTATTTCACCTTCATGATAGCGAGGCCAATGAGTAACCCATATCAAATGTTGACTTTGAAATGGGTAAAGAGATTCTGTTCCTATATGTATCAGTTGACCTACCGTACCTCTGAGGCTGTATAGTAATAATAATATAGTTGTTAGCCACAGCTACCTGTGTGTATCTGAATAAAACACAGCGTTTTAAACCTAAAGTATATTTTAATTAGGTCTGTCAATTGATTAAAATATTTAATTGTGATTAATCACACAGTTGTCCATAGTTAATCCTGATTAATCACAATTTTTTTTATATTTTCAAAATGTACCTTAAATGGAGATTTGTAAAGCATTTAATACTCTTATCAACATCAGAGTGGTCAAATATGCTTGCTTTATGCAAATGTATGTATATATTTAATTAATTAACAACACAAAACAATGACAAATATTGTCCAGAAACCCTCACAGGTACTGCATTTAGAATTAAAAAATATGCTCTAATCATAACATGGCAAACTGCAGCCCAACAGGCAACAACAACTGTCAGTGTGTCAGTGTGCTGACTTGACTATGACTTGCCCCAAACTGCATGTGATTATCATAAAGTGTGCATGTCTGTAAAGGGGAGACTCGTGGGTACCCATAGAACACATTTTCATTCACAAATCTTGAGGTCGGAGGTCAAGGGACCCCTTTGAAAATGGCTATGACAGTTTTTCCTCCCAAAAATGTAGCGCAAGTTTGAAGCCTTATTTAGCTTTCTTCATGACATGCTAGTATGACATGGTTGGTACCGATGTATTCCTTAGGTTTTCTAGTTCAATATGATGCCAGGATCTTTACTCTAGCTTTAAAACTGACACGTTATTATTACGTTAACTTTGACAGCCTATATTTGTTCCAACAACATACAACATGGAGGCTTCAGTTCAGTTACCACTAATGCTGCAAGTTGCATTTTAAAAGGAAAACTTGCTGCAGTTGACACATACAACATGTTGTAACTGAGATTCTTATAGAACTTTTAGAGTCAAGTGCTAGCACAGCTTAGATTCTTTAAATCTCATTGAGGCTGGGCTTTAGTGGGGCTTTGGGGGGGGTTTGATAGCTGAAGTCTTAAACAGAAATTACATACAGTACATGGGATTTATGAGTGTTACTTAAGTACCAGCATCTTCAAGACCCTGATGCAATGGAAGATCATGTAATGCAGTAGTCTTAAACAAGTTTCTGTCATTTAAAAACCACTACTTCTGTTTGGTGTTATTTTATATTATAAAAATAATTTATGCACTGAGCTCCATAATTCATGTTCTTTTCTATTGATGGTAATAATTAGAAAATTGGCCAGTGTTTCCAATCACTAAAACATTAGCTTTTGGAGCCACAAGTGATTCATCTAACAGAAGTGACATCCAGGAAAGGTCGCATAAATCATTCTTTGTTTTGACATTGCATCTTTGACATTTTCCGGCGCTGTGGGAAAAAAAAAAGTTTCTATGAGCGTGACAATTTTTCAGTCTCTTTAAAAAGAAGTATGTTATCCTTCAAATACACCTATCGCCAGACTCAGAGAAGTATTTCTTCCTGTATAAAAATCTACCTGAATCACCATGGCAACGGGTCCAGAGTGTGACTCAAACAGAAACTGAACTCTCTTGAGCTCAGACTTACTGTCAAACTTTATTTACCAGATGCTGAACAAGTTCAGCGGTTTACCAGAGATTCTGCAAATCATGTTAAAGCAGCAGATAAAAGTCAGTGTTATGGATAATCTGGTCCCCACTGCAATTAAGTACAGGATAAAACTCGACATGCCGTGTAAATAAGCCGCAACACTGCTGTCATGCAGGGAAGAGGAAGACCTGCGACTTTGACATCATGTTTTTTTCTGTAATATGAGACATGGGACATTTATTTTTGTGTATTGCATGTGTGTGTCGGTGTGTGCAATTATAGAGAAAATAAGAATTTCCATGAGAGAAAACCTTGATTTAAACTCAATATGAGATTTATTTTCAATATATGTGTAATTGGATGCTTGCCTATATAGACTAATGTAGCATTTTTCTGTTGACGTGCTGAGCACTGACTTGACCCTTGTGCTTCACTTTAACAAGTTACTCTGATGTCCTTAGAGGACAAAATATCTGTCAAAAATGCCATAAAATTATATATTAATATTATGTTTCACTTTCATAGAGTTAGATCTTTTAACCAACTTCAGTTCTGATCGTCACTACCATATATTCTTTAATTTTCAGAATTTTAAAATGAAAAAAAAAAAAAATGAAGGCATTTTGCCCACAGAAAAAAACGCTTAAGGGCTTTTATTTTGAAACGGAAGCAGAAAGTGTTGAGTTACATGTGACATATTCTACGGATATAGACATTGAAACTGTAGTAATGTTGCTTGTATGATTTCAATATAATGTCAAAAGATAATTTTCACTGTCTGTTGCTGATGTGAACCGCGCAGCACGCAGAAAAATTTAGGCGACACCTCAAATCTCTAGAAGAGACACAGCTGACACACAGCTGAGCCGCGCTGCTCACGCGGGCAGTGTGGCTGCTCTAACCTGTTGACATGGACGCTGAAATAAAAAAAACAACAGCTGACATTCCCAGTGTGACCCGGTCCTAAGGCCCTGTCTTAGTCATCCAGTGTTAAGTTATCTATTTGTAGTTTGTCAGCCAGTAATTCTGCCAGTCATAAGCTGTTTTTCTCAGCAGACATTTAGACTCGTCATAGTAGGAAATGCACAGGTGTCACTAAGAACATTAACGATGGCCCCGTTGTATTCAAGTGTCCCAGTAAGTCATGACAGTGTGACAGTGAGCCAGCATGAACAATACCAGTACCCTGAATCTGAATAGAATTCAGCCCTCTTTATTATTCACTTCTGTGCTTTTCCTACTATCAAACACACACCTACATGTCAAAATGATTCTAACTATTCCTGACGCTGCTGTTCCCTCACCGTCCAGCAGTAGTCCTCAGTGTCTCCTGCTTTCAGTCATTACCTGACTCCCACACCCACCTGCAGTGCACACCTGTTTACCAATCCACTTATCAGCCTCTCAGCATTGAAATATTGGCCATTTTCCATCAGTTCTTTGCCAGATTGTTTCAACACTTCCTTCGCCCTCTAGCCTTCCTGTTTTGCCTGTCTGCCTTGCCGTTGACGAAACCTGTTTTGAATTACTGACACATTACAACTTGTTTTAATTTAACCTGCTTGTCTCTGAGTCATGCAATTGAGTCCATTACCTGCAAAAAACACAGAAAACCAGAGGGGCATGTAGTATTCCAACACAGGAGCACTGATTCATAGGTTATAGGTCAGGGTCCATACAAAAAGCACATAGAATGACGAGAACAGGACGTCAACAGCTCAGTTTTGTCACAGGGCGTCCTATATCCCGCAGTGGACATTACTGCATGGGACAAAATATCTAAAACTATCCAGAGAAGAATATAAGCAAAGATAAGATAATATAAACATTTCCACAGCAACACTTGCAGGATTTGAGTAATAGGAGGTGTGAATCAGTCATTAGATGACTAATACGGGAGTGAAAGCGTTGTGGCTGTTAATACAATAGCCTCGAGAGAGAACTACAGACGGCTGGATCAACAGCTACAGGAAACTGTAATGTGTTATATTAAGAGTCAGGTATAATGAAATGATTGTATCACACATGAAGGGCACTCAGAGGGTGCTGACTACACACCGTCAGCGGAAGTTTTGAGGAAAGTAAAACAAGCCAGACTGTTGATTCAAGAGTTAATACTTTATTGCTATGGCCACATCAACCTTGACAATAGTGTGATGCAATGTGCTCATAAAAACATAAAAACCTGCAGTCAGGGCAAAGGACAATACCAGAATACAGTATTCAGAATTTAATATGTGTATAGACACTGTAGCAGGCAGGAGACACAGGAGAGTGTCAGGTAGAAGACATCAACAGATGTCAGCCACTTCTAGGTGTATCAGTTTGTCTGCTTGGCTTCATGCTGATGATGTTGTTAAGATTCACTGTTAATATCGGGACCAATGGTCAACATGACGGACTGCTGTTTTGTTGTGTTGTTCCAAATATGCATACTGTATGTGGGCAATGTATCCTCATGCAATGGTTCGTATGATATCTTACAAAACGTTATTCCTCATTGTTCTTGCATTCCCCTATGAATGTCCAGCACCGCGTGTCAATTTCTGCTCGTTACATGCATAGTACAGTATTTTCAAAATAAACTTCCGTCTTCACAGGAAACAGCTTGGTTAGGTTTAGGCAACAAAGCTACTTATTAGGTCTAGGAAAAGAAGGTTTTGGTAAAAATAACCAGAAGTGGCATTAATCCACTCCGACCTCCCGCTGGACCTCCTCCCTACTCAGAGTTTGTCGCTCTTTATACTACCTGGTTCACGATTACACGGATTAGACTACATACGATTTGATTTCATGGGATATATCAACACGTTCTCATCCTAACTCATCACACAGTAAACACATGCTGCAGTAAACACATGCTTAATATTGTGAATCAAACAAAAACACTTGCTTAGGTTTAGGCAACAAAACAACATGGTTGGGCATAAAACTACTACGTTTGTACAGTGAAAATGTGACTTCACGTTGTCAACACGGGACACGAACAAACAGCTGATTGTAAAGTGAAAGTGAAACTTAACACATGGGACATGAACAGTTCTCTGAGTGTTAACTGTTGCTGTGGATAGGTTTACATTGTAGTTAATGAAAAGCTTGGTGCATCTCATACCAGCGCTAAAAGGTGCCTTGTGTGGCGGTATCAAACGCCAACAGCCGTGACAAAACGTTGGTATTTGACGCCCTGGGAATGAGAACGGTGTGAATATATGCGAATTTCAGTGCATTACTTTTCATTGACATAGGTATGAACAGTGTATAACATGAACAGCCTGATGTGGGTCATAACTACCAAAGCTGCGGCAGGAAAAAGTAGTCACGACATTATGCATAAAACATGCATATATGTGCATATGTAATGTAATAACACAGAAGAGTTGATGTTATAACACTGACAGTAATAAATCATGAGAGTCATTTTAATTCCTTTTTTTTCACATTTCAGCAAAATGCAAGAAAACGGGTGAAGGGTTTGAGAACACTGCTATGGCGTCTAACTGCATCTGTTCTGCCAAAACAAGGTACGTGAAGCAAGAACACTTGAAGATGTTAATGTTTTACTAAGAAGTAGATTGACGTAACTCTTGTGGCTGTGTAAATAATGACTGTGGTCTCCAAGAATAGAGTATCTGACTCTGTGTCCTGACTCCAACTCACGGTGGACAGTTCTGAAATCCCTGCAGCAGAACCAGAGATATTGACGTTTTTTATTCCACATATTTTTCTTCCTTGTCAAGAACCTGGCACCTACATTACTCACAATGCAACTAGACGGCCGACGGTTTTGGTCAGAGATTCAGGTGTGCTTTGCTAGTAGCGGCTAATGTAGCCTCGAGCCATCAGTTGTTTTGCCAGATGGCCATCTGCGTTTTTTTTCCGGCGTCCTCTGCATAGTGGCCTCATTGAATTGAATGGGGATGCTGTATTTTTGCATGCAGTGCTGTTGTTTATCTGAATATGGACAGCAAGCAACCCATTTGGAGAGAGGAAAAGATAAATATACATGGTAACGTTCTGTAAATCACATCCAGAGCTTTCTAATTGGGCTGTATGTGTAGAATTTCTGCATCTTGGTGCTTTCAAATTTGCATGTGTTGTACATACTCAGCAGTTTTTGCAGTAACGCTCACCAGGGTTCCCTACAACCTGCGGGACACACTTAATTCTTGTTAATGATGTCCCTGTAAATAACCACAGCCGAGTACGATCCAAGAAAAGTTCCAGTATTTTGTGATGGGAACAGATTAGAATAGGAACCAAAGTAAAAAGGTTTACACAGAAGAAGGACACAAAGTAAACAAATCAACCCTTGAATTAGTCCTTGAGTCACGACATCGATGCTCATTTTTGCAGTTGAACGCTGCTCAGATTACTCCTGTCGTATAAATATCTGAGATCTCTTTGGCCGGCACTGCTCTGCTTCCTGTCTCCCAGTGCTCAATTAAATAAATGACTACCAGTTACTAAGTCTCTGTCACACACTGGACAAGCAGCTCTCTAATTAACACTCATACTGTAAGTGTCCAAATCAGAGCCATTGAAAATCAATGCTTATTATGACTGGAGAATGTCATTTTAAAGGACGACGCTAGCATCACTTCACAATTAAAAAAATAAAAAACAATTTTAAATTGCTTTTCCCAAATTGTGACTCTGTTTCCTAATAATCCGAAATATATGTTGTATTCCCCCTCGGCTCGTCAGGTTGGTAAAGCAGTGTAAACACAGAATCCCTGGCAACCTCAGTGACGTCTAGACAGTTTCAAAATAAACTACACTGGTCATGTTCCCTGCAATGAAGGAATATGTCACTTAATGCAATAACATGGCTCTTTTATGTGTTTTTAATACATTTTAGACAATGATGCGGTTCTGTGGGAGGCATAAGGGATTGCTAATGTTAGTAGGATAAATTCAGAGCTAATTTCAGTCTCTTCCTTGTATTTACTGATGATAATAAGATAAGAAATGGTGATCTGTTTATGGATGTTAAAGCTGCATTTAGCAAGATTTTCATGCAAAAATACAGCCTTCCCATCACCTGGTACATTGTGCATTCTACCTATTTTGAATATATGATCTAAGCAAAATACAATAAATGAAAAGCAGATTGGTATAAAGGTGAGTGTCAAGTGTGAAGTGTGAAACAAATGATGTTTTGACCACAGACTGTATATAAGAAGTAGACGTAGTCACCGTGACGTCATCCTTTGGTTTGTGGACTGCCGGTTAGAAGCCTTGAGTTCGGCATTTTAGCCGTCACCGACTTGGGTTTTTGCAACCAGAGGTGACACGAGAGGGTGGAGCTAAGCACAACCGAACGCTGAATAAGACATTTTTAGGCGACCAAAATGTTACAATTAACTTTCATGAACTGAAAAAACACTGAGAAAGGGTTAAAGTTTTAAGATGGAAACACGGACAACTCCCAGACCAAACAACGTTGTGGTAGCAACCTGTCAACCACAAGGTAGCCCCGCCCTAAAGCATAATCTGCTTTATGGTCTATTTGACTCTCAATTGGACCATAATTACCTAAATGAACATCATGCTGTATTGAAGAAGACTTAAAACTAGCGATTGAGACCATAAACTCATGTTTACAATGTTTACTGAGGTAATAAATCAAGTTAGAAGTAGGCTCATTTCCTCATAGACTTCTATACAATCAGACTTCTTTTTGCAACCAGAGGAGTCGCCCCCTGCTGGCTGTTAGAAAGAATGCAGGTTTAAGCCACTTCATTATTGGCTTCACTTTTCAGACCCGGAAGTTGCCCACTGGTTTTGACAAGTGTGTGTTATGGACATTTATCTCACGATGACATGATTGCTTCCGATAAACTGACTAATGAATTTACAATGAGACACAACAAAGTCCTGAACTTAGTGAGAGTGTCTGTCTGGAACATAATAGATTAAAGCCTTTTCCCCTGGAGCTATTGCCATGGAGTTTGAGCAAAATCAAATAGTCATAATGACCTCATGGGAAAAAATATACAAGACAGTTGAATTCAGTAAAATGAAACAGCGCTGCAACACATCAAAGGCAGTCATACAAGTCTCTACTTGTTGCAGCTCTTACTCTTTCATGAATAGGCTTTCACTCTCCGTCTGTGTTTCTGTCACTTTCTCACACACTCTCTCTCACACACACACACTCATAAAACATAACACTTCCTCTCCCATTGTTCAGGTTCCAGCACATACCCTCCAGAGAGATAAGCCTTCCTAGTAATTCCTCTTCATGATTCTGTAATCATTAACGTAGGGACAAGTCTGAAGGAGGATATTTATGCGCAGAAGCACCAGAAGGAATCAGAGACTTCTTGAGAAGAGCTGAGGAGAAGCACCAATCCTTCTGAGGTTAGTTCCACTCAAATATAAGACTTAACAAACATGCTGCTTTTTGACTTAAAAACTTAAATTGGACTTGACTAAAAATGATTTGTGCGCATCTCTGCTTTTTAGTTCATGAAAGTATACTTTGTATACTTTAACTTATAGTACGTAGCCAATGATTTATGTTTTACATAAAGAGACTTGCTCCTTTTGCTATTTGACTTGATGATTTGTGATGAGATTTTAAAAAATAATAAAATGTGTTGCCTCTACGGTGAACAGATAATCCAAAAACTTGATGAATTGAAGTAAATTCATATAAAAAAATCCTTTTACAAACTCTTACACACGTTAATAGGCTGCTCTATCAAAAAGAAAGTACAACTAAAAGCCAAGTAGTCTTTTCTGTAGGCCTATAGGGCAAGAATACTTAATCATACTTACTTACTTACTAAGTATATCTTGATCAAAAGATTAAGTAAGTAGGCCTATAAGCCAAGTATACTTTGACTTTTCTGTATACTTGTCAGTATAAGCCAAGTATACTTAAGTATACTTTTGTTAAGTATATCTCTGATAAGTACATAAAAAGTTAACTGAAAGTACTAATAGCACACTTGAATAAACTTCATTTTAGTAAGGGTAAATCAGTCTGCTGAGATCAAGGTTTCAACCTGCCTGCTAGTGTGTATACAGTATATTTAGATCTGTTTTAATTTGATTGTTCTTCATGTTACAGTGAAATGCAAAAGAGGTGACAATGGGTTACACAGCATTGTATACACTTCTCTGGCTTCTATCTGCATTCGCTCTTACAACACAAGGTATGTGAAACAATTTTAAACTAGTTTAAAATAATGACTTCAAAATTATCAAGGGGAAAAATCTCTGGCTTTTTCCTTTAAAGGTTTAAAGGAAGGTCAGGGTGTAATGTTGTAAAGGTGTAACAGTGTGATTGTGATCTGTATCTTTACCTACAGAGTTGCTGAAACTAAGTGTGACTCCCAGGATCACTGCAGAGTGCGGCCAACAGGTTATCCTAAACTGCGACGTGTCGTCATCTCGAGATGGACTATCAGTGAAATACATGATGTGGTCCCAAAACCACACTACTTTCTGTTCTGTGGACAGTGAAGGAAAACTCAAACGCCACTCACACACACAAAGTGACTTCCATTGTAGGTACAAACACGGCCAGTTGTCCCTCGTCTTTAAAACAGTGCAGCCACGGGAGAGCGGAGACTCGAAGCGCTACATGTGCAAACTACAATCCAACATGGGAGTTGCACATGCGTACACAAGGGTGGAGTTACAAGGTCAGTGTCCACAGCTATTCTTATTTAGACAAACAGTGATATGTCTCAACACCATTTGTAAAACTGCTGTCATGAATGTACAAAATACAACAAGACTGGTCTGCTACTCTTTAGCTACTTCCTCAGTTGCAGTGGTGGCATGAACTTAACTATTCAGATTCTTTACTTAAAGGTGCTCTGTGGTGTTTTCTAGTAAACAAACAAAAGTATTTCCATTCAGAGTTACTCACCAAAGTGCATTGTGTGTATCCTTGAGATCTAACAAACGTGCTGGATGCATTTCCTTTGGCATAAAACATTTGAAAAGCTGATTTCTTAGGTATTTTTAAAAGTCCAGTGTGTAGGATCTGCCGGTATCTAGCGGTGAGGTGAGGAGCTTGCAACCAACTCAAGCACCAAGCACATTGGAGTTGTTGTAAGAGATCACTTGGAGGTCATTTGGAGCAGAGCCAGTGCGTAGAGTGTCTGTGTACGTGGGAAGTGAGTGGTGAAGCAAGAGAGAGAGAGAGCAGCGGTGGCGACGTGAGTGAGTAACGTTAGCGGCCCAAGCAGCAAGACTTTGGTTTGTGCGTTCTGGGCTACCTTTAAGTAAAAGTAGTAGTAGTAGGTATTGTGTAAAAATACTTAATTACAAGTAAAACAAATTCATATATATATTACATTTGACATAATAACAGAATTATTAACAGAAAAATATCTTTAAATGTCAAAAAGCTCTAAGACTGGCGCAGTGATATATTTTTTACATACGTATAGTTTAGTATTGGACTACTGTTGTGAATTGAATTGAGTGTTTTAGGTAAATTACAACTTTAGGCTTTATCGTTGGTTAACAGGTAACTTATTAATGTTTTATACGTTGTCAGGTTGTAGAATATTTCTCTGCCTGGTTTTAATCCTCCACCAGCATCAGAAAGGCCAAAAAACAACTGCAGAGCATCTGAACCAGAATTAATTGTTGCACAAATAATTAATTAATTATTTACAACTGCAATTAACGACATATTAGAAAATGAAAAATCCATAAACCCCTTTTTTTTAAAATGAGGTACTCACTTTGGTGGATTATTGCTGAGGAACCGTTTATTAATGACTCAATACAATTTTTAACTGCAGACCTGGTGGCTCAGTTCTGCATAAATTCTTAATAAATCGATTTTTGTCTGCAGAAAGTAAATGGTTGTACCAGCCAATTAGAGGATTTTTCCTGATTCATTAAATAGCTCAATAGCTATAAAGACAAATGCAGTTATGCTGATGGAAGATGAACACCAGCAGAATTGATTTTTTTTACTTGGTAATCCAAAAGTTGTCCTTTTTAATGTGTTATGGCAAATCTATAAAGCATTAATGAATGATTTCTTAGCTGACAGATCTTTGGAAATTGTGTTTTAATGTAGCTGCTGGTTGAGCTAATGTGAACTACTTTAAATAATGTTGGGCAGTGTAATCTATCAGAATAAGCATCATATTTTAAAAAACTCATTATGCACTTTGTGTGTAAAATCTTAATATGCAATAGTTGCTATAACTCCCAAATAAATGCAGAGGATTAAAAAGTACATATTTTTATTCTAAAATGCAGTGCATGTAAAGGAATGTAGAATTGCAATTGCACAATGTTTGAGTAAATGTACTTTCCACCACTGCTCGCTTGTGATTGGTCGGGATTTGATGATATAAATCATTGAGGTATGGTGGGTGTTTGATGGTTTAACATGCTAAATGAGAACATTAAGTGTCCCTGATGTTGTTTGTTAATTTCAAAACTCTTCTTCTGGTCTTCCCCTCAGAGTGTTGTGGCATCGTTAAGGGCATTTTGACCAGTGGCGGTCCCATCTGCAGATTTAAAAACGTCTACCCGGACGGAGACGTGCACTGGTTCCACGGCTCCAACAATCTCTCCGACGGGTCTTTGACGCACCACACCACTAAACAGGTGGCCGAAGGGGGTTGGCTGACGATCGAAAGTTACCTGGAGGCGGAAAGTTCGCACGTGCCCTACAACTGTTCCTTGAAGAGCACCGCATCTGGTAGATACATCGCAAGCACTTTGGTTCAGAACCCAGAATCCCAGGTCAAGCCAAGAGGCAGACTACAGGAACAGCAAAAAATTGTTGATAACGGCGCTGGATCACACGGACCTATGTGGACATTTTTTTATATTTCAATCTCACTTGTTGTCGCACTGAAATAATGGATTTGGCGGCGTAAATCCACATAATGGAGTGTGATAAGCTATCAGGGTGAAGCGATGATTAACATTGATTAGGAACAATGAGGTACTGAGATTTACGTATCTATTTAGTGAATCATCTTGCATGGTCCAAAGGTTTATTATTCTTCCTTTTAGCTCTTGACTGAAGTGAACAAGGAAATTACAGACTGCTGAGAGGCCGATAATGATTAGACTCTATAAAACACCTTAATTGTTTTGTTTCGATAGAGAGCAGAGCAGGGTATTGGTTTCATTACACTCAAACACACACACACACACACAGGAGTATTTTGGCTACTGCTTCATATTAGCTTTTAGATATAAACCTTATAGCCCCAGATAATTCTGAGAGAGTGAGATGAAAATGTGTGTTGACAGGTGTGTCCACTATGTGTCCACAGGATGGTTTGTCTATGTGTGACTACTGTGTGAATGCACGCTTTCTGCAAGAGCACTATCAAGAAAAAAAAAATCTGTCCATCTTTGAACAGAAAGCAGACCTCAAAAGAGCTGTGAATTCCCCTCAGACACACAGAAGCCTTTATGTGCGAAATATCAAATAGCTGCTGGACACAAGAACTCTCAGTCATGCAACAACTCAGTCTGTGGTTTGTGGATGGATGCTGCCCTCTGGTGTGATCAGTCCATTCTTGTGAACACGATATTTCAGGAACACCTGGAGGGAATTTCTTCAAATTTGGCACAAACATCCACTTGGATTCAAGGATGAACTGAGTAGTTTTTGGTGGGCAAAAGTCGAGGTCACTGTCTGTCCCATTCTCGTGATATCTCAGGAACGGCTTGAGTGAATTTCTTCAAATTTGGCTCAAACGTCTTGAATTCAAGGATGACCTGATTTGATTTTGGTTGTCCAAGGTCACTGTGACCTCCAATAACTCAAGAATTCATATCTAAATTATGACAATTTTACACAAATGTCTAACAGGATAAAATGAAGAAGTGATGACATTTTGGACAGATGTGGATGTAAACTGCAACTTGACTGGCTGGAGGAGGCGTACAACAGCGAGGCGGTAATTCTAGTTTTAAAAATCAACAGTTTTCAAAGGAACAATTTTTTTTTATAGTCAATGCACCGTGTTGAGCGCCATTTTCTTTTGAACTATATGACCACGGCAAACAGCTCAATGTCTGCTCCCTTCTCATTTTATTTCTACGATTGGGACACTGATTCTGGAAAGAAATGCTCTGAGCACCACACCTGAAATTCCATACTCAATCTACATCAAGTTTTATTGGGGTGGTTGCAGAAATCTCAGAGATGAATATCTCAAACCGGGGCAAACTAGACCAAAACTATCTTTATAGCTACACACCAAAGAGCTAAGTGAGGAAATGTGTTTTTTTGAGATTTGGGTGAACCAACCCTTTAAGATGGATATATAAAAAAGGGTCTGGAGTATATATGTGAACATGCAGTGAAAGATAATATCTAGCTTGTCAGAGTTGCAACAGGGTATATTTTGTTTCTTTTCATTTTTGACCAGCAGTCAGTCAGAGTCCTGGGTGCAGCAGACGAGTAAGAAGACAGATACAGATCATTTCTCCTGTTTCTCATCTTCAACTACTCGCTCTGTCTTTGCAGGTATAGCTCAAACTGAGCTCCAAGGCTAAAACTCTGCCTTTTAACGCCTCAGTGCACCGTCTTCAGACAGGACTTGTGAGAGCCTTTTTTGAGTCAGAATAACTCTCGGCTAATGGCGTCACTAAATCGGTGCCAAGCAGGAGGAGCAGGTTGAACTTTTAGCGAGACGTTGCTGCGGCTGAGAGTCCAACGGGTGAATGACTACGACCTCACCTTGACTACTCCATCAGTGCACATGGATACACACATATATATATACACATATACACACCAACCATTTGTTTGTGTTTGTAGAATATCTATCTTTCAAGAGTGTAATTTTGAGAAATATTACTTTTGACTAATGACGAAATGGGATACGCTGTACTTACACTTACCAAATATTGCACTACAAAATTAAAGCAGCTTATATAAATGGTCACAACACTAAATAATGCTTTCACAGTGATGATGGCTGAATTATTTAATATGTCTGTATTTTTAAATGACCTCTTGAATTCAAACTCAGAACAATCACAATGATGAGCTTTAAAGGGAACTGTTTGATAAGCTATTACGTTATGACACTAATGGGAACGCTTTATTACTTTTTGTTTGTATATTGTGATTTTTTAAAAGAATTTAGCTGACATTAACGTTTACAAAAAAATACTAATATGCTGTAAAAAGCTTTCAGAATAGATCATTTAAAGGGAAATAAAGAGCATATATGAATGAAATGACTTCTCCTTGATTTATTACAGCTTGGATTGTACCCATTTGTATGTCACTTTGGACAAAGGCGCCAAATCAATAAATGTAAATGACTGTGCATCTTAAAGAAGGCAGTATGCTAAAATATCAGTCTTTAGAACTTGAAATGAAAGACTGAATTTGCAGTTATGAATGTGTGGCTTTCTCAACTTTCTTTAATTAATATCATCAAAAAGCATCTATAGCAATAGGATTCCTGATAACCGATGCATCTCAGAGGAAGAAGTGTGCAAACAAATCTTTTAAACAAAAATAAGTAGTGAAAAATATTTTTAGTAAATTAAATGAAAGCTATATCTTTAAAAAAAACTACATTGAAATGATATTGCCTGGGTAAAAGAATTATAAAAATGAAATACAAATTAACATAAATTAATTAAATTAATTTAGTTATAATATATCACTACTGAAAGGAGGCAGCATGAATTCCCCTTAACTCTCATGACATTAAACCACAGAAATTGAACGGATTTCAACCTTCCAGGAGATGGCACTATGTCGCAATTGCTTCACTAAAGTAGCGTGAAGATTAAACATTAAACATTATGGCCATTCCTACACAGTTCGCAAACCATGCTTTTTGTATGTATATAGCTACATACAGTACTTCTGAAACATTACACCTGATCTTAACAAACACAAACTAAAACTACTGTAAAACTAAAACAAAATATATAACTAAAACTAAACCTTTCCGAAAAACTGAAACTAAACTAAAACTAGCAAACACCCTCTGAAAACTAACTGATACTAAACTAAAATGAAATTAAAAAATCCAAATCTATTATAACCTTAGATGCAACATGGATGCAATGTAAGAGGCTTTAAGTTCTTCTATAAAGTCCAAATGAAGCTTTACTTGTGTAGTTTAGCTTCAAAGTTCACTCTTGTCTTTGTAAAAAATGGGTAATAAAATAATCTCACTTCAAGTTCCATTCTGTAGCTATTCTTGAGCTTTTGGTGATATTTACATAATCCTCATGCAGATGGAGTTTACTCAGTTGTCATGGAAATGCAGATTATCAAATGAAAATCTGAGCACTCTAAAGACTTTTCATCCATGTTTGCTTCATATTTTGTTGGCTTTGGCCCAAGCCATCGCAAACAAGAAGTCCTTGAAGTGCTGAAAATTGAAAGTGAAAATTTGAACATCTGCAGCTACATTACAATGACGCAAAGCCCATGTGCTGATGAAGATCATGTGATGTGATTGAAAGCTCTGCAACAGCTATGAACCATGATATGAGACAGTTTTATCAACTGTATTAATATAGTAAAATAATATTTTCTTCTGCACATTGGTTGGTTTTCAGTTATTGGCTAGTAAAACAGCAAACTGCACCAGTATCTCTCTCTGTGTGCTTGTAGTATGCACTTTTTACCACAAGAGGGAACAAGTTACACACTTAACAGTCGTCCTCTGGACAAATAATGATGATCAACACTGCTTTTCATGTTCATGCTAGCCAGGCTGCAGGGTTCAAAGAGGCCAAGTTACTGAAGCGTGAACTCAGAGAACCTTTTCACTGCTCAACAAACACTTTGCTTCATTATGGAGGTTCAGTTCAGCTCAATATGTTATAATAAAGCACACTGCCAGACTCATTTCTCCTAAAATTCACAAATTGCATAAACATCTGTAACTATAGGGTGTATCACAAAATGTTTTATGTTTGGATTTCTTGTTCCGTCTTTATGTTGGTGTTATAACAGAGCAACATACCTTCTCTGTTACCTCAGGAAACATGTTGTGGCCCAGCTGCCTCGTGACATCACCTCCTTAATGTCTGAAGTTTGTTTCTCCTGCGAGCGTCTCATCTGGATAAAGTACACAGTGGGGGGTGTAGGGTCTATTCACTGAGATGTGTGTGTGTGTGTGAGAGTGTGTGTATACAGGGGCTTCAGGTCAAGTTCCCATGGTAACTGAGAGGTGTCTCTGTGTGCCCCTGGCTTCATCTGTGTGTGTGTGTGTGTGTGTGTGTGTGTGTGTGTGTGGCCAATTATCCCAGTGGGCTGTTATCTCCTCTCAGAGAGGTTTACATTATCACTCTGACAGCCTGGTGGTCATTGGTCAGGTGAGCCACCACAGATGGTTATATCATACACAAGAGCAGAAGGAGGGAGGGGGGTGGATGGATCAGAAGAAACAAGATAAGAAACTGATTGACCGACAAACATGGAGACAGGATGGATAGATGGGACGGGGAGGGAAGAGACAGCGGGATGGAGGAATGGAAAGAGGAGATAAAAGCCTGATTCTGTCAACAAACAGAGGAGATTTATGTGGAGCACTGATAGCCTGTTACCTAACGTTACGGTAAATGGGAGTTGGCTTCGGGATTAATGCCCCGAGAGCTGATGTGTGCAAGGATCAGTGTTGTTGGTGACAGTCGTGGCACAGTTCCATGTAGACGTCTTTGTGTTTTCTTTCTGTCTCTATATGCAGCTACATTTATTGTACAACACTCCTCTCATCATTTTTGCATGCATATTCTGCTGTTTACATTTTATAAACACTGTAACCCTAATGGGGTTTAAAACCATAAGAAAGAAACATTGATATTTCTTCACAGCCTGCAGCACTGTATGTTTTTATTCAGTTCAGCATAAGAGTCAGATCATTTATTTAAGTAAAAGTAGCATTACCACACTGTAAATAAATATTACAATAAATGTATTTAATGTTACTTAAGGAAAAAGTGCTGGAAACATAAAGTGCTTAAAACATCTAAAATAAAAGTACTATATTGCAGAATGGCCCGTTTCATTATTATATTATTACATTAATGACTCATGATGCGTGAACATTTAAGCACATTAAAGCAGATATGATTATTTTAACAATAACGTATCAAGTGACAATGTGAAAGGTGATGGAAATACCGAGAGTTTCAGCTCATTGTTTAGCTGTCCGGCTCGCAACTTTACTGTTTTGGTTCAATCTCACCACTCTCATAAAGCTGTTTTTAGCCAAAAACAATCTAAAATCCTGACTGTACACAACCTGCTCAGCACCAAACAGCAGACAGACATAGTTAGAGACTAGCTGGTGAACATAGTGGAGCATTTAGCAGCTAAAGAGCCAGAGTTGGTTGGAGTCAGGAGTTGGTAGACCAAAAACATAGCTAAAAGAGAGTGAATAGAGTGCTCCAGGGATGTCGTATTTTTGTTAAGCCAACCAGGAAGTTAGCATTGCCCTCGTTCCCTCGCCAAAAACCCAATGGAATTTTTCCACTGGGTTTTGGATTATTGCCGAAAATAAGCTCTGTGGTAAACAAACGTTCATGATTCTTAAATATTTTGTCATGTGTCTGGATGTGCTAAAATGCTAACTCATTTCCGGGTTTTAGGACTCTATATTGGACCCACATTAGCCAGGGGGTCAAAAACATGACTCAAAATAAATGATAATGTTGCTCCATAACTGTTGGATGTATAAATAAGCAACTGCTTGCTAACAAGTTCATCATGTCAACTTAAAAGGTGATGATGTGTCGTGGTCAAAAAAATACTGCAGGTTTAAGTAACAGCAGCAATAACATACTATGAATATAAAATATATAATTGCAAGTAAAATATTAAGTATATGAAGTACCAATGTTTTTTTGTATATTATATTATTTTTAAGTATAGAATATTGGAAACAATATGTACTTAAAGTATAACTTGTAAATGTACTTATTGTGTGGAATGGCTCCTCTCAGTGTTATTATATTAAAGGATTATTATTATTAATGCATTGATATGTAAGCAGTATTTTAATTTGAACTGCTTTATATGCAGTTATAGTAGTTATATCTATAACTATACACCATATTTTATCTTATATTTTTAAGTTGATCATAATGTTGTATGTGAAATCTAAATCGGAAAAGTACCTAGTAATATAGCTGTACAATAATTCCCTCTGAAATGAAGTAGAGTATAAGAAGTATAGTACCTCAGAATTGAACCTAAGTACAGTACTTGAGTACATGCACTTTTACAGTTTACACAGTATGTGTTAGTAGGTCACAGCTGCAGATAAATCATTGGCTCAAACACTGAATGCACTATGATGTCTGTGTACGTTCTGTAAATATCTCCGGCGTCAGACAGCACTGGATGTTTAATTAAACACTTCATCCCTCCTCGTCCTCCTCCTCCTCACCAACAGCATTATAGAGCAGATCAGAGAGCATCAGTGACTCAAACATTCCCAACGCTGACTTAATTTTAACGCTGTTTTGTTATTCTCCTCCGAAGGTTATCAGAGTACAAACCCATCCGTCATTCAGTGCTAATCCAGACTCCTGAAAGACTGCTTTATATAACAGCTGTTGCTTTACAGAGATCAATACATGAATAGCCCAGTGGGGAGACTGCGCTGCTCCACTGAGAGGATGCCGTGTCTTGAAATGTTAATGTTACAGCAGGAGAAATATAGAAGCGTTGAAAGGCATGAATGAGAGCAAAGATCAACATACGCTGTTAGACTATATGTGCCAACGCTGATGCCCCGGTTACAGCAGTCGGAGACCAGCAACAAAGACTGTTGAAGGAAAGATGAACCTGTTCGTCTCGGAGACACCGCCTGTAGAAAGCCTCACAACAAACACGGTGTGAAGTCTTCTGGGTGTCATAATAAGATGCTGAAATATTACAGCTAATGCTCTGTTTGTTAAGTCTTACTTCCAGGTGTGACAGCTGAGATGTCAGTTTTCCCACTTATTTGACAGACTAAGCTTGAAAGTTGTGTGACTGCATGAGTCCTCGTGTGATCTTTCTATAAGGGTTTTTTTTTCACTCCATCTGCATCACTTTTGATCCCTCCAATGTAGATACAAATAAGAATGACATATGGCACCGAAGTCATTGGACACCCAAGGCCTGGAGCCCAGATGTGACAGTACGCATTCTTGTCCATGTTCCTTCCAGTAAGCTGTGTGGACAGCTACATGTATGGTGAAAGAGAACCACTGACTGAGAATAAAAGGAATGAGATATTCCTAGTGAGCCTTGACGCTAGAGATAGCTGACATCGTCAAGGCTCATGTGTTCCCCTATACATCGCGCATTTAACCTTTCAGGAATTGTTCTTTCAAGGACATGTCACACCTAGCCGGTGCATTCATACAGCTCACAGATAGCAGCCAGGCTTGTTTGTGTAGTTGTGTGTCGTTAAAGGGAGTATATCTTGTAACTGCATGCACTCCTATCCTTGGTTGCCCTGGGAGACCACGCACAGTTATAATCCTCACCTCCTCATTAACATAATACTTTTACCAAAATCCAAGTGACAAGAAACTGTACATATTTGCAGTAAACAGTAGAATTAAGATTGTATATCGTATAACACCAAGACTAAAAAGATACACCTGTGAATACTCATATTTAAATGATTTCAGACATTTAATTTATTCCACTGGAGGCTCCGGGGGCAGAAATGAGCTGTGTGGCTCCATTGATGCTGAAATAACAAGAACGCTTATTAATACCAGGTGTAAAAGCAAAGGACTGTGGAGCGGATGTCATCCAGATACAGATCATGTGTTAATACCAGGTGAAAATGAGGGATGTCAATTAAGCTCATATTGTCTAATCAGCCAAATTAATTGAACGCACTTGTGCGTGTGTATACCGTGGCTTCATGTCAAGTTCCCATGGTAACTGAGAGGTGTCTGTAGGGCCACTCTTCCAGTGTGAACATGCTACAGACTCAAAACCTACTGAGTGAACAGAATACTTCACCCCTAAAATGATCATTTGTATATCTATTGTTCACCCCGTGTTATCTTGAAAAACTATGTTTTTCTCGCAAGCCTTAACACTTTCTTTTGCTTTTTCATTTTTAATTTCCAATAATTTTGGCTGTGTTGATGCATATTGCATCAATTTTGTCAAGTTTTCTTTTGAATTTTGGAAGTTCAACCTCAGCTCCTGTTATAAGTCTATAATAAACTGTGGAGCTAAAACACTCAGACCTTTAAGGACAAAAATGTCCCCGTCGAAACCACAATGTTTGAACCCATGGCCATTACATAATACTGCTGTATTATGGAGCACTTCAGTGATGCAATGCATCAAAATCAGTGTTGTTGCTAATCATTGACATATTCCAGACTGTGAAAAGAAAACTAAAATTCACAGTATACAGAAAATAATTACATTTTTGTGTGTTTTTTTCTTCATAAAACAACAGTGATATTATGTAAACAAAGTGACATTTAAAGGATTAAAATTCTGAAAATGAATGAATATTTGGTGGAGATGATCAGAACTGAAGTTGGTTAAAAGATCTAACTCAGTGAAAGTGAAAAAAAATAAGAATTATATTTAATTCTATGGCTTTTTTTTTGATGCTGACATTTTTGTCCTCTAAGGACATCAGAGCAACTTTTTCAAAGTGAGGCACAAGGGTTAAAGCAAACGAGTGTTTGATAAAATCATGGGATGCTTTTATCTTCTGGGAGATGGATTCATAGATGGGTGGGTAGGTAGTTAGGTCATAATTTACATTACCTGTTGTTCCTTAGAAAAAAACCTCCAAAGTCACAGTACAAAATTGACTCTGAAGCTGTAACAGGAAGCCCCACTAGCATCTGATTGCATCAGTGAGTCTCTGTTCCACTGGAGCTCTTACTCACATCATCAAAGGAAAACTGGATAATTTTTTAGATCAAAGTCCAAATAAAGTGGCAATATTGAGTGACTGTCTAGATATTGGTCCACCCACCATATTTCATTAGTGCATGCAAACCAATTAATATTCACCAAATTGACTGTGTCCTCTACTTCACTGGTTCCCAACTTGGGGATCCCGACCCCCCCCAGGGGGCGCCAAAACTTCAAGGGGGGTCACCAAGCCTTATTGATTTTAAGGGGTGTAAGACAACTTTTATAAAATATACAGTTGATTTGAATTTTTATTGAAGATATGAACAGGATAAGGACACGGTGAAGACCTGAACACAAACTATATTAACACAGAGCCTAGTTCCCTCTCTGCTAAACAGCCTTGTCCTGCATTAGAAAAGTACGCAGTTAAAACAACCAAAGAGCTAATAGAACAATAGCCGAGCTTCAGGTGACACTGATTTGTCAAAATAGAAGCCTATTAAGTATGTATGATTTTTAAAATTTCAAAACAATACATAATAAAGACAGAGAATTCTATTAAAAGATCCTAAACATATTAGGAAAACTCATCTGATGCAATATTCATAGGAAATAATCTGCTCAAAATTCATCCAAATTGCTCCTTTTGTATACTTATTGCATTCACTATTTGGGTTAATTGTACAGTTTATCAGTTTTTCTGTACTGGTATGTTATGCATTGAATATAATCTGAAATATCAATAAACTATGTCCCTTAGTCAGGGGTTATTTCCCTCAAGGAAAAAGGTTGGGAATCTGCCCACTTGGTCTACCCTTGGTATATCCAGGATCCCTATGAAATATCCATAGCTTATTTAACCATTCTGAGTAATACAGAAGCAATATCTCATCAAGAGAACAAATTGTGGGTGTCTTACCATATATCCATAATAGTACCAAGTTTGAGTAGGTGTTCTGTAAGAGAACAGACTGAGCCAGATTTAAATCAAGCCCTTTTCAATATAAATAAAAGCTTCATTCACCGTACTTGTTACATAACACACCATCTGTGGAGGATTGCAATCACCTCCACGTCTCGCATCAATGGGCTGCTGATTATAGCTCATGTCAAAAAGTCATCTCTGTCTGTTCTCCGTGTAGGCTTTACCTTCCCATTTATCTTACTTTTCAGCTCCGAGAAGAAAGGGAAGAACTCGTTTCCCTTCAATCTACAGGTCTCGCCGCCCACCATCCATTCACTGCATGAACGGAGGGGGTCAAAGCACTAGAGGCAAAACTGGTGTCTGATTGACATGGTTCAGTGTGCTCGGAGAATAACACACAAATGGCCCTCATTGCTCTGAGACCCCGGCGGCTTTACAATATGTTCCACTGCTTCGGTTTCCTGCCACTGTTTGTGTGTCTGTGAATGATGTAACCTGGTGATTTATGCAACACCTGGCAACCCCGGACCACCAAACTGGCAAACACCGCTCTGCATCTTCACTTATTCTAGTAATTGCTTGAAAGCTATGGGAGCACGACTGGCTCTTGCAATATCCATTAGTTCTGAGTGCCGTATACTTGTGTTTTCCAAGTACAACAGATGTGACTGAGGGTGTAGGAGGAAGGAGAGGTGGAGTTGTTTGGTGACCGGGGCTAATGCGGTTTCCGATTAGGGTGGGGGAAATGGACAATCGGAGGGTCCCATTTGGAACGTTAAATGGAGGTGGTTTACTCTTCAAAGGGGATCATCCTCCTAAGATGACAGAGCCAATTTGAAGGCCACTCTGAAATTATTCTGCTATATATTTAAAAAACGTCTTGAGACTTTCTTTGATCAAACTTCATTTTCTCTTTCCATCTGGTAGAGGACTCACTCTTAGTGTACAAGTTGAAAAGTTTGTTTTGGAAAGGTATTCATAGAACTCAGAAGCAGGCATTGTGACTCTTTCCATTTCATCTCAGTTTTCATTTCCCACATAATCACCTCTTGTTTTGACATATTTCGAGCACAATGAAGTATATCTATATGTGGTAATTAGTTCTTGCGGTGTGTTGTGATCGGATCATTTCATTTCGGAAGATGAGAAGCACCTAATTAGTGAAAGATAGAGGTCATGAAACAACGGAAATCAAATGCCTTCTGTGTTTCTTTCACAGATGGTATTATATTTCAGTCTTAACACATGTAATTAAATGGTTCTTATCTATATGTTGAATCATCTTTACTCAAAAGGTTTAAAGCTGTTTCACACCAAGCATGGATTTTCGTTGCTCGGAAATTCATAAAAACAGATTTTGTGGGTTCTTGTGAATGCTTGCATACCCCTGAGGAAATCCTTTAGTCCAACTGATCGCCGTCATTCTGCTAATTCACCATGATCTTCTGTTTGTTGCATGGAGAGTGGGTGTTTTTGGATCAATGGCCGATTGTTTTCGGTGTAACGGTCTGTTGGACAAATGGGCTTTTTTCGGTCCAATGGGACATTTTTTGGACTATTGGTGTTTTGGAATAACAATGGGCTGTCAACGTCTCAACACTCGGTAATGTACGACAAACATCGCGACGACTACCTTAACAACCAAATAAAGGACAATATATGGCTTGAGATCGCCCAGCAGCTGAAGACGGTAATGTAGCTGATATGCACTTGCTAATGTTAGATGTTGGAACGGGGCTGAACAGCGTTAGCATCAAATTTTAGGTCTGATTAGTTTAAGTTAACGTAGATATTCTCTATCTGGATGTTTTGTTGTTGTGTGGAGTGGGCGTGGAACATCGAAACGGACACGAAAATCGAACACGGCAACGTGGATAATTCACACCGAAACCATATCCACATCGCACTGGTGAGAAACAGCTTTTAACCGGGATTCTCTGACACAACAGCTGTACATTAATACAGCCATCACTTTCTATCAAAAGAAAAGGTAGTTAAAAAAAGACCTGCAGCAAGACACATAAAGGAGGCTGCTATTCTGGCACTGCATTACTTTTAGTCATCAGGTGTCATCGACGGGTGACATTAGGGCCATTTGGGAAAAAGTAGAATTATTGATTTGTAGTAATATATTATTAAGAATCCATTCTTTCTAATCTGTCTAAACATGATGGGAGTTGATTTCAGGATTGATTTTTGACTCCTGACGTGACCTTTTCTATAAACGGTCAACTTGTAAAGATGTGTGACACAAGTGAAGCTGATGAAACACCAAAAGGAATACGTTTTAAAGTACCAATAAATGGGATTTCTTTTTTACCATTCAACTTAATTCCTTCCACATTTCCACAAGTCACATTAAAGAATAGGAAACTAGCAAATGTCTTAATGAAGTGTTGATTGTAAACAGTGATAGTGTAGGAGATCGTACACATCACACACTCAGAAAAGCCGTCTTCAGTCCCTGTGAAATAAATAACACATTTGTGGTGTTCACACACACCACATGGTATTCTGGACAAGTCAACAGAAGACCATCTGATGCTAAAGACGCTGGGAGTGCCGAGTGCAAAGACGGCACGCCAGACGAAATGTTCTTCGTAAACACATACGCGAGGCAAACACACGCGGCGCATGCATGCACTTGCACACAACACGTGCACGTTTACAAGCGGACAGACACGCGGTCAAGTGCACACACACACACACACACAGAGAAAAAACATAAACAAACATGTTTCACACCTCCACCGGACTTCGTGTTTCTGTTGACATTGCTTCAGCGGGAGGAAATGTGTGTCTGCAAAGTGTTTTCACGATCAGCAAACAGTGTGATTTCATTCATACGTCCTGTTTTTGGACAGATGTTTGCAATGTTATCTGTGTTTCTCAGACACAAACGCACATACAGTATATGCATGAAACAAATGAAACAAACAATAGGCCTTTTTATTTACACACAGACACGCAAATGCACACCTACACATATACACACACGTGTCTGTCTACTGGACTAAGTATTGATTTGTCAGCCATTTTATTCACCAAATATGTCACCGCATGTACTTGCACAACATCATCTGGTCAGCAACTTGCTCAGATCATGACACGAGATATAACAACCCCATGTTGTTTTTTAAAATGAATCTCCACATGGAACTAAATAGGTCATTGAGCAGAGTGATGCATTTGGATCGCATTCACATCCTGCGACTGTTCATGAGTCACAGCTTCACATTCGACACCCATTACACAGAGAGAACGAGACACACACAACATCTCTCCAGCCAAACTGTATTTGGGGAAAAATTCGCACCATAACAGAAAAGTGCCGCCCCCCAGAAAGTTTTCATAGGGGTGGCCAGATGGGGCTACTGAAAATCTTGGAGTGGCACACCAAAACCAAAAGCCATAAGTGGAGGGCCAAAATTCTGACATATTAATCTGTTTTTCTTGTGGTTTTGGCAGTAGCTACTGTGTGAGGAAATGTCTGTCCAAAACACCAGAAATGAGAGGGGCAGACCAAATGTGTGCCCACAACACGACCATCGGTAATTTTACAAAAAAATATGGGCACATTTTACAGCCAACATCCGTGGCAGATGGGAGACGGCACCGTGGATGGCTGCCGTTGTGTTTGGAGAGCTTGAAGCCCAAACATTTCATTACCAATAATGACTGCTACGCCTGTAAATGTTGTGCATTTGACAAATAAAACCTTGAACTTCACCTTCTAGTCAAACTCCTAGACTGAGTAAAATATAGACGTATAGTCTCCGTGACGTCACCCATAGGTTTCTGAAGAGGCGTTGTGAAGCTAAAAAGTTAGATGTCCAGTGTTAGATGCAATGCTAGTTACAAGTCAAGAAATCTGTCCATGCTTGTAGACGAAAAGGAAAAGTTTCCACTAAAGGTAATGTTGGATACGGCTCAAAGTTCACGGCTCTTTTGAGTGTGTGTTCTGACTTGTCACAGATAATAGACAGTTGCTTTATGCAAATACATTTTAAAATAAAATGGCTATTCGCAAACATATTCAGTACCTACATAGACTGATACACAACAGCACAACTACTGTATATACAGACAGGGGGCGACTTCATCAGACCAACAAATATAACAAATATAATAGTGCGTTTCTCCTTTTGGGATACAGATTTCTTTCTCTCAATAAAATGCTATCTAAATTACAGAGGAGATGTCAGTCACAGATCAGATTTTATACTAAGGCTGTGTGTTTGTCAGATTGTTTTGGAGTTCTCCTGCCTCCTCCTATTGGCCAAAAATAATTTACTGTAGCTTTAAGATATGGTAAAAGGTCATTACAAGGGACATACTGTACATACCTAAGTTTCTTGTCACATTTCAAGTTGCCTACAGGAATAAAAAATGATATTCAAGGGATAAGTTGGGAGTTTACCCCCTTCATTTCAATACATGTGTAGGTTTATTGGAGCCAGCATCTGGTGGACATTGCGAAATTTGCAGTGAAGCACTTCGGCATTATTTTTACCATTCAGCAATGGCAGATTGCTGCTTGGCTGATGCACCACGGGGGAAATTACACTATTCATCTGCAGGTGTTTTCTGGCCCCGTTACTCAATTTGCATTGATACATGTATATAGTAAAGATTTCATATTAGTAGTTTAAGACCCACATATTTCAATTCAACTTCAAGTCTTCATATCAGTAAACAAAGATTATAACAAAAAAAAAAAAAAAAATCCTCAGATTTTAGATTAGATGCAGATTCACTGCTCTGTGAATTAAACATTAGGTCAAAATGGAGTTGTAGTTAAAAGCCTTGGCTGCATAAACAGGTCAGTATAACCCTCCTGAAAAACAAAAACACATCAAACCCGAGGTACATGCCAAGCTAGAGGCTTTGCAGCAGCAACAGCAGGTTAAATGAGGCTGAAGAGGTCTAAGGAGGATGATCTACAGGAGGTTATTCTGACCT
This sequence comes from Sebastes umbrosus, assembly GCF_015220745.1. Classification (NCBI taxonomy): domain Eukaryota; kingdom Metazoa; phylum Chordata; class Actinopteri; order Perciformes; family Sebastidae; genus Sebastes; species Sebastes umbrosus. The sequence continues at coordinate 8,117,068 of NC_051271.1, forward strand.
TCCTCTAAAGAGAAATGTGTGAGAAATGATCAATCAGGCTTGCTTCTCTTCGCAGAAGCCCTGCAGAGCTTTCCAGATGGATTAAGACCTCAGAACTGCTGGTCACCATCTCACACACACATGCATCGAAACACATAAACACACACAACTGATGAAGGGATGCAACTGTTTTTATTTTTTCATTTGAACCCACAGTCATAAGACGATTTCTGTTTATTTGACATTTGATATTTATGCTTGATTTATGATTAAGGACATGCAGACTGACAGTGAACGATGTGTGAGTGTTTAAGTGCGTGTGCTCAGATTTAGTTCTATTTTTACATCTCAATTTCATGCCTTTGACATCGGTAAAAAAAAAAAAGCTACAAAGAACACGATGGGAAACAATAGGATCCAATTATTTTTAACGTGGCAGATACATGTTGTGTTGTATTTTTCCAAGCTACTACAGTTCCTGTTAATGGTTCCATAACCTTCATACGATGGAGTTGGATGCATATATCCTTCCTCTTCCTCTTAAGTAGAGTGTAGCTATGCAGGAACAGTATGTACTGTTCTGTGTCCTTGTAGAAGAGAAAAAAAACATGCGCCACAGATGGACATAGAAATCTTACATGTTTCTGTGCTCCTACTCATGAGTACCACAACCGATATGTTGGCAATGAACTGGAGAGACGACTTGTCACAGATAGTAACATCACAGTGTGCACAACAAACATTGTCATTGACAGGCCTATAGCACTTTAAAGAAATACTGGAGAAAAAACCATAAAGTGTACAGGGTTAGAACATACTGTTCTGGCATCAAATGTATTTCAAGTGCCCCATGATTCCAACCCAACTCCAGGAAACCACACATAAAGCAAAGGTTTACATGGTCTTATCTGTTTGTGAACTGATGTTTTTGCCTGTACACCAGAACATGATGCCACACTGCTGCCTTTATTGATTGTCATATTTAGCTATTTCTTCACGCGCTGTTAACTGGCATGGCAGTAGAGAGGATAACCCGAGGGCGAAGAGGGCAGGCAAGTCAATCACGCTTAGCTGAAGTCACAGAGAGACAGAGAATTAGATTTACTTTGGCGCCTTCTCCTCCCTGTCTGCTAAAGTCTTGACACTGGCAGGATGGCAGGGTTCAAAATAAACAAACAAAAATACTAAAAACTAGTGAATCCATGTGAATTTTGTTTACAGGAACACCTGTTTGTGCACACCTGGATACAGGGCCGACTCTACCTCTTTTGGTGCCCTATAGGTGAAATTTGGATTGGACATCACAATGGTTTTAAGATAAAAATTTAGATTTTTATTTTCATAAATAACTGTATTTACTGTAATATAAATAAACAATTGGTCACTGATATTGTTGGCTTAAAAGTGTTTAGTCAGTTTCACTACAATTTACACTTTTATTAACAAATAAGTGCGGTTTCTTTCTTTCGTTCTTTCGATTATTTGTTACCTCAATGCAGAAAATGAGGAAGGGCGCTCACTGACATATATTTTTATAATATGTATATATATATATTTTTATTTTTCACTTTTTTTAGAGGGCGACCAGTGCCCCCCAGAAGGTGGCGCCCTAGGCGACCGCCTATATGCCCTATGACTGGATGAACTAGGCTGCACAAGCAAGAATAAAATCTACAGCCATGCAAGTTTTTTCTCTATTTCAAGACCATACTGAAAGGCAGTAACAGCACGGCGATTCAGCTGAACCCAACAGCTGACATTTCTTTATGCATTCTATTTATGTTTGTTGTTGCTATCTGATACTATTACTGCAATAACCAGAGCAGACTGTTCACTGTCTCTCCAGGTGGGCTCTGTTTCCCTCCATTAACCCATTTGTCAGTGTACTGTAACAGGCTGCTACAGGGTTTCCGTGGCGACTGTAACAGGTATATCAACCAAAGTGGTGGAGACAGAGGGAGAGAGAGTGAGAGAGAGGTGAAAGAGGACACAAAATAAGCATGGTAGCACTGATTGATGCCCAGAACTTATAGTCAATATGTTGTGTTAACATACAAAAGTGGCAGAAATGAGAATAAACACACAACTCACTGTTCTCATTAGTTTGGAGAAACATGTTAGAAAGGTGTGTTCATCCTCAATAGTAAAAAAAAAACATGGGGAAGGTGGGCTACTCTTTGTTCTATCTGTCTCCCTGTAGAGTATCCATCTCCCTTTGTAACAGCCTCCACATGCCAGGGCTTACTGACAGTTTCATCATACTGAAAAGATATCACTGGGGAATACTGTATCATCAGATTGGCTGCCCTTTCACTCAGCAAACATGGACGTAGATGATGTTCTCACCTGGGTCCTGGTATTTACTTCAGTAAAAGTCCTTTTATTGTTTTTGCATGATTGACAGCAGTTTCTCGCTGCAGTGATACCTTCATATAACAAAGCTGTGACCTTTAAGACTTCAGGAGCTTGTAGATGAAACTGTAAACGGAAGAGCCTTGCAATTCTACACAATCAACCATGCGGATAATTGTGTCGGCAATACAAGAGACCTGTGATGAGTTTGTTGTGTAAGGATCTGCGCTTTTGTGCGAAATCAGCGGTTCCCATCTCGGTGAAGAATATGTGTGAGATGTATGGTAATAAGGGACATTTGCAATCAAATGCGCTCGTGCTGTGTTCCCTTATCTGAGTGGAAGTCCTTAGCCCTCTGCACGCCTGCCCTTCTCATGATGTCTCTCCTGCATGTTCATTGGCTCTTCAGTAGGCAGAACAAACTTTAACCGATTTCGTTGCAGGTTCATCTGCAACACACATATGGCTTTTAGCTGAAAGAGCTTTGGGGTCATTTATTGGCATCACATGATAAGTGATTGCAGTCAACAAAAATTGAATCATCACTGTTCTGTAGTTGATGCATCTGTGCATCCTTGACAAAGTGAAAGTGTATTTTAAATGCAGAATGCAGATGTGAGGACCTGCACAACAGATGATCACGTTGTTCACTGAAGAGTATGAATGCATACCGTGCACACAGTAGCAAGATGCATCTACATGTATTTGCATTTTGAGTTCAGTGGGAGAGTTTGAAAGCAGCCTCCATTTTCTGCTTCAGCGTCATTTTAAAATGAGTCTCAAATGCATCTCTCCTCTGTCTGCTGCATAATAATACAGCCATGCTATCAATCCAGCTGAAGAGGGCTGTACTGTCGTGACGGTTTTGATTTTCACGGGATGCAGCAGACTGTTCATCTCAGTTACACAACGATAACCCAGATATTCTTCGCATTAAACAGATCATCACCCTGACTAAATCAATAAATCATAGCATAAGCGTGGGGTTGTTGTTGTGATTGTATAAAGATGGTAGTTTAAATGTATTATGTGTGTAGGTTCATGGGGATGTGTGTGAAGTCTATACCTCGGAGCGATTTGTTGTGTTTCTGATTGAAGGTTTTGAGTGGGCTTGGAGTCGTGAGAACCTCATCGAGGCCATCAGGTCGCTCCACAGTGGGAGCAGATGAACAGCCCTCAACTTCCCACCTGTCGGTCAAATAGGCAGTCAGTCATAGAGTTGTTCCTCTTCCTCTCTCCCATCTCTTTACCCCACCTACACACACATGTATGCACACAATTTGATTTACTCTTAACCCTGCACTGTCGATGTGACATCACCATTACTCTCTTTTTTCCCCCTTTTAAGTTGACCTTTGCAATGACAGGTCAGTGATTGAAATTGTCATGACAGCCCGAAGCTGTAACACTATAACACTGGCTGAAACACTAGCTGTAACACTAGTGCGTAGCCTAGAGGAAGAAATATATATATATAAGAAATAGCCATAATGAAGACTGGTTGCTGGATTTGAAAAAGGGTAACGGATTTCGTGTTGGTTATTTTCTAAAGAGGGATGCAGACAAAACCCAACTTAAAAAGAGTACATGTGAAAGGTAATCTCAGTCACTGGCAACAAACTCTCTATAAGTGGGTCCAATTTTACACTTGCCAATCGCGCTCTCTCAAAACTGGGTCAGCCCAACCACCCCATCCGACAGAACAACCCAACAAAACCTGCATGGCCCAAAGACCACAGTCCCTTGAATAAATGTATTTGCAGATGTTGATCACTGGCGGCCCCTAGCAGCCGGGTTAAGAGTAGTGAGGAGTCAGCAGTCAATGACGGTTTAAAACAGTGACTAAAATATGTTGTCAATAAAATATGTTTTCCAAAAGTGTGAATCATCTCAACCTCAAGAGATCCTTGAGCATGCAGATGGGTCCACCTTTACTAAAATGAAGTTTATTCAAGTATGCTATTAGTATACTTCATTTGAACTTAAAATAAGAGAGTATACTTCCAGTTTACTCTTTATGTACATATCAGAAATATATTTAACAAAAGTGTACTTAAGTATACTTGGCTCATACTGACAAGTATATGGAAAAGTCTAATATTTGGTTTGTAGGCCTACTTACTTCATATTGTTATCAAGATGTACTTAAAAAAAGTATAATTTAGTATTCTTGCCTTATATGCCTACAGAAAAAGAATACTTGGCTTGTAGTTGTGCTTAATTTTGATAGAGTAGCCTATTAAAGTGTGTTAAAGTTTGTAAAAGGATGTTTTGGTATGTCCAGTTTCAAGTCTTAGTATGCAAGATTAGGCGTGGATAGACGCAGAGATGCACACACACACATACAGGACCGAATACATAATCTCCTGGTGGATATAATGAAATGCATGAATGTCTGTATGTGAATGAGTAGAAAAAAACCCTTGGAGATGCCATGGAAACCACTGCTCAGTGGCTCATTATCTGCCACGGTGAAGAGATGGAGAAGGAGGTGGGTGGTTGGTTGGAATAAGAGGCAGGAGACAAGGTGAGTGAATGTGAAAGGAAGGCTAAGAGATCAGGGAGTGGGAGTCGGTGAGGAAATGCACAGTATGTGATCAATATTCCCTCTGTTTCGCTCCGCTTACAGACACGGCACACTGTCAGATGTGGAGGTTATAATATGTTTTAAACAAAGGAGAAATTATTCATACTGTACGTGATGTACGCATACAACAAGCTATTTTTTTCCATACAGGCTGAGACCCTTTGAGGCGTCCGGTATGGAGAACGGGTCCAGCAGCGGTAGGAGGGAAGGATTTATTCATAGGACAGCTGCTGGATTATTGATTTAGGAAACCTAAAGTGCAGTATACCCATGCAGGTTGTGCTTAGATAAAACAATATGATAATAATTCAACCTTTTCCACTATACAACAGGCAGAGTTGGTGGAGAAGTAGGAGACGGAGGAGCTTGAAACTAGCTCTGGATCGGCCCTTTTTGACACTTTAAATTACATTAACTTAATACTATTTCCCTACAGTATCACTATCATCTGCATAAATTACATTTACCATTATTTACCCTTGAAATGAAATTCCTCATTTCCAGGAGAGACCTGTAAAAAGCTACATGCATTTAATTAATGTGACAGGTTTAGTTAGTTCCATCCCCTTACAAAGAATGACTTCAATTTCCAACACAGACATTTCCATTTCCACTCCACACAGAAGCAGTAAAAAAGGCAATTCCAGAGCCGGCATCACACCGAGTGGAGTGACCATTCATCTTAAAAAGAGTGAAAGTGGTCCATATCCTGTGAATTGTCACATGCTCTTGATTGCTTCTTTTCACCTTTGGGGGCCAATTGAGGGACAGTGATATGCTGGGGCTTTTAACCAATCACTGACGTACTACAAAGAAGATTTTTTTATTACACTCTGCAGGAAGCAGAATCAAGAAAGCATGGTGTAATTCAGCTCTTTGTTTTAGCAGGAACCTCTGTATGTAGGAGCTCCTATATACCCTGATAGACGACCGACTAACAATGCACTTCAACGGACTGTAATAACCTTAGAGATGGAGCACAGGGGGCAGATAGAGCTGTCAACTCGTTAACTCTGCTGCTTTCCTTCCCATCTTTGGGAAATGTTCAGGGTGTATTATGCATGAGATGGAGGGAGCCTCAAAGTGTGTGATGAGAGTGAGGAAGACGAAGTGATTATGAAATGAGGAAAGGCAGAAGGAGAAATGAGAGGACGAGGTGGGGGCAGAGTGGAGGAGAGATCAGGATTAAGGTATACGAGGTGTGTGTGCTGGCCTGTGTGATAGCACACTGTGTGTATGTGAGCGCCTATCAGGAGCTGATTTCTTCAGATATTTAGACCTCTTCTACACTGTGCAGGGACAAACCCGCTGTTCAGCCTACGGGGGTTTTCAAGAAATCAGCAAGGATCCGTAATCTTTCAGTGAGTGAGGTGTAAAGAGGCCCTGAGGGGCGGCTTGTTGTCAAGGACAACATCATGCTCTGCCGAAGCTTACTGCCGTGAAACATTTGGAGCAGGCAAAGCATTTATGGGATTTTACTCCATCTGGTGTGATTCAATACAACATTTTTGTTATCTGCTGCAAGATTTTGAGCGCTGTTGTGCGTGCAAACACACAAAGTAACATCTAGTATTTCACTTTGAGCTTCACGGGTTTTCTCTGCACCTAAAACCCTGAGCCGAGATTTTTTATAATATAGTAGGCTACCATTCTGCAAGATCATTTTAATGTAATACACCATAAACATGTTTACTTAATTTCTTAGTATTTATAAAAAGGACATCATATTGTGCAATGTACCCTTTGCAATATTTAATGTTTTTTTATTGTTGCCATCAAATCGGAGATACAGTGTTCCACGATTTAATAGGTTTAGACTGAAACACTCTTTTGTGCATCAGTCGATCCCAAAATTAAATATGGAGCCTAATCGCAGATCAAATGTATGCTGAATGGTCTTGTCTGCAGTGATGTAATGTATGTATCTTCAATTTTTTGTCTGTGTTGATGTTGCAAAATGGAGATGCTGAGATGCAAGACAAATTTCAGACTTGATCTGACAATAAAATAAAATAATATCATCATCATCATCATCATCATCATCATCATCATCATCATCATTTATAGTACAGCAGTTAAAAAAAAGTATTTGTTGCTCCTAAAAAGTACAGTAAGATACGTTTCATAAATAAACACTTAAAGGTCAAAAATATTTCCACTTTTTTATGTCCTTTCCATCCCTTTCAGAATTAGATGATTCATGAAAGCTTTCCGCATCCTATTATAATGACTTCCATATAATACAGTACATTTCTGAGATATTGTTAATAAACTGAACACAAACTATGCCGTTTCTTTCCAGACAATTTAGCATTACAATCCAGACTGAATCTATTAAAACATGGGAACAAAAGGAGCATGCACAGACTGTGGAGCCCATTCGTTGTCTTAACTGATTTTGTTTCCCATGAAAGTTCATAATATGCATTTATGCACAAGCCAAAAGGAATATGCATAATACGACGAGGCATCTGAGTAGACAAACTTAAGGAATAACACTGAAATGAATTATGGGATTTTGGGGAAACATGCCCAAGCTAAAAGATCAAACTCTATTTCAATGGAAAAAAAGATTACCTCTTATCTCTCAGATTTCCTCTGTAAGCGTTTTATTTGTCAAAGCACATGTGGGAGTATTAAGAACAAAAGTGCATGCAGTCAGCACCAAGTTCTCATTAGCATTCATTACTGAGATTAGACCAGTGCTCCTTAGCCTCTACACTTCCTCGAAAGCATAAAGCTGTAGTTACTTTCTGCATGGCAAGTGACAACCAGCTTATCCTGCTGATATGCAGACATTAGGGCTGAGAGATAATCTGATTTTTGCTGAGTGAGTCCTTTGAAAATAAAACATCTGGATGAACATTTCTATAATGGATCCCCTGGCTGTAAAGTTACATTTATCAAATCTTGATAGGATCTTACTGTATTTATTAAGAAACATTGTGTGACAAGTGACAAGTAAATGGAGTAAGGACACAATATTTGTAGGCATAGGCAATGTAAGCATACATTTCTTATCAAATGTGTGCAAAAGACACTATTTTGGTTTATAAAAGTATCCAATTTTTTGCTGTAAAGACACAGATTGATATTCTAATTATTTCTTAGCGGACAGTGAAGAGGAGTAAAAAGAGATGAACATCTTTCTCTAAGTGCTTTCACACCTCCATTCCTCGCTAAAAGCTTTACGTACATCCAGTTGGCTGGGGCCAGCCATCAACTTTAGGCAAAACAGAGACCAAAACCACAAAGAGAGACAAACCCCGAAGAGGTGGTGGACACTACTAATCTGATTCCCCGTCCAAATATTTCACTAATGAAATGTTTACAGAGTTAGAATAAAAGACAGCTTCTCCTCTGCTTCAGAACCCACAGACAGTAATGTTAACATCCCTCTGGCTGACTCTCAGCTGTGTGCTTCATACATCAAAGCACTTATTCAAAAAATAGTTTTTAACAGACCCTTACCAACGTTGTTGACCTATTTGGATAACGATGACTCTCAGTTAGTTTGCCTGCATGGATGTAGATTTCAAATTTATTTCATAGCTCTGATGGGGCTTTGAAAGTGCGTCTTTTACAGATAAAATTCTACATTTTAGATGGCCTCAAAACTTAAAAAGGGAGTATGAGGTCAGCTGTTTAGTTTAGTTTATTTTATCTATTAGGATCCCCATTAGCTGACGCCAGCTATAGGCTTGTATAGGAACTGTACTCACATTCATTATTATATCAAAATTATGCTAGCAAATTCCATGCATTTCGAACCTTAAGCTACCACATACAAACAAAAATAAACCAAAACAAACAAACAAATAAATAAAATATCAGCCTGCCAGAAAAATCTATAACTGTTCGTTCATGCAGTTAATTACATTTTTTTTAATGCTATCTTGAAAGTGGCTCAGGTATTTGTTTTAGTAACTTGATACACTAGTTCCACACTCTGTTTTCCATGTTGCAGGAGGCAGCGACAAAAATCAAAGTTATGAACTATATTACATTCAGTTCCAATGTCAACATAATGTTTAAGTAATACATTTAAAGTAAATAAAAGTAAATAAAAGTAACCCTAACTTAACTCCTCTGGCATTACGTTTTTTTTTTGTTTGTTTTTTGTGCTGTTTCTTTGTATTCCCTATACTCTTCTGTACATGTCTTTTGTTGAAATAAAGTTCTGAGGAAAAAATAAATAAATAAAAATAAAAATAAGTAAAAGTATTTTTGACCCTATTTTGACGCTTCCTCCTGAATAGCCAATGGGGATGCTCAGATTAACATATAATTTGTTATCAAATCAGGAATATCAATTATTTATCCAATGATCCAATCACGGAGCTCGGAGGGTGGGGCTTATATCTTATTGGCTTCTGCAACCGACTGTAACTGCAACCAAACTTGAACTTTGTCATTAGGCGTCAGTTGCGTGATGGCGTCATTCCTTCAGTCTTACCAGCTTCCGGGTTGTAGCTGAATGCTGTCAACACGTTTAAACGGTGGCATATTTCAATATTTCTCGCGATTCCTGCAAAATTTACCCTGGAAAAATGTCAACGACGTACAAAGAATTGTCGACGCACTTTCACCTGCACCCACCAGCAAACAGGAGAAAGATTCAAGTTGAACAAATTAAGTTAAATCCGCAACTACGAGGGTGAGTAATTAAGCCTATAACGTTAGCCTAACCTGTATAGCCTAGCCCAGGGGTCAGCAACCTGCGGCTCTTCAGCTCCTCTCCAGTGGCTCCCTGTGGATTTTTAAAAATGGAAATGAATAACAGTGTTTTGTTTACATTTTCATTTTCATTTATCATTGTTGTAGGTCTATGGTACGATGGTACGACGGAGTATTAGGGCCACATTGAGGGAAAAAAAAATCTGAGATTTCGAGAATAAAGTCATATTACGAGAAAAAAGTCAAAAGTTCATGAGAAAAAGTTGTAATATTATGAGAATAAAGTCATAAGTTTAAGAGAAAAAAAGTCGTAGTATTATGAGAATAAAGTCATAATATTATAAAGTAGTAATTTTACGAGTTATTTTCTTTTTTTCTTCTAGAGTTATGACTTTATTCTCGTAATATTACAACTTTTTTTCTTGTAATATTATGACTTTATTCTGAGATCCCTGATTTTTTTTGTCCCTCAATGTGGCCCTAATACTCCGTAGTACATTGTCTCTTTGGCCCTCACTGCATTAGACTTATATACTATATACTTAGACTATAAACTGTGTTACCTTCATCACAATGATCAAATGTTTTGCGGCTCCAGACAGATTTTTTAATTATTTTTTTGGCGTAAAATGGTTTGCTGACCCCTGGCCTAGCCTGTATAGCCTGTAGCTTGATGTGTGTAACATTACACTTGTTTTCTCTTCATAGAGTTTGGTTAGATTGAAAGACAAAGAACGGTCAGTATGAGCGTTTTTAATGTACCAACTTTGTGTTTTCGTAGTGTGTGTGAGTTCGTTATTCTACAGGTGTATGAGGAAGTCAGACAAGCCCCACAGTCCGAGTGTAGGATGAAGAACAGTTCATATTTTTTTCGACAAACTACTCTATGACGTTTTTTTCGACATACTATACTACGACTTTTTGACTATGACTTTTTCAATGTAATATACTAGGAATTTTTCCCACATACTATACAATGACTTTTTTTTTTTAAACTTTATTTGACATACTATACTATGACTTTTTATTATTATATTGTTCATATGTGCACCATTACAGTATGGCAAAAAAAAATCAGAGAAATGTATTTAACATTTTTGACACATCTTGTTTTGCCTGTGAATGTCCTCAGGCAGCATGTAGCTGTAAAAGAGAGATGAGAGAGACTTTAGTTTAGACTTTAGATAGCTGACAGTGTTACACAACCAAATGTGACTTGTTTGCACATGGATGCCCAGCAGGCTGTTTCCCTCTGCTGCCTCTGACAGCTTACCTGTCAGCAACACTGTACCATGTAAGGGGACTAATACAAGATGAAACACCAATCATCTCATGCACATACTCTCATAAACACATTGACACATACAAACTCAACCTGGTTTCTTTGAGAAGAAAAAAAATGTCAGCTACGTTGGAAGATAAGAACTTTTGATTGATTGATTTATCAACATTAATTTGTTGAACATTTGAATATCAGTGTTGACAGGACTAAGCACTGCTCCTGTTCTCAGCCTAATGACCCAGTTCTGTCATTGTGTGAGTACACCTGAGCAGGCTTATGAGCTGAGAAAGCAGAAGTTGAACAAGGAAAAAGCCTCCGACTCTCAGGCTTTTTACCTACTTGACAGGTGCACAGAGAAACAAATTCCTCCTCTCCCCAATTTTCACAAGATAACTGAGCTGATGTTTCACATTCAAGGAACACTTCACACTCCAATTTTGAAGAATATTTTGAATTAGTCTAAATTTTATGTCGAAAAAAAAGTCATAGTGAAGTATGCCGAACAAGTCATAAAAAAGTCAGAATATAGCATGTTGAAAAAGTCACAAAAATGACATAGCATAGTATGTCAAAAAAAAGTTATACTATAGTATGTCGAAAAAAGTCATAGTATAGTATCTCGAAATAAAGTCATAATATAGTATGTCAAAAAAAAGTCAAACTATAGTATCTCGAAAAAAAAGTCATATTATATCATGTCGAAAAAAGTCTTAGTATAGTATGTCGAAAAAAAAGTCAGTATAGCATGTCAAAAAAAGTCATACTGTAGTATATCGAAAAAAAGTTATAAATCCAGTATGTCAAAAAAAATCATACCATAGCATCTCGAAAAAAAAGTCATATTATATCATGTCGAAAAAAAAGTCATAGTATAGTATGTCTAAAAAAAGTCATAGTATAGTATCTCGAAATAAAGTCATAATATATTATGTCAAAAAAAAGTCAAACTATAGTATCTCGAAAAAAAAGTCATATTATATCATGTCAAAAAAAGTCTTAGTATAGTATGTCGAAAAAAAAGTCAGTATAGCATGTCAAAAAAAGTCATACTGTAGTATATCGAAAAAAAGTTATAAATCCAGTATGTCAAAAAAAATCATACCATAGTATCTCGAAAAAAAAGTCACATTATATCATGTCGAAAAAAAAGTCATAGTATAGTATGTCTAAAAAAAGTCATAGTATAGTATCTCGAAATAAAGTCATAATATATTATGTCAAAAAAAAGTCAAACTATAGTATCTCGAAAAAAAATGTCATATTATATCATGTCAAAAAAAAAGTCATACTGTAGTATATCGAAAAAAAGTTATAAATCCAGTATGTCAAAAAAAAACCATACTATAGTATCTCGAAAAAAAAAGTCATAGTATAGCATGTCGAAAAAAAAATTCATAATAATGTGACTAATGTGAATAGAATGAAAATTGAGTTTATTGCAAAGTGTATTTGTACGGCCTTTAATCAGGGTCACAGTGTTAAACGGGATTGGAGAAGTTACAAAATAAAGCAGTGAACTACAACTCCTTACATCAACCCCCCTTAAAAGCTCAAAATACAACAGTTGGTGCCACATCATCACAAAGTTGGTGTTCCTCCAACTTTATCATAATTTTTACATAAACATTTTACAGGATCTGTCATTATGGGAGAGATTCACTCTGTAGATAACAAAATCTGCCATTTCTTTTTTTTTTTCTGTAGCTGCCTTTTTGCACCCAAAAATTATACCTGAAGAAATCCATCATAGAAGAAATGCAAATCCTTCAGATGCCTCAATAGTACAGAATACAATGAATATAATCACAGACATACTACAATGCTCACACATCAGTTGTATATCTATGAACACATTTCCACTGAAAAAACAAATCATTCATCAAGTCTGAATAGAAGAATAATTCAGTCTGAGGAAAGAGAGAACCTGGAGGAAAATAACTGAAGCTGAATTTCCTTATAAATCTGAAATCAGTCAGTTGGTCTCTCTCACACACACACACACACACACACACACACACACACAAACATACAGTCCGTTTGTGCTGTTATAACATGTATAAAGAGTAGATGCAATGTCTGTACTGTCACGTGACGTCTGTCTTTCTGGTTAATTAGTCCTCCATTGTCAGACTCCGTTCAGGCTAACAACACTGATTGATGTTGCTGTCCAACAGGGGCATTTTGATGAAACAAAATGGACTTTCCCAATCGGGATAAAGTAGGTAATTCCAATTTCTGGAAACAGCTTTTCCAGAAAGGCAGACTAATGTGGTACATCGTGTACCTGGTTAGTGATTACTTCTTTCACATCGTTGCTTCACACAGCCATTAGAGCTCAGTAGATCAGCGGTTTACGGCTCTGGCCTGGCTAACTTACGCTCTCACTACACCACAGACCTGCATTCAAACAGGACTTTCCTGCAGACTGACACACGTACGTGTGTGAACTCATGCACAGCTGTTATATTGATCTGTCACATAATGAGACGGTAGAAAGCATGACGAGAGAAGGTGGTTAAAGCTGATTAAAAGGAGCTATTCACAGCTCTCACTGTGCTCGTTTAATATTATTAATCCTTAATTGTTACTATTTGTTGACTCATAATGAGCTTGGTTAAATATATCTGACAAGCATGTAGAGGTAGCTCAGTGTATGCGAGAGCCCTGCTGAGTCTGGGTCGCAGGCGCAGCGAGGGCTAAGGGGCCAAATGAAGGACAGCCATATAGACAGAGGAAACGTAGACCCTCTGAATCACGCAGCGAGCATGAAATACGAGCCCGCGAGCCACAAGACGATGTACTTTTGGAGGAATTTGTCATCTTCATTATTCTTGCTTCCATTGAACTGTGAGAGCCGAGCTGACGCTTCATACATAAAGAACAAGAGAAGCACTTGATGAAAATATCTGAAATTCTGTAGTTTCAAAGGAATTATTCATCAAAGCTCAACTATGATTCATCTGGGTTGTCTTGTCCTACTCGAGAGTCTGGTAAAAGTACATTATTACATATGATTAAAAAAAAAGAAGCACAAAACAATGCATTATTTTTAAAAAACAGACACTAACAGGACAAGTTTGTGACTCTATGGAAAAGCCTATGTATATCATGTATGCATGTAACAAATTTGCATTAACATGTTATTATCGCATTGACAGCCCTAATTTGTATAAATCTTTATGCAAAAAACATTGTCCACCTTTGATATCATTAAAGGTAACAATGTAAGTTCGTAGGAAATCATCTTGTGAATAATAACCCATATTCAAGCAGTTGAGTGTCTAACCAAAAGGCTTGAAGTCACAATATTGTACCTAATGTAGTGTTAAACATGTGTCAGACAGGTAGAAACCAAGGTCATGAACCTGGGTGAGATAGCAGGTGACCAATCACACCTACAGCACATATTGCTTTGGGGTCATTGATTGGGTCGTGGTGTGAAAGGAGTGTGAAAGACAAGTTAACTCATTGGAAAAATAAGGAAACAACAAATTATCACACTTGGCATGAAGTGATACGATGTTGAGTCATTTTGTCTCTGCCTAAATAAACAGGAACACGAGATGACTGACAGTGAAACAGAGAAACAGACGAAAGAAAGAGAGAGAGAGAGAGAAAGACTTTGCTGTTCTTTTCTCTGGCGTCAATTCAGAAATATGGGTCAATGAACGACTCTGGGGGGATTCAGACAGGTGGTAGTAAGATTGAGGGATTACAGTCCACGATGCTCACTTTGGATGGATGGGGGTAGTATGTGTGTTTGAGTGTGTTTGTAAACCATACATGTTGTAGATGTTGGAGTATCCAACAACCAGTCAAGTTACAGTTTACATCCATGTCTCTCCAAAATGCCATAATTTTATCCTTTTAGACATGTGTGTGAAAATGTCATATATGTCAGATATGGCCAAATAGGTGTTTTGTGAGGTCACAGTGACCTTTGACCATCAAAATCTAATCAGTTCACCTTTGAGTCGTGAACGTTTGTGCCAAATTTGAAAGAAATTCGCTCAATGCGTTCCTGAGATATCACGAGAATGGGACGGATGTGAGGTCACAGTGACCTTTGACCACCAAAATTGAATCAGTTCATCCTTGATTCAAAGCGAATGTTTGTACCAAATTTGAAGAAGTTCCCTCTAGGCGTTTCCTGAGGTATCGTGTTCACGAGAATGGACCGGGCAGACGGACGGACAACCCGAAAACATAATACCTCCGCGCCGGCGATCAAACATTCTGTTTGAGTTTACAGTTCATTTGTAGAATCCTTAGATCAACTAGATTTTGCCGCTCCTGCAATCAACAGCAATGCACAGTTGCAACTTTGAGGCATCTGCAAACTACAACTCCAAAGTCTATGAAAAATAAATGTAGTCAAAAAATACTCAAACCTCACACACACACTCAAACAGAAAACTAAAATGTATCCTGTAATTAAATTAATTGATTAAATGATGAAACGTTGTGTCGATGATGATTATTTAGGTCAACTTCTGATCACAACAGCTGAATACCTCGCTGTAAAAAGCTTTAAAAATATCCACTATAATGACACAGTGCCATAGTGACCTAGATACTGTATGTCTCCATCAGTGAGCCTACTCAATGACACTTAAGCACAATTTACCAGCAATCACACACACACTAAACACAATAATAGCATATTACCAAGTCAGTGCACTCCATTAATTCACCCTCACCAAGCCTCCATAAAAGGCTGTGAAAAAGAAAAGTGTAATTTATGTGTGGTAAATGGAGCCTGATAAGGGCTCTACATGACGCAACTGATTTTTTAGTTTCTGGGTCAGAGCTCCAGAACTGCATGTGCACGATATTAACTTATCATCTACTTGAGGGTTGAAATATGTGGGTCACTGGAAATAATGTTAGCTTGCAAATTAAAAAGTCTGATCATCTGCAGTGAGGTTTCCAAGAGGAGAGGTCAGGGAATCCATTGAGTCATTATAGTTCATACAGCGCCCCCCCCCCCAATGGCAATGGAAATGAAATGGGCATCAAAGAGCAGCAGGAATTATATGTAGGGCAACGATCAGAGGCAAGTTACCCAACGCGTTTGTACTCAGTGACTCAGTGTCACTCCAGTCACACTCACACCTACGAGAGGACTCTTCTCAGCATTTCATGGTGGCCGACTCTTTGTGTTCGCTAAAACTCTATGAAGCTTTGAGATGTCATTTTCTGGATGAGTGGGCAATTACTCTTAACCCAGTTTTTTTTTTTTGTGCTGAGGAGGCGTTATTAAAGTTCTGTGCCATGGACGGATCAAACAGCCAAAGAAGGATACAGAGTCTCATCAGTCACAGGTCAACAATACTTCCCTCTTATTATCATATCAGTTTTAAAGTTTGAAAGACAACTGCCTATAACTTGTTCTCTTCATCCAACGAAGTTAAACTTCCTCACATGGGAGCGCATTATTAAATCAGCATACCCTTTATTAATCCAATTAGCTGCTCCATCTACAGTCAGAGTCATGATGGCCAAGGGGAGTCCCTTTTCTGGGTCTCATCCCCGTTAATTTAGCTAAACATGTACGCCAAAATCTAATCTTAATTTGATCGATGACACTATATCTGTTGTCTCTCCAGTTGAACTCTATGCCTCATTTCCACTGCATGGTTCGACTCAACTCGACTCACTTTCGGTACCAGGTGCTTTTTTCTCAATTTCGTTTTCCACTGCAGATAGTACCCAGTCAGTGAGACTGTTTGCTGACCGTCATAGCGACACCGCGTGAAACCGTCATGACATCACCTTCAATGGTTCTGCAGGCTGTCAGTTTTAAAAATTCGGGTGGAGTGAATAAAAAAATTGCAGTGATTATTGAAGGTAGCTTGGCTATTTAAAAACGGCGGGATTGTGCAGGATGTCCCGTGTCGTGCAAGTGACGGGTCTCTCTGACCAATCAGTGGTCTGCAGTGATTTGACTGCACCTTCTAGTATCGGCTCAGCTCACTGAAAAAGTACCAGGTACGATCCACAACTTTTTCTAATGGAAAACCTAAAAAGAGCAGTAGAGAGTTGAGTCGAGTCGAGTCAAGTCGTGCCGTGCTGTGCCGTGCCATGCCGGGCCAGTACCATTCAGTGGAACTGAGGCACAAGTGAGCCGCGGCCAATTTGGCTAGAAAAGAGAACGCCATTAAACCTGTGTCACTTACAGTTAAATTTAGGATTCTTCTTCTCTGTCTAAATCTCAGTTCTGTGTGATGTAGCTGTCCATGTGATTTAGCTTTCTCTCTGTTTCATATGAGCCTGATGGGTGGATTTGGATCTGAACTCCGTCAATGCACAAAAGCATGACAGACTTTCAGATTAAGAGACAGATTTAAAGTTAATCATCATCAGCTATAAAGAAGCTGTGACTAAGTTTGCACCTGGTGATGGAAATACACAAACACACAAAACTGCAAATGCATATACACACAAACAGCCACATATACTGTACACATGTACACAAAATACATATCAATGTTATTAACGTTTGTTAATTAATTAACATCTGTCTTTATATGTTACATTAACGCACATCTTTGGGACTATATTCTTTTTATACTGTGAACCTTTACACATTTCTTGGACAATTTTGCACATTTCTGCACAAAACTACCACTTCTAAAAACTGCATAACTCTTTCATTTTAATTCAGATATATTGTACATATTTTTATGGTATTCATTTCACATTTTCCAGGCAATTTTCTTCTGTACAGCTTTAATTTTAATTCAAATATGTACATATTTTTATAGTAGCATTTTTTGTATTTTTATTGTAATTTTATTCTATTATTTATGTATCTTGAATTTTGTACAACTTTTATTTTTAATAAAATGTTCTCTTACTATGTCTTCTCTATAACTGTCTATGTTTATATTATGCACCAATACACCAAAGCAATTTCCTTGTATGTGAAACCTACATGGCAATAAACCCGGTTCTGATTCTGTTTCAGTGTATTTATGCAGCAAGAACAAATTTTTCAAAATGCGTCACATTTTCATCAAGTGGAATGTTGGACCCGTCGATCCGCCGCCGTGATTAATTCAGCAGGATGTGGCATGACTGATCACCCAACTGTCACGCTGTTGAGCCCAATGCAGACTGACAAGCCATCTGACTGCTGCTGACTCACACGTGCACACATGCATGTAGACACTCAAACAGAAAGTGGTAAAAAAGCTGAACCCACCGCAATCCAGAAGCTCTTGATCCGTTTTTTGAGATGACAACAGGAAATGATTTTGAGATTCTGAAGTTTATGTGGACTAAATGCATAAAACTGTGTAGAGTCAGCTGTAAATGGTTCTGTTTTGTAAATCTCAGTCATTGAGTAATTGCAGCCTTTACTTTGAAAGCCTCTACCAATTATTTCACACTGGAAGAAGTTGACCTAGAGCAACCCTAGGGAGAAATCTAGTTTGGTAAACTATTTTTAAAAAGTAGTTCAATCTACTTTGTAAAAAAATTAGCAAATTGACAGTGTACATGTGACATGAAATTATAACAAAATATAATACAAAAATGTCACATGCAAAAAACGTCACTCAATTGAGTTTAATTCAAAAGTGCCCACTAGTTCATAGGTTGATATTGGAGTTTGATTAAATATATTGCATATCAGATTTGGGGTTTTTTTCTGCTTGATCTAGGAAACCAAACGCTACCTTTTTCTATAAAAATATGTTTTTTTCCATATACACATTGTTTATACATCTAGCCCTTGGTGTCACTAAAGTTGAGTTTTAGTAAACACAGAACCTTTCACTGCAACCCTCTGGCCTGTCAACGTGTGAAACTGCAAAGTGCGACTGTAATATTCTTCCCACACTTTCCCTTTTTTTCATTCCGACATACAAACACAGACACACATTATCAAAGCGAGCATATCCCGAATCTGCACGTCTCGTACCCATAAACATCTCAGCAGTGAGTCACTTTTAAACCAACAGATTGATTATAGAGCAGGATACATTAATTCACACGTTTGGAAGTGAGTCATGGTCTGAGCTGGCTGCTCGAGTGGTTTCGCTCGCTTACGTCCTGTTGACTCTCCATTCAGTGTGTCCACATTTTACATGAAGAGAGATAACGTGTACTTAAATATTTGATCACGGCCCACTATTTGAGCTATTTATGAGATATGCTAATGTGTTTTGACTGATAATGAGCGTGTCGCTTTACTGAAATTCTATACGGCTTCATTTCAAGCTCTCAGGAGTAACAGGACCTGACAGCAGTTGCGCCAAATAGATGTGAGTCGTGTGACTATATGTAGACGTTGGTCACCCCATCTGACCCTTTTCCAAATGTTAAGTACTACAGAATGATAACTTTATGGGTGAATAAGATCAACAAGAAGGATAATTTTATTTGTAAGAACACCATTAATGGAGTGTTTCACCACTAATGTGCAATAATCCTATTTCAGCCTTAAGTGGGGTGTGATTTGCTTAGTTATGAGAATATGCAGATGCATTGCCGTGATCCATTTTAATTCCTGTGAAACCCCATTTGCCTTGCCAAGTATTAAAACGATTTTGCCGCCAAAGAAATGTTTCTCATCAGTGACACCTTAATTAGCAGTTACTCACTTGACTAATGAGTCATTTTTTTTAAATTTAATTAAGATATTACTACTCAGTGCCTCCAGATAGTGTCACTCAAAAAGTTCAATTGCTTTGACAATTCTCAAATCAGCGGAAATATTCACTTATGGGAGTTGTAAATGGTTCGAATAATCTTATAACTTCTTACACACAGCATTTCTCTATCCTTCACCAAGATCTACGTAACGAATAATGTAATGTTTGGACCCCTTCACGTCGGAGGTTTCACAACAATGACCAGCTCGCTGTACATTATCCCGCTTATTACACGGCTACTTACTTAAAGGGACTGTATGTAACTTTTTACATGTATTAATGTTTTTTTATCGCCAATGTGTGAACAGGTTGTAACCTAACCTAAAAAATTAGACCTTCCACAACAGTCTGGGTTTCTTCAGCCTGTAGACTGCTTTTAATGTGAATGGGCATGTTTTTCCGAGAATTCCAACGGATGTGATGTCATGCACACTCGCGAGTGCCTTAGCCGTAGCGTTCAATTAGAAATAAAGTCCACTAACGTCAACAAATGACCAGCCCCTACCACAACTCAGATCATACTTGCCAACCCTGAGACCTTAGAAAAAGGGAGGTTTTGAATCTCTGGCATAAACTAATATTCATCCGTCTTTATTTATTTTTGCTCCTGCTTGAGTATTTCTTCCTCTTAGTATTTCTCTTAGCATTTCTCCACTCTTCTCTCACTCACTGAAGGTCCTTTCAGACACAACGTGACAACGGCACCTCTGTTATTTCCAATGGCTTACGCTGCGCCACAACGGATTTTCAAACTTTGGACGCTGCATGCTGTGGCGAGCGCAGCTTGAACATGATGCCTGTCAATCGGAGTCCCTTTAATAAATCAATAATTTGAAAAAAAAGGCTCGCCAGAGTCCGACATCAGAACTGCCTCCATGGCAACGGGCTGCAATAAAGTCTGATAACAGACCGTAGAACGCCATGATAGACGAATTCAGAATTGAGTATTCAACAAAGCCGTGTAATAAATCCATTTATCACCTGAGCATGTTTCACTGGGAATCAGTATTCTGCAGTTGCAGCTTGTTAAAACCAGATATTAACATAATGCCTATGAATCACGAGCCTCAAGTCCAGGCACGGAGGATTAGATACTGTACATCCACACATGCAGCTCACATCCAACACCGGTATACATAATTCAGGCACATTAAGGTTTGGATTTTGGTTTAGCTTACACCCAAGAGATATGTGTACTGTGGAGAGGCAGCTGACATATTTGCAGGGCAGAGGGATGTCTGTCTAATAAAACTCCCTGGCGATTTGTTGTCAGCCTCCTTACCGTTCTGCTGAGGTGCTTATCAAGAAGGGCCAGTTAATTATGACACCATGAGAATCTCTGCACGGATTGTGCAGATTTTTAAAGCAGATGCAGGATTACTGTTCTGAAATAAGCCTATGTGATTTTTAAAATGTGCTCTAAAAATGTCCTCGAAGACTTTGATCTGCTTTTGGTTTGGGATTTTATTATTATAATTTGAAATCGTTATGTTTTTTAGTCTAAAGTTTTCGTACTAAATTGAGGTAAACACTAAAAACATAATGTCATTTTTCCATTTTACGAATGTCCATTGAAGCAAGGATTGTTGAGATTGAGTGCCACAAAACATGACAGATGTACGCTGGAGAGAAAACAATTTTGGCCCAAAGTTTGAATGTCCAAAATATACAACAGAGCAACTGAAGCTGAAGAAGTGTGCACGGCCTCAGGAAACAACCCTAATCTGTTAAAGTAAGAGCGATTTGAAAAGAGGAGCGCGATAGTTGGAGTGCTTCGAAATTTACTCCAGATGCGATATTGTGCTTCGCTGCCCTGAATCACAATGCAGCTCAGAAGGAGCCCTATAAATAGACAGAAAGACAGCAACCTGCAGGACACACGATGAACAAGAATAGTAAGAAGCTTCTCTTCAAGTGTTTTTTGGACAATTTTCTTTTGCATATCCTGAATTGACCCGGTCACATGAGGAGGGGAGAGGCAGAAGGGGCAAACATGAGTGGCGTTGGCGTCGGTAAAATACACATTTGGTGCTTTTGTAAGTATTTATGACAGCAGGAAGGTTTATGTGGGATTGACTCAAAATAAACAACAGTAACCATGTTGGACAACAAGATTTGAAACTTGACTTGGACTTGGAAAAAATAACTTGTTAGCATCTCTGCTTTTTAGTTCATCAAAGTATACTTTGTATACTTTAACTTATAATACTTAGCCAATGATGTATGTATTACATTGCTCCTTTATTTGACTTGATGATTTGTGATGAGATTGAAAAAATGAATAAAATGTGATGTTCTCGCATGCCTCTACGGTGAACAAATAATCCAAAAACCTGATGAATTGAAGTAAATTCATATCAAAACATCCTTTTACAAACTCTCACACACTTTAATAGACTGCTCTATCAAAAAGTAAAGCACAACTACAAGCCACGTATTCTTTTCTGTAGGCCTATAAGGCAAGAATACTTAATTATACTTTTCTAATATAAGTATATCTTGACCAAAAGATTAATTAAGTAGGTCTATAAGCCAAGTATACTTAGACATTTCTGTATACTTGTCAGTACAAGCCAAGTATACTTAGACTTATAAGTATACTTTTGTTAAGTATATCTCTGATAAGTACACAAAAAGTAAACTGAAAGTATACTCTCTTATTTTAAGTTCAAAAGGAGTATACTAATAGCACGCTTGAATAAACTTCATTTTGGTAAGGGAATGAAGGTCTGTAGCACAAATGAATAAACTACTGATACTTAGCAGGATAAATTCACTGTTTGGTTTTGGTCTTTTCGTGGGATTTGCTGACAATAAGAAAAATATCAACTACCACCAGACTTATCCTTTAAAATTAGTCTCATGGGGCAGATACAGTGGTTGATCCGCAAAAGAAAGTAGGTCATACACATCTCATTACATCATTTGTCTTGTTAACACAATGATTAGCCAAGGCAAAGAACAAAAAGAAGTATGAGAAAATGAAGCACATAACAGTGTCACGTAATCTGCAGTGATGTGTTTGACAGGAATGAGACAAGATGGAAAACTGTCCCCTCTCTCTCTCTTTCAGCCTAGTGTTTGGTAACCACCATCACTGTCTATCTGTGCGCTGTCAAAGATAGGAGGATAGTGATAGCGGTCGCCTAGTCGGACAGGCGATTTGTCTGTTGACATACAATATCCTGGCAGACATCCTGTCAGTCCATCAATAAGAATTGCACTACAGTGTGTTAAAACAGGCTGCGAGCTTCATTCAGAAAATAAAATGATAGCACAGATGTTTGTTTTATCAGCTACCATATAGGTCTTATGACTTTTGAAATGACTGGTCTCTCTTCCAAAATGTGACAAAAAAAGAAGAAGAATAGACGATTAGTTTCTACTTAAGGAAGCCATAAAGTAAATGTCCGGTGCACAAAAGCCAGCTGTGCAACCATAAAGTCAAAACACAACCATAAAGATGGTATCATTTCTCCCATTAACATTTACTACTCACTATTTACTCACCTACTGTACATGTACGACTCAATTTGCTTCGACAACGTGAGACTATGAACCGACGCTATGGCAGATTGGAAGGCCATTTGGAATATCAACACGGGGTTACAGCCAAAGATGTTACGGTGGCGACAGACGGCTGTCATGCACGATATGCACTGAACTGTTCTATTCTAGCTTCAGCTCTGATTACACGTGATGCAGTATCCGTTGCATGTGATGATCATCGGTGGATGTTAGATAATCAATGTTACAAATGGGTTTCATTTCAGTGCTATATTTCCATTGGATTTCACTGTCGGCGTCATTTTAACTTCTCAGCACCAACAAGTTTAGTGGGAATGTTTGCCAATACAGTCAGTGACATTTGCTCACCACCAGACTGCCTATCCCAAAAGGTAAAGCCTAGGGTAATTACATAAGCATAAATTGTATTGTAATATTGTACAACGCCTACCAGAGATTGTAAGCATCAAACTATTAGATACTGCACAGCAGCTGGTGTGCAAAAGGGCAGGGCATAGACTCTCAGTGTGTAAGGGATTAAACTCTCTAGTGTAGACAGTGTGGAGGCTGAAATGTTTCTGCACAGGTTGACAATATAAGGTTGACAATATTCTTTATCGTTTTAATGTCAACAAATGCCCTGAAGAGACCAAAACCAACAATGACTGGATCTTACTAACAAGTAGTGCCTTTGTATCCAAAGCGTGATGAACATGGGCACTGTAGTTTATTGTGAGTCAATCCCACATACACCTCCTGTTGTAAATACTCACTAGAATACTAAATGTTATTACGCAGCCGAAAACAGTCCCCCCAAAATGCACTTTTTACTTCTGTTTGAGAAACATTTGCTTAAAAATTGCAGGGCCAGTCTGATTTTAGTAAATAATTACACCTTTTGTAAAAATTCAGGATAATTGTGACCTGTTTTAAAAGGAACCGTGTGCAACAATTAGGGGGATTTATTAGCAGAAATGGAATATAATATTAATAAGCGTGTTTTCATTAATGTAAAATCACCTGAAAATAAGAGTCGTTGTGTTTTCGTTACCTCAGAATCAACCGTTTATATCGAGGGTCCTCTTTACGGAGCCGGCTGCTATGTTTCTACAGTAGCCCAGAACGGACACACCACTGTGTTAACTTTTCCTGCTTCGGCCGGAGTCGATAACGTTACTCGCTCCGGAGTTAACCCTCGCTGTCACTCCACTCAGCTGCCGGGAATCAAGCCACAGGAAACCTCTGTTGGTCTGGAGGAGCTGCAGCATTTGTTTCTGCACAAACTACAACTTCCACTGTACATTCACTTGATATTCTCAGAGCTAAACTAACTGTCTTCTGCTCCACTAGCTCACTTGTTCGCTCACACATTCACCGCCGCTCTCTGTCTCTCTTGCTTCACCACTCACTTCTCACATATACACACTCTACGCACTAGCTCTGCTATTCTTCAAACGACCTGCTACTCTAACAACAACTGGCTCTAAATAGGTCTATTCGTACTTTTACGTCAGCCACCGTAGTTCTTCTACACGCTTGGCACGCAATCTGCAACCTCACTGCTTGATGCTGCCAGATGTTACACACTGCACGGTAAATCTTTAGTAGGAACAAATGGCCCTGGGTTTGAGTGCCACAGACAGGGTAAGGAAGTCGATATGTGAAGGTTAATTCACACGAAAGGCAAAATTTATATTTGGCATCTGTCAGATTTCAACATCATCATCTTGTGGCGTCATTTTGACAGGATGACAGCAGTGCACATGTTTC
Organism: Sebastes umbrosus; assembly: GCF_015220745.1. Classification (NCBI taxonomy): domain Eukaryota; kingdom Metazoa; phylum Chordata; class Actinopteri; order Perciformes; family Sebastidae; genus Sebastes; species Sebastes umbrosus. Next base: position 8,141,882 of record NC_051271.1, read on the forward strand.
CCACAGGAGTGTTGCTCCGCAGTTGCTCTTCTTCAGGTTTCTTTCTACTATTTCCCCGTTTTAAAGCCCTTTGAGGCAAATCTGTGATATTGGGCAATGAAAATAAAATGTACTTGGGTGTGGATGCAAATAATCAGACCAGGGGGCCAAGACACAGGTCTCTTTCCATCAATGTGCAGTGCCAGGACCAGTCCTCTTATCCACTAGAAAATCTATGTCAAATAAAGAGAAAGCAAATACTAAAAACTTTCTCTGATTGAAAGAGAGATCTGGGACTAGTGTATGAAAAAATCAGATCCTTGAAGGAACTCGAGGTTGTTGTTTTTTTTGTCAGAAGAAGAAGAAGAAGAAGAAGAAGAAGAAAAAATGAGCAACAGGAGGGAAATTACAAACAAAAGAAGAAAAGAAACTGATTGAACAAGGTTGCACTGCGCATAAAAAGCACACACAATGGCACATTCAGTACAACAGTGACACGACCGGTCACGACACAAGACACGTAGACAAAGCAACCTGTTGAACAGGCATTGAAACTGAACAGGTGAACAAAACAAAGCAGAGCAGATAATGACGGGAGGATGAAATGTATAGAGCAATTCTTGTATCAGACAACACAATTTATGAAAGGAAATAGAAGGAGGAAAGGAGGGATAAAGAAATAAATACAGCCTGGAAATAAAGATCTTAAGAGATACTGTGCACCGTGATATTCTTATATGTGATAGTACACAACAGTGTTTCATCCGTCTCAGTCCAACAGGCGATACCATCTGGTGATGATCATCACCACAGGGCAGCATGACCGTAAATAGAAATACAAGACAAATGCCTGGGATATGAGACATAATGGCACATGAGGGTGCACAAGACAACTCAGTGAGTCACAGATGAGGCCCATTATTCTTTTCACTTTAAGCTTTTAATGGTGCTGACTTTTACGTTGTGTGGGTTCGGTTTTTATTTCATGCATTTTTGTGGCATTCTTTCATGTATAAGTTGGATATCAGGGTCTGCAGTATGCCACAATGGCTTGATACTTTACTGGAATTAAAAAAGAAAAACTGCACTCACTGATCTCACAGGACCGACTGTATCTGTAATATCTTTTACATTCAAACGGTTGTATTCAGTAATTACTCGGTCATTTCATTTTCTTCCTATGTGTGTATGCCTACTTCAGTTGGTCACTTCCTACATTTCCCAGAATACCTCTCAACAACCTCCAGATGAGAGGGATTTAAATGCTGTGGAGGTGCGTTTGTAGAAAAGGAGATATTGATGGTATTCACAAGTTGTCCAGTTAAAATAAAGTCAAAGCGGGAGGCAACAATATGCTGCAACATGTGATTTATAATCACACCAGTAATGTCAACAGCACAACAACAACAACACAATATACAGACGTGGACAAAATTGTTGGTACCCTTCCGTTAAAGAAAGAAAAACCCACAATGGTCACTGAAATAACTTGAAACTGACAAAAGCAATAATAAATAAAAATTTACTGAAAATGAACTAATGAAAATCAGACATTGCTTTTGAATTGTGGTTCAACAGAATCATTTTAAAAAACAACTAATGAAACCAACAAATTTTGGTTATTTCACATGAGATATTATTTTTATTTTCTGGTTTTGTCCGTGTACTGGTTTGAAGTGGGCATGATTCAGTTGAGAAAAGGTGATATCCCTCACCTCCGTGCACCAATCAGAAAGCATTTATATCAAAATCTAGTGACAGTTGTGGTGTTGTTTGCTCACGTTGCCAGGCCACTGTCCATCAAATCTGATAAATCACACTGTCCCAATGAAGCCGACTAAGATTTTAAATTCGCTAAAGACTTGAAACCATGTTGTCAGGGGTTTAAAGTATAAAAAGCAAAAATATTTATTTTGCAGAATGGCCCTTTCCATACTGATTATTATTATAAATATTTGTATTATTACAGTTGACACTTGTAAGCTTCATTTAAATGGTGCAGTTCATAGGGGTTGAGCAAATGTTATCTACTATCGCTCAGTTTAATGTATTGCAATGCATCATATATTATTATTAATAATAATAATAATAATAATAATCTGCAATATAACGAGTAAATATTTGTCAGATAAATGCAAAAACTACAATATGACCTCTGAGTAGTAGTGGAGTAGAAATATAAGGTAGCATCAAATGGAAGTACCTAAATTGTACTATACTATACTATATAGAGTCACTATAATGTATGTAGTGTAATTTAACAGAACTAATTTCTTTAGAAGAGTTGTCATTTTGGAGCATTGAGGTGGGAAGATGCATTTCTTTACTGAACTGTCGGGAAAATATGACTACAACTGTCATCAGTTCAGAAACGCTGCTTTAAATTCCACAGCAGTGACTGCTGCCATTAGTGTTCCTCACACGGTGTGTCAGGCCAGGAGAGTCCGCCGCTAATATTCCCACAGAGCTTTGCTCCGCTCCACTGCCCATCAGGTACAGCAGCCCCCCTTAAAAGTGTGTGCTGGTGGGACGGTGGGAGGGGGAGATCATCGTGGTTCCAAGCTGTTGCCTAACCTAACAAGGCAGGGAGAGTCACAGTCTGCGGAGTCTCGGGGGAAATTTAGGAGGATCACGAGTCGGGCTCACTCCTCTAGGACAAACTCTGAAAAACTGGAGGAAGGCAGGATTCGTCCTCAGACAGTTGCAGGTGATGCATCACTTCTAATTGGGCACCAAGGACAGCTGAAGGTGATTCAGTCATGCATTGCCATGTGTGACTGGACTCATCTATAAGCTGCTCTCCCTAGAATCTGCATAAAAGGCCACCAGCTTAAGTTCTGCAAAAGTATTTCTAATTTATTCAGAATTAACACCGCAGGAAGCGAATCATATGGTTTCAGCTCAGGCTTTTCTGACTTCCCTTTTACTACTGGAGGAATGAGACAACAGACTGATAGTGGACAAACACTAAACTGCATGCTGCCCTGCCAGCTCTACATTCATAAAGACGTAGGGAGAAAGTCAAACACTATTTCTTGCTGATTATCACAGTATTGACATCTACGCTGCTCCATGCACTGAACTAAATGACTTTGCTGCTGCAAGAGTCTACACTAATGGACCAAGAAGGTGGAGCATATCACTCGATGACTTAGATCTTTGCACCTGCTTCACGTGCGTCAAAGAATTCATTTTAAAATGCTATTATTGGTTTATAAACACATTTCTGATCTGCCACTATGTATCAGTTTTTAATGCACCACACATCTGGAACAAACTCCCAGAAAACTCTTGGTTATTTTAAATCAGGAACGTTTTTGTTTTTCACTGCTTTTTATTAAATCAAATATGGGACTTAGTTCAGTTTATTCTGTTTTATTCAATTTCAGTTTATTTTTGATCTTCTAATTTATTGTATTTGTTTTAAATACTTTTTAATATTACCTTGTGTTTATTTTATATATTTTTTTTATGCCTTTTTATGCAAAGCACTTGCCTTGTTGTTGGAAGGTGTTCTGTAAATAAACTTGCCTATCTTTGCCTTACTAAAATTGATATACAGTATAAAACTAAGTGTTGGAATTGCCTCATATTGTGCACAGTGCATATAGAAAAATAAACATTATATTTAAATGACTATAAAAATCTGTGATGTGTTTTCAAAACAGGAAACTGACCATCAAATTAACCCAAAATGATTATAATAAACCAACAGGTTCGCTGTCTATTTAATGGAATATCATCTTTCATCTCTCCACGACTGTGACGAGAGCATTATGCACAGTTTCATGACCCATACTTTGTAGGTGGACTACAGTTTAATAATTGGTTGCAGAACAAACATATTCATACAAAGGGATGTCAGAGCTTGAATTAGCAGAATATATGACACATCTTCTAGTTTAACAAAGGTTTATGTATTTATGGGATGATCCTGTCTAATAAAGAGGAACCTCAGAGTTAATTAATCAACCACAACAGCAGGATGGATTTGACTCTTTAACTACTGGACTATTTGCTCTTTTGAAAGATAATCTAAATAGAACCGTTCATTTAAAAAGGTTTTCTGATATTTGTCTCCATATATGTCTTTGTTTCTTCATGATTTCCACGCTCTGCTTGCCGTTTACTCACTTTCACATAATCACCTCCTGAATTGTCTGTGTACACTGATTTACATACTCTGTCATCATTGGTTGCCTGGATGTTACACTTCAACAGGCTGCCTTCTGCTGATTGGCTGCAAGCTGCAGGAGGGCATGGAAGCTCTCTCACCAAAACAGGCATAAATAGGCAGCTGTGGGATCAGAAATACAGAGGAGCATCCGATAAGCAACGTTGAGGAGCTTTATAGACTGTCAGCTTAACAAACCAGGCAGGTGAAACAAAGCAAGAAAAGAAGCTCAAGAAGAAGACTTACAAGAAACTGCTGAAGGGGAGATTTTCAAGGAACACTATATAGAAAGTCAGTGACAGGTGTTGGTTTGCAGTGTCAGTTTTGCAGCAGCTGTAACCACTGAGAGGAAGTGAGTAAACAGAGAAAGTTTTGCCAAAAAGAAAACCTTCCCAAAAAGCATCATGTCTCTGGAGGTGAAGGAGAAGACGCATGTGCGTCTAGTCTTTCTGGGGGCAGCAGGAGTGGGCAAGACAGCCCTGATCCGACGCTTCCTCCAAGACACATTTGAGCCCAAACACCGGCGCACAGTGGAGGAGATGCACAGCAAGGAGTATGACATCGGCGGGGTCAAGATCACAGTAGAGATCCTGGACACCAGTGGCAGCTACTCCTTCCCGGCCATGCGCAAGCTCTCCATCCAAAACAGCGACGCCTTCGCACTGGTGTACGCCTTGGACGACCCCGAGTCACTGGAGGCTGTCAAGACTCTCCGAGATGAGATTCTGGAGATCAAGGAGGACAAGTACACGCCGATCGTGGTGGTGGGGAACAAGTTGGACCGGGAGCAGGAGCGTCAGGTGTCCAACAAGGACGTGCTGTCGACCGTGGAGATGGACTGGAACAACAGCTACCTGGAGGCTTCGGCAAAGGAGAACTCCAACGTGGTGGAGGTGTTCAAGGAGCTCCTGCAGCAGGCAAACCTCCCCAGCCGCCTCAGCCCCGCGCTGCGGAGACGCAGGGAGACCTTTCCAAATGACGCCAACTTCCGGCCGCCCATGAACAAGACCAACAGCTGTATTCTGTCGTAATAACAGACAGGAGAAGTGTTGTTTTGTTTCATGAAGGGACAAAAAAGTGAGAGCACTCAAAGGAGAAAAGCTTGGACTTCAGTCTAAAGTGGCTGAGATGAGTGATTCTGGACCAGCAGAGACACTTCAGGGTTCACAACTGAGAGGAAAAGAAACTGAAGAGGTGTTAAGACTTGACTTGACAGACTCCCAGTGGAAAGAAGGAAGATGCATTAATCACTCAGTTGTTTACTCGATGTATGTTGTTGCTGCTTATTTGGTGACATGCTGCTGGTGTTTAGATCAATGTATACCTTTTGGATTTTAAATGAAAATGTTCTCTTATAAAGATTTGGACCGTTGCTAACAGACTGTTTACTAATGGAAAGTGTGTATATAATGTTGTTGTACGTGCCAAAGTTGTATATGTCACATTTTAAATTGTTTTAATTTAATAATTCAGTGTATGTAGCACATCATAATGTTTACATTTTTTTGTATTCAATTCCAATTTGCCATTAAGCATATTACTCGTTTAAAAAAAATGCAAATGTAAACTGTTGCACTTGTCTTTTTTTAAATGATCTTTCAAAATTATGTTTTACGGTTGTTTTTTCTATAATTTTTTTTTTTTTATTATGGCATATTCTCACAAATGTTATTATTTTGCTGTTTATTTCACAAATGTAAGTGGAATGTGGATTTAAAAGTGTAATAAAAGATATAAGCACAAAAAAAGAGTGAATTTTGTTGTGTGTGACATTGTTGATAGATGTACAGATTATATAGTAATTGCTGAGAGGCAAGTTCACTTTTACGTAAATAATGATGTAAAGGAGGTAAGTTATTAAAATAAATAATAAAACAATCATTAATTACATGAACATTTAAATATTATCTTAAAGGAAATTGTGTCAGCGCACCAATGATATGAAATAAATGACCGAACATAGATGAAAAAGCATCAAGGTTATGGAAGGTCACGTGCCATTTTGACTGTTATCTGATCAAATTTACATACGTTTTGAAGCTGGAACAGTTTTGATTAATATCCTCGTCCACCCAAAACTGAAATTTTACAATATATATGAGAGCTGCGTTTTTCACGAGGTTAGGAGATTGTTCTGAAGAGGACAGCACTGAAATCGTTCACTAGAGGTATAAAACTTGTTCAAGCACACAGATTTTTCCAGGCAACAGATATGCTGATGTCCTTTCATGTAGAAAGAGGAAGAACAGAAAGATAAAACTGTGATTGTGAAATTCAGAACAATAAAGATTAGAAGTATCTGCCTGTTAATTACAGAACTATGTGAATACTGATTATTTCGGGGTGAGGTTCCAGCACATTCACTTTCTGCTTTTACAACTACTGCTCCATTTTATCCATTGGAGTCTTAAAATGTGACACAATAAGCCAACAGGTGACAGGAATATAATTCCCTGTGTTGTCGTTTTATTGAAATAAGTGACTCAAGCTAGAAAATGAATGTGTAAAGTGGACTGAAATCAAGAGTTTGAGCTCTACATTTCTCACCTGTCCTCATCCTACAGTATTATAAGATCTCTGTCGCCATCTGTTGATGAAACACATGAATTACATTCACTGAAACTAGTCATAGCTCAGTGCAGGTCAGGTTTGAAATGCTTTGGTTTTTAACTTTAACATTCAAATATCCAGACACAGACTTCACTGCATCCTCATTAGTTTAATCAGAGCTCTGATAACCAAGGCTGCAACTAATGATTATTTTCATTGTTGATTAATCTGTCAATTATTATTTGGTCTATAGAATGTAAGAACATTTTGAAAAATGTTGATCAGTGTTTCCCAAAGCCCAAAATGACATCCTTAAATGTCTTGTTTTGTCCACAACTCAAAGATATTCAGTTTACAGTCATAGAGGAGTAAAGAAACCAGAAAATATTCACATCTCAGAAGCTAGAATCAGAGAATTTACACTTTTTTCCTTAAAAAAATTACTCAAACCAATTAATCAATTATCAAAATAGTTGGCGATTAATATAATAGTTGACAACTAATTGATTAATTGTTGCAGCTGTACTAACAACCAAAGAAATGCATGCTTATGTTCTTGTCCATCATCAGTTTTGGCGTGATTGGATTGACTGACAGCATGTACAACAAACTGATGAAGTCTATTGTCTATCAGAGATGGCTTTACTGGACCATAAAAAACACTTTAGCTTATAGTTAACAACTGAAACAGCCTGGATAACACCACTAACACTTATCACATCACTTTAACTTCCGATAAAAGCATGTGTGACAACTAACAGGCTGCAGGCCTGAGGGGATAACAGTCAAAGTGAAGCAAAGCAAACCCCCATCACAAAATTTGAATACTTAATAGTTCAGCAGTGCTCCTGTTTAACCGGTTGACAAAAACGGATCATGGTGCAGTTCCTGAAATAGCTGTGCACGGTTCCCCTAAATGCAACCTGCCGTGCGGAGACAGTTGAAGTGCTCAGGTCCAAGCACACACCCCCACACCACACCCCCACACCCCACTCCATCAGATTAAACTCAAACTAAGTTTCCTGTTTTTTTTTTATTTGAGGAAGTGGCCGGGTAGACGTTTGTGGGCAGTTCCTCTTTCAGGCCACATTTAAACATTCTTCCGCACTCTGCTCTCGTTCATTTGCGAAGGGAAGGAGGCCTAGAAGCTTCACAGTCACGCAGGTGTGTGGATTTGTCATCTCGTAACGCAGAGTTTCTACTTTAATTTACGTCTGAGGTGGATATTTGAAGATTTCTGGACATTATTTGTGCACTTCTACCTTTACTTTAACATTACTTTTATTAGCATTCCTTGGTCAGATTTTAGCCGCAGCGAGGGAAGCCATTCATACAGTTATGACTCAGATTCTCAGATGTCTTCGACCCTGGACTTGGTCAAAGCTCCTCAGCAGATTAAAGCGACTCTGAGGCGTTTAGAACAAGTTCAGGGTCCCGGGCAGAACACAGCAAGATTATTAAATAGAGTGTGTGTGATGAAATGTCAGCTGTCTCTTGTGTTGCCTGCATATAAACTAAGTGGTAAAGCTTTTTATTTCTGCCGCTGTAGAAGAGTAAATGTGTCACATGTCTATTTTTACCCTGACTGAGCATTTATGGGTCATATGTCATATGTATGAAACAGACTTGTATATTAGTCATGTGTTCAGACCATGAATAAAAAGGAATATATTTACAATTGAATTATACTGTAGTCAGAAGTTATATTTGGAAATTGTCATCAGACCAAAATGTCATTTAAAGGTTAGTTAACGGTGATTATAACCTGTATACTCACAGAGTGTATTATGATCATAATTGGTCACCCTTTTGTGCATCAAACTTGAATTTTTATCTACCATCTAATTATTTTAGGAGACAAAAAGGTTAATTTAACTTTTGTGTTGTATAAAAATCAAGGCCAAATCCTGGAAACGTGCCCACATTACACCGTACTGTATTTCCTGAAAAGTGCTCTAGTATAATATATTTCAACCATAAATTGACAAACCCCCTTCATGCAATGTAGCACTCTTTAGCTTTATGATGAGCATTTCTAATCATCCAACTGTGTCTGAACACTGCAGTTTGACATTTCATGCTTTTCCATGCTTCATAAAACCTCAGCTGTGACTGAAACTGCTACTGAAAGTTTAGATTCAGGTGTGAAGCCACTGAACTGCACATTTTCTGGCAGTTCCAGAAATGTCTTCACACTTCCAATGCAAAATGCAAACCATATGTATTGTGTAATAATGCCACCTGTGGTACTGTGTTAGTCATCCCGTTATTCATGTCTCCATTTAAATCTGTATGGTTAAAAAAATAAAAATAATAAAAGACAGAACCTTACTCACCCAAGAAGAATTTTTTTATTTGCCAAATTCTGCAGCGTACAGAGCGGCTGCACATGATACAGTATGTTGTGCTATTTTTTTGTTTTTAGATGGTAGGAAGCATATATTAGTGAAGTGAAAGTTTGTTTTGTTTGTACAGTCCCACCATGTAACACATCAGAGGAATAAAGCAGACTTTGAGCTGCTTCATGTCACATGCAGTGATTATAGCCAAATTCAGCAAAACAAACAACAGGTTATATCAGAAACTTGATTCGTGGTCATCGGTGTGTGTGTGTATGTTCAGGAATGTAAATGTAAGTGTGTGTTGTTGCCTCAGTCGTCCACAGCGATGTTGCGGAACAGATAAGCCATGGACTCTCCGTTGTGGATGCGCCGGATGGCCTCGGCCAGGATCATACTGACATCCACAGTTTTGATTTTTGGACATTGAAGCTTCTGCACCTCATGAGGAACAGTGTTGGTCACCACCACCTGGAGGCGCAATACAACAGCCTTAGTGCATTTGGTTCAGACTTTTCCATGAGTTCTCAGGTAGCACTACAACATTTTTGTCAAGCTAAAATTGACCAGATAAACGTCTTCTGAACTTTATAAATCTAACTCTAAACATGAGTATTTGATTAGTTGGGTGGTGTGTACCCTGGGAATAATGGTTGCATGACAAATGCCACATGGAAATGATTTCATCACATAACTCTGCATATAAACAAACCCCCAACTATGTTAGAGTAATTATTCATTTAATGTCAGAACCTCACTCGCATGATATCCGATTCCCCAATAATTAAAGCCATTCTTCACACTCACACATCTTGCCAATACGGTTAATGAGAGGCTGAATTCAGGGAAAAAAAGCCCCAAAAACCAACACTGAGAAAAGTCACAAGTAAACAGGAGGATACCGCACTGTTTGGGTCAGATTTAAACGATCTATAGTACATGGGCTGAAGTGCGTTTAAGGCACGTCCAACTCCACTTTTTGCTGGTTAAATGGCAGATAATTGGAGAGTAAGGTGCAAGAGGCAAAGGGGTTGTATTTAGTCTTTTGGACATAACATGAATTTAACCACTCAGAGTGTCATTTCCCATTCCCTTTAAAAGCCAGATGTTCCTGCACCTGGCGCAATGCTATTTAAATAGCGGATTCGGCAAATAGGAGAAGGTCTTCTGCAGTGAAAATGTTGTTTTTGAAAGGCTAAACGCCAACAAATATAGATCAAAGCAGAATATTTCATTAGATAAAAACATGTTGTGAATTTTGAAAATGATTACATCGATCTTTTTTTAATACATTTTGATTTTTGGGCTTTACAAGGCTCTGGAGTTAATTGTAAATGTTTCGATCATTATGAATGAAGTTTCGAAGCTTCCAGCTATTCAGTACAGCCCGCGAATTGTCTTACAGTGATTTCATATTCTATTTACTGATTAGGAGGGACACTACAACATTAACTCTGTTTAGCTGTCCATTGATGGAGAGTGCTGAATCTGGAGGCTACATTACGCACGTGGCTTGCACCATTCTTTGTTTCAGAAAGATAAATCAACATCAGCAAAATGGTGAACGGTATTTACAGGAGTCATTCATTTTGATTTTAATTTTTTTATGAGGGGGGAAAAATGCTGCTCTACAGCATGTATATGTACTGGAGTGATGATAGAACTGGATTACATTGAAGCTTCTGCTTATATCTCTCTTTAGTTGTTATAGATCAGTGTTGTCCTAATTTTGACATATTTGACATACATCTCCCATGCACCTTTGAATGCTAAATTCAGTGACAAGATTCACGTGACTTTACCTCGTCGATAGCAGACTCCTCTATAAGTCTTGGTGCGTCTGCAGACAGCAGGCCGTGTGTAGCCATGATGTAGATCTTATAGGCTCCTCTCTCCTTCAGGATTTCTGCTGCTGCAACAAAGTCCTCCACGTCATCGATGATGTCGTCCTGAGAGAGTGGCCAAAGGGTGAGACATCAACATCAACAACGTCAACATTTAAGTTCTACTTTTTGGTTTATCATGTCACGTTAATAATACTGACAATCTGACATTTCTGAGAATATTTTTTGGGAAGTGGCATGACATAAAATGAATCTGAAACATAACTTCTTTTATTTTTTTTGTGGTACTCTTCCGCTTATGAGAAACATCTAACAAATGCCACATGGAAAATAATCTGTCACACATGCATATAAAAAAACTCCCACTGAGTTAACCATTCCAACAGTATGAAATACTACATTTTTACAATACAGATGTTATGTGAGATCCTATGATTCAATATGAGGAATAAACTCCTAAACAGTTTTAAGTAAATCACAGAAAAGTTTGAGGTCTTACAACGATGATGGCGATTCTGCCTCCTACGTCTCCAACAACGGTGATGGGTGGCTTCTCCTTCGCCATCATCACTGAAAGACACAGATGAGATGAACGGACGTTCGTTACTTTCTGGAAAAGAAGTGAGGGTCTGTCCTGTAACCCCGATCAGGAACGGATTCTTGAGGTAAAGTTAATGGAGATTTGGTGAGAAAGGATTTGGTTAAAAACCTGCAAACATCATGCAAAACAGCTCTACCCCCAGCAACCTTCCAGCTACCACAGCACCAGTCCAATAACTGCAGACAATTGCAGACCAATGTTATCTGCGGGAGATATTTGAGGTAAATCCAAACCAAGACTTTGGATGGGTTTACATGGTGCAATTACATGTGGCTGCTTTTGGTATAGCAGTAGATGGACAAATGGTTGTAGAGCATAGCCTCTTTTAGGGACCACAGACCAGGATCGATCATATTTGTAATATAATCAAATTATTATATATATATACACACTACTTATCTTGGAGCTTAAATTGTAGTCTCTCAACTAGCATATTAAAATATCTGAAATAGTTGAAGGGATTTTAAGTAATGATTGATCCAGGTCTAGAGCCACCACATCTGACTCGTAGGGTCCCCCCACACTGAGGCCCTGACCATGCCAAAAACCTTCTTCCACACAACAGCAAAGCACGTTCAGAGGGCAGTTCCCAAAAGACCCTCCAGCAAGGCATCTGTGCAAAAGCTAAAACTCTTTGAATGGTTACAGATTTCTGGGTTGAAAAGGAAGCCAAGAAACTAGAATCAAGCCGTTTCTGAGCCCACAACGCAAAGCGCAGCAAGCAGAAAAATGCAAAAATGGAAAACATGAGCATAATTAAAAAAACAAAATATCATGAACGTCAGACATGGGTATCATCACTTGGCATGATTATATTCATGTCAAGCAATTAATGAACTACAATCTCCAGTTCACAATCAAATAGTGTACTAAATTATATGTAATTTCATAACTTAAATCTAGTGGGTGGCTTAATTAGCATGAGTCGTTACACATAATGCTATTCAAGTACATACTGTTTCTTAATAATGTCTCTTCTGGGTCTTCAGGCTCTCTTTTCATATTTCAAATATTTAGCAGCCTGAGGATTATACATCTGTGGTGACTAAGATAGCATAAGTCATATCGTCCATGTCACAGTTTCACTCCTGTAATACTTCTTAATTTCAGGAGAACCAAATGCATTTCAACTGAGAGGATATGAGACTGAGGGCTTCCAACAATTATCACTGCTACTTAGGGAGAAAACAATTTCTATCTTATGATCCAAGTGTGTTTGAATGTATCGGGACAGTGCAGCGAAGTAGTTTCCCTTTCCAAAATGAAAGCATAAATGGACAGACACTGTGGGTCATCAAAACAGAAACTGGTTGGCTTTAAGAGCCACGTCTGCTCTGCCCACATTATTGTATGTAGGCTGGACAAACCTGAGACAGACGTGCTCCAAGTGTTTCATTTCCTCCCTGTTCAGACCTGGTATTAACATGCGTCCTGAGTGATCGGATCATAAGTGGACAGCTCTAAGTGCAGGTGTGAACGCACTCAAGATGCATTGAGGACGCATTGAGATCCTCTGCGCTCTTCATGTGAATAGACAGGCAGACACGAGTGCTTGTCTGCCTCGCGGCATGGAAACAGCTTCTGTGCTCTGCTGTATCCTGTCAGTACATTTGTATTTTATCAGAATATATCTTATCTATAGGCTATATAATCTACAGACTATCAGGCTAGGCACGCGTAGTGCATTATTATCATACTGTCAGTGATGTGACAGTGTTTTTGTTCCGGTGCTCTGTATCTATCCCCGGCTCTCTGGAACCTGGCAAAGGCAGCGGTGCCGGCGGCGTGGAGGTCCCCGGGGACCACTGGTACTGCAACCTTATATTTTGATGTTAATAAAATGTACCCGAATTCACGACTATGTTGGATATTACTACTGACATTCATGTAATATTACGTCACAGCGTCTGCTGTATTAGCCATGTGTTTACTACGTGTTTATTTGCATGAAGAGCGGGGAAGTGAGATCGGATCACAAGTGGTCACTCGAGACGCATGTGGAGATGCATTCTAATGCCAGGTGTGAACAGACGTATTTAAAGCTGTCCGCTTGTGATCCAATCACTCAGGATGCATGTTAATGCCAGGTCTGAACAGGGCCAGAGATACAATTAACACACATTATAGGATCATTGTCACTTTGATTATTGAACGCTCAGATGTGAAATGAAGTGGAAGCCCTCAGTAACTCATTCAGTCATTTCCATGCAGGGAGGCATCAGAAGGAAGCAGAAACAGATTCAAGCATTATGATCATACTTGGGAGCTCTATCCCAGGGAACGGAGTATGGTGTCTGCTGCCTGCGTTGGAGGGAAAAAAAGATAGGATGTTAGAGAAAATGTTAATGCACGGACAACGTATACAACGGACGAAACATCAGAGCACATCAGTGATATCCAAAAACTCTTCCACCGTTTTTCAGGAGGAGGAGGTTGTAAATCCCAGAGTAGCTGTGTTAAGTGGTAGTAAGCCTTTTCTGTACCATGAATTGACCTTTCATGTAATCAATGCATGTGTGAAGGCAGAGAGAGAGAGAGAGAGAGAGAGCCAATGACTGTGATTCAGCTCCTGCTGGGAGAGAGAAAGAGAAAGTTGACATAAAAGACATTTCCAAGTCGAGGGGGGAGAAGGAGGAGGAGGCGAATTCAGCTGAAAAAGACAGCAGACGGGACGAGATGAGATGACGGGGGAAATAAATTCGGCGGAGGAAGAAAAAGGGAGCAATGTCAGTCACTGCCTGCAGTATTTCACAGCTGGCTACCACAACGCCTGGGGCAGGGCTGACCTGAAACGTGCTGAGAAAAGTATGCGTGTGTTACTGCAGGGTCAGCGGGGGCATTACTCTGATCTGAAGCTGGCAATTTTAGGCAGCTTTAAGAGAAGACTGTGAGCGGTGGTCAGCCCTGCTACTGGTCTGTACTCAGAGGTATTTGGACATAAAAAGATCCAAAGACATCTGTGATGTTCAACAATTTAGGGAACTAAACTTTGGCTTATGGTTTCTGTGGCTACAGACACATGAGCAGCAGATGGCAAGATACATTGGCATTTATTCTTCTCACACACACACACAGCTCGAAACTCAAGAGCTCTAATTTCCCTGTTGGAAATTTAGCTCTCCATGTCACCCAACAAGAGAGCTGAACTGGCCAGCAGTTACAGCTTCTCTTTATTTGGCCAAGACAGGTTCATACGTGCTAAGAAGCCTCTTGACATCACTCAGGTTGTTTCAAAGGAAAATGTCCTATCTGCTGTGTAAACACTCCCTTTTAAATCAATTAATTAAATCCCTGCTGATAATACAATTGCATCCCAGTTAATAAATGTCTTTATGTCGAGCTTAACATTTACTTAAACGATGACGTCCTCTTTTAACTCTTTTTGTATTCGTAAGTCGCCATGATACAGCAAACAATGTAGATTGAGTAATAGGCTTTTCACCTTGAATGCATTACCGGTGTTATAAATAAACAAAACATTACTCAGGGGGAAACTGTGATTGACCAGAAAACAATTCAGACTTGGCACTCATCATTGGACTGTTGGTGAAAATAAATGATGAGCGAATGGATGTTCTTCCTGTGTGGTTACTGCCACTGTTGTTTCACAGAGGAGGTCTCTTGGCTGAGCGTGCACAACTGCACATTAATTTCAAAGACACGAGGAAACAAACATCCAAGGCACATTCTTGGTGTTTTAGTGAGGCAGCGGATCAAGAAGTGCGGGCTTGGGAGGATTATGTACAAGTGTACTAAGAGTCAACATTAACATGAAAATCAACTTTGTTTACACACAACCAATAATACGGAATCAGTCATAACCCTGATTTGTTTTCAGTAATGCCGTAACAAATATCTGTAAATGTCTGTCAAAGGAGCAGGCACGTAGCGGTGTTGTGGGTCTTACATGGCAGCTCCAGGCCGGTGTGTCCTGTGGTGGTGCGGGTCGGGACGGGAGAGAAGGGGGGAGATTGTCGTCCGTCAACCATGTCCAGCTCTGAATGATGGGCCTCTCCGTGCATCACTGCCAGCCCGAGTCGCAGCCTCTCGGCGTAGGACTGAGCTCTGAGACAGACGGACACGCAGGAGTCAAATAAACTGACAAGCATAACACATAAACAAATATGCAGGCAAAAAAGAGCGGAAAGAAGTTTGCAAAGAAGCTTGAACATTCCTGTAAAGACAAAGTGCTCATAAGAAAAGACAAAAGCGTAATTGTAACGTGACACTTAAGAAAGAAAGTTTCCACTGTGACAGTAAGAGAAGAGATGCACTTGTGCGAAACAGAGAACACTTCCTTGTTACCTCTTGGCAGCTGAAGGAGACTTTGCAACAATTATGGCATTCCTGTAGTCTGGGATCTGATTAAAGAGAAACAGAAAAAGAATAAAACATAATACTCCAAATCTCATTCTCTGATGTACAGCAGAACACCATCATTGTTGGGACACTGTGTCCAGTGTCTCGCAGCCTCACCTCCTCCTGGATGTACTGGATGAGGAAGGGGGAAGCTCTCAGGTTGTCAACAGGGAAGCTGAAGAAGCCCTGGATTTCTTTCTGGTGGAGGTCCATGGTGATGATGTGAGTTAACCCTGCAACACCAAACACATACGCACATGAGTTGGTATGGCTTCAGAACAAATTTCACAATAACGCATTAATGCCATTTAAAATTTTTAGGTTGTAGGGTTGCAGTGGGCTCAGGTTTAAAGCTAGAGTGAAGATACTGTCATACTAACTTGTCGTGAAGGAGGCTAAATAACGCTCCAAACTTGCGCTAAATTTTGGCGAGGAATACTTGAATCTGTGCTTTCATTCAGTGGGTATACATTTTTAAAAAAATCAATAATGACAAAAGGAAATGACAACACACAGTCCATACCAGCTTTAGCTAACATGGATGCAAGCAGCTTGCAGACAATGGATCCTCTCTTTCTCATCTTGCACTGCTTGCTGTAAGGAAAGTAGGGAATGACTCCGATGATGTTCTTGGCGCAGGACGTCTTCAGGGCGTAGGCCATAACCAGCAGCTCCATGATGGCCGTGTTGACATCTCTGAGAGAAACACATTAAATTCGAGTGATTACATTAGATATATCACAAACCGCAAAAGCACTGTCTGATCAGCTGATAGGGGATTGATGAGTCAGCAGCTTGATGTTTGTTAACAAGGTCATCATCCCATAAGCCACTGGAAATATAGTAAACACTGTCTGGCGAAGACTAACCTGTTTTTAGTTCCATTGTTATCACATGCCCCGGTATAAGACTCCACCTTAACCGACCTTTTATCTGAGCTCTAAGCCAAAAATAACCTCGAGAGTTACTGGCTGTTGTAATACAATTGATCAAGTTGCAGCAAAACAACACATCATTATCTGCATAGCGAAATATGACCTAAATATAAAGTTATTTTTAGGAAAAAAAAACACATACAAGTAAGAAAATATTTGCTTACGGGGCATTTTTAAATCCCCATTGGCCAGAAAACAAAACTCTGGTGAGTACTGTGGTGAGGTTTTGATAGACTACTTTGTTATTTTGATGACTAGGAGAGTTTCACTACTTTAGAAAAGTCGATGAGCTGTTGGTGTAACAAGACACTGTATGTAGCCATTTTGGCCTTGGCAGCTTGTTGAACACAGTGTGATGTCCCTTCCTGTGACCTCTGGATATCTATCAGATAACTGATTAACAAGGACAAACAGAGGGCTCAACTGGTACAAGTGAAATGGTCAAAGTTAGTGTTGCTTTTCCTGTTTCACTTCTTGCTGCGAAGGTAAACTTCACTTGGACTTGAACCTCCCAGGTAAATGGATGCTACAGGACTCTTGAATGACAAATTTACCAGGGTCATAGCACACAAAGTAGATGTTTCAGTTAATTGCACGGTAATGACAGATGCCGTATACAGAGATACGTTTTGCAAACACTATTTTGTCACAGGCTCTCAGTCATGAGATTACAAATATAGGTAGATACTTAAAACCTCATCAAAAACGTACAGTCATTTGTCATGTAAAGGACACTAATGCTTTTGCCGTGCAAAACTACAAGCGGATGCAGATTTTGATAATATAATAATCATTGTATGTGACAGCCATTGGGGAATGGTATTTGCCAATGCAAGTACAGAAAAAAATACATTAAAAGCTCAATTTTTTGGCAACCTGGTGGCAGACACAGACATAGTTTTCTTGGCTAACTTGTTAACAATCAGACACAGACAGACACGGAGCTACATGCTCATTTGGAGTCGTGTTTCCGGCCAACTCACACTTTACGTACATTATTCACTCTCATTTTACCAACTCCCAAGAAAAATATCTTAGTTTGCTAAATGTTCAGTTTTCTTCGCCGTTAAGTTGTTAACTTTGTCAGTCTGTTATTTCATGCCAGACAGGTGAATAGTGGGTTTATCAGAGCTGATGAGAGTGAACCAAACATTAAATTGATGGGCTGTAAAAGAGGCTGAAAAGCTCAGTAGCGTTCAGAGTTGGGTGACAATTCTCTGAGGGTTCATTACATTACACATAGTGATATGATTCTTTGTTAATATAGAACAATAAGGCATCAGGAGCATCCTTCCGTCTCACCTGGGAATGGTCTGAATGATAAAGACGTCTTGTCCACGGACAGACTCTTTCACGTCCACTCGAGTCTCTGAAAACAAACAACAATTCGTTCACATCATTGTGGGTTCAAGTGCAGTCAAGTCAGGTGAGACGACACTAAACCTGCAGCTCATTAATATAAGACGCTCCCTTATGGAAATGAGGGACCTGAGGACATTTATCAGCCTTACCTCTATTTGGCTCTTGATAAACCACCGACTTGCCCAACTCCACACCCAAGCGTCTGGAAAAAAACAAACAGGCCACAGAGTGTTAAAATCACACACACACACCTACCTTTCTGTGATCCATTAAATTGAAGTGTGTAAATGTTCTAGTGTGCACTAGACTGTTGTTGTTTTTATTAGTGTGACCAGCAGCGTATTGGACCAACTGAACCACAAAAGGGCTTTTGATAATCAATCATTTCTGTGAGTCATTTGTAGCGATGAAACGATTAGTCAATTGATAGAAAATAATCTGCAACTATTCTGGTAATTGATTATTCATAATTTTTTCCAGCAAAAGCACAAAACATTCTTTGGCTCCAGCTTCTCAAATATGAAAAATCTGCTGCTTTTCTCTGTTTTTTATCATTGTTAATTGGGGTTTGGACTGTTGGTTGTAGAAAACAAGACAATTGAAGACATCAACTTGGGCTCTGAAGACTTTTTTTGGACATTTAATAGCACGAACAATAAATTAATAGATTTTTAAAATAATCTGCAGACTTATCAGTAATAAAAAATAATTGTTAGATAACTTTGCAAACTGTGCAAGCTATGACATGCAAACTCTACATGCCACACCTTATCAAATGCAACCCACTGACTATAAAAAGCAGTGAACTTGTGGCCGTGCGGGTAATTTATTTCACAGGAGTGATTTGAGGGAAATGTGGCAGCATTAAAAGGAATCCTATAAATTTAAGGTTTTGTTAAGTTCATTAAAGTGTAAATGTGATAAATCTGTAACCAGCTTCAAAGCTGAAAAACGTCAAAACATCCACAGAAAGGCACTTGGCACAAACAAAGATCGAGTTGATGTTGATGTTCAAGTGCAGAACAATCCTGTTGCATCAAGTCAAACTCTGAACAAGCCCAGGCATCATGATCACAGATGTGCCTTAGGCAGAAAATTAAGTTAATTTAACCAAACAGTCGCATAACAGTGCCAAGTGACTACAAAAAACTGAACTTGATGGAACTTTGAAGCACACCACAGACGAGCGAGGGTTTGGCTTGGTGACAGCAGGAGGCTTTACCAGTAGGGATCCTGCTAGGCAAGACAGGCCTCTGTAGCCTCGCCCTGTTTACATCACTCAACCTTGATCCAATGTTTGATATATCATCTATAATGACTACGGTACAATTAAGCAGACAAAAAGCGCAATCAAAGAATATGGGACATGTCCTTGAAGTATTATCTTATAATCTATTAGTCATCGTCAGCAAGGAAACTGGGGGTATTTACACACAGCCCAGTCACCACATGTACCTCAGAGTAAATATCCAGTACAGTATTCATTAACATTTCCTTTGTGCTCGTGTTATTATTTAACCTTTGCTCCACAAGAAAAACTCTCCTCGGCTCCAGAATAGCAACATAATCTCATTAATAATGTTTGCGATGTTGCCAAACAGTGAAAACTGAGCTCTTTTTTCGATGTGTGAGCAATGCAACTTCTACTTGCTGTCTGACAAGGCTGCAGGATGGGGAAAACCATGACTGCTCCCCGATTTAATTTTTAGTGTGTCACAGCCATTCCAGTGAACCAGCATGCACAATACTAGGGCCATGATTCATGTTATTAATTACACCTGTGTTTACCCTGTAGTGACACATCAAAATAACTGCTGGGGAAAGGGCGTATTGTTTTTTTATTTTCATATCATTCACATGCATCTTACCTGGTTTCACTAGTTTTTCTACTAAACCAACACCCATTTAAATGCTCCTATGAATAGTTGCCATTTAAAAAAATTTCTGGCATCCAGGGTACAGTACATCCGTGCCCTGCGTCCCTTGACAGAGTGGTATCTGCACAGTAAGCTCCTTTCATCACAATGATTGTCACTGACAGGTCTTTTGAACTTCCCACGCCAACACCCAGAAGACAAAACACCACATTAGTCACAATCTAAAACAACACATTTTCATCTTCACTACACAATCTGGGATGATACTTTTAAGGGAAATAATGATTAAAAGGAACACTTTTTTTTTTTACTTAATCAAAAGGAGCCTAACAATGCTAGAAGAAGGCTGGCGGACTTTTTAACTGAATTTTCAATATTTTTGCAAGTATTTTTGTGCAAACTAAGGATGCACCGATACAGATACTGGATCAGATATCGGGACGATACTGACTCAAATAGCTGAATGGTATATTGGTGACAATGGGGCCGATCAATTCAATTAAATTCTATGTTTATATACCGTTTATACTGATGTTGTCTTACACATAAAAGAATGATCCCAGTCACTTCCACACAGTGAGGCATACAGATTATTAATTAAACCCTGGTATTGGATCGGTACTCGGTATCGGCCGATACCCAAAGCCCAGGTATCGCTATCGGGACTGAAAAAGTCGGATCGGAGCATCCATAGGGTGAACACTCAATGTGTTGAAGTTGGATCACAATCATGCCAAGAAATGTGTAATTTAGATTCTTTTCAGGTTGGAAAAGCCACTGAAATAACAGTTAGGTCACTTTTAAAGGTGTTTCAATAGAAATAAGTGCCACCTATCCAAAAAACAGTGTGCAAGACTATATGGCCAATATACAATATTTAACTAACAAAGCAATTTATGAGGCTAATCCAAGAAAATTGTGCACTGAAATTGCTCAAAGTATTGATGCTAAACCTTGTTTGTTATGCCTTAGGGTATAAGTTGTTGTTGTTGCAAGTGACAAGCCCAAGATGTGGTGAATGTAAGAGATAGGACAAAGAAATGTAAATAACCCTGTTTTGCAATATGATAACACAAGGAATGAGGAATGAGTTGTCTTGAAATGAGGTTTCATATATAAGCAATATATATGCAATAAGTTTCTTCTTCTCTTACTGCTGCTAAGTTCACACCTGATACCTGTCCTATGGTTTCCATGCTATATATATATATACACAGTGTGCATGT
Source organism: Sebastes umbrosus (assembly GCF_015220745.1). NCBI lineage: Eukaryota > Metazoa > Chordata > Actinopteri > Perciformes > Sebastidae > Sebastes > Sebastes umbrosus. Next base: position 8,163,128 of record NC_051271.1, read on the forward strand.
GTGTGTGTGTGTTTGTACAGCAGCCTAATTAAACAGCATTAAATTCAAAACGATAATACACACCCACTGGCCTCAGGTGGTCACCTGCAGCTATGACTCCCAGGTGTACTGTCATGGGGACATGGCAGGTAACACAGACAGGCCAAATCCTCAACATTTACAGACATGATAGTGACATTAAATCATCATGATTGAGTGTGTTGTTGGTGTTTAAAAGTTTAAAAAAAAGCTCCACTTACTCTGTGATCCTCTTGGCCAGCTCTGTGCAGGCGGTGGTGGAGTTGGCAGAGAAAACACGGTACCCACTCTTTGAAACATTCATTTTCTTGTAACCGTAGGACAGTTTTGGAGCATAAGAGTGAGATTGAGAGACCAGTGACCTGTGACCCCCAAAACGCCTAATAGGCATGTTGCTTTGGACACAACGTGGTATTTTGGGTTGTTTTTTTTACACCCAAAACCAAAACCGTGCGTAATTACGCAACAAGCTGCGGCTGGTTTACACTCCCTCCATGGAGACGCATGTTTAAAATACTTCTATATATAAACTAAAACAACAAAGCGCACATGCTCCACGCGTGTCAACAACTCTCCTCTCCTCGACCAGCACCACACAACAAAAAGAAAACCATTAAATCAGCAGCAGATGGAAAGCTGAGCTGTTTCCTGCGTCTTTATCGTCTCCAGAACACACACCTCGGTTTGTTTTACCCTTTAAGACGAACTGATGTGAAATAAAAACTTGTCTTGGGTGCAGCTAATAAGTTCTAAACTCCTCTTCTAGCTTTCTGCTGTAAACTTTGCAGCAATGCGGTCGCAGCAGGAGAAAAAACGCCACGAGCACACGTTCATTGGGTGGATGGAATGAGGGAGGGGGTTTTTAAAGAGAGCCAATCAGTGGCCGGAGCGAAACAACAGAGGGCGGGGCTTATATGTGTTTTTTGACCAATCAGTGCTGCGGGTTTATTATGACCTACATTTAAAGAGCAACGACCAAAAAAAAAAAAAAAGTGTGGTGGGTGGTGGCCAAATTGTTTTGTCCTAAATTTACCCCAAACAGGAAGAGAGCTGTTGTTAGTTAGAGCAGTAATCAGTGGGTGTAGGGACTACAGTGGAGAAAGAAGTAGGTTATTCATATTATTGACTTCAGTAAAAGTAGTTATAACACAGTGTTTAACAGCAACAGTCAGGGCCGGCTCCAGCACCTTTGGTGACCTGGGCAAAATTCAGATTTGGACCCACCAGATCCCTCACCCTGTAAACCACAACACACCTCAGACATCACAATGGTTTTAAAGACACAATTATGATTCTTATTTTCACAAATAACTGTATTTATTATAATATAAATAAGCAATTGGTCCCTCATATGGTTGGCTTAAAAATGTTTAGTTAGTTTCACAAGAGTTACAGGGGTGAAAAGTAAATGTATTTATTCATTTATTCATTCATTTGTTACCTCAATGTAGGAAATGAGAAAGGGCACCCACCAGCATTTTTTTTTTTTTTTTATAATTTTTTTTATTAGAGGGCGACCAGCCACCCCCCAGAAAGTGGCACCTTTATGTCCCATGCCTTGAGTGTTCATTATGCAGAATTGCCCCCTTCGGATTATAATACATAATTGTATATGCAGCAGTAGCTGGCATATTATCGGTACATTGAAAATATGAAATGATAATGATAATGAAAAATGACTGTGTGCATAATGTTTAGGTTGTTTTTTAGCTCCTTTATGTGCTTTTAGGTAGTTTAAACAAGCATCCCATCACCCTTACAAAAAATAAGTTAATTCAAGTGTGCTTTTAGTATACTTCTTTTAAACTTAAAATGAGAGTATACTTTCAGTTTACTTTGTATGTACTTATCAGGGATTTACTTAACAAAATTATACTTAATTATCCTTAGTTTATACTGACAAATATACAGAAAAGTCTAAGTGTACTTGGCAAATATACAGAAAAGTTCAAGTATACTTGGCTTATACTGAAAGGTATAAGTATATTTGGCTAAATACTATAAGTTCACTCAAGAAAATGTACAAGTATACTTGCAGTAAAAAATATTAAACTAGTAGTTTATTTAGAGTATACTTTAAAGTGTACTTTTATAAACTAAAGAGTGGGCTACAAGTATATTAACTAGTAGTATAGTTCATATTATAGTTGTTGTACTTTAAGTTTACTTCGTAAAATAAACTTGAAGCATACTTGTTTTTTGTAATGGCATCTGATCATATGTTTTGTATGTGCAATCTGAATCTACAAAGTACAGCTTTCAAATGAATGTATTGAAGGAATAAGTACAATATTTCCCTCTGAAGTAGTGGGAGAGAAGTGCATGGAATTGAAATACTCAAGTATAGTGCAAGTGGTTAAATTGTGATTAAGTGTGAGATAAATGGTCTTGTTTCTAAACCACATAGTGCTGGAATGTCAACTGGAGTCATGTGCCATCACACTTTGTAGTACATTGAAGAATGTAGATTGTGATGATTATGAATCCACACATACAGCTTGCTATGCTTTCATGCTTTCATTTCAATGTAGGCTGTTATGAGGACTAAAAGGAAAAATATCATTTTTTTATGAACAATATACAGAACAGTCATGAATTCCATGTTTATTTGACAGTTATATACCTGGGTATAACAAATTAAACTGAGGACATACATTTGACTATATATCTTGTAGCAAAAGGACAGTAGCACACCTAACATGTGACATTGACATTAGTTAAAAAAGCTGTTTCTAATATCTATAGAACATAGACACATTTAATGGCTTGTATTGTTTGCAGTACAAAAGCGCTTACCAGTCAATGCACAGTGGATTCACAGTCAACTAACTAAAATATACTTCTATTTTAATCAAAATGTCTTCAAATTGAAAAAGAAGTGGCTGAATACAGCATGTGTAAAATCATTAATATGGTTACAGGCCTTTTAAAAAGCTCGAGCTGCACCATAACTTCAATGTGAACTGCTTGAATATACAGCTTTTCTTAGTTGTTCATCGATTTCTTTCATCCTGCCACCACAAAAGGAACGGTGTCCCTTACAGCATGAACATAAAAACACGGCGATCCTGTCTGTCAGTTTTGGCTCGGGGGATCACCACACCTAAGACACAGCACCACACCCTTGTCTGCATACCATTTGTTATGTGACATTCCAGCATTGGCAGCACTATTAAATCCTCATGCAGACTTTGCTATGAGGAATAAATGCAGGGAGTGTCTATTGGGATATACCGGTCAGCTCGGTGCAGCTGGTTTAGGCAAAGATTGCAGCTTTTCAACACTGTCTGCAGGTCTGTTTTTGCTACTTTGTGCACCAGACAAACATTCAGTATATGCCAGTATAAACCCAGACACTCCCAACCTCACCGCCCTCCTTTCTGTTTGGTTATTTTACAATGACCTGCATGTAACAACCTACAACCATTGATCCTTTTACTTCATGTTTCCTTAGTTTCCTTCCTCTTTTAAGCGGTCAACTATGTTTTTCCCCCTCCCGTATTTCATGCTTTGACTTCTTTTAAGCGATGGCATTAAAATGCAGGTGATAGAGTTTTTCAGCCTTTCAGCACCTTTTCTTTCAGCAGGTCCAAGATGACCTGCCTCTCTTGGCTCTCCAGCTCAAATCTCCGTTCCCTCTCTTTTCTCTCAGCTCCCACACGTTCCCTCTCCAGACTGATTTTACCTGAGAATGAAAAAAGGGAAATTAAATCTGTAATTTAATGCCCCCTGAGGATGATGACAGCATAACAGTTTAAACAAAACTGATCCTTTTCAACTGACATTTATAACTGCACAAGTCTCTTAATATTCATAAATTAATTCACTGATATTCATTCTTAAAGAGGACCTATTATGCTTTTGTGCTTTTTCCCTTTCCTTTAGTGTGTTATGTAGTTTTTTGTGCATGTAAAAGGTCTGCAAAGTTACAAAACCCAAAGTCCACAGCAAAGGGAGTTACTCTCCCCCACAGAAACACTCCTCCACTGTCTAAAACGCCTCACTTGAAGTCCCGCATTTTCTTCTGTAAAGTGGTGATGTCACCAAGTAACACATTTGCATAATACCTGCCTAGCGGGTTTGACACACCCTAAAACAAAGCTAGTTAAGTTGCAGTTAATTAGTTAGTTAAGCTCACACAAAAACAAAAGTCCTCTTATTCATTTTGAATGAAGGTAGTGCGTTATTTATTTTTTTTGCCTTAGTTTATTGCTCAATGTCATAATAACTTAATCTTAAACAGCTGTGACAAATGCTAGATCACAAGTATCCTGTCAAGTATTTTTTGTGTTTTTTAATTTCTAAAACTAATGAAAATCCATTTTGAAAGATAGAAATAACCCGGAAACCTGTTACACAGGGTTGAATTTAAAATCACGCTTCATTACTCTCTGAAAATCCTACTTCTTTGAATCTCCAGCTCCTCCCGGCGCAGGGCAAGCTCCTCCTCTCGTAGCCGTTGCTCCGCCTCTGAGCGTTTCTCCAGGAAGCTGAGGATCTCGGAGTAGGTCTGGCAGCAGCACTGGCAGGGCCTCTTGGCTGTAGGTGCCGCTGAATGCTCTGCTATTTCCTCGCGCTCTTCTTCTGGTTCTGTTGTGACAGTAATTATGTCAAAATGTTTAATTTCTGAAGGCAGAAATCAGCTACAGAGCAACATCCACGGAGCTGGCAGGGAGTAATTGCTGAAAGACACTTGGGAAGGGCAAATACTTGCTTACACACCAAAGTCTCTTTATTTTGAGTAGGAAACACTCGCTCCCCTGTAGAGGAATATCTTATCTTATTTTATCTTAGATCCCCCTAAATGTTACACACTGGTCCTTTAATGTTAACAGCCTGCTGCCACCGCAACCCAAACCCAGTGGTGCAAAATGAATGAAAATCTTTTCAAATCTCCTATTTCCTCACAGTATATACTAGATACTGCATTATCTATGCTGGATTATCAGTATCTTATAATGCCAGGAGTTTGAAAAAAAAGTGATGGAGTATTTGTGACACCAGTGTGGCTCACTTCGCTAATTCTTGGCAGCATCTTTCACTACGTGCACATGACTTACTGAGTCATATTCCATGATTAAACAAGATGTGATATGCCTCTGAGCCAGATAAAATGATGGAGAGGGAATGACCCTTGGAGTCAGAAATGAATGGATTTTCTTTCAACTATCAATTATCAAGTCTGGTCATGTCTGCTCTGAACAAAGGCTCTGAATCTGTTTTTACCTGCCGTGGGCGTCTGTGTGATGGTGATGATGGGTTTGTCCTGTTCTGGTAGACTTAGTTCTTCCATGGCTCGCTTTCTCAGTTCATCATCCTAAGAAAGATTAAGACAAGATTAAATATCACTTCCACGACAATAAGAACAAAGAAAATGAGAATAATGAGTGACAGCAGCAACTGTTACCAGCAGTGGCAGTAGAAGTTGTCAAAATAATAGCAGTACTAGAGTAGTTGTAGCAGCAGCAATAGGGGTACTATATAAGCAGTAGGGCTGCACGGTAGTGAAAAAATATCCAATTGCGATTATTTTGACTGATATTGCAATTGCAATATGTTTTGCAAAATCAGAGGGAATGATCATTTTTACATCATTATTCTCATTTTCATTGAATAATTAATAATTTCCGTTTTATTTTTAAATATACAAATGATTATGGTCTTATTTCTGTGACTTTTTTTTCTTTCTGCTATGTTTTGTTTATTGGATAGTATTTTTGATATACACTCTAGATATTAAACATATTTTTCTTCAAATCATAGGATGAGAAAGATCTATGCTCCTCACCGTGGAGGAAAAAACTGTAATTCAAAACAAATTTCCTCATTTCTACACCACCTAAATTTAAAAAGGATTAGAGCCACTGGACTATACAATAATCTGTGGTTTTAACATTCACATATTTTCAGTTGTGATGAATCATAAACTTTAATTTAATCTTTGACCAAGAACAATGTCTGTAACTCAGATGTACTGCTGTTGACAAAATAAAGACATTGCAGCATGAAGCTGTGTGATGGAGGCTCAAAATAGCTCAAAATACCCTCTGTAAAGATACATTTCTTGGTGGTGTCACTTATGTTTACCTGCTCTTCTATCTGCTAACACAACACCCACCTGGTACTTTGTGCTTTCCCCGCTGGCCAGGAGCCCCTTCTCAGCCTCCAGCTCCAACACCTCATGGAGCAGATCTTCTTTTTGGGCGTACAACCTCTCTGTTCCAAATCTGAGCAGACACATTAAACATTTCGGTAAGGTCGAGCACATCTCCAAGTTACCACACATCCAGTTATTTACTGAGGAAACATCTCCTGGTGACTGAACCAACCTGCGCAGACTGGGGAAGTCTTGTTTCTTGTAGTAGTCCAGCAGCAGCATGGTCCTCTCCCTACACCTCCTGGCATCCACCTCAAAGTTTTCATCTTGGAGGGATGCCGTGATGATCTCCCCCACACGGGCCCAGATCCGTCCTGGTGAAGAGTAATGATTTGTGAATATAGGCCGTTAACCTTGTAGCTCATAAAAACACAGGTGTCTGTGTTCATATGTCTCTTATTCAAAGCACATCATGTTTTTCCTTTGATTAGACTCTGTGCCTGTTATGTGATGGATTTCTTCTTGTATGATGTTGAATGTCTGACAAAACAGCAGCTCAAATAACAATATTACTACTAATAATAATAATAATAATACATTTTATTTGATGGCGCCTTTCAGGACACCCAAGGAAGATCTTACAAAGATAAAATAAATACTCAAACAGCAGACATAACAAGAGACATTTAGGCAGAGACGTATGCACGGGAATAAAACACAGAATGATGGACACTATAGTGAATAGGCCAGTTTTGAGGTGGGATTTGAATGTTGTGATAGTGTCAGACTATAAGGAGAAGAAACCCCCTTACTGTTTGAGTAATAAATTAAAAAATTTAAAATAAAAGTTGCTATTAATGTTTTAGATAGATATTGAATTATTCCTGGATTAAATGTCGTTGCAGCTCCACAATAAATATTTTTGACGTGTCCACATTTGGAGCTGCAGCTCTCTGCATCTAAACAGTATTTAAGTGTTTCCAGGCGGATTAGCCCTTTAAAAACAGGACTAACCTGGCTCTTTGGAGGCAAAGGGGTTCTGGCCGACGACCTCCCGCAGAAGGATGATGTCATGCCGCGCTGAGAAACGCACCTGGCGCTTTCGTGGGGCTGTGGAGGGGCCGGCGAGGGAATAACCTGAAGTTGAGAATAGAATAGAATAGATACAGCTTAGACAAATTAGAATAACGAATAGGGAACCCATCGTTCACACTGAGGAGGGTCTGGTTCAGAATTTCTCTGACCTCTGATCTCAAATAAATTATATCCAATAATCAAATTATTATTGTTATTATTATTATTATTATTAAGGTTTAAGGTACTTTATTTGTCATTTGTCAATTCCAGCAAAGCAGTCATTGGCAATGCAAATCTTTGGTCTCAGTTTTCTTCAACAATGCTCATAAAATATGTCTATATATACAAAAGGGGAAATCACGCAAGTAAATGTAAAAGCAGAATGATAATCTAAGGCATAAAATAGTGCGGTTAAAATAAATATAAACATAAGTAAATATAAAAAAAGTAATTTAAATTTGTAATTTAGTTGATGACAGTATTTCAGATGGGAAAACTGAATGTAAACAGGATGTAGAAATACAAAAAAATATACATATTATATATTATATATTATTATAGAGATACCAAATCCAACTTGGGTGTATGTTAGTGCTGAACCCACTGTTACCTAGGAAACCCATTGTTATCACTGGACCATAACCATTATACTTCCTAGCAATAAGACTGCAAGTGGTATTCATTTAGTAAAAAAAAAAATCACAGTGGATTATTTTACATCATGCATATAACTATCTAATCTATCTAAACCAGATGCTGATGTGCATTACCTCCTCTCAGTAGCCTACTTGTAGGCCTACACTGTGCAATGACAAGAGAGTTTTATCTAATGTAATCTAATCTCTATAATTATGGGGAGTAAATAAGGCCCTGTGTTAGTGGTGGTTACAGCCGTTTGTCAGTTTCATAACTGAAATCTTTGGTCTCAGTTTCCTTCAAAAATGCTCATAATATATATATATATATATATATAAAAGGGGGGCTCACGCAAGTAAATGTAAAAGAAAAATGATAATCTAAGGCTAAATCTAAAATAAATATAAACATAAATAAATATAAAAAAGTAATGTAAATGTTAATTCAGTTGAAAACTGAATGTAAACAGGATGTAGAAATACAAAAAAATATACATATTATATATTATATATTATTATAGAGATACCAAATCCAACTTGGGTGTATGTTAGTGCTGAACCCACTGTTACCTAGGAAACCCACTGTTATCACTGGACCATCACCATTATACTTCCTGGCAATAAGACTGCAAGTGGGATTCATTTAGTAAAAAAAAAAAATCACAGTGCATTATTTTACATCATGCAAGATGCAGAAGTGCATTACCTCCTCTCAGCAGCATACTTGTAAGCCTACACTGTGCAATGAGAGTAAAGTTTCTAATGTAATGTAATCTAATCTCTGTAATTATGGGGAGTAAATAAGGCCCTGTGTTAGTGGTGACAGCAGTTTGTCAGTTTCATAACTGCTGTTTGACAGATACCAGCAGCTCTGTCTCTGTCACTGCTGTGCTCCTCCTGTGTACAAGTGCAAGCAGCCGGTTGAGTCTGCAGCTACAAGAATGAACACAAAGAAACGAGACACATACAGCCTGTAAAGAAGCTCTGATAGCCCCACAGAGGAGCTACAGCACGTTCAACCGCGTCAGAGGAGGAGGAGGAGGAGGAGGAGCATTTTACGCACGAACCGAGAGAGCGATTAGGAGATGTTAATATCTAAAGTGTGTTTTGAGAGGCGCGTTAGACGTGGAGGTGGTAATGTATCTCACCGTTGTTGATCGGTACCTCCACCACCACCCGTTCCATGTTTCTGTTTAGTGCATCCGGGAACCGCCTGACGCGCACTGCACACGTCCAGTCACCAGTACACGTTGCCTACTGACGTGTAGCTCAACTTGGCACAGAATCGCAATCTGGCAAAACGGAGGAACCGCTCTTCACTTTGAGATGCACTCACTCTGCATGGCCACAAGATGGAGCCAGAGAGCTGCTGGTTAATGAGCCAGAAGAGGATGAGAGGATGGATGGATGGATGGAGTACCACTGTGTGGAGATGACTCTACTATATGTACTGCTGCTTACTGAGTACTGGGAGCATATTTTACAGCATAGATGCTCCATAGACTGTCTATAGCAGGGGTCAGCAACCTGCAGCTCCGGAGCCACATGCGGCTCTTTAGTCCCTCTCCAGGGGCTCCTTGTGAATTATTAGAAATGGAAATGAATAACTGTTTTTTGTTTGCATTTTCATTTTTATTTATCATTGTTGTAGGTCTATGGTACGATGGAGTATTAGGGCCATATTTAGGAGAAAAAATAAATCTGAGATTTACAGAATAAAGTCGTAATATTACAAGAATAAAGTCATAAGTTTACGAGAAAAAAGGTCGTAATATTATGAGAATAAAGTCGTAATATTATAAAGTAGTAATTTTACATGTTATTTTCTTTTTTCTCGTAATATTATGACTTTATTCTGTAAATCTCAGATTGTTTTGGCCCTAATACTCCATCATACATTTTCACTGTGGCCCTCACTGCATTAGACTTATATACTATATACTTAGACTATAAACTGTGTTACTTTCATCACAATGCTCAAATGTTTTGCGGCTCCAGACAGATTTTCTTTTGTTTGATTTTGCCTAAAATGGCTCTTTTGATAGTAGAGGTTGCTGACCCCTGGTCTATAGGATGTGGACAAATGGGCATTAGTTTCACAGTTTTTACTAATTATTGTACATGAACAAATACAAGAAATGAGCAGTCAGTTCTAGGGCTACAACTAACGATTATTTAATTGTCGATTAATCTGTTGTTTGGCCTATAAAATGTCAGAAAATTATGAAAAATGTCAATTGGTGTTTCCCAAAGCCCAAGATGATGTCCTCAAATGTCTTGTTTTATCCACAACTCAAAGATATTCAGTTTACTGTCATAGAGGAGGAAAGAAACCAGAAAATATTCACATTTACGCAGCTGGAATCAGAGAAATCTGACATTTTCTTCTTGAAAAATCACTCAAACCGATTATCAAAATAGTTAATTAGTTTGACAACTAATTGATTAATCATTGCAGCTCTAGTCTATAAATGTCAATATTTTGCAAAAACTAGAAGCTTTAATCAATAACTAGAAGCAAGAAATAGTACATTTTGCTAAAATGAGTTATACAGTAACACAAGATTGCAGAAACATCCCTAAAAACATGCTGAAAATAAAAAGAGGAAATGAAATTAAGAAGTCGCAAACGACTTAAGACTAATTTCATATATTAGTTACGTTAGAGACTACCTTTTTTGAGTTTAATTTCCCTGCAGGTTTACATACCAATTTTCATGCATAGGTGGAATGGACTGAAACCGAAGGCTAGCTGGAAGTTAGGAAATCAATCTAATAATTGTTGTCTTGGAAAGAAAGTGTCAGCGTTAAGGTTTACACAGTTTGTTAATACACACAACACATTCAAAACTGCCAGTAGGTCTGTATGCCTCAGTATGTATCTATCACCCTGATGTTCAAATCATTATCTTAAAAGATTCACTCTGAGAAACAATTAGTTTTGATACTTACTTTTCCTCTCACTATATCCTTTCATTCCCCTTTCTTTTGTCTTTGATATTTCACCTCCTGATATCCAGAGTCAATGTGATATTCAAAGAAATAGCAGGTGTTAAAACTTAAAGTTTAGACAATACACTACCTGTATGTGCAAATGAAAAGCATGTGAGGTCTTGTGAACAGTGCTGAGCAGCATTAACTGACCACTAGGTGTCCTCAGTTAAATGAAAATAATCGTACCACTCCTATATCATCCATATCCATGGCCCTGAAATACTATTCACTGCATCCCTTTATTCCTGCAGTTTGCTTGATTTGCAATTTCTTGGTTTGTCATTCTCTGCTTAATCCCCATATCCATCTTTTCCAACTAATGGGAATGAATACTTTTCTTATCTCTCCATCCTTCATGCAGTTACTGAGATGTTAATGAGTCACTGCCATTTTTGAAAAATGTACAGCTCGTCCACTATTGTACAGTATGCATTAGTGTGCAGCACACATTACGAACTAAAATCCCATACAAATGGCTGTCTATGGATGCCTGTCTTTGGTATTCACTGAACCAAAATATTAAATTGAAGAATGTTAACCTTTTCCTCTCATTTTCATTTGAAAGGAAGAGCCGACTGCTCCGAAGACGGCGAGAGAGATGCTGACTCACAATGTTGGACTCAACTGCTTTCTCATGCTCTACTGTCAGGATATAGTGATTATAGTTTTATAAAAATAACTTTGTTTAATCATATTTGCTCCATTTCTACCCACTGCAGCTTTAATTCACAAAACAAGGGAACACATATTATTGATCAACATATTCTTAAAACATACGGTTCATTCTGACTGATGTGAATGGATTGGACGCTAATAAAAACTGAAGACTGAAAGTTCTGTTAGATTCACAAAACTGTAGGCTACTGACTTTGCCTACACATGATATCTTGGTGATTGTTGCATGCAACAAAATAAGAAAGCACATTATATTTACCATATGACTATTCAATAGGCATTATCGGTCACTATAAGCACCATAGATGTGGGTGAATAGGGGCCTACTACGCCCAATAGTAGGTTTTATCATCTATTGACATGGTAGATCACTAAACGACAGTATAAAAGACCACAACAGTGACCTCTAGTGACCGTAGTAATTATGACAGGAGCAGAAGTGGAAGTCCGGCGCTGTAGTGTAGACAGCATGAAACTCCATATGGGGCGGCAGGCAGGGGTGATAGATGGGACACAAAACACAGGGTTTTTACCCAGGAGTTTTGAAACATAGTTATTTTAAGCTAAAACACAATGATTTGACCTAAATTCAACAAAGTAGTTTTGTTGCGTAAACATAAAGAAGTTTTTGTTTATGTTCAATACGCTTAAAGCAACCGATAACACCTATTTAATGTCCTGATAACAGTCAATTTGGGTGTTCATAACCTCTATCACATCCCTAATGTGGCCTTTGCTTTGGCTTAAAATGACTTTGAATGAATTAACTTCTGCGGTGCAATTACTTGTTGTTGCCAAGGTGATTCTGCAACCATCCATTGTTAAAAATATCTCTTCTATAGACTTCAGAGCAACTTTGAAATCAAACGGCGCACACTGCACTTTATTATTGGTCTTATGCTCCACTTCTGGGGTGGCAGAATAATATTATATTATTATTATTATATATATTTAGAATAATCTCTTCATTGAACATCTGTTTTTGAGGTTGCCCACAGATCGTATGCTGGACAGTGTGCTCGTCCTCTACTTGGTAGTTCCCCCTGCAGTGCTCATCTGTTTATTACACTTTCACACATATTTATCTGGTCTGGCAGAAACACCCCCTGCAGTTAAAACAATTATATTTTAGGCATGTAGCCAAAGATACATGACCTGTGATGAATGCCAAAACAGCAGCCTATAACATGAGTGGAAGGGGTCAAAACCAGGAGTCACATTCTCCCACATTGTCTGTTGAGCAATCCAATATCATAAAGAAGCACAAGGTGAAAAACTAAGGAGAAAATGAATAAACTAGGCGGATAAGATGGAAGATGTTTCCAAGGATAAGAGTCTCCCGGTCATACTCCTCACACTCTGTCGTTGCGACTTTGGCATTTTTCTGAGCAAACACACATTTGCATGACATTGCTGCTGACATAATGAGAGGGAGATAAGCAGAGAAGCAGACCCGGGACCTGGCAACCTGCTACGTCGTACTCATTTGATTATTTGGTTAGGGAGTGTTTTGAGGACACAGTTGGAGGGAGGGAGGGAGGAATGAAAGCAGGGATGGAGGGAGAGAGAAAGCATGCAGGGAGGACAGACTGGGGCATGAATGAGTCACAGTTGCTTTCTTTCTTTTTTTTTTAAAGAGAGGAAATCAACTTTGTTTCCTGCATTGGTGACTTTAGAAGAGAGTTAATGGAACATGGCACTGTTCCAAGTAAAGGCGCTATGCTGCCCACGCTCTCATTACTGGTGACTGTGATGCTGAGTGTTATTTAGAAACTCCTGGACTGAAGAGAGACACCGGGCACGAATGAGAAACAGCTTGTTGATTCAATATGAGAGAGGGTGGTAAGATAATCAAATTACTTTTATTGAATGTCATCATAATCATTATCAACGCTGTGATTACAAAGTATACGCATCGTCACCATGGTTATGCACATGAAAGAATGGAAAGCAGGCGAGCTCCAGCTGCCTGCACACCAGCAGCTGGTGTCCTCAGTGCTCGCATGTCAGTGGATTGTTAATGAGCCAGCACACACAGTCCTGGTCTTGCCACGATCACAGAACTTTTATAATTAAGTGTTTCAGAACAGATTGACCTCCTTGACATCAACAAGACGAGTTTTTCCTTTTAGCAGCAGTCTGACATCCCTACAAATTGCCTCCTCTCTTGAGGAAAAAAAAGCATGTTTCTGCCTTCGGACACATTTTTGTGCATCTGCTCTCCCATTTTGCAGCAGTATTATTTTATGTATTATATTCACTGTGCTCAAGTTAGTTATAAATAGTTGATATATATATTAGGGATGTCAATCAATTAAATATTCAATCACGATTAATCGCAAATTAATAGCACATTTTTTTATCTGTTCAAAATGTACCTTAAAGGAAGATCTGTCAAGTATTTCTTATCAACATGGGAGTGGGCAAATATGCATTGCTTTATGCAAACGTATGTATATATTTATTATTATTACTTGCCCCAAACTGGATGTGATTATCATAAAGTGGGCATGTCTGTAAAGGGTAGACTCATGGGTACCCATAGAACCTCATTCACATATCTTGAGGTCAGAGGTCAAGGGACCCCTTTGAAAATGACCATGACAGTTTTTCCTCTCCAAAATGTAGCGTAACTTTGTAGCGTTATTTAACCTCCTTTGCAACAAGCTAGTATGACAGGGTTGATATCAATGGATTCCTTGAGTTTTCTAGTTTCAGTATGATGTCAGTATCTTCACTCTAGCTTTAAGACGGAGCCCGCTACAACCTCCGAAAGATCGATTGCGTTAATGCATTAAAGAAATTAGTGGCGTTAAACCGAAACTAATGCAATCTGATCAGCAGTGCTGCAATAAATGCTACTTTCATAGTTAGTTGTTTAATTTTTTGGTGCTGTTGAATTCAATTCAACCACACCACAAACTGCAGCCTCCAAAATTACCATACAGTTGAATCATTGAATGATCATCGAATCAACTCTACTTTGCAATATAATAGCAGCACATTAAACACAGAGATTCAGCTTTAATAAATTACACTCTGTAATCATGAAATTTACATAACACCCACATTAAAATGTCAATGTATTTTATAAACAGATACAAAATGAAAAGAATAAAAGCTTAATTGTGCTGTGTAAAAGAAAAGTAAATGTTGTTTTGTCCCAAAATATGCAGAACCGCCACATTGGTTTCTGAGAAGCAGAGAAACATAAGAACAGGAAGCAAACTCAAAAAAAGGAAGTGCATTAAACAAAAAGTTTGTCTAGTTGGTTAATTATTAGGTAATGAGCTGCTTTTTAAGATATTCCATCGAGGTTTGGGAGTCCTCAGGCTGTCAGGAATCTGCCCTCATGTTGAGTTGTAATATTTCCCCTTTGTTCCTGGCACGTTGACTATGAATGTGCTAAATGTCAGCAGGAGTTATCGGAGCCAGATCAAAGAGAGGAAATGATGACATATTATCTGCAACAAGTGTAAGAACGGGGGGAAAAAAAACATCCCTAGCTCTACTATTAGAGATGAGCTAGAAGCATCATCTCATCTGCCTCGTGAGTGATAAATAGTAAATGTATGATCATGTGTACATGTTCAGTTTCTGCTTCCTGTGTCATGTTTTGCGCTTGTGGTATCCATGACAACAAATGGGGCGACAAGGCATCTCCCATGTGTCCTTTTCATTCAGTCTCACTCATCTGTGTCCTTGTTAAGACACACAGACATACTGAGCACTTCAGTCAATGTCAGATTACAAAAAACTACAGTCCGAGGGCTGAGTTTACACATTTGGATTCAGCAAGTGTCTTCTTGAAGGACAATTCAGCAGGCGGAGCAGATGTTTTCTCACAGGCAGCTTTCATTACATCCAAGAAGCCTTTCTAACCACTAAAACACCCTCGGCGTGACTGAAGAGTGTCAGTCAAATTCAACATCACAGATAAGTAGAGACTCCCTGCTGAGCTTCAAATTCAGTTATGAAAACTTAAAACAAAGGCTTTTCTGTTTCATTTCTTATCTGTGCAGCCAGAAACTCGTATCTGCAACTTTGTTAATAACCCTCAAATTTGACAATTAACGCTTTCTGATTGCAGGCTGAGAACACGTCTGCAAAAGCTTTGAGGCGTGAGCAGCTATACATTATCTCTCAATTCAACACTTCCAACTCGTTAAATACCGCCGCTTGGTCAGTGCCCCTCGGCATCGGAAACCGACGCACGGGGTACCCCTCTTGCATTACTTTTTGACGGACCAGGGACGGTGTGTCAATATACGTTTTTTACATGCATGGTGTCCTTTCAAAATAAACTTCCACTTTCATAGGAAGTTAGGTTTAGGCAACAAAACCACTTAGTTAGGTTTAGGAAATGATTGTGGTTGATGTTAACTGACTAAAAACTCACGTGAATCACAGGACTGACGATACTAACGACTCACGTGACTAACGAGTCACGTAACTAATGACTGACAAGACAAAATAAGTCAATTTCACGTTTTAATTTCACACAGGACACAAACAGCAGTCTCCTGGTTGAAAGTCCTGTGTTTGTTTGAGACTGGGTGGCTGAATTATAGAAAAAAGAAAAGTCAAGAAAAAGCAATTTAAGAAAAATCTAGGTTAAAGGGTCAGTGTGTTGGATTAGGCAGCATCTAGTGGTGAGGTTGCAGATTGCAACCAACTGAAACTTCTCCAGTGTGCCAACCTTGTCGGAGAACTACAGTGGCCAATGAAAACATGAATGTCCCTATCTAGAGCCAGTGTTTGTTTTGTCTATTCTGTGCTACAGTAGAAACATGTCGGCCGGCCCCGGAAGAGGACCCGCTCCCTATGTAGATATAAACGGCTCATTCTAAGGTAACAAAAACACAACAATTCTTTTCAGGTGATTATACACCAATGAAAACATATTAATATTAAATATCAAGTACATTGTTAAAGTGATAGGTTACTCTTATTTGCTTTCTTGCTGAAAGTGATCTATAAATGAATGTGGTTTTAGCTGACGTGTGTCGCCTCACTGTTTTGACCGATGCTCGTTCATGTCTATGTAGAGCGAGCACAAGCGCGAGCAACAGGACGCTGACTTTTGTTGACTTAACGGCCACAGGTGTCACTGTTAACAAGCAATTTCTGATTCTTACATAGTGTCCCTTTAAAACATCCATGAGCAGGGCATGTCAACTTCTTAGAGCCTTATAATCACCATGAGGTTGCCAGGCAACCAGCAGCAACTTGACATGTTAATTAGTAAGCTTTGGAGGTGTTAATGTGGCCGTATTTTTGAACTATGGAGAGAGCCAGGCTGTTTCCCCCGCTTCCAGTCTTTATGCTTTATAGCTTCATATTTAACCAACATGCTATAGACCGATATTGATCTTCTCATGTAACTCTCAGCAAGAAAGGAAATTGTCAAACTATTCCTTTAAGAGATGAAGATTGCCATCCATTTTTAATTCTGTTGCATTGTAAAAGTGAAACAAGAGTCTTCAGCCAAGCTAGCAGCTCTGTCCAACAGTTGTTGAGATCACTTAAAGTTTGCAATAATGACACTGAATCTTGAGATACGATTTCATTTATTACATTTGCAGCTTTTAACTGAGAACATTTAAGAACCCTGTATACCCTGAACATTATAAAAACAGGTCCTTATAGGTCTTCACCCAGCCGTTTTACAACACATGCAGCCTTGCATCAGAATCCACCGGAGTTTATTACATGGCACGACCAAATGAAACAAGAAGTGAGAGTATGCCGTCAAGTCACAGTAACCATAGTAACAAAGCAGTGACAGACACTGTACCTCTCGTTATCACCCGCCTGCTCCTAGGCACACAAACAAGCACAGGTAGGCTAAACACACACTTCTTTCTCATTTATTTAGGCCTATTTCTCACGCACATATACAAAACACGTTGTGCTAACTCCTGTTATACGCACCGAGCTGTGCAGAAGGGGTTCAGGATTACGGTGTTTGAATGACAGTCGTGCCCTTTTCACATGGCGTTCACTGAGAGCTGCCCTTGTGGGAACTCACAGCGTTTTCACTAAGGATGACTCACACTGAAGATTAGACCCCCCCTAACTTTGTGCCCTTCCACTCTCTCTCTCTCTCTCTCTCTCTCTCTCTCTCTCTTTTTCTACATCTCCCCTGCTTTTGGCCACTTCCTCTCTCTGTCTCCCTCTCCTGCGACACTGCGTCTCTCCTAAGAGGCTACATGATCTGTACCGCGTCTCTAAGAATTTTCCTCAAAAAAAAATAAAAACCTTGAATCCTGGCTTGACTCATGCAGTTAGAGGATGTTAACACGCCCTCCAGCTGGTGTGAACAGCTGGTTTTATGTCCAAATGTGAACACTGACGAACAGAAACATGTCACACACTCGAAGTCCCCACACACAAAAATAATGACTGATTAGATGAAGGTCTCCGTCAGGGCCAAGAGCTATATTTATTCTCTGTGCAGCTCAACCGTGGGAACAGACTTGGAAAGTTAATGTTTTAACTCTTTACTTTGCCCTGCAGATGATAGATATTGTGTTTCCAAGATATTCTAGCACCTGTTTTACTAACCATTACTGTATTTTTTTAAACTTAGGTTACAAATACAGTAGTTCTGTTTTGGCAAAATGGTTTATATGGTTTAATATTTAACATTTTAAGAGAAATTTCCCCATCAGATTATCCACCGAGTAGCATCTTCCTGCAATAGAGGAAGCTGCAGTTTCAGGACTATACAGTTCTAGGGCTGCACGTCTAGAAGTCTAGTTTTTCAGTAAGGTTACTTCATTGTTTTACCATTTTAATTAAGTTTAAATAAAATAATAGACTGTCTGTTAACCCCCACAATATGTATTATAAGCCATGTCAATAACATGTTATTTGTAGGGCTGTCATAGTTAACGCAATAATAACGCGTTAACGCATTTTCGTTTTAACTCCACTAATTTCTTTAAACGAATGAATGCAATCGATCTTCCGGAGGTTGTAGCGGGCTCAGTTTTAAAGCTAGAGTGAAGATACTAGCATCATTTGAAACTAGAAAAACATAAGAAATATGTTGGTACCAACCATGTCATACTAGCTTGACGAGAACAATTTATTTTATTTATTTATTTAAATACATTTTGGCGAGGAAAAACGGTCATGGCCATGAAAATGGGTTCTATGGGTACCCACGAGTCTCCTCTTTACAGACATGCCCACTTTATGATAATCACATGCAGTTTGGGGCAAGTCATAGTCAAGTCAGTACACTGACACACTGACAGCTGTTGTTGTCTGTTGGGCTGCAGTTTGCCATGTTATGATTTGAGCATATTTTTTATTCTAAATGCAGTACCTGTGAGGGTTTCTGGACAATATTTGTCATTGTTTTGTGTTGTTAATTGATTTCCAATAATAAATATATACATACATTTGCATAAATCAAGCATATTTGTCCACTCCCATGTTGATAATAATAGTATTACATACTTGACAAATCTCCCTTTAAGGTACAATTTTGAACAGATAAAAAATGCACAATTAATTTTTTGCGATTTAATATTTTAATCGATTGACAGCCCTAATTATTTCTATTTGGTTAAAAAGTTACGTAACAAAAGTAACAATACTTATTTTAACCCAAACCATGATCTTTTCTTTCCTAAACCTAACGAAGTAGTTTTGTTGCCTAAACCTACATTGTTTCTGTGGTGCCATCACCATGTAATGTGATGTTAAGAGGTCATGGTCATTTTTGTGAGATCATGTTGCAGCGGACAGAAAGCAATATTTAGGTGGTAAATGCTTGTCCTGAAATTGCAGCCTCCTCTATTGCAGGAACATAATATTGGTATCCACCTCGTCTCATATATTACTTACACACACCTATATAACAAGAATAAATCCTTTCCTTTTTGTTTTTCTACCATGGCTGTCGTTTCAACAGTATTGGCACACATCTAATCCCCCTGTGACCCTCCATGACAGCACCAGACATGGTTGCTGGGTGATATGTGACCCAAAGCCTCTATGACAGTGTTGAGACTGAATATCAATTTTAATAAAAGAGACAGCTGTATCCATCCCAAGGACTTCTTTGGACTAAACCATAAAAGATGAACACTGCAGGGATGAGAAACAAACTGGGAGATTCACTAGAAATGCATAATCTATAATAATGATTTAAGAGACTCTCAAT
Organism: Sebastes umbrosus; assembly: GCF_015220745.1. Classification (NCBI taxonomy): domain Eukaryota; kingdom Metazoa; phylum Chordata; class Actinopteri; order Perciformes; family Sebastidae; genus Sebastes; species Sebastes umbrosus. Next base: position 8,182,803 of record NC_051271.1, read on the forward strand.
TAGAATCTACTGTAAAAACAATGTATCTCCAATATGTCTATATATTTTCCAGCCAGGAAAAGCTGCCTTGTGTTTATTTATTCTAATAGTGGTTGTTACTTTATCTACCAGAGCGCAAGAGGGAATCAGAGGCTCAATTATGGTAATTTTTTTTGCAATACCAAGTATGCGGTGTTATCCTCCAAAACATGAAAATCACCAAAATTACAACAGCAATATTATTCTGTCTCCTGTTTACCTTCCATTATGTAATTCACGATAATGTTAGAGTATTTGTTTTTTGTAACATCTATAAGGTCTCATCTCTCAGTCCGATCCATCCTCATTGTCTCATTGTAAAGATATGGGGGTATACAAGGTTGCTATGGCGACTATTCTTCTTGGCAACACAGATGTGCTCCGTAGTTTGATTGGCCACTACAGTACGTCCCTGAGCCCAACGTAATGGATGTATGTGCCGTTGGCCGTACAAGAGCCTTACATGCACCCTCTATAGGTAAATACTCAAACCATAATAGCTGATAAAATATGGGGTTGCTAGCAAATATATAATGTTTATGCAGAGTGGAAGTGGGCTCAAGAGTTTTGCCCCCCGGCTAGCGGATTAATGTGAAACATGAAGTGCCCACTCAAAACACTGTCAAGTGTGCCTTAGTGGTGCATATGAGGACCGTCTTTATCACTGGAGTGGTGTGTATATATATATATATTAAGTGTAGTGGTCTGTAGTGGCAGCTGCGTGCCGATCCATATCATTTGTGGAAACATGCATATGGAAGATACAAAAGTGAGTGCAATGGACAAAGAATGACTAATTCAAGTAAAAGTAGTCTATATGTGCAGATACCTCAGTTAGCTTATGTGCATATACAGTACGTATTAATACTGTACGTGTCCTCACATAACACTTTGTTAGTGCTGTAGATTCTCATCAGAGATATGTAATAAAACACGGAAGCAGGGTGACTACTCAGAATTAAAGGGGACCTATTATGCTTTTTCCCTTTCCTTTAGTGTGTTATTTGTTTTTTGTGCATGCAAAAGGTCTGCAAAGTTACAAAGCCCAAATCCCAAAGAGTTACTCTCCCCCATAGAAACACTGCTTCTGAACTTTCTGAAGTCCCGCCTTTTCCTCTGTAACGTGGTGATGTCACAAGGGAACACATTTGCATAACGGCTAGTTTGGCACACCCTCAAACAAAGGTAGTTAGAGCGGAGATGAAGCAGAGTCCGACGAGTTTGGTTCGGTTGACCAATCACAGCAAAGTGGGCCAGCTGACCAATCAGAGCAGACTGGGCAGGAACTCAAACAGAGCGTTTTAGACAGAGGGTGAAAAGAGGTGCTACAGCACAGCCGATATGAGAAAAATAAAGCATTTTTTGAACATTAAAGCATGTAAACATGTTCTAGTAGAAACCCAAAATACAAGTATGAATCTGAAAATGAGATTAATAGGTCCTCTTTAAAACACTATGTCAAAAAAACAAAAAAAAAGTGATTATGTGATGTTCTTCAGTGTTTCTTTACAACTTGTAAAAAAGTAGACATTAGTGAATATTACTTAACTATCATTAAAGGAAAATGGAGCTTAATGAGAGATCCACTCTTCCTTCACAAACCTCCACTTTTCTAAAGGTCGTACCCATTTGGAGTCAAATCACAGGAAACTCCATCCTAACAGAGCTTCCTGGTTAATGTCACTTTCATTAGTGTAAACTCCTTAATGCTGATTATAACATGCCAGCAGTGTGTCTAGACTGGCCTGCTGACTCCTGCAAAACTTTTTTTTTTAATGAGGAGATGACAGTTATCGTAGCTCAGTGAAGTCTTTAAATATAAAACTTTTAGGTGTCACGGTAGTGGAATCCAATTAGTGTGTACACAGTACATGCCTGTCTTGTGCTATGCTGTTTCTGTCCTTCAAACCCTGTCCTCTCGGCCTGAAAAAGAGAAATAAATAGATGAATAAAAATGAAAACAGGAGTGGGGGAGAGACGGGGAGAGCAGAGAGAGGATGAAAACAAAAACAAATAGAAAATCCAACGAAAGGGACCAACAGATCGGACACAACAAGACAAACGTGGCTCTCGACATGGAAAACACACCACATGATCTTTGCAACGTCCTTTTGCTCTCCCTCTGGAAACTTGTGTCTGTGCTGCTCCATCCATGCTTCAAAGTCTTTCTCGGACTGAAAAGCTGAAACTGGAAATATTGACTCTTGTGGAGTGGCCTTTTTTTTTGGTTTGTGGCCCCCTGTGTCAGCCCTGCAGCGTGGGGGCCCCCCCCGTTTAGACTCCAGTCTACATGATGGAGCATGTGAAGCCACAGCACTCCTTCAGCAGGGTGAGGCCTGTCTTGGCGAAGGGAGAGGAGGTCTGCTGAGCCCTGGACGGCGTCCGTCTGGTTGGTATACCTGAAGCCCAGACAAATCATACTGTGAGGAAAAGATGAAATATTGTTGTGGTGTAATATATTATGTGTATAACAAAAAAAAACATAAAGAGGAGCACAAACAAACATTTTTTTCTGCTAAAACTTTGCTATTACGTGTTGATACTTTGACGTTGCAGCTCTCTTTATGCTTGAATACCTTTCTTCTTCATATTTCTTGGGAATTTGGACTTCAGAAAATCTGCCATTTCTTTATCTTCTTCTTTCTCCCTGTGGAAATTGAGACCGATGGATATGAAATACACAGAAATACATGAATACATAAAGCAATCTTCCATCGCCTTCAGATCACAAAAAGAGAAGTTGGCCAAACTATATCCTGATAGGAATCCCTTGTTATACAGATGCAAAAGTAAATTTTGTTCTCTACTTTACACTTGCTGGTCAGTGAATGAATATTTCAGAGAAGGCTGATTTTACTAAAGTGGAGAGATGAAACGCCTTCGCACTGGATAAGGGACTTAATGTAGCTCTGGCTGTTAGAGAATACTAGATTTAATACTGATAAACTCAATAAATCTGGCAGCCGCTCTTTGTCTAGGCAGATATTCTTAGATTTAATAAACATACTCTGCATATTTGAGTACCTGGATGTTTGTAGTGTCTAGTGAAGTTCTATACTACTAATATCAAATATGTTCTGTGACGTAGAGTATACTAAGTGCATCATATCTGTCCTGCTTTGAAAATAAAAATCACAACATAAAAACTGCAGACAGGATTTTCTTGTGAAGGTCAGTGAGGGCAAAAAAAGAGAGAAATAACAATAGAGAGATATTTATCAGCATGGACAACATGGCCTCGAGCGGCGTCGCAGCCTCTCTCCTCTCTGCGATCCATTACCCCACGGTTGTCTATTCAGTTTTGGATAGATATGGAAATATACATTTTAGGGAACACTGGTCACTCTATTAAAATGAGTCTTAAAGATGATATTGTTGATGGTATTGTATTCATGATTCTGCTTAGTAAATTCACATATACACAGATCTAAATTTACCAACTCATCCCCCATTAATTTTTTTAAGTTTATCATGTTAATGCCGTCTCTGAAACATGTAAATAATAATAAAAGGTCATACATCATTATAACCAAATATTTGATCTGTCTAGTAAATCATTTTAAAATGCTGTCGATTTTCTCTCTCTCTCTTTGTTTCTTTTTCTTTGTCTCCCTAATGTTTATTATAGTCTGTGTTCTATCTTTCTTGATGATACGTGAAGTCTAGCAGGTCTGACTTTGTACCATATATTTTCTTAAAAAAGTAAAAAAAAAAAAAAAAAGACCCCACTGTTGTTCTCTTGCTTCCTGCCTCTCACCTTCCCCTCAACATTTTCACAGCATGCTGTCAGCTGCCAGCGCAAAGTGTTGCTCACACAAACTAACAGTGCTTACAACTGTCTGAGAATTGAGATTAAACCTAAAAAACATACTGGTTGTCCTCTGTCCAGTTGAGTGTCGATTTAAAGAATCAGTGTGGATGTAAATGTTGCATCAACAAGTAAGCAAAAGTCCATTCAGTTCACATAGAGATTACCAAGCGATGTAACTCTGCTGCTGCAAAATGGACACACTAAGTTGAATACAGTGGTTTTCTTTACAGGTGCAGGACAAGATTTAAAGGTGCAGTGTGTAGGATTTGGCAACATTGAGAGGTGAGGTTGCGGATTGAAACCAACTGAAACTTCTCCCGTGTGCCAAGTGTGTAGGAGAACTACGGTGGCCTATCTAGAGCCAGTGTTTGGTTTGTCCATTCTGGGCATAAACATGGCATTTATTTACATTTTAAATATGTTTAACATCTCTGCATGAGGAAAACATAATGTTCAAGACGACCTGCCTTCCTTTGATGGTTCTCTCTGATATTTTGTAAAGCGCCCTGTCGTGTTTTGTATGTTTGAATGGATCTGGAAGGTTTGGACAGGATTTAGACAGCTTCCCTTCATCTCCTGCATCAACAGCCAGCAGCAGACTTAAAGAGGCCGGATGCACCTGAAAAATGACGAAATAGATGCAACCTGTTTTTTTTATTTAACCCAACGGCAGCTCCTCTAGCGGCACTCTCTGACGCACACTGACACATCTTTAATTGAAATGGCTCTCTGCTGTGCGCTCGGCGGTACACTCTCTCTCTCACAGCGCTGTGCCCCAGGAAACGTTCCAGTGTTTTAATGGGGCGGCTTTGTGGGAAGCGTGCATACGGATGATACCGAGCTGCAGATACAACTTTACCAGCGATGTTCCAATCCGAGCCCTATCAGTCATAAGAATATTAATGAACGATGCTAATGAATTGGACGTTATCAAAGATCCGTGCTCCTGTGAAATACATGTCAAACTTTCAAGGTTTTTTCCCTAAAGCCTGCATCTGCATCTCTATCTGGTGGCTTTGTATGTGCAGTAGGATTTTTTACATTTTTAATTATTTATTCACAGCCTATGGTGACAGACGACCAAAGGACTCCTACCAAGCTGTAATGAGACCATAGAGGCAGAAGAAGCACACCTGAGTCGTTCGAACTCCACGTCGTCCACCAGGAAGTCTCTGGTCTCGACCAGCTTGTGGATCTGCTGCAGCAGTTCTTCTTCCTTCTGCCGGTCCTCGTTGGACTTGTCATTATCTGCAGCACACAAGAAGACATCTGAGTATCATCACCTATTTTACTACAAATATAATGCGGCATTTAACAAAGACACAAAGAAATAAATGAATCATTTTATGGGAAATTGATTTATTTAAAGGAACAGTTAGATATTTTGGAAAATATGATCATTAATTTTCTCTCTGGGAGTTAGATGAGAAGATCGATAACACTTTCATGCTCTGCTGCTGTGCATAAAAAATGAGGTTGGAACCAAGTCAAGTCAATTTTCTTTAAAAAGCCCGATATCACAAATCACAAACTGGCCTCAAGGGGTATTATAATCTGTACAGCATACGACACCCTCTGTGCTCAGACCCTCGATTCGGATAAGAAAAAAAAAACTTTAACGGGGAAAAAATGTAAGAAACCGCAGGATGAGCAAGTGAGGAGGGATTCCTCTCTCTGGATGGACAGACATGTGATAGATGCAGTGGTGTAGTGGAAGGTATACACGGGTATACAACTACTACACCACTGGATAGATGTAGTATACAGGAAGCGATTAGCTTAGCATGAAGACTGGATGCAGGGGAAAACAGCTAGCCTGGCTCTGTCCAAAGTGAAAAAAATATGCATACCATCACCTCTAAAACTGGCAAATTTACATGTTGTATGTTTAATCTGTACATTAACAGAAATGTAAAAGCAACAACAACGCTGCACAGAAGTGCTGGGTGCACCTGATTTGTTTGTGTAAGGATTAAAGGTAGGGTTGGTGGTGCTGTTCAAATACATTTTTCTTTTATATCTGTTGAAATTCTCATTAGCTCCCAACAGCAAACAATAAATTACATGCTCGGACAAACAAGAAGAAAAACAATCTGGTATCTGTGGCTGTCGCAGGACTGTACTGAGCATGTCCAATCATTTCATTCAGCCCGAATGTAATGATTGGCCGGGCTACCTGTCTGCCGACGAGCACTCTGTCCATGCTCTCATTACACGTCACCGGAGTCTTCCACAAGCTGCGAGCTTGACAGCTGTGATTACTAACAATAGCCATGTTCAATGTTTACGTTCATTATGTTTATGTTCATAATGATAATTTGGGGGGAGTGGCTTTTGATGGAGGCCTGAAGTGAGAGGTCAGTGTTGCCGACTTGGCGACTTTCTCTATATCTTTAGGGACTTTTGGAGCAAGTGCAGCTACTTTCATTGGAAAAGAGTTGGTAACAAATGGGCTTGGTTTTTTGGTTGAATCATTTTTTAAATCTAGTGTATAGTTTCTCAGTATTATCAACCCGACCTTTAAGCAAAGAAGATGTAAGGTGTTAATTAGTGAGCTTTAGAGGTGCTGGTGGCAGATTTTTTAAAACTTTTGAGATATCCTATTTGTTTTCGCTGGCTGTTTTCATTCTTAATGCTAAACTAAGCCAGCATAAACTGCCTGCTGGCTCTAGCTTCATATTTATCGTACATTTATGAGAGTGGCATCAATCTTCTCAGCTAATTCTTGGCAAGAAAGCTAGTAAGCTTATTTCCCTAAAAATGTCTGTTTTTATCCTCCCTCAACAACTCCGTCCTACCTGGTACGGACACTAATTTCTGCAGATCCTTCTTCAGACGAGTGATCTCCTTGCACAGCTGAATGTCATCCATCCTGCAGGATGGAACAGAAGAAACACACAAACACTTAAGTACTGCACATGCTGCATTTCAGCTCTCTAGGAGTGGAGTCTCGCCTCTATCTACTGTGTGGGGAAATGAAATTCAAACAGAGAAAGCTTCATATTGATCTTATATTTCACACAGGAGATGACACAATCTCTTTCTGAGGAGAAATCCCTGTGGCGTCTCTGAGCCAGATAGCTTTTCACTCCGTCTCTGTCTGTATCACGCTCTCTCTCTCTCTCTCTCTCTCTCTCTCTCTCTCTCTCTTTCAATGGCCCTCCAACTCAGTGGATCATTACTGACACTGAGGTGGGGAGGAAGGCTCGCCTGACGGGATTAAAGGACCCTCACGTGACCCAGCGAGTCTCTTTTTAGAAACACACTCACACTAACAGGGTCAGACGCACACACTCGTACACATTCATCAATGTCAGCGGAGTGAGAGCCTCGCCACCGTGCCTCATCTACCTGTCATGTAGGATGCTCTCCACAGACGTGTAGGAGGAGAAATGGCTATGAGGTCTGGAATACAAATGACACGCTTTACTTAACTTACCAGGAGAAAACACACCTTGTAGTTTGTTTGTTTGTTTGTGGACTGCTGGGAGGGAAAAAGGTGATTCAGATCCATCTTCTTCCCCTCATCCTCATCCTCCAGTCTCTCATTCTCCCATTTTATCTGCTTGACTCCCGCTTGCTACCCCACACACGCCACTCCTCACATTCCCCCCGCTGTCTGAGCAGCGTTACTGCCTATCTTTCAGAGGAGTGGATGAATAAATATCCATGCATTAGCCTGCGCGGCGGAAGCAAAGGTAAAGCCATTGAAATTATAATGGGGGGCCAGCTCGGGGTGTGATGGAGACAGAAATGAGGAGAGAGAGAACGGAGGGCAAAGCAGCTAGGAGATGTGTTTCTGACACCAAAGTGTGCTCTTGAATGGAAAAAATGATTTGATCTACTTTTGGTGGGAAAAGAATGAAAATGGATGTGATTCTCCAGTGAGGCGCTACAGCTTATGTTCATGCATTATGGGTCGTCCTGGCTTGACAAGATATCAGTGCACCTTTGTGACTGATTAACTGAATCATTCATTTATTCAGGTTTCTCACAGTAGCTACATGTGTTGTCCCACATGCCTGATGCAGACAGTCTTTGGACTAATCACGAATGAGATGCAGTTGCATTTATGGCATCTAGAGATTTAGAAAATGTGACCTTTAATTATCGTGATAATGCCCCTCTGTCAGTCAACATATTTTCTTTTCAGGGATGGATGCCAGTATGTTGGTCTCACACTTTGGTCCAGAGAGAAGCATTTTGTAAATTTTTGGATGAAATTTTGATGGACAGATATTCACGATCTCACGGGAAGGCATAAAAATTGCATGACATTACACAGACAGGAAGACGCATTTTAGCCTTTTTGTGTGTCATTTGTACACCAACATTTGTAAAACTGTTACCGCAGGTTGAGGCAAAAAAAAACAAAAAAACACTTATAAAAGTCATGGCTGGGCTTAAAATAAGAAATAAAAAATAAGACATGTTCAGAAACATCATAATATCAGTACGGACAACACATCACAAATGTCAATAACGTAACTTAAGAAACAAAACACCGGTCTCCTGGTTAGAAGTTGTGTGTTTGGAAGTGTCTGGGAGTTGTCTGTATTTTTGTCTCACCACTTTTCAGTTCATAAAAGTTAATTGTAACATTTTGGTTGCCTAAAAAATGTCTTATTCAGCATTTAGTTGTACTTAGCTCCACACTCTCGTGTCACTTCTGGTTGCAAAAAAAACAAGATGGCGAAAACCAAAATGCTGAACTCAAGGCTTCAAAACTGCAGCCCACAAACCAATGGTTGACGTGACTATGTCTACTTCTTACATACAGTCTATTATGGTAACTAAGGTTAGGGAAAGATTGTGTTTTGGCAAATAAATGATGGTTAAGGTATGGTTAGGTAATTGTTTGCAGTTAGGGAAGGATCAAGGTTAACGTATAAATACTAACCAGGTCTGTGAAGGGGTGCAAACTCCTGTCTCCCACGTGAAAGTCAGTACACACTCAAGGGCACACTACTCTCTGCACTGACTCTGAACTCAGACCAGCATTAAACATAATAATGCTTCCACCATTCTACTGTAAATCTGGAATCGGGGTTGCTATTATTGAACCTGTTTTATCTCCAGTAATCACAGGATGGTAACCATGAAACCAAATAAAAAAGTGAGGTGTTGGTGTTGTTGAGCCACTCACATGTATCTGAGCTCTGACTCCCTCCTGACCAGGACATCTCTGATCCTGTCAATCTTGAAAAGCTCCCCCTCGATGTCGTCCACGGTGATGGTGGAGTCCGCCATGGACACCACGTCGTCCTCTGAGGGACAGAGAAGGACAGCTTTTAGTCTTACTGAATGATCCAAAAGACCATTGGACACATATGTCTGACACAAAAACAAGAGATGCTTTATTAAAGGGAGTTTACAGTGCACTTCTTCGACTGATAAATACTATACAGAGAGAGACAAACGGACACATACACACTCATGAGCTTTTTAAAATGATCCAATTTCCAATATCCAATTTGGCACTGCAGAACAACAACTGCATGAATGAATGAATATGCATTTTCAAACTGTATAAACAGCTGCAGCAGATTTACTTTGAAATTGATGCTTGATGAGGAGCAGAGCTTCACAGCCAAATTACCATGTGTCAGTGGTTGGCACGATTCAGATGCTCCCTCTCTCACACACACACACACACACACACACACACACACTGAGTAACAGCCCAGGAAATAAGCCTCCCCCCAGCATGGCTGTCAGAGACACACTGCAGTCCTGTCTACTCTGCCTTTGTGTGCTGTAGGGAGATAGTTCTCTGTTCAGTCATTCAATGTCAATATTTCGGCAAAACGTAATACCAGTAATCACCACACACAGTATACTCAGAATCTAAAGAGACGATTGGTCGAATAATCAGCTAGTCAATTGACAGGAAATTAATCGGCCACAATTTTGATAATTGATATAATTGGTTCGGTCATTTTTCAAGCAAAAACGCCAAATGTCTTTGGTTGCAGATTCTCAAGTGTGAGGATTTGCCCCTTTTTTCTCTGGTTTATATCATTGTAAATTGAGTTTCTTTGGGTCTTGGTCTGTTTGTCGAGCAAAACAACATATTTGAAGAATTGAAGACATCACCTTGGGTTCTGGGAAACTGTGATGGACATTTTTCACTAATTTCTGACAATTTACAGACTAAATGATAATTAATTTTACAGGTCTGCAAATTTCATGGGGTGATAATTAGCAAGTAACCTATTTGAAATTGCTTTGGAATTACTGCCAAATTACCCCAATATTTACCTCAAAATGTATCAAAATGTATAAAATGACCAGCTATTGGGAAGTAGTGGAATATAATTATAAAATAATGTTTAAAATAAAGTAATTTTTGATAAATGTTGAGGTAAATATTGGGGTAATTTGGCAGTAATTCCAAAGAAATTTCAAACAGGTTAATTGCTAATTATCACCTAATTACCATGAAATTTGCAGACCTGTAAAATGAAATGTTACCGACTGAACGATTGATTGATTAATTGAAAAGATTATCACTGAAGTAATCAATAATGAAAGTAAGTTAGTTAGTCGCAGACATACTTCCAAAACACACCATTCACAGTTGCAAGTAATCGATGTTATTAATGATAAACCTAAACACAGCGGTAGTTTAATGTGACATTAGGATTCACCTTACTTGGATAATAAAGGAAAACACGTCTCTAATTACTTATTATATATTCAACATTACACTTTGTAGTCTGACCATGGTTTAACATTAAGTTAACATTTAAGAAAACTGAATGTTCCACATGAAACACTTCTACAAAACTTTTCAAAAGTACTGTTATTCTTGCTGAGGAAAAAAGTCTGTATTGTATCACACCGGGGAACCATGTTATATATGTGAGTTAAAGGAACAGTGTGTAGGATCTGGCGGTATCTAGCGGTGAGGTTGCAGATTACAACTTGTCCCGTGTGCCAAGCGTGTAGGACTTCTACGGTGACTGACACGAAAACGTGAAAACGTGAAAACGTGAATGGCCCTATCTAGAGACAGTTGTAAGAGTAGAGTGCGTAGAGTGTGTGTGTTTACGTGAGAAGCGAGGGGTGAAGCAAGAGAGAGAGAGCAGCAGCGTCGGGAGCGAGTAACGTTATCGACTCCGGCCCAAGCAGGAAAAGTTGAAAGAGTTTGGTAATAGATCCCCGTAATAGTTACACACTGTTTTTTAAATATTTTAGTCACTTGTAATAATAATGACTTCCGTTGCTGTTCATCTTTGTATTATATACACAGCATGTGCTCGGCAGGTGCATTAGACGTCATTAGAATAAATGTATTGCAGCTAATAGTTGTCTCAAGCGCAATGAAAAGCCATTAAATAATTTAAAGTACCTTCCATCGAATCATTTCAGCATGTTAATAGAAACAATAACGAGATGGCAGTGAGTAACCCCTGCAGAAATACTCTCTCTCACACCCAGCAGCTCTGCTGTCAAGCAATTAAATAGTCATATACTGCACAGAGGATGCCCTGATTGCTTTGTGAACTGTTATATCAAACACAGTGCTGTGTTTAAATCTGTCTCATTGTGCATGGCGCTCCACACACCGCTCACTGTATATCCTCTTAACTGTATCCTGTCAACTAAAGCACAAGTTTCATAATGTGACAATTCAATAAAATAAAGCAAATAATATATAGAATTGTACAGTGTTTGCTGAATATATTTATCTACCTATCCATTTACACCAATGTGCTCTGTAATACTTTTTTAATGAATCTGACCCGAGCTCCCTGGAAACATTTGTGTGGTATGAAAAGGACATCAAAGCATTGCACACAGTGTACTATACACTGTGAACAGCAGCAGCTGCAGCAGCTGCACTAGAATCCAATCCACCAGCATATCAAACATTTATCTGCAGTACATACACTAGATGTAATTTACCCTGATATCCAAGTATGGTTGACTTGCTGCTTGAAGTTAGATGCAGTGCAACTTTACAATTGAAGAGAATCACCACTGCCTGCTCTTGAATGGTTCCATTTAGCACCGTCGCGGTCCTGGATAACTGTCACCTCCCTGCAGAGAGCTGCACAACATGGGGGCCGAGACGAATATAACCAAGGGGATACCAATACCACCACTGACACACAGTCCCTGACTCCTCCTAGGGCCCCTTAAATCCTCTTTATATACGCACACCATTACTTAGTAGAGCTCTACTATGTAATATCTCTATTCTAGTCACATTTAGCCTTAGGGGAAAGCAGCGCTGACTGGGTTCAGAGTGCTGTGAAGACACGTCCTCTGCATGAAAGAAGGCAGAACAGAAGTGGATCATAATAATTCAAAATGGGATTGCGTGACTCCAGGTTAGGAGTAAAAGCACCGTGGGAAGCATTAACCATGCTTGCTGATAATTGCCGGTTTACATGGATTCATATCCCTGCTGGCTTTAAAGCTTTGTTTGGGGGGCTTGTGACTGCAGTGTGCTTTGTGTGACACACAAAAAGGGTTCCTGAAGTACAGGCAGACGTCTTCACACAGACACTCTGCGCTCTGTTACTATGACAAATCTGGCTGACGTCAATGTAGCGTCAACACAACCTTGAGATCTCACAGGAGTGAAGTGTTGCAGGCAGCGGGTATTAAACTGTTAATGAGATTAAAACTATAAAAAGACATACATGGAACTATCTACACCTTCACATATGTGTCGAAAGCGTTGATTATAGTTAATTAAAAGGATACTAATTTAAAATGTTCTTTCTCGCTAAAACATAAGAAAACTGAAATTTTATTCACATTCTATTAAAGAAGCAAAATGTAAATTTCTGCGGTTGCTTTTTTTGCATCATAAATACGCATTTTGTGGCTTCTTTCTCATTTTAAAGGAATAGTTTGACATTAAGGGAAATGTGTTTATTTACTTTATTGCAGAGAGTTAATATTAATGAGTTAATAAGATGATCAAAACCACTCTCATGTCTGTACGAGGGGTTTCACAGAAGACTAGTCGACTATCAAAAGTTTTGATTGTCGATATATTGGTCGACTAGCTGTTTTGATTCACTGTGCATCGTTGTAGACTTATTATTTATCTGTGGTTCAGTGCACGGCAGTGTCTGTCCAAATGAGCTTTTGTGCCCCCACAAATTCTCAAAATTCATTATGTTATAATGAACATTAAAGGTACAGTGTGTAGGATTTGGCAGCATCTAGTGGCGTAGTTGCAGATTGCAACCAATTTACTATTCTTCTGCTCACTCCTCCCTTTCCAAGACTGCGGTAATGAGAGGCACAGAGTGTAAAACCGTACCACAATTTTACACTCACGTTACCGCAGATTCACAAGCGTGTCAGAGAACTACAGTGGCCTTCAGGTAACGAAGAAATGCAAAAAAAATCTCTCTAGAGCCAGTGTTTGGTTTGTCCGTTCTGGGCTACTGTAGAAACATAGCGGACTCCGTGAAGAGGACCTGCTCCCTATGTAGATATGAAGGGCTCATTCTAAGCTAACGAAAACACAACAATTCTTAGTTTCAGGTGATTATACACTAATGAAAACATACTTATTAATATTATATTCCATTTCTGCTAATAGACCCCCTAAAATGAAACACACTGTTTTTTTTAATATGATAAACATGTATTGATAAGTAATTAAAACAGTATTGCTTTCCAATGCAACCCACGGGGGCTCGAACTGAGCAGAAGCCTGCATTAGTTAACCCTTTACTGCTTGTATTTGAGACGAGAATTGATCATTGTTATTGGGTGAATTATCTCAGACGATTAATTGACTACTTTTTGGGAGTAGTCTGTGATTACTAAAATGCAGCAGTCGTGAATGCCCTCATCTGTACCCTAACTATGAAGCTAGAGCCAAAAAGCAATTAGAATTAGCTTAACACAAAGACCAGAAGCAGGGGGAATTGCCTCCATGCTCTAGCAGCTCCATACTTACTGTACAGACGTGAGAGAGGTGACAAGCTTCTCATTTAACTCTCAACAATAAAGCAGTAAGTGTATTTCCCCAAATGTCAAACAACACACTGTTGTTATTGTTGGTCATATTTCCCACATAAAAAGCGAATGTTTTTTTCCTTGTATATGATACCTTTTTTGTTCATGACATGTCAGTCATGAAGTTACCAAGTGTTGGTGGTGTTTTTTTCAGTGAGTGCTTACTGAGATAAATAAACTTGACAAACAGCTAAAATAGACCGTTTTCCACAGCACACATTCTTACCTGTCAAGCACAGGTGTAACAAATTGCAAACAAATTGCTGCATTGCATTGCAGTAACTGCTGGAGGGGAGCCCTCCTTGATGTTATTAGTTCCACCTGTGCTTTTCTGCTGTGACAAGTCAGTAAGACAAGTGAATGCCTGCTGTGAAAAAAGGTCTCTTTTGGATCGGAGCGGAGCGTCCGATGCATGACTATAGTCACAGAGGCTTTCGCTGTCATAGCAGCGGAACCAGCGCATTTGTCACAATACATGTCTGAAACCAAATGTGTTCTGATTCAAAGGAAAACTTCTATGAGACTATGGGGAGCGCATGCAGAGGAGAGTGCACATTTCACATATACAGGAAGTTGTGGTTGTAGTTAGCATTACGTGTGTGTGTCTGAGAGTGAGAAAGTGATAATGAAAGAAACATAGAAAGAGCCACACACTCATTCTTTGTATTCTCATCTCTAATTGCACTGTATTCACACTGCATACTCATTACATTTCAGATGCTGAATGATAATTTATCAGCAGTAACACCTCATTCATAAAACAGATGAGATGTTGTGCTTAAAAATACAAACAGGACACAACATCTCGGCCACTACCTGCGAGCAAATACGCATTATTGTTCATTCACCACTTGATTCCCTGCCAAAAAGACATAGAAGCTTCAATGACTGTGACAGGGGATCCCCCCAGCTGACAGAAAAACTGGACTGTGAGCTGAAAATGTACAACATGATGTCATGAGCGTATATTATAGCATATTCCTACATGATTAGAGGCAACATTTTCTGCTGCAGAGGCTCTCTAGGACAGGTTATTCTGCCACTGAGCAGTTATGACTCATCACTAGACCTCTCTGAAACGTTCCCTCCTTTTACACTCTCTCACACAGTTCTCATCTCCTTTTGCTTCTCCTCATTTCACCCCATACGCTATACCTGCCAAACCCTGCCCCTTTCTCTTTATCCAAAACCCCCTAAAGATGTCAATTACAATCATGAGCTCGGTTTACAGTCATTGCTCCGACTCCAACCCTCCTCTCTTTTTTACACTGACACAATTTGCTTTACGCCTAATGAGCTAGAACACCATACTGACAGACAGATCAGCCAGATTAGAGGCACAAGTAGAGGAAAGAGGAGGACAGCGGTCGAGAGTTGGGGAAAACAGGAAGGAGGAGAGGGATGAAGCAAAAACAGATAGAGGGCTTAACAGAGAGATTCTGCACAGCTTTGCAAACTTCCCTACTTCATCATTACACTTCATAAATGACGTGTCAGTACGACCAAAAAACCTTGACAACATGATGCTATCGTACACATCATGTTGGAAATAAACGACCATCAGCAATGTAGAGGAATAGAACTGAAACGAAAAATCCAATGGGAGGAGGCGCTGCTTTTCTCTGGTTTAAATTATTATAAATTGATTTTTTTGGGGAGGGGTTTGGACTATTTGTCAGACAAAGAGGGACTTCTGAAGATATCACCTTGGGCTTTAGGAAAATGTGATGGACTCTTCAAGTGATTCATTGAGAAAATGATGTCTTATCGACAGTGGAATCACATATTAGTTGCAGGCTTTCGAGGAATAATATTATTAATGCGAGGAGCACTATGCGCTAAAGAGTTTCAATGACTTCTGACCTAATGGTCTATCGAATGCCGATGGCCTGCCAAGTGGGTCATTATTCATCATTTGAGGGTGCAGGTCCCTGAGTAATGGGCCCTCTCTTTTCTCTTACACAAATAAGGACACACACGTGTACACGCACACACACACACTAAGAAGAAACACCTGTGGATTCTTGACATTTACAGAGCTGCGGCCTGAACTGCAACTAGAAAAAATACATTGATTGGTTCGATCAACTATAAAAATAACCCAGATATAAAAGTAAAAGCAAACTACAGTAATCTTGTTATCATAGTGGGATAAGATGGAACAATGCTATGGGTTATATAATAAAATAAACAGTGCAGGAAAGGTCAATACCCCCCTGTAGTAATGTTATGGTGATAAGAACATTGGGTACAGTGACATATTTAGGGTGATATTGTGGGAGATACAATATAAATACAGAAAGGTCACTTTAAAACACAGTCAATCCACAGATATGTAATAATATTGCATTGTTTGTTACCTGGTTTGTTGGTGTCTCTGCTCCATTCAGTGCGCTCCAGTGAACCGTACTGATGAGAAGATCCCTGCTTCTTCTCCATCGGTCCTGCAGCTGCTCTTCTCTTCTGCTCTCTCTACGCTTCCAGTTGCAGTGGCTGGGAAACAGAGAGGGGAAAACTACAGGGGAGGGTCTTGCAGTCTCAGTTTGTTGCCGTATTTCATTGAGTCATCACCAGTCAGACACCAACCTGTAGAGGAGGAGAGAGAGCGAGATGCTCCAGCGGCGGTCCCCACCAGCTGTTGGCAGGTGTTGGTTGGTGTGCGTGCAGCGTACAGGAGTCTCTCTGTGTTAACCAGTTCTCAAGCTGGTTAGATAGCAACTAAATAGCTCCATCTGGTGACGGCTAGACACACTTACAGCATGGGATTGTTCAATCCACATGTGTAAAACCGTACGTTTATTTAAAAAACAAAAAAAACGTATTGAGATTTACCACATTTATTATAAAACACTTTTTTACAAAACAAAATCATGTATTTACACAATTACATTTTGATTTTGATGGCATCCGCTTTATATAAATATATACATGACATTAGATGTGCAAAATGTATCATGAATTTCAAACTCATGATTTTACTCTGCCAGAACAGCAGACACACAGACGCTCACATGACTTTATGATGTGCACCAATAACACATCACTTCCAGTTCCTGAGGCTGTTGACCTTTATACTGCCATGAGATCGCGGTGCACCAGAAAAAGGCTCCTGAGCCACTCTTGGCCGTGGGATCTAATAGTTCTAATCGTTTTCATGAATAACAACTGAACCAATAGTTGTGTTTATCTTGAACAACCTCTATAACCTCTATAACTTAGTGGATATCATATGACATGTAAAGTAATGACATAATTACACAGGTCATATTACATGCTTTACACACTGTTGCTGCACTGTTGTTCCACTCCCACAAGGAAATAATAATAAAAAAAACTGCAGTTTTAGTGCAAATATCGTCATCAAACACAGGATGGAGGTCAGAGGTGATTTTCACACCTCAAGGCCGAGACATTTGAGACATTTACTGGCAGGTGTGCAACTTTCACTTTGTGAGTGTCCCCAGGTTTTGCTTTTCATTTTGTAAAATAAAAAAGCATTGAACACAGAATCCTGCCCGTCTGGAGAGCAGACAGTGGTTCGAAGTCAGCAATTTGAAGTCTACTTTTGTACCTCTGTGTCTGTGCAGGTCTGTCTGATACAGTAAAACACAAAAGCTGCTTCTGTTCTGCAGTAGTTCCTGACACGTGGCTCTAGCTTCTGCACTGAACATACTAGTGTGGCTATTGGATCTTTACACAACGTTTCAAAAACACTATACTCTGAGGCTAATGTTCGTAACAGCTTACATTATGTAACAGGTACAGGAATAACAACTTTTTTGAATGATTCGGCTAAAATGAAGTTAACAGTTGACAGTTAACTGTCAGTCATCATCGTAACCATCTAAGAATCTGCATGTTTTAGTCGCTGACAGGTGAGGCTACATTCTTTTGTGAGTGCTGTATGTGTGTGTCAAGAAGGCAGTAAAAGGTAGTGTGTCTATGAAGTAACTGTTACAATCAACCCTTCAAATCTGCCTCACCAAGTGGTGACTTGGAGAAACCGATTTTCGAGATTGCCTGCAGAGTTTTTATGATGTCACATGATTAGTGATCCAATTATCAGTTGTCCTGGAATCTTAAATGTATACAGGTGCATACCTTTGCTTATTTATTTTTTCTCTGCCGGTCTCTCTAGTGTCACAGGCAGTTTTGTTCTTTGGCAATCTAATTTGCATATATTTACTGACGTACAGTAGTGGAAACACTGTTTGGACTTCTATCATACCTTGCTGTGTGATACAATTTTGTTCCTGTTGCTGTAAAAAAAGAAAACGTATTCCATCAACTGCAAGAAGTGACACTAGTATGTGTTGCTTTTGATTTAAAAGTCTTTTTCCATACATGTCAGTCAGTCCCAACTGACAGAACTGAAACACTTTGTCGTCAGGAGCAGCTCAAAGGTGATTCCTTTCGTCTCGTGTCGTGTGTCAGGAACAACCATTCCCGCCGTCAAAACACAGCATGGATGGTGTTCATTTTCAAGTTTCTCTGCGGGGTCACTCCACCATGTCAGGAGATGATGCCAGCAAATGTGTTGATTGGTAGAGGGAGTCCTTTGCTCATGTATTTGCTCAGTCCAGCGTCTTTGTCCTCTCCCAAGTTGAATTTGGACCTCATGGTTTTCTGGACGCAGTATCCGGGATCGAGACACGGGCAGATCTCGATGCTACAACACAAATAGTATTCAAAATAGAGCCATCAGTTTGGGTCACACAGAAACTGGGTCCAGGGTCAGAAAATCCAGTATACAATTGAGAAAGGTATGCAAGTCGAGGTGTGGCCATAGCCTTGACACCCATTTGTTTGTTAACTACGGTTTTAAAGCCTCGATTTCGACATTTTGGCCGTCGCCGTCTTGCTTTTTTGCAGCCAGAAGTGAAACTACAGGGTGGAGCTAAGCACAACCTAACACTGAATAAGACATTTTTAGGTGACCGAAAAGGTTAGAATTAACTTTCATGAACTGAAAACACACTGTGAAAGGGTTAAAGTTGTAAAAAGAAAACACAGACAACTCCCAGACCGGACAATACCATGGTAGCGACCTGTTAATCACAAGGTAGCCACGCCCTAAAGCGTACCTTGCTTTATGGTCTGTCTGACTCTAAATGGGACCATAATTTACTAAATGAACATCATGCTGTATTAAAGAAGATTTGAAACTAGCGATTGAGATCATAAACTCATGTTTACAATGTTCACTGAGGTAATAAATAAAGTGAGAAGTAGGATCACTTTCTTATAGACTTCTATACAATCAGACATCTTTTTGCAACCAGAGGAGTCGCCCCCTGCTGGCTATTAGAAAGAATGCAAGTTTACGGCACTTCAGCATCGGCTTCACTCCGCACAAACTAGACCCCGGCATAGCAATTTTATATACAAACTGTAGGGATCAACTTTAAAACCCACCATTGCTGGTACCCTAAAGAGACCTAAATTAATTGGAGATCTCTTTGTTCTTCTAGTGCTTCGTTAACAATGATCATTTTTCTAACCAATGAAACACCAAACCTTTATGACCTTTACTAGGTTAGGCTCTCTTACCTTTGCACATCTTTGTAGCTCCTGCGATCATCTCTGTCCAGTTTAACAGTGAAAGCTCGACTCTCCAAAGTGCGAATCTTAATGTTGCTGGACCGAATCTTTGACTCCTGAGAATTTCAAAATAAAAGGATAAAATGAGTTATTGTAGTATAAATAATCTACATTCTATGAGTTGGTTTAACATAAACAGTCTCTGTCAGGATAATCCACTACAGATATTTGAGCCTAGACTCACCACAGTGTTGTTTTTAGTTTTTGCTGGAGATTCATTCAATGTCAGTGTCAAACAGTTCAGATCTATGAGACGAAGGCAGAGAAAAGTAGGGAGCATAAGATAAAAACAAAGTCATGAAATAGTAAAAAAAAACATACAGTAAGTATGAAACACAAAGTGTGGTAGATAATACTGTACCTTCTGCTTGATTGGAGGGAATAGCATTGATCTGAGCGCCTGACGTCCTGACTGAGATTCCTTTGTCAACGTCTCGGCCACTTAATGTCACCTGGACACACACACATAGAAATACACGCACATAAACAAAGCATGCAAGTGTTACAGGTTTTCGCATTCACACAAAGGCATCCCGCCAACAAACAGCACAATCTGAAACAGATATTTCTAAGGAATTCTTCCGGTAACTGATAAGGACTACAGTGAAGCTACCACGGCAGTAATCTAACAAGGAAATAATGGATCTAAAAAAGCAACTTACCTTTCTGTAGTTCAACGAGATAACAGCTCCGCATGCATCCCCAGAGCTCTTCCTCGGTTTATCTGTTCGACAGACGGGCATGTTGTTAAACTTGGTTGAGTACAGATACAGACAGGCGGATGTGCACGAATATCAAAGAAAACAAATTCACCTTTAATTGACGGTGAGACCTGTTTGAACTCAGGAAACTCTATTTCTAGATGGGTGAGAAACACGTCTTCCACGGGATCCTTTGTCGCTTTGGTGAATGTGATCTAATGAAAAACAAACAACTTTTAAAAAGACGATTTGAAAAATGTGAATATTTTTGTGTTGAAACTATGTTGTGTTAACTTTAAATCGGAGAGTACACTGTGCTTTTAACCCTCAGAAACAAATAAGGACGCACAAAATGTATCGTAGTACCTTAACAAAGTAGATGGTGAAGTAGACAGGCTGCTGGCCGGTACGGACGTAGTAGGAAATTACATCAGACACAAAGGGATCTTTTTGCCCCCCTGTGCTCGTCTGTTGCGAGAGAAGACAAAAGTCATGTAAAATTAACCTTCCTGCCTGCATGAGGTTGTAACCAAAAACTCATCTTGGTCAGTAAAAGGTCAACTGCTTGTCAGGTAACACAGCAGTGCTTGGTAATTGCAGTGGCGGCACCAGAGACTTTCTTTTGCTGGTGGGGTTGCTCAACTTTTCAGTGAGGGTGCTCTGAAATTGAGCGCTTCCTATAAATGTGCCAGTCGCCACAGTTTCATTTCTACTTCAACACCTCTGACCACACACACACGTACGCAGTAGGCTGCCCACTCCGCCACAGTAACAATGTCATTCTGTGTTAAACACAAGGCGAGATATTCAGCTCAAGGGATATAGATGTAAGGTTCACAAGTCTGCACACACCTCAACATAAAATTTGACACAATAATGCCACGGACAGGGCTTGCACACAAGCAACAGACACAGATTTGTGCACATGTCAGCGTCAGATTCTGAGATCGCAAACTAAAAATGCTACCAATTACAAACAGCCCGACTAATGAATCAACAGTATTTTGTTCCATAGACTTAATGTTACATAAATGAGCATCACATAGTGTTCACGTCGCGACCGATCGTGGTGTTCAACGAGAGAGAGACCGTGGTAAACAGCTGTTTCTACGCCCCTCATTCAGCTGATTTTGAGTGATTATTGAATGCTCTGATTGATAAATGTAGCCTAAACAAATAATGCTTTGTTTGTGATGACAGTTTTGTTTAGTTTTTTCTAGCACCTAGGCGTTGACCAATGTGCTCATGGCATTGTGGATTTCTGATGCGTTCCATGACTTTTTCTCTTCCCCTGACCCGCCGGAAATCCCCTGTCAAATCTCCCTGGCATCGCCTATGGGTAATTTGCACAAGAGTCACTAAAGCAACAGAAAGTGACTTAAAGTTGTTGTTTTTTTGTTCAAATTTGAACTTTAGAATATAGCCTCATGAATAGCCTTATGAATAAAAACCCTATGTAAACCTCAATCATTCAAAAATGCATGTTTTTCCATTTTTTTCTAGTAAATTGATAAGTTCTGGAAAAGAGGGGAAGATGCAGGAATTAGAGAAAAACACTCTGAGATAGTGTTTGGTGATTGGACGAATATATCGGCTATCTGCGATCGGCTGATTGTTTTTTTGCGGTGATTTTATTTTTCTAATTCAATGATCTGCCTCCAAAGAACGAGAGAGAGCCGCTGTGTGGAAAACAGCGTGTAGTGCCGGCATATTTTCACATCTAACTCGTGAATTAAGGGTTTCTTTAGAAAAAAAACAGAGTTGGTGATTGTTGGATTGACTAATCAAGATGTTTTTTTCTGAGTTTTATTTTGTTTCTGTCGAGTTAGAATGAAGTGTTTTACAAGGCACCTGTGCCAATATAGCGGTTGTTGGGCTGACGGTGGCATTACAAATCTCATTTAATCGAGTTCAGTACTTACAGGAAATGAAGGACAGGAAGGATTTAACCACTCAACACATAATTCTCATAAAGAGAAGTCACCTCTAGCAGTGAATCTCTTGGACTGCTATACCATTTACATAATATTACATTCAACTGCATGTATTTCGTAGATGTTTCTTTGCATATCTTCATAACAATCATAATTACATTTCCTGTTCAAGGCTTACGGAGTCAGCGCAGTGTCAATGTGTCTTTGAGTTCAGCTCACTGTAGCTGTGGTTTCATTGAAATCAACATATTTATTTTTCTCGCTGTAAAAGATGCGATGCAACTTCCTGTTTCAACTTGAGCAGAAATCGGATGCGGTAATGTGATGATATTTTCATTGAGTGTCTGTATATCATTCAGACATGACGAGCTACAACACAGCGGAAGAGAAAATGTCAAACTAAAGAGAATCAAGTGTTCTTCTGTCTCACACAAGTCCCTCAAGGCTTTATCTCACATAGGCCTCCTTTAGATTTGTATAGAAGTGTGTCGTACCGTCTTAGCCAGTTCGGGGATCATGCGGCCTAAACTCTTGACGTTGGAGTTGTACCACGGGTCCACCATGCTCAAGTAGGAACCAAGAGCGCAGGGATTTTCCGTGGATTGATGGAGGTTTTCCTAGAGAAAAGGAACATGAAAGTAGAACCACAAATACATGAGATCAACAGCAGTGAGGGAACAAGACGAGTCTGAAGGTTTTCTTATTCTGGCTACTGCCTAATGTTTTTACTTCTTTTAGTTAAATTTGTGAGGGTCAATTTTGCATTTAAAAATTCTCCACCTCTAAAGATCAGCAGGGGCAAACAGTTCAGGTCTATTAAAAAGGAAGTCCTTGGTGGATAAAAGACACTACAACTAACATTTATTTTAGAGTAATCTCAATGACATCAGATAAAAAGAACTAAAAACTGATTCTTAGAAAGAAAAAGTGAGCAATAATTACAAATTACACTACAAATATATAATTTTTTTGGAAACAAATGTATAATTTATTTTGTACATATTTCAATTTGATTTTCATTACCTTTAAAGTTTGTTTAATGATACACTGATAATATAAATAAACAGTAGTTCTCAGGTGAATTGAAGCCAAAAATCAATGTTTTGGGATGTCGTCATTTCGTTACGGAGCATTTTCATGCAGCGTCACTACATTGTTACTTAACATAAACCCATTGTGATAAAATTGTAATACTGATACTGATGATGCTGATCTTCTTTTACAATAGAAGCCATTTATCTCGTTATGTGTTGACTTTCACACAATAACAGGCTGACAGGTGAGTTGACTAGAGGAAGTGGCCTTACCTTGATAGAGGAGACCGGAGTTGTAGCCCTGCAAACGGGGATGTAGTAAAACTGGAGGTTGACTTTCATTGTAAGAAAAAGCCTTCGCGCTTCCCTTTTCCTGCAAAGACAAGGCATAGATTCGTGAGAAGCATAACATGTGTGCGCACGCTCGACTGAGCAGTAAAAAGGTTTTGGATTTCAACATGATGTGAGCAATAGAGGAAGTACTGTGTAGTTTCCCAAACATGACAAAATAGTGACTTAATAGTCCTCCACTTCAGATCAAATTGCATTGTTAGTGCTTAAATGACAGTATACAAGGAAATTAGTGTAATTTAGGATTACATGTTAACATGCCATTTCTAGCTTCCTGTTAATGTGACAAAAATAATTCCCAACATACATTTATAGTTAGGCATCCTTGTTACATACATCCTATCAAAACATATATTTAACATAACAGGCAAATATTTTTATCCCAAAATATGTTTTCATCCACAGTATACACTTTTCTTGCGTCAAAGAGGGTTATTTTTTTTAAACTCTGTATTGTTTATAGTTTCAAGGAAAATGATTTGTCCTCATCATTATTCAAAAGCAGCAACAAGATGCTCCAAAATCTCATATCATCAATTTAAAGGTCTCATATTGTAAAAAGGGAGATTTTCATGTCTTTTATATGATAAAGCAGGTTTAAGTGCTTTATAAATACTGTTAAACTATCAAAACACTCAATCTACGGAGAAATACACACAGCCCGTATTCAGTGCGTTTCAAACAAGCCGTTAGGATTTCTGTCCATTTGTGATGTCACAAATATACAACATATAGATCATTACACGGTTTTAAACATAAACATTCTAAATGTGTCCCTGTTTATTTCCTGTTGCAGTGTATGTCTATAACATCAGCTAACAGGAAGTAAACGTGGACCCAAACTGTTGCCCAGCAACGCAATTCCGTTACAATTACATTGAAATGCACTAAAACGGAGTGTTTCAGACAGAAGGTGTATTCAGGCAGACAGTATGAGGAAAATAAAGTTGTTTTTTTTAACATTACAGCATGTAACATGTTCTAGTAGAAACACAAAATACACGTATGAACCTGAAAATGAGCACGATATGGGACCTTTAAGAGGGGGAACTCAGTGGGATGTTATGGGAATAAACTTTCCATTATTGTACTTCAAAACTACCAGTAAAGGGATATAAAAAGGGATATGCAGTCAAACTGTCAATACTGTCAAAGAAGCTTCCTCATCGTGTGATTTGATTAGTCCCTTACCTGAAGAAGTAGTAGGCCTTGGCCAGGTGGCCCAGCACCCTGTCGTCTCCCATGGCGACTATCCTGGCAGTATAGTTCCTCTGCTGTTTGGGGAAGGGGTTATGCATCGCGCTGCTTCCTGCCCGCCTCTGCAGAGTCGCCCCTCTTTTTCCTCCCCTACCTCCACCTCCTCCTCCTCCTCCTCCTCCGAGGCTTGCGTGTTCCTCCAGGGTGTCCTGCATCAGCACCATGCTGTCCTTCACAGAATATTTCATCTTGATACCTCCACGCCGCGACAGCCTCGACGAGTCTTGCTCACTGGGAAAAGGAGAAGGTTGTTCTGTCATACTCAATATGATGTAAGGCTTAGGAAACCAAAACAACTTGCAGTGGGCATGTACTTCATGTAAACTAACTAGGTGCTAGATTTACCTTTTGCATTGTTCCCATGATGCACTCATGCTGGCGGCGTCCAGAGATGACGATAGGGAGGCATCAGCGCCGGGGGGCAGGTCTCTTTCGATGCCGCTGTCGTTGGACATGACGGAGAAGCGAGTCATGTCAGACGGCATCAGGTCGTTGGGCGACTCACCCAGATCAAAGTCCTCCTGCTCGTGGCTGAGGGCGAACGGCTCCCGCAAGGAGCTGGATCGAAACCACTTGGCCAGCTCTCGCCCTGTCAACATTTAAACATTTACATGTAAGTCAGAGGTTGACACTCACACGGAGCAAGACAGGACAAAACAACACTTAGTCCTTTTTAGTAATCGTCTCTCTCTGTTTATTCACTGCCAGCTGTCATATCTCATCCGCACGTCACAAGCAGACGTATGCCTCCTCATGAAACGATCACAGACATGAGTTTTCTGCTATGTGTAACTGTTTTGTTATGGAGCTGCAGGGTACACACGTCTGCTCTTCCTCTGGGAAAGAACTGCAATTCATGTACATTGAAAGAAGACGTCGTCACTGCTTTCATCTGAGGAACCTATTCACAAGTGTGCGCACATTTGGTCAGTGCCTGCCTTGTGATCCCTCTGCATTTAATGCTTCATATGAAGCACTGCATAGTGCACATTAAGGCAATAATCATTATCCTGTATTTACAGTAAACAGTGCTCTATTACAGTAATGTTATTTAAGATATAATGCAGGACAGGAAAGATCCTCTTCATTTAAAAATCACACGTAGCTATCAGAGCTTTCACAGAGTATGATGGTTTACACCTTTACTGTACGACGTCCTGTACAGGAAAAAACAAAGACCATACTGTGAATGCTCACATGTCTCGGTCACAGTCAGTTTCACAGTGCCGGTGATTCAATTAAAATCTGTTCAGGTTAATCAGTTTGTTACATTAACTGAGCTCGGATGAACCCTGGAGAGGGGTTTTTCAAAGTCTGAAACTCTGGGCCTCGCCTCAGACGAAGCTTTGGAAAAAAGCCGTCCCTCACCCCCTCTTAGTCTTAGTCTGTTATTGCTGTTTGACATGAGTTCAGAGTACATCAAATACATAAAAGCGGTCTGTCCTCAGGCATTTACTAGTTTCTGACTCTGTGAAAGTAGTAAAAACAAAAAGAATTCCCCAAAACTACTGTAGGCTATCTCAGAATCACACACATTTAGGCTATTCTATGTGATCTTCTTTTTATGGCTGCAACTAACGATTATTTTCATTAATCGATTAGTTGTTTGGGCTATAAAATACCAGAAAATGGTGAAAAAAGTCGATCAGTGTTTCCCCAAAGCCTAAGATGACGTCCTCAAATGTCTTGTTTTGTCCACAACTCAAAGATATTCAGTTTACTGTCATATAGGGGTAAAGAAACCAGAAAATATTCACATTTATGAAGCTGGAATCAGAGAATTTTTAACTTTTTTTTTATTAAAAAATTACTCAAACTGATTAATCAATTATCAAAATAGTTGATTATTAATTTAATAGTAACTAATTGATTAATCATTGCAACTCTACTTCTTTTGATAACCAATGTCATATTTGTTTTTACTTCCATTCACTGAGCCTCCCCTGAAACACTCTGAAAACATCTGGCCTAGAGGAACGATCTACTGTACCCTTCAGGTATTCTCAGACTGTGACAGAGTGCTAAGTGGTTAAATTAGCTTTTTTTCAAACTGCCTCGTACTTCCGCTTTAGTCATTTCAGACATATTTCAGAATGACTTTCAAAAGCTCCGTGACGCTATTGAGCTACACTGAATTTAACTCATGCTAATCATCTAATGAGGCGACTGTTGGTGAATAAACTTTTAATGTATACATGATTTCTACCTGCATGACTGTTGCAGTGCAAAAAGGGAGCTCTTAGGAAAAACCCTTTGTCTGTGATTACAAAAGAGTTTTCCTTTACTCCAGGTTCACTTCAGTTTGGAGTAAATAATTCCACTTTCAGCCTAATTCAGTTCAGCTGACTGGTAGTAATAACTTCCTCTAGACCCCCCACGGTTTCCAGAGCCACTCACAGATATCCAGATCCTTTGTCCACAGGTGGAAGCTCATCTCTGGGTTAGGAAGAGGGCAGTCACACAGTCGTCCACTGGACAATGGCTCTACAATACACATACACACACACACATGGAGGAAGAGAGATAGGAAGAGACCAAAACTGTCACAATGACACTCAAAACAAAACACCTCCCCACCCCCACAACTTCCTGTGTGTGTGAACGCTGCTGCCGATCCCTCAGTCTCCCAGCTGGGATGAGGAGAGGGCAGGTTCATCGGATGGGTCGCCGACATGATAGGAGCGGGGGAAAAGAGTGGATGTCATGGAAATAGATATCCGGAAAATTATAAAAATACAGACGACTGACTCGACTGATTTGGCCACGGAGGAAACCGCACATGTTTGATCTCAGCAACAGCCGGCGTGTCAGGCTCGTGCGGACACGGAAAGAGCCAGCAGCAGTAGGTGTATGTAGAGAGATAGTCGTGAAATAATTCCCACTCCAATTAATTTTGACACGTTTTACTCATCAGAATCACTGCCATTCTTACAACCCATGCATGAGCAAGTGAGAGCCCTGTAGGACTCACCACAATTGATGTGCAATTTCTGTGATCTGTGTGTAAGTGGTGCTCGCAAATCACTTTCCTGAAACAGGCCCTAGTTTTGAGTCTCATCAGAAGAATTGATTTTTTTCACACTGCAAACCAGGATAATGGCAACCCAGAATGCCAAACAAGAAATCAGATGAAATACTCAGAAGATAGGACTCATGTGTAATATATGCACTAACAATCCATCTCTCATTTATCATCCCTTTACAGCTGAAGTGGATGTAATTTAATGCAACCAAATAGCAAATATTTAAAAAAATTATAGCAAATAATGCAGACAAGTTGTGAAATTAACTTTTTTCACTGCCTGCCACTGTGGCAGGCAAGTTTTTTTTTTTTTATCTGCCACTCAGAAATGTTATTTGCCACTTTTGAAACCTGAATGCAGATAATTTTGTATGTTTAGAATGTTTCCATCAGTTGATATCAAGACTGCTAGAACTTCATCCAACACAGTGACATCCTCGTCTCTTGCTGCTTCCCTTGTTCCATTTGACTCCAGTCTGTTACATAACCAGATGTGACTGTGGTTCTTGTGGTTCTCCTTCCTTCATTGATGTTTAGCTACACCAATACATTGCTTAATGCCTAATAAAGAGCAGCCGTGCCTCAGAGAGACTCTGTCTTGCGTGGCTTTGCTGTAGAGCTCCTACCTGAGCCTGTGTCGGTGACGGTGACGATCTTTCCGTACAGCTGCTGAAGTTTGCTCCTCAGCGCTCCCCTCTCCCCTCTGTTGCCCTCCTCCGCGCTCTGCTCCAGAGCCGCCAACACTTCCTGAAAGTGCGACTCGACGTCTTGACCCATGTCCTGTCCCAAAACACACAAACACATGTGGGTGAGCTCGCATGCACACAGGAAGATAAACACATACAGACTCTGTATTAATAGCAAAGAGGTGAGGGGTCAGTAGCGCATGTGTATGTGTCTGTCCTCGTGTGCGTCCTGCGCGAGGTGTTACTTTAGGATCGGTGCCAGGAGACACTTCCACCACGCAGCTAAAAGACAACAGACCTTCATTCAGGATGTTTCACATAACACGTACGTACAAGGCGAGACTATAAACTATTTTTAACCCAGGAAAGTCCTGCTAACACTACTCTCAAGCTTGAGAGTCATTCTGCTAAGTACTTGCAATCACATAAAATCTCCCAACATGCTCTACATGTAGTGACCATGGAGGTTATGCACATAATTCCACTGTACATGGAGGTCATTCACTCCACCTTGAATGGAAACAGTCAGCACTTTCAATTCTGCATTCACACGGGAAAAATATGGCATATTGCTAAAATTATAAGAGACTAGCAGCAATGATGTTTATACTAAACTTATATCCTGAAGATGTTTGACTGAAAAGAAAGCAATATACGTTCATAGACGTGCATTTTACAAGCAAAACGTCTTATTGCTCTGTAATGGAAGAACGCTAATGCACCAGGTATATTAAGATAGTTGGCTAAAAGAAATGGCAAGAAATGTGTCAAGTAATAAATTGTCAAATACTGTATGTCAGTCATAGCCAGCTTACTTTACTACACTAAACTGAGCCTTGGTAGGGCACAAATACTGAGGCAATAATTGTTATCGAACAGAATTCGAGTGTTAATTCAAATCACATTTGATGAAGATGATTAAGGAAACTATTAAACACGGGGAATTCCAAGCCGGGCTCTAACTCAAGCATGCGGAAAACGTTCATATTTACTTTACAAATCCTTCTGAGTATAAAGGAATGATTATCAGAGAGCAAAACAGGCAAGACAAGCCGGCAGTAAACTGAACAGAACAAGGAAATAGACAGAGCATAATAACAGTGTCACTGTGAACAGAAAATAGGAGGCAATAAGTATAAGTATTGTGTGGTTCCACTGACCTTTAGGGCTCGAGCCAGTTTGGGCCCGTCGCACTGCTCTGCTCCTAAAGCAGCCTGTATGGAGTGTTGAACCACGCTGCACATGTGATCTAGAAGACTTAGAGATCCGCCCGGAGCCGAAGACGACGACTCAATTTCACCCAACAGGACTTGTCCCACAGAACCAGAGAGGACTTCCGGGTCGGCCAGAATGAAGATCCTGCAGGGATTTACATGACAGTCTTGAGTGATGGACAGTTTGACTACATGCAGCAGTACGAGGAAATAAATAAAATAATAAATAATAAACCTATGAATTTTCAATTCCCCAAAGCTTTTATTGTACCCTCAGTGATGTGATAACACATTTTTTATTGATGACTCACCTCTCCTGGAAGGGATAGTGCTCATTTTTTAGTCTCTGCTCTGCTGTGACCATCCTCTGGTACATCAGACCTGTGGATCAAACGGGCATTTTAATGGCAGTATGTGGTTGCAAATCCTGCAAGGATGTATTTTTTTTAGAAGGCTTAGACTCTATGGTGTAGATAGTAAACTCATGATTCTGTTTTATCAAACGAGTGTATTTAGATATGGCATACAGGTGTGGTATGATAACTGTCAGCACAGTTAAAGTATAAGCAACAAGTAGGCCTATGATATGATTTTATTGGGAACTAATATAATGTAACCTGATTATTTGTTATCTGGTATGATTATACCTGGTTTTAGTATTTGAATCTACTGTCTTTTATTAGCTTTCATTATTTTAAATAACTGTCTCAGCACATTTGTGCGTGAGTGTATGTATGATCTATGTTCTATGTGTGTATGTACATTGTGTGTGACATTGGTATGTTGTGTGATGAAGTGGCTTGGAGCCCAAGACAAATTTCCCTGCTGGACAATAAAGTGTAATCTTATCTCATCTTATCTTATTTCACATGGATTAACTGACGCGTGCTTGATGAATGAATAGTTCACTTGACATTACAATAACCATAATTTGTCATTTCTTGGAGTAATGGCCCACTGCGTCCTTTAGTCTCTTGCTGCAGTGTCAAGGGAGAAATGTGCTGCTCTGCTCTTACTGGCTGCTAAAGTCTGCAGTATAAACTGCTGTCAGTCAGTCACTTTATCCGATGCATCTGCGGCATCCGCTGTCTTTCATGTTTCTTAGGTTTGGCTACATTTGTAGTCTTCTTTTATTGCCCTTCCTTGGAACTGGGTTACGACACATACAGTAGGTTATAATGCCAACGTAAACAGAATGAGTAATAGATAATTATTGTTTTGATTGTCCTGTCTGAGGGATTGGGCTTTGTGGGAGGTGACAGCATATGTAATCACAACATCATGACATGCCTATGAATAAATATCGCGGTCACCATTGATCTAGAACACAACACTCCTTATTGTTGTTAGAGAAAGGTGTAAGAAGGAGAGAGAGTGATATCTAGTCAGTTCACAAAATGAACAGCATAGCTATGAATGCAAATTTAATAGAATACCATTTAAAAGTGTTGAACCAATTACAGGCTATATACTGTGTTTAATGACAAGGTGAAACTGATTTAGCAGCTGGAGCTCCTCAAGCAGGTTGTTCTGAAGCCCTGACGGAAATGAACCGATCACCTCTTGTTATGAATTTAGACTGAAATGCAGAGCTGGGAGTAAAATAATACCTGGAATGGAGCGTTCCGTTTTTATATGTCTCGTGTAGCTGAGGCCTACGGTGCAGTAGGGATGAGGGTAGGTCAGGAGTCTCTTGCAAAAGTTGTAAACCTGCTTGTACAGCTCATCTGGAATGTAGGCTGTCTGGATTATCAACAACAATACCCACACACACACACACACACACACACACACACAAACGTTACAATGAATGCCAGTAAGGAAAACACCTTTATCCTTTCACAGTTAGGGAATGGTAATCATTATATTGTCGTTGCTCCAACATGAGGAAACACAATATTCAAAGGCCTACATGCCATCTTTTCAGTTGTTCACTTCCTTGTTGACATTTGTTCCAATAGTAAAAAACATACTCCTCGTCCTGTTAGGTACTTTTTGCAGTAGCAGTGCTGAAACTCCCTACATTGCATGCCAAAACAATGTACAAGTCATTTTCAGGCATACCAACGCAACACTGGATCTGACATCAAATCTAGGGATTTGGAGATTTCTCTTACAAGGTAGTGTGGCTATGCCTCTGTTGTCAATCAGGCTAACCAGATATATTCAGTCATATATATTATCTGTTACACCTCCCAAGGAGGACTAGAAGAACTGTAATATTACAGACATTCTCTACTCAGTACGGCCCTGGAAACTGATAGTGAAAATACCTACAAAGGTGCATTCATTAAATAGTGTAAAAAAGTATGAACAAGCAGGTCTGAGGCAGCTTTTCACAGAGCAACAGTGTGGCAGGAATGCTGTACCTGAATGATGGCATACATCAGTGTGTGGAGCAGAGGGATGATGATTTTGCGAGAGTCCCATCTCTCAGCCTGCAAAGAAAACACACACTGTCAGGGCTCCACTCTGCTGTACATTCACTGCTATTAGAGCCGAAACGATTAGACGATTAGCTGATCAACAGAAAAATAATCAGCTTCTTAACCCATTTGTGCCCAAAGACTATAATAGTATGATGCCACAACATTTGTTCTGATTGTCATTCTTATTTTGGTTTCGTATATCTGCCAGTATAACTTCAAAAAGTTTAGATCACATGAAAAATCACACTTTAATTAATAGTCAAAGTCAGGATTTTTGAAAAATTAGGAAAAACACTAACACTGTCTTTATTACACTGCATATGTGTGCATATCTTTGATCTTCAACTTGTTGTAAGTTCATAGATAACAAATACTTGATTGTGCTCCTTATAGTTTCTGAGATACAGACAATTTCTTATCATACTTTATCTAGTATTTGGGCACATTGGACTGCTGTTTCTTCCTAAAATATAGTAGAGTCTATTCTAAAAACAGTAGTCCCATGTGCCCAATGACTGGATATAGTATTATGATCGATTCTAAAAAATTCTTCAAATTTGTGGTTAGACAAACCCAGAGAACACGTCCATCAGAGGACATTAAAAATTTCAGTTGCGGGCACAAATGGGTTAAAAGATTTGGTGCTTTTGTGTGCTCACATTTCAAACAATTAGTTGAATTTCAAAGTGTCAACAGTGCCACTTCTGAGATCAAGTACCTTTTCCAGCTCTCTTATCAGCACCCTGACCAGAGATAAGCTGTTTGCGGGACTGTTTTGAACGTTCTTGTGTAGCGTCCATCTCAGCATGCCTGCACACACAGATAAGCACATTACACAACACATTAACAGATGCACAATTTCCACAGTACTAACACAAACTTGTTAGATGTGTCACACCTTTCCCCATTACACTGCTAATCCGCAAATATGTGATGACTAACAACTGAACAGCCCTCATACTGCTGACACCGCTAAAGTACCACAGTGTGATTAACACTAGGAGGCTGGCTTCAGTCAATATCTATTCAGGGAGGTTTACGGAGTGGAACTGCTTTGGATACAGAAAAACACAGTTCCTCAGCAAAGAATCGAGTCAGCTGATGTCTAATCCACACGTCCAGATATATTGAACCATTGTGAATGTGAATGCATTAGTTACATGATGAAGTTATTCTTTTTGCTGTGATATAATCAGATGATGTTGTTTGTAAGATTTCATATATTACGTGTGAGCAGAGCCAGCAGCAAAGACAGAAAAAAACACATCAGTGCTGAGAAATAAAATCGTTTTACTTTATTTCAGTGTGTTGTAGTAGATCTATTGTACCTACAGTCAAAGGGCTGCTGGTTGTCTGTTTGCCTGGGCAGCACAGCCTGGATCCTGCGGTAGAGTTCTTCCTCTGGAACTGTGGGGGAGCAGCCGGCTGGCAATAAAGTCGAGAGGTCGGGTGTTAAAGTCTGAACATGAAAACTTCAAGAAACACAGACAAGCCCTGAAGAACTACAATGCATTCTATTTATACAGAATAAATAAACTTTAAAGCCAGAGACATGATACCGAATGACTGCAAATGTAATCACGCATGTATCCGAGGGGGAGGTTAATTCATTTTTCTGCACATATCTGCATCATTGCATACACAGTGTGTGTGTTTGTGTGTTGCATGTACCTGTTGGCTCCATGCTGCGCGTACTGCACACGTTATCCCAGGGGGCCTGGTTGGTCATGTCTCACATTCATTGTGGGTCAATTAACTGTAATCAGAAAGAAGACACACAGACGGGAAGTGTCAATCTCAGGTCAAACACTAAGTGGGTGGGCGGCCTGCCTGACTTATGGCGGCTGACAGCAAATGTAGGTATGACTTTTTTGTTTCCGTCTGCTTGCTGACAGCAGAGTGTAAAGTTACACAGAAACACTGAGTGAAGCTATTTCCAACTCTCTCTGCTCACAGACAGAGGCGATAATAATATCACCTCTACCTGCATGTGTCTCTGTGTGTTTCTCCTTTTGTACTTGTGTGTGAAATATATTGCCTCCAGTTAAGTTAAGTTACTGCTGAAGGGTTAAATCTAGGGCTGTCAATCGATTAAAATGTTTAATCACGATTAATCGCATGATTGTCCACGATTAAGCGTGATTAATCGCACATTACATGTACCTTAAGGGGTGTTGTGTCAAGTATTTAATAATCTTACCAACATGGGAGTGGACAAATATGCTTGTTTTATGCAAATGTATGTATGAATTTATTATTGGAAATCGATTAACAACACAAACCAATGATAATTATTGTCCAGAAACCCTCACAGGTACTGCATTTAGCATAAAAATATGCAAATCATAACCTTGCAAATTCAAGCCTAACAGGCAACAACAGCTGTCAGTGTGTCAGTGTGCTGACTTGACTATGACTTGCCCCAAACTGCATGTGATTATCATAAAGTGGGCATGTCTGTAAAGGGGAGACTCGTGGGTACCCATAGAACCCATTTTCATTCACATATCTTGAGGTCAGAGGTCACGGTACCCCTTTAAAAATGGCCATGACGGTTATTTAACCTCCTTTGCGGCGAGCTCGTATTAGTACAAATGGATTCCTTAGGTTTTCTAGTTTCATATGATGCCAGTAGCTTTAAAACTGAGCCCGGAAGATCAATTGCATTAATGCGTTAAAGAAATTAGTGGCGCTAAAACAATTTTGTGTTAAGAAGAAGAAGAAGAAGAAGAAAGGCACTTTATTGATCCCCGAGGGGAAAATCAATTTTTTCACACAGTACATAGTACACACAGGCCCAAATACACATACACATGCATTAATGAAGAGATGTCAGAGCGAGGGGGCTGCGTCTTACAGGCGCCCCAAGCAGTTGGGGGATTGGTGCCTTGCTCAAGGGCACCTCAACAGTGCCCAAGAGACAAACTGGTATCTCTCCGGCGACCAGTTCACACTCAGTACTTGGTCCATGCGGGGACTTGAACCGGCAACCCTCCGGCTCCCAAGCCAAGTCCCTATAGACTGAGCTACTTTGACAGCCCTAGTTAAATCCAAAGTTTAGTGTTTAAAGTTTACGCCTACACATACCTACCAACACATACTAGAAAGTGTTTAAATAACTTCAACCTACTTCAACGCTCAAGCCACTTACTTTATCTCAGGTCCCACACAGGTTTATGAGTCACCTCTCGAACCTCCGCAGCACTAACTTCATGGTGAAATTTGGCTAAACCTTCTTGAAAATCTCCCCTTATGACGCTCATTTAGTTTCAGATCCTTTATGTTGAAATGAGTACATCCAACATGAATAGACCATCAAAACCACAACAAACACTAAGCGCTAATAGCCACAGGAAACTGCATTTCCTGGAGCATTAATACATACACGGACTGCGTGTTGTAAATGCAGAGCGTGGTGGATGAGACGTTCATGCTTTGGTACGTTTTTTTTCTGCTCTCAACATACTGACCATAATTCATCCTCATACGACCGCTTTGGCACAAATAGAGAGCACACGAGGTTGATCATAATCTTAGTGCAAACACCAGAAATGCATCATAAGAACCCTCAGTATCAGAGACCAAACATCCAAAACAGAAACCAAATGCTTTCACTTTATGGAACTTCTCAGCCACCAAATTAAATTAAATGTAAATGTCAAAGCGTACATCTGTAGCATCACACGAGGCAGCGAAACCAGCAAAACCATCCTCATATCCATTTCCAATTGCTAATGTTTACCAGTCAAAGCACAACAGGTGTAAAGTAGAGGTAATATTACATAAACTTACCCTGTCATGTCCTGTACAGGCTCGAACCAAACAGTCCTGCAGGTCTTTTACATCCACACACTACGCTCTCTGTACCGAAACTAACAAGTGTGTGGCACACAGAGAGAGCGAGAGAGCAAGTCACAGGCAAGTGAGGACAGCGGAGTAGAAGGGGGAGGTAGAGAGAAGGAAGAGGGGGGGGCGAAGTGTTTGTATGCGCAGGTGTTGGAGTGTGTCAAAAAGAGTCATAACCTGTTTGGGTCCTGTGTAGTTGGCTCAAAGCTGATTTGGATTTCTATTTTTGGACTTCTGGCTCACAACATTTTGCTCTTTTTCATGTCGACATTCTCCTTATTTCTCTTTCTCCCTCACACACAAACACACACACACACACACTGCACTGAGGGTCAGTCCAGAGGTCGCATGTGTACAATGAAAGGATTTAGTGTGATGGATTAACCTTGATCCCCCTAAGAGAAGCAGAGCTTTCGAAAAACAGCGAGTTAAGAGCGCTGCCTCAGCAGCTGAGCGCTGCCTGTTTGACCACAAGTTTCCGGTTGCCTCTAGTGTATTCACTCTCTTTCATTCTCCCCCCCCCGCCCCCACATCTCTGTTCATATCTTCTGTCCTTTATCTGGGGTCTGTGATGCACATGATGTCTCCAAAATTGTTCCATTTTCTTTTCTCTGTCTTCCTCTTCTATACGTACAAACTAGGGCTGCACCATTATGGATAAAATAATAATCACGATTATTTTGATTGGTATTGAGATCACGATCATTATCACAATCATTCATTGATTTTAGGGACAACATTTTTGTATTGCAATTTCACATTTAACTAAACAGAGCACTGTTTTCACTTCTATGTTGTGCTGAATGTTAACCTTTTACTTTGTTATTGTCATCTATAGTGCTTATTTGCATGATTAGGAAATAAATGATTACATTTTCATTTAAATATTTGCTTGATTCAAAAAAATCTTGGCATTAATAGCTCTAATTATATATTATAAGCTGCTGAGAGCTGGTGTTAGGAAGTTAAACACGTCATATTTCCCTCTCTATTGCTGTGAAAACATGTCCTTTAAAACAACTGGATTTATTCAAGTTTCTCACCAAAAACTACATTTTACAAGATTACATTTGAATGCATCATGATCAGGTTATAATTTACCATCGTTTCATTTTTACTGAGTAGAGCTTGAACGCACCACAATGTGATCCGTGTTGTCGGCAGACGAGCCGATCACCGCGATCACTGAGCAGCATCATGGGAATTAATTACAATATAATAAGTGTCTGATTAAGTTAGTTGTTCCAAATGTTTTAAGGTTGTTCCTCCACAGCTTATTTTGGACTTGCAGTTGTAACAAATAGCGAGCTTTAGGTCTTCTTCACTCGCACTGAAGAACTTCCACACCGACGATATGTTCTGTGTGTGTGTGTGTGTGTGTGTGTGTGTGTGTGAGACGTTACTGACTGTGCCGCTGACGTAAAACCATCATGTGGTGGCTGCATATGTGTCTTGGATATATGAATGTGAGAATGCTGAAAACTGTCCGGCTTCGATCGGCTGCTGACTGACGGTGCACCTCTAGTTGTTAGTTTAGGAAGCGCTTGATTTGTGCAGTTTTCTATGAGCGGAGCAATTTAAATGTTAATATCGCAGTCGATCATTTTCATTTAACTGCGGGAAGCCAAAATCGTCATCGCGATGGATATTCGATTAATTGTGCAGCCCTAATACAAACACAGACACAAAAACATACTGGACTGTATATAGATATAGAGAACTCACTATGCATACATATGCATGCAAAAAGCATCCATGTGCGCGCATGGACTCTCACCCACACAGCGGAAACTATTAATGCACTGTAGGAGCTGACACATACACAACATTTCCTCTCTGTCAGAATGAGTGGGCAGACAGCGCTCTATATTTAGACAGACAGACAGAGACAGAGAGAGCTGTTGAAAGAGAGTGAACCAGAGTGACTGAGAGAATCAGAGTTTATAAAAGCTTAAAAATAGATGCACCACATCATTCACAGCCTGTCCAAATTACTAGCTTGGAAAAACCACAGTCTGCAGAATGTTTTCTGGAAAAAAAAAGCAAGCCTCTTAAAATAGAAAAAGCACCATCATAGCTTCTCGATTGTCAATCTAGTATTACTGTGAATGAAAATATAAGACTTAAGTTTGTTTTTGACTTTGTTCAAAGTCCACATGCTTTTCTTACACAAAGCATTTATAGAATCGTAAATACACAGTTGCTCTAACAAACAACACCTGAAGGGATTAGAGAGGGAATTTGACTTTTAACTGTTAAAACATTAAGTAATCAAACAAATCCAAGTTAAACACACTGTATATGTGGACACTGAGGTGAGAGGAATATGATTTACTGTACTAACAAAAAGCACTTAACGCTGCAGCTGCACACAGAAGCAAAGACGGATATAAAACGCACAAATACTCTTGCACCGTATAAATCAACACACAGTGCATGAGAGATCACAGCTCCAAATATCACCAATCTGAGTCAATCCTTTGACACACTTTCTTATCTGTTTGGACTTAACCACTGTGCATCATTCAGTGACATCCTCTTGCATCATTTTAACAAACCACGAGTGGTCAGGCAGAGACAACAACATCCATTCCTTGATTTGTACACATTGTTTCTGCCAAATGGCCCTGAAAAGTGCTAATGAATAGACCACAAGCTGAAATGCTATTACAGTACATATGCCAAGGCCACATGCCAGTGAAACAAACTTCCCCTATGACTGTTGACATTTTATGGTTAATGTGAAGTTCCCAATCCGAGTTTCGGTTATGATACACATATGTACACCTTCCCCATGCGGGCAGCGGGCAGCCGTCGCGGTGCGTCGTAGCGGTCGGCTGAAGTCTCAAACAATGCGGCCAAACAGAAAACAGGAGTACTCATTTCCGCTCAGGCACGCTGCAGATATCTAGAGAAAACAGGAAGGACCTGACAGTGGCGTGTGGAAGTGCGTTCATACGTAGAGCCTCAGGGTTGGTGGGTTTGTGTGTTTGCTTGATTGGAAATCCCCATGGTGTGTCTTAGCACAGATGGGCCTCACCGTCTCTTACATGTAGACATGGTCAAAGTGGAAGAGCAAGGAAAGCACCTGCAGAGAAAGTACAGAGTGACACCGCTTGAATTTCCTGATGGGAAAGTTCAAGTGTGGAAGCGAACTGTGTGTGCATCATGTTTAAGAGGCTTATGGTGAAAGTAACACTATGAAATTCCTCATATTTTTTTTTCCTCTTTCTCAAAGAGATAGCAAATATGACACTGTGCAAATGTGGAGGAAAAAAAAGTATCTTCTGTCCATGGAGCATCTCGGGAAGAGTTTACATTTGAGCTATGAATCAGTCAAACCAACTAAAACAGTCATCATGCTGTTTAGCCAACAGACAGTTTGTCATCTTTGATTATAACCATGCAAAGACTCAATGCAGAAACGCACACTCGCATTCAACAGTTGCAAAGACACCCCTAAGACGTTTTCATTCAGTGTGAGCAACGGGGGATATCAATCAAAGAGATTTCCTGCATCAACATGCTGTGGACAATATGAGGAAGTCCTGTACCGGTGAATGTGTGTCTGTGTGTGTGTGTGTGTGTGTGTGTGTGTCTGTAAACCTGCTGAGCCTGACTGACCAGGAATTATTTCCTCCTCAGGGTCTGCAAACATTGCATGCAATAATGCCCCAAATTTGCAACAAACAGGTGAATATGTCATAAAAAACTAACAGAAATTCACTGAATGGAGGAGTGGGTGTAAATACAACTTCCCAGTAACATATATGAGTGGACAGGGTGAAGATGTATGCTGCTGGGGGTAGTGTGCTAAATCCATCAGGAAAGAGGAAGACAGATAGGAAGAGGTAGAGATGCAAAGGGGCTTCCCGAGAAGGCGCGCACGTGTGTGTGTGTGTGTGTGTGATGTGTGTGTGTGTGTGTGTGCGTGTGTGTGTGTGTGTGTGGGTTATGAACCCTTCTGTGGGGTCTATGGTGGTGATAACTGGGTTAATTGGCCCATTAGGGGTCAGCCGAGGATGTGGCATTTTGGATTAGGCAACATGAGTCAGTTGAACAAATACTATATTGAAACACAAATGGAGATGCAAACACATGAGAGCTTTATGCACAAGATCCATGCAATTTAGTGCACATGCAACTCCAACCACTGATTTACACACTACTGATTCGTCTGTAGCTCAAAAACTATTCTAAATCAATTTGAAACCGTTTTTCTGCTTTCTTTGATCTTTGCACTGACAGTGTAACCTGTGCATGACCCCTTTACTGCAGAGATGTCCATCAGCGTTTTGGAATGGTGAATAGATTAATTCTTTATGCATGAAATACTTCTAAATCCATTCTTACCGCGGATAAAAACAGCTCCAAACAAAGACGGCATTGTTACCATAGATACAGCTGCGGCCTCAGACAGAAAGCCTGTGGAAAACCAGCTGAGAGCTGTGGGGGAACACTGAGTATGAATGATTTATGTTTTCACTCAAACTGTTACTGAATAAAATAGAATATTGTTTTGTTATACAGAAGGACAGGTACAGGCTGTTTAGTCCTCTACTGCTGTTGTGACTTTGGTTTACAACTCCTCGCCAGTTTATGAAGAAAACTTGGTAAGAAAGCTGGTAATTTTGTGTTTGTTTCAAATATTTTGTTTGCTTTTTTAGCGAGAAATTGCTCTGGTACATTTGAGGCATCCATGCTGTTTGTGTACCTGTTCAATCAATTGCAATGCATCTCAGATTTTCCTGTTATTTAAGCCACATATTGGAAGTCTTATACGAACTGTAACTCACTCTTTGCTTCTGTAATATGGAAGTTTTTATTGGACTTTAATAGTTGCTATCCACAGAACACAATCCACAATTGTGTACCATGATCCACAAATATTTCACTATCCAACAATGTTCTGTTTTGTGTTGTGTAAAGTCACATCCACAGGGCGAATTCATACTGCAGCAGATCTTACAGATTGTTTGTACAGATCTGCTGCGGTACGATTTGGACAAAATTACTTAAACATACAGGATGGAGGTTACAAATGTCACGTGGCCCAAAGACCGACAGGAAGCGATCCATAAATGCGCAAATATCATTCCACGTGTACAAATGGATGCACAAATGCGTATACAACGCAAATACAAAAATACATGTTTGAGGATAGTGAAATATTTGTGGATCATGGTACACATTTGTGGATTGTCTTCTGTGGATTACAACTATTAAAGTCCAATAAAACTTCCATACATTGAACCCACAGCAAAGCACAGGACACAGTTCATCCGCAACATTTGACACATTCTCTGACCAAATATTCTGGATATTCTGCAACTGACCTGAGTGGAAAAGTAAACATTGTTTCCGGGAAAGTGTAAAAAGCGGGTGAGGATTCCTGTTGATCGACAATCTCACCACGCAGCAGACCA
The DNA here is from genome assembly GCF_015220745.1 of Sebastes umbrosus. Taxonomy (NCBI): domain Eukaryota; kingdom Metazoa; phylum Chordata; class Actinopteri; order Perciformes; family Sebastidae; genus Sebastes; species Sebastes umbrosus. The sequence goes on from NC_051271.1 coordinate 8,224,126, forward strand.
TATTTAGCCACTGTGGGCATAATGAGACAACGCAGTAATATGGCGGTAAATTTTCACAGAAGGTCACTGAGTGTAAAGTGATCCAACCGCTACAAGCACAGGATGTACCAAGTGCGTCACATAGACATGATCAGCAACACAAATAGATCTACACACACACACACACACACACACACACACTTGGCATGAAAAAGCCTTAGCCACGTTGGAGACTGCTTTTCAAGGAGCCCACAGGTACACGACTGCCAAGAAGTGTTGCCATTTGTTTTTCTATTCCTCACAGGACAAACAAACGGGTGGCGTCTCAAATTGGAGAGAGTCTGCGGCTGTCTGCATTTAGGGAGCTGCAGTGTGTGGATTTAAGGGTGTTTTGTCATAACTTTGTCATTTAAAATGTTTTGTCAGGTTTTCCGGGAAAAAGCAACAGCTGTGTGGGCCGACGAGGGCCCAGCACTACAGGGCAACATCTGCCTAAAGAAGCAAATGTAGTCTAGAGGTGTCAAGTGAATTATATTTGTATAGCCCAAAATCACAAATCAAAAAAAGACTTAACAATTAACCAATTATTAGAATAGTTGCAGATTTGTTTTGACTAATCGATTAGTTGAGAAAACATTTCAGCTCTACAAAACTCCTAAACTAAACTAAAATACAGACTGATATAAAGTGCACCGTAAAGCGGTTTTGTGCATGACTGTGAACCCTGGTATGAAGGTTTCTGCTGAGCACTTTGTCCATAAGGCATCATGTCAAGTGACTTAGTGATAACTTGAATTAGTAAGGTCATCTGACTGAGCTGAAGTGGTCAAAGCCTCAGCTGAGGCACACAAGTTTTGTGTTAGCACAGACAGTGTGCAGACATGGTGGAGTCCGTTTGATCTAACTGCCCTAACCTAACTGTTTATCTTAAAGCCCAAAAGGGAAAAAAGGGATTACAACAGAGTTTATTGAGTTGTTTTCTTCTGCAGCTGGAGGAACTATTCAACAAGCCCTTACTCAGTGTATGCAGCATAATCCACAGCATGTCACAGGTCAGCTCAGTTTCTTCTCTTTAAATCACAATTAAAAACAGATTGTTTGCTTTGCTGCGTTTCTGGTATGGTTGGTACGAGAAACCAGTTTTCAACCAGCAACCACCAGCTAACTCAAACACCTGCCCATTTTTGCCAAACTGCTTCTCCAACTTCGGCGTACCAACCAAAGGCCGAACACTTCCTTGTGTCAGATCCACTGCTGAACTCATGTGGGTTTACTTTACCAGCATCACTTTATGATTTACTGATTCACAACAAATAATATTTTAGTGTTAAGACACTTTTGGAATATCCCTCCAAGGACCTTGGTGCAGAAATTACTTTTAAGAGGGTGACATTTTGTAGAGGACTGAGAGGTCTTTGTATAGAAAGGTTTCATGTCTCATGATGTTGACCCTCATGGGATGGAGCGGCTCACTGACTCACACCCTCCCCATACATCAGTTATGGATCTAATTTTAATAAAACATGGATGAGACGATGGACTCTGACACTGTCTTTCAGACAAGGTTTAGAGGTGACACAGATTGACCCAAAGGCCTTCAAGGCACGTTGCGTAGCAATTCTATGGGGTCCATTGGCAAAAATGGAATATAATATTAATAACTATGTTTTCTTTAATGTATAATCACCTGAAAATACGATTTTTTATGTTTTCTTTACCTTAGAATGAGACGTTTATATCTATATCTTCACAGAGCTCGCCGCCATGTTCCTACAGTAGTCCAGAACATATTTTGACCAGTGAAAATAGGTCAGAGGTGTGCAAAACTTTTGCATAAATAGAGCCAGGGCGAGCGTTTTTTTTCAAACAAGCGACACGCTGCTTTGCCTGTTTGCTGACGCACGGAGCAGGTTAGGACATCAACACATTCGCACCGCGTCCAGTTAGGAAGAGGTGTTACACTGACTTTCCTATTAAACTATTAAAACGTGTTAGGTCTTCGATCTTACAAAATAATTCTGAGTGTCATGATACTTTCTACAAAGTGACAACCCCCATGGCTGGGTTGCCTGAAGATAAGCCTACACAATGGCTGCTAGATGCCAATCGAAAGGTAACTAATGTAACTGAGAAAACCCCAACTTCTCTACATACTGTAGAGTAGCTAATAAGTTTGTTGAAAATTACAGTTGTACTAAGAAAACTTCTTGGCTGGATGAGTGTTATGTTTTTGGGGTGTGTTTGTTTAATTGGCAGCAGATTAATCCAGTCAAAATCAGCTGACGTGCTGCTTTCTTGCTTCACCTAAATCCCTCCCGAGCTCTACCCTGTATCCCAAATTTGTAGTTCCACACAACAAGAATGCAGCGACAGGTACATTAGTGTTGTTTTTTTATAGTCTGTGCTTGCCGCCAACCTTCTACAATTAACTTATTGGGTAGAAGTGCATGCTTGCAGTAAAAAAAATACATTTTATCTGCAATGATGCTCTCTATTGTTACTGGAAGGTAAACTAAGAGGAAGAAAGGCTTAGTTTTGTGTTGTGTGAAGCTTTATGTGTTTAGTGTGTTCATTACCATTCTTACAAAGGGTGTTAAGCCTATGATTTATGACAGCTATTACTTAATTAATTTTTGTGTTGATGCTGTAGTGCGGTGTTAATTGCAATCCAGTGTTTCCTTGTGCACCTGTTCCAGTTGTCCTCATCTCACCTGAACAATTATCAAACAATGTTTGTGGTGATGTCATTACATATTTGGTCACGGTGAACGCACTGTCTTATGATAAGGTTACCATTACATCGGAGATCAGATTTAACACCATGTGGACTGTAACTACTTTTGCTCATCATGTGTAGTTGAATTATGATTGTTACTTATAGATTTACGGTTGTTATTTAATGTCCCCAAATATGTTTCAAGTAATTTCCTCCTCTATAGAGCCAAGCTCAAGACTGGATTACCAGCATTCAGTTGATGATGGCCTAAATATTTGAAAGCACTATGTCACTGTTTTGTCATGTTTAACTGGAATGCCTCACCCAATAGTTGACATCATCAGCAGTCTGATTTGATTAGAGAGGTCATTCTTAACTGGGCGTTGTGTTGCAGTGGATAGCTGCAAAACCTTCATGTTGCCAACATTTGAGATTTACAGTTTTCCTCGTTCGCTTTGGCTCAATTCTTGAATGAGAATTAAACATTAGGTTCAAATCTCTTATTAGTTTGTTGTTCACAACAGATTTTAATTTCTCATTCATTCAAGCAAATTGCATGTGTTTTGGCAAAAGAGTAAGAGTCTACAATTTGCACAATAACCACTCACACATCTTGCTGATCAAAACTGATGAGTTGATTCTCAGTGAAATTGTCTGAATCCTCTTCACAATTTCTAAATATTATCATCGTTTCAACACATTGCTACACAAATATATCTACTGTATAAACACGCATAGGGTTAGCCTGTTTCTGTGTACTATTGTGCAGTATTTACTTTCCCCAGTAAACGTTTACCTACTGTTGAAATTAGAATCTAAAAAGCTCATTGCGAAACACATTAGCATTCAGCGAGACAAAACTGACATTCTTGTAGCCTAAAGTAAGCAGTCAGTGTCAACAAAAAGTAGAACAAAATGGAGATTTGTATATAAGAAACATTTCCAAGGTTGAGTGCCGTGGTGAAAAAACAGCTAAGCATTTTGACCAGTACGGCTCACACGATGACAAAACAACTTTTCATTTTGGTGGCAAATTTACTGACACAATAACTAGCTTTTAAAGCATGAATGGAGTGTTTTGGGTGAGTTACTACATTTTGCAGAAATGCAAATTGACAGTTTAGAGAATGTTGATTTAAAAAAACGATGACAATGTCCTGATGAAGGTCCTTGTTGACCGAAACACTGACTAATAAAGCAGAGAAAAGTGTGTGTGGGAGTAAGTCATTTTTTTGAAAAAGTACATACTGGAGGGGATCTACTCCCAGCACCACAAACAATTTTGAGAATGTGCATGTTTTCCTCTCCTTGAAATTTAAAAAAAACGAGACAGAGCGATTGAGAAAAACTGTAATATGTGCCTTATTGCTAAGGATAACAATGCTACCATACTATGGGTTATTGCCCATAAAATGAAGCAATTATTAGCTCATTTTTGGAGCAAAAATACCACTTACAAAGGGACTAATATGGACACACACACACCCACAGACTGGAGCCACCCTGCATCCCCTTAATCCCAAAGTGGTACCAGGAAGCTCGGATCTAAAACAAGGAAGCTGGAGGAAATACAGCTGTGCTCTTAAGACTCCCAACAGACACAACAGAGAGAGAGAGCCAGGGCTTCAATCATATCAGGCACTGTTATCAAACCCTTGTTATTATCTCAGGAGGAGGGGGAAAAATACACCCAATTCCCTCATGTCATAGGCCAATGACGTGTGGAAGTGGTTTTTTATAGCCTTGCTGCTGAATTGCATGTCAAAGAGCCCATTCAAAAAAAAAGATAGATAGGTAGATAGATAGTAACTTTATTGATCCCGAGGGAAATTCAAGTTTCCAGCATCACAGTTCCATAGTGCAAAACATGTTAGTAAAAAGGCAGTAAAAAAGTTAGTAGTGCAAAGTACAAAGTATAAAAATAATATGCCAGATATAAAAATACAAGGAGATGAAGAAAACTGTTAAAACTGAATATAGTGCAGGGTAACAGCTGTGATACAGGACTGTTAAAATGTGAATATAGTGCAGAAGAGGCTGTTAAATAGTGAATATAGTGCAGAAGAGACTGTTAAAATGTGAATATAGTGCAGAAGAGACTGTTAAAATGTGAATATAGTGCAGAAGAGACTGTTAAAAAGTGAATATAGTGCAGAAGAGACTGTTAAAATGTGAATATAGTGCAGAAGAGACTGTTAAAATGTGAATATAGTGCAGAAGAGACTGTTAAAATGTGAATATAGTGCAGAAGAGACTGTTAAAATGTGAATATAGTGCAGAAGAGACTGTTAAAAATGTGAATATAGTGCAGAAGAGACTGTTAAAAATGTGAATATAGTGCAGAAGAGACTGTTAAAAAGTGAATATAGTGCAGAAGAGACTGTTAAAATGTGAATATAGTGCAGAAGAGACTGTTAAAAAGTGAATATAGTGCAGAAGAGACTGTTAAAATGTGAATATAGTGCAGAAGAGACTGTTAAAAAGTGAATATAGTGCAGAAGAGACTGTTAAAATGTGAATATAGTGCAGAAGAGACTGTTAAAAAGTGAATATAGTGCAGAAGAGACTGTTAAAATGTGAATATAGTGCAGAAGAGACTGTTAAAATGTGAATATAGTGCAGAAGAGACTGTTAAAAAGTGAATATAGTGCAGAAGAGACTGTTAAAATGTGAATATAGTGCAGAAGAGACTGTTAAATAGTGAATATAGTGCAGAAGAGACTGTTAAAATGTGAATATAGTGCAGAAGAGACTGTTAAAAAAGATGAGGGTAAAAAAAGAAAAAGGCTCTTCAAAGGAGGACATATAGCCTGCAGTAGCAGTAGCAGCACAGGGTAAAGTTATATCAGTCAGTCAGGTGCTGCACAGTAAACCACACTGTCACATCTTATCTGCATGGTGCAGTAGTGACATACTGTGTTTACAGGATCAGATAAGCTGCAGCTCATTAGTGCGAAACGTAAACATCATTAAAACCATACCAGAACAACAACAAAAGTAGATATAAACAGGAACAGGATCAACAGCAGCGTGTATAAGATGACTTTACACTAAATAGTAAACTTACCAGCAGTTAAGTTGTGCAAACAGCTCCATTTGTCGACTGTATCATCTCTCTCTCTCTCTGCTGGTGACACTTTATTCAACTCCTCTGTGGTGTCAACTAACTGACTGACAGTAGTGAGGCTCGTCCTCAGGCCACGCCCACCAGCGCTGCAACCGACCAATGGCGTGTCAGGAAAGGGCTAACCAATCAGAGCACGTATATCTATGTAAACTATTATTGACGTCACAGGTGTTTATAGTTTAGATTAGATAGATAGTTTTTTTTTTTTTTAGATTTGCAATATATTGTTATTAATTGTTTTTTATTTGTTTGTTTGTTTAATTGACATAACAAACATTAATTACTTCTTTATTGTTTTCTTCCATTTACATGCATGTTCTTTTTAAATATCTATATATTGTAATTTGCTTAATTAATTGTATATATGTATATATATGTTTTGGTTTTTATTTTGTTCTTTTTTATTTTTATTTATTATTGAATTGGCGCTTTGGCAATATTGTTCACCTGACAGTCATGCCAATACAGCAAATTGAATTGAATTGAATTGATAGATAGATAGATAGATAGATAAATGGATAGATAGATGTATAGATAGATAGATCTTTTACTCCAGTAAAAGTACTAATATCACAGTATGCATTCATAATGTTACTTAAGTAAAATACAAAGGTATCAGCATTAAAAATATGAAGTATCAAAAGTAAAAGTACTCATTATGTAGAATAATCTATATTATATTATTGGATTATAATTATTGATGCATTAATGTGTTCATCAGTTTAATGTCTCATGCAGCTGGTAAAGGGTTAGGAGCACATTTTAATTACTTTATATACTGCTGGGTAGTTTAATCTATAATAATGCATCATTATTTATTAGTCGATTATATTTTGTATTAATAATCTGAATCTGTAACGTAACGAAAGCTGTCAGATAAATGTGGTGGAGTAAAAAGCACAATATTTCCCTCTGAGATGTAGTGGAGTAAAAGTATAAAGTAACAGAAAGTAGAAATACTCAAGTGAAATACAAGTACCTCAAAATTGTACTTAAGTAGAGTAGTTGAGCAAATGTACTTGATGTTGTAATGTTACTTTCCAGGACGACCTGAGCGAGTGTATTCAGTTGCATTCCACCACCGTACCCATACTTGCTGTATACATATATGTACACAATAACAAGTTGGTAATATACACACGCATTGCATAGATGATACATATACAATTATAAATATGCATTGATAATTTTTATTTTTCATTTATTTGAACATAAAAGTACCTAATTCCTTAATCTAATCTTCAAGTGCTCCAATTCCATATAATATATATGTACATACAATTTCAGTTTCAGTCAGGTGATCAGGGTATTATCCCTTTACAGCAACAACACAATTACATATATATGTTTTAAAATGTCATAATTGACAGTATGCAAAGTGCAATAAATCAGTTAATTTTTATAAAGGTATGTTTTAGCACCACAATATCAAATTTATATTTCCCATCTGTGCCCTTGGTGAAATAAAGGTTAGCACTTTGCAAGAGCTAAAATATGGTCTATACATAAATTCCATTACAGTTTTTACAAAGTGAGACTTCACCTCAGGCTGGACTGTTAAAGTATCTTCACCTGAAGTCAGTTGGAATGTCAACAGAGCCCCCTGCTGGTCATATTGATAACTCCAGTTAAACAGTGACTTCATTGTAACTCCTTAGGAGAAATGTTATCAGTAAATTCCCATGTGACATTAAACATTATGGCGTAACATTCAAGTTATAGAATATAATATTTACAAACATGATATTTACATATTGTGTAAGTCCATAGTGTCCATTCTCAGACATAGTCCCATAATCACCCCTAATCGGAGGTGTTACATAGTACAGTCTGGTCAACAGGTGTATAATTTCTGGTCATTCATGTCCATGTCAGTTGATCCAAAGAAAAGTTCTCAAACTATGCCACATGTTTGTAATTCCCTCTCCTGGCAGGTCCCGGGCTTATTTCAACATATTGTTGTCGCCACTTTGAGTGCCATCTCACCTGAGATCCTGCACTGTAGAGTCGCCCTGTTTGACCAGATTACATTCTGATGTTACTCTGGGTAAAGTCACTTCTCCATCAGCAGGAAACGAGGAACTGAAACCTGTCGAATGAAACTCGAACAGTTTCCTTAACAACAGTGAATGATTGCTTTATACAGAGGAAGCTGCACTGAGCATCATTAGAACTATTGTATCTCCAGTCATTCTTTGCTTCTCAGGCCAGGTCAGCTGTTTCCTGAGTACCCCTTCTGCACAAGTCCTCATGTTTCCAACAGATGCATCCCACTGCCGTTCATGTGATTTTTCCTTCTGCAATCAGTGTCTGTTATTCAGAGCATACATAAGTGCACAGAATATGTCCTTTCAAACCATCCAAACCAGTGGTGAGCAGCCTCAGGGAAGAGCCCCACTGAAAGTGACGATGGGCAGGCAGAGCAGGGAGCAGAAGCTGGGGTTGAGAGGCTGGATCTGTGCCGAGGATGGGGCCTTTCTTAGCCTCCAGTCAGCGGAACTGTCGGGTTTATAGCACACTGATATGTCACATCTATAAGGGAGGGAGACACATGAGTTAGATAAATAATGACACTTGTGAGTGGATGGTGTATATACAGTATGTGTGTATTTGTTTCTATTTATGTAGTTGGGTTCTGGCTGCAGAGGATGCAGGTGAGATAAGAAAATGCAGTTAGAATACAACAAGAAATAATAACAAGCCTGTCTCGTCTGTCTTTGAGACGAGAAATAATGTCTCTGACATATGAAACTCCTGAGAGATGTTTTTTTTTAAATTTATTTATTTATGTTGAAGACGTTAAAAGATCAGGGAAGCCTGTCTAGAGGGGCGACCACCACTTCACAGAACCATTTGTTTTGAAAGATTAAATACTTGTGGTGTACCACTTCTTTTCAGACACTGTGTACGTCTACATCAGTTCCTCTTTGTGTGTGTGTGTGTGTGTGTGTGTGTGTGTGTGTATGTGTGTGTGTGTGTGTGGACAAATTTCAGTTTTTCACATTTCTCGTTTTGAGACATTTTCAAATGACTTAAGATTTGGTTTTAAAGAAAAAGTGTGTAGTATTTAGGGGGATCTATTGGCAGAAATGGAATATAATATTAATAAGTATGTATTCTTTATCGTTGTGTTTTTGTTGCCTTAGAATGAGCTGTTTATATCTACATAGGGAGCGGGTCCTCTTCACAAAGCCGACTGGCATGTTTCTACAGTCTTTCTACAGTATCCCGTGTTTTCACGTTTTTGCGTCGGTCATCGTATAGTTATGCTACACACTTGGCACACAGAATAAGTTTCAGCTGGTTGCAATCTGCAACCTCACCACTAGATGTCACCAAACCCTACACACTGCCCCTTTAAGTTTAAGGTTAAAGTTAGATTTACATCCTGAGGTGTAGGGCTAGGGGCTATAGGGCATGCATTATGTCTATTAGGCTTCACACAATTACAGAAAGTGTGTATGTGCGTGTGTGTGTGTGTGTGTGTGTGTGTGTGTGTGTGTGTGTTCACACCTGGTGACACTCTGCAGTATTTTTTTCTCATCCTGGTCCAGACACACAGCAAAGGTTGTGTTTCCGACACCGCTGACCTGCACCTTGTCCACCTTCACCTCCGTCACGCTCAGCTGCTGCAAAAGGAAATAACAAATTAGAAACTAAATGCACTGCACATCATGAATAAAAAATTTGGAGAAGAAATTAAAATATATGCTACAGTAGATGGTGGAAAATTCCTTCAAAACTGTGCCAATATACTTGTACATCATTTGATATGCTATTCATTGCTGTTGCAGCGTGTCTGAGTTGTTTTACTTTTGTTTTTGAAGCACTTCTTTTTGTCCCTGAGTTGTAAAAAGAGCCTTGAGCTAAAAACCAATCATTCTGCTGAGATGTGTAACGGCTATTGCAAATTAAAGCTCCACATCTAAATGAGGTTAAGCTATAATGTTGAGCAGTTAATATTATTGGCAAAACACACAAGCAAAACAGACGCCTGTCTTGCCTGTGTTGTGGTTTTTTTTGTTCCATCAAGCTGTCTGAGTGAAGAACTTTGTTCTCAGTGTACGTGAGATGAGAGATTCAGTTGAGATGAGTTTGAGATGCTATCAAGAATGCATTGAGGTCTCTGTCTTTAAATAGACAATGTGTTGCAGAGTTGTTTGTGAAAACGTGTTGCTGCGGCACTTTTTTTTAACCACAAACCACCGCGACAGGCTGATGTCACGTCTTCAGTAGCTCACCTGGTTGTAGCCCTTCTTGCTTTTACAGTTCTGTCTCTTCAGGACCTCAGTCATCGTGAGCTGCAGGCACTCCATCTTTGAGTCTGACAGAGATTGATTTCATTCAATTATGAGTGCACTTACACATATGACAGTAATTGCTTCTTAATCACCTAATGCAGGTTTCAAAAGGAAAATATCAAGGGATTCCATTTAACATTAGCTGGAGCAACAGAATATACAGTGACTATGAGATAAATGAAGAAAATGAGTTGTTGAAATACTGACTTTCTAATGATAAATGTTTCTTTTTACCCCTAAACAGTAATTATTATGTTTATGTTACGTAGCTAATGTGCTGTCTCAATCAAGCACAGTTCATCATGTATTATAGTAGCCAGCGGCAGTAGCTTACCTAGTTCCTCAGGGTTCTTGCATGCTTTGGTTAAGTTTACGGACGTACAGACTTTGGTTTCTCTTTTCCACTGGCTTCTCCCACTAATCACCACCTGCATGGGAGGAGAAGATTATTGCTGTTATTACTGGAAAAAAAAAACTGAAATGAGAAACACCTGCTGCCTGACTACTACAGGAGGGAACAATATTTAAAACTGAGGAAACGTATCTAATGAAAGATAAGCAGTGTTGTAGTCAAGACCACCTAAACAGAGACTAAGTCATGACCAAGACCAGAGTGTATTGAGACCAAGACTTTGAGGGGTTGAGACTAAATCAAGACCAAGACCAGACCAGTGTGAGTCCCACGCTGCATGACAGACTTAAGATAAAATGTGGAGCATGCAAACCATATAGGAGCTGCTCAAATTGATCTGAAATATCCACATTCCCATAAAAACACCCACAGAAAACAAATGAAGATTCCTCCTATATACTGTATATGTAAGTGTGCTATGAGAAATGTCTTGATAAAATAATCAAAAGGCATTGCAGAGATGAATTTTGTGTGTGGGAATTTTTTCAACTGTTTTCTATGTGTAATCACAGTAATGATGTTAACAAATAAATCGGCCAATGCACAGGCAATTTAGTGATATCCCCGCAGTTGTGGTCTTGAAATAAAAATCCAGAGTCCTCTTTGTCTGAGACCGAGACAAGACCGATTAAAAATGTGATCGATTCTGAGACGAGACCTTCAAAAAGTGGTCTAGAGATCTGTCTTTGTCGAAGATGGACAGATAATGCCAGTAAAGAGGGACATCATTGTTACCAGTCTAATGCTTCATACCACAGTGACCACAGAGACAAAAGCTTGGTCAGGACAGTGCACGTGCTCATGACTGTTTAGCAGACTTTGTATTTTGGCACAAAATTTGGCGAGTCATTTCCTGGGTTTGGAGAAGTGGCCATAACCGAAACCAGTTGAATTAGGTTAAATGGGGTGAACCTGTGGTGTCTCCAAAAGGGTAATAGGATGGTTTTTTTCTGCTGATAAAATGGAGTATTTATGAATACTTTTCTTGTAAAGTGCAGCTTCAAGACATTCATTCTGATAGGGAATAAAATCACTCTCTTACCCTGTTGTACACCACGTCCAATGTTAGAGGCACTGCTTCTCGGTCACCGTCAATACCAAACCGTTTACTGGCAGCACCTATATAAAGATAGAAAAACACACACACTCATTAGTGATCCATGAGAGCAGTGTTTCAGTTCTACCGTTTAAAATAATGCTAAAATTCTGTTAAATATGACTACACACATTCAGACTTGTGAACAATTGAAGCATAATTAACACTGGGATTTTTGCCGTGACAGAAATTTTACAGACAGTATTCAATGAAGAAGATATTAAATTTGCAATGACAAAAACATAACTTTGCATGAAGAATATTGTGAGTAAATGAATAAAGCAAAGTCATTTTTTCACGGTAACTACCGGACATGAGGCATAAAGAGCGTTCCCTGAATTTTAACTTCTCAGAAGTGCAAGCGGTGGCGACAAGTGAAACTAAAAAAGTGGAAGTAGAATGAATCATAATATAGAAATAGCAGATGTTCCGCTGTCGTAAATGTAGTCCAGTCTCGACCTCATAAAACCTAATGATGCATTTCACTGCATGGAAAATGTGGAGGATTCCCTTCATTGCGGCACGGTTGCTAGGATACGTGCGTGTGTTTGGCTCGTGTGTCACACTCACCCATGGCCTTTATGGCTCGTGTTCCTGCGGTGTGACCCAACTCCAGGGAGTGGACGAAGACCTCGGTCCTCCTCTCTCCACCTGCCAACGTCAACTGCAACACCAAAGATCCTCAATCAATCACTGACATTTGGAGCAGCGTTACACTTTTTAATACCAACAACCAGAGGGCATCAGGGGCCTCATTACTTAACTTAAGTCTCAAAGATAGGAAAAATCTTCCTATTACAGAAGCAATTTCTAAAATCATGGCCGTGTCCTATCCTATCTCAGACCTCCTATCTTATCTTTACTTAAGAGATCCTAACTATAACTGTACATTAGATTCTTCATTCACCACTCGTCCTCTCATGCCTACATCTATGTTTAGAATGTACATGAGGCTGTCTGTATCTTTGATTACAATGTACTCGAGATGGACAAGCCATAATATCAACGGCTCTCACTTGTCACTTGCTAGCTAGCTTCATGGACAAAAGAAATGGGCGTTCAATTTTTCAATTTTTGCAACAAGGAGTCGAAGGCATTAATCGTGTCACCTTTTTAAATACAAATATACATATTAAATATATTAAAGTGTAAAACCAAAAATTGTAAATGTCATCCTAAACTGAGATTTCAGAGATTTCAGACTTTAGGAAGTTTCTGTAATGAGGCATCAGGTTCCTATTTTTGTTCACAAGTTTGTCTTTTTAAAATAGGTCGCTTGCAGGGATGCATACAGTATAGTGTGTTGTTGCTGTGCGTAAAAGTGTGTCTGACCTCAGCCTGATAGAGCTGGATCAGAGTTGGCCGGGCAGCGTAGCGGCAGTAGTACAGGACCAAGTCAGCCAGGATGGGCAGACGCTGCTCGTATGAACTATCATAGGACTCTGACTCCGTCTTTGAGGTTTGCTGCAGAGCAATACAAAACAATTAATACAATAACACAGTAAGATGACGTATGTATGTAGAGCCAAAACAAAACATTTTTGAAATGTGTTCATGCTCCAGGCTTTATCTATCTGCATGATAACAATTCTCTGGCATACACATTGGTTGGGAAATAGACGCCAGTGGCGATCAGTCATGTTCTTAGCTGGATAAACGTGAGGGTTAGTTTTAGTTTAGGAAGTGTAAAAGTTAGATTCCAGTTGTACCTGGCAGACGACGTTGGCAGGCAAGTTAAGCAGGCTGAGGGTGTTTCTTTCGTACCAAGGGTCCAACATGCCCAGGAGATGGGCAATGTCGTTAGTGCTGTCCCCTGAGCCCGTTAGGTGAAGATCCTGCTTAAGCAAAAGCAACAGTTACAACAGTGGAATCATCATATTTGTCTTTCTTTATTCTGTACAGTACAACTCAGCTCTTTGACAGCTTAGTAAATATGATGTCATAAACAAAACCTTGTGTTCTATGGAGCCTTTTTTCATATCTTTATTCAAGAGCGTGAGCGACTCTTTCAATTTGACTTATTGATTTCACGTTCAGATTTTGTAGTGCTTTCCCTCAAAATCCTGTCCTTGCACTCAAATAGCCCCTGCTTGCGCTTGAATTATCTCTCCTTCTGCTCAGACTGTATGTTTGCACTCAGATATATTATTATTATTATTATAAAGCCTTGGAAGGTGGAAGTGGAGGAACCTGGTTAAAGAGTAACCGCCAGTCAAGGACGCTCTAGTAAAGCAAACGCATCTCCAAAGAGGCAGGGATCATTTCATTGGTCAACACTACATCTGGCATTCTGTGGGTTGGGGAATTTTTACAGGGCTATTGCACAAAAAAATCTAAGAGCAGAGGAAAAATCTGAGAGCAGATGTTTCACAAGCACACAGAAGCACCCTGAGTGCAAGCAACAATATATCTGAGTGCGAGCATACAATTTGAGCAGAGAAAATCCAAGCACAAGCAACAACATATCTGAGTTCAAGAATACAGTTTGAGCAGAGCAAATCCAAGCACAAGCAGGGGCTATCTGAGTGCGTGGACAGGGTTTTGAGGGAGAGCATTACAAAATCTGAATCAATCAAGTCATGCTCTCAAATTGAAAGACCACACTCTTGTATAGGAAAAAAGCTCCATAGTGTTCAATGTATGACGTTTGGTTGGAGTACTCTTCTACTTACATTATACAGGGCTGCTCCTTTTGGCGTTCCAGTTTGAACCACAGGACAAGGAGACCTCAGACTCCCCAACCCCGCCGCTGAGTCCCTCTTCACAGGGACAAAGTAGAACTGAAGGTTGAAGACCCGGCTGAGCCGTGGACATGCACTCTCTCTCCTCCTCAGGCTATTGTAGGCTCGGGCCACCTTCCCTGCTACGTGATCAGCACCGAACACCACCACCCTCAGTGTGGTATTCTTAATGTCTTCATCGCTGCTTAGAATGGGCCTCCTTCTGAAGCAGACGTGTCTGAGAGTCTGACTTTGTGGCTGGAGGAAGGGCTCCGGACTAAGTAACTTGACTTGCTGTGGTAGAGAGTTGGAGCGTTTCCCTCGCACCATTGAAAGGTCTTTTGATTCTGTGTACCCTAAGCTTTTGGCCCGGGATAGCGACCGAGTGCTCCTGGGTTTGATGAAGATCCGGTACAAGTGCTGGCTGAGCCGAGCCTTGTTGGAAGACTTTGGCGAACTCTTTTCAGCGACGGGAGAGGAGGAGATATATTCGTCAGAATCTTCAAAGTAGTCGCTATCACCACAGACAGAGAAGAGGGACGGAGAGTAGGACTCCGAGGCTACGGACAAAGTGGAGAACATGGAGTCTTTGGAGGCGGTGGACAGGGAGGAGATGGTGGAGAAGGTGGAGGCGCGATGGTTGGCGCTGTAGCCGTTAGGGATCATAGACATTGAAGGCAATTCTACTTCATTTTCCTCCTCTTCTTTGTCTTCTTCCTCCTCCTCCTCTACATAATTTTCTGTCACATCCTCATCCTCATCATCATCATCTATGTCTACCTCCTCTTCCTCCTCAGCCTGCCCATTAGTGACCTCGTCATCAGGCTCATGTTCCAAAAGGATGTTCAGGACATCTGCAGGGATCAAAATAAACAATAAATAAATACTCAAATAAATAGAAATATGGTTTGCATTTCTGTCGTATAAAAATTGTGGATGGATTTCCTGGTGCTTAGAGAAGTAAGGAAAGCTGAATCTCCATCAGCTCAGAGCAGAAAGATAATTCCCATGTATGAATCAATAAAATATCTTGCAAAATACTTTACCAAAGTTATCTTTTTCCCAGTGAAACATGTAACACTTGGCTGTAGGCAAGGGTAGAGTTTGTAGCATTCCTGAAAGGGACGACAGAAAAAGAGAAAAATAACAGCCTATTAGAGCAATGTCCACTGGAAACTGGAATATTATGATATGATACACTGTATTTATATCCCCCAGTTCATGAAATCTGCCCTCTTACCATCAGACTTCCTTCCATTGGATGCTGGGATCCTCATGCTCTCCCTCAGTTGCTCGAGTCCCTGGATCACATGACTGCGGCCCTTCAGAGGTTCTCTCATGGCAGCGGCCGTCTCTAAGACATCACTTACCGCGGAGAAGATCTCACCCAATTCATTCACAGGTTTTTCCTGCAAAGAGTATTCATGATATGTTAAAGTAAAGGTACACATCTTGACACATTCCTTTATTATGGTCCTGTCTAATTCTTTAAATAGTTACACACTCTCTAATGGTTTGGCTTCTTCAAAAGTATGGATGTAACGTACAGTAGATGCAATGCTACACATTTCCTTGGTATTGCTTATATGGTAGTATAATGCAAAAAGCCCTTTTGCAATTATCTTGAAATACTATAAACTATTGGTATTCATTTTAAGGGGAGACATCCCAGACAAAAACATTGTTTTACATACATACATTAGGTTTTGGGCTATTTTGCTTCCATAACATGTCTTCTCTCAGACTAGTGGAAAGAAAACATCCAAAATACACATGTAGGTGTTTATTTTACTACACTTTGGTGGTCTGTAGAGTTCTACTAAATTCGCCAAAAGTTAGCTTTAGATAAAACCTCATTCGCGTATTTGAATATAGTATTTCAGAAAACTTGTTATACAACAAAATAATTGTCTTAATGTAAGTAATCAACATTTTTTACCCTATTTACCTGGAGTGTCTCCCCTTAAATGCATATAAGCAGGGTTTAAAGGTAAATGTAGTTTTAACTGATATCCGTATATAAATAACAATTGATTCCATAATGTAAACCCCAGACAACAAAGGAAATTTCAAACACAAATGTATACTCAAAATATCATTCAATTGTGCTTGAGAACTATCTATAGACTCATGTCCTTTATATATAGTGCAGAGCTCTGAGCACATACCTGCAGGGCTTCATGGATGCTGTGTAGAGGGTACTTGGTGCCTAGTGTGGACTGGAAGGCGTGTTTGATCAGGGTGATGTAGGTCTCTTTCTGCGAGTGCTGAATGCCACTGAGCTGCTCAGCCACTGAGAGAAAGTCAGCGGGCACCTCGGATGGGTTCATCAGCAGCACGGTCCTGCAGGGAAGCACACAGACGGGTTCACTAGCGATCACATGTGAGAACATGCGTGCAAATTCACATGAAGATGCACACAGGATGCTATGGTGGAGGTGGTGGTGGTGCGTGGTGGTGGTGCATGGTGGTGGTGGTGGAGTAGGGAGATGAAAGGGGACTTTCCAGGATAGGAAGTGCTAACCACCTACGTGCTATAATTCACTTTTTACTTTATGGATCCTGAGTGCTGTTTTTTTTTTTACTTCAAAGGTATCAGATCAGATAACGTTACTGTGAACCTTTGACATGTATGAAAAGCCCATTTTACCAAGAAAGCAGAAGGTGCAAAGATAACACACAGTCTGAACTGGACTGAAAATAAATTGTCACAAACACGCCACTGTTCAACAACAAGGCTGTACAAACACGTTTTACATGTGCACTCATACAGAGTCGGCCCTTTACAAATATATGTGTCTGAATATCACCAGTACTTGTTAAACATGGCAGCCTGCGATAAGTCACAGCTGAGCCAAGAACCTGAAGAGCTTTTTATTCTACATAAGTCCTAATTTGTGTATACATCAAGTACATACAGTATATTCTACAGTTCTACAGTTTATAGAGTAGGGCTGGGCGATATGGCCAAAATCTTCTATCATGATATAGGTAATTTCATATCTTGATAGCGATATATATCACTATATAGCATGTTTTCTGGTAAGTGAAAAAACAGTCTATAACCACATGGTAAAAAACTATTTTTGTATTCTCCTGTGTGAATTAAATACTTTACAAATGAAAAGCATTTCTTAATTTAATAAAGAACTTTAGTGAAAAAGTAACATAAACAGTTTCAAGTGAAATTACAGTTAAAAAATAAATAAATATTTCCATAAATCGCATTGAACTGAGTGTTAATGGAAAGTGTGATGTGAAAACAAAACCGCAATCTTCAAATGTTATATTCCATTTAAATATTTCACATGAGATTTTCTGAGAAATTTCAGTATGTATGTGCTTGTTATTATCAATTTAGACAACGTAATTGTGTATCTCGATATATGATTTCATCACGATACAATTCCATTGAAAGACAATAAATTATCATATTGAACTATCGCCAAGAGAGTACAATAGTTGTTTTTTTATTGTGTGAACTTACATGATCTTGGAGCACTGGCTGGGGGTGTTGAGGGACTGTTCTTCTCTCACGAGTCTCTGAAAGGAAATCCCTGTGAGGAAAATAGAAGTACTTTTTACATTTACTTGAGCAAATTTCTTTAAAATAATACTTTTACTACTATAATACTACTATTCTCAAACTATTTTCTACTAATGTCTGTTAATAAGTGGCTGAAAATGTGTGAAAACATAATGGGGCTGTCACATATCCACCATGGTTTCATATTTGATGCATTTCTTAACACTGTAATTACAAAATTAAGTTAATAATAGATTTAGCACAAATATTAAACCAAAATCAAAAAAGGACTTCATACTGTGTCTTTATGTCTGAGAGATCTTAACAAAGAAACACAGGGATGTATTCAAAAAAGCTACATAAAAAAAATCACTCATTCATTCAGTTCATTCAAATGAGTTCATTCAGTATGTCGCTGTGTTTTTAGTACTTCCTTTGACCCTTCCTGTTAATTTCAGGGTAGGTGTTTTCACATGTGGCTTCTGCTTTTTGGTTTTATAAATGCTGAAGCTTCATCCGCTTTCAGGCAGTGCTCAGTTCGACCTAAATCTTTATCATCTTCCTGTTATTGATGTTGTTGCCTCTGGTGTTTGTGGCGTAAGCAACATCCTTTTTGCACTGGAGTCATCCCTAATGCATTTATTTGACTTGCCACTAGGGGGAGGGTGAATACCAGGGTTGAAAAACGTTGAAGTGGTGTTTCAGAGACTCAGTGCAGACTGGTAGAGATATAAACACACACACACACACATTGGCATGGAAAAACCCATTATATTTACCTGGGGCCTTGATCTCCAGCTGTAGTGTGGAGAGGAGGTTTCTACACACACTGCAGTAAGGCTCAGGCCACGTGAGGAAGCAGCGAAACACCTCAACAGCTTCCTCCAGCAGCTCTGTGCCTGGAGGACAGTACGGTGTCTGCAAACGAGGCACAAATCATGTATTTTAGTGGGGATCAATTAATGGACTCCTGCATTAGTGTGGATCAACCACTCTCATCAGGTTCATCACAGCAGCTGATAATAACTTGTAAAATATTTTGTATTATAATATCCTGATGGATCAGATTGGTAATAAAACCTATTAATGTGATATATAACTGGCCTTTATGCCTTCATAAGAGGTGCAATATAACTTTAACTGGCAGTGTCATTACAATATTGCCTTATATGTGATAGTTTTCTTGTTCCGTTATTACATTACTGCTCAATTTTATCATTACAACATCAACTACTAACATGTCACGTATCGTGTGAGGTGAGTAAGTAGCTCAGTTTGGTGTAATAATGTGCTGTTATTTCATTAGCTACTGTTTTATTATATCACAGGCTTCTATGTCAATAAACCGCCAAAGGTACAGTTGTCACGTCATTACAAAACCTCAAAGCTGTAATTTTATCAGTTGCTACACGCTTCAAACTAAACTCTGGGGTTTTCAGTTCCTACTGAAAATAAACACACATCTCTCAAGAAGTATGTTGCAATTTAGTCAAAGTAATTAGTGTAAAAAATAAATGTATAGAGTCATGTTAACGTACGGAAGCAATCAAACAGTGGCTTCTTCTTTTGGCTTCTGTCTAACCCGTAATATATCGATTTCCAGTGACATGTGTACTGTTAACTGGACTGGACCACTTGATTTTTAAAACAGCCTGACTGAAAAATTCAAGCAAACAGGTCTTGTCAGGCCAGTGCGTGTTGTGCGTGACTGTTTTTCAATTGTACTAGAAGCTTTTGTCACAGTAACACATCTGAAAACGTCACAGCGGTCTGAAGTGAGGAACTAACTAACCTTTTCATAGTGCTCTTACACATGTGAAACACTCTGAATGATACTGAGAGGTGAAAGAGGTTTAAAGGTTTTGATAACATCTGGATGAAGATTTGTACCTGAAGCAACGTGGAGGAGAACATGATAGCGAGGGGAGCCACCAGCTCGTACTGACATTGCTCTTGAACCTGAACTCACACACATTGGCAGAGACAGAAAGAAAGAGAGCAGCGATTAAGTTAAACATTCAGTCATTACAGTAGTGTTTCACAGCAGTGAGGACATTACTACACAACATGTACAATATGGACAATATGTGACCTTTGATCTCCCACCTCTTTGGTCTTTCTGATGATTTGTTGTAAGAGGATGAGGGAGTTCTCTGGGTCCCTCTTCACCAGCTCCTCCAGGCTCCAGCGGTTCATTGATTGACCCGCCGAGCACATCAGCACTGAAAGATTCAACATGCACAGACAGCCACACGTTAAACATAGAAAGAGAAATAGAAGTCACATCTTTTGCTCCAACCCCAAGAAGACAATTTTACTGTAACTTCTCAAGTCGTGAGTTTACCCATAACATCTTTCAAAACTAGAAGGGCACTTGGCCAATCCGCTCCAAAATGTAATGGGTTCTTCCTTCTCCCATGCTACACCCTTCCACCAAGTTTCCTGAAAGTCGGGCGGGGAGTTTTTCTGTAATCGTGCTGACCAGCAGACAAACAAACCGAACCGAAAACATAACCTTGGTAATAAAGCTCTGTGGATATGAGAAATGAACGACGACTTCGGCAATATCAAAATCAATTATCAGTGTACACGTGCAGAGGTTAGTAAACACTTCAAATGTATGTCGTAAGGGTTACAGCAGACTGGTAGGAGACAGAGTCCATCATTAAGGATATTCAATAAAAAGTGAGGCAGCAGCACCACTAGCCAGGACAATACAAAACTGTTTGTACCCCAACAGAGCCAAAAACTAGTGATGCTGGGTCAGTTGTTGTTGCACTCTGACTACTGCAGAGGAAGTCTGTAACTATATCTGTATATGACCGGCAGTGTAAAAATATGTATTTTGCTATTTCCCATCATTGCTAAATGGGGCTGGTGTGTATTCTGACAGCAGCAGAAGCATGATGAGTATGTATTGGTAGTTGTGCTGTGCATTATAATAATACAAGTAAACCTTATACTGTTCTTTTTAACATAAATGTATGTTTTCTGAAGAGAGACAGAGAGCTCAAACTAAAAGTTTCTCAGCTTTTATTTAACCAGGTATAAATGACATTGTGATTAAAATCTCCATTTTCAAGAAAGCAACTGTGAAACCATGCCTTGCCTTAAATTAACCAAGTTATCATGATGTCCGACAATTTATATTCCTTCTGTACATTGTTCCACGTGGAAGAGACATTGTAGAAATGTATTTTGTCCTGAGTACCAGGATTACAACAACACAAGTCTATCTGAGAGCGCAGACCATATTGGTTTTGGTTTCTGAGGATGTACTGTATGTACGCAGGAGGAACCAGCCCAGGGTGAAATTCCTGAATATGCACATACAGTTGTAGCATACAGGGGTGTGCAAGCTTCTCCCAGAGACAGAGGATAAAGCACAGACATATAAATTATCCAAATATTTGAAGGTTAACTTGTTCCCAAGATGAGCTGTTGTTCAATATTTACTACTTAGAATCTTACTGGTGATGCAAACTGGTAACCGTTGGCACTCTGAGTATAATCAGCTAAACTCTGCTTATAATCTGCTTTATAGATGACATCAAGTAGACCATCAACATAAACTCTACGTCCACTCCATGACCATGAATGTATTCTAAGCTCAGTCTTCATTAACCCTAACTTTACTGCACATCTCACATCTTTATTGCACATCCATGTCACCTATGTATAAGTACGGACATTCAACTGGAGCAGCAGCTTTTTGCATATTATCACAACAAAATGAGAACATATACACAAACACTTAGAATTCATTGCAATCGGAAAATTCAGTTGAGATGAGACATGTCATTCCAGTTGTGAAATCCAACAAGTCATAGCCTAAAGCAGTGAAAGTGCATCTAATATCATCAAATAGACATAACCATAAACGCCCCTTTTTATTTCCTGTTGCAAAGTTTGTTGATGCAGTATCTGACAGGAAGTAAAGCTGTTGCCCTAGCAACGGAATAAAAAGGTCTACATCAGTGGGCAACCTCCGGGGTCTGAGAAGTGAAGCCAATATGAAGTGCCATGAACTTGCATTCTTTCTAATAACCAGCAGGGGGCGACTCCTCTGGTTGCAAAAAGAAGTCTGATTGTATAGAAGTCTATGAGAAAATGAGCCTACTTCTCACTTGATTTATTACCTCAGTAAACATGTTAAACATGAATTTATGGTCTCAATCGCTAGTTTCAAGTCTTCTTCAATACAGCATGATGTTCATTTAGTCAATTATGGTCCCATTTAGAGTCATATAGACCATAAAGCAGTGGATGCTTTAGGGCGTGGCTACATTGTGATTGACAGGTCGCTATCATGGCGTTGTCCAGTCTGGGAGTTGTCTGTGTTTTCGTTGTAAAACTTTCACAGTGTGTTTTCAGTTCATTAAAAGTTAATTATGACCTTTTTGATTGACTGGAAATGTCTTATTCAGCATTCGGTTGTATTGAGCTCCACCCTCTCGTGTCACTTCTGGCTGCAAAAAGACAAGATGGTGACGGTGTCAGTCAGTCTTGCGTTGGGTCTGAGACTGACATGAACCACAGGCTGGTTTGCAACTACTCACAGCAGGACTTTAAAGTCTATAACTGTCAGCGCTGCTGCACTTCAGGGGTGTGTTTTTATCACCTTTTATTCAGTGCGTCAGTTAGGGTGTTTGTTAGGGCAGATTTCCTGTTGCTAGAAAACAGAGCGAATGTATCCTCATCAAAAGACGTGTTTTGGTACTAGACATAAATAAATAAAATAAAGACGAGTTAAAGTGAAATCTACAAAAATTGGGGATAACTAGACACATATCACTATTGGACAGGTTAAAAGTGTGGATTAAAAATTTTTTTTTTTTTTCAAGAAAAGCACATTGGAAACTTGAATTCACATTATAGCTTTGGGATGTAAAGGAAGGAGAAGGTGTTGAGCTCTGATGGCAAGTTTTCTATTACAGTGTGAAATGGAAACATGAGATAAAACAACAGGACAGAGCTGTGCCTACAGAATCTCAAACCACACCAATCTGACGTCTGATTGCTGACGCCTCACGAGCGCCTTACTTTCCATTTGATCCCTCGATCTCAACGACTCCGACTGCATCTCTAAGGAGCTCAGGTTCCGAGGAAGTAACACATCAGCAGTTGTTCAGGTCACACCCAAATGTTTTCCAAGAAACTTGCCAGTTGCTGTATTTTTTCTAAAGTCCTCTGCACCCATGGAGTTATATCTAACATCTCTACAGGTTAGAGGTGTATTTGCATCATGAGTAGTTACTGGAAAGCTGTGCAGGTTTATGTTTGATGAGATGCCAGCACTGAAAAACAAAGCTGCAATTTTCAAATTATCCTATTTAGATGTAAATTTGAATTCAGTGTTATCACGCTCATAGACAACACGCACATCCCTGGAAATCTTCTAAACAGAAGATGGAGGCATGAAGTGAAGAATAAAACAGCTTCAGCGATCTTTAAATGTCACAAATCACATCATGATCGTCTATCAGGGTATAAACCCTAGAACGTCACTGTATGTAGCACTGGTTGATGTGTGGGATGCTGATGCCGATTTAATCTTCTGCCCTTCTTTTACACACTACTGCGCCACAGTAACTATCAGCCCCATGATGCCTCACTCACACTGCGGTCTGCGCCACCACTTCCTCCCAGCTGTCTATTCACACAACTTCCTCCAGCACCCAATAACACGTTCTCCCCGATGATCTGACAGCAAGAGTGTCATCAACAACACGCTCAGGCACCCATACACTCGAACACCTCGTATGCTGGCTGTCTGTCACAAGCTGCCCGCGTGTTGAGAGAGCGAGAACAAACAAACTGCCTTCGGTTCGAGTCGGCACTGTAAACAGCGCATATCACATTCAAATGCGTGTACTTGATATTTCTGAGAAGAAGTGTTGTTTGTACCTTCCTAGAAACAGAGGGCACTTGAGCAAGACTGCTGAATTGTTGCAAGTGGCTCTAGATTAGCTAAAAAAAAACATGAATAAAAAGATGTATTTCCATCCATAGGTCCATCAAGTGTCCCAATAAACTATTCCAGTGAGCAAGCATGCACAATATCAGGAGTTCCCCTAAATGGAATGCAGCCATCATCAATAATATTAAATACACCGCGCTTTTCCTACTCAAAATCAGGAATAAAGGTTGATTGTAATCATGCTAAAAAAACAAACATGCTTCTGTATCAAGTCCTCGTTTTTAAGATGCAAAGTTTTAATCATAGGAATGGACGTAGTCACTGTGACGTGGTTTGTGGACTGCCGTTTTGAAGCCTCGAATTCAGCATTTTGTTACAGTCGCCATCTTGTTTTTTTGCAACCAAAAGTCACACAAGAGGGTGGGAGTTAAGCACAACCGAACGCTGAATAACACATTTTTAGGCGACAAATATTACAGTTAACTTTCATGAACTGAAAACACAATGTGAAACGGTTAAAGTTGTAAGACGAAAACAACGGGCAACACCCAGACAGGACAACACCGTGGTAGCGACCTGTTAATCACAATGTAGCCACGCCCTAAAGAAACCCTGCTTTATGGTCTATTTGACTCTAAATGGGACCATAATTTACTAAATGAACATCATGCTGTATTGAAGAAGACTTGAAACTAGCGAACGAGACCATAAACTCATGTTTACAATGTTTACTGAGGTAATAAATCAAGTGAGAAGTAGGGTCATTTTCTCATAGATTTCTATACAATCAGACTTCTTTTTGCAAACAGAGGAGTCGCCCCCTGCTGGCTATTGGCACTTCAGCATTGGCTTCACTTTTCAGACCCGGAGGTTGCCCACTGGTTTTAACTGAAAAAATGCATCATAATTCCCACAGAAATTGCAGTAATTAGTTGTTGTTATATGCTGCTGTCCTCATCACTACTAGTGTCGCCCTGTTGGAGTCTTACCATTCCAGTGGTGTGCTGCCGTGGGACTCTGCCTCAGCCCGTCCAGACACCTGTCCAGAGCATGCTGGATCCTGTCCTCTGTGCACGACGTGTGCTGCATCTTCACCTGCTCAGGTTCTGTGGAAGGATGGGACACAGAGCTGGTATTAATGTAAGTAATATCTACTGTTTTATACATTCCCATTCATGGATTCTGTGGAATATTATCTTCAGGTCAGATGGTATGCGTGCATAATGTTCACATGCACACACGCAGACAAACATGAACCTCTCCTTCCATGAACAGTGTCTGTTATCACAGCTGTTTTGCATGAAGGCAGATCACCCGGTAATTATGAAAATGAGTCTAAGGAGATACACAAACCATAACATACCGCGTGTGTGTGTGTGTGCTCGTATGGTTGCACTTGTTTCTTGTACAGTTGGTTACCAGTGCGGCTATGTGTGTTGGTGTTTTGGGGTGTTTTAATTGCTGTGTGGTTGGGTTTATGCATGTTTATGCTACTGTATACTTATATTTATGTTGTTTACGCCACCTGTGTTCTTATGTTTATGCCTCTATTTTTATATTTTGTCTTTAAATGTAAACCACTTTGAGTTTACGTGTAATGAAATGTGCTATATAAATAACATTGCTATTAAAGGGACATTTCTAAGAGGAAGGAGAAACAGACACGGAGTTGCTTGTATTGCTGTTCTGTTGCCATAGTACCTGAAATGTCACATGCAATACAACACATATGATTTGACGCCTGTTCTGCCTCCAATCAGTGATTTTTCCGAAAAGTCTTTTATGAAAATGAGCCATATTAGCTACCATGTTCTGGGATATATTTGAAATATTAAATTATACCATGTCAGTTTTCTGCCACAAACCATACACATAGGAAGATTGACAGTTTTACAAAAAAAGGAGCCTTACTGAAACTCTTATCGCACAGAGGTTGAGTAAAAAACATGATGAACAACACGTATTACTAACTGCAACATTTAGGCAAATCAAAACAAACCCACAATTGTCACAGTATGACTTTTCTGGAGGGGTAAAAGAGAGAAACAGCCCCTGAGATTTCAGATTTATAATCAGTACCACACTCAGCACAGTTGTGAAACAATGCTGTGCATCAGACAGACATGGCGAAAACACTCAAACGTATAATTCCAGTATGACCACAACGTTGTTAAGTACATCATGTCTTCACCACGGACACATCAGGTTGAGCTGAACTTCACTTTTATAACTTTCAGTTTATCAGTGCATTGGGCTGTTTCCAGGTGTGGCAAGTTGTTTCAGTTCTGTTATGAAGGCATCTCATTGGAGGCGATATGCGTAACGAGACGCTAGGGACGTCCCATCGGTGACTTAAAAGAGTCAAGTGACAGATTTATCTTTTAGGGTCGATAAACAACATTCACGCTGGCAGGTGTTTAATGACACAGTTTGAAAGCTGCGACCCCAACCAACCAAAACCAAAAGTTAACCCCGACTGCTGCTATACCCAAACCAAGGAAAATGTTTCAGTAGAAACATATGCTCAACTGTACAGTGATCACTTCTTCACTGGTAACTACAACATTGCAAAAGCTTTTGGAATTCCCCTGAACTTCAGGGTTTTTGTTGGGGAACAGCTTGCACCCGATACGTTCAGACTCAGAATAACTTCAGTAAAGAAGCAGATAGTCAACACAATGACCACCTTTACACCTGGCTATAAAATGTGTTTTGGGTGATTAGATTAGGGCTACAACTAACAATTATTTTCATTGTCGATTAATCTGTTGATTATTTTTTTCGACTAATCGATAAGTTGTTTGGTCAGAAAATGGTGAAAAATGTCCCAAAGCCCAAGATGACATCCTCAAATGTCTTTTTTTGTCCACAACGCAAAGATATTCAGTTTACTCTGATAGAGAAGTAAAGAAACCAGAAAAAAATCCTATTTTAGAAGCTTGAATCAGAGAATTTGGACTTTTTTTTAATTAAAAAAATCACTCAAACTAATTAATCGATTATCAAAATAGTTGGCGATAAATTTAATAGTTATCAACTAATCCATTATTCATTACTCTTTGCAGCTCTGGATCAGATTGCAGTCAGATAGTGCTTGACCACATGAAAGTACAGATGTAAATTAACCCAAAACACATTGAGGATGGATTGCGATCCAATCGGCCGAGGTGGTCAGGGACACATTGTGACCACATTAAACACAAGAGTAAATGCAATTGCGTTTTCAATCCACATACAACAACTACGTAGGCGGAAATAATCGCGCAAACTAGAGATGTTTAGTTGTTCGAGCTGGAAAAAAACGATCAGATCTCAATGTGGACACAAGGGACACATATTATTACCAGGTGTAAATGTAATCAGGTTAAATCATATCTAAATACAATCTGAGGCACATTTTAATGCCAGGTGTAAAGAAGGTCTATGTTACTGCCCTGTCGTCACTTATCGGGGAATCCCTGTCTTGTCGAGCTCTTTGAGTTTTGGGGAAGTTGACAATGAATCCATTTGTTTATCACACGAATGGTGTTAATGGTTATGTGCAGCCAGACAAGGCAACGAAAACAATTTGGTTAAATCTGTTACTTTCCATACATTTCAACTGCAGCTCTTCAAGTGTGCATGGAGCATCTAGCCAGTGTCTCGTTTTACCTCATTATTTAGAGAAATTAAATATCCTCTTTTTGGAAACATACAGAATTTCTTTTGCTTTTTGACGAGAATTGAATTTTATGACATTGTTCATTTAAACTTAAACTTTAAAATGTTTAAATATGAACTCTGCATTTAACCCATCCTTAGCATTCACAGGAGCAATGGGCTGTTGTAAGGCGGTCGGGGAGCAACTTGAGGTTCGCTCAAGGACGCTAAGAGGACCCTTAATTAAAATAACCCTTAAATAAAAATAATTATTCATTATTTTAAAATAATAATTATTTATTTTAAAAGAATTATCTTTATTCATTTTTTTTATTATTATTATTATCATTTAAAATAATTTCAAGAATACTAGGATGACCTGGTTCAGTGACTGACAGTTTCTCTAGATGGGAATAGGGGAGTGACTGAGTGAATGGGATGTATTGATAAAAAAAGAAAAAGAAAAATAGTTTGGATCAAATTTGGATTTAGAAAATATTATGAAAGCTACAGTGTATTTTATATTTTAGACAAATACCAGAATTGAAGATGTAACATTTAATGAATATTCATTGTACTACATGGTTGTCGGTAATGCATCATGTTGCTGCTTGATATATTTTTAAAGCTTCTCTTACCTCATCTTAGAGTTTTACCATGGAAATACAGTATGTGTCGTGCGCAAATAACGTCTAAATTTGAGAAGCAGAACATCACCACTTCCCTAAAGAACCTTTATAAAGATTTGCCGTTTTAGAATTTGACCAGCTTAGCAGTTTTTTGTGTGTGACACATACATAACTAAATCGTTTTGATTATATTAATCAGAGCTAAATGTGCACACATTATTCATGAGTGATGAAAAACGTAAGCATTCTGTGTGTTTGTTAACTGCGTCTTTACAGAGTAAAATCAGCAGCACACAGAAAAACATCAAAAACAGATTTGACTGATTACATCTTCTCAAAATTTCCCCACAATGTGACAAATTCCCCATTTCACATGAAAGTTAGAAATAAATGAAAGCTGTCAAATGAATTGCGCTAATGAATGACTCACTCGCTCTTAAGCACCCACTCACCCAATAACCTGGCCTGACCACACACATACACCCACTTTAAAGCAATGGTTTGACATTTTGGAATATATGCTTATTTGCCTCTTTCACTAAGAGTCAAATAAGAAGATTGATACCACTCTCATATTGGTCCGTTAACTTAGCTTAATTTAGCATAAAGAGCGGAAACATGAGGAAACGGCTTGCCTAGTTTCGTCTGAAGGTGGCTGAGCAAAATCCATCTACCAGCACCTGGATTTTATTAACCTCAGACGGAGCCAGGATGGCCGTTTCTCCCATGGACGTATAAAACTGGATACAGCATTCGAGGCGGGGCACGTTCATTCTTATGAAAGTTGCTCAGTGGCGTATGAAGCAAAAAAAACTTGACTTCCGAGAATGGAAGGATTAGGCTATTAGGGCATTTTACAACTTTTAGGACCTGATGATTTAAATGAGGGCTGTTCAAGTGTTCGTACTGGGATGATGATTCACCTCCAAAAAACAAAACGTATCTGCAGAGTTACAGACGTCTCTTTTCCAATGTAAGTCTATGGGAAAAACCCTTTTTGGGCTCAACGGCATCAAGTGACAGACATGGAAATTGTTGTTGTTCCACAGTTATTTGTTCCACTCCTTTACAAGCTTTATGCTAAGCTAGCTAAGCTAAACAGCCGATGATACCAAGTGGTATCGATCTTTCCATCTAACGCTCGTCAAGAAAGCCTGTAAGCGTAGCCTTTTTCCCAGAATGTCAAGCTCAACAGTCAACATAAAAGTGAACACAAACACACCTATTGAAATGTTACACAAACCATTGTCCATATATCCACACATGCATATACAGTATCCACACACACACATACACTGTAGGCCTACAAACATCCGACCTGCCGACCTCATCATTAACTCAGAGGCAGGAAGCTCATGCAAAAAGTTCAGAAGGGCAGAGGAATGAAATTCAATTATCCCCCACCACTTCACTCCTTTTCCTACAGTTACCATTCAACAACAATACCAACAGCTCCAGAGGTAAACACATCAATGAAGCCCTTTTTCTCAGCGGGCCCTCCTCCCCAGAGAGAGGCATTGTGTCTAAGAGGTGTCCCGAGTGGCACTGAGCGGGACTGTAGAGCCGAGCGTGTCGGACACTTGTGCTAAGGGCTGCGCTCATTGTCGGGGCTGGACAGAGCTGGACGAGAGCCCGGCCGGAGTGGAAGGAACTAATAAGTCAGAGCCGTGATGACTCCTGCATCCAGGAGCGGGTTCAATGGAGACGTGTAACAGTAATAAAAGGTGGTGAAGACCTCA
Source organism: Sebastes umbrosus (assembly GCF_015220745.1). NCBI lineage: Eukaryota > Metazoa > Chordata > Actinopteri > Perciformes > Sebastidae > Sebastes > Sebastes umbrosus. Next base: position 8,253,930 of record NC_051271.1, read on the forward strand.
TATATTGTGGCAAGATGCAGTGAAAGTGCTGTTCTGATGTTTATCAGTACTAGTAATAGTTCTGCTAATGACATCAAGTTACGGTTTCAGCACGTGTGTCTTTGTGATTTTACAGCCTTTTTACACAGAACGGTACTGGAATGATTTTATTCTCAAGGAAAATTTAGACACAAAGGTGTCACAAAGATTTTATATGCTAAGTTTTTGGTAATGTATGAATCATTTAAAGTCACCTTTGATCATTTTCATAAAAAAATAATTGAAAATTACATCCCTGAAGGTCGGGGTAAATGTGTCATACCAAGCATCATAATTCAACAAGCTTTATTATACTGTGTCATCAGAGGGCTGGGTTACCATGGTACTGTGAGTGGTGCCACACTGATTGGGATTTTAGCTGAAAAGGTCCATCCCAACTCCAGCAGAGTGTCATTATAGTTGTTTACGTGGAGTTGCTAGTGGTGTTGCGAATGCACAAGTCTGTGGTGTTTCATAAGAGGATGTATGCAGCACATCCCTAAGAGTCAACAAGGTCACTTCCACTTTTTCATGGGTTGCAACTTGCAACAGTCAGACAATAACAAGCGGTGCTCGCGTAGTGATCGAAATCAACTAGGGTCAAGTCTTTCCCTCCTCTTCTCTGCTGTCTCTCTCCTCTTTACAAGTATCAACATTTCCCAGATGAACCGAACCACTGCACCTCCACCTGTGTCTCTCTTTCTCTTTTTTTCCCTCTCCTTCCATCTCCTCGCAGGCTGCTTCCCATCTCTCCCGCTGATCCCATTACCAACTGCTTCCTAACAGGAAGATACTTCCTGCTAAGCTGAGGAAGCAGGTGCCTCCCTATTGTTGTGGTGTGATCAGACTCCCAGATAGACTCCCACAGACCAGGGAGGAGAGCTTGTGTGTGTGGATATGTGTGTACAGTATGTGTGCCTGTCATTTTTATTGATGGATAGAGTCTGATATTCACATCCAGAGCTGTTACCCCCCCCCCGCCCCTCTCTCCCCACTGACCTACTGGATGTGAACTGACCTCTTATGGCTTTAGGAAACAACAGCGGCCCGACTCCAAAGCTCTCCTGTAACTAAGTGCTTCCCTTTAGTTCAAACAACCGCTACCGGTGAGAACTCACCAGTCTTGAGTGTGAAGCATAAAAACACATCCCTGAGGCAGCTGAAACCTTTTGTGTTTGCCATCATATCACAAGATCTTCATCAGCTGACAGTTTGCCAAGATGTCATGGAATTGCAAATGTTGAAATTGTTATTTCTATGCACTTCAAGGACTTCTTGTTCCTGGTGGTCATGAGGTGAGATTGTTTTGTGAACTGCTGTTCCCAAGGTCAAGGATAAACATTTTTTATCTGCAGGCAGTTTTAGCAAATAAATCTTTAATATTTAATGCAATTTGGAGATGATTCTTTCTGTGTTTTTGTGCAACATCTTGCTGCACTGTTGTATAATCCTTTCCTTCATGGTAAACTTACTCCATTAGAACTACAGTATATGCAGCTACTGTACAGAAGTGACTCAAGTAGGAAGTTTTGCAGCCCTCATTCCCAGGCCGTCAAATACCGAGATTTTGTCACGCCCGTTGGTTTTTGGTACCGCCGCACACGGCACCCTTTAGCACCGCTATGAGATGCATCGGGCGTTGCAATGACACTAATGTAAACCCATCCGCGGCAACAGTAAACGCACTGAGAAAGTGCGCCATGGGTGTGGTGACGTAGTTAAAAGAGCGAAAAGACACACCTGGCAGGCGGGAAGGGAGGGAGATGGATGGGTCCGACAAACACAAGGCTTTTATCCAGCAGACCGCTGTTCATGTCTCGTGCGCTAAGTTTCCCTTTCACGTTAGAAATCAGAGGTTCGTTCGTGTCTCGTGTTCACAACATTCAGTGTCATTTTCACTGTACAAACGTAGTAGTTTTAAGCCCAACCATTCTTTCCTAGACCTAACTATAGTGGTTTTGTTGCCTAATCCTAAAGGGACGCCAAGCGGCGTGACAAAGTGTCAGTATGTGACGAGTTGGGATGATATCACCAAAACATAGAGGTTGTTTTTTTAAGATTTCTTTTTGTTCATTTTCACCTTTATTTGACAGAGGACAGTGTAAAAAGGGGGGAGAGAGAGGGTGGGTTCCCTAGAGGTCCCGAGGCATATATGGCATGCGCTGTAACCACTCGGCTACCGAGGCGCTCCATAGAGGTTGTTCTGTCACTTACAGAACAGAAAGCCACTCTCCATAACCTTTGGTCTTCACTTCCTCAATAAATCCTGATAAACACATGATGAAACAACCACTAATGCAAATATCAGATGCTGCAATATCAAGTAATGACACTTAACTCCAAACAACAGGGAGCCAGCGCTGACTCTGCTGCACAAACAGGACTGACTGAGTCCTTGTCAGCTCCATTTCACACTGAACAACACTGAGTTTTATCATCCCACAAATAATGAGGATGCAGATATCCATGATTTCCAGGAGAAAACCATATCCTGTTGCATTTGTTTAAATGTGATATGGGTAAAAACACTTTGCATGCTTTAAGGCTTACATCCCTGAATACTTTTATTTTTGCAACAACAGGTGTGTGTTGTGCACGTGCGGAGATGCACACACGGGGGTGTTGACCTCAAAGTATGTGTCGTAAAGGTGAAAATGAAGATTTTACTGATACCACAGCCGTAAAAAGAGACAAACAGGAAGCAATGTTGTGAATAACATACAGTGTTGCTCTGGGATACTGTCATCAACTTCTGCTAGATGTGAAATTAAAAAAAGACGACAACACATCGTGACATCCTTCGCTCTTCAACAAAGCTTTCAATATCTGCTTCTTCCAATTACCATTAGTCTGTGTTCTTTTTTTATTATTTCAACCCTGACACATGTCCTACTACGGCAGTTGATATTTCTCAACAGGAGGTGTGTATTCACACTAATTGTGCAATTTAACAATTTCTAAGAATTTTGGTGATCCCTTCTTTGGGTTGCGCAGGACGAGTCTGTCGTCATCCGACAGGCAGGATGGAAGCTACAATGACTTCGTTACATTTAAAGCAGCAGTAGCCAACAAGTTTTTGGCATCATTGGGCAAAAATTCTACAATAACCTTTCAGCATATTGTAATTCAAGTGTTCTGAGAGCAAACTAGACTTCTGCTCCTCCTCATGGCTCTGTTTTCAGAAAATCTAGCCCGTGATGGGAGACTTTGGCCAATCACAGGTCATTTCAGAGAGAGAGAGCGTTCCTATTGGCTGTGCTCCGATTGATGGGCGGTGCTTTGTATTTGCTCAACTGATCTCAACATGGCTGCTGGATCACAAACTTTCTTGTTTTACAGCTAAACAGTACACTACAAGATGTTTCTGAAAACATTTGAGATGAGAAATAGGCATTACAGTAAAAAAATATTGATTCATATTTGATCAGCGCTGCCTAGTTTGAACGTCTGATGGGAGTTTGCGAGTGATTGACAGCTGCTCAGAGACGACAGGCTCCAGATCAGCTCTGATTGGTTGTTTTCCTCCGGTCTGTGAAATCTTGCAGATGCCATTAGGAGCAGCGGAGGACACAGAGGACACCGGAGGTCACAGAGGCACATGAATTTTTTTCAGATTATCTGTCTCGTGCAGATTTGTAAAAAGAAAACAACAAATGTTCACGTGGTTGGTGGTTATAGTATAAAGGATGTTGAGTTCAGGCGTTGGCTCAGTAGTTTCTGGGTGGAGTCCTCAGAGACCACTGACAGACTCTCAATCTGAATTTATGCTTCAGGGACACTTAACAGGATTCTCCGCTTGCATCCGTGGTTGTCACTTTTCAGTATATTTTTTATATCCATCCAAATAAAAGATGAATCGAGTACAAACTTACTGGTATTTGTCCTTTTATGGAGTTGAATTATAACCGCATATAAATCAATTACACTTCACCTGCTCTACAAAACCAACTACAGCCAACATGAACCCATTATCACCTTATCATTAAGTTTAAGGGGATGTCCCACATATCTGACATCAACAGATAACACCGGCTTAAATAATTGTTCAAATTTAAATTTAAAGCGAGATAACGTCCATGCGCCTAACACGTGTCTTTGCATATCTACTTCCTCAGCATTTATTAAAAGTATGAATCATATCAAGTCTCTGAAAAAAGCAGAAGTTCCCAAAATGGTATCACAGCGTGGTGGCCTGTGAGCTCACAGAGGGGGGGCACAGTCAACACCACAGCCCTGCTTTCCCATCACTGAGAGGCTGATGCTGCCCAACTGACAGAAAACAAGACACCCGAGGCGTTCACATTGCAGAGAAATGAACTCTGATATTAAAAACCACATTTGTATGAGTCAAAGCAAGATGACACAGAAAGTTGACTGACAAAACCGGCTTTAAAGATGAGAGTCTTTTAGAATAATATTGTAACAAATCATCATATTCTCATACTTTGTGTACGTGCATATCTAGATGCAAACATGTTAATAGTTTCAACACTTCCAAATTAACAGCCTACTGTCAGTTATTGTTTGCAGAACATTACTAGAAAAGACAACCAGTGTCAATGACTGCTGTCACCGTCTGAGCCCACAGAGCATGGAGCCCTTCAAAATAAGATGCACTGTCTTACCTGCTATTCACTGTCCAGCATCCATAACCTCTCTGTATGTGTCTAAAGAGTCCAAGTGTCTCCAGCTCAGTGCCACTGCCATTCATTCACCGCAAACGCATCACGGTTTAACAGTCGAACCCACATCCTGGGCACGGCGGAGCAGAGCAGTGAAACAACAGTGAAATCAGCCGCTGGTATCTGGTTGTAGCTCTCTGCCTGCCTGCGCTCCACACACACACTGCGCCCTCACAAACAGGAAGTGTAGCCTACGAAAGAGGTGCATGCGAGCACAATGACGGAGGCTGCTGGTGTGTGAATAGGTGGGAAGTGTGATTGTGTGTGTGTGTGAGTGTTTTGTACATACAAGCGTGTGTGTGAGAGAGAGGGAGGTTGCATGTGGATCATGAAGGGATGTTGGCCCCTAAAAGGAAGTCATCTGTTTGACCTGGTTTTGTTTTCATGCTATTTTCACACTTGGGAGTAAAGTGTCTTTGTTTGGGTGTTTTGGCTTTGTCCATTATTTTCATAAGCTGGGCAGGTATTACTCTGCTTAAATGTTTTACCACAAGAAATATAGGTTTTCAGTGATTTTGACCAATAAACATTTCAAAATTAAGGATGCAAAAGAACAAAAAAGATAAATTATTGTCTTCTAATAATTTGTATCCAGTTAAAATTTCAAGTCCTAACAGCTAATAATACTAATTACACAAACATATATACGCTCAGTGGTCACTTTATTAGGTACACCTTGCTAGTACTCGGTTGGACCCCCTTCTGCCTTCAGAACTGCCTGCAGTGTGTAGAATTAGAGCAAATATGATTAAAAAAAAGTTATTTTTATAAAACGGTCACTATATCCTGACAGTAGTGCATGAGACAGGTAATCTGAAAAAAAATCATGTGCCTCTGTGTCCTCCGGTGTTCCTAATGGCATCTGTAAGATTTCACAGACCGGAGAAAAACAACCAATCAGAGCCGAGCTGGAGCCTGCTGTCTCTGAGCAGCTGTCAATCACTCGCAAACTCCGATCAAACGGTCAAACTTGGCAGCGCTGATCAAATATGAATCAATATTCTGTTACTGTAATGCCTATTTCTCTCCTCAAATGTTTTCAGAAACATCTTGTAGTGTACTGTTTAGCTGTAAAATGAGAAAGTTTGTGACCCGGCAGCAATGTTGAGATCAGTTGAGGAAATACCAGGCACCGCCCACCAACCGGAGCAAACTTTCTCATATTACAGCTAAACAGTACACTACAAGAGAGAGATAGGCATTACAGTAACAGAATATTGATTCATATTTGATCAGCGCTGCCTAGTTTGACCGTTTGATCTAAGTCTGCGAGTGATTGACAGCTGCTTCCGTTGAATGAACAGCCAATAGGAACGCTCTCTCTGAAATTGAGATATTGACATGATGGCGTCATGCAGCCTTTGCCCTTTGTGACATGGCACGTTATCCTGCTGGAGATGGGTACACTGTTTACTGAGAATAAAGTGTTCCTCTGTGTTTGTTTCCTCTGTGTTTGTGAAGTCCACATCCCTGCGCTCTCTCTCTCTCTTTCTCATTCTCTCAGTCAGGGAAACACTGATCTTACTTCCCCCTCCTGCTTTGCTTGTCATTTGCATTTCATATATTAGTGCAACTGTGAATTCCCCTTCTTTTGAAGTGAGGGAAATGCGGTGACATACAAAACAGTGACCGTAAACACTAAGACTATTTCAGCTCATGCAATTTCTGACTGCAGAGTAACGTTTGAACATTTGTCAAAGGTTATTAATAATACACCATAAGGTGAATGAATACTGTGATTTTAATACTTTAAAACTCTAATGAAAGATAGTTAAGGGAAGTTTATTATCATTTTATTATTATCATTAATATTATTAGTATTCTTTTTAAATTAGTAAACAATTTTTTGGCAAATTGTATTTGATATTATCTGTTATTCAATGTAATCTTACTTGTCTAAGAAACATGTTCTTATTTTTACATTTGATTATACAGGATTAGATTTTTATTTTTTTATGAAAAGTACAGATGGTACTATAAAAATACAAAGTCTGATGATGGAAGAAGTGAGGTAAAAAAACAAAAAGTAATAATTGTATAATTAATTGATCAGGTTGTAGTTATGATTTGGTGTGCAGGATTAATAACCAAAATGTAATCCAGAAACTAGGTTTGTCTTCAAACATGTCTTTCTCCTACTGTTCTCCCCTCACTGGTAGTTTGTTGCCACTTGTATCTTACAAGCCATGATGATCACTGCACCACAGGACACCAAATTCAATAACAAACCAAATCTACAGCCAGGCAAGTTATCCCAGACACTGAGGGCTTCCCTACAAATATGATAAATAGACAGGAAAATCGCTGAATGAAAGCAAATGCAGAAGAGAGAAAAACCAAGCTAGATTGAAATTGATAAAAAAAAAAAAATAACACAGGAGGAAGAAATTGTGTTGGAACACATTGAAAGTAAGTTGCTGAGTGAAGTTAGGGAAGAGGTAACAAACAACAGGATCCTGAAACAAGAGACAAAGCTGATAAAATTGTTTAGAAATGCAAAGTGGCCACAAGCACGACCTGAAAGAAAAAGAACAGGATCACGTTTGTTCTTTTTTCACTGAAGTTCATTTCTGCCTGCACACTTTTTTACAACATTGGCAAAAAAAAGTTGCTTTGCTGTACAAAGACGTGTTCTCCAAAGGTCTCATGATCTCTACAGTAGCTTCTCCATACAGGATTTCCATTGTGTTCTTGTTGACATGTGCATGTTCGAAAAGCCTCAAAAACCAGCTGATTACACAGAAGTTTCTTTTTCATTGTTTGTTTTTTAAAATTTAACTTCTCTGTTCCTCTATTTCTGTATGGAGGCGACGTTCTGTGAGCGTCGGTGGGATCGATCGTAGATGATTTCCAGATAAGGGAAGTCATTTAATTTCACAAAATAATTTTGACTATGTCCTCTTTTGCCTACAAATTTTATGAAACACTATAAACCCTTTTTTTGTAGCTCATTAATTACATACCAATGTAACCTCTAGTTTGAGCTTCTGTGGCTACATTTCCTTAATAGATACTTAAAAATTAAATAATACAAATAATAATAATAATACATATATGTATTAATAATAATAATACACATTATGAAACACTATAAAACCCCTTTTTTGTAGCTCATTCATTACATAACAATGTCACCTCTACTTTGAGTTTCTATGGTTATATTTCCTTAAAAGATACTTAAAAATTAAATACATGATATATAGGGCTGTCAAAATTAACGCGATAATGCGTTAACACATATTTGTTTTAACGGCACAAATTCTTTTAACGCACTAACGCAACTTGTGATTTTTAGGTTGTAGCGGACTCAGTTTTAAAGCTACTGGTATCATATGAAACTATGAAAAACAAAGGAATCCATTGTGATGCTAGTTTGTTGCGAAGGAGGTTAAATAACGCTCCAAACTTACGCTAAATTTTGGAGAGAAAAAACTGGCATGGCCATTTTAAAAGAGGTCTCTTGACCTCTGACCTCAAGATATGTGAGTTTGGGGGTAAGTCATAGTCAAGTCAGCACACTGAGACACTGACATCTGTTGTTGCCTGTCGGGCTTGAGTTTGCCATGTTATGATTTTAGCATTTTTTATGCTAAATGCAGTACCTGTGAGGGTTTCTGGACAATATTTGTCATTGTTTTGTGTCAATTGATTCCCACTAATACATATATACTTGCATAAAGCAGCATATTTGTCCACTCCCATGTTGATGAGAGTATTAAATACTTGACAAATCTCCCTTTAAGGTACATTTTGAACAGATAAAAAAATAATTTGTGATTAACCAAGATTAAATATTTTAATCGATTGACAGCCCTAATAATATATAGAAAGTTAAGTTAAAATATATGGCAGTATTATAAGCCAACTCATATGATCCTTACTGTACATTCTTATTTCCAGTTAAAAATAAAAATATGAATAATAATAATCCCTTGCAAATCCTGCAAATTATCTAATTTATTCTTTCATGTATAAATTTGTGTGGTTTAGGGTGTCTTTGTTTCCCCACTTTAGATCCCTCGGATTAAAAATCTCAGTACTAAGGGGCAGTATCTCATCAGTCTGCAGCAGCATACAGTATACTCTAGTGGTACACTGTAGTACCCACCATTCAGACCTGCAGCAGCCAATCAGCTTCATGCTCATTAAACAGACGGTGTTATGCCTCCACCGCCTGGGAAGAGCAGGAGACACCGCTGGCTGCAGCTGGTTCTCTCTATGGGCGCTAGATGGAGCTGTTACTTCTGCTGCCAACATTCAACAGGTCCAGTGAAGCTGCACCAGGTTGAACTGCAACGAGAGAGCCACAATACAGGACAGGACAGGACAGGACAGGACAGGACAGGACAGGAGGGATGTATCATGCAAAATAATGCAGTTTGATTTTTCAATATATTGTTGTCAGGTATAAGTTTTAGTGTCATTTCATGCACTAGCGTGTGAGGTTTGGTTTTCAGTGACAGTAACATCATGCTGGAGACGAAACTGCTACCAAATACCTGAAACCTGAATCACACCATGCAAAGGGAAACTTAAATCAAGCAAACTGCCACATTATGAGCATTTCACATTTTAGTGTCTAGGCTATTTTATTTTGAAGGAATCCCTTTAAATATTGGATAGTGGACAATCTTCAATGCATTTAGATGACTATTCTTACATGATCCTGTACGGTGTGTTGTGTTTATGGGAGACTTCTGCTTGATATAATTCGCTTTTCTTTAATTTCATCCTCTAATGTAGCCTACCTTAATTAGCCTAGATTTAGTACAGGTTACTGTACTAATACAGCTTGTAGCCTTACAGCAATGGCATTCTTCAGAATTGTAGTATTTATCACCAGGATACTACAAATCATTTCACCCGCTTGAATTATGTAAACGGTGAAAGCTGCTATAATTATTATCATTTTACTATGTAATGATAGGCTTAATTATAGTTTTTGCTTAATGTGCTATGCTGCACACCCCCATGATGATTTAAGGTGTTAATTCAGGTGAAGGTGTGGTGAGCACTAAATCAATGCTTCCAGTTGTTTTCTTTCTTCTCCTGAGGTAATTCACTCACACGTCAGATCTTCTGATGTGTGAGTGAATGTTTTATATCAGTGTCAAATACTACTAAAATGTTTGTTTGGAGAATGTTTGGAGACAAGCTGTGCCATCACCAAACTCTCTCTCTCTTCCCCCAGACAAAGAGAAAGAGAAAGAGAGGGAGTGAGAGAGAGAGAAGGAGAGAGGGAGAGAGAGGGAGAGAGAGAGGGAGAGAGAGAGAGAGATGGAAAGAGAGGGGGAGCGAGAGAGAGAGAGAGAGGGAGGGAGGGAGGAGGGAGACAGAGAGTGTGAGAGAGAGAAGGAGAGAGAGAGAGAGAGAGAGAGTAACGGATAGAGTGAGAGAGAGAGATTGTGAGAGAGAGATACACAGAGAGAGAGAAGGATAGAGAGAGAGAGAGAGAGAGTAAAGGAGAGAGAGAGAGAGAGTCAGAGAGAGAGAAGGATAGAGAGAGAGAGAGAGAGAGTAAAGGAGAGAGAGAGTAAAGGATAGAGTGAGAGAGAGAGGTTGTGAGAGAGAGAGAGAGTGAAGGAGAGAGAGAGAGAGAGAGAGAGTAAAGGAGAGAGAGTAAAGGAGAGAGAGAGTAAAGGAGAGAGAGAGAGAGAGTCAGAGAGAGAGAAGGATAGAGAGAGAGAGAGAGAGAGAGAGTAAAGGAGAGAGAGAGAGAGAGAGAGAGAGAGAGAGAGAGAAGGATAGAGTGAGAGAGAGAGGTTGTGAGAGAGAGAGAGTGAAGGAGAGAGAGAGAGAGAGAGAGAGAGTCAGAGAGAGAAGGATAGAGAGAGAGAGAGAGAGTAAAGGATAGAGTGAGAGAGAGAGGTTGTGTGAGAGAGAGAGAAGGAGAGAGAGAGAGAGAGAGAGAGTGAAGGAGAGAGAGAGAGAGTGAAGGATAGAGTGAGAGAGAGAGAGAGAGTCAGAGAGAGAAGGATAGAGAGAGAGAGAGAGAGTAAAGGATAGAGTGAGAGAGAGAGGTTGTGTGAGAGAGAGAAGGAGAGAGAGAGAGAGAGAGTGAAGGAGAGAGAGAGAGAGTAAAGGATAGAGTGAGAGAGAGAGGTTGTGTGAGAGAGAGGTTGTGAGAGAGAGAGAGAAGGAGAGAGAGAGAGAGAGTGAAGGAGAGAGAGAGAGAGTGAAGGATAGAGTGAGAGATTGTGAGAGAGAGAGAGAGAGTGAAGGAGAGAGAGAGAGAGAGAGAGTAAAGGATAGAGTGAGAGAGAGAGAGAGAGAGAGAGAGGTTGTGAGAGAGAGAGAGAGAGAGAGAGAGAGAGAGGTTGTGAGAGAGAGAGAGAGAGAGAGAGAGAGAGAGAGAGAGAGAGAGAGGTTGTGAGAGAGAGAGAGAGAGAGAGAGAGAGAGAGAGAGAGGTTGTGAGAGAGAGAGAGAGAGAGAGTGAAGGAGAGAGAGAGAGTGAAGGAGAGAGAGAGAGAGAGAGAGAGGTTGTGAGAGAGAGAGAGAGAGAGAGAGAGAGTGAAGGAGAGAGAGAGAGAGAGAGAGAGAGAGGGAGAGAGAGAGAGGTTGTGTGCAGAGCAGCAGGAGGAGTGGGACTTGCTATAAGGACACCACCACCAGCGACTCTTAAATCAGCTCCTCTTATTTTTACGCAGATTTGAAGCAACAAAACAACAAAACAGGAGGAGCAGCGATAGAAGAGAGGAAAAGCAGCTTACATCTTTTTTTTTTTTTTTATTATTCTCAGGTAAAGTGAGCTGTTTCATTATCACTGTCAAATACTAATATATATAGCCAAACATGTTTGTTTGGAGAATGTTTGGAGACATGCTGTGCCATCACCAAACTTAACTCTCTCTCTCTCTTCCCCTCTTCCTCCAACACGCGCTGTCTTCTCTTCTTGTCCTCCAGCGGTCAGAGACGCTCGTGCACCGAGAGGACCTACCATGATAAGGCTTGTGGACATAGTGCTGTCTGTGCTGCTGTGCCGGAGCTGCCTCGGCGGCTACCCGGTGAGCCTCTTCGCGGCTCAGCAGACCTCTCCTCCGGACCCTTGCTACGACGAGCACGGCAACCCGCGGCGCTGCATCCCGGACTTCGTCAACTCCGCCTTCGGCAAGGAGGTGAAAGTCTCCAGCACCTGCGGACACAAGACACCCGGCCGCTACTGCGTTGTGACATCCACGGAGAAAGCAGCCGATGAGGAGAGGACGAGGAACTGTCACAGCTGCGACGCGTCGGACCCCAAGAAGTCCCATCCTGCGGCGTATTTAACAGACCTCAACAACCCGCACAACCTCACCTGCTGGCAGTCAGACAACTTCCTCCAGTACCCGCAAAACGTCACCTTGACTCTCTCTCTCGGGAAGAAGTTCGAGGTGACTTACGTGAGCCTGCAGTTCTGCTCTCCAAGACCCGAGTCCATGGTGATTTACAAGTCCATGGACTACGGGAAAACTTGGGTGCCCTTTCAGTTTTACTCCACGCAGTGCAGGAAGATGTACAACAAGCCGAACCGAGCCGTGATAACGAAGCAGAACGAGCAGGAGGCGGTGTGCACGGACTCCCACACCGACATGTTCCCGTTAACCGGAGGACTCATCGCCTTCAGCACGCTGGATGGAAGACCGTCCGCGCATGATTTTGACAACTCTCCGGTGCTGCAGGACTGGGTGACGGCCACCGACATCAAGGTGGTGTTCAGTCGGTTGCACACTTTTGGAGACGAGAACGAGGACGACTCGGAGCTGGCAAGGGACTCGTATTTCTACGCGGTGTCGGACCTGCAGGTCGGTGGGAGATGCAAGTGCAACGGGCACGCGTCTCGGTGCGTAAAGGACCGAGGAGACGGGAGTCTGGTGTGCGAGTGCAAACACAACACCGCAGGACCGGAGTGCGACAGGTGCAAACCTTTCCACTACGACAGACCGTGGCAGAGAGCCACAGCACGGGAGGCCAACGAGTGTGTCGGTGAGTCCATCCATCCATCTCTCAATTCAATTTGCTTTATTGGCATGACTGCCAGGTGAACACTATTGCCAAAGCGTCAATTCAATAATAATAATAATAAAAAAAAGAACAAAATAAAAACAAAAACATATATATAAACATATATACAATTCATTAACCCTCCTGTTGGCCTCGTTGACCCGTTTTAAAACTACATAAATATGAATTTCTTTCATCTAATTGCCCCAAAATAACATGGATGGTTGCCTACTGTGGTCTTTGCAAAAATATTGACCACTACTTTCGTTGAATTGTGGGTGTTTTATTCAAATCTATAACATCTGTGGTCTTCCCCAGTCAAAATTGTGTCATTATGTGCTGCTATTAAAAAAATGTAATGCTTTCAAAACAGTATTCTGACTAAAAGTTTACATATACCATATATATATTTGTGATAATCCATCAATATTATGTTCCTCTGATAATAACTATAGTTAAAATAATTCATAATATCTGCTTTTTTTTTTTTACAAAAACTAAATAGGTATAATTTCACGGAAATTAGGTTATTAACTTTAATTTCCCCCCCAAAAAAGTGTAAAACTTAAAAAATTAGGAATGAAGTTGGCCAAAAAGGTGTAACACAGACTTGGGTGATAGATGTAAAGCATACAGTATAAACTATTATGTGTTGTTGTTGTGGTTGTCTCTTAGGCTGTGACATGCACTGACATATCCTGCAGCTTCTATGGCGATGACACGATTTTCTCCAAGTAGATGTTGATGTCTCTCTCTCTCTCTTTCTTTCTCTGGTGCTGCTGAGCGCTTTGTGGTGCCTGGTATGACTGCTGTGATTTTATCATTAACTGTCTGCTGCAGTGGAAATATGTCCAAGTTAAAGAAAAATAGAGATCAAGCATTATTATTAGATGGATGTGACGTAAAATCTGCACAAATTGGGCATGCAAAATGATGCGTTTGATGGTCTTTTAAGTGTAAAATATAAAATAATAATAAAATATTTTTTTTATATGCGACTAATTTTACAACTTCAGTTCATTAAATTGCGAATTCTTTGCACGAAACCACAGCAAAGACATTTTTTTTCCTGATATTGTGGCGCTCGTCTACGAGCGTAAAATTGGGGTTTAAGTCACATGCAACATGGAAATGCAATTTGCAAAGTCCATTTAGCTCTCTGCAGGCCACAAGTGAGGCGTTTAAACCACCTCAAACAGGGACCACCGAGCCGAGCCATGCACAGGAACATTTCTCATATATTAGCTCCACTTTACCGCTGCAATGAAACGAAGCCTTTTTAATTCATCTCTACAATCCTGCACGGCAGTGGTAATTGAACGCAGCTTTTTTTTTTTTTTTCTTTTTTTTTTTTTAATTATTATCACATTATTATTTTCCACATCAAAATCCATCTGAAAGAATGCATCGAAATGTCAGGTGTTGGTTGAGAATAAAACATCTAGATTTATTATTATGAATGTAGAAATTATTAGTTTATAATTACATTCTAACATATTTATAAACAAATCGTTTTCCTAAAAGTAAATTTGAAAAATGTGAATTAGCTCTAATTTTATTGCATTAATTAATTTTTTTAAATATGATTTAAAAATTACTATTTCATTTGGATAATTATTATTAACATTATTTGCTGAAAAACAACCTGAGAAAATGTAAATATATAACACAGTATTTTCTATCCTTAAAAGAAAGCAGGTGTAACAACAAAAGCAATCTCTGATCATATCTGTGCTGCTGCTCTTTGTGTCATGAACATGTTTCATCAGCTGCTGAGTGATCAAAGTTACAGTAGTTTCAGTAGTTTTATTACAACCTGGCACAGACATGTGAACCTCTGTAGTTACTGCACAATCCAGGCCAGGTTTCTGTCTATTTAAGTCCTGTACTTTGAGATGCATATACAGAAAGAGAGGAAGATTAAGATTGTTAAATGAAATAACTGAGTTATGTTATTCCTAGTAGAGTGTGCATCACAAAATTGTGGGAATGTGGCCTTTTTTGCTTTAACTCAGTTTAATTTTATTGTAATTATTGGACAGTAAAAAATGTTTGAATCGTAAAGACTGCAGAGTAACAAAGACTGATTTCATGTTGGTGATGAGGTGAACAGTGAGGAGGATGACGAGGAACAGCTCAAGAAACGGAAGGAGAAGCAGAAAGATGTTGATACTAAAGAGACTAAAACTGAACCCTCGGTGTGACTCCCTTTATATTTCCCATTCTGCTGCTGCTGCTGCAGGTCTGCAGGGAAAAAAAGGACTCACTATATTGTTTGACAGTCACGGCACACGTCAGCCACTTTGACACATAGCGGCTGTTTAAAAAAAAGCTTTTTGTTTGCTGGCGTTTCTAAAAGCTCTGATATTTTCTCACTGGCAGATGTGAGGGTGTTGCTAAATCAACAGGCGCAGTTTTGTGGAAAATATCTACATTCTGTACATATGACTCTGGAGGGACGCTCATGATGATGTGTTAAAGAAAGCAATGAAATCAGGGCGTTTTTTTAATCTTTAAATTTTGATTATTGTCAGCTAACCAACGCCATGGATGGTCTTTTAATATGGAGGCCATATGACCCTACCGATTGATTTTCTCTTCACTTAATCCAGCCTTCAATTTAATATCAGTTTATATACTAGATATTTTTCATATGTGGCACATTTCAAAAGCTCTTTTTCAAAGAGAGAACACAAAAGAAGAAGAGACAGAAAGTAATTTATATATATCTTTAAGCATTGACAAAGCTGTCCATACCTCCTCCACGACTTCATTACATTTAAGAATCTTATCAAGCTTACGGATAACATTGATAAAAATGTAAATTGTTATTTGGCCAACAGTAGAAGCAGGCAGTAATAAAGACTGCGGTTGTGAAAATACACAAATATCTCAGTGCTTAGCAATGTTACATTCATAAAAGTAAAGGAAGAGGGAGATTTTGAATTTACGGGTTTTAAATATGACGCACAGTTTAGGCACAACTCTTCATAAACTCATACAAATTAATTGCTTTCTTTAGTCAATAATATCTTTGACACTTTATAATCCGTTTTAATATATTTCACACTTGAGCCATAAAAGCAGCTGGCGCTTATTGCATTCATCATGTTGTCAGCAAGATATTTTGTTTTCGACATGGAAATGTGTGCATGAGCGAAAGCAAATACTGAATCTTAGAGAAGAAGAAATCACACCTCCTTAAGGCTAGTGAACAATGGGAGGAGGAGGTGCATTAGATAGATGGGTGTATTCGACTTTAATAGTGATCGGACCGAAATCCGAGAGTTTGTCGTTGCAGCTCTGCGAGTGTCTCTGGACTCTCATAAGGATCTAGTTAGCACACAAGTGTTTCTGTGCGCTAGTAAAAGGTCTGCGGTGTCGGAACTGACGTAAGCCGTTGACTCCTCCAATATTCCCTGATGATTCCCACGAAAAAAAAAATATCACAAAAGCACGTTTTGAACACACATGCATGCCTTTGTGTTTCTCTTGAAGTGCACTTTGCTGATTACTTCCATCAGGATCTTAATAAAGGGGACGCTCCTGAGTGTGCAACCTCCATCCATTTGGATTATTGACTCTTCACAGCAAAAGGAAACGCTTCTAATGCGATGGGATCAATATAGCCAGCACCGCAGGCACAACACAGACATGCTTCAATCTCAGTTTAAAGGTGTTAATCTGCAGCAACGGAAGAAGGAAATGTCTGTGAGGAAATGATTGATGCACCAGAAGGCTATACGGCAAGCTTCATAGGCTCAGAGAAGTATAAGGAAGGTGACATTGTTTCAGCCAACTATTGCATGAGAGTCCTCTCCGGAGATAAATTCTTTCAATGCAAATTAACTGTAAAAGTCATTTTCATCTCCCAGTTTGTGCAGTTTACTTGACATGTTGGGTAAAAAAGAAGAGGAGAAAGTGTCTTGAATAATTCAGGCCGATTAGAAAAACAGCTTGAAGGCATGCAGAAAGAGGGGACGGCACTGCAGAGAGAAGCAGGGACAGAAGGAGGGGCCGGAGACGGAGCAGGACGACACTAGTGAAAATGAAAGAGACAGACGTAAGCGAGAGAGGGGGAGTATGATGAGGAAAATGTGTGAGGGAGAGGAACTGGGAAATAAAGGGGCAGTAGAGTGACATTTCCATGGCCTGCTGTGGGCCGGCACAGTATTTTGACAATTGTCTTTTTCTTCAGGCGCTCCCCTTATTGGGCCAATGGGAATGTAGAGGCTGCTGGGACAGGAAGAAACTTCTTCTTCTGTTCTTGGTGCATTGATACTGTAACACATTGTGCTATTACTCCTTGTTTGCAGCCGGATGGTTTGAACAGAGCTGCTCTGCTTGTTTTCGCGTCACTATATCCAAATCTGAAGTGCAGAAATCACACTCAAATGCTTCCCAGGTGCTGTTCAGAGGCGTCCGACTGACAGGAGCGAACATGTGGTGCAGGAAAGCTGACATGGTTGATTTGAAACCCATTAAAATAATTGAGTTTTTAAAAGCCACAACCACTTGTATCGACAAAAAAAAGCCTGTAAAGTTGTTTTTATGCCTTGCGATATGTGAGTGCACTTCCAACTTGAAACCGTCCGAGGTAAAAAAAAAAAAAAAAATCCCACATAGAAAACAATCTTGAACATGTCCTCTGACTAGATGTGGATATTAACTCAAATGCTCAAGCAAACATACGTAAACACTTAAAAACAGCTGTGCGCATACTGATGTTCGCTGGTGTATTTTTCTTATTTCCATGGATGACGGCCCAAACCTTAATGAGGTCTAAGATAATTCCACAGTTTGATAACAGAAAGGTTTCCAGCGACGGTATCAGCAACAATCAATTTCTGGATTTCTCTGATAGAATCAAAAAGAGAGAGTTTCTTGCTAACCTTTGTGCACCAACATTTAACTCTCACACAGAGAGAGGAATGCAGCATAGAAGATGAAGAAATGTAAATTGTGCCCTAAATAGAGCAGAACTCAATGGCGTCATCAGACGTGTGCTTTAAGCAATGGTTGCCGTGATCATAGAGATGCAACAATGTGCAAAAGTTGGGAGAAATAAACTGTCAAAGGTGCTAAAAATGATCAAATATCACAGATAGATAATGATATATGGCAGCGTTGAAACATTAGAGGGTGGATTTTTCAATTGAGAACATAACAAACTGTAATCAAGTCTTCAAAACAGAGAATCAGCTGAATTATGTATAATCCCACCAGTCAGACGTGCATCATTCCACCGTTGTTTGCACATAGAAGTGATGCCTTTCACTTAAAACACAGTATTGGAACAAAGATGTTCTGCAGGCCTTTCCGCACGTCTCTTTGCTGTCATGTTGGTTTGGTACCTTTCAGACGTGACTGAAGGTCTGGTTAATGTTTGAGCAGCTCACCTTTATAAATCGGCATCCTTCATCTTCAAAGGTGCCGGCGGGATGCGTTGTTAGTCGCGCTCACGGCAAACAAAGCTGGGAATAAACTGACAGAGGAGCTTTGCACTTTGCACTGTCTCACTATTCCTCACCTTCACTTCTTCAGTCGGCACTCACCTCACTCTACACTGCCATGCACACACCTGTAGGCATGCACACACACACACATACATACACACACACAGTTTTCTTCAGGTCTTGAGCCGCTAGTTCAAACAGGGGGGAATGGCCTCTCTCTCGCCTCAAGAACATCTTTTGCCCGAGCTCTTATCAGTGTTTATGACTGGTTTTGTAAACCGCTGAAAAAAGAAGTCGCTCATGGTCCAGACGACCGGCTCAGCCTTCTATTTTAGATTTGGAGACCTGTTATATCTCTTAAGACAGACAGAAACATGGACTCTGAGCCAGCACGTACTGTAAGCAAGGCTGACGCTACGGTATATCAAGTATAGCTGTAACCAAACACACAAAAAAGACAGTCACACACTAACGGCGTGGGAAGGCCGCAATAATGACAAACCTTCTGCAGCATGTTTCAGGAGCCTGCATGTATGTACTGAAGTGTCCATTTGCTGCCAATTGTCCTGTTGAGTACATCAGCCCAGTCTCACGGGAAGGCTTATAAATAGCACGACATTACAAGGACATTCCGCGTGTCACAAGGACGCATTTTAGCCATTTGTACACCACGCAACAAACTATATAACGTCCACAGTTAGGTCGAGGCAACAAAACCACTTAGTTGGGTTTCGGAAAAACGTCATGGTTGGGCTTAAAATAAGTACGTAAACTAAGTTAAACATGTACGGAAACAACCTAACATAAGTACGGAAAACACGTCACAAATGTCACTAACTTAGAAAATACCGGTCTCAAAAACCGCCCTGATTGAAAGTTGTGTGTTTGTTGGACTATCCACCGCCCAACCCAACCGCCATAAGTGGTCACCCGCCATGGATGCGTTTACATTGCAGTCAGTACACACTACATGGCATACAAATGACATGAAAGCAAGAACGGCAATTCATATTGCACGTTAAATTCCTTGCGCACGATTGTGACATTCATACACCTTGTTGTGCAAATGGGCTGAGTATATATACTGGGAGTGTATGTGTTTTTGTGCGAGTGTGTGTGTGTCCATGAGGGGTTAAAGCGAGAGGCCTGAGAATGTACGCCAGGCATTTAAAGGGTAGTTGTATTTGAAATTTAAAAGAAGTGGAAGTTCAGATGACAGGTGTTCAGGGCTGTCACAGTACTGGAGCCCGACTGAATGAATCCTACATACACTGAAATACATAGTTGGTTAGATTTACTGATAAAACCTTCTAGGATTTCATGTGAGAAAAAGTGCTGCTGCTCTATCTAATTGTGGATACATGTATCGTCTTTTTGTTGTCGGGTGAGGTCAGGGGGTTCATTCGAAATGTGACAATTTTTTAAGGGCACTTTCACAAGCTATAGTCCGTTTGGCTAGTCCGAATCAGAGGGAAATTAATACTTTTGGTTTGTTTTCTTTTTAGTTTGGTTCGGTTTCACAGTGCACAAATTAAAAAGGAACAAATATAAACATTAAATTGCTGAGGGGCGTGTAGGAATGAGCGAGAGCTGGCACTTCTATGATCCTTTCTCCTCCAGTTTATATCAAATGACTTCATAAACGTCACCAGTTTGTGGACTTTATTTTGCATACTCTGTACGGTCTCTTTGGCCCAGATATCAAGCAAACATCGGACTTCTGCAGAAGTCAGAGTCAGTCCTCTCCCACTCATGTTAACCTGTGTCCATCTCAAATGTCCACTCAGGCAGCCTTTTGGTTGCATTTTGGTTCGCTTGGAAACGGTCCGAGACCACCTCTCGCAAGCAGTCTCGGACCGGTTGTTTTGGTTCCATTAAAACGGACTAAACGTTGTCTTGTGAAAGTGCCCTTAGTGTGTTTTTTACCTTGTGAACTGGAAATAGATTTAACAGCATGGTTGGTGACAGGAGGTAAATTCTGTTCTTGGCCCTTGAACCATCCTTTTTGGACTAAAAATAGCCACCAGGCCTGGATCAAAGGAAGACACAGCAGATCCATTTTGTTTTTCAGCATGATAACTCTGACGTCTGGCTCCAGAGACATATCAGAGTATTTGTATTAAACAATAATGGCGACGAGATAAAGCCATTACAATCAAAGGGCTTTAATAAAGCTGCTACTCTGAGCACTTCTGTAACCAGAGACCACACAATCCCACGAGTGAGATCATTTATAACAATTTAGGGCTCAAATGGAAGCAATAGATGTGACAAATAATGCCGATACTGCCGAGTACGTTGAAGCATTTAAGATCTTGAAGCGATTAATGTCAGTGTTTGGCAGCGGCCCTTTGGAGATGGAATTTTGGAGCTAGTTGTTGCTTGTCATGAGGTCTGCTCGAGAAACAATCCAATTTTGATGGAATTTCAGTTTTGCACAGATAATAAATCCTGACAGGCCTTTGAAGAGTGGAAATGAGTTTATAGCAGAAAAAACGTGTCTGAGGACAATATACAGATAAGACAACACACCAAACGGTAATCAGAACGTGCTTGTGCTGAAGGAGAAATACAAGGAAAGCTGCCATCATTCATAAAAGTAAATCCAGAACACATCTGTAACTGTGTTTTACTAGAGCTTATCTGCATGTTGTGTAGTCTCAAGTGGAAAAAGATCATTTTCATGACAATCCGCTTTACTGCCTTTGACAAAGCTCAGGTCGCAGCGCTCGGGGTGATGGAATGTGTTCACTTGTCAGAAAAGACAAAATCTGCTCTGAAATTTCACAGCCCGTGTGTCTGTTGTTGAATTCAGGCTCCTCTGGGCAAAGTGAACATTTCTACGGCCGCGGTTTTGTTTCATTGCTTTGGCTGCAACACATAATGCAACACAGATCCCGCTCACAGTGTGAGTCCGCATTTTTAGCCAGGGTGAGTGCGTGCACGCACACATTTCTGAAACCAGAAATGGAACCTCGACCTTGTTTTTGAGAAACGGTTTGGTCGGAAGCCATACTGCCTCTGAAGGAAAAGCCATATTGTGTTACTCTGCTGGCTTCTGGCCTGCGCTCACTTCCTCTTGTCACCCTCACCGAGAACTGTGGCTGGTTTATCACAACATGCAGTCAGGCCGGGAACTCACATTGCCCTTATCATCATCACTCTCCTATTTACGATCAGAAATATCGATGCTGCTGCATACCTGTGGGTGAAAACACACATTTAAAATGTTTCCACCCAATCTGTGGTGCACTCTTCCAGCAGCAGCTGGTGATAATTGGTCCGGCCGATGAGATCCAAACGGATCTTTTCCCACTACCCCTCCAAACACACTCTGCAGAAGTAGCCCACATTATATACACGCTTCCTTCCGTACTATGTTTTTACGCTGTCAGGTACGTTCTCAAGAGAGAAATCTGGGCGTGCTGCACACTAAAGATTTTCAACAATCTGATTAATCCCTTTTCAAAACCACAGACATGAAGTAGTCTGTCTTTACAGCGCTGACAGCCGCTTCATTATTTATATTGGACTCTCTGACAGCGCCGAGAGCTCGATCATAGCCGGTCGCCTTAGGTGCAAAAAGTTAAACGCATTACAAATTCACCAAAACGGTGTTCAAACATGACTGGGATGGCTCCCAAACATCTGCAAAAGTGCTGCTAGCTATTGCAGAAGAGGTGTCTAAAGGACATGAGGGCAACTCCAACACTTACACACACACTTGTACACACAAACGCGCTACTCAACAGGTCGTGTTTAATTCCCCCGGCGACAGACAGAACATTAGATGCTCTTCTCAGTCTCCTCCGCCGGTTACCTGTTTATATTTGTGTATGTGTGAGTGTTTCCACATGTCTTTCCTCGCCGCCAGGAGTCCTTGACATTGTACAGTGCATCTTGTTCTGCTGTAGAGAGTGTGTGTGTGTGTGTGTGAGAGAAAGAGATTGTACAAGCGCGTGTTTGTGAGTGAGTGTGTCTCTTAATCTGCGTTGTCTGCCAGTGGGAGTTTACGAAAACAGTAATTCTGTCCAGGATGTGAGCAGCTATTCAGCGCCCGGGGAGACATCTGTTAATGAATTAATTGGCGACTTGATGCCATAGTGAAAGCTCGTCTTAGCCGAGGGAGGATCTGTGTGTGTGCTGTGGGTTTGGCATGAACCGCGGGATGAGTGTGTTAAACAGAGATTGAGCAGAGGAGAGACAGAGGTGTTTGTGTGTGCTGGAAAAGGTTTCGGGTCGAGCGGTACCAGATGATTAGGGGTAATTAAAACCCACACCAAACAACATCAGCATGTGTTCACACATTAGACACAAGACGTTCCAGCGCCCTCTATGAATCACAGCCTGCCTGTCTCTCGTATATATATATCAAGGAGCAGAATAAACGCTGTCACACAGGGCTGACAGAGGCCGATCAGGCAGGACACACTCTGTCCTGGAAATGAACAGCAGAACATGTTCCGTTTAGATACAGCTGGACACAATCTGTACATAAACAACATGCAGAGCTTTACTCACTGTTACGATAAACCCATAATGCTTCTCGACTGCTGACAGTCAGAGATTCGAATGTGATATGCCAGAGACAGTTCAGAAAGGTGACGGTGCACCGAGAGTCTGTTTCCTGTATCTGTGTCACGTTTCACCCCTGCCCCGCCCCTTTAGGAGCCTATAGCGGCAGGTCCTGAATCTATTAACTCCAATGGGAGAAGTGAACGTGAACACAGGTTATGACTGATTCTTTCACATCCATAATAACCAAAGTAAATATTGGACCCATTTTTTCACAAGCCACATATCTTCCGAACATTCTGACACTAAAATTTAATTTTTTTCAGACGGACAAATCAGGAGAAAATGAACTTTGTTCACAAACTCTCGCGAGATCTGGCAACTAACATCAACTAACTCATTTTCGTAATGCAAAATATGTCTGTTAGCTGTGTAAATATCTAATGTTAGCAAAAGAAAATATAAATACATTATGCAAATATAACCTAATTTGCTTTCATCCATCCACACAACTTTCACAACACTTCCAAACGAGGAGCGGGGGATGGGGGGAGAGTAGGGCTGGGCGAAATGGAGAAAACCGAAAATCACAATATTTTTCAATATTGCAGAGTTTATCAAAATATTTAGACGATGAGATTTTTGATAAATAATCATCAGTAATGTGGATATAATGACTACGTTTGGTAAAGACAAATGATAGAGCATCTACAGTCTGGTAAGTTCAGAAAATTAAATCACTTTACTGTAATGCAGCCTTAAAAACCAGGAAAAGACAACACTTGTGCCGTATTACAATATCCAAAATCTAAGATGATATCTAGTCTCATATCTCGATATTGATATAATATCAATATACTGCCCAGTCCTAGGGGAGAGGTAAACACGCCATGACCATGTCCACTTAGGAGACAGGAAGTGTACACACCAACATTTTTTTTTTTTTTTTTTTTCAAACTTGTAGTCTTCAGAGCCAACCAACGCCGACTCAAGCGACATCACTTGAGGCAATTTATCAGACTTTGCACAGCTCCCTCTGGTGCCATAAAAGTCTCTACACAACTTTTTTTTTTCACATATGCAGAAGGACTCTCCAAAATCTGTAAACAGACTTTGATGTGTAAAATTGGTGGAGTTCCCCTTTAAGCTCGCTAGTTTCTCACTCCGTCACTCAGTCATGCAGAAAATCAGTCAGATGTGAGACACACTGTTAGCACGATCCTGATTCATTGCTGCCACCAGAGCAGTCTCACTTGTTAACAGGGGACCATAAAGGGACCAGTAAACAGGGTGAGAAACACTGTGAGGGAGTGTGTCTGTGGGAGAGAGAGAGAGTCGTTCTGTGCATGTGTGTGAGATGATGTATGCGTAGGCATTGGCAGCTTTTTAAGTGTTAAAAACAGTGTGTGTGTGTGTATATATGTGAGACCTGATCCTGAGGCCGGGGCCAGCGGTGCTGTAGAGGATCAAGGCTGATGACCTCAGCACCTCTGTGTGGCAGCAGGTTACTGCACGGTTACCAAGAGGAGGGCTGAGTGTCTGCAGCCAAAGCAAATATATCATGTTGGCTGAAGGCAACAACGGAGAGAGCAAGAAAGGGAAGCAAGAAAGAGAGAAAGTGATTTTAAGAGAAGAAAAGAAACGTCACTGCCTCGGGCTGTGCCTTGCGGTGACGAGTTAATATAATATTAATGAGATTAAAAGTAAAATCCTTGCATTCCTTCTCGTACTTTCAGGTAGAGGCGACACATCAGAACAAGCACCGAAGCTGGTGCAGCATGTGTTGCTGCATTACGCTGCTTATCCCAGCCTGTTCACACTTAAAAATGAAAGCCTTGGCACGGCTTGTTACAACTCCTCCAAAATCTCCCTGTAGCTGATAGGGCTGTAACAGCATCAACAACGGCAATAAAAAACAGATACCCGCTTATGTGTGTGTGAGAAAGAGAAATACAAGAGAAGGAGGCTTTTGTATTTGCGGCAGCTCAGCGTTTGATTCAAGGTGAAAGTCCTGGCAAAAACCTCTCTGGCAGTCAGTGGCGCTGCTCGCCGACAGGACCACCTAGCACGAGCGTGAGCACATCGGGCCCGAAGCAGGGGTCCTCAGCACTCACAGCTATAGATGATTAATGGCTGGACGACGTTACGCGCCGACACGGCAGCCTGTTGAGTAGAACGGAGCGTCCCCCGCTGTGTCTCTAGCACACTGCTGTCGTCATACGCTGCCTCTGAGGAGTAAAGTGTCTGCGGTGGTTAATTATGTTGTAAATATTTAAACTGTAGATGCAGATTAAGTTGCAAAGAGTTTTGATGCAGAGTTATGCTATGCATCTCTTAGATCTCTCTTATATGGTATATCCTCTCTCTCAAACACACACACACACACACACAGTCGTAGAAGGCACCTGCGACAGATCAAGCGGAGTCAAACAATTTCATTTTGCGTCAAACATGCTCACACGCTGCCAGAAAACTAAAAAATCTTGCCCTGGAATTCCTTGTATGTGTGTGTGTGTGTGTGTGTGTGGTTGAATAGCTGACGATGATTTATCACCCACATCTTTGTCTTTCCCATATAAGTCATGGTGCATGCTGTGTGTGTGTGTGTGTGTGTAGCAGCCAGAAGTTTGTAGCACCCCGGTCGTCATGGATGCCTTCAAGTCACAGTTGTGTGTGTGTGTGTGTGTGTGTGTGTGAGTGAGTGTGTGTGTGGGCCTGTGATTGTCTGTATAAGCAACAAGCAGCTCAGAGTCATACTTCAGCTTTTTATCTTTGTTTTGAAGGACCAAACAAGCTGCTAAATGAAGCTGCGTGTTTTGCAGGCAGCAGGTTGCACAAAGAGATCTCAGTCAGCAGAGGTCAGTACAAAGTAGACAGATTTACAATAAACTCGAGGAAAGGATACTTTGCAGGCTCTTAGATTGGTGTGTATGATTTCTAAATAAAAGTTCATAGCACATAAGTTCATAGCTTGTTGATGGAAATCTGCGGCCGGGTCTTGGATTGATTTGTCCCAAATTAAGCTTTTCCAGAGGTGCTCCATAACTACATATTGCATGACGTTTCAACCCTAATTTAAACATGATGATGTTTCCAAAGTCCAGGGCTGTCCAGAATACCATTTTTTAGGCTTCAAAACTTCAGTGAGAAATATTCGAAGGTATTCGCAGCTTCGAGACAGCGCCGCTGTCGCACTACTGTACACACACACCTCTACACACAACAAACAGCAATATCTGTCTGAGAATAATAATTAATGTTGAATATAAATAATGAATAATATTGTGAGATTATTCCTTATTTCATGGGCTTTTTTGGGATATATGCATTATTTTTACATACTTTCATATAAAAAAAAACAACAACAAAGCATTCGAATACCGATTTAAAGGTCGATTACCATGGCGACAGTCGAAGCTTTGAAGCATTTGGGTCAGCCTTACCAAAGTCACAAAGTAATCAGCATCATTGGGAAGCATTTACATCGTCATTTCTATGTTTTTTGCCTAATAATTGATGCCAATGGATAAAATCTACAAGCATCCCATATGTCAAAATCCTACCTTTAAAGAGGATGACATTCTTGAAAGAAAATACCACCAAAAGGCTGGTGTATGTATGTGTGTATTTATTTGGTTGTGTGAAGTGGAATGCAGCCTTCTGGGAGGGTACTTAGGGTAAGTTTGCGGGGTCATCTCAATTTGCCAGGGGTGATCCCAGGTTAATCCATCACTCATTAGCTCTCACAGATAAGACTCATAGAGGGGTGAGGGGCTCACACTTTCTCTCTCTTTGTCTCTATCACAGTCACCTCAGAACACAAGAACACACATGTTCTCCCTCTCCGTCTTTCAGAAAAGAAACGGAGAGCATCTGATAGAATAAAAGCCATGCCCTACTCTCCTTTGGCCGACACTTTCTCCTCCCCATTAACCCCCATTTCCCCTCGCTGGCTCTGCTCCCTCCGGGACAATACAGCCAATTAATTAGGCTCGGTGTCCAGCAGAGAGCAAGCTCGGAAAGCGCTGGCCTCAGCTGATTTAGCTCCAGAAGGCCCATTATAGAGAGAGAGAGAGGAAGGAGGAAGAGGACTGACAGAGAGATACATAGTGAGGGAGGGTTAGCAAGAGAGAGATAAAGACAGAGGGAGGCTCTTGACTCAGCGTGCTACCAGTAAGTGCTATTTGGTGCTGCAGGATGAGGGCTGCCTCTATAGTCGTACTGTGTGTTGCAGGGGCTCCTCAGCAGCTGTGGGGGTCCCGCCCCTCCTCCAGCAGAATCAGGTTCCCACATGAGTCCCCCCTCTGCTTCTAATAACAAAAGGCCCATATCACTGGAGGATGACAAAGCAAACAAATGGGCCTAATTAGGGGGGTCGATAAGGAAATTATAAGGAAATTGAGTCATTAATGGTAATATTTGTGTTATGAGATGATAGTTCATGGCAAAAATTCATTTCCAAATGGGGCCCCTCTGTGTTTTCTTTGAAGCTAAGACCTGGACCCGTATGTCACGGGGAGAAAAACTTGGCCTCGCTCCGTCTATCTCCTGCTCTCTAACCTCCAGAGACACTCGCAGATACTGAAATGATTATGTACCAGGTCTCTGTAGATATCCAGATGTCCAAAAAAAGAAGCTGGAGAACGCATTTCACCTTCTTTTCGTCCCCCCTCCGAGCTCCCCGCCCTTGTTTTTGGTTGTATTTTTCTTCTCATATTTTTCTCCCGGGCGGCCCGGGACAGGCCGTTGGCTGGAGATGAAAGTTGAGGTGGAGGGTGAGGGATAACCGACAGGAGAGGACGGGTCTCGGGGGAAGACAGAAAGAGTCGGGGTGAAGAAAGAGGTAGATAGATAGGTAGCCGCGGGGGGGCGGCTTGCTCCCAACGCTCTCCTCTTCGACCTCATCTTTCCTCTGGTCTGTCAGACTGCTGTGGGAGTGTTAACAGTAGCTGATGCAGACCTTGTTCCTGTCAGTAATTTGTGGCTAGGTAGAATTTTTAAATGCAATTTTTTATAGGTTAAGCGTGCTCTTAATCTTGCAACCCTGTCTCCCAGAAATTGCATCAATATACTAATAATTTGTTTCCAATTATATTTTGAGCAGAAATATAATTTCTCCCTGGCAATATTTTTTTCATGTATAAGAAATGAGGCGCTGGCCTCAGCTGATTTAGCTCCAGAAGGCCCATTATAGAGAGAGAGAGGAAGGAGAAAGAGGGGTGACAGAGAGATGCATAGTGAGGGAGGGTGAGCAAGAGAGAGATAAAGACAGAGGGAGGCTCTTGACTCAGCGTGCTACCAGTAAGTGCTGCAGGATGAGGGCTGCAGCCAAACATATTTGATTTTCAGCACGTATGTATCTAGAAATGTCCTGAAGTCAAATATATCAGTCATTGTCAGGATTTTTTTTTTTTTTTTCAGCAACCCAAGATTCAAAGGATAAAGACATTTCCCTCACAAATAAGTGGTATTTTCTTTTTAATTCATAAGGGATATGTAATGTTTTATACTTTTGGTGAATATAATCCAATCAATCTTATTTCCATATATGTTTGCATATAGTTCCCTTTATTAACACTTTATTTTCAAAATTGGACGTACGTTGCTACAGCCAGCTGGCGACTGTTATTTACAAGGTCCGGCTGGATATGACGTCACGTTACTCTGACTACAACAATAAAAGTGGTAACTTCCTTCTACCTCCGTATAGACTCAAATGAAGCAAATATATCGATTCTGGCATTTAAAAAAAAAAAAAAATTTAAATCTTAAAAAAAAAAGAAAATCATGATACATAGGTAAATCAATTTTTTTCCCACCCCTAGTAAACAGTGGCATGTTTAAAATTGGAGGGGAAATTACCAGTCGACAGAGAAATATCCGGACCAAGTGCCTGAACAGCTTTTAAAAACCATGTGGGAAATGAACTCGGAGCTCCAATAACAAAACAAATCAGTGAAAAAATAAAGAATGAGGCGATCACAAACAAAGACCGAGAGAAAAAAGAAACAGACGAGCGAGACTGAAGGAAAAGAATAACAGCGGTTAGTGTTTGGGTTGCTGCCTCATGACCTCATCGGAAATGACACCTCTCTTGCCAACACGCAGTGGATTTCATATTTTAGACACAACAGTGTAGATTACAGTACAATGGGGAAGTTGTGAATGTGTCGACAGGGGGGGATTTGCACAGATGGGAAAAAAGATATTTGAAACAAGTGTTTTTGAGAAATATGCAACCCTTAAAAATGTGATAAATCTTGACAACATGATCAAGTTAATCCGTATCAAATGTCGTGGAAGCTGCCCTCAGCTGGGGTTTCACTCTTACTGTACCTCAGCTGCAAGATGCTAGCTGCACCAAGAGGTCAAACTATTTTCTGAAGTCATTTTCATTAGATTAAGTTTAAGTGGCCTATTTGATAATTACAGTCAATTTTCCCGGTCCACTGAGCAGCGCAATCATCCTGTAGCTGAGAGTCAACCTGCAGCCAGAGCAAATATTGAGGAATATCTACAGACCCAATTACACATTGGGGGTAATATTATTCTTGACGTGAATTACACAACCACTTACATTTTATTGGGAAGCACAGTGTTCATCAGCTAGAGAGCTCACAATAGTCGCAGTATTTGGATGGAAACCTGTAAACTGAATCTGTGAGCTGACACAAGAAGTAGCCTCTTTTTCCTCACTAGCCTTAAACTGATAATCTGTTTAGCTTTTGAAATCCTC
This sequence comes from Sebastes umbrosus, assembly GCF_015220745.1. Classification (NCBI taxonomy): domain Eukaryota; kingdom Metazoa; phylum Chordata; class Actinopteri; order Perciformes; family Sebastidae; genus Sebastes; species Sebastes umbrosus. The sequence continues at coordinate 8,283,318 of NC_051271.1, forward strand.
CTCCTCCTCCTCCAGCCCAGTATCCCTGTGATTCTGCACCTCACAATAGTACCATGCAGGCAGCTGTGTGCCCTTTATATAGTGAGCTGGAAAAAAGTGTGGAGGTCGGGGAGGTGGTGTTGCGTGTCCGTCTATCACTACTTCATCTCCCATCACAGAACTGCAATTAATGCAACATATCCTCATACTACAGTTCATATGATGTCTTACGAAAAGTTATTCTTCATTTTTTGTACACATTCCTTTGAATTTCCAGTGTCAATTTCTGCTCCAGTCTTTTCAAAATAAACTTCCGTCTTCACAGGAAACAACCTGGTTAGGTTTAGGCAACAAAAGTACTTAGTTAGGTTTAGGAAAAGATTGTGGTTTTGGAAAAAAATAATGCCAGAAGTGGCGTTACTTAAGTACCGAAGCTACGTGACAAACAAATCAATGTTGACTTCTGCTTTCACACAGGGTTCAAACACCGGTCTCCTTAGTGAAACACCGACCTGGGTGAAAATCCACCCCGACATCCTCCTTACGTGGCGAACGGTGTATGACAACACAGGCTGATTAACATAATCTTTCACTTACTTTAACCAAGTGTTATAGCTAACCAGCCCTAAACATACCTTAATCGTAATTTATTTGCCATAACTACATTGTTCATTAACATTTATCGAGTTGCCATGTGCAGATTTTATAAATTTTTGCATTGAATGTTACCTGCAGAATCGTTCAAATTTAACCTTCTTTTATAGCGATGGGGTTGCCTAACCTTATTATCAACTGATCTCTTTGTTATCTTCCATACAGTATGTCTAATATACTAACAAATACAAATATCACCACTGCCACTTGGCACTGTCCTACTGCGTCAGTCTTCATTCAATTATTCATAAATTGAACCACAATGATCAGCCGGAGCAAAAGGTGTCGTTTATCACCCAGGAGTCTGTATTGTAACTCTATAAAATCTGGCTGCTGCAGAAAAGTTTGAACTTTTGGCCCAGCCTTGTCTGAATAAATCCTCATTTGAAATGAGACAAGAGACAAATAGAGAGGCGTTCCAACTCCTGCCTTTAATCTTGTATGAGAGAAGGGGCATCAATAAATCCTCGACTCATTTCCCTCCCTGTTAGACGAGCGTCGCAGTCTTTCTATTCAGAAAACACCGTTAACCTCCTGTTTGCTTTCCTTTCCACCAGGATAGAACTTTCTTTGTTCCTTCTCTCCAAGTTTAAACTTGCACTTGCTGTTATCTTAAAAAAAATAACAACCATTGTGTGTTGTCACATTATTAGCGCGGCAAATTTGTGCTTTCATAGCAAAATGCAGAGTTTACTCTCAGCGTGTGTCAGCCGTTTGCTTGCTCTGGCAAAGACCAGGCGTTCCCTCGCTAATTGCCTTCTACCGATGACTAAATCACAATGAGGTTTTGGGTTTCTGGATCAGAGCGCTCTCTTTTCCTCCTTCTCCACTTCCCCAACTGTATCCTTCCTGTCTGAGTCACAAGTGTCACACTCGGTTACAGGAGATACGAAGTGCTGCCATTTTTTTGCGAGAAAACAGTTTCTCCTAGAATAAAAAAAACAACCTTGAAGGGGCTACTGTTCCAACAGTGCAATTAGAGCAGTGGATGTATGTAAATGTGTGAGTATGTGTACCAGCGTGCATGCTTGCTTGCGTGCACGAGGGCCTAATTCGTACTGAGCAGTAGGCACTATGCCACAGCAGACGAGTGCAGTAAATGTGGTTCTGGAGGCAGTACAGTAAAAACATCTCCGCTCCATCAGTGTCAGAAACAATCTGCATGGACCAAACCAGCTGCCACACCGCCGCAATATGCAGAAACAAGTCTGCTGCTGGAGCTGCTGCAGGACGGCAGCACGCTCCTGTTGTTACACTAATAATGAACCCCATCAAAACTTTACAGAGTTGTTGGCAGAATCTTATTTTGAAAAGGAAGCTGCTTACTTAAAGTGGCAGTAGGCAGAATGTTTTTGGCATCTCTGGGCAAAAATTCCTTAATAACCTCTCAGCATATTGTAATTCAAGTGCCCAGAGAGAAAACTAGACTTCTGCTCCATTTCTACCTACTGAAGCTTTAAGAGCTAAAGTGGATATGTTATGGTAAATAAGGTCGAAGAAATAATGACAAAACGACCAAAAACTTGACAATATGTTTGAGGATGTTTGTATGAGGATACATTGATTTATTGCATGCAATGTACTGTTGTGTCATGTCATTTTCCTAATTAGGAATAATTTATTATTGGTTTTCAAGTAAATGGAGGTTGGTATAAAGTAAAAAATATTCATGATTTTTGCAAATAAATGTAGTTAGATTAAAAGGGTATTGAATGAATTTGTCATTAATTGACTGATTGGCTGAAAATGCTAGCTCTTCCAATTCAAATGAACAAAAAACGAGCTGAATTAAGGTCACTGATATTGACAAACAATTCAGTAGTTTTGCCATGAAAGGAGCCAATCAGTTGTCCAAAATCTAAAAAAGCTTGTAAGTTTAATCACTTAAACAACATCAGAGATCGACATTATCTTCCCATCTGTGATGAAGTCCTTATGAAAAAAGAAAATATTAATTCCAGCAATTCCACCTGTTTAATATTTATGCTGGCAATGAGAAAGCAGACCTCCACCGTGGACCCACTAACAGAAACCACCCACAATACTTTGCTTTTTCTCTTCCTACTTCTACTGAACTATATCCACAACGATAAATCATAGCATATCCTGCCAACTGTCAGCATGCCATCACTGTGATGTGAGAAGGATCTGAAATGAATGAGCTGATCTGAAAAACACTAAATGTGTTCGACTTACATACTGTACATAGCATCATATTCCTGATGACTCATGATAGCTTAGGCTGAAACACAGTAAAGGCAACATGTGTCATAAAAGTGATGCATATGCATGCGCACACTCTTGCCACATTTCGATCCTTTTGATCCTCTCCTTCTCTTTGAAATGTGCTACAACAACATTTGGCCTCTTTGCTCTCCGACACACTGTGCACTCACTTTCCCCACAGTTTCATGAGGCAACCATATTTATATTAAGCACAGGATTAAAGTATACGATACTAATGAGTCTGAAAGATCATAGCGGATAATGACAAAATTGCTGATCATTGCTAATGACTCATCATGAATCAGATCCTGCAGCACGGAGGTAACTTTAGAGTTCAACTCGTCACTCGCTGGTGTTCCCCGTCCATCACAGACTCACTTGTTACTCATGTTTCTCCCGGGCCAATGATGTGCACATGCAGGTCGACTTGTTCTGTAAACTGTAGTGCCTTGAACATCAGCTTTTCTGCCACAGCCTGGCAAAAATCTGTTTCTTTGTGAGCTCATCGCTCTCCTCTTCCAAGAAAAACGCCTGAGCAGTGACAGATGCAATGCCCGCTGCTGGCTTCACACTCCATTTGGGACCAAAGCATCTCTACAGTAGACTGAGCGGACTTTAAAGCCTTGAACATGGGAGGAGAAAACACAGGCTGCTATACGGCGGCAAATTATCCCCCCCCTCCCTGCCTGAACACACTCAAACATACACACTGAAAACATAAAAAAAAACGTGCAGGATGTTGAGGAATTCAGGTTCAAGTTTAAGAGTGTGCAGTTTTAAAAATGGATGAGAGCTGAGGACAATATAAGGAGAAGGGGAAAATGAAAACAATAAATGTGTCACAGAAGTGAAGGAACTGTGCTGTGGGGTTTCAGATTTATGGCTTTCAGCGGCTTCCCGCTCACTCCCTCCACTGGATAGGAGACTTGGTGGCAAAAAGTCAAAAATGTACAGCAAACACACACACACACACACAAAAGTACACTTCAAGTACACTTCCCTCATCATTCCCACGCATGCTGCTTTCTGCATACAGTCTGCCTTTAAGGCCAGATGCAGCGAAGAAGTGCGATATGCACCAAGACGAACATTTATCTCGACTGAGACGGTTTAATTGTCTCTCTGATTGCACACTTTGACAACCCAGCTTAACTGTCTGTTTACACTCTCACTTATATAGCTGGATGATGATCATGCACTGCTCCTATGTAGTTATTCTTAAATACATATACTATCTACCTTTCCTACGCAGTACCGCTCACCTTCTACTGTGTGTTTAGGCTGTTCTCATTCACAGTTCGTAGCTATACCTACCAAAAGAAATGCGCTGTATTTTGTATATATCACACAAAATCAATTTGCATGTAATCCACTAAATTGTGAACCAGGAAGTATAAACAGCGGACATTCTTAGGAAGACGCACAAAAATGAGGAATAACTTTTCATAAAATATCATACGAACTGTTGTATGAGGTGTGTTAAACCCTGTGATCTTCTGAAACCATCCTCAGGTTTTGATTTGTACGTGAGTGAGTCAGTGTTTGATTTCAGCCAGCTTGTGTGTGTTATGATTGAAATACTGTCATTCAACTAGAGATTTTGGAAACAACATTTTGCACAGTTGAAGCACATGTGAAACCACCACTGCGTGCCGACACTAAAACAGCCGTTTCCACAATGAACCCTGGTACTCACTCGCAGTAATCAGACGGGGCTGTTAAGATGATTTTCATTGCAACTTGGTCTCGAGCCAAGACCCCCACCCCCCCTCCCCCCGACAGTGTTAATAGTAATTGGCAGGTTGTAAAAGAGCTACAAAAGGTCAGGCAGCTAAGTAGTGGAACTTCAATTCATTGTGAGTTTCACCAGGAGGGAAGAAAAACAGAAAAGAACAGAGGGATGAAGAGCAGGAGGAAGAGTTTTTTTTTTTTTTTTTTTTTAAAGTCTGTCTTGTTGAGATTTATTTCTTTTCCGTTCCATCTCGCCACTCCTCCGCTCCCATTGTCACTGGAGTAACTTGTGTTTCAGATAATTCAACTCTCCTCTCCTGTCCTCTCGGCTTCACTGCCCAACTGAAGTAGTTTTCATGGCTTATAAATTTTATAGAGAAATTTGTCTCAACAGTGCAGAGTCACTAATGACATCTGCAGCAGGGAAGGCCCGGTTTCCCCCGGAGGAAAGCAGGAGGAGCAGAGGAGGAGGAGAGGAGGAGGAGGAGGAGGGTCACGGCCCATTTCGGAGGAGTGGTAACTTAGTAATGGGGACTTGACAAAGGAATGTCGGGGGTGTGTGTGTGAAGGTCAAAGGTTTCCCACCTGCTTAGCATGGCCACGGTGCTGTGGTTGCTAATGAGCCCACAATAAAATAGTGTTGAGCGGAGCTTAAATTAAGCATTTACTGCCCAGGGAGGTGAAGCCACGGTGGTTCTGTGGATGCTGTTTTTTTTGTCTCTGGTGACGCATCCTGAAGTATTATTCCACTGTAGAGAAGAGTTTGGACTAATGACAGACGTTACACTAAAAAAATGTATCCAATATGTTTTGAATTGTGTAGTATTTATTTATGGAGATTAATAAGCTTGGGGAAGATTTTGGACACGAAAAGTTCACAAAAGAATCTTTGCCACAATTTCAAACTTTTCACATGATCTTCCTCAGGAGATGGATTTTAGCACTTTAAGTTTTATTTGTTTTGTCAGTGTTGGCTTGAATGAATAGAATAAACATTAAATCTTTTAAGTTTTAAAACAGCATGGATGAGAAGTTCTTAGAAGTGCTCAGATAAAATGGAAATTTGAACATCTGGGCAGCTCCACCTGCAGAGGAAGATCTTGTAATTCGATCGAAAGCTCCAGAATAGGGCTGCAACTAACAATTATTTTCATTGTCAATTAATCTGTCGATTGTTTTCTCGATTAATTGATTAATTTTTCAGTCTATAAAATGTAAAAAAAATTGTGAAAAATGTCAATCAGTGTTTCCCAAAGCCCAAGATGACGTCCTCAAATGTCTTGTTATGTCCACAACTCAAAGATATTCAGTTTACTGTCATAGAGGAGTAAAGAAACCAGAAAATATTCACATTAAAGAAGCTGGAATCAGAATTTTTGTCTTAAAAAATTACTGAAACCTATCAAAATAGTTTGTGATTAATTTAATAGCTGACAACTGATTGATTAATCGCTGCAGCTCTACTCCAGAACAGTTACTTAGTGGACTTTTTAGTGAAATTTTTGTCAACTGCTGTTTCCACGGTCAAGAATGAACTTTCAGTCTCAACAAAAGATGAAGCTGAAAGGGAGAAATTCCCAGAAAACTACCTGTATAAATAATTTCCGTCATATTTAAGACACTTCTGAGATGAGTGCGTCCAGATCGACGCATGCAAAGTGTGTTTTATTAGGGTGGAAACCATAAACATTTACGCAGTAGAAAGAAATCCAAGAGAGCATTCCGATCTCATCCCTAATCCAAGACTCATCTGCTTATCCTCAAGGTTGACTCAGTTCAATATGGGAAAACTTTCCAAAGCAAGGTGGGAGCGCCTTCTCCCACAGGGCTCTTCTTCACATTCTGTTGGTAGAAAATGTGTTTGGAAAAAAAAAAAGAAACAAGCGAGAAAGAAAGAAAGAGAAAGATGAGCCATTATGATGGTTGATGAAGATACCCAGTGTCTTCACGAAGGAGGAAACGCTCTCCGCCTTTTTCCTGCCTGAAGGGCCAAATTAACTCATCTAATCTTCTAATCATCTAATCTTCAAACACTGTTTATTTTCTCAGCTCACGGCCGCCAATCAGTGTTGGCCGACTGCATTCTGCTATAATACGACGGGTTTAAAATCTTTAGTTAACATTGTCGGGGCAGAGTGATTGCCTTAATTGCGAAGGCTGTGGGATTAGTATGAATCACGGTTATGGAGGAGCGTGAGTTAGCCCAGTGTAAGCTCCGTCTCATTGTCTCGCACTGACAGCGCCGGCCCATCCCTGTCAGCCTCGGGGCCAGCAACGCACAAGACGACCTGCCAGAAGTTAATGTGAACCCAAAACACTATGGATCTGCTAGGTCCCATAGAAACCAAACTCGCGGAGTAAACAGACTGGAGGTGATGTTTGACATAAGCAGGGAGAGCCCTTGTTTGGGGAAGATTTAGAGATCTGTCTCGCGTGTTTCCGATGCGCGTTCCCCTCCGTGAAAGCGCCGTTTGTGGATGTGTGAGGCGGAGGAGACAGGGTTAGGTAATGGCTGGATGTAAAACAATAGACGGGGGGAGAAACCTTATTATACTTGGCTTTGACAGCCAGGTTGATGGCGAGGAGCTGCGCTGCGGTTGCAGACCATTGCACAATTGATTCGCAGCTAATACTTGAGGAGGAGGAGGAGCCTCAAAACGTTCACACTGTGATTATCAGATCAGACGCTGATGGCAGAAAGAAACGTCCGCCACTTGTTTCAGTAATCCGCCTTTACTTTGAAAAGGAAACATTGCTCCATCAGTCAAATCCATTTACACACACCGTTCCCACTCATAGCCCCGTCGATATAAACCAAACTTTTGGACTGAATTTTGGTCTTCCTGCTGAGGAATCTGTAAATCCAGTTAGTTCCAATCATCATCACGCTCAGGATGGATCTATTGCTAACGTGCCACCACTGCATCCGTTCACACACGAGGTTCCTTGAGCCAACACTGTCAGCTCATGTGTAATAGAAACGTACGCGATGCATTCAAGGGTCTGGCCAACAGTAAACTATCCTGTTAGATTGCATTATGTTGTCGCACAGCGGAGCGTTGTTTTGGGCTAAAGCTTGCGTGGATGCTGCTCCGAGCATCGCATCGCTCCTAAAGCTGTCAGTCCCTCACGCTATTAAGACAGCTGCTCTTAGTGGGTATTGTTCGGCGTGGAGCTATGGGGACCTGACAGGCCTGAGGAATCTTTTTTTCCACCCTAAAGGGCCTTTCACTTCTATAGCCCTGAATAGGACCTGCCAATGTCATCCTCCACCCATGGCATTTTTATGGCATAGCTGACATACACACAACGCACTCTCGTCAGCCCCTCCGTGGCTCTAGCCGGGCTCCCTTTATTCCCGCACTGTATGTCAGCCGGTGTTTTTTCCCATAGACATGAATTGGAGGAGATCTTTTCCAGGCAGCGCCACTTTATCTTGGAATTACTCACGCAAACACTCGCATGGAGACACGCACTCTGAGAGTGACGGGCGCACAAATAAAGACAGATGGGCAGAGAGAATCTCTCTCACGCAGGTGCACACGCTTTCACACACACACGCACTCACACCTTCTCACACGCACACACACACACACACCACTCAGACAAAAGAGCCTTGATTACTCAGCAAATGGATGCACCACTGATCACAGGCCGGCCCTTTTACAAACTGGCCTATTATGCGGTCTCAGCGTGGGGTGGAAGTGTTGCAGGGGCCCGAGGCAGAGTGGCTGAGGAGGGCTGAAGGACCGTGTGTGTGTGTGTGTGTGTGTGTGTGTGTGTGTGTGTGTGTGTGTGTGCACACTCGCACTAAGGCTGAGAAGTGCTCCCATGCTGCGCTGCCTAACGAGAGGGCAGGTCAGCCATTAAATGGGCACTAATGCGGGAAATTGGAGGCCATTAGGCCTTTCTTTGTTGTTGTGCCTCTGTGTGGCTAGTTAGACTCTTGAAAAAGGAAAGGCCTTATTAGCCCCCACATGAAGACAGAGAGTGAATATATGGGCCATTTAGCTCAGCATGGAGCGGGCCGGCCTGCTGCTGGAGGCTGCTGCTGCTGCAGACTATAAGGCCGTGTGCATATGAATGTAATGTACATTTGAAATGGTGTTAATGTGTCAACGGCTTTATGATCACATTTCACTTTGTTTGTAAATGTTTGCAGGCTCGTAGGACAGTAGGAAAATAGTCTTATCAGGCGTTTTGTTTTCTACTGGACATAAACAACTTCAGCTTCCCTTCAGGAGATTGCACTACTACTGTATACATGGTCTATCACAGAGAGTGGAATTTAATTCCAATACAAATCAGGCACAAAAAACACTTAAAGATCTTTCAGTAACCAATTAAAACAATGGATGGTTAATGCATACACATGTCAGCACTAAACTCTCTTTTGCTGCTTCTATCTATATGTCTTGCTTGTCTGAAGTCATTTTATATAAATGTCACTACTGCTTCTAACAACTGTCTGTCCTTTTCCAACATCTAAACTGCATGCCCTCTGATATGTTTTTGTTCTGATGTATTTTCTGTAACACCTTGGACAGTGACAACAGATGAAAATAGCCTTTTAGCCCAATTCTCATATTTTTTTATACCATGTGTATTTATTAATTTGCACTGTCCCTTCTCAAATAAACTAAAACTAAAGCTAGCTTTATTCTACCTCCAACAAATTACAAATGTAATCAAATACCCGCAAGGTTAGGGTAAAAGAAAATGTATCCCATGTAAGTCCTATTTTTTTAGAGAGCACATTTTTCCCCTATTTACCAACATTTTCAAATATATTCATTTTATGGATTGAAAATGCCAGCTTTATGTGTATCCGAGGCCAAACAGAGAGACAAATTAGACCTTTACAAACGTACATGCATGGACTGAGTGTCCTGCTTCAGTACTGCAAGACTTTCTAAACTTATAAATGACAATGACGGAAAATCAGTGCAGTAACTGTAAAAAGTTGGATTTTTTTATGAAGAAAGCTTTTATCAGAGTGCCTTTTTCAATTTGTCCTGGAGTTGAAAACTGATATTCACGCAGGAAAATAAAAGCAGAGATTGTAGAAATTACAAATATGAGTACAGACAAATAAGAGAAAATCTTTTTAAAAATGTGCATAATAATATCAATAAATAAAGAGCAATTACACAATTTTGACTAATGCCGGTATAGCAGTTTAATTGCTGCAAATATTTGTTTTTCTCTACTTTGTGAAAAAAATATGTCCTTTTTCATAATATTTTCTGCATTACATTGTTTGGTTAAATACTGTAAATACTGTATACTTGTGCTGTATAGATATGGAGTTGTGCCGTGCTCTGTTGGTATTTACTCTGCAGTATACAGTAAATCCGTTGCTTAACATTAACCTTCGCTCCGCTTGCTAATAGCTTCATGAGGGATCCCTGCTCGCACTGAGGCGAGGCGGTTCTCACCGCTCTTTAATTGCGTCGGTCGGATAATCAGACACATTTTATCACCCACTGACAGAACACGCTCCGTAGACTCTGCCTGCGCTGGGAATTGCATAATTTGACCAAAATATGAGAAAACATCCGAGTGTTAAATTATGAACTAAAGAAAAGTAGAAATAGATAAACAGCTTGACTGATGCGTAAAAAAAGGTCAGACTGGCGTGTAAAGGCTGCAAGTTGACGGCGAATGGAATCTGTCCAGTGGAAATCAGTCCTCGCCGCATATTTAATGTGCCTTTGATAACCCTGCAAGGACTGATGAATATTCTGTGTGACTTGATCTCAATTAGCCAAGTCTCCTCGAGTCAGGCCTGGGATTTAACAAGCAGTATACGCTGATCTCCTTCCCTCCGTCTGTCCACCTCATCTCTACTTTTCCCAGCTTCCTTATCGCTCTATATATTTCCCTCTCTCTCTCTCTAACTCTCTCATCCTTGGTACAGTGTCTGTGGCAATCTGCTTATTAAAAATACAGCGGCTGTGAAACATGGCCTTCTTTGGGAGCAGCTGAGATCCAGAGTTTAGTCGGGGTCATTAGAGAGCGAGTGAAGAGGGCTAGAGGGCTCACAGGGGGCTGAAGTGCTGCGGCTAATTGGCTGCAATAAAGGAATTAAATTAGCCTGATATAATCTCTGCAGCATCCTCCTCTCCTTTCCCTCTTCCCACTCACTCCTCGCTCCATCAGCCCGTATAGTTTCACGGCATTCCCAGGGTGCTCCCCAATACACACTGACCAGTGTTGACCTTAAACTCCCCACACACTTCACACATCCTCCATGACACCAGCATAATCTCTCTCTCTCTCTCTCCCACCCTTTTCTTTGTTTGTTCTCTGAATTTTTTCGGAAACTCTCACCCTTCGCTCTGTGCAATTTGCAGCATTGTGTTTCAGCAGAAATGAGCAGATGAAAAGGAAATTGTTGGCTAATTGTTGCTGAAGAAACGTCATGAAATCTGAAAGGGTATACTTTGTGAAAGATGTGTTGACCTTTTAGGATGAGTACCTTCCTGTTTGCTGGATTTCAACACATTTCTATTTGTTTCATATTGCCATAATAAAAAGTAGCGGTTTGTTTTTGTCTCGTAGGAGTTTGGTTTTCTATTTATCCTAATTTCAGAAGTTTACGGATCTTGCAAAAGCCGTTGAAAATTTGACAATTTACCATCATTGCTACGTTTGCTTTTTAACCCGTGTTGAAAGTTTTATTTGTGTGATGGAGTGATGTTTTTCTTCAGATTAAATATGAGTAATATGTGGTGAAAACATGCCATTTAGCTGTGTTTTAGAAAGAGGAGCTGATTGTATATCGAAGGGGAAAAGAACACACATTTCGTCTGTATGAAGATAATTTACTGCAATTTGTACAGCAATTAAACATATTGTGGCAACAACTAATGACAGACAAATGATTTGCGTGTTTAAAAAGGATTACTTGAGCTGGTACAGTAAATGGTAAATGACATTTATATAGAGCCATAATTGCATCTAAGGATGAGCACTCCATATATCATCTCAATCCCTCAATTGTCCTCAATTAGCTCTCATTTTATTTGGAAATTCCCGTCTTTATCCCGCCAGTGTCTGGATCAACAAACACAAAGAAAGAAAGCCGTATTGTTCTAATTTATAAGAGGCTAAATAAACTGTTTCCATGAAACAGATTTATTGGTTGATATGGAACAGAGAGCAAAATATACAGTGGTTACTGTTATTTCACATCACTCTGTGTTTTGGTTCAACAGTTATTATGGAGGCTTTTTTTTTAAAAAAAGTCAAATTCATCAGTTGTTTTGGGAGAAACAGTCATTATCAGAGATGGGCGATCAGTTCTTCAGAGTGAAATTCCACCGTCTGTGAATCACATCTTCAGTGTGTGGTCCGACATCAGTCTAGCAAGACGACTGAAGTCACAATAACGTTTTTAAATCGCTCCTCCCTGATAAAATATCAACACAGAATTAATCTGGCCACAAAATGATTGTTTGGGATGTCTGCGCTCAACAAGAAATCCCAGACAATAAAAGGATAATATCAGTGGGTTTTTTTTTTGTCACTTTGTGCCAATTGTTGTTATTCTACTTATTGTAATTCTTCTGGCTAGATACTTATAACATAAATATCTGAGCTCATTTGCTGTCATTCTTCCTTGTACGGTATAAAAAAACAAAACAAAAGGATATGTTTTATTATGTCAAGCATGAAACTAGATTTGGCTCTTCCAAACATTCACTCACTTTTAAGATTTTATATACAAATCATATGATATGAGTTTATAAAATATGATGCATTTTGCTGATACCTTTACTTGTAATGGATTATTTTTAAAATGTGTTATTGCTACTTTTAGGATACTTAAGAATCGGCTATCAATAACTTGACTCCTACAGGAAAAATTGAGAGTCTTCTGCAAGAAATAGTCCCTAACGACTCTGTTGCTTTACAAAAGTAACTTTACTTTACTTAAAGGGTAACTTCAGTATTTTTCAACATGGGAAAAAATAAATATTTTCCCATGTTTTTGTGCCTAAATGACTATGATGATTTCTGAAATTGGTCCAATATTGAGGCAGAGGGCTGATGACGGCAGCTGCTCACAGGCTGCAATGTAATCCTATTGGGGCAAGCTGGCACTATCATTTACATCCACTAAAAGTGCTTGTTTTGGCCATGACAGGCTCAGATTGTTATTATAAGCGTCTGACATTATGGTCATAGCAAAAACAAGCACTTTTAGTGGTTTCATAGACGCTGCTCACTTGCCCTCACAGTTCGTTTCGTGGCTGCCGGTTACAGCGCTCTCTCTCAATACTGGACCAATTCGAAATTTTTTGTCCCCATTAGTCACTTAGGGCACTTTCACAAGCCATAATCTGTTGGCTAATCCGAATCAAGAGATGTCATAGGGTCCTGTTTGAAAAAGACCAAAGCTACCCTGTAAGGAACCTTTGTCAGCCAAGGAAGCAGTTAACTTGACACCAGTATTCTCCTTGAATTGCCTTCATGGCGTTAACGTATTGTCCCTCTGTGAGTCACATGAACACAGACATACACACATCAGTTGCTCACACACTGGATCTCTGAAATGTATCCACGTGGGGTTTGGTGTGCAACACACATCTGATGTTGGGCTATGTCAAGCAGCAAACGTCCCAAACTTTCCCGGCATGTGGTTTGTTATGTTTCCCCATCGACCCCCAGAGAGAGCAGGCTGCTGGTTAGAGGGCCAGAGGGCAGCTCATCCGAGCGCTGTGAATCCAGCTTGGTACTCTGTATGTGTGTGTGTGTATAAATATATGAGGCGGATATAAAGAGGGATGCTTTACAGACTGCCATGATTTAATTTAATGCACCATACAGTATAGAGGGGGGGATCAAGCTGTTCCAGATATTTTGGGGCACAGTTTATGAAAACATTTGCAAAAATAAGTCATAGTGAATATATACATCTTTAAACTTTCTCTCTCTCTCAGAGGACATCCGATATTTTTTTTCATTTTCTCTTGAGGGGGGTTTTAGAAGTTAATCTGATTACTTTTGGGGGCGCTCACAGGATTAAAAGTAAACTGTTCATGTGTAGACTCCCCTTGGTGTTTGTTTAAAAGCAGAATAGCAGAGCTCCTGCAGGTCTCCTGCTCGCTGGCGGCGGTGTTGGGTTTTGGTTTTCTGTCCTGTTTGGGTGAGCGGTGGAGGTGACGGCAGCGGGGAGGCTGACATCTCCTGAGAGCTGCCTGACCTGACCTCACAAAAAGACCGGAAATTTCTATTTGATGAGAATGTTGACGACAGTATTGTCTCATATGGTCTGATAAGGCACAAAAAAATACTTTTCAAGTTTCTCTTGTCTTCATATGTTTGGGGTAATGAGCAGCCAGAAGTGTGTGGATTTAGAGCGAAAGTGGCAGATCAGTTGCTCGAGTGTCTCTAGAACAAATCAAGGATGTGACCGACATCACTCAATTACCAGACTTATCGTAAGTACGATGAGATTAACCTCAACCTCCAGCTCTGTTGCTTGAATTTTCTCTCTAATTAGCCGAGGGAAGGCCGCCTCCGTGCTGCTACGAGACTGAGGTCAGTTGATAGTTGCTGGGAACCACTCAAAGAAACTAATTAGCCAACTTTTCCAAAAACGCACTCAGACGCTGCTCCGAGGCCCCGTGTTTCCTTGGATGAGCGGGAAACAGCAACACCATATAAACAAATCAGCTTCCTGTCAAATTCTGCAGTTGTTGGAGGCCAAAACAGCTGCGAGACTCATTACAGTGGCGGTGCAGTGGCGGTGCACATTACAGGAGGTGTTGAAAAGCTTTGGGTAAGCTTAGCTTTATCCAGCTAATTCAATTACTCTTGTTTTAAAGGTATCAGTTCACACTTCTTTTTACTGCTCACCTGGGGGGGCGGTTACAGCCGCCCACCGACTCGCTAATCCAGCCTGAAGCAGTTAACTTGATTGAAAACAGACCAAACATTTGAAGGCGTCCTATAAGGTAAAGGTAGTCTTTGCTAACGTAATTTTACAAAGCTACTCAAATTGTGATGGATTTAATATGTGTTACACAACAAAAATATTTTGTTTAAATAAATAAAATGTTTTTTTTCATGCAATTTCTTTCTTGTTTTTATAGTTGATCCATTTATTCTTCTCATATTAACACATAGATGGAATATTTAATCACATGAAGCTGGGAGCAAACTGGTCTTTAAAGTGCACCTGGTGCACTCGGCATGCGTCTGTGTGTGTGTGTGTGTGTGTGTGTGTGTGAATGGTAGCAGTAGCTTTTGTTTGCTGTGAAGGTGTGTGAGCTGATTGCTTGGCTGAAATAAACTACAGCTCAGCTTTTGTGTCTCCTCTGAAGGGCAGAAACCTGCTGGTTGTAAAGAGCAGGCGTGAGGAATGTGTGTGTGTGTGTGTGTGTGTGTGTGTGTGTATGTGTGTGTGTGTGTGTGTGCAGCAAAGGTCCTCTTTGCCATTATTTGGTCCTGTAATCACAGCGATCCTCCTGAAAAGAGATGGCAGGTATTTCAGCAGCTACAGAGAGCAGGTTTCCTGTTCATTCTCAATGTGTCTTGGTGTCTTTTAGGAGAATGACACAGAGGAAACGTCCACTTCCACTTTCTAGTTGAGGGACCAATATAATGCCGTGTGTTTTTTGTTCAATGGGATAAAACAATAACAAAAAGAAAGCCTCATATTTAGTTCTCGGTAATTTTAGAAGTGATGGACTAGTTTTAACTAAATATTTGTATCTCCCTCTCAAATTATCTCAGCGGTTGCTTCTGACAGACATGTTTTATGTCAGTGTGGTCCAGTTTAAGTTTGCTTTAGGCTGCAGCTGCTGCTTCAGAATCAAAGCACGATGTGGGAATTTTAATAAAACCTCTACCACGGTATCAATCTTTTTAATCTTGACGGAGAAGATGCTGTCATTTTGATTTAAAAAACTCACAGTCAAACTCACAGATTTCCTGCCAGGAGTGAATTTATCAAACATGCGTTTGTTCTCTTGCCTTGACACAAAGGTGTTTCCACAACACAAGAAACTGAACATCAGAAACAAGCTGACATTCATACTTAAATAGGTAGGAATGTATTTGTGGTTGATGGCAAATCTAACCAGGAGGTCTTATGGAATTCTGTGGAACGGTGGAAGTCAGACGACCAAGGCCTGTCAACCTCGGTATACACAATACAACGATTTATCTAATAACATCCATGAGAATAGGTGTCTTAGAGTGATCAACATGTTACATTAAGAAGAGGTTATGTGACAAAAATGATAAGGCTGTACTCCACCAAAGAAACATCATACGTTTATTGGAAATAAGTCAATAAAAAAAAAGCATAAAAAACGACTAATCGAATAAAGAAATCTTAGTTGACTAAGATCAAAACGACCGATTATTCGACTAATCGACTAAAAGGAGGCAGCCCTAATTCAAATTAATACCACTCTAAAACTGAAAACGTTTATTGATGATTATTTGCTTTATGATAATCACTGAATGGAGTACGTTATGACGGACACATAGGGCGATGCATACGAGTGCTATAATACGTTATATATTAAAATGAATTAATAGCAAAGAAGTCTTGTTGAAGGAAAAGGTGTCACTGGGGTATTTGCTCATGACTGACAGCATATTGTTATCTTTAAACAAAAGCTGATTTTTCGCCTGATATGAAAGCAAACCATGACTAGATAACACCGAGACGTCTGAACGACAAGCGGTTGTTTTAGAACGCCGCAGGAAAAGCTGATAAGCTCACGCCAGACAAATTGGCTTACAAATCTTCAATTGTTTTCTAATTAAATGTGCTTTAATTTGGACAAGGCCTTGATGATGTCATTTATAAAACAGTCTTGCGCTCATGAAACACTTGGAATTGCGCCAACACTAACATTTTTTCCAATGTGTGAGGGGGTATTGTGTGAACAAGCTTGCATCACGCCCAATGTCAGTGAGTTTAGATAAAGTGCTTCTCACTCGTCCCCATTATCTGACATAATACCTTATGAAGCCTGATACCGTCAGACACAATGTGGCCCCCTGCTCCACACCTTCACATCCAGCTTGTATAATACTGTCTCTTCTTCAGTATCCAACATGCCTTCCAGGACAACATTATTCTCACCGCCGCCGTGTAGTCCGGTGGGCCAGAATTCCCCCTGTCTTCATTTAGGAAGGGCGTGAAACAATCTTTGTAGTGTAACGGAGACGTGTCTGCAGGTCTGAGACCAAGCACTGATCCTCCACTACACTGATCTCTATCACCTGCAGGCGGGCGCAGAGATAGCTTTCACCAAGCGTGGCCCAGAATCACAGAGAGAGGCTGAACCTGCCCTCTGGCATTTTTTTACAGGCTGGATTGACAGCCAGCTCAGTGACACAGATTATTACGGAGCTGTCTAAACAGGGAAGAATTGAATCCATAGTGTTATCAACTGATCTCTGTGGCTAAAATAAATACCAATTTAGCCACAAAATATCTATGGATGAAAGAGAATGCACTTTTATGGCCTCAACATCTTTTATAATCTCAACAGTTTTGTGCAGAGACACACACTAAGGGGTTGTGGCTATCATCAGTGGGCTTCAGGGGGTTTCCAGTGGAGCCAGGAAGGAACGCTGAAAGGCTAACAACATGAGTCATGCACAGGTGTAAATCTAGCTTAAGACGACAATGGAAACAGCAGATCTTTGTCACTTTAAGGAAAGGATAGGTGTAAATCCAGTCAGGTGAGTCTACAGGACACGAGAGTAAAGGTGGTCGTTTTTACCCGAATCTAGGGGTTGACACAATACCAGAAATATAGTAGTCGATACCAATACCAGCGGAATTCCACGACTCTCGATAATGAATTCGATACCACGGAAAATAACAAAAGTAAAACTATAAATCCCATGTACTTCAACATAATCCTCTCTGTATTATCTAGTTTATTTTGCTGTGAAAACATCTCCTTCAAACAACTGGATTTATTCAAGTTTCTCGCCAAAAACGACACATCATGATAACGTTAGAATTTTCCCTCATCCATTTTTTCCTGAATAGCGCCTGAACGCATCCTAATGTAAATCAATGGCACATCCCGATTTCAACACAGATATGTTGTTCGCAATGTAGCATTATCAGGGGAAAAAATAGGGTGCGTCTCCTAGACATGTCGATAGTGAGTTTACTGCATCCAAAACACATTTTTATCATCCCTAAGACGACGGGACGCCATTAGTCTCAAGCCCCGACAGTATTTATGGTACCTGCGGTACTGTAGAAAAATGATTACAGTCACATTTTTTTTAATTATGGCATCGACTTGGTACCAAAGTATCGGTTCTCATGACATTAGTGCTTTGTATTTAGCATGAATCTGGCGATACGATACGTATCATGATACAGGGAAAACTGTTATAGTATGAAGAACACACTGTCATATGCATACAATCTGAGTAAAATAGATAGTGTTTTTGAGAATCAATACAGTATAACAAAACATAAACGCAATACTCGATATATTCTTACACCCCTGCCATGTACTTGGTTACTTGCAAGAATTGAGTGAGAGTTCATCTTTGCTTGTAAACTATATAAACTAACTTTTTATATATAACTGTATAAAATCGATGGATACAATATCACAAAATATCGCAATACTCAATATTTTCTTACACCTCTACATGGCATCCCTACATGAATCTACTCAAGGCGAAGCACATCTTATTTTCCCAGAAAATATAATGGAAATATCATCATCTTCTGGTCTTGTGGCATTAAAAGTCTTGAGTTGTTTTTTTTTGCATTGCAGTCATGACATACTGAGGCTTAAGACCAACAGTGTGAAGCAGGCAGGGAGAACAAGCAGGCACAGATCACTAATTAAACCCCTGCTGTCCTGCAGGAAACACAGAAAGCCAAGTCACTACTGATAAGGCACCGAGCTGCTAATGTGTGTGTGTGTGTGTACTGTATGTGTATTTTAGAAAAGATATTGTAATTAGGTCCTTGGAGTAGAGAGAAGGAGTCTCGGGGGTCCTAAACAGACACACACATCCAGAAAAACACACTCACACACACCAGTGAGACGCCAGGTTGAGGGATGCTGAGGGAAGTGAGAGCTCCTGCATTATGATGGGCAGATGATGAAAAGAGCCGTGTGAAGAGGTGGTGCAGAAAAACACGGACAGATGAACCAACCAGGGGACCCCAGTTGGACCCAGATAACCATACACACATACACACACACACACATACACAGTACAGTATGTATGTAGAGCCACAAACTGTATGAGAAGCGCTGCTGTTAATAATGCATGAATGTGTCTGTGGAGGTGGTGGAGGACCGGTGTCTCGGACGGCCGGCCTTAATGAAGTTGGGCATGTCTGCCTCACTCGACTCCGCTGCCAGAGAGTCATGAATAAACATCAGCTGGCTAATTAAACTTAGCGCTGGCAACTGTACTCATCAGTAAACAAGCGGCAGCGGCGGCGAGGGGTCTCGCGCATGCTCACAGGGATACGCAGAGAGAGGAGGAATGGTAATACCAGGCCTTCACTTTCTGTTTAGTACAGTTTGGACTCTGGAGAGCAGGCGAGGACGCCGAGGCGAAGAGCTCTAGAAATGAAAAGGGAGTGATGAGTAGAGTTAGTAACTGAAGAGAGGTAGAAAAAGGACGCAGTGTTTGACCTCATTATCAGAGGACTTTCTCACCTTCCCTCAGACTCAACTCAGATTTCAGTCTTATAAACACAGACAAATGATTCTGGGAACGACAATAATTTATTGCGGTCACAGAAAACACTCTGATCTGATTGTCTACGAAGTGACTACGATTAAACTTAAAAAGGTGTAATTATATTGGACTTATTTCCACTGCCAAGGTGTCAAGACATCATTGTACATTATCACATACCAGTAGGGTAGTAGTATTACTTACTGGCATAAAGGCATTGTTTTTCATCTGTGTCAATTCAGTAATAATAAGAAAATAGGACAATATTGAGCGCCTCGGTAGCAGAGTGGTTACAACGCATGCCACATTACCGCAACATCCCATCCTTTGTTGCATGTCATACCCCTCTCTCTCTTTCTCCCCCCATTTCCAATATCTGTCTCTAGACTGTCAAATAAAGGAATAAATGGCGAAAAAAGGAGAATATGTAACATTATTGCCTCTACCTGAGAGTTGAGGTGCTCTAAAGGGATACCTAGAGGATTTTAAACTCTCAAAAAGGGTCACATGAGCATGGACAGATTACCAAACGGGACTACTGGGCACAGGCCCAGCGGCCCAAAAGGTTAGGGGGCCCCTGGGCATGAGCCTCTGTTTGAAGTTACTGCTAACATTTCTTGTTGGAAAGTCACACAGTGGCCACAAAGAGACACAAAACGACCAAAACGAGACACAAAAACAAAACGAGATGCAAAACGACTACAAAGAGATGTAAAACAACCAAAAATGTGTCTCTTTGAATCTGTGGCTCTTGCAGGTTGTTCTCATACACCGTCCGTAGCTATACCTACGAAATGTAATGCACTGTAATTCATAAATATCACACAAAATCAATTCAATAATAATCCATAATAATTGTGAATGAGGAAGTATAAAGAGCAGTGAATGCCGCATACGGAGGAGGAGGAGCCGAAATTGACGCTGGACATTCATAGGAAAACGCACGAAAATTGAGGAATAACTTTTTTTTTAGCTCAGCTATAACATATTTAAAGCAGGTTCAATAAAACCATCATTTACCAACTATTAGTCTGTCATCGATAACTGGAACAAATTCTGCAGTAACCTTTTTGTTTCACACCGATTTAACCTCTTTGCATCCTGTTTTATTCCCTCCGCAGCCTGTAACTGTAACCTTCACGCCCGAAGGTGTCGTTTCAACATGGAGCTGTACAAGCTGTCGGGGAGGAAGAGCGGAGGAGTCTGCCTCAACTGTCGCCACAACACGGCCGGACGCCACTGCCACTACTGCAAGGAGGGCTACTACCGAGACCTGTCCAAACCCATCTCACACAGGAAAGCCTGCAAAGGTACCGTGCTCTCTCTCTTTTCTGGCCAGGGAAAGATTTTAATACAACTTCAATATCTGATTAAATGAAAA
This sequence comes from Sebastes umbrosus, assembly GCF_015220745.1. Classification (NCBI taxonomy): domain Eukaryota; kingdom Metazoa; phylum Chordata; class Actinopteri; order Perciformes; family Sebastidae; genus Sebastes; species Sebastes umbrosus. The sequence goes on from NC_051271.1 coordinate 8,303,998, forward strand.
AAGTTCTGAAATATCGCTCTTCGAAATTTCATCCGAGATGCATAGTAACACTTGCATACGCAATACCAGCTACTACTGGGATTATTTAGCTCTGATAGGAAACAGTTTTAGATGAATTACAGGAAGTGGGGGGAGCCAGCAGTCTTTTCATTCCTGAGCCTGTCTCGCCCTCATCTCCCTCTCTGTCGGCGGAGATGAGTTGGGGGTCTGTTGGGATTGTGGAGGTCGTGGCGGTATGGGGCGGGTCGGGCTGGGTGTTCCCTCATCGACAGCTGAGTTATTTGGCTTCGTTCGGGGGTGGGAGGTTGGGGGGTGGGGGGTGAGAGAGGGGATGACAGGACAAGCAAAACAAACAGAGCGGAGGTGTGAAGTGATCCCCGGTGCAGGTCAAAGACGAATGAGAAGGAAGATCGGTGGAAGGGCTGCAGGACGAAGAGAGAAGAAAAGGGGGGGGGGGGGGGTAAAGCAGGTTGAGAGGGGTGGCAAGGGAGTGAAAGATGGGAGGGAGGGTGAGGAGAAGAGGAAGAGGAGGAGGACAAGAAGAACACACCCCCACACAGGTGTGCTCACAACTCACTGCTGGATGAATCGCCTGCCATCAGCCCTCACCGTAGCTAATAAGGGTCAAAGAAAGAGAGGAGGAGGAGGAGGAGGAGGAAGAGGAAGAGGAGGGGGGGTGACTGAAAAGAGAGAGGGTATATTTTCTCACCTCTTCTATAGCTGCAGGGAAAGATAACAGGAGCTGAATCCCTGTGCAAACAAGCCCAGAGACACCTCAGAGTCGCTTCGTATGGACACACACACACACACACAGAAATACACGCATACCTTGTTTGAGGGATTCAGAGCGCTCACTTCCAAAGAGGAAATATTAGCCGCCTGCTGACAGTTTAAGCCAGAGTTTTCTCACATCATTCACCAGGGAGTAAATAAATAAACTGACCAATCAGTCAGTTTGACAGAAGGCATGTCTGAAGAGTAAAACAGCTGCAAAAGAATCCGACATTCAGACAAAGACAATGGTCTGTAAAGATGAATTACATTTACTCACGACTAATACATGACCTCTGCAGATAGAGCATGTGCCACCATGACACGCTTCACGCCGCTGCAACAAAAACATTCATCCGACTAATGCAAGAGAACGTCGCACATTCGGTGTCATTAAATTCCTGACATCCAGCGACCACATCGAGCACGTTTCGTTCTCTGCATGAACACAAATTCATAACAAAAAGCTCTGACAAATGCATTTGATTCTCCTCCTCTTCCAGCAGCCGCTCATGAGCTATGTTCTTAAAGTGACATTAACACCTTCCGCGGCTTTGGGCCCATTCTCCTGTCGAGCAGGAATGCAAACACACATTCATCACGACGGGACGTTGTGTATCATTAACCCCTATCCTCCGCTGTGTCTACCAGGCTGGCTAATTGTGGAGATGAAACCTCGCTTTTTTTTTTTTTGTTGTTCTTACATCCCTTTCTCATGTGTCACAGACTTGATTCTTTCAGCATCCCATCACTCACTTTCATGGGGGGTTTGTTGCTCGTCACAGGAAAAAAAAAAAGTTAGATGCCTCAAGGTCCTGCTGTGCATTTCACCACAGAATTAAGAACTGTGAAATCTGTTTACTTGCAGACAAAATATACAGTTTACAATATACAGTAGACAAAATGTAGAGCATAAAAGCATAATAGATACTGCTAATTAGGAAGATCTGTGCCAAAATGCAGCAAATGTTTTATCCTATTCTTATTAGGGCTGTCAATCGATTAAAATAGTTAATTGCTATTAATTGCATGATTGTCCATAGTTAATCTCGATTAATTGCAATTTTTTTTATCTGTTCAACATGTACCTTAAAGAGAGTCAAGTAGTTCATACTCTTATCAACATGTGAGTGGGAAAACAAGCTTGCTTTATGGAAATGTATGTATATATTTATTTATTATTGGAAATCAATTAACAAAAATGTACATAAAAGTGTGTCAGTGTGCTGACTTGATTATGACTTGCCCCAAAACTGCATGTGATTATCATAAAGTGGGCATGTCTGTAAAGGGGAGACTCGTGGGTACCCATAGAACCCATTTTTATTCACATATCTTGAGGCCATGACAGATTTTCCTCGCCAAAATTTAGGGTAGGTTTGGAGCATTATTTAGGCGCCTTACTGACAAGCTAGTATGACGTGGTTGGTATCTTTTTCTAGTTTCATATGATACCAATATCTTCACTCTAGCTTTAAAACTTAGCCCGCTACAACCTAAAAATCGCAAGTTGCGTTAATGTGTTAAAGAAATTAGTGTCATTAAAACTAATTTACGCGTTATTATCCCGTTAACTTTGACAGCCCTAATTCTTATATTCATGTCTGGTAAATAATTAAATCATATTTGACTTAGGTATTGATGGTATAATTTGTCATTATACCAAATTTTCTCCACATTTATAAATGATGGATAGTTTCGCAAACAAATGATTAATCCAGCATATTTACGATGTTTACAGGCTGCTTTTCATTACTCCTTTATTGCTTCCACTGGTGAGTGTCTCAGTCTGCTAGCAGCCACTGACATGAGAGACCTTGGAAACGAGCAACGTTTGGGTCACCAGATCAGAACAAATCCATGAATGGTTTTGCTGTAGAGCCAAATTAAAGCAGAGTGAAAACCCCCTCAGAGTTCATGTAACGATAAAATGTTTTTCACCATGACTGGAGAACAGCCTGCCTGGAGTGAGATAAATCAGTTTCTACTACTGATGTGGAAATCTGCTCTCATACGACGTCGATGACTCATTTGATGTTAGGAAACTTTGGTTAAATGAGTCATGAAGTGAAAGTCAAAACAGCAAGTCAGAAAATTTTGAAAAATGCACCTGGTGTGGACCTCTGGCATCTGGAGTAAACTGGATATGTGGGGCCGGCTCTGTATTTTATGTCCGTGTAAAGCTTTTTGATAACTAGTGCTACTGATTTGACTACTGATTCCTGACAGCAACTCTGCCTCCTTCATCTTCATCTGTCCTCTGTGCATGGACTCTGTCTCAGGGCAGCCTGCTTCTCTCATCTGTTCTGACTCGCTCTCGCTGAGGGAAACCTGCTGCTGATGTGATGTGTACATGCAACATTTAGCCTCTTTTTAAAATTGTTTTAAAAGAATGTCAGAACTGAGAGCATTGCAATTAGGGGTGTAAATCAAAAGTTTCATCACGACACTAGGGCTGGACAATATGGCCAAAATATTCTATCCCGATATAGGTCATTTTTATATAACGATATATATCCCAATATAGCATGTTTTCTGGTAATTCAATAAATAAATAGTCTATATATGAAATAACCACAGGGTAAAGCCTACTTGCGTGCAAAATTAAAATAACAATTTCAAGGGAAATTGTAGAGAAAACAAAATACAGCCTATATCGCAATAGAAACGACAGAAAGATATATAGAGTTGGACATTTTTATATCGTTTTGACGATACATTGATCATGATACGATATTATATTGATTATCTGGACAACGATACAATATTTGCCGATATCACAAAGTCTGCCACGATACCATTTTGATTTGATTGAATTCAGGAGCTTGCGATCTATATGAAATGATATTGTAAATGTCTATTTAACACAATCCGTTACATTTATATCAACTCACAAAAAAAAAAACTAAAATATGATTTGACCATTTTATTACTGGGCTCATACAGACATTTAAATGAAAAATAATTATTTATTTTTAATAAAAAATAATAAATATAAAGTGGGAACTTCAAAATAAAGGCGCATCTTAATGATAATGATATGTATCGATATTTTCAATTTTCAACGATATATTGGATCGTTGATCATTGAATCGATATATCGATCCAGATCGACGTATCTTTACGCCCCTAAAAAAACACTAAAATATTATTTGACAATTTTATTACTGGGCTCTTCCAGACATTTAAATGAAAAACAATGTATTGTTTTAATAAAAAGAATAGAAATAGACCTCCTGTTGTTCACTATAAAGTGCCACAATTCTCACATTTAAGCACTGTTTGAATGTTTAGGAAGGAGGTGCGCTTCGACGGAAATGGTGACACAAACATGCAATGGGATTTTCAAAATAAAAGGCGCATCTTAAAGATGATGATGTATATCGATGTTTTCACTTAGCATGGATGATATTGGATCGTTGATCATTGAATTGTTGACATGGATCAATGTAGCATTTTTCACTATTTTCTGACATCATAAAGAGCAAAATATAATTAATTGACAAACTTATTGACCGGTTAATCAGTATTGAAAATAGCAATCATTAGTTACAGCTGCAATTATTGTTCTGATTATCATTATTGTTCATTCTCATGACTCAACATCAGCCCCGCCATGCACAATTTCACTGTTATTAACTTATAGCCCAAAAATACAGCATCAGTGTGCTTTGATAGTGGAATTTCACAACAATTAAATATTATATAATATAATAGTATTATTGTTGTAGGATAATGATAGTCCCATAGGCTCATAGCAGGAGTGCAATCACGTCATAAACTCATTACATCAGATTCTCCAAACTAGTAAATACTAAATCATTTCACCCACAAACTCACTTCTGACTCCTTCACATTCTCACCGAACTAAAATATAAACACATTTCATCATCATTTATACAATTGTCAGCTTACCCAAACCGTTTTGTTCAATTTAATCCATGAAATTTGCCAGAGTGTATATGCACGTCCCACGTCTCCCAGCTCTGTGTAATTATAAGCAAACACTGTCCAAGTTCTACTGAGGTATTCAGTTACATCAAAACAGACGTACAATAAAGGATCTGTGGCAATTATACCCCAAGCTGACAAATGATACGAAGCATGAACTGTTGCTTTTGCCAATTAAAACATTTTCGTAAACTATATTTGGAGAGTTACAGATGAAGACTTTAAAAGGTGTGTGTCATTGTGTTACATGCTCTCTCTGTTAATAAACGTACCGTTGCCACACACACCGCTTTTTCCTTACGTCAAACACCTATGTGAGCTGTCAAAAGTCTCGCCCGGTCAAATTCTCTCAGGTTCACCACATCATAACTCAAGATAATTCAATGAAACTCAAACCGCAGAACTAATTTCTGTCCGCTCCTCAAGCAGCGTGAGCGCTGCGCCGAAGTGACAGCAATTAAGAGGTTTGGTTATTTATTGAACTCCAAGAGAGAGAGCCCTTTAGCTGTGTGGCTTTTCTGGAGGAGAATGGCCACCGTGAGGAGCGCGGGGCAGGTCGAGGAGCACAAGAGTTTGCTTTTATATGCGTAATACAATCCTCCCCGAAAGCAGCTCATTTCCATAGGAGGCCATTACGAGCAAAAAAGAGCAGCGGCAGCTTTATCCGCTGCAGAGCGAGCCGTTGCCCGGTGGCTACATTTACACGCCGAAATTTATAACCTCACCCCTCATTGAGCGAGAGTGTAAACACAGCATACGTTTCAAGCTGCTCTTGTTTGAATCTTTAACCGTTTGAAGCCTCTGAATAAAACACACACTGAGCGTATTTGACGAAGAAATGCATCAACTTAAAAAGGTGATAGTGAGATTTGAGAGGACATGCAGCCCTCTGGGTGGTCTTTCAACACGTCTGACATAGAACTGAGATATCACTCTACGGTGTCGGCTCTATGTAGAGTTTAATCAGCTGTCTGTTATCCCCGTTTGTCACCCTGGCACTGATTTTAAAAGTCTTAATTTAATTTTAAAAGTTAAACATTTCCTTAAGAACCCATCTTGATACGGAATTGACAGTACGATAATATTGATACACTTGAGTATCGCAATATTATGTTTTGTGATACAGTTTCAACTCTCAAAAACACCAATGATTTTTAATTGATAGTTTACATGCAAATATTCAAGAGCTGTCAATCGATTTAAATATTCAGTCGTGATTAATCGCAAATTAATAGCACATCTTTTATCTGTTCGAAATGCACCTTAAAAGGAGTTTTGTCAAGTATTTAATACTCTTATCAACATGGAAGTGGGCAAATATGCTTGCTTTATGCAAATGTATGTATATATTTATTATTGGAAATCAATTAACAACATAAGAAAATTACAAATATTGTCCAGAAACCCTCACAGGTACTGCATTTAGCATAAAAAATATGCTCAAATTATAACACGCCAAACTGCAGCCCAACAGGCAACAACAGCTGTCAGTGTGCCAGTGTGCTGACTTGACTATGACTTGCCCCAAACTGCATGTGATTATCATAAAGTGGGCATGTCTGTAAAGGGGAGACTCGTGGGTACCCATAGAAACCATTTTCATTCACATATCTTGAGGTCAGAGGTCACGGGACCCCTGTGAAAATGGCCATGCCAGGCTTTCCTCACCAAAATGTAGCGCAAGTTCAGAGCGTTATTTAACCTCCTTCTCAAGCTAGTATGACATGGTTGATACTAATGGATTTCGTAGTTTTTTTAGTTTCATATGATACCAGTATCTTCGCTCTAGCTTTAAAACTGAGCCTGCTACAACCTCTGAAAGATCGATTGCGTCAAAGAAAAATTTAAAATTTAAAATTAATTCACGTTAACGCGTTATTATCCTGTTAACTTTGACAGCCCTAATCACAATATATTGAATCGTAACCCCTGTATAATAATACATATCGTATCGCCCCATTCTTGCCAATACACAGCCCTAGCCTACAGCATTTTGAACGACAATGATAACTACACGAGAGGCCAAATAATGAGCCCTGCTCCGGATTAGTCCTCCTCAGAGAGCCATCTAAACTTAATAAAATCAAGCTTGAGCAGGTTGGCGTCGGTCCTGTGTCTGATGGATTGAATTCAGGCCTTCACATTCGAATCCGAACATCAACCGTCATGTAATTGCGTCGGTCAGCGGGATGATGAGGAACATATTTTTTGCACACAGAGGGAAATTAGGCTTTTTATTGAGGGACGGTCTGTTCCAATCAGAATAACATGTTAAAAACCTACTCCCCTCCCCTCAGCACATGTCTCCCATTGACACAGTAGGGCTTTTTTTTATTGACCACACATAAAATGGTTTTGGGATTTGAAAAATATTCTTTTTCATTACTTCATTTTTAGCTCTGGATTTCCATCGGGTGTGTGTGATATGTGCGTGTTTTCAATTAGAACGCACATCAAACGTCGTTCACAAATGTCCGACATTTTTGGCTCTTGCTTTGTGGCAAAAAAGCTGTTCGGGGCCATTGCAGCTTAATACTCTGATCAATAAAACACCAAACAACACAACAAGCGGGACACACCCTCTACGAGATAAACACGTCATTTAGAGAGCTGTTTATGTATAGTGCAACGACCCAATAACGCCATCTCTTTCTGCTTGTGGAGGAGCATAAACCTAATTATAATAGAACGCAGACTCGGGTAGCTTGGCTTCATTCCAGGGCCAACAAATTATTCTTATTGGCACCGAACACACAAGCCAAATGGGGGGGGAGTTCAGACTTCAAACACCAGCTTTATGGTAAACGATTGGCAGAGTTCAAAATTCTCACATTGTGCAATCTCAGACTGAGCCCTGCCTTTGAAAAAGTCTTCCACCCTCCCCATTAACCAAGAACATTTGTCATTCTTTTATTTGCAACTCCCGGCGCCAAAGGCTTCATTTAGCGTTAGGATTTCTGTCTTCATCGAGAAACATGACAGTTATACAGGGCTAATCCCTTAGATTCAGCTCCACGTTGTTAGGGAAAGACCACAGGTTGCCTTATATACACACAGCTACACTTCTTATCATAAACTTCTGTCACTTTTCCTCGCTGGAAGACAGAAAGAGGCCTCTTTGCTCTCTCTTCTTGTCCCCATATCTCCCCGAGCCATCTATAGTAGCCATGGAGCTGAGCACACAGCCACTTAACCGTTAAGTGGACACACACTTAAACCAGAAACTCTCACTCACACCTCCGGAGTAAGCCGGTCCTTTAGCCAACAGGTGGGTCATCCAGCCAGAGAGTCAGACAATCTGTCATCCAAACCGGACAGCCAAGTCAAGGACCGACCGTGGAGGAGGAGAGGGAGGCTAGAGTGTTTCCCACCTGTAGACCATGTGCTGTGCAACTTGATTTACTGGCAGGCTTGAGGCTCGGAGCTGTGGTTACCAGGAAGACGCACTATAAATATAACCTGAGCTCTCTGAAGCTCCAAACCAGAAACGCACTTTGCCCTCCCGTGCCTCAAACTCCTCTGACATGCTCCTAAATTTACGGGCCTGAAGACGTGCCGCACCGGCCTCCACGCTGTTTATTGGGCTCCCTGAGGCTGAGCGTGTGTGTGTGTGTGTGTGTGTGTGTGTGTGTGCTGTTCCTCCCCACTGAGCTAGACACAACTAAGCAATGAAAGCGGTGACAGATTGGTCTGATAAAGGGTACAAATAGATACACACACCTTTAAGGAGGCTTCTGTCTGATAAGGAGGGCGAACAGCACACAAACACACTGAGGAGAGATAAGAGCAGCAACAGAAGCTGAATCACAGGAAACAGGCAATAGAGATAAAAGAGAGAGAGTGTGTGTGTGTGTGATAGAGAAGAGGCGGCCTGCTGAAACCTAAATTATGGACTTCAGCCATAGGATGGAGTTGTACTTCAGTAGTATATATATCTCACAAAACAACAGCTATGTTGTTTCCAAGAGGTCAATCACAAAGAGTACAGATTCAGTATTACATTACAGCAGTGTTTTCCCTGAGGCCCGCTGTAATGTGGATCTCCCAGAGAGCAGCTCCCTCGTACCGCCTGGATGAATAACAAACGGATCAACACTCGAGGTCAAAGTAGAGAACACTTACATTAAACTTTTGAAAGCATCAAATGAAGACATAAATTAAAACGGAAACAAATAACATCTGTTCCTGCAGACAGATTACATGATGTATCATTATGGATTAATACACAGTAGCTTTACTATTAATTCAAACTGGTTTTGATATTTATACGTATTAAACACTAATTTCAATTAGAGCTGCAATGATTAATCAATTAGTTTCCAACTATAAAATTAATCGCCAACTATTTTTACAATCAATTAATAAGTTTGAGTATTTTTTTAAGAAAAAAAAAGCTTCTTAAATGTGAATATTCTCTGGTTTCTTTACTCCTCTATGACAGTAAACTGAATGTCTTTGAGTTGTGGACAAAACAAGACTTGTGAGGACGTCATCTTGAGCTTTGGGAAACACACTGATCTACATTTTTCACCATTTTCTGACATTTTATAGACCAAACAACTAAATGATTAGTGGAGAAAATAATCAACAGATTAATCGACAATGAAAATAATCGTTAGTTATAGGGATGCATCGATACCGGACTGGATATCGGGCCGATACAGACACAAATAGCTGGATCGGGTATCGGTGATAATGGAGCCGATCTATTCAATTCAGTTCTATGTTTATACACTATATATTTTATATACTGGAATTGGAATTCTTTTGAAGATTTTTTTACCAAGTTGTTGGTGCACAATTTATTATTTTAATAATATAATATAATAAGATAAAATAATAAATTCCATAAATGTATATCTATGTATTAATTTGTTAGGAAAGTAATGTTTAAGTCAAGCCTGATGTTGCCTTACACATAAAAGAATGATCCCAGTCACTTCCACACATTGGAGCATACAGCTTATTGATTAAACACTAGTATCGGATCGGTATCGGTATCAGGACTGAATAAGCCGCATCGGTGCATCCCTAGTTAGTTGCAGCCCTAATTTCAATGCAACGGGCTGAAATGGACTGATTGTTTTGAAGCTGTAATTTTGTACTCTGGGCTGAACCAGTCAGTGCGGTTAAAAACAAAACAGGCCAAACCACTAAATACCCCCACAAACCTCAAAGTACATAATTCAGCTATACGCCTTTGAAGGCTTTTCAGAGTGACAAGTGACACAACGCAGAAAAAAAATCTTTCGGGAGGGGCGGTGAACCCTGAGGCTGAAGAGTCAGCATCGCTGGTTTTCCATAAGAAATAAACACAAAATATAACACTCATGGGGTGAAGAATATAGTGGTGAGAGTTTGGTGACAAACAGCGTTTTAAGCTTTGTGGGGTTTTTTTCGGAGTAAAGCAGTTGGAAATGTTGATAGATTATCAAGAATGTTCTGGTCTGGATTAGACTGTCAGGGTTTACTGTACGGACTGACTGTGAGTCAATTCAACCACCTTTTCCTCACCAGAGTCACTATACTATTCACATCCAAAAATAGATGAAAAGAAACAACAGATAACTATCATTCAGCACTGATTTCATACGTTGACAGGGGTTTGGCTGTGAAATGAATTAAGGGCTCGCATCGGGGGGATTTGGGCGGGAAACAATTGGAAAATGATTACATTCCTGAAGCATGTGTGTTCGATAGACCCCCCAGTTTGGGGAGGAAGTGTGACAGACGTTTTCGGGCTCGCGTTCAAAGCCCCGGCATTAATCAGAAACAGGCAATTAGGATTATCCTCCATTATTTTATCATTTGGTAAACATGCAGACGCCTTTCTCTTTACCTCACACATACAGCTGCAGAGCGTTTACTCACCAAGGACAAACGCACACAGACACATTTGTATTTGAAGATCATGCTGATACTGTACAGTGTCTTGGCAAAGGTATAGACGTGATGTGTACATGCTAATGATCTAATTAGGGAACAGTGCCTCTATAGTCTTATAGAGGATGTGTTGCTCTTTTAGTCACACTTCGCTTCAAAACGTTGGACCTGGAGTAAGTTCTGTCTCTCTGTGCACGCCTCCACCTGTCTCTCACCGCTCTATTATTGTTGCCTCCACTGCTGTGTACCCACCTGCACTCTCTATAGATAGTACATGTTTGTATCTCCTCACATGTGTGTGTGTGTGTGTCTGTGTGTGTGCGTGTGTGTGTGTGACCACTCACTGTGCCTCTCTTTCTTCCTTTGTTTCCTCACAGCATGTGATTGCCATCCCGTGGGTGCTGCTGGCAAAACCTGTAACCAAACCACAGGACAATGTCCCTGTAAAGACGGCGTGACTGGTATCACGTGCAACCGCTGCGCTAAAGGCTACCAGCAGAGCCGCTCGCCCATTGCCCCCTGCATAAGTACGTGGAAACCCAGTCTTTACCATTATATCTGCCTCACTGCAGGACAACGTGGCCTGGCCCTCAGGTCGACTGCACACATTTTGAAAAGGGAGGGAAACACCAAGACTGTGATGATACACACATGATACACACATTCAAAAATCACACACTACAGTGCGCTACACTGCTTGAATCCTCTTTTCTTCACAGTGCTTAGTGTCTGACTGTGTTCAGTTTTTCTGACCAGTAAATCTGCTGGCTTAGATAAACACACCATTAAAAGTGAACCTCAAGGTTATGGTCTCGGCTCGCTGGTCTCCATAAATTTGAGTGAAGACGCAGGGCTGTTAACGCCGGCATCTCCGAGCCCCAAAGTGTCTTAGTCAGAGAAAACTGCAGGGAGCTTTTGGGTTGGATTACAAAAATCAATCTTGTTCTCAGCCTCCAATGGCCATTTTATTAGACAAAATATAGCCTTGTATTATAGTCAACATGATGAGAAAAATATGGCATCACCTAAGGGAAGGCCTGTAGTTGAAGACTTAAAGCTATAGCCCCGTAGCAAATGACAATTTGTGGATATTTACTGGCTCTTTTGTCTCATTCTGAAAACATGTTTTAATTGGTGCTCTTGCAATTGTAATAAGATACTAGGAATTAACAGCTTTGAGGGATAAATCTCTACATATGCATGGCTGAGGTCCAATAAAGGAATAAAAGAAATCAACTTATCAGATATCGCTGATTCCTGGGAATGTCAAGTAAGAGCTATAAGGTGAAATAAAGTCCCTCTCTCTATGTAATCTGGTCTAATCTTCAACATTCAATAGTTAGATTCAGTGATGCCATGTTTCATTTTAATACAGAGTCACATTATATCTTTGACTTTGTGTACACCTTCCAGCGCCGTCGGCCATAAATCCACACGAGCCAATTATGAGAAACAGGCTCATTATTTAAACTGGCGTGCCTAGCGGCTGAATACTGATGGAAGATCGCTGATCAACAACAACATTCAGCAGAGGGACCTATGGGCTTCAGGGCGCCATTGTTTTGGCAGCGATTGTTTTTCTTGTCATTATATAGACCAATTCGTCATGGGAGAAGGCCCCATTATGTCCACAAGTCAACAAACAGGCGTGCACATCATTCCACAGATTCTGATTTATGGTGACATAAATGTTGTGTATACGTTCATAAAGTAAGGAAGCAGGTTGGCTTAATCCCAGCTGAGGAAAATCTGATTTTACTCCATCAAAAGACTTGATTCTTTCTTTCTTCCCCTCATACACACAAAGTCTGCACCTTTGCACAGCTGAAACCGCCACTGTTGTGCACCTCTTTCTTTGCATGCGTCTTTGATACATCTCTGTGGTTTTGTCCTCGTATCCCCCTCCCCGCTGCTGTGTACAGACTTTTTGATGAGCCCCTTTCTGTCCCTCCTGCCCACGATAACAAAACAAGGCATTATGTGTGTTTGATATCTTCTGTTGCCATCCTGCTCCTTTGGAGATATGAGTGCAGTTCTTCATGCATGGTTTCTCCGAGTGTCAACTTCCTACCCACTCGTGAATACAAGATGTATGAAGGAGGGCTGAGAGAATCAAGTCTTTGGACGGCTCTGTTGTAGTTTTAGCACAGCAGCAAGGTACAGGGGAGGAGGATGAAACAGAACAATAACAATGTGAGAGATTCATTCAAAAACATTAATTATGAATCAAAATAACAAAAGACAAAAAGTTTTGGAGAGTAGACTTCATTAAGGCATTTAACAGGATCCAACTGGGAGTCTAGACACCAGCAGGTAAATGATGGAACCTACTCAATGTTTTTTTTAATTATTTTCTGGACAATTTATGCCTTTGTTTTACAGACAATAGTAGAGCCATGAAATTAAATTAGGGGGCAGAGAAATGCAACAAACCCAGGGATGTTGCAGTTCATGGTCGGTGGTGCTCCTATCTATTTATTAAAATGTATTCAAAACATCAGATTGGATTGTAGAGCGCATAAAGAAAGTTTATTGGTCAGATATGGCTATGTATGAAATTTGTGGATGGGGAGCTTTGACAGCGCCTGAGGGGGAAAAAATGTACTGAGGAAGAATGGAAGGGAGAAAAAAATAATAAATATTCAATAAAAGGGCGTTAGAGGAAAACAGCTTTCTGACTGAACTTCACTAAAGCTTAATTTATGTACACATTTCACACTTTGACCCCCATGTTGTACAAGTTATTGCACTGCCTTAAAGGGGACATATCATGAAAAACTTTATTTTTCAGTGCTTGTGCACAGATTATCTGGGTATCTGGAGTGTCTACCAAGCCACAAACTGTGAAATGAGACAATCCAGTAAATTTTTTGTGAGCTGTCTAGATCAGATTCAACAAGCCATTCAGATTTGGCTCCCCTTCCTATGTCACATGCAGGCTCATTAGAATCAAGGCCTATGGAAAGGAGGCTGGGTCACAGGCGGACATGGGTCTCTGGGTATGGGGTATAACACATGCGCAGTGTAACTGAAGCTGCGGTCGTGCGTTGCGATTGGCTCAATTTCGGCGAGTGCAGGCGAGATTTTACTGCGCATGTGTTATATCCTGGAGATATGACGCGTGACCCAGCCTCCTTTCTATAGGCCTTGATTAGAATCATGAAGAGCACCGGGCTTTGAAGCGAATTTTCGTAGTAGCCAAACGGTGGTACTACATCTTCCGTGTCCGTAATGTGATGCCATTGGGCCCAAAAACTGTTTTTCCCATAGATTTACATTGGAAAAGAGACGTCCGTAAATCAGAGAATATTTTTTTTTAGGTAAATCAACTTCCCAGTATGAACATTTGAATAGCCTTTATTTAAATCATTAGGTCCTAAAAGTTGTAAAATGCACTAACAGCCGAATCCAGAGTTATTTCCCTTTCTCCGTTCATGTGAATGAGCCGGAGGTGGAGTTAAAGGAATCGCTACTGCGTCTGCTCTATGGGCCCAATGGATGCGGAAGATCGCCGGATGATCCGGGTACTTTATCACGATTATCCGGGGATTTTATCTCTCGACAGTCGAGCCATTTTGGCATCATGCCCCACTGAGCAACTCTCATAGCAATGAACACTGTATCCCGTTCACTTTATACGTCAATGATTAGAATATATCGCCCACGGTTTAAGAACTACCTTTACAAAAGGTGCACCATATTTTTCTCACAAGCCAATTAGAGCAAACTGGGCTTTTTTTGGGAGGGGCTCTTAAAGAGACAGGCGCTAAAACGGAGCGTTTCAGACAGAGGGTGAATACAGGTAAATTCAGACAGACAGTATGAGAAAAATAATGTGTTTTATAAACATAAAAGCATGCAAACATGTTCTAGCAGAACCACAAAATACAAGTATGAACCTGGAAATGAGCATGATATGTCCCCTTTAAAGTGTTTTTGAACATTTTAAGCCCTTGGCCACCAGCATACCACTTTGATTTAATCTATCTATCAGATATAACTTTGTGTAAATAAAGAAAATACACATCAGTCCCTGTCAGAAAGGTATTTAGCAAATTTGCTGCCAACTATCAACCAAAACAATTACACATGTAGCCTGACAAAAAAACACAGAGCTTTGAGCAACTCATGGCCGAATACTTCACCTATAAAATTACCATTTGTATATCAATTACTCACTGAAGGTTACCTTGAATTCTTGAAGATAACGTCACATGCCAGAAACGGACGAAACGCAGTAAAATCCATGATGAAATGAAGTAAATGAAGTAAATGAAGGCCGGAACAGCAAACCTATATCAAAAAATCTGCTCACAAACTCTCACACAACTCGTGCAGTATAATGCAAGTCTTGTTTATCCAGTTGCATGCTCAGTTCTTCCCAAACACGTGCATTTTTGCCAAAATATTACTATTTAAAACATTTCCACCACTAATGTCTCGTGCTCATGCGCGCTGCGAGTCCAGACACGTCCGAAGTGTGTTCGGCTGTTTCCGGAATTCTCCGTTCACCGTGACGGCATGCGAGAATAAACAACGTTTTATTCATGATTTCAAGGTAATGCACAGTGAGTATTTGATTTACAAACAGTCATTTTTTGAGGATGAAGAAGGTAATTCTTTTAACACTGATATATTTTCATTTCTTTGCATTGTTTTGCCTTAACCTTTCCTTATCAAATGTGCACATGCATTCACTGTATACTGCCATGCATGCACACAAACACAAACAGACATGTATGGATGCACATAGTAATAATTTATTTGTGTCTATGTCATGTTTTCTCTGGGAGTAGAGATTCCAGTTGCACCTCCTACAACTCCATCCAGCAGTACAGAGGAGCCATCAGGTGAGTACAGGCAAATATTGACTTTTTTCCTGATATTTATGCATATGCTGCTACATATCTATTAGAATCACATCTGGCCTTGGGGGGAAAGATGTAGAAGTAAGTATAATGTGGGATGTTTCAACAGTTCCACGCCTCACCACAATATTTTTCCACAAAAAAAAACAGACTGCTGTATAAATTGGATCCCTCTTGCCTCTTCCCCCTCCTTATTAAGGCTTCATGAATATTAAATCCATTAGCAGCTTCCCTGGGATGTGCCTCCTTTAATCTCTCACACTTTCACAATTAATCAGTCTAACTGCGGCACAGTGGGGTGTTGGTCCAGCATGCAGCACGGGGGGCTGACAGTTTGTTTGATTTGATGATTTTTCATCTCTCCAAACTCCCTCTTTCCATGTCTGATGCAGTGAAGGAAGTGAGGTGAACTGGATGCACTTTTTTCATTCGTTCACAAGATGATTCGTGTTTGAAATTATACCATAACGTGGGATTTACTGTCCTATCTTCAGGGACGGGATATGACATCAGGATTAGTAGACTTACATTAGAGCTGAATGACCTTAAATCTATATGATAATACATAGTCAGAATGGGTTTAATAATGGTAAATTTAACTATAAATGTTGTTTTTTTAATATATGAGTGCATGACATTTTATTTCTCATGCCAGCTCATTTCTTTGAAGCGATTATGACCACATATTCTGGACTGTGAGCTTATTTATTGGCTGAATTTCTGCTTGTTGTAGCTATTTTCAGTTGAATTATGTGGGATCCTTTTATTGAAAATTGTGATTTGAGTAAACTTGGAACAGTAAGAGACTCATAATGTTGGTAATTCAATTTATGATGTGGTATAAATACTACAAATGTGAAACACAAAAACTTGAACACAAACAGACACCAAACCCTGTCGGAATAAGTTCCGCATTTTGTCTTTTGGGCCTCATGGTGGAAAAAGTTGAGTCATCCGGCTCGCGGCATGTTTGCTCTGTCTCACCCATGAAGTTGCAGGAGGCCCAACGTAGTATGTTATGTATGTGAGTGAGTGTTTGTCCTGCAGCTGTTGTCAGGCCCTCCGAGGTCCCCTAACGTTCCCCGGACAGCTTCGATTGACAGCGCAGTCAGGATACTGCCGGTCCCCAACCCTCCTCCACCTCTTTTCTTTTCTCTTCCAGTCTCTTTTTTCGCTCTCCTCCACCTCCTTCGTCTCCCTCTGTTTCACGCTTTGTCTTCACATAACACGGTGGGTGGTGCCGAGCTAGAATATCTGGAGTTTCTCCGGGCCCCCCTTGTCAGGAATCTGTCCACTTTTGGGGTGTAGGAAATTTTCCTCACCTCACTGAGGGATTACTGGATAAGTGAGAGAAGGAGCCGTGTTATCAACTTGAATAAAGGCTATGTTGATCAGCATATTTATTGCTTTTCTGTTTCAACATTGAAAAGTTACATTTGGATATTTGGGGGTTGTATGAAAACTACCCTTACCTCTCCCTATTACCCTTATCTTGTGAAATCGTTGCCTGTGGCTACATCCTGGTTCAAGGCTTCTTATAATCCTATTGATTAAACCATGTCATTAAACTAATGTAAACACAACCTGAAGGAGACTGTGCAATGACATAAAGATAATCTAATCACAACAGAGAGTTCTGGGAATTCTCTCTCATATGTATAATGGGCACGAGACCGTTCAGCCCAAAGAGGTTGAAATCAAGCAGATTGCGAGGTGGAGCACCTTGATGGACGTCCTGCGTCGGCCACGTCAGAATCATGAAGGGTCCCGCTGGACCACCCGGGCTCGAGGCCCAGAGGATGAATACATTACCCTCTGAGAAGGTTGCAGAGCAAACACACCTCTCTCTCAGCCTGGTATTCAAACAGCTATGATATCACCTAATATGGGATTGCAAACAGATGTGGTGGTTTTATCAGATCATCGGACAATATTTTCCACCCGACTAATAGTGACTGCACCAGAGTGAAGATTAGCATTATAGATTTTTTTTATTTCTAAATTATGGTTATTATTATATATTATATAGGGCTGTCATTGGATTAAAATATTTAATTGTGATTAGTCGTACATTTTCATCTGTTCAAAATGTACCTTAAAGGGAGATTTGTCAAGTATTTAATACTGTTATCAACATGAGAGTGGGCAAATATGCTGCTTTATGCAAACGTATGTACATATTTATTATTGGAAATCAATTAACAACACAAAACAATGACAAATATTGTCCAGAAACCCTCACAGGTACTGCATTTAGCATAAAAAATATGCTCAAATCATAACATGTCTAACTGAATCCCAACAGGCAACAACAGCTGTCAGTGTGTCAGTGTGCTGACTTGACTCTTACTTCCCCAAAAGTGCATGTGATTATCATAAAGTGGCATGTCTGTAAAGGGGAGACTCGTGGGTACCCATAGAACCCATTTTCATTCACATATCTTGAGGTCAGAGGTCAAGGGATCCCTTGGAAGATGGTCATGCCAGTTTTTCCTCGCCAAAATTTAACCTAAGTATGAAGCGTTATTTAGTCTCCTTCGCGAGCCCAGTACAATCTAAAAACCGCAAGTTGCGTTGATGCGTTAAAGAAATTAGTGGCGTTAAAACAAATTTGCGTTATCGCGTTAACTTTTGACAACCCTAATATTATATCATATTATATTATCATTAATAGTAGACTGCGGACATAGAAAGAGAAAAGTATGAGACCAAAAAAGAGTGGGAAATCCAAAATCCACAAGAAGAAAAATGAAAAACAGAAAGAGAAATAAGAATGAGTAAATGGAGGGGGATAAGAAAACAGTGTCGTGGAGAAAAAGGGGAAGAACATGATTACGATTCTGAAGACTTTTAGGATCAATTAAAGGTCGGGCCGGTGAGCTTGAGAAACTAGCAAGAGTACACTAGATTTTTAAAAATGATCCAACCGAAAACCCGAGCCCAGTGTTGCCAACTCTTTTCCAATAAAAGTAGCTAACAGCATTAACTCCAAAAGTCCCTAAATCTAGAGAGAAAGTCAGCAACACTGACAGTCTGTCCCTCCAGGCCTCCCTCCAAAGCCACTCCCCCAAAATTATCATTATGAACATAAACATTTTTTTTATCAGAGCATTTCATTTATTGATTTCTGTCGGGATGTAATGAGTTATTTCAACTAATATAACAAAAAAATATTTCTAAAATCTTTACCAACCCTGCTTTCAAGACATGTAGAAAGTTCATTTTGATGATATAGTATGTGAAAAAGTGTCCACGGGTGAGCTAGGGGGTGTTGGGCTGACAGCTGTGAGGCAGGTGCCTTGTTGCGCCTCAGTTGAACGAAGGGGGGGGACGTATTTTACGGAGGGAGGGTGAATGGAGAGCGTGAGGGAAAATGGAGTGGATATTAATTTGTCTCCTGCAGCAGGGCTCTCTCCCCCTCTCGACCACACGGAGGGCTGGAATGCATGGAGAATACCTCCGATGGTGTGGCCCAGACAAAACACACATTGTGCTGGTAGGTCACGGATGGTGTGAGTCGCCACTCCCACGGGTCGTGACAGAGACGTCTGCGCGGCAACGAAAATGTGGAGGAGATTAACCGCTGATGACCTGCGATGGCCGGCTCGGGCCTGTCAGGATGCGAGATGTGAAAGTTACTAATGATGATGATGAGGAGGAGAGTTGGAGTGACGATGATGAGGCTCGTAAGGGTAACGAGGTTCAGTCTCGTATGAGAGTGTGTGTGTGTGTGTGTGTGTGTGTGTGTGTGTGTGTGTGTGTGTCTCGTCCGAGGCTGGAAGTGATCAGAATCTGTGGCGGACCCCTCCTTTGGATTTTTTGGACGTGAGTCTTGCTTCACACGCCCTGCTCAGTACTTATCGACTCCGCCGCGCTTCGCGGTCATGTCAACGTGGGATCTTGTTGCGCCTCATAATTGTGGAAGAAATAATGGTGAAAGAAATTTTGGGCCAAAAATAGAACAGCACAGTATCAGATTCTCATTATCGATATCAAACTTTTGCACGCTATTTACTTTTTGGTGCCCAAAACCATTTTTTAATGACATGAAAACCTTGGCAGGGTTACGTTCTCTCTCCGTGTCCATGCTTTTGGGTGATAACCAACAGGAATCCCCACTGCCATGACTCATCTGAACCTCATCAGTTACAGTAACAGAGGACGAATCAACTCATCAGAACTGATCGCACGCCACCCGGAAATCTCAAATCAGGTCAAGACCTCTAACAGCCTCTTCGCTGGCTGTTGTCTGCCCCGAAAACAAACCATCTTTTTACTCTCTGACGATACAATGAGAGAAGAAGCGGGGGGGGGACTCCTTCTCTTTCTTTCCTCCTTTCTCTCTCCGTCTTCGCTGGACGGGATCCAAACTCTCGGCTCTTGTGTGAGCGGAGGAGAACAGAGCGGGGCAGCACACTGGGCGCCATAATCTAATTACATGCTTTATTTGCCGCAATTTGTTTCTCAATCAGTCTGGTCGAGGGAGAAAGCCCTCCTCCTGGGCCGTCATTTACACCTCCTTGTCTCGCTGCTCTGGTACCTCTGATGCCGGCGTGCCTCTGCGGCCACGTTCACACTGAGCATCTTGTATCTAGATCTAGTTGATGTAGATTGGCTGTTCACACCTGGCTGTGGCTCGAGAGACCACTTGAGATCAGATTTCACTCGCCTGGGTACATTCGATGTTATCTGTGTAATGAACAGCAACAAAAACATACTTATTAGTAGTTAGCCACGCCACTACAGAAGTGAAGTGAGTGGTTATTTTGAGACATGGACCTTCAACTCCTTTTCCTTGTTTGCAAATCAACTGTATAATTGAGGTGTGTTGTGTAATATTTGTACTAAGATTCCTCAGTTTTTTCACACTGTATTAGAGCTGGGAAATATGCTTTTTTTGACAAAAAATTATGACTAATTAGGTAAAGGCAAATAATAGAACAGCTACAACAGTTTGGTAAGTTAAAAATATTAGATTCTAGATCGATGTTGAGGAGTTTGATTTTAAGTCAGATTTGTTTCCCTATTTCTTCTCAGGCACATTCACATTGCCTTCAACCAGCCATGGTAGTTGTCCCTCATCATTTTACTGGAGCCATTGTCTGAGTTTTGATCATGAATATTTTAGTTTTTTTTAGGTTACAGTAGGCCTACATGTTACCTACGCCACAATTAATGTTGAGGGTCAGTAAACAAAGCTGCAGTATACAAAAGCATGCACAGAGCATTGTCCATTACCATTTTTATATTTTCAGAATCAGAATTACTTTATTGATCCCCAGGGGGAAATTGGGAATATTTTGGGCATGTTTTACTTAGTGGTCTTATCGGTCCAATACTGACTCAAAGAGGTGGAATGGGTATTGGTGACAATGGGCTGATCTGGTGTCGGATACCATTATTTGAATGAATACAAATTCTGTACATTTATATCTATGCATTTATTTGTTACCTTCGCCGAGGCCACGGATGTATTGTTTTCATCGGCGTTGGTTTGTTGGTTTGTTTGTGCGTCTGTTTGCAGGATTACTCCAGAAGTTTGCGATGGATTTGAATGAAATTGTTGGGAGGGGTGGGGTGTAGCACAATGAACAATCCATTAGATTTTGGTGGCGATCCGGGACATGATTCAGATTCAGGAATTTTTTTAAGAATTCCGATCAGCCTGAGCATTAAGACCACAGGGTATAACTCATGCACAGTGTAACTGAAGACGCGTTGATGACGCATGACCATGCCTTCTTCCTCCTTCTGAGAGCAGAGAGATACGTGTGTGGATGTGCGGTGAGACTTCGAGGTGTGGGAGCTGCTGGCTGTCAGCGGTGAGAAAGAAAAAAGCGGTAGATGACGGGATGACAGACAACGTAGTGTAACGTTATACAGACATAACAAGGCTGCTGAATGAGAGAGGCATCCGCCAATACGTTACACGGACACACACCGTGTTAATAATAAGCCGACCATCTCACGGTACCGCCAGCTGTGAGCTGTGATCTGTTTTTAAAGTCAGGCACCTTGGCGGAGGTCTGCGCTCTCCGAGTGCCATTCTAGTTACATTTTGTTTTACAAAGTTAGTAAAACAATGTTTAAGTCAAACCTGATGTTGTCTTACACGTAAAAGAATGATCCCAGTCACTTCCACACAGCGGGGCATACAGCTTAATAATTAAAAACTATCGGATCGGTACTCAGTATCGGCCGATACCCAAAGCCCAGGTATCCCTATCAGGGCTGAAAAAGTGGGATCGGTGCATCCGTATGTACTACTGTACTACCTAACACTGGCTGGCTACTGAACCCGGGCCTACTTGCTTCCATCTATGGTCCCTGTAAAGCTTTGGCTCCAACACATAGAACTGTACAGTACTGTATTCTGTCTTAAAGCAGCTTTAGTGAGAAGCATCCCAAATGAGAACGATTAGCTTAAAGGGCTGTACAGCACTTTGATAGGAGGGGCAAAGGTCCACCTCTCAGTTACGCACTTCTCAGTGCTCTGAAAGGCAGGAGACAAAGCGCCGTAGTAACTACATCTACTCAGAACACCCAAAGCACATTTTAGCTCAGTGCTACAGGACTGCTCCCACTTCCCCTGCTTGTAACGCGCGCACAAAGGGAACATTTGTCCTCGCGGTAGGGGACTGCCTGGCCCTAAATGGGGATCTCGGGGTGCTCTCAGCGGGGCCCAGAGCTGTGTCTCAGGGGTACACTAATGGGGAACGAAAGGCTATCAAAGGGAAGTATCATGATGGCATCAAGGGGGGTTATGAGAAAACAAAGCGTCCTTTCCACAGCTCCCCCTTCCATCATTTACATGGTAATCAGGTGCAGCTCATATAGACTCCTCTGTTTCATTTACTTTGCCTATTTTTCTCTCTATTTACTACCAGCAGCTTCGACTTGTGAGGCGACCAGCTTTTGCTGATTTGGGGATTTTACTTAATATCCTCCTCCTCATCTTCTTCTTCTTCTTCCCACCCCCCTGATAAACTTCACTCCTGTCTTCTTTTTTTGTCAACCTCTCCACCCCTTCGCTCTCTACCAGCATCCATTCTCCCGCCTCCTTCCCTGCATTTTTTCTTGTCGCGGTGTTCCCCGGGCAACCTCATTCAAACAGAGTATAAAGGAGAGTAAAGGCATGGAGCAAAGATCTGCTCGCAACAATGGAGTTTGTTCATATTCAGGCTGCCTGAAAGCTCCGATCCTTCTTCCACCATCACTCTCCTCCACTGCTACTACTCGCCATCCATCCATCTCTTCCTCCCTCCTTTCTTTTACTATACTCATTACAGCTTGCAGCACTAAACCAAATCAGTACTCTGGATCCAATTTATGCCAGTTGGGAGAGCGCTGGAGGAGCAGAAAAGAAGGGAAAACAAGTTTTTCTTTTTCATGATATGGCCTCACGTCACGCTGTTCTGGCTGGCATGTGGCTGGCAGCGTGACAGCGTAGCATGGGGCAATCACTGGAGCTATATACTCTCTGCATTGCTGGGGCAACGTGGAGGGAGGGATATACTGTTCTGCCTTCTTCACCTCCTGGTAATTTATCATAAAACAGATGGCATATAGATCTATATGGACAAGGAGCAGGGTTAGTTATAATCTGCAATGCATGTGACAAAAATAACAGCTTACTTCCAATAATTAGAAACACAACAACCAATGGAGATGCAGTACGGTACGAGTACGCTTACCTCCACCACACATGGAATATAAAAACTTTAATTAAGGCTTTACATGATTTTATGCACTGAAAATTTCTTAAACATTATCTAACAAATCTAAAAAAAATATGATTTATAAAAAAATTATGCCTGTTTCGAAGCTTCGCCGTTGCCGTGGTAATTGACTCCAAATCAGTATTCAAATACTTCATTTTTTGTTTTGTTTTTACATATAAGTATGTAATAATTATGTATAAATCCTAAAATAGCCCATGAAATAAGGAATAATCTCACAACATTATTCATTATTCATATTCAACATTAATTATTATTAATTATTCTCAGATGGATATCGCTGTTTGTTGAGTGTGCGGCGGCAGCGGCGCTGTCCCGAAGCTTCGAATACCTTCAGATATTTCTCACCAAAGCTTTGAAGCCCAAAAAAATCGTATTTGGGACAGCCCTGCAAAAAAGATGTATAAAATGTTCTGTGTTGAGGTTGTTATCCAGATGACAAATCAAGCTGAACAGAGAGTGTGTACATGCATACCATATACGAGTATGTGTGTGAGCCGTGAGGCGATTTGGGTGACCCCTCTGCCTGCGTGAGGTATTTATTTGTTCACGGCTCCAGAGTGGACGCCCCCCTCCCCAAAAAAAAGGGTCCTCTGCCTAACGCTTCATGGATGGCTAATTTTCCCTTCCTGACCTCCCTTTGTGTGGCATTGACCCCCTTCACACCCCCCACCTTCTACTCCCTCAAATAGCTGCCAGCCCTCAGCGCTCCCCCCCTCTCCCCTGTCCACACTGCAATAAATGCAAAAGCTTGACATGGTCCTCGGTGGGGCCTTGATGTGATCCTGACGGGGTTAGTTTTTTCGGGAGGTCGGGGGCTGAGGTGACAAGCGAGGTGAGATTTTGGAGGGAGGTGGGGGTTGAAGTGGGTGGAGGGTGGTCTGCTCAGGCCTGACTCATTCCCACAGTCTGACAGGCAGCGAGTGGGTAGAGGGCAGTGGTGATCTGGTACCATCAGCTCCGCTCAGACGTCCTCGCCGTCACACATGGAGGCTGTAGACGTGGTTAGAGGGTTACTGTGCCTCCACCACAACCACAACACACACCCTTAATGAGTCCAGCAGTGGCACCACAGCCGTCCCATTAGAAAACACAACCACACCAGACAGATGTGCGTCAACCAGTCGGCCAAAAGAACTGTTGCCAGAGGTGCTGTCGTTGTTTTTGTTCTCTAAAGTTGTTTAAAGGAAACGTTGTTTTCTCTCTGTTAGTGACAGGACCGAAAAGGCAGATAGATGGCTGTTTTCTCCTCTTTCTTTCTTTCTTTACTAAAACTGTCCTTCTGGTCCAGTCTAGTGAGACAGAAATACAGCTAAAGGTGGTGCTAAAACAGCTGTGCAATGTTTAAAAATTGGAAAATTTGTTAAAATGCCGCCATACCTGAAAATGTAGAGGAGGGGGAAAAAACTGAGGAAAATATTTCTTATATTTAAATCTAGTGGAAATTATAAAGTGAATCATGGATTTTTTTCTTTACGCATGTAAAATAATTGTTCGTTTTTAAATATTTAAAAAATAACATGAATTGGCCTAAAGCTATTTATACTGTAAATATTTTTTCCTCATATTGAAGGGGATATTTACCGGATTTGTTTGTTTTGGACATTTGGCAGATGATTTGTGGTATATGTAATCCATTC
This sequence comes from Sebastes umbrosus, assembly GCF_015220745.1. NCBI lineage: Eukaryota > Metazoa > Chordata > Actinopteri > Perciformes > Sebastidae > Sebastes > Sebastes umbrosus. The sequence continues at coordinate 8,328,850 of NC_051271.1, forward strand.
ATGTATATAATAATAATAATAATAATAATAATAATAATTACTTTAGCAATTGAGTATGAATGAAAAATTATTAAATCACATTTTTGAGCGTTGTGTGTGATTTTTTTTTTTCAATCCAATATCTTAGTTTGTAATAAATAGTTCATTTTTATTTTGTCAATTATTTATTTTCTCAAATTTATTTGGCAAAATTCTGGGAACAATTTCACAGATTTTTATGGAAATAAAGTATGCCATGCATGTTATGACTTTGCAATTTACACAGCATTGTAGTAGGGCCACATGTTTTTTTCTCCCCATGTTCTGAAATGTGTTTGTTCCCCCCCCCCCCGACAATCAATTCTTAATAAATTCATAAAACTCCCATTACTAAATAAAATAAAAAGTTTGTTTCCTCCCTCTACACCCTCCTAACTGTGTTTTCTCCTTCTTATTCTTGCAGACTGCGACTCTTACTGCAAAGCGTCTAAAGGCAAACTGAAGATCAACATGAAGAAGTACTGCAAGAAAGATTACGGTAAATCAACACGCAGCCCATTTAATGACTTGGATTAACATTCATTTCTACAGGAAAGCTTAAAAACATGTGGTCTGATTGAAGAAACACAGTTTCATTTTTACTGACTTGGCTCTGGATAAAAAAAACAAGCTTCCTATTCTGCAACAGGAACAAATAGTGTGTATCATAGCAGTAAAAACACTGAGCAACACAATATACACATTTTTTGTGTTGGGAATATGCACTGGGCCCAGAATCCTTCCCATCCCGATCCCATACATCCCAGTCCAGCAGGTTGCTGGGGGAGCTGCTGTAGTTTACAGAGGAGGCATTTTACTGATGGCTTACTCCAGCTTTCTGAGGACAGAGACAAAAGATCAAACAGACGACAGCAGATCTTCAAGGAGGAAGAGAGAAGCAGACAAACAGAAGGAGAGAAAGGGCCGGATAAAGAATTAGGCAGAGGTGTGTGTGTGGGGAGAAATGTCTCCGAGCGGGCATTTAAGACCCGGGCGGATAAAGCAAAGACAGTGTGACGGACAGTGGGTGCCCTCTAAGAGATCCTCATTAAGGCGGCCCACTTCCCCCCACAACCGATGTGCTTCTCGCTGCATTCCTGTGACCGTCCGTCCGCCACGCCATTCAAGGTGTGGATAAGACGTATGACCTCTCCCCTCTTCCCCTCCCTCTGTCCCCTCCCCTGATTGAAGTCGGGCCGCCCGAACCGGTCAACCAAGCAGCGGCATCCTGCGGCATACCTCAGCAGCTTGACAGACGGGCCTGGGCTTTGTTCTGCAGGGATTTGGAGGAGTTAGGGGGTCAGCTTATGGACACCTCCTCTTCCACCAATGCCTACCTTGTCGCTGACGTCGTGAGAAGAGCAATAGCCTCCGAAATATGCATCCGTTCATCAGTGAATGTGTCAGCTACATGGCTTGTTTGCTTTTCTTTGGTTTGGCAATGTTGTTAACCTTTCAATATCAGGCTCAATTTTTAGTTTAAATCTACAGTTATAGATAACAAATTGATTTTATCAGTAGAATCAGCAGAGATCGATTTTAAGTGCTACATCATCCTGTGTGTAATCCACTTTCTCCTCGCCCTGCCTTCGCCAGGGGGGCTTTGTGCCGCCGATGTACATGAGAACCACTAAGCTCCTTGTCATATATATGCTTAGCTTGCAACAGCATATTCAAGATTCATAACAGACCAGAACATGATCCCTGTACAGTATTTACCACACGCGAGCTCAGCGAAGCGGATCGAGAAGTCAAACACAATGTAGATCTACAGGATAACTTGTAAGAGCCATAGCTTTGGACTGTTTTGAAAAGATCAGCAGGGGAGCAGGGCTCCATGCTGCGTAGGGAAACGACGCGACAAGCTTCTGTGGTCGACATACAGACGCACATAAAGAATCACAGGAGGGAGCGGGGTGTAGAGAGGGGGTGGAGAGAAAAATCCTGGGTATAACTATTCCAGGCATGTCAGCGTACAGTGATTGTTGACTAAACACAAACAGAGAACAGCACCTGGTGGCAGCCGGTAGGTGCAAGGTGGGGGCGAGGTCACCGTCGGGTCACACCAGATCGGCCACTGAGTCTCTGTTGACACGGGGTAATGGGACAACCGGGGTGGAAATGATCTACAAACACGAGCAGAAGTAGGACGATAAAATGTGTAGACAAGATAAGAGCATATATAGCAAATGACAGCCCAATAGAGTTGTAATGTGGGAGGAGGTGTTTTAGGTTCCAGAAGTAAAAGTCCCGTTCGTTTTCTACATTGACGATGTGACTCACAGTTGGAGTTCTTCAACAGCTTGGATGGATTTGAAAATCAGTGCAAAAGATGAACAACTGGGTTAGAAAATATTTGGTTCTTTGATGTAAAAAACAAAAATCAAAGGTACAAGCCTGTGAGTAGTTAACTATGATTTCCAAGGTGCATTTGTGCACTTTACGTTTAGTCAACAAAAGCTTAGTTAGATTTAGGAAAAAACTACATGGTTGGGCTTAAAACTACTATGTTTGTAAAGTGAAAATGAAACGTGAACACGAGACATGAACGATCAGCTGATTGTAATGTGAAAGTGAAACTTAATGCACGGGACACGGACAGCTGTCTCCTGGATGAAAGCGTTGTGTTTGTTGAACACTAGGTGAAAAGACAAACTGGCAAGGAACAAAGGCACTTGGCTGGTATACGTAGTGAATGACTGATAGGGGAAATGGGAACAGGTGAGCAGGAGGTTAGGTGACTGCTGGACTAACGAGGGACAGGTGAAACTAATCAGGGCCGGAACTGGCGGGAAAACACACAAAGGCAGGAAGAGAAGTGATCTGAAACAAGAGGAGATATGCTGCAATCCATTGCAAGTTGGAAGTCCATAATTCCGAGTCGGTATTCTCGACTTCCAACATCAATTACCACAGTGCCATTAGCGGAGAGAAACGGCGTATAAAGAACCTTAACCACCATTAAATTAACAAATAGAGAATCCTGTGGAGAAATATTCCTGAAAATCTATTTTAAGACATTTTAAGGGTCTGCGAGAACCCGGTTATGCATTGTTTCAGCACATTTCATAACACAAACACTAAAAAATAATGATATAAGGTATTTCACTGTGTGCGCCACAATGTTGCTGTGACGTCAGTTGTGTTAATGTCGGCGAAATCTTGCCCGTTTCCGACTTGAAATTCCGACTTAAATGAGCGTTCCGTTGCACTTTTCCACGTCGGAGGTCGTTCCGAGCACAATAGATTAGCAGCTATAGTAATAAAATAAAACAGGAAGCACTAAACATGAATGATATGAATAAATGAAACAAGGAAAAACACTACTTCAGGACAGAGCGGGACATGACATAGGAAAAACATGATTAAATGTGCTTTACAAAATATACAGAGAGCATACAGAAAAGTGCACAAACTATTCAGCGACTAAGATTTAAAACTCATTATTAAAAGACAAAAGAATCGTTTTGAGACTGCTTTTTGAAAGAAGTGGATCTCACACATCTCAAGTCCTCCGCAGAAAGCTTCAGCAGATATAGAATAAAACTACCAGGAGTACTGGAAACTAAAAGTGTAATCTAGAAACAGATGTGTTTTCTGTTTCCCCAAGTCAGGAAGTTTTAGAGCCAGTTTGAGCTCTTCACCGTTCATAAAGCGTGACTCCCAAGGCGGTGATCCAACACGGTCAGGATATATCTCTTAATACCGCCATGATGTTGGGCTCCATTAGCTCGACACTGAAGGTGAAACCAGCGACCCTGTAACACATTTCTAAAGCTGTCCCGTAAGTACAGGAGAAGTATAATGGAAGTTAATAGAGATCTGGTCAATATAATACATATTGATACCTGCTGGGTTAGGTTCCCTCCCTCTCTCCGAGGACCGTACCGGTTGATTCATCATGTGATATCACTGAGTGTCTTTCCAGCTCTAATGGCCCTACCCTACCTCCTAATCACATTACAAATCACACTGCTCTGTCAGGAGTAATGGACATAATGCATGTGGGGCTGTATATCATACACCAGCCTTTCCCACTGAGGATAAAGACAGTATTTATACCACCAGTGTAATGTATTGGCATTACCAGTGCAGAGGTGCCCGTTCACAAAGGTTTACTGTGATTATCACTTCTCTTATTTCTTAATTCATTACCTGCTGTTTATAATTCCTGTTGATTTGTCAAAGTTATCAGCAGCTCTAACTTGACACACCAAGCTGGATGTTTATTTTATTCATTTTAAAGGTGCCGTGGCAAACAAACATTCATGATACGTACACGTTTTGTTCCATAAAATAATCTCTCTTTTATGATTTTTGGAGCAATCGCCAGAAGTAAAAAGCTAAAAAGCAAGGTCGCATGACTTCACGTCACCACCGCTAAGATAAAGGCGGACTAGTGTTCGGCGTGATGACGTTTAGTAGTCTCATTTAGCCACTTGTTAGCAACCGCCTTTTTGAAGACACATCAAGACGTCACAGCAACATGGCCGTTGGGAATATCAACATTTTCCTCAGACCTATTATACAACTACAAAGAAAACCAATATATTACTTAAATTACAATATATTCAATTATTATGTACCGAAAAGCACCATTTCTGACAACATCAACAAACACGTCACAACTCGTAAATTTGGAGCTTTCAGAAACTTTCCACTTACGAGGTCGTAAATACGACATGAAGGGGGGGGGGCGTTCAAATGGGCTCAACTCTTGAACACAGTAAACATGACCCCATTTGAAGGCACCACAAGTTTCTCACAGAATAAACATTAATTAGCAACAGCTGATATGATCTCCGCAGGCGACGTTTGTTATTTTAACCGCTCAGTGGCAGATATAATGAGAAGGTGCTACCTGAATGTTTTGTACTATGCTCTTTGCTAGTGATCAGTAGCGTTATAGCTCAGAAAAATCCATGCATTTGGCCAACCCCAGTGTCTGAACTCAGTCACTCTTCAGTGCGGCCAAATAATTGATCCAAACTGACTTTTAAGACTCCACTCCAATCCTAAATATAAGAGGCTTTTGGGGATACTGAGGCCAGGTCAGCCGGTCCTCTCAGAAGGTGTCAGAGCTCTTGATACTGTGACAGGATTCCTCTTTGCCGCAGCATGGGTCAGCACTCACAGTGCAAGCCTCTCTGGTCTGCACACTGTGCCCTGTGTGACTTTAGCTTCCAACTCTAAACTCCTGGTTGCTGAGGACAGAGTGTCGCTGATGGTTGAATAATGGCCACAGTTGGAAAAAGAGCCGGTGTGCTCGTCGTGACAGAGATCTATGAATGCGGTGGAGCTGATGCAGCAAAATGAAGCAAAGAGCAAGTGCTCATTAATATAATAAAAACAGCTGCACATCTTCATGCAGGAGAGCGCTGGCTAGTTGACTGACTATCTTATTTAATTACCTCTATAAATATTCAATGACAGAGAAAAGGTAAATGCACAGCATGAGGCACCGGACAACATAATAAGTAGTGGACGAACTCTATGTGCTTAGAGGATTTTAAGCACGGTCGGTCCACCACTTTGGTCCAGACTGAAATATGTCAACAACTACTGGATGGATTGCCATGAAATCTTGTAAAGACATTCATGGTCCACATAGGATGAATCCTACTGACTGTAGCGATCCACGGACTTTTTCTCTAACGCCTACAGCAGGTTGATATTTTTTTGGTTTGGTTGTGTTGCCTAAACCTCATCTCTTTTGTCCCCCGACTTCCCTCTGCAGCTGTCCAGGTGCACATCCTGAAGGCAGACAAAGCCGTGGAGTGGTGGAAGTTCACCGTCAACATCATCTCGGTCTACAAGCAGGGCGAGAGCCGCATCCGCCGCGGCGACCAGTTCCTGTGGGTCCGCGCCAAAGACGTGGCCTGCAAGTGTCCCAAGATCAAGCCCGGGAAGAAGTACCTGCTTCTGGGGAACGACGAGGACTCCCCCGGCCAGAGCGGCGTGGTGGCAGACAAAGGCAGCCTGGTTATCCAGTGGAGGGACACGTGGGCGCGCAGGCTCAGGAAGTTCCAGCAGCGCGAGAAGAAAGGCAAGTGCAAGAAGCCATAGGAAGCGGGAAAAGATGGAGAGGATGCCGGAGAGGAGGGAGAGGAATTCAAGAGGAAAGCTGAGCGGGTGATTTAAAAAAAAAATTATAATAAAAAAAAGTGAAAGAGAGGCAGACAGAGGACCACGGACAGACAAGAGACTGTTTATGTCGCTGCTTTTTTTGTGTAGAAGCATGAAGAGAATTATTTAGGATGATTTGTTTTTCTAGTGAACTTTTGTTGAAGGAGCTCACCTTGCAGATTTGGTTTTATGGTTTATTTTACTCTGAGATTTGTCTCTCTTGTGGATTTGCCGAATTTGCACCTATTACCAGCATATAAAGTTATTTGTGTTTTCTTTATCTCAGTATGAAATCATTATATTTTATGTTTTATTTTTATGGACATTTTCTGCTGGTGCAAAAATGACAGAAAAAAAGCCACTTAACTACCACTGCAATGTTGCCTCTGCATGGTTTTCTTGTTGTATTCTTAGCTGAGAAGCGAGTTTGTTTCATCAAAAGTCTTCACTGATCTGATTGAGGCAATAATAATATTTCCTCTGTTAAGAAATGTGCCATAAAAAAAACATATTGTTTGCAAGCCACAGAAATGCATAATACATTTCAATGACTTTCCTTTTCACCTGTTGTTCAAATTCAGGTATATCTGCAACTCAAGAAATCTGCCGTTCTACATTTTTAGCTGTCGGGACTTTTACAAATTTAGAACATGCAAGTGACAGAAGAGATAAAACACAGTATTGACTGATTCATCTTGAGCGTATCTTTACTCCCCTATTTGCCCATTCACTGGTTACATTTTGGTGGTTCAGTATCTGTGCATGTGAACACATCTCACTTGCGTTCACTAACTGGTGCTGCTCATGGTACTAAAGTAAAAAAAAATACACGTTTTTGAGAGGACAGACTAAATCACTGATTTCACTTTCAATACTTACAGTAACTGTGATTTTTTTTATTATTCACAACTCCAGTAGGAGTTTAACATCTGACTTACAAAAGGACCAGAAGCCAGCCACATTGATTGTTATAAAATAATATGAAAATATTCACAAGTGGCTACAAAATATAATGTAACATTTTGTTTTTGCTTTAATTCATTACATCTACAATTAAGTGACAATATTTACTTTGATTTGAGCTCCTCAAGTTACCCAAGGTAGGTCATCATTGTGCAGAATGGATGCAACATTATTGTTGTGCCGATGAAAGTACTGCATGTTATCAGAGGATACTGACACAAACATGCAAATAGATTATGTTTAAATGTATTCCTTTACATCAGCTCATGAAAAATACTTTGTACAAGGTGTCAAAATGTATCTTTAAAAAATTGTATGAATACGACAAAGGAAGAAAAATATCCTTTTAACCCATTTGTGCTAAGACTATATTTATAAATGCCACAACATTTGTTCTGATTGCTCAAAAGTCTTGAAAATTGGTACGAACATACTTTTGATAAGTATCTAACAGTGCAACTTTGAATTTTTTCAGATCACATGAAAAATCACACTTTTAATTTTCAACTCGTTATGAGTTCATAGATATCAAACACTTGATTGTGCTCCTTGTAGTTTCTGAGATACAGACATTTTCTTATCAGACTTGTACTAGTATTTGGGCACATGGGACTACTGTTTTTTTACTAAAATATAATGGAGTCTATTGCAAAAACAGTAGTCCCATGTGCACAAATACTAGATATAGTATGATAAAAAAAAAACTCACTTTTCAGCCAAACGGTTTGACCGATTTTTAAAAAATGTCTTCACATTTGTGCTTATAGGCAAACCCAGAGAACACTTCCACGTTTTCAGTTGCGGACACAAATGGGTTAACTGACCTCTGCCTCTCACTAAGGTACCGCAATGTGGATGACTACCGACCACTAAATCTGGCGTATTTTAATGTGGAACGAGCGTTTTCAGTAGAAATATTCAAATAAACTCAATCAATGCCGACTGTAGAAAGTTATGAGAAAGGGCATGACGAAAAGAAAATAATGTCCGTACCTCATGTGGTGCAGAAGTTAATCCGAGCGCAGAAAAATTAAACCTTCAACGCAAACTGCACCTTGAAAAAAGTGCTCAACAATTACGTAAATGTATTTTTCAAAATCCTCCACCTCACACTGGCTCGTATTCTAGAATAACTCACTATGAGATTGCAGATAAATACCTTTACAGTCCACAAGCTCTTCTGCAAACACAGTGCGCGACTGTACATTCACCGTGTGACCAGTCAGAAGCCACAGTCTCCCATTGACCTGCCACGTTAATTCTCTTCACTTCCAACACTTGCACAGGGAGGAATGGGGGGTGAATTGCAATCACTTGACGCTGCTTGATTCAAACCACATTGCTCATTTATTTGTATGCAGTTCGGTTTGGATTTCTCTAAGGAATGCGTGGTAAAAAAACAAAAAAAAAACACAGCTCAGGTTTGTAAAAGCCCACAGTGTATCTGATGTAGTATCATAAACTGGAGTTGCTTACAGTCCATCCAAAAACACTCTAAGCAACATGTTGCTGGTATTTGTTGTTTCATAAAATCACATTTAGCACCTTTGAAATGTTTTCAAGACACGTGGTTTTAATCTAACGGACTCTCTGCTTCCTCTGTTTAAAATGGTAATAATTTCTGCTTCCACTATCTCAGAAAACTACTCATTTGTTCAGGAATTTTCAGAATCGACTGAAATGCCTCCAAGATGAATATACGGTTTTTCGAAATCAAAATCACCTGGTTAGATGAAAAGAACGGATGTCCTTGTTGCTGAAGTACTTCTCAGTATTTACATTTAGGTGTTTTTTTAATGTACAATCAATCAAATGATTGTGATGTGAGTCCCTCATGATGCTCTACTGATGACAACATACTCACTTTATTTACTTGTCCCTGCCTTTCATTGTTAATCCTACAACATAACATTACACGTCACTGTTTTTTTTCTGTTTGGCACAATGTAATCTGTAATCCCACCTATCCTAGTCTCTGTAGCCTCATGCTGTAAATTTTACATCCGTCTCCTGAGCGATGGTTTGACAAGCTTCCTGATGAAACGCTACACACAAACATACCTGTCAAAGCATTGCTTTGTGTTCATACTATGAATTGTAAATGTTGTTTAGTTGTCACCATTGCCAAGACTTTTTTTTTTGCAATGTTGTTTTACAATGCGTACTAATATATTATGGTTATTATATATGAATATATTTAATGACACAAGACATTGTGGATTTTATTGTCTTTTTCAACTTTTTTTTTTTCTTTTTTTTTTTTTTTTACTTGTTTGTGGTTGTTTAGCTCGTTGCCATTAAAGAAGGAAATAATAACTACTGAACACAACAACCTGGTAGAACTAAATTCAGATTTTCAGTTGAAATAAACTCTTGTTACATTGAAAAACCATTTGCCTCTGTTGATTTGAATAATTCTTTTTTACTTATTTAGTTGTTAAGGGCATAACGTCAGCTTTTCTCCATTTACTAGTTGCCAATTCATAATATTACAAGTACAAAACAATATAATGCAGATTTCGCAATGGAAATATGGAAGTGGTACTAGTGTATCCAGCTAAATATCATGTTACCAAACACTGCAATCCTCCAGAATAAGCCCTGAGCTGTAACACAGACAGACAGGAGTCCAGGGACTATTAACTGGATATGTCATTTATTAGAAATTACAAGCTGAATTGATTTACAAGGGAGGAAAACAGCCACGTTAGTTACACAACCGAGCTGTTTGTTTTGGCCGAGAGCTATTCTATAAACATTATAAAATCCCAAGACAAATGATGACATTACAGCTGCTACAATAACGCATGGGTAAATATAAGTGAGTGTGAATACTGCAAAGCTTGCGGAATCGCTGCCTCAGCGTCGACCACAGACAGACTTATGAAAGGAAAGCTCCTGCAGGTCCTACAGTTGGGTCAACATTCGCCGCAGTCCAGGCTAAAAATATTTTTCAAAAGGCTCCAAATAATTTAACTACCTGATACATTGTGAATTTAATGAGCCGGACACTTGAACAACTGTTAAAGAGAACAATTTACACCTAAGCAATATATTCTATAATGTATAGAAAAATGTGACTGTGCTGCTAAAGGACTTAAATCTTCATTTCACATTGGCAAGATTGAGCAAGTGACCTGTGTCTCAATATGAAGATAAAGAATAAGAAAATAAAATCTGATGAGAGACGGTGTTTAAATGTACATGAGTGCATTGTAGATGCAAAGGTTTCAAACTTCTTTTTTTTTTTAACCACTGTCACTGTAGTAGTCGTTCAGCACAAGTCCACGATCGCTGCTGTCCTCGTCAGCTAGTGGGCCACACGGCGACCACTACGATGGCTATGAGAAGCAGCACGATCACCACCAGCATCCCTGAAGGAGGAAACATGAGAAAAAGGAAAATCAGTAGGACAAACCAGATGTGCCAAATCTTTTTTTATTTTGTCAACAAATTCCATGAAAAGACTAAAAACCAACAATGAATTGATCCTACTAACAGAGCATGTGTATCTAAAGTACTCCTCTGTGCCATAGAGCTCAACTGTTGTCCAAAGAAACGATTAAAAACGTGTGTCACACGTTTTCACTTGGTGACATGTTCATTCAATACTATGAATGTGGCCCCTGTTTATTTTGAGTTGATCCATCAAACGTCTCTGTAAATACCCACAAATGTGTATTAATCCGCAGCTGAAAATAGTCCCAAACAAATACACTACTTACTCCTGTTTGACTGACATTTGCTAAAAACTACAGTGCCCAGCTATTTTAAAAATGTAATTTTACAACATCAACAAAAAAAATAAAAACATGTTGTGTCTTATACTGTATAAGGCTGCAATTAATTATAATTTTTTTATTGTGCATTAATCTGTTGATTATTTTTTCGATTAATATTTTAGTTGTTTGTTTGGTCTATAAAATGCCAGAAAATTATGAAAAATGTCCATCAGTGTTTCACAAAGCTCATGATGACGTCCTCAAATGTCTTGTTTTGTTCACAACTCAAAGATATTCAGTTTACTGTCATAGAGGAGTAAAGAAACCAGAAAATATTCACATTTAAGAAGCTGGAATCATAAAACTTTGACTTTTTTTTTTCTTAAAAATTCAAACCAAATCAAAATAATTGGCGATTAATTTAATCGTTGACTAATCGTTGCAGATTTAGTGTTATTTTTACTTTACTATACCCCTTGGTGATAAAAAACATTTGCAGTTCAACACACTCCCTCTGACGTTAATGTTGAAAATTCAAATGTCAAGCAGCTGAGGAACTGCAACCCTGATCTGAGAGCGATCTCACAGAGGAGGAGGGGAATGCAGCAGACTCCAGGGAATACACTTGGAAGAGGTAAGAAGCCTACATACCTCACCACTAATTTTCAAAATCCTTGATCTAACCCAAGTCCCAAGTGCTTATGCCCTCGCAGCACATCACCATTCTCCTCTTGATGACTTAATGCAGTTTACATGCGTTCAACAGCCACAAAAAAGCTTTATTGCCACAGATTGCACACTGTGATAGGCATGTGTTTCTGATTCTGGCTTGAGAGGATAATCATTGTTTTTCACTGATACCATGGAAGCAGAGAAAAATGTGCAAACGCTCACTCACACTTCATCAAAGTGCTTTACCCCTAGGACCTGAGAATATTACACTTTTTATTATAGTCACCACCCAAAAGAAAAAAAAAACATTCTGTTGTAAAATCCACTACAGGTGGAATTGTCATTCGGAGTAAAAAGATGAACGTCTTTTGGGAACTTTACAATCGCATTTTATTGAATGTTACCAACTTTAAGTGAAGCTAGAGTTCAACCAATATATTGCTGCGCCGGTGTACTGGACAATATTCATTTATCGCAGATATATCAGCATCTCAGTAGCCAATTAGTAACAAGTACTTATAGTACAGAAATGCCAAAGATATTGAATAAGTGTCTCTACAAGACATCACTAAGAGTTTTCACAAGTTTAACTGTAAAGTGTTGGCCATCTTATAACAATCACTGAATTTAAGGGATCCTTTTCAAAAATGTTTTTCTTTAAAGGTGCAGTGTGTAGGATTTGGCGGCATCTAGCGGTGAGGTTGCAGATTGCAACCAACTGAAACTTCTCCCGTGTGCCAAGCACATGGATCTCTATAGAGCCAGTGTTTAGGTTGTCCGTTCCGGGCTACTGTAGAAACATGGCAGCCGGTTCCGTGAAGAGGACCCGCTCCGTATGTAGATATAAACGGCTTATTCTAAGGTAACGAAAACACGACGATCTTATTTCCAGGTGATTATACACTAAAGAAAAATATACTAGATCAGATTGATAGATTTAGATTCTCCTAAGTACTACACACTGTTCCTTTAAGGAAGTTATTATCAGCTAATAGGCCTATATTGTAACCAGATTTTTTCAACTCTTAAATATCAACATCTGTATACCAGCCTAAATCCAGTATTGTTTGGGCAACAGCTGAATCCAAAACAGAAGTGGCTATGGAAACCCAACCCTAGAAAATCTTTGGTACATCTGTCATGGTGATAAAAATACAGTATTATGATTATTAGGAATTTAAAGAGTGGTTGGTCAAACATTAAATATTTAATTGCATGGTTGTCCATAGTTAATCACGATTAATCGCAAATTTAACACACATTTTTTATCTGTTCAAAATGTACCTTAAAGGGAGATTTGTCAAGTATTTTATGCTCTTATAAACATGGGAGTGGACAAATGTGCTTGTTTTATGTAAATGTATGTATATGTTTATCACTGGAAATCAATTAACAACCAAAACAATGACAAATATTGTCCAGAAACCCTCACAGGTACTGCATTTAGCGTAAAAAATATGCTCAAATCATAACATGGCAAACTGCAGCCCAACAGGCAACAACAGCTGTCAGTGTGTCAGTGTGCTGACTTGACTATGAATTGCCCCCAAACTGCATGTGATTATCATAAAGTGGGCATGTCTGTAAAGGGGAGACTCATGGGTACCCATAGAACCCATTTTCATTCACATATCGTGAGGTCAGAGGTCAAGGGACCCCTTTGAAAAAAGGCCATGACAGTTTTTCCTTGCCAAAATGTAGCGTAAGTTTGGAGCGTTATTTCCTCCACCCGACGAGCTAGTATGACATGATTGGTACCAATGGATTCTTTAGTTTTTATAGTTTCATATGATACCAGTATTTTCACTCTAGCTTTAAAACTGAGCCCGCTACAACCTAAAAAGTTGCGTTAATGCGTTAAAGAAATTAGTGTCGTTAAAACGTGTATGTGTACACACACACACACACACACACACTGCTCAGCTGGTCGCCTACAAAGTCTTTTCTGGTATATAAAGGAGAAGTGATGGTGGGTGGCTTACAGTATATCATGTGCATCATAAACACTTGAATGCCTTTAGGATGTGGTGGTCTATCCCTCAGTATATATATATATATATATTATGTGACATATACCACACACACACATTAGATATGGAGAACTTTCTCCAAGGGCGCGGTCGCCCACCATTTCCCCCGTCTCGTTCCATCTCGAAGTGGCAACAGGAGTGAAGATTTCAAACAACTGCGTCTCTGGTTTGCTCTGACGGTCCCCTCACTGACTCGAGTCGTCCATTGTTATTTAGCATGCGGCTGGTATTTCCCCCCAGCCTTTCACTTTGGGTTTACATTTCTCTCATTCTTTGGCTCTCTCCTCCCGCGTTCCCCTGCACGGCCTAATTGGTCGTCTTTTCCCACAGGGAGAGAGACGGGGCGAGATATAAGCCATGCTGAACTAATTGCTTGCGGTGGTAGTGGCGGTCTGATGAAATGTAAGGCTGACGCTGGTTTCTCTGCCAGGGTACGAGGGTAACGGCTGTAAGGGGTCCAGATGTCTTTGACTCATTGCGCCATTCTTTTGTTTCTTTTAAGGTATTTACGGTCTCATTCTCTGCATATAGTTAATTCTCTGAGCTCGGTGTGTTTGTATTCTACTTGAAGGGAAGGTGTTCGTATATACAGGTCCACGGGATGCTTGTTAGAAGTTATCACAGGTCTAGACAAGACCACTCCTCCTGATAACTTACACATGTGAGCATAACATAAATGTCAAAAGTAGAAACATAAGCTCAGATAGTTTTTGTGATGGCTTTTTAAAAGCCTCGCGCTTAACGCAAACAGCAATTATCTTTGTTTGGGTGTAAACGATACCGACGCAACACCCATTCCATATTAGATTCAGACATCAGAATTTCATTCAGCATGGTCCAACATCTGTCAGCAACTCCGTTTGACAACACCATAGCAACAATAGCAATAAAGGCTGAGCTGAATAACACGGGCATATGTCGGAGCGAGGCTCTCACACCCTCTAATGTCATATAACAGTCAGTCATGAAGCCGCGTTAGACACCCAGCGCTGACCCTCACCCTCCGGTTCCCCCCTTTGGACCAACCCTGTCTGCCTCAGGAACTAAACAAGCTACTCCTGACCCCGAGGAGGCCCTCCGGAGACTAATGACAATGATGGCGTTTGCTTGCCAAATAGATTAGGGCCGTGGTGTGACACTGATGCTGAGGGAGATAGTCGGTGTCTGCTGATAGACTGACCACCCAGGAGCCTTCGGAGGCCGGAGTCTGGGTTCGTCCCATCTTAGCAATTTTCAGACACATCAGTAAGACAAATCACAGAGAAGAGGAATAATTGGTGAGAGCTCTCTGGACAGACTGAGACAACCCTCCTCCCCCCGAACCTCCCTCATTACTCCCTCCGTGCCCCCCTGCTTTATGGTTCAAAGATCTTTTTGGACCACAAAAGGAGAGGATGACCTTTAGAGAAAAGGGAATCATTTTATGCTAACAAGGTCAGTGTGACGCTCATCATTTCTCTCACAGCACAATAGAAGAGGACAAAAAACCTTTAATGGTTTTTGGCTTTAAGTATTAGATACACATCGAAAACACATGTATTTCTTAATTATTGCTAATGCAACAACAGACATAGTGTGAGAATTAGTCCGAAACCAACAAGAGTTTCCAGCCATGCTAGCAGCTCTGGCACAGTGGTGCTTTGAGCTAAATGCTAATATCAGCAAGCTAACATGTTGATGTTAAGCAGTGCACCGATGATGACCAAAAGGATAATCACGATTATTTTGATCAGTGTTGAGATCACAAATATGTCTCATGATTTTAAAGACAAAACATTTTTATAGCACTTTCACATTTCAATAAACTGCTTTCACTTCCATGTTGTGCTTCATTCCTGCATATCTCTGCATCAAAATAAGACTTAAAATAAGGTTCTTCTTAACCTGAACTCATTTGTATTTTTGTTTTGCCAAACGAGTCTTTTACTCGAGACTGCAGCCGCAACATTCAGTAAAGTTTTTAACAGGCTGCTGCTTTTTGGGTACGCGCGCAGCGGCATGACAGCTCCCCAAAAGTGAAGCCAAAACATCTCGAACGCCGGCTGGTGACTGGCTGTTCGTTTAGGGAAACACTTTGATATGCAGCAGTTTTCTATGAGTGGAGAACGCATTTTAAATGTCAATGTCACAGTTGATCATATTCATTTAATTGTGGGAAGTCAAAATCACGATCGAGATTAATATTCGATTATTTGTGCAGCCCTACCGCGTTTACCATCTTAGTTTATCGTGTTAGCGTGCTAACTAATCAGCACCGAACACAAAGTGCAGCTCAAGTTGATGGGGATGTCATTAGTTCTGAAACTTTTGAACCAAAAAAGTGTTGGACAAATTGAAATTTTGATCTGATGATGGTGGTAGACAAAAAAGTTCTACTTAATCCTGAGGGGGATATGAATCTGTATCAAATTTCATGGGAATCCATCCAATAGTTGTTGAGATTTTTCATTCTGGACCAAAGTGGTGGACCGACAGACCAATCAGATCCATCGTGCAGCCATGCATTTTACCTCATTGGTCTGCCAACAAATGACCCTGTTGAGGTGATATAAGTGAGATTAAAAGTTCAGATATTCAGCCGGTAGATGATTATTATTGTGAGCACAATAATTAGGACTGAATTGTTCTGACTGGCAAAAATGAGACGAGAAAAGGGTTTCAAATATTTATAGATTTCTTGAGGCAAGTTTAATTTGACTTTGCCACTCACTAAGAAGAATCTCAGATATGGAAACATCATTAGCAGGATGTATTACTTTAAGCAATCCTTTCATCAACCATGTGAAACATACTCAATCGGGGAAGAACAAGAGCTGGAAAGAAAGATCTAACTTATTAAAGAAGACAGAGTTTTAAAAGTCAGACTTCCCTATTGAGCAAAATGAATGTCTCCTTGAAAACTCCCGACTCTCAACTATAGTACAACTGCACTGAGCAGTTCCTCGCCCTACATGCTCTTCTTCCAACACTCACCCCTCACCCAGAGTCTCTTTAGACGTCCCCTCTAGTCCAAACAGTACAAACCTACTTGAGATGCGAGCCACCTGCAGGATTCACGGAGTTGCAGAAGTGGCCCTCAACAAACTGAGGATTAGCTCTGTTGAGTTGAGAAGGGCTGCTCAAGCACTGGTGTTGCCTGACGGTGATGCCTAAGCTCTGGGGAACTCACACTACTCTCCAACAGACCCTTTGGTCCCGTAGACTAATCTGCCACACTAATCCAGCAAAACTCAAAGCCTCCACTCCTCAATTCCCACCAACACCATCTAAAACAAGTGGTAATGACTCTGTGAATCAGGCTTAGCTTGTTTAAGTAACAGCATTGGACCAGCGGTAAAAAAAAGAAGATGGTATTTAAGAATGTTTGCAAATCTTTGATACCACTGACAATTGATATCTAGGACATTTTTTTCCCTCACTTAAAGGATTATAATTGTGTTTTTTTTATTACCAAATCCCTTTTTTCAGTTTAACAAAATAAAACAAACTTCTCAAAAGTGTTTGATTTAGCATTTTTTTGTGTTTAAAGCAGCAGTGGGTAGAAATGGAGCAAATATGATTGAAAAAAGTTATTTTTGTAAAACGGTCGCTATATCCTGACAGTAGTGCATGAGACAGGTAATCTGAAAAAAAAAATCTCGTGCCTCTGTGTCCTCCGGTGCTCCTAATGACATCTGCAAGATTTCACAGACTGGAGGAAAACAACCAATCAGAGCCGAGCTGGAGCCTTACGTCTCTTAGCAGCTGTCAATCACTCGCAAACTTCGATCAAACGGTCAAACTGGGCAGCGCTGATCAAATATGAATCAATATTCTGTTACTGTAATGCCTATTTCTTGCCTCAAATGTTTTCAGAAACATCTTGTAGTGTACTGTTTAGCTGTAACATGAGAAAGTTTGTGACCCGGAAGCCATGTTGAGATCAGTTGAGGAAATACCAAGCACCGCCCACCAGCCGGAGCAAACTTTCTCATTTTACAGCTAAACCGTACACTACAAGATGTTTCTGAAAACATTTTAAGCAAGAAATAGGCATTACAGGAACAGAATATTGATTCATATTTGATCAGCGCTGCAGCCAATAGGAACGCTCTCTCTCTGAAATGACCTGTGATTGGTCAAAGTCTCACATCACAAGCTAGATTTTTTTTAAAGCCTGAAAACAGAGTGTAGTTTTCTCTCAGAACACTTGAATTACAATATGCTGAAAGGTTATTATGGAATTTTGCCCGAAAAAGTTTCTGCATACTGCAGGTTTAAAGGAATATAATTGTATTTTTTTCTTACCAAATCCCTTTTTTTCAATTTAACAAAGGGTTTAATCCATTGTTTTTAACAAATTACAGTCTAAACTTCGTAACATTATGACTTAAATCAGTAAATATCTGATAAAAGAATGAGGCAACAAGATGAAGAATCTGACCAGGCATTCCCATGTAAACTTTTTAATATGGGTGGTTATGGACACATTTCGTTACTACTTCTTCTTTTTCTTCTTCTTCTTCATTTCATTACTTAAGAAGTATTAAAGTTCAGTTTATAAATGTTCTTGTGCGTCCTAAGCTTCAATTTGAAATCTCAAAGAAAGTTGGTTCAAAGGCAAAAAAGAACAACGTTTTCAAAAGCATTGTTTTCTTAAAAATACATATTTATATCGTTTGATTTATATGTGTCTATGTTTTTTTTTTTTTTCCATTGGTCTCTTTCTGTAAAGCTCTTTGTTACTGTTTCAGAGTGTAAAATAATGAGGTATTTCAACTTTGGGAACTACTTTAATGCGGTTAAATAAAGAGATATTTGTCTCCACAAGCCCGTGCTGTAGAAGAATCCAGTATGTTTCAACACAATGGATGTTTCACAACACTACGGGCACCAGTCATGCACAGTATGCCACAAGAACCATGGTCGAGCAGTATGTGGGTCCTTCCCTTCTGGTGAGCTGACCCGTCCCGTAGCTCAGCTTTCTCTCTCTCCAGCTTTTTGGAGATCTCTGGTGCATGAACACAAAACTGTTTTGCCCCTAACTTAGTGCAAATGTCTAATTATTTCTATTGATAATCCTACAGTGAGGAACATTTTTCAAATTTCTGGAAATGTTTCCAGCTTTTAGCGCAACTTCAGTGTGCAAAACTAAGATGCCTCCTTTAAAACGAGGCAGCCACCAATAGATATGTTAAGTATGCTCTTGCCTGTCAAAGCCAGACGTTTCTAGCTTCACAAGGACTCGGCTGAGACATAACACCAAACGCCGGCTTTGGATGAGAGGTGGTTTGAAAAATAAATAAAGCCTTAAAGCTAAGGAATTATAAACACGCTTCCATGGAGAAAGAGGGAAAGCCCTCCGAACAATTTGTGGCATGTAGTATTTTCAATTCTTTCTCTGCTTGACACAAAGACGAGTGTCAAACAACCGAGGAGACGAACAGGGGGATGACAGAGAGGAATGGAAAAAAAGAAAGAGAGCATTGAGGTGAGAGTGAAGAAGACCATGGGGGGAATTTTCCATTCACAGAGAGGGTCTGACACTCTCTCACACACACACACACACACACACACACACACACACACACACACACACACACACACACACACACACACACACACACACACACACACACACACACACACACACACACACATACACACATACACACATACACACTCCAATACGTACATGCATGCACAAGAACATACTTTGCAAATACAGTTGCACACATATGCATGGACATTTTGGATACACACACAGATACATGTAATGCATATAGACATGCAGATGCATGCAGGCCAACACACACACACACA
Organism: Sebastes umbrosus; assembly: GCF_015220745.1. NCBI lineage: Eukaryota > Metazoa > Chordata > Actinopteri > Perciformes > Sebastidae > Sebastes > Sebastes umbrosus. Next base: position 8,348,183 of record NC_051271.1, read on the forward strand.
TGCACCATGAATATTCTTCAGTCTGGAACTGAGGAGAGGAGGGAGGGAGTTGGGGTGTCAAAAGAACAAGTTAAACAAAAAAGAAAGACAGAAAGAAAGAGTCCTGATTCTAACACAATACGAGCTCTGGGATCTTCAAACAAACTCGCGCTCGGGCACCATGGGGACCCGACCAACAGAACGAGGCATCCTGAGGGCTGACCTTCCTGCCGCCTGCTTTGCCTCTGTCTGTGACCGCCTGTTAGCCGGGTCTCCTAGCATCAACAATGCAGCCTTCGCCATAGCAATGCTGTTTGGCGTTTCACTGGGCAAAATGAGCCCGGCTGAAGCTCTCACATTCCATAGATTGGCTTTAGCCAGCACCAGCAAACACACCTCTCATGGCAACTGTTTTCCTCTGAAAAGCATTATCTACTGAGAAAAAAAAAAAAAATCTTTGTAAATGGAGGTTAAAGGTGCAGTGTGTAGGATCTGGCGACATCTAGCGGTGAGGCAGATTGCAATCAACAGAAAACTTCTCCCGTATGCCAAGCGTGTAGAACGACAGTGGCCAACGCAAAAACTTGAAAGTGCAAAAATGTGGAGACGTTCTAGAGACAGTGTTTGGTTTGTCGGTTCTGGGCTACTGTAGAAATATGGTGGTCGGCTCCACATTAAAGCAGTGAATAGGAACAGGATCAATAAGTTGATCAAGAAGACTGGATCTTTTATTGGCCTGCCTCCAGATTCTCTGTCCAGAAGGAAGCTTGGAGTGTTCTGTCACAGGATGACCATCCTTTGCACAGTGCTGACGGAAAGAGTAGCAGGAGGAGCAACCGGCTCCTACTTCCAAAATGCTCCACTGAGAGGTTGAGGACGTCTTTTGTTCCTGCAGCAGTCAGGCTTTTTAATGCGCTTTCTGCTATTTATGACTGTATACTTAGCTCTTACTGACCCCTTGTCGTTGTTGGAACTATATACTTCCCTTCTATGAACTGTGTGGTGTTATCTTGTGTAGTTGACGTATTGTGTTGTGTCTTTAGTTTTCCGTGCATGGTGGCAAACCAGTTTCCCCTTTGGGGATTAATAAAGTTCATCCTATCCTATCCTATCCAGCAGCCTCAGTGCTCCGTGTGCATCTACATAGGATGCGTTCAGAACCCAACACACAATCAACTTGGTTACACACCTAAAATGAAAGAAAATAGACTCCCAAGTGTAAAAATTTGCTTCAGACAACTGACAAACATGACTAAAACGCCTCCTGCGACTGTCTCCGAGACCTGATTCGTAACCCCTCAGTACGCATTTGAGGATTCCTCAAAGGAATAGTGTGAGAGAGCCCCTTTTAAAGCCCGGGACACTATGTTAGCAGGCGTGACAGACTGAGCCAGTCCACCCACATCCTCTGTGCCAAGAGGGCTTGTCCCCATCAGCATCATATTTTCTGCACCATTAAGCACCATTCTTTCTGGAGACGGAGGCCAAGGCAGCAATAACAACAACATTGCTCAATTCCGGAACGCTAAAAATTATAACTTTTATTGCTAAAAACATTTGCTGTACCCAACACGATATGTCAAATTACATACTGTCTAAGGAAGGCGCTATTCTATTGTTCAACTCTATGTCTCACACCAGCCAGAATGACTTCCTTTATAGAAGCTATAGTCTGTTAGACATCTGCTTTGTGAACTGCAGGGTGGGAAAAAAAAACAAGGGAGAAACCTGATGTTTGGTAATCATTCATATAAATAAACAGATTAATCGTGATTTGTTTTCAAGGACACAGATCAGATATCAGGCTGCTTTGGCTCCAGATACTCGACCAAGATGCTCCACAGTAAAGGAAAACAAGGAAGGCTCACCACAAGAGGCTGACTTTGTCTCCACAAGCTTCACCCTTCGTGTCTCGTTACGAATCCTGTCGTCCGTCTTGTCCACAAGATGCGAGAGGTCATCGATGATTTCTGAGAGAAAAAGAAAGAGAAAGAAAAAGGGAGAGAAGGTCAGTAAAGTTGATTTCGGCTTTGTATTATGTCGCTATCTGCGTTTATTAAGACGTCATGGTGTTTTTTTTCTTTTGTTTTATTGCATAAAAGACCTCCCAATATGTTTAGTGTAGTAAAATAAATTACCCGAAATGAAAAAGTGGCAGGTTCTGAAGGACATCAGAGCAGTCAATAACTTCAAAAGGCAGAGGCTGCCAACACACAGACATATGAGTGGTGGTGATGGAGGGAGTGGGCTGTGTGAAAGCACTCCTCGCGCTTTCAAATGGGTTTCACTACTTCCTGAATCCATTCTGGATTTAATCAGGCCCTTATTGTTCATGAGGTTTAAAGACGTAAGCCCAGGCTTCAGGGACTGTGCCTGGGCGTCCAAAGAAAGAGAGCGTGTGTTTTGTGTATATGTGTGCGTTTTGCTGTGTGGCTCAGATCCTCCAGTAGGAGTTCCTGACTTGAAGGTCGTCCAGATGGAAGCCTGTGTGATTTGTTAGAGCCAGCCGCAGCGTTGACATGGCTTCTCCAGAGGGCCTGGCCCAACAACAAAAACAGATAACTGCTGAAAGATTTCCAAATTCTTGATTTTTTAAGCATTGGAGCATTAAAAGGTGAAATTGGTTTGATATAATATTAACTTAGATTTGTGGTTTTGAGTCAAAACCAAGTAACAAATGGCAAATGGAACCCATTTACATATATATTTATATATACACACCACTTATAAATGGTCTGAAACAAATATAAACTAATTTATCTATAACTTCATCAAATCTGCAGAGGTATATTGTCTCTTCCTCTTTGTAAAATCTATCAGTCTTAGTCAACACTAATACATTAACAAATATGTGTGCAAAAACATTCAAAACATCATGGCTCATTACTCTTGTTATAAATCAGGAGATTTATTACGATACAAAACTCAAATTGGCCGTTTCATCTTAAATCTGTGTAATTGGAGATCTAGATTTGTCCTCTCCAGTAGCCTTCTAAATTGAAAAAGACAAAAAAGAAACCAGTAAAACAGAAACCAAGGTTGAGTTGAAGACAGGGGAGTTCTTCACAGACTTGTATCAGCCTCTGATAAATGGAAGTTTTACAGGAATGGGAAGCTCGAGTCATCCACAAACCGCAGTTCAGTGCCAAGTTAAACAGACTGTCCCTTCCAGGGAAGGAACAACCTTTTATTGCTGCTGCTGCTACAGTATATAGTATACAGTCAGTATGATCTAAGCTTTTTTAGGGCTGTAAATCGATTAAAACATTTAATCGTGATTAATTGCATGATTGTCGATAGTTAATTACGATTAATCGCAAATTAATCGCACATTTTTTATCAGTTCAAAATGTACCTTAAAGGGAGATTGGGCAAGTATTTATTACTCTTATCAACATGGGAGTGGGCAAATATGAAAATGTGTGTATATCTTGAGGTTAGAGGTCAAGGGACCCCTTTGAAAATGGCCATGAGAGTTTTTCCCCGTCAAAATTTAGCGCAAATTCAGAACGTTACTTAACCTCCTTTGCGACAAGCTAGTATGACATGGTTGGTACCAATTGATTCCTTAGTTTTTCTAGTTTCATATGTTGCCAGTTTTTTGAGCCCGCTAAATCCTCCGGAAGATTGATTGCGTTAATGCGTTAAAGAAATTAGTGATGTTAAAACGAATTAGCGTTAAAGGGTTATTATTGTATTAACTTTGACAGTCCTACATTTTCTTGTTCTCAAAACGTCACCGAATTCCCTCAGGTGAGTGGCCCAGGTTCATCTGCCGCATTTGTCTTTGCGAGCACACAAAGCTCTCAGCTGCCTTTAAATTGGATTGGCGAGAGAACACGTTTCCTCAACTAGGAGCCATCACACCCCGACAAGACAGCCTGTGATTTGGCTGGATAATTAAGTTGCACCAATAATTCGAGGAAGGAAAGTAAAGCGTGTCAGTTTGGAGGGCCAGAGTGTGAAGGGGCAAGGACGAGGAGACGGGAGACAGGAGACGGGAGACGTGAGAGCGCCGTATGTACAGCGTCTCTGGAGACTCCCACATCATCATCTACGCATCAGGCAACAATTTAGAAGGAAGAAGCTCTTCCTTTACTGGCAGGGAAGGGGTGTAGACGCTGAAAGATTTGTGCCGCGTGCCACTCCAACTACTCATGAAGGATGTTTTTGGTTTTCCGCTGCCAAGTTTCTTGATTCAGTTCTGGCCCTGGAATAACATCTCAATTCATTGATGAATTCTCGACCGTGCCGAGACGCAGCAGTGCTAAGACGTGACCTTTAACTACAGCTGCAATGAAACGCTGAATTTCATTTTCAGAATGGTAGTCCTTCATACAACTGGCTCTTCACGTGCGTGGTCCTTCAATTCACCCTGTTATCAAGTCATGTTTCTAACGACATAATTCTCAATTTCCGATTGTAAGTTTTGCTTCCGTGTATGACAGCTGCTGGCCCTGGCTTGGATCTGCCAGACCACAAAGAAAGCCCTGTTTCAGGCAAGGGTTGTTTGTTTGAAATGCTATTACACTGGATAAACCTCCAAAGCCACAGTGTGGGAGAGCGTGGCACGTGCACAAACACACAGAGATTTTTTTCTGTTTGCTAGTTGCTTTAAGATGCATTCATTTAAGCTTATTTGGCCTCTAAAGCACAATGGACAAGGCGTGCCCCTCTCAATCTTTATTTATAAACACTGTACCTAAGATTATTTGGAAATAATAGGAATGTGAATAGTGATTATTTGTATAGTTTGAAATCATTGCTGGTGACTGACGGCATTAATCTGTGGAGCTATATGTTCCTAAAAGTCTGCAGTTAGTGACTTAATTTTAATAATTCAAAGCAGCTCATTAAGCACTTTCCTCTCAGGATGCAGAATTTAGTATAATTTCCTTTTTTATCAGATACACATCAGTAATAAACAAGTCAAATTTAAATGAAATATGAGATTCTTCTTTTTTGCTCCAGATCAAATGTTTTATGGTCATGATTTATCTTGTATCTGGTTGGCTTGGTTCCGTGCCTAAAACTCTCTTTCTGAATTTTCTGAAACGTCGATGGAGTGAATGAACGGGAAATTCACTTCCAGAACCGGAGACGTTCAAAAGTGGGCAGTCACTGTTGAGCTCTATATTATAAAGTGATGTAATCAAATCAATAAAAAAAAAATTAAATAAAAAAAAGTACTGCTGAAGTACTCTATTACTTAAAGATGATGATATATCCAGGATCTAAACAGAGATATTTCAAATAAAAATTAAAGTCTCCTCAGAGCTCTGTCGGTCTATTTTTAACTGTGGAAGAGTTGGACTATGCTCATTCCTAATTATATCTACAACCAGAGGCCATTAGCAAGCTCTCTTTTGGTCCAGTGACTCATTACCATAGTCTCCGTTGTGTTCTTTTCACAATAAACAAAAACATCAACTGAGAATCAGGTGGTTTTGTGAAAAGTCATTGTGAAAATGGGGAACAATTATTTAGCAGCCAAGAGGCAGAGCTATCAGTATAATGACTGATAACAATTTTGCAGCTCTAGACAATACGAGGCTATCCAAGTTCAGTTAAAACACAGATAGGACCTGCCACAAACACTGTTAGCAGACACCTTTGACTTCCTGTCCATAAACGGTCCTGAAATCTCTTTTCATGGCTGTGGTAAATTCTACATACAGGAATGCCAGCTCTCTATTCTGTTTCTCTGCTACCAACAGAGCCTTTTATTCAAACAAAAAACAATGTACGTAAAATCTGGCCCTTCTGTGTATAGAGGCACGAGGGCCCTGGAGCGCGCACACCAATAGGAGACAGATGTTGCTCTCATATGACGTCACCTACTCCCTCATGCTGCTGACTCCCTGCGCAATCTCAACGCCATTTCATCTCTGTTCCAATACTTTGCAGCTTTTATATAAACAGCCTCTCGCTGTGGCCATCCTGCTCTCTCTGGGCTAACTAGTTAACAGGTCTGTTTCCATCCCTGCTGTCAGCATCATCTGGAACCACGTACAGACACCCACTGTCCTCAGGACTGGCTGCTGCTGCTGGTCACTCTGGGCTGATTATGTGGCCAAGGCACGAACTGGAAGAAAATACTCGAAGGGGCCAAGTCTTGTACAGTACAAGTATACCACTAGTCCAAGGTGATACAGGCAAATGGAGGAGTGCATTTCTGGGTGTTTTTCAGCATACCCACCCATCAACTCTCATAGCTGGACTGAAGGTGTCACACAGACAGAAGTTGTAACTCAGTTACAACTAGTCAAGAATAGTACAGAAAAAATACAAAAGAAAGACTCCATATAATTCCTGTCTGGCTTGCTTCTAGTGGCTCTGAATTTATAATTAATCCCATTGCTTATGATGCGTTTAGAACTTGGCTCCATCTTAAATTAGTGAACTTTGGATTCTGTCCGCCAATAGATGCTCCTCAGATCCTCTGAGCAAGTATAGGATATATAGTATATTCCATGATAGAGCTGATAGTGCTTCTGCTGCTCCGGCTCCCAAGTGAAGGACACTCTCGCCTCACAGGACAATGGTGGATATTGGTTCAAAAGTGTTTCCATGCGGGAAATAACCATCCGTCCATTTTTTGCCACTTATCGGGTCCAGGTTAGAGTTGGGTGAATTGACAAATATATCGGCTATCGTCGACTGGCTGAGTACATCGTCGTTTGTTGTTTATTTGCAAATATATTGGCAATAGCCGGTTGTTGGGCTGACGATGTAAAACAATGTAAAAAAATTTAAATATCACCCAACCCTAGTCCAGGTCACGGTGGCATCAGGCTATGCAAGGTAGCCCATATTTCCTTCTCACAAGTTAATTCCCAGTTTTTCATGGGGTATCCAGATGACAACATGCTCTGGGTCAGCCCTGTGGTCTCCTCCCAGTTGAATGTGCCTGGGATACCTCCACAAGGCGGCCTCCAGGAGGCCTCCACATTAGAGGTACGAACTACCTCAACTGAATCCTTTTAATGCAAAGGACCAGCGGTTCTACCCCGACTCCCAGACACTCTGCGAAAGAAACTCCTTTTGAACTCTTGTATTAATATATTGTTCTTTTGGTCATTACCCAGAGCTCATACCTGAGGGTTGGATGTAGATCAACCAGTAAATCAAGAGCTCTTCACCCTCTTCACAATAACAATCCAGTACAATGTTCGCACCATCTTACCCTTTCTTGTGAACAATATGAATATGCCACAATATGAATATGGGGTCAAATGTGACCCCAATACTTCCTTCATGTGGGACAGTGACCCACTTCCAGCCCAAAGAGAGCAACACACCCTTTTCGAGCAGCGTACCACAGCCCGACTATAACCGGCTGAACTCCCTTGCAGGAGTACACCCTCTGCCGTCAGCCCACTTCCTTCATCATAACTCAAAATGATGATAAACCACCTCACTGAGCAATTAGTGGTGTGTCTGATTCAACTGAAGCAACAACAAAACAAGTCAGATCCGAGATCATTGAAGAACTGCAGAGCTGTGATACATTATCCAGACCTACAAAGGCAAGTGGGGGGCAAGCGAAAAAAATAGTCAGGCCAAACCACGGAAAACAAGCAGGCCCAGATAACACTTGGTGGAAATATGTTGCTCATTAGGATTTAATTATTGTTCACTGACAGAAACAGTTGTGGAGTTGTGGAGAATGGCAAACAAACAAAAAAGCAGAGATGGGGAAAAGGACAAATCAGAGAGAGAAATACAGTGCTTGTGTGTGCATTATAGGTTGAGATCATAGACTGTATATAAGAAGTGGACGTAGTGACTTTGACATCACCCATTGGTTTGTGGACTGCCGCTTTGAAGCCTCGAGTACGGCAACATCTTGGTTTTTGGCCATCGCCGCCATTTTTTTACAATCAGAAGTGACATGGGAGGGTGGAGATGAGTACAACCGAACGCTGAATAAGACATTTTTAGGCGACCAAAAGGGATATAATTAACTTTCATGAACTGAAAACACACTGTGAAAGGGGTAAAGTTGTAAAATGAAAACACAAACAACTCCCAGACTGGACACCGCCGTGGTAGCGACCTGTCTATCACAACTGAAACACAAATGAACATCATGCTTCATTGAAGAAGACCTGAAACTAGTGATTGAGACCATAAACTCATGTTTACAGTGTTTACTGAGGTAATAAGTCAAGTGAGAAGTAGGCTCATTTTCTCATAGACTTCTATACAATCAGACTTCTTTTTGCAACCAGAGGAGTCGCCTCCTGCTGGCTATCAGAAAGAATGCATATTTAAGGCACTTCCTCATTGGCTTCACTTCTCAGACCCGGAGGTTGCCTGCTGGTTGAGGTACAGGGATTCGGAAACGTAGCATGCTGTGTGGAATTTCCTCAGGTCTCATGTGATTCTACCAGAACCCAGAGCCATGTAGCCCTGCAGTGCCTGTGAGTTTGCAATCACGACAGGTCAGGATCCTCACCCATTCCTTCACAGATACTCATTGGATACCACGCTGGGTAAATGCAACTCTAGCATGAGGCCTAATCATCCATTTCAAAGCCAATCATCACATTATTTTACAAAAGCCTAATTCAAGTCAGACAGCAAATATGACACTCACACGCAGGAGAAGTTTTGGAGACACTCTCTATTTTAATGATCAAATTCCCGCATCCCAGATCTATATCCGACCCAAGCCTCGGGAAATTGCTGACTCATCTTCACAGAGGCTAAAGCAGTGGTGGTTTTGGTTTGTGTGTGTGTGTGTGTGTGCATGTGGTTGAGGCATTGCCATAAACAGTGACACCCCAGCGTGGCTCCAGGATGTGCCGTATTAACTCTGTGTGTTATTGTAGGACTCGTTCCCAGAGAGGGCACAGTGCACAGAGAAAACGCTTGTTTTCTCTCACCGATTTAAACGCAATCTGACTCAGTGGGGCTAATTCTGTTGTGCTTATTCAGGAGATGATTTCTCCCGAGGATATGGAGAAAGAGGGAAGTAAAGACAGACAGCTTTTTCACTCAACCCTCCTCTTGTATGCCTTGTTGTAGTGCAAGGGGGTCTGACCACAACTGTTACCAATTGGGCCTGGTGTGACGGACTGTGTATAGAGGGGTAGTGCTCTGTTGCCAACCAAAACACACACACACACATCTCTGGATGTAACTGGAACTTCACTTGGCACACACGGGGCACTCAGCATGATGATACAACTCAGGGCAATTATGGTATTTACAAGAAGTTGCACAGTCTTGGAAGAGTTTCTTTCAACTTTTTTCTCTGCTCTCAGTTAAGCAGTTATTGTAAACAAACTCACCCTGAGGATCTGTGGGGAGCGAGGATTAGGGGGGAGTTTCACACAAAACCTCAGTTTTGCCAGTTTTTAAACTCAGTGCAAACCCCAACAAATCATTTGAATGCCTGCCAAAAAAAGAACTGAAATAAAGACAAAAAAAAAGAAGTGCAAAGATGTGCCTCGGTATAGAAATAATCCTAAAAATGTGTTTGGCCAATCTGACACGTTGGAAGCGAGGGCACATAAACACAGCCACTTTCTTTTCCTAACAATCCCCCTAGCACGACAATAAAAACGTCAGTTTATTTATTCATAATGGGCTTTCTATTATTGTTTACATTTTCACACTGGTGATGATGGATAGTTAATGACTTGATTTCTGCTGTGGTGTCCAACAGCAACAGTTCAGGAAAAAAAGCCACTACATTTTTCACCCAGGGGCCAAACAGTCATAATGTGATACATTAGAATTCAATGAATATTAAGTAACGTTTCTCTGAAATGCAATATGGATATGATGTACAGAACTGCCCACTTGAGCAAACAAGATGGGAAATGAGCGATATTGAGGAAATGAGGGATATTATTGTTGTGAAAAACAATGCAGGCTACAAGGAACATATAATTCATGTAATAAAAATGTTATTAAAAGTTTTACCACTTTTTTGCCTGCCTGTATCAAATCCCCAAAAGAGGTAATGTCCCAAAATCAGAACAGACCTTTACCATTATTTTATTAGGGCTGTCAAAGTAAACGCGGTAATAACGCAAATTCATTTTAACGCCACTAATTTCTTTAACGCATTAACGCAATCCATGTTTTGGAGGTTGCAGCGGGGTCAGTTTTAAAGCTAGAGTGAAGATACTGGTGTCATATGAAACTAAAAAACCTAAGGAATCAATTGGTAGCAGCCATCATCATACCAGCTTGTCGCGAAGGAGGTTAAATAACGTTCCAAACTTACGCTAAATTTTGTCGAGGAAAAACTGTCATGGCCATTTTCAAAGGGGTGAAAATGAGTTCTATGGTTACCCACGAGTCTCCCCTTTACAGACATGCCCACTTTATGATAATCACATCCAGTTTGGGGCAAGTCATAGTCAAGTCAGCACACTGACACACTGACAGCTGTTGTTGCCTGTTGGGCTGCAGTCTGCCATGTTGTTGTTGTTTTTTATGCTAAATGCAGTACCTGTGAGGGTTTCTGGACAATATTTGTCATTGTTTTGTATTGTTAATTGGTTTCCATTAATAAATGTATACCTACATTTGTAAAAAGCATTTGTCCCTTTAAGGTACATTTGGAACAGATAAAAAATGTGTGATTAATTTGAAATTAATCATGGATCGTCATGCGATTATTCGCAATTAAATATTTTAATCGATTGATTGCTGTAAGTAAATTCAACTCCATACCATAGGTCTTCTTCGCATCTATCCTGTTTTTGTGTATCTTTCTGGCCAAATGTGCACACACATGTTAGTGGAGTTTGTGAGGGCATCACCATGCACATTGCACACACAACTCGCCCTTCCAACATCTGGCCTTCTGAAGTGCCGGGCCACATGTGTCCAGATTAGTCTCACTGCTGGATAGTATCGCCCCCCGGCCCCAATGAATCTCTGAGTCCCCCCCAAATGTACTGACAGGCTCCCCCGGTCAACACTTTTGGGGGTAAAATATCCCTTATTGCATCATTAGACATTTTCTCCGTCTGGGGTAGTGGCTAGCTGAGTGATGATAAACGTCTTGCTTTATGCGGCGTATGCCTCGGCCACACTTGCCAATGATCAAATTGTTTATTCATGCACGCTCTTTCAATGAAAACTTTGTGTTGGAACTGTCTTTGTCAGCCTTGGAATAAATGTAACTTCACTACTCCAGTGGGAGAAGTTGTAGCCTACTGACAGCTCAAGACGCAGCCTTCCAACTCTAAACAGTATTCTCGATGACAATGGTATGAATGCAAATATACAACGTGATGAACTTGAAAAGAGAGCCACTGGCACATTGTGAACTGTGACAGACTGTGTTTCATACAGTCATGATGGGAGTACATTGGGGTTTCTAAATTACAAAAAACAATCCAAACTGAATCTGAAGAGGACGTAAAGCGGTATAAATATACCAAAAGGCTAAACCAGTAGTGACCCACGACTTTGACCATATATGCGGCCTCCACATTTCCAGCCTTAATCCCAACCATTTGTGTGCCAATTTGAAACTGGAACCGGCTGTGTGTCCACGGACAGTTTCAGCTCCCTGACCCTGCTACGTTTACCCCCAATATCCATCATCGCACATGATGGACACCAAAAAGAATGACCAGCTGATGAATGAATTATTCAAAGTTGAACCTCCGTTTGAAAGAACGCACTTCAAAGAAAAGCACATAAATTGAGAAAGACCTTCACACTAGTTCAGTTTTAGCACGTACAGACCATTGGGTTTGTACTTGCTGGACTCCAAAGACAAGGTTCATGTGAATTATGGGAATGCAATCCACCAAAGCTATGTGGGAGGATTACATTGGGTTTTCAAATGCTTTTGCTATGTTAAACAAGTTACAAAAGTTAGCATGTTGGTATGTAGAGTTGCAACGATTAATCTATTAGTTGTCAACTATTTAATTTATCACCAACTATTTTGATAATCGATTAATCAGTTTGAGTATTTTTTTTAAGAAAAAAAAAGTTTAAATTCTCTGATTCCAGCTTCTTAAATGTGAATATGTTCTGATATCTTTACTCCTCTATGACATTAAGCTGCGTATCTTTTGAGTTGTGTACAAAACAAGACATTTGAGGACGTCATCTTGGGACTTTGGGAAACACTGATCGTCATTTTTCACCATTTTCTGATATTTTAAAGACTAAGTAACTAAGCGGTTAATCGACAATAAAAATATTCGTTAGTTGCAGCCCTATTGGTCAGGCATGTTACAGTGACAAGCTGACACGATGCTTGTATATATTCTATCACTTTGCATTTCTACTTGTTAGCTATATTGAGTAGCAACGTCATTGAGATATAAGATTTTTTCTACATTCGTTCTTTCAACATAAATTACATCTCTATTCCTTCCTACAGTTGCCCATCATATGACGCTCCAACGCATCGCTGGGACCAGACAGAGTAATTGAATCTATCCTTCAACAGAGGAAATCTGGCCCTTTTCAGGAGCATTGCATGACTAGAATACCACTCAAGCTTTTTTAAACAACCTGGGTAGTTCGAGTCTGCGAAGACTGGAAATGATCAGCACTGTGCAGATAAACAAAAAAAAGTTGAGTCATGCTGTCATCTTATGATACCGGCTGAATAAAAACAAAACCTCGTCAGCAGAATAAGAGCTGTCATCAGGACAGATGGGCCGTAATAGGTTTTAGCAATTATTATGATCTCTTGGGCTGTTCAAGACAGCTGGAAACCATCAATATAATGCACAAAATTAATTAATTTAAAACCCATAGTGTCGTACACATATAAATATAAACAGAGCCTTGAAAAGGGAAACAGCAATGAGGAGAGCTTCTACCACTTTATCAGTTTTTCAGACTGAATACAACTATTTCTGTGTGAGGCTGCCAGATTCACCCGCATCCCTCATCCTAAATGGCCAGGCATCACTGAACAGTGGATGCAATGAACATGAATTGAAGTTACCAGTGCATTACATTTAATTAATTCACACGTGATCAGCTCTGTCATTTGAGGATTAATGGAAACAAGGATTCACAACCACAAAACAGAAGAAGTGCAAAGACCAACAGCAATGAGAAGTCTGATCATTACCAGGCTTTCCACCATCACCCCTCTTATGGCCAGGTGCCACCGAACAATGTGTGCATGATGAGCATGAGGGTGCCAGCAGCAGCAGCAGCAGCAGCAGCAGCAGCGGCGGCAGCAGCGGCAGTGTGAGGCAGGGACCACCCTGTCACTGGCACAGCACCTCCAAACCAGCCACTGTTACACTTCATCACTACCATCACACTTCATTAGCACGGACACCCAGGAGGGCGTGACATATTGAATAGCTATGGAACTGATAAAAATAAAAAATGAAACACAATATGTTCGATTGGTTGAGATTGTAGGACACGAGATTCTGGCACAGTTACCAGTTTATCTACTGTACTGCCCATTAGATGATAACACTATACATTTATACTCATAATTTTTTTTATAAAGTCATTTTAGCCAATTACTTCTACAACAGGTCATTTCATCACAGAGTGATTATCAGGTTGCAAATACAAATTCTAGTATTAATTACAACATAATTTATCTTCTACAGGGCTTCCCTAAAGCAAAAGGTAGATTTACACCGTGATTATAAATGCAAATGAACAACTACAGTATATGTAATATTTAGTAAACTTAATTATTATAAATGAACACAATGACAACTGTGGGTTATTTAGGGGCTTTTGATTAACAGCACTGGTGCTACCAACTTTATCAATTGGTTGCATCAGCACATGATTTGGTCGCACTCTTTTTTGGGTAGAGCATGGTTTTACACAATGACCAAAGTCCTCTCCCTGCCTGCATTTTCATCACCAGTGGCGTCTGAGACTGAACCTCTCGTTGTCTCTCCCTCCCCACCCGCCTGCTACTTCTACTGATATTTATAAAGTATCCAAGTGTATTTTTTCCAGTATCCAAGTCACCTTTTTAGTCTGGCCATTAAATGAGCTTTATTTTTGTATTTATTCATCCATTCAAATATTCTAGTCTGTTTTGTTTATTGTTATATATTAATATACCAAGTTAGAGCTTTTATCTATTTCTAATATCCTGCCTCTGGTGATTCCTCACAGTAAATTGATGAGATGTATGCTAGTTTTCTTTTATTGAACGCCGTTATTACTGAATGTTTTACTAATTACAAAGTCTTTTTTTGGAGGGGTGGGGGGGTTGTTGTATTGTGTTTTACATTTGATTTGTATGAAAAGTGCTGTACAAATAATATCTAATTGATTGATAGTTTTCTCGATTACGACCCAGCTGTAAACAAAGGTTGAAAAACACAAAGAGAGAGAGAGAGACTGTGAATTTCCCACTAAGTGAACAACTGTGTTGTAATTGAAATGATCTGAGTCTAATAACTCAGCATCCCCCGTGGTGAGTGGAGCTTCCTGGCAATACGCTGGCTGGCTGGCCGACCGACCGACTGACTGACTGAGGAGTTATGGAGGGACTTTGATCTTCATGCCAGACCTCGTTTCACTCATAATGCACTCACACGCATGGAGACACATGTGCTCCCATGCACAGACGCTGACACAAACACACGTGTGTACACACACTGGTCTATGAGCATCGTATACAGACAGGCACACCCTAACAGGCACGCAAATACAGGAAGGCGCACGCACACATACGTACACTTCCCGGATGTGACACGCTTCCTACGAACATTTGTGCCCCAGACTGAAGAGGAGTCATCTCCGCAGTGTTAACCCACAATGCCGTTCAGAGGGAGAACGGGAGCAGTAACAAACACAGAGCTATATCACCCCTGATACAGATGTTTTATTGTGGAAAAGAGAGTTCGGGGCCAGCTGGTATTTATCTGCCGAACATCAGTGGGGATGCGGAACATGAAACATCACAGGGTTGTTGTTCAGCCTGGAAAATTCTCAGATAAGGTTCAAGGGATCAAGTCTGGGTTTGTGGCTGTCAGTGGACTTTACTTTGGATCATGCGCTGAGCATGAGCGTCATTTTGAGAACTCTTTCAATACGGATCTTAAGTTCAAAGTCCTAATAAGCGGCACATCTGTCAGAGAAGTCTATCAGTAACTCGAATAAGAAGCAGTAGGGCTGGGCGATATGGAGAAAATCAAATATCAAAATGTTTTTTATCAAATACCTCGATATGGATATTGCAACAATATTGTCGGGTTGACCATTAGTGCTTTCACAAAATATTTATACAATGAGATTTTTCATAAATAATCATCAGTAATGTGGATATAATAAGTGGGTAAAGGCAAATAATAGAACAGCTAGAGCAGTCTGGTACTTTAAGTTCACAATATAACATCACTTTAATAAAAGTAATGCAGCCTTTAAAACCAGAAAGAAAGACACTTTTGCAATATTTCGATATCCAAAATCTAAGATGATATCTAGTGTCATATCACGATATTGATCTAGTATATAGATATATATTGCCCAGACATAAGAAGCAGTTTATAGAAAAATAAAAACAAGCAGGTCAAATAAGCAAAATTCAAGTGTTTTTGGCGTCTTCGACATTCGTTTTATGGAGGTATTAAACTGTTGTTACTTTAGCTTCACAAGATTGCAACATTTGTAGTTGACAGAAGCATGTGATATAAGTTTGAGTAAATGCCTCTTCCTTTTGTGGCAAACAAGCCTATAAGCAACAATTATTCTTATATTGTGAAATTGTGTGAGAGAGAAACGGAGAGTGGTGGGAAATGGGAGGAAGCGCATAATTTGGCGATGAGAGAAACAGGGGTACAGAGTCAGGTGCATCATGCACGGAGGGAGGGGCAGGACATTTTTCACACCCGGGCCAGATGCCAGTGACCCTCTCCTCCCACTGCCGTGTAAGGCTAAAATACAACAGGTGCTGGACAGGGACTAACCTCACTGAGCCTCGGGACAATGCTGCCACCAAGTTCTAACTTCTAAGGGCTTCACATTACAACCTGATCTAGACATACTGTGCTTGAACACTCTGATGCCAGTAACACATACAGTATGTGCATCTGGAACTGACAAAGACAAAGAGGTGTGAATACCAGCGTGGCACATCAGATGCACACACAATTGCTGAAAATTCGTAGTGGGTATGTGGTGGTTTTAGGGTAATTGCGCTGTACTCGCGGAGGCCAGAACAAATGTTTGGCCAACAGCGCGGCTGAAACAACTTCCCATCCTGAGAGGAAACAGCCTCCCACATAGCTTGTGGACAGGAGCGGTGCAGGGCACTGAGCAAACAGCAAAAAAATATGACGCAACGAGACCACACGCTCCAATGTGGGCTACATTCACTGAAAAACATGGCTGAATGCACAGACGGTTAGACACGGAGTAAAACCGCATGCACACGCACAGTTGCACACACACTTTAGTGTGAGTTCTAGTGGCTGCACTCTCACACACAAGACACATGAATGAATGACAAGCACCAACGCTGCGGTACAAGTCATCGTGCTGTAGCTATGAAGTCTGACGGTGCACTATACAGGCTGCAGCCATTTAAACAGCTGCACCTACAGCTGTCGTGTAATTACTCAGCTCCTCCAGCTGATGAGCGAAAAAAGGAGGAGGTTCTGATTACTGGAGGAGAAGAAGAAGAAACTTCCTCAGAGGAATTAAACTAATTAACAAATCCTGTGTGAGATCCTGTGACTCCCTCCTCCTCATCCGCCCTAAACGTGGATCACTCCACCACCATAACACGTCCATCCCACGGAAGAGAAAGCACACAGCCGTGAATCATTCCAGTCGGTAGGCGTAAACACCAAGAGTTTCACTGAGGACCAGAAGTGGGGTGCCGCCACTGCCTCTACTGCCCACTAGTGGGTTCATGTGTGGGCTGCATGAGGGAGCAGAGACAGATGGATCTCGAGTTTAATTGAATTTAAAAGTTCATGGAAGTGACTCAAATTCTTAACTACAGCAACAGTAACCACTTTAATTATCATTTTTCTAATCATTACAAATTCACTATATATTAAAAATAGATCAACTGCTGAACCTGTTAATGTATGTGCACTGTATTACTGCTGAAAATGTGAAGTGTGTTGCAGTGATTCACAAATTGTATTGAAATCTTATATAGTTAGAGCTGGACGATATGGTCAAAATCTTCTATCTTGATATAGGTAATTTTTTCCCATCTTGATAATGATATATGTAACAATAAAGCATATTTTCTGGGCTTGATTTACCACATGGTAAATCCCATTTTGTATACTCATTTGTGAATGAAATATTTGTCAAATGACAAGTACTGAGTATTTTCTAATTGAATTAGTGCAAAATTAACATACATAAAAAATTAATAACTATTTCCAGCTATATATTGACTATGTTTATGCCTGCACACAAATACAGAGTAATCTGATTAAGACAATAGTTTGACTGGTGTATTCCTGTAAGCAGCTTTCTTATTAATTCAAATTTGAGTTAGTATGTCCTTGTTATTATCAATTTAGATGGCACAATTGTGTATCACGATATCTCGATATATGCTTTCATCACGATACTATTCCATATTGAATTATCGCCCAATCCTATGCATAGTACATATGCAGTTCTACAACAATTTTTTTAATAATAGAATACTTCTTTTAAGTGGGGATTAAATCCCTCATTTGGCCAACTAAGAGAATTTTGGTAGTATGTAATATAAAAAAAATGGCTAATGGTTATTTATATTTATGCATTGTCATTAATCAGATTGTTACTTTATGTAGATAACCATGGATCACAAACAAACATGGCATAATATCAAAAAGTATGTTAAAAAAAAAATAAAAAAGTGAAATGTTTTCTTTGTGTGTATGTTTATCCTCTTTAGTCTGGGGAGTGCAGGTCTATGCCCACACTAAAACACTCACAGACGGTCTCAAACGTGTAACAATAGCAGCTTGGAAACCAAACGGGAGGCTGGTATTAAGCCAAGAGTGAAACAGATGAGAATGATTAGATAACACATCAAAAGCCTTTTTTAGGGGCCCGTGCTTGTTCAAGCAGCTCAAACCTGCAGTGCCCATAACGTAACAAAATGGACGTCAACATTTTACACACAAAAAAACAAAACAATAAAAGGGCCTCTTATTTAAATTGTGAGGCACATTTTTTGTCTAGGGGGGGATTCTCATCTTTAGCCTGTAGATTGTGTGTGATAGCACACATGCAGGGTTATCAGATAACAGATGAAACGGATGAATGAAGCATTTCCCACTTGAAAGGTTTTGTTCTAGAAAGGTGTCATATCAGTGACTCACGTTTGCAAAGACTTGTAACAGTTTCTAATGGGACAGATATGGTCAGTAGCACTTTGAAGGTTTGGTGATAGCTATCGCTACCTCTCAAATGTAATAACAATACATATGTTATGTCTACAGTTACCTTGTGCAAATATTTTAGTACAAAATGGCAGTAAAATTAAAGTAAACATGTAAAAGTTGAGAAAGGTTTTCACAAAAGATCTTTGGAAACTGTATAAATCTTTGAAAATCTTAAACTGTATAAGCTTTATTGTGTTGAATAAACACAAACTCATGCATGTATGAGGGGAAACCCAGAATGCACAAGGTGTTGACTGGAGTCTTTCTCCTCCCACTATCTACAGGCTCCCCTTAAAGGCCTTTACACACCGGGGGCATTTTTATCAAACTGTTTTTGTCATGACTACTTTCACACAGAACGCGAATACTAAGCGGTGAAAAAGGGACACTTTATTTTTGAATATTTCTGAGTTTTTCGCACCGTGAATAAAGGCATCAACAAATCACATTGTGTGGAATGGGTTGAGTTGCGCCTACATTTATGAAACAACAACACCGAGGCTCTGTAGTTCGAATCAAGACGGCAAATTGTATTACTCCTTTGCGCCTTGACAAAGGCAGCGCAGACCAAATCCACTTCTTCCATTCTTACCTTTCACAATAAAATCCCTAGACATATAATATTCGCAGGAGAGTATTTGGCATTTTTGTGTTGTTTATTCGTCACGCCTCTGGTGTGTAAAGGCCTTTAGTGTGACAATTTGTGTTATCTGGGTTTCGAAAAATGCTTTATAAATACATTTTATTATAATTCCCTCCATTTAAAAAAAACATCCTCTTAAAAATTTTGAAATTTTATTTCCTTCTTCCTTTGTCCATTCATTTCTTTGCAACATCTATGAATAAAAAAAAAAAACTTTAATTGAGCTCCTCATGAGTGAGTATAATTGGCCAAGTTCTGCATTGAAAGAATAATCTCTCTTTGTATCTTATCTCACTTTCACTTAGACTTTCATCATTTCTTATACTCTCCTTCCAAGTCTCTCAACCTTTGTTTTTTCTCCCTCTCCCTCCTTCCATCTCGCCCCCTCACTCTCAGACTCCCTTGCCTCACTGTCTCTGCACAGTGCATCTGTAAGATTAGCCCACCCTGCTCTCTACCGCACTCCGTGTGTGTGTGTGTGTGTGTGTGTGTGTGTGTCGGCGTGTTTGTGTCTCTGTGCGTGTGTGTGAGGTCCTGCACTGACGTCTACCTCGAACTCCATCCCATCTCATCTCATGCTGGCCAGTGGCCTCTGAGCTCCTCATGCAGATATAAATGTGGCCTGTGTGCCAGTCACAACCTGACAATGTGCTGGACATGTGGTGTAAGACTTTCAGTACAAACACAATGATCTCACACTCAGACGAGGCACTTACACTCTCAAACACACACACACACACACACACACACACACACACACACACACACTGAGTGCTGAAGAACAGATGTATATACACACACATAAACACATAAAAATACCCAGCAGATGAAGGTGCAATCTTCCCCCCTGTGCTTAAATGGGAACCACGTGCTGGCTTTGGGTCGAGGCAGGCTCGGTAAAGTAAGTCCTTCCACTCATTATGCGGGATGACCCATGCTACCCCGAGGCTGAGGGGAACGCGAGGCAGCTCTCTGCTCGTCGGCCCTTTGAACGTGGCCTCCAAACCGGAGCGGTTAGCAATTAAATAAACAGAGGAGGAGATTTGTTCCCGCTGTCACTTGCGTTAGCCAAAAGGAACCTACTGGGCCAAGCCTGAGTCAGTCTAAGGTACCATTAAATGGCAGGGAATCCTTCGCCCAGAGCCAAAGGAACTGGCAGCTGAAATTGCAGAGGTTCCCAACCACCGATACCACCAACACGTACGGCTAATGTGCTTCTCTTGGACAATCTGCCCGCAAAAGCTCTCCGGGGAAAAATTACAGCAAAGTATCAACATCAGTTTGCCGTTAAATTGTACACATACCACACGCACTAGGCAATTCTCCCAACAAGAAAAACACAGCAGTGGCTTGGCTGTGCAAACAAAACACAGTCAAATCATAACTTCCTCCTGTTGAGCAGGTAATCCAGTGAGGTAATGCTGATTTGTGTAATATCCATATATTGGCTCGGCTGATACTTCATATTCTTCACAGTGATTGTTTATAGTAATACTGTAGGATTTTCCAAATGATTCCAACCCATCATGTAAACGCTGGCTTTCTCTAACATACACCTGTATGGAAGATCAATTCTATTTTGGAGAAGCTTCAGAAACAAAAATCTAAGGTGATTGATGGTGTGATACTGAATGCCATCAACAGCTTATAGGGGTAAACAGTAAAAGGCTGTCTTTGCACTATGCTGCTTCAGGATGTGAATATGTAAAACTATGTAATATCTCAGGATTCTTAAACCTTTTGATGATGAACAATATCGTGATGTTTATGCATGTTCTCTTAACTGGCTTTAAAAAAGTTTTTTTTTAATCCAAACATTGATTTAGACAGGCCATTCATAGAGCAGACAGCATTCTTTCATTTCACATTATTAAACTGGTCATAAATGTCTCGGTGGTCTGCAGCACCTGACTTAACTGGCTCCTATTGATCTATGTTTAAGTAAATAAACAATCTAATAAATGTCAATATAAAGCATTAAAATCACTGTGATATTAACAATAATGCCTTCTTTTGTATTTCTAATAAAAAAATATACTACTTGCTACTTGGCCCAACCTAATTGTGTAATACAGTATAGATGGTGATAATGTAATTTAACATCTTTGTGTGGTACAAGAATTGAGGTTGATTGTAGCCAAGTAAAAATCAAGTAAAAGTCGGTATTGGTTAGGAAAAGTTCCCTCCAATAGAGGGATGACATGTTTTTGTAGGCAAACCCGGAAGTTGGCATTGCACTGGTTCCCTCGACAAAAAGCCAATGGGATTTTTCCATTGGATTTTGGATTATTGCAGAAAATAAACTCTGTGGCAAACAAACGTTTATGACATGGCAGAAGTAAAAAGCTAACGCTATAAACAAACTACACAACGGTCACATGACTTCACTTCACTACAACTAAGCTAAAGGCGGACTAGTGTTCGGCGTGATGACGTTTAGTAGTCTCATTTAGCCACTTGTTAGCAAACCGCCTTTTTGAAGATAAAAGCTTCAAAATTCACGAGTGAGATATTTACTGACGTATTTTATGTCGTAAAACAAAACATTAAAATCTCTAAAAAGAGCAGGCACCCTCTATTAATGAACTAAAAACAATGAAATATGACAAAATCAAATATGAAGTTTAATGGGTAATAATTTTGCAACTAGCTTTGAATCACTACAATACAGGTCTTACATGCGAACAATGTTCAACCTCCGTCCACGCTGCCAGCACCCAGATCTCCCTGCTGACCCTCCAGCAAAAGTCCACCGGATGACGTGAAATGACGCGTTTCGCATCACTCGGCGGACCCTCGTCGGCAAATGAGCGGGGAGCTTAAGGTGCAAGCAACACGGAGAGAAGTCAAACATCGTTCATTTGCACATACCACCCATACTGCAACGATACAAAGCCGTTTGAAAATCGGCAAAGCTTCCCATTAAGCAATAGTAAGTAAAATGGTCAGCAACCTAAGCTGTTTTCGACGACTGAAGTCACCATACAGACTGCAGAATACATGGTCACAGTAAAACCCATGATGCCAGCTAAATCCCCTCTAATGTCCACTAAGACAGTATTAAAAAGAGGGATTACTCAAAGACATGGTAATGAGACCAAACCCTTCAAAGAACACACACACACAGCCCAATAAGTGTTTGTTTCCAAGTGTTGTGTCATCCTCTGCTTGAAAGACGGCGGTGGGAAAGAACCGGTGAAATCATACCTCCCTACATTTTTTTTTCTCTCCTTCCTTATTAACGTATGCGTTTTCAGGGACAATTGATAGTTTGTGAAAAAGCCTGCGACTGCCAGCATGGTGGCTGTGCGTGCTGTGAAGGATGGATGGAGTAGGGAGTGGAAGGGGAAACAACCTCGCCCAGTCTCGACACAAGCCTGTTGGTGGACATCTGGATGTGATCCGCAGTCTGCAGATGAGCTGAGCAGAACCGACCACACCTCATTCCTGCATCATATCATAAAATTGGGCTTCTCTAGGTGCCTGTTGCCATTACATATACAGAATGACTGTGGGGTGTGAATATATGTGTGTGTGCAGGTGTGAAATTCTTCAAGCTGAAGCTGATGACTTTAGGCGAAATCAAACTCAAAGCTATCATTTGTCCAATTTATTTGCAGAACAAAATGTCAGCAACATAAACTGCATTCTAAATCGTTTGTTAGAGGATAAATGTTGTGCTAAACAGCCGATACTTTAGTTTATTAGACGCCATTTCGAGCTAAAAACACCCCAAAGAAACATCAGCTCCCACAAACATGCAGAGTCAGGATCATTTGATCCGTAGAGCTGTGGGGTGGATAGGTCTTAATGTGCTATGATATCCCTTACACAACAGAGAAACATCCCGAAAATGAGTCACCGTGCTCCATGAAACTGTGATAATCTTTGGTGCATTACTGTCCAACGCGACGACATGGACCACTTTTCGATGTGCTCTACACTTTCTGAATATTTTCAACACACCGTGATTTAATCTGTCATCTGTTGAGCGACAAATAACCAGGATTTACAAAAAAAATTCTTTGCCTACTGATCTTAAGGTGCCATCACCTGCTTCTCAAGCAATTGATGTCATTAAATAATAATAAATAACGCAGAAGAGATGCACACAGCGTATAAGAATGTATTTCTTGTTGAGACAGACAGCTAGAAGAATCTTTACTTTTCAATAAAAGGAAGCTCTGCATCAATTGTATGAATACAGACGTCGTTTGGCCACAAAACTAGCTTTGATGATAACTGCAACTCTGCCCCATTCTCAGACTGTTGCCAAATCAGGCCTGAAAGAAGTATCGGTATCTACACCATCACTCTCCTCTGCTACTGCCACACATCAGTTGTCTCTCCCTGTAGCCTGAGAATTTCTGCCACTGGCTTTTTAATGTGGGGCCTTTCCCTGCCAACGACTGTCACCAGCACACATTTGTTCCAGATGGATCGAGATAAATCAAGAAGCCACGATCCGTCAACAAAGCTTGCAGCTTGTAAAGCAGAAAGCATGAAGGAGGGGAAACCTCCTAGTGTGAAAGCTGCCTACATGTTGGCATCTACTGATAACAAATGACATATGAATGAGGATTGTTCTGTTGAGAGACTAATCTTTAACTGGAAAAAACACACAAAACATATAAAGTAGTACAGCTACGTGTTATATTAGTTAGTTAAGTCTGAAAATATAAATATATTGATTCATTTATCCATATTTATTTAGTTAACAGAGAATATCAGCGATATCTTATGCAACTTGTGTGGTCTTGAAATGCTTTACACAACCAACAACTCTATCCAATGAGTCCTATAATGCTTATAACATATGGGGTTACCTCAATAATCAATGCCAGGTATGACTACGTTCTCCGCATTGTCACTGAATAACATTTCTTTTAAATAAGAAGTGAGTGTGTGATGGAAAATAAGCTACTGGCACTGAGCCACTGTGTCAGAAAAACCACATAAGGAAACATTCAGACGACCTTTTTACGAATGGGTTTTTCACTCAATCCACCAAAGACTTTCACATTCAGATCAGCAACTGATTACGGTGCCATTACATGACCATGAAGAAATTCTGCACAATGAAAGCCAGTGAAATCACTTAAGAATCATACTTTTCTGACCTCCGTCTGAAAGAAAAGACACATAAACCCAACCAGGGCCATGAAAACACTATTAAAAAGGTTGCATTTGAAGACAATGAAGAAGTCTAAACCCACACTTTCTGAGAGATAAAAGGGGGGCATCAATCCACTGAGGGAAACAAAAGAAGACGTGATTGATGAAATGTCTCAAGATGGTTTTCTTTAGCGTCCAAAAATGTTAATTTCCTTGCTGCGCCTAAACTGGATTATTCATCACTTGGCTGTGGTTGACCCAAGTCCCTCATGTCATTGTTAGCCCCCTCTTCTTCACAGCCCTATCAATGTGACACCAACAGGCCTCAGACAGAGATGGATGCCGGGATGGATAGATAGCGAAATAAGGACACAAGGACTCATGATTGATTGTACCCTGGTTAGGATGCGTGGCACAGAAGGCTTGGCCCGGTGACTTGCGGTGCATCTTTCATTCGACCATCTTTCCATCACACGTCCACTGCCATCAATGTCTTTTGGGAATCTTAAACCCTCAGATTGAATCTTCAGTGAGTATAAATATATAACAAAAATAAAATAATCTAGTTAAAACGCTTCTTTATACATCATATTATTGTCTGAAATCCACAAGCTGTTCTATCTGGCAACATCCCAAAAGTATTTAAAATACAATTTATGTACGAGTCACAAACTGGAAACTTAATCTACTGTTCTCATTTACCGGCTCAGAAAATCAATGAGAACCGAACTGATGGCTTTATAATATTGACTTCTGTGGATAGGTCCCAGAAAGCAGGAAAAATATGGGCTCTGAGATATGAGGGGAATAAAAATATGCCCCACACAATGGGATGGGGGGACTTGAGTCGGAAAATTCACTCAGATTGAACACAGTCCTTGGCATGATGGATGAAAACGAAGACACCAAATATTAAAGGGACAGCATCAAGAAAATATTCATATCTTTATATTTATACCTATATCACAGCATTTGAAAGATTTGCTACGTATTTGGATATATCATGTTTTTTGAAGTCTTGGTTAGACAAAGTTAGCAATTGTAATCTGTCACGTTGGGCTTTGATTACTTATTAATGGGCATTTCTCACAAATATTTGCCATATCAAACTATAAAGCGAGGATTCTCTGTCTGTGTGTCCTTCACATATCTCGAGAACCGCTCATCCGATCTACTTCAGACTTGGCGGGTCTATTGTTGGGGACTCAAGGGGTTGCTTTTTTGAATGTTGTGCAATTAGACACACGACACGTTCAATATTAATACGCTTTTAATAAACAAGCAAACAGCGCTCTGTGCAGCAGAGGGGGGGGGGCGGAGCTTCAGGTCTCTACAGATTGTCCAGCATGTCGTCCGCAGCAGGCAGACCGCGGCTCATTTACTACCACTCAGTTTGGATGCTGGATGCTAGATATACTAACGTTACAACCAAACTCACTTCTCTGGAGTCAAAGAGTGATGAGCGGTTCTCAACAACGCTGCAAGCTGTTCTTCCCGTGAGCAAAGCAATCGGCCCGCTCCAAGCTCCGTAGTTTAGAGTTAATGATGACTTAATTAATGGAAAAAAAAAACATGGATATAGGAAAAAATGATGCAAATATTCCTTAGTTGTAGCCCTACATACATATCTAAATTGTAGGACTAAGCCAAAAGAAATCAGTTATTCTCAGAGGCATTTCGAGAGCAGCCTGAAGTTGGCATTTTCTTATGAAAATGAGACCAAATAATATCATAGTGTGGGTGTGTTATTCCTTCATCATGTCTAGTTCTCAATAATTCCCTAAGTCAAACACCAGTCAGCCAATCTGGTGGTCACACAAAATGATGCCCTCTTTCGCGGCTCATTGCAAGCTCGACATTCCTCTGATGACAACACTCTTTTGAACATCACATCATGACTCTCCGCATTTCCATGCCGTCTGGAAAACACTACTCACTACTGCCAGCCTCGCTTTCAAACCGAGCGAATCAAACAAACAATAAATCAATCCACAACTCTAACCACACCGACTTTCTGCCGAGTGCCATCATTAGTATGGTTTATTTGCTCACCGAGCTGTTTCTAAAAGCAGAAGCAAGCGCAGGGCTGTGTTCTCTGGGGCTGATGTCACTGTGCTGCAGCAGTAAGTGCCTCTCTCCTCTCACTCTACTGTTTATTTGGAAGTCATTAGTGCTGTCCAGCGCGGGCCCTATACATGCTCTGCCAACGCAAAATCAAATCAGTGATCTAATTATTAGCAAGAAGTCCATCATGGGAGCAAAGCCTATTCTGTTTCTCAAGCGGCTGGCTCACTAACAGAGAGGACACTTGGAAAGTAACACACTTTTACCTTAAGAATAAATCAAGCTGTGTGACAAAGTGCTTTAAAAACACTCCCATCACCAAAAGGTCACAAGCTGAGTCACTGCAACAACCATATGTTCTGTTTAAGGGGTCCGTGAATGACATTAAAGAAGACCTCTTATGCTTATTTTCAGGTGCATACTTGTATTTTTGGTTTCTATTAGAACATGTTAACATGTTGTTACTAAGACACCAAACGATCCAACCTTTGGTCCAGGCTGCTACTGTGTCATGCAAAAAAAAGACATCCACTACTTTTTATCTCCAGGAGTCAGACAAAACAAGAGTGCACATGTGGTCAGACGTGTAGAAGTGCACGAAGAGAAAATATCTCTTGCATCCATCTAAAATTTGTTCCAAAAGGTCTCAAACCAAATGAGGGTCTGTTTCTCTCCAGTCCCGGATATACTGTACACTTTGTGGTTATTACTGTGTTCTCAGTAAAGATCGGAGTTGTAATATCAAGCAGCCCAAAGAATTATTCTGAGGTTTATTCAGGTCTGGATGTGGAGACAAATACACGGAACAAATGGCAGTGACTTGATTCATTCGAATGATTTATGTGTGGTGAACTCTGAGGAGCAGATTTAGTTTAGCTGGAAACTCCAGTTGAACTTCAGACATGCTGAAAAGCTGTGGAAAATAGATAAACTCATCATTCATTCATTCGATTGGTCTAGCTTACAGTAAGTATATAATGCCTGATCTTGGTAGAGCCCAAAGCACATAGATACACCTGAAAATGGATCTGCCTTTTGTTTGCATGTTTGAATGTTTCTCAATTGCCGTGTCTCCATTTAATTGTCGAGCCAAATTTAAGATAACTTTTGAAATGTCGCAAAATAAGAAATGTGAATTAGGCGCGTTAATTTCGATCAACTGGTTTGGAGCGAATGGACTAGTTTCGCCAGAAGTTGGCACTATAGGCTACGCATGGCTGTAATCCACCAGTAAACAGAGAAGAAGTAGAGGTTGCGAACCGGAAACAAGTCGGCTTGGCCATCTAACCATCTACAACAGAAAAATGGAGAGGTCTTTAGGATTTTTTTTTCAATTGGACAAGTTTTAATTGTTCTTTTATGTCATCTAGTTTTGGCCATGTTTCACGTTGTCTGGGGACGAAGACAAGTATTCACGCATTATGGGAATATCCGAGAAGACGCAACAGCGGCAAAAGATAATCGGTCATGTGAGTTAAATGTTCACAACGTCAGAACTTATTTGGCAAAGGCGTTTCCATAATCCATTTAGCCCATCAACTCTTTTTCAATAAAGACAAAAACCACCTCAGGCGAGCGTAAAAATACAGTTTCCATACAGCTTTTCCAATGGGATACTTCAAAATGTGCATAAAAATACGTGAATGGAAACACAACTTATGTATGTCTACTGTACATCACATGGTTTACACTCACACCTACTGTAGACAGGAGCTTTTACAGCCCCTAAAAATCTGACAACCTCAAACTCTTGCCACCCCTTTCAAACGACGCTATTTTAACAAGCCTAGCCAGTAGTAGCCACTGTCTGTCACTCACAAGTACAAGACATTGACGTGGACTGATGTCATTGTTCCAGGCCACAATCTGAGAAATATCAACACTAGTAAAGTGAAATGAATGTTGATGTTTCTCGGTGGGAAAGGAGAGTCCTGCTGATGCAAGTCATTTCGGCTGGTATGCGTCGGACTATTTTCTGCAACATTTAATTTTAGAAATGAAAACACACTATTTTTGGTAACATCATGTAAGAAATATGAAAGTAAGAAACTTGATGACAGCACATCATTAAACTAATTTTAACACACTAATAATCATGATTGAATTTCTCTTTTTGTTGTGACTGGCAAGTAAGATTGGAAAATCTTCAGTATGCAACGGATTCATGTTATGAGCCACAAAGCAGACTGAAATTGAGGTAATCGGTCTGCTCACTACGTTTCAGTCCATTCTGATCCAGTTGGGACAGAGAGAGGAGAGTAACTGAGGGCTTTGGGTTCATCTCTAAACCTCTGAAAAGGGTCATCTTCGTTGCCGACCTCAGCCGGATTTGTTTCCCGAAAAGGAAATGACTGCAACCTCCACTGCACTTGGGTCATGAGCTAGACTTGAGGAGCCCAACTACAAAGAGCTTAATCTATTTATAGGAAAACACCGCTACAGTACAGTGATCAGGGGGGAAAGGAACCCTACAAGACGGTCGGACGCCAAGGTTACGCGCCAACTGTCAAGATCAACAAGGAGCCGTGCCATTCCCCTGCTTTATAACTTAAATCCATTTTCCTTGCCTCTCCGACAACATTAAACTATCTCCTTACTTTTTACGCTGTCGATTTCGACATTTAATACAAGTATGAAATGTAGCACCTACAAAGCTGTCTCATACAATGATAGTAAAAATTCATTTAAGTACAAGAAAAACAGTCATTTCTATATTTTGGATGGAGAAAATGTTAATTGATAGAGACTCAATGTCACATATTAGGAAAACCAGTGCCACACTTTAAAACATAGTTTGAATCTATGCAGAGTGAACGCTATAATAACAAGGATATAAAACTTAAAAATACAAAAGCTACATTCCTCGCATACTGGATTAACTACCAAAGAGAGCTGGAGTGAGGACTGGGTCTTTATGGCATAGTGTGAAGGCAACGGAAAAGTCACAACACTCTCTTCATAAACAGACTTGAATTATGTCACACGAAAATTTTTATTTTGTAATAAATACAACTGCCATAGCAACAGTACTACTACACAGTAACTTGGTATGCACAGTTGAAAAACCTTTCAGCTTTCTAATCGCCATTTTCTTATGTGGGGATTTGTAAATCGCCATAGTGACTCCAGAATCAAGACCTGAAACAACACTCACAAGACTGAAAGTGAAAACAAACAAGGAGGATGATCACACTGTTTGACTGACAACACGCTGAGTTCAACACTAACAGAGAAGAAGAAAGGAAGCAACCTCTTGGTTTTCCTGCTCAACAGACTGCAAAAATTGATCAAATTGATACAGCATAATATCTCGATATTTTGCGTAAACTGTTAATATTGCAAATACAATGTAGACTCTAAGACAAACAGTTCAGTT
This sequence comes from Sebastes umbrosus, assembly GCF_015220745.1. Taxonomy (NCBI): domain Eukaryota; kingdom Metazoa; phylum Chordata; class Actinopteri; order Perciformes; family Sebastidae; genus Sebastes; species Sebastes umbrosus. Next base: position 8,377,698 of record NC_051271.1, read on the forward strand.
TGTCAGGTGCATAATGCAACATTTATGTTTTTATGACAGTGTTTGTCAGTCTATCTGCTTGACAATCCCATTTTGCTAAAAATGATTGTGAGATGAAGAGACTGCATCATTTTTTTTGTAAAAGTTGCATCGTTCAAAATACCTGTAATGGTACAGTACTCCTGTCCACACAAGTTAACTTGGACTATATGTAGACTCTAATACAAACACTTCAATTTGTCAGGTGCTTAATGCAACATTCATGATTTTATGACAGTGTTGGTCAGTCCGTCTGCATGACTGACAATCCCATTTTGCAGCAATAAAAATAAGAGATTGAACAGAGTTTCAACTCTTATTAGACATAACAGATGTTGACAAACTGCATATTTTGCAGTTGAAAAAAGGTAATAAATCACAATACTCAGCATATGACAAAATGTTTAAAATCGCATTAAGATCGTATCGTGACTTAAGTATTGTGATGATATTGTATCATGGGGCCTCTGGTGATTCCCACCAATACTGAAAACACGACTGTCAGATGAATTAATTCTATTTGAGGAATCACTTTCCAGGTCTGTACAATTGCACATGCAAGCAGCATTCTGGCTGACTTTTCAGTTAGTCTGCATATAATTTACTTTTTAAAACACAGAAATAAATACAAAAACATATTTTGGAGTGTGGGCAAAGCTAGTCACTCTTAAAACTTGTGAGTTACTCCAAAAGAACCCTAAATCAGGCTTAGGGAACGTGGGGACTGCACCAGCAGTCACTAGGTCTACATCTACATGTATGATCTATCCGCTATTCTCCATCCTGTGGAACACTAAGGAACTAAGGCATCTCCCTAACTCAGCACGAGAGGATACAGAAGAGAAACAGAGATGGAAGAAATGGGGAAAGAGGTTATAAAATAAGGGTCTGTTGAAAAGAGGCGAAGGAGAACAGGGAATGAGATGAGAGATGCAGAGGCAGCAAAGGTCCCACAAAAGGAAAGAAACACGAGGAGGTAAAGAAAAGCTGTGGAAGGCCAGAGAGCCCCGTAGGCCCTGTGAATCATTGCCTGGTGTCAGCAGGCCTCATGAACCGGAAGCTCGGCCATAAATTGTGGAGAGACCGCGCGGAGCTCGGACTGGTCCGCGAGGAAATCCCATGTCTACACTTTATCAAACTTCTGCATGGACACAGGGACTGGTTACACTGCATGCACCATCAATATCTTTTGTAATACACAAAAGGTAGTGTATATATCAAAGTATTATTATATCATAATATCATAACACTAAGATATGCTTTCCTTTAAAAAAAAAAAAAAACTGGTGGAAATTTGTGCAGGCTTCTACAAATTTGTACGGTTTGGATTTCACCACATGGAGCCGATTACAATACCCACAGGTGGCGTAGATATTTTGGGCCATTCCAGAAATAAAGAGTTGAGTTCCCATCAGATTTATATTTAAGAGTCACGTGGGGTCTAAACACGGGAGCGGTTACACGCCATTGTTTCCAGGGCCAAAATCATTTGCCTTCTTGTCTCTTACTTGCAGTGGAACTAATGCAATTCTCAGTTACAGCTCTCCCATCACCCATTCAGGTTCATATTATTGGAAACACTGACATCAAGCTGAAAGAACGACAAGAAAAACACGCCCGTCGGAGCACTAGAGCAATGATCCATCCCTAGTTCAATACGGTAACCGGAGAGCGGGATAAAACAATCAGCTTTCCTTTCTTTCTCTTCCATTTCTCCCATCGGTGTCAACCACCAAACATCTGCCATTCCTTCCCAGCAGAAGGGCTGGTCGTTTGTTTCCACGCCGAGATCAGTCGGTTATACAACCTCTGGACTTGTTTGGGCACAACTGCTCAGACAGGATATTACGGGATAGTGCAACGCCTTCGTTTCCCAACTGGAGGCTGGTCATCGGGGTAGAAACAGACAATTACTGCCTGCACTGGAGGTGTGAGAACTGCAGATGAACAGCTTGTTAGGGATCTCCAAGACTTTTACGATTTGTTTTATAAAGTCTAACAATCCCTCTGTTAGGATTTAGGCTTTATCACCTTGTTTCTGTCTAACTGTACAACTCTGAATACCCAATTACACTAATTACTGAGGCGTGAGACTGTGTATTTTAAGTCCAAGTTGGCTGGCCATGGAGAGAGAAATATCAAGTCTAGAGTGCCTAATCTAGTGTCTGTGACAAAGACACCAGTCCCCTATCCTACTGGTTCCCAACCTGGGTCGCCAAAGCTTCAAGGGGGGTCGCGAGGCCTTCTTGATTTTAAGGGGTGTAAGGTGTACGTTTTTAAAAAATATACAGTTGGCTTTGTCTCAAAAACTAAATGAAATTGCTATTTTTAAAATTTGGATTATTATTTAAGATATAAACAGGATAAGGGCAGAGTGAAGACCTGAACACAGAGCCTAGTTCCCTCTCTGCTAAACAGCGTCGTCCTGCATTAGAACAGTACGCAGTTAAAACGTCCAAAGAGCTAATGGAACAATGGCCAAGTGTCAGGGAGAAGAAAACACTGAATTTGTCAAAAAAAAGAAGCCTATTAGGTATGAATGATTGATAGAAAGTGCCTAAAAGTAACAGGAAACTCATCTGATATTTACGGGAAATAATCTGCTCAAAACTCATCCAAATCACTCGTTTTACACAAACTTCCCGCAGTTATTGCGTTCACTATTTGGGTTAATTGTACAGTTTATCAGTTGTTCTGTAACGTTATTGTTATGCATTGAATATAATATGAAATATCCATAAAATATGTCACTTAGTCAGGGGTCGTCAGTTTACACAATAATAGAAAAAAGGTGGCCTATCCACAGTGCCACTCAGCCTCACCACTCCTTTATTATTGCTGTGGGCTAATTTATCCACTCTCCTCTGTTATCGACCTGCAGGTTCTGAACTGTGAAGATTCTTTCCCCCGAAAAGAAGCTGACAGACTAATGCACGTTCTGGGCTCGCTGTCAGTGTAAACATTAAAGATTAAATTAACAAAAACTGATAGGAATACACATGTACATCCTCTTAGTAAGGTAACACTCTCAGGCATCGGCCTATTAACTGGTATGCCCTTCTGAGAGCGATGCATTAAAGGATCCAATTGTTCACCGGTTGACAGATGATCGCCCCAAAAATCTTATGTCTCAAGTACCGCCTGTCTGAGCATAAAAACAGTCTGGAACAATGCACTCTGTTTTGTATGGCATGTTCCACTTGTGATGGAAGCTATTTATGGACTGAAGAGAAGAAGCATTTAGCCAGAAATACCTCAAAAAGCACCATTATCTCGGAGCAGATCTGATTCCCGAACACAAAACTCTTAGTTTTAGTATATTCCCTGTGGGATATATGACAAAGGATAACCTGCCAGACATGGTCTTGACCTGAAATGTGAGGTCAGTTGCTCTGACAATGGTAGTGTGAGGGCGTGTGTGTGCATGTACTATGTCAGTGTTGCAGTGGTGTGAGGGAGTATCACTAGTTTTATGAGGCAAGTCATTCTGTTGCAGAACAAGTATGTCTGATTGCACAGCGGTGTGTAATGTGTCTGGATTTTTTTTTTTTTTTTTTTTTTTTTTTTTGACGAATACGTGTAGACGCACATGCATATTAAACTTTACCGTTCTGTTCATCCAGCTCATTGCCAATCTCTTGGCCCATTATCTTCTGTCTGCTGATGACAGCTGCTAGTGCATCCAAGCCTTCATCCTGGGCTGTGAAGAGAGAGGAAAGAAAAGAGAAACTTTTATACACTTGAACACGAGACAAAGAAAGAGACAGAGCACTGAGATTATGCAATGCCAGACAACAATACAGGGAAAAAGACTCATACATTATATTGCAAAAATCAATTTAGCAGTGGGGTAGAACTAACGACGCTGCTTTGAAAAAAGCCAATTGTAAGAAGGGAGCAATTACAGTATCCTGCACTTATGTGATATAACAAGGCAACTATTTGGGAAATGGGAATGACAGGCTGTTGGGGTCCAGCTCAGCTCACGGTGCCATTTGTGAGTCATTCAGCACTTTACCCCACTCAGCTGTACTCCTGTTATTATAACTGCGGCACGCCAAGGTGCAGAGCAGAAACAGTGAAGCTTAAAGAACAGAAAAGAAACGTTTTGGCCTCTATAGGTTTCCAAGTTTGACACACTCTCTTCCACAGGAATTTTTTATGACCGCAGGTTCAGGCGCTCGCCATTACCCAACTCCACCAGAAATCCCACGGGGGACTGCAAACCTCCATGTGGTTTGGTTTCACTGTCTTAAGAGGAAACTGTGATCCCACGTTGACAATAGCCAGAGCCGTAATGGAGACGTAGCAATGAAGTGTCACTTGGAGTCAGGTGAACTGATGTCTGGGTGTTCAAGTCATGTCAAGAGACGTTCAGGAAACAGGACAAAGCAGGCGGGGGCTTTCAATATGTTTCCTAGATATTTAAATGTTAGCATACACCATGGACTGCATATAAGACGCGGACGTAGTCACCGTCACATCACCCATTGGTTTGTGGACTGCAGTTTTGAAGCCTTGAGTTTGGTATTTTGGCCGTCACCATCTTGTTTTTTTGCAACCAGAAATAACATGAGAGGGTGGAGCTAAGTACAACCAAACGCTGAAAAAGGGGTCGTTCAAATGTAGCGTCTTAATACGTGTGGAAAACGCCAGCCGTGCCACTTTCATCCTTTTATCCAAGGTGCTTTGGAAGTTGCGCTAATGTCGCGCCTGTTGTTACGAAGCAACCAGAACATCTGCCAATTTGATCATAAATGTAGTTATAAAGATATCATGGTTGGTTGTGTCTTTCTAGCCAAACAGCTACCGTGGTGCTAACGTAGCAGCTATGTGGCTCACGCTAACAAGCTGTGGCCGTGCTCAGCTCATGATTGGCTCGTGCGAGTGTGTGTGCAGGACCTTAATAACGCGGCTACAGCCCCCCCCCGATTACTACTGCACAGACTCTGGGTCCAAATGACGTCAAAATCTCAAATGACAGCTCCTGTATCAGAGATATTTTTGGCTTCACTTTTGTACAGTGGGAGAAGTGGAGAGACGCGTCGTCCAATATATGCAGTCTATGGTATGGGTGAATGAGAAGCGAACTGTAAAGCTCTTTGTCCGTTAAGGTAGCAGAGCGCTATACAAGTGCAGTCCATTTACCACTTATTCCATTATGTGTAATTACCTTCGATGACTCGTTGCTGCTGCTGTTTGATCTCTCCAAAGGACAGCCCTTTGGTCTCCTCTGATTCGTTGATCAGCCAGGGGTTGGCCGCAACACCTCCACTCGTTCCTGCCCCCATCAACGTTGACCTGTGAAACATCACCACAACATTACTAACGTTTCCAAAATGTTTCAGCTCTTCAAGTTAAATAAAAATTTGTTTTGGAGACCATGAAATTACTATTCCGACCAAAAAGCAGCTGTTGAAGCAACAAACACAAATCACCCAGCAGCTGAAAGTCAACGGCAAAATCCCCTTTTTGGCTGACAATCACCATTCCAGCACACAAGTCTACAACACCCATCGTGCATCAGTGACTTTTAGCTATATAAGTAAACACAGTCAATGTGCGTGGTTGGGACAGGAGTGCAATGCACATCTGTACAACTCTTACAGCAAACACATCTGTACAAGGCATGTTCCCGTTTCAATACTGTACTCTTTTGACCATTTTATGACAACAAAACCCTTTAGATCACAGAACAAAAAGTATTTACTCATTTTGTCTTTTAAGTTTTTGGAACGATTGAAAAATGCCAGGCTAGCTCGCAAAGTGTGTAAACAGTGCGTGTTAATCCGTCACAGGACTGTGGACTGCTGGGGAGGTTTCGCTCTGACGAAGTGTCAGACCAGAGAGCTCTCTGTACTGTACTGTACTATGCTGTGCTAAACACCGCTGTGTGGTTTAAAAGCTATTCTTCTGCTAATAGCTTAAAGCTGTGTTTCAGACCCCCCCCCCCTCCTCTTGCGGTGACGTGTTCAGAATCTCTGTGTGCGGTTGGATTTAACCACGTCTGCTGTGAGCAAGTCGTCTGCTGGTCAAGCTCAGGGAAAGTGACCTGAGCCACATGTAGGTACATGTGGCTCAGGTCACTTTCCCTGCCACTCAGAAAAAAACAGCGATATTGCCACAGGCCCTAATTCAGGCTGCTTTTGAAGTGGTCGGTAAAGCGTCGTCAGACCATTCCCAATGCTAGCTAGCTGAGGCTGATAGCATCAGAGGAGTAGAGGTGAGACAAGGCATTTGGTCTAATCTCTCTGACATGTTTGATTACTATGAGACTGTGTGCCAGCCCTCCACTTCCTCCACGAAAGTGCCCAGTGTGTGAAGATCCAATTAACCAGTCAGCGGGGAGCGCCAAAATCAGTCGGGCACATCTCTTGGCAGCCACAAAGTACTAGACTGCCGCCATCGGGGGCCTGAGCACCCAGGTCCTGACTGAATGACTTGGACAGGGGAGATTTAACTAATTACAACTATTTCTAGTGCAATCAAATACAAAGGAAAGGTTACGGGATAGTGGTGGAGAGGTGGGTCTGAGGGGTGACAGGGTGAACTGAGCCTTCAAATGTAGGCGCCATGTCCTTTTTTTGCTTAGTCTGAAATGGAGATGCTAAGAAGGTATTGTTTCAGGGATAGATTAAAGTCCCCTCTGTAACCTCTATCCCTTTTCTTCTACCCAAAGTTCTCACAAAAAAAAAGAGCGGCTTAGATTATCCAAGCATGGCCAATCCACCCCCTCCCTCATTCTGTCCTCAGAGACCACACAGTGGGAATGGGTCCTACCCACAAATCCAAATTACCCACCACATATCACTATTAAAGTGAGGTCTGACTGAGCAAACTAAAAACCATACGACCACATGATTACAGTTTGCCAAGCTAATTTATTAGCAAATGTCATTTACAGAGCCTTTTATGTAATTGGGTGTGTGGTCTGTAAAAAAGATGAAAGCGCGTGCAAAAGCACCGCTAAGTAGATCAAACCCAAAAACCAAAGCTTGTGAAAGATATCAGAGAAAGGCAGTCTCATGTCAAGGCATCAATAAAAGTGCTTTTCTAATCTGGTTCTGCTGATCTGATGAAACAGATGCTTGGTTTCATTCTACTCTCATTCCAGTTACGCCTCAAAACTCCTCGCACAAAGTAGACATAGTGTAATGCAACTTTAATATGAATGCTGAGCCTCTACAATGTAAAAACAACACGGAGGTACCAGCTACCTCATTTACAAAACAGACATGAAAAGCTGGAGGAAGTTAACAGCATGACACCATTTCCTCTTCCTGTCCAAACAAATATCACCTGGGCCAGACCGGGTCAAACATTACACAAAGTAATGACTGCCTGCTGCCGGTGGTTTTCAAGGCTGTCACATTGACATGACATCACATGATGAAGAGGATATAAGCTGTCACATCCAGCTCTTTTATTAGCTCCACAAGTGCTAGAAGAAATGCTCAGCGGAGAGTTATGAACTGTAAACTCATCAAGACACACACACACACACACATATATATATATATATATGATTGTGTGTGTTCATTTCGGGAGGTGCCAAATGTGTGATCAGCAGTGCAAAGCGAACAATGAAAAAGAATTAGCCATGAAGTTAGGCGCCCCGTCAAAATGGCAGACAGACAGACATACTTCCTTCCGAGTGATAGCACAGGGAGAGGTCACGGCACATGGGTCATACCGGATGTGCAAAGACTTTCACAGAAAGTTAGTGACCGGTGACATCTCATCAAAGCAGAGAACAGAGCCTATGACCTCTCTGGTCAAGGACATAGACAAGAGAATGAGGATTCATTATTTTTAATTGGGCGTCCAGCACTAGATAACATATTTAAAAAAAAAGGATCTCAGAGAGGAAAATCACAAAATGAGAGGTGGAGAGATGTTCTGAGCAGGATGCCCCCTGAGGCATCATGGGTTGATGCTTGGTTTGGCCCTTCTGACACTGACTGACAGTGATCGGTAGAGACTCCGGGTGGAAAAATATTCCGCAATTTTCATGAACTACTTGAGCAACAAGCTAACTGTCCCAGAATATTTTTCAAAATGAAAGTACTCTAAGAAAAGCACCATTGAGTGAAGCCTGCTTGAGGATAGACTATTTGAGGCAGCAACATGGCTTAGTAGTGAGAAATCACCCTTCATATGTATTCGCCGGTGGACAAGTCATCGAATATGCTATATTTACAATATGTTTGCTGGTTTACCTTACTGTGAGACAGCCCTTTCCGACGGTGAACTGAAGCCGTTGAATCCATCTATGCTCTCGCCAAAGCCACCAGACTTCATTGAAAAATACCTGCAATTTTACCAGAGATGTTCCGATACAATTTTTCCTTCCTGATACCGATTCTGATACCTGAAGTTGCGGTATTGGCCGCCTACAATCAGTTCTTCTTCGCTGCTCTAAAACAGTAGTTGCCAGTGGAAGCCACAATACATCCAGGGCAACACCCGCACCGTGAAGGCTACAGGAGCGGCGAAGAAGAATTGCTTTTCGGTTTAACAAGTTGATTTTTTTCTGGGTTAATAAATGATGGTACCGAATCGGTGCATAGGCAGTTACTATGATCGCTGCCTCGATCTGTAGTTTGTTTGTGTAAATTTGGTTAGTTTGGATTCACCAAAGTCACACATCAGCACAGACAAACAAATTAACCGATCGAGGCAGCGGTAGACCAGCAACTCCCCTGTTCTGCTAGGTAAAAATTCAGTTTTTTTTGTCAAAGGAGTCTGGTTGCTTTGGCGAGCACATAGATAATGGCTTCAGTTCCCCGTTGGAAACATAGACTGTATAGCTGTCTGACGGCAAGATAAAGTGGTGAAAATATTCTAAATATAGCGGACACTTAAAAGAATATTGATTTTTTTAGGTGAGCCTTTCTTTTCTTCTTCTTCTTCTTAGTCCTCTTGGCCCCCTTGGGAGCATAGGGCGTCCACCATGGATCTCCACCTCACTCTCTTCTGTGCAGTGGTTTTTGCTTCTTGCCAGGAGGTCCCGATCTTGTTTAGCTCGTCGAGCATAGACCGTCTCCAGTTGTTTTTTGGTCTCCCTGGCTTCCTCTTTCCTTGTGGGTTGTAGTCCAGAGATTGTCTTGTTATGTTTGTTTCTTGTTTTCTGAATGTATGCCCGATCCATCTCCACTTTCTCCTTTTGATTTCTTTGTTGATTCGCTCCTGGTTCGTTTGTTTCCACAGGTCTGTATTTGTAATTTTTCTGGGCCACCATATCCTCAGTATGTATCGGAGGCAGTTGTTAATGAACATTTGCAGTTTGTTGGTAATTGTGTTTGTGGTTTTCCAGGTTTCACAGCCATAGAGAAGGACAGATTTTACATTTGAGTTGAAAATTCGGATTTTTTGTGTTTTTGGAGGGCTGGGAAGAGAGCCATACAGGTCGCAGTGTTCTGAAGGCATGTCTTGCTTTGCTGATTTGCTCATTTGTGTGTGTGTTCCTGAGATCAGTGCCATGTCATCTGCAAAATCGAGGTCTTCCAATTGTGTGAAGGGAGTCCACTGTAACCCCGTCCTTTGGCCATCCACTGACTTTTTCATAGTTCAATCGATGGCAACAAGAAAGAGCAGGGGGGACAGAAGACAGCCTTTTCGTACTCCTGTTTTTATTTGGAGGGTGTCTGATAGCTTGCCATTTGAAATGACTTGGCCCGTGAATCCATTGTACATGCATTTGATGAGATTGACCAGTTTTATGGGTATTCCATAATGTCAGAGGAGCATCCACAGGATGTTTCTGTCTAAGCTGTCGAAGGCTTTTTCAAAGTCAACAAAGTTGATGAACAGTGATGACAGCCATTCGATGCACTGCTCGACAATTATTCAGACTGATGCAATGTGATCTGTACAGGAGTTGTTCTTCCGGAAACCTGCTTGATCCTTCCTGAATATCTTGTCCAGTGGTTCTTGCATTCTATCTAAGATGATTAGGCAGAGGATTTTGCTGGGGACGGAGAGAAGCATGATGCCTCTCCAGTTCTTGCATTCACTGAGATTGCCTTTCTTGGGAATTGTGACAATTAGCCCTTCTTTCCAGTCATTGGGTACCTCCTCTTTTACCCAGATCTCATTTAGAGCAGTACATTGCTTTGCTCCTGTATCGGTACTCCTGTCGGCCTCTCCAAGCTGGGGGCGTGTCGACCGTCATCTACTGTAGGTGATATACTGACTATGGATAAGTACCTCATACAACCCCACTTAAAAACACCCAAACTATCCCTTTAAGATTCACCCAAACTTTTGAAATTGGGATCTAATGGTCTTCTTGTCAAAATGTAGTCCTTGAGTGAGCCCACTAATGACAGCAGAGAATGCTTAATGAGATTTGCAAATACTGATTTCCTTCACTTTTCCTCTCATTTAGGATAAAATAATTGCTTGGATGTTAAATACCTGGCAGGTTCAGGCTCCACGATGTCTCCCTTGAAGGTGGCATTGAGCTGCTTCTCTCTGGTAAACAGGTCATCAATAAGGTTCTGCCTCCTATCAGCTTCTGACTGCATTCTGATGACGCCATGTTAAGGTCATGCAAAAGGTCAACATCACTTTAACCAACTTCAGTTATAGTGGATGCTCCTGACACTTTTCTTTGGGTCAGCTTGGAATTGACCCTTAAACACAGAAGTCTTTCTACTACCACTGTCAGAGCAGACATTTTCAAAACACTCTGATGCCCTCTATAGGAGGATAACTACTACTGCAAGCAAAGGAAACCCTCAAACCCAAAATGTAATCTCAATCTCATGACTTCCACTGTGTGGAACATTCTCAGAGAAAAAGGATACAAACGCCGAGACGATGATGCTCGCAACAAACCCTCTTTAAGCTGGGCAATGTTCTGTTTGAGCTTCTGCAGCGATGCCCTTAATGTCATGTTGATCTGAAAAGACAGAAGATATTCATACAAACTGGCAACTAGAGAAACTGGACAATATCAAGAGAAATTTGCCACTTTATTTGTGAACACAACACCTTACCTTTGCAGGGTTCCCCCCTGTTCTCTGCTGCCTGTTCCGTTCATGAATGTTTTCTGCTACTTCCTGTGCCAAGCGACAAGTGGCATCATAATTCTGCAACCTATAGATCAGTGAATGGGATAGAGATGTCATGTAAATGGACCTGTAATTACTGATTCATGACAAACAGTAGCCACAGATAAATTATGGAGCAACATAGAGAGACCCCTGTTAAACCTGCAGAAGGCAGAATATGTTTGGCATCATTGGGCAAAGATTCATAATAACCTTTCAGCATATTGTAATTCAAGTGTTCTGAGAGAAAAATAGACTTCTGCACCTCCTCATGGCTCTGTTTTCACGCTTTAAAAAATCTATCCCATGACGGGAGACTTTGATCAATCACAGGTCATTTCAGAGAGAGAGTGTTCCTATTGGCTGTTCACTCAACGGAGGCAGCTGTCAATCACTCGCGAACTCCGATCAAACGGTCAAACTAGGCAGCGCTGATCAAATATGAATTGATATTCTGTTACTGTAATGCCTATTTCTCTCCTCAAATGTTTTCAGAAACATCTTGTAGTGTACTGTTTAGCTGTAAAATCAGAAAGTTTGCTCCGGCTGGTGGACGGTGCTTGGTATTTCCTCAACTTATCTCAACATGGCTGCCGGGTCACAAACTTCCTCATTTTACAGCTAAACGATTAACAGTTGCTCAGAGACGGCAGGCTCTAGCACGGCTCTGATTGGTTATTTTCCTCTGGTCTGTGAAATCTTGCAGATGCCATTAGGAGCACCGGAGGACACAGAGGCACATGATTTTTTTCAGATTACCTGTCTCATGCACTACTGGCAGGATATAGTGAATGACTGTTTTATAAAAATAACTTTTTTATAATCATATTTGCTCCAAAACTACCTACTTCATCTTTAAGTTACATGGTTAATGTGGTAATGACCTAAACAAAAAGGTCAATAACTGGTCTGTGCATTTGTACAGGGTGCAGACAATTGACTTATCTGTTTCCTAATGCACAAAAATATATATTTTAAGAATATCTTATGATAAAATGCAGTAAATACTAGCTAGTTTGGCTATCCTGTCAGAGGGCTTCATGTAACTCGTTGGTTGTTTTTGATTCTGGTGTTTAATGTTTTCCACTGAGTGTCTGAGAAGCTAAATGAATACCACTGACTGAAAGAATTAAAGGTTTGAGCTGCACTATTAGTATTTAATACAGCATTGTACTGTAGGGTGTTTGTTTTATTAAAGCTTAGTGTGGTAAAACGTCACAGCTTAAGCTACATTCATCATGTGACAGTTTTAGCTTTGCCTTTTTCCTCTTTCTATTCTGCTGACTTCACCAAGCTTCAGTCTGATTAGTAAACACAGTAGAACTAAACATTTAGTACCTAAACAACACCAGCTTTCTTGCTCTGATCCAGTACCACCATGCTACATTTTCCAACACATAAAGAGATCATCTTGTAATGTCTTATTAAAGATGAAAGTGACTGTATTTAGTTAATCTCAATAAGGAAGAGCTAGCTGCCACTTTAGCTAGCAGGATACAGGAAGGTTAGCTACCTTAACAGCGTTAATAACGTCATTTGTTGTCGTTAATAATACAGTTTAGACAATTTATTGTAGCTTTCAGACACATTACTTACCACGGATCCTGAGACATGATGATAAAAAGTTAGCTATGAAGAGAAAATCCACTTAGTTTGACCCATCCGGTAGTAATCAGCAGCAGACTGTCTCTTGTTTGGGTGTGACGTCACTACGGCACGCAGCAGGAACATTTGAAAAATAAAAACTTTATTCAGTTATATACCATTACAATACCATTTCTAGTAGGAATATTGATTTTGCATTACTAAAAACAACATAAATAGATTCCAAATAGCAAGGCTATATTTGCAATAAGTAAAAGTAGATACAGAGGTAAATAAAAATAAAATAACAGAACATAAACACAATGAGCTACTGGAGTTACCCTGCACTATATTCAGTTTTACCACTTTTCTTCATCTCCTTGTATTTTTATATCTGGTATATTTTTTTTGTACTTTGTACTTTGCACTAACTTTTTTACTGCCTTTTTACTAACATGTTTTGCACTATGGAACTGTGATGCTGGAAACTTTAATTTCCCTCGGGATCAATAAAGTTAATATCTATCTATCTAAAAGGCATGTTCACACTCTAACAACAAGTCAATGTCAATGTCATTTTTGTACATAGTCAAATATACCATATCACACATAATTTATATTTTGTTATATATATTATGGGGTATGGGTCCATATCAGTCGATCCATTATGTAGCAGAGCCAATTAAATTAATAAATAATACAATTTAAAAACATTCCATCTTGGTCAAAACACCAGAAATTGTGACCTAGTATGAATTTTTTTTTTTTAGCTGGTGTGTATCAGCTAATATTAGTAGAGAAGAAAAATTATTATTTAATTCATTTCTAAACCAAGTTAGCGAGGGTTTCTGATTTTTCCATTTACATGAATGAAATATATACCCATAATTATTATGATATTGACCATATCAGATATTGCTTTGGAGAGGTTATCTTTGTATATTAAAATTTGGTGTGTGTGTGTGTGTGTGTGTGTGTGTGTGTGTGTGTGTGTGTCAAATAGTGTGACATATTTCTATTTTTAATACCCAGCTAATATTCAGATTTTGCCAAAATTGTAATATGTAAAAATAGTAAGAAGTAGCCATGGTCATCCATCAGGTCAGTAACAAGAATGATTTTATTATCAAACCATAAAGTGTTCCTATTGATTGTAATTGTTCTGTTGTTCCACAAGGTGGAGCCATGTGGAGAAAAATAAATATCATCTTCCAATAATACAGTATTTGTCTATGAAATTCTGACAATTTACACAATTTAACAAAAATTCCAACCCCCAAATTTTCTTGAAAATGTTTATGGGGATGTGAAATCATATTGACTGAGTTTGTGACATAAAGGCTTTTATCCAATTTATTTTGGACACTCCAACCATTTGTTCAAAGTCAAGTGTTTTTAATCCTCCCTTATTACATTTACATTATTACAAACTTCCATTTATAGATGGATAAAAAGCAAAGTCTTGTTGAGCCAATCTGCATATTAGATGTGACAGTCCTTGTGTACAAGTGGCCTGATGAACTGATAAATATTAGCCTGATGGTGGTGCCGGGGGAAAGGTCAAGGGGTCACCAAAATGCTGGCTTCATTATATTGTGGAGAATTGGACTGACGTTGGGCAGCATGGTGGTTCAGTGGTTCGGCACTGTGGCCTCACAGCAAACCGGCTTGGGCACTTCTGTGTGGAGCTTGCATGTTTTCTCTGGGTCCTCCAGATAATGGATGGACTGGTGGCAGAGTGGAACTGAAACGTAATTCAATAAACTGCTTTTACTCTGGTGAGATGGAAAACTTGGCTTTGAAAATCTGAAAATGCAATAAATGCATATGGAAACAGATTTCTCATTCTGTCACTGTCAAAAAAACAAAAAAGAGAGTATATACAGGAATGTAACTACAACATGTGGCCCTTGCATGTCATCGTCCTCCCTATCACCATAGTGGCTAAAACATCACAGTGTACACAAAGGGACACATTTATTCATTTAAAAAACATGCAATCAGCAGCAATTACAATTTCATGATGTATCAGGCTATCACACCCTTTCAAATTACGTTCACATAAAGGTACAGTAGTTGATGGGAAAAAATGCACTGATTCATAATTTATTTATTTTTTCAATTTATTTATTTAATTTATGTAGCTGAAATTTTAGAAATTTACTTAGAATTTGAATGGAAACATAACTTAAGCTGTGAGTTGATAGTATTAAATAGAGAAGCACACTACAGAAAATGCATTAGTAGGCCAAATGAGACTATAAGAATGTTACCACAAAAAGAACAAACGAACAAAACAAAAAAAAAACATCCCACTAACAATGTTTTAAGAATAGTAGGGCAAAATGTTCTGACAATGTTATCACTAAACATTTTAAGAATGTTATTACCAAACATTTTTTAAATGTTTTTAGGGGATGTTATCCGACCTTTAAGAAGAACGTTCTGGGAACAATAAAACAACAACTTCCCACTAAAAACATTAGTAGAACAGTGAATGGTAACATTCTCAGAACACTTTTAGAACAAAAAAATGTCTAGCTGGGATCATTTAAAGGAAGCTTTTACTGCTTTTACGCTGCTGAGATGGAAAAGTTGACTTATTAAAAATCTAAAGAAGCAATAAAGGCTTACAGAAACAGATTTGTGATGCAATTATGTCAATCTATTACTGTCAGAAAGCAAAACAAAGTGAGTATATAGAGAATGTACAGTAACTGCAACATGTATAGGCCCTTGCATGTCACCATCCTCCCAATCACCATAGTGTCTAAAACACCAGTGTACAGTACACTAAGCCCTAGGGGACAAATTCATTCATTTAAAAACATTTTTATTAGTACAATGATATCCACCAAGGGTAGGTATGAAAGTCAGCATGAATTATTATTACGTTTCATGCTGTTATTGGAGCAATTGACACACTAAACATAAACCTTTGTCATGCAGATTAATAGAGGAATATCCTTTATAACTAATTTATAGCCTACATTTCAAAAGAATACTGTCAACATCCAAGTCCAAAACGGTTTCAACTGTTATCACAGAAATGATGATCAGTGGTAAACCTGTGAATCATCTCTTCGGAGAATCAATAATCTTGACATAGTATGTTTACTGTGAGTATTTTTCAACCTCTTGGTTGGCAGTAAAGCATTTGCTATATGGACCTAAAGAAATGCCATGTAAACAGTCACACAATATGGGTCTCCATGGACTGAAGAGTATTCAGTCTGAATGGTATGTGTGTTTCTTACATTGTACCCAAAGAACAAGTATGACTTTGTATTATTTCAGACTTCTTGGAAATGAACATGCAGCCTGCCTCCTCCGCTCATGGAGCTAGAGAGTTTGTTTTTCAACTCCATTACATGTGGAGCCCACATATGAGACAAGAACTTAGGTTTTATGTGTCATAAGCAAACAGTAGTTGTGTTTGGATCAAAACACATATCTGTTGTGTAGAATAATAACCTTTGGAGGATTTCGTGGAATGGACTTGTTTGACATTTGACGCTACGCATGGAGCAGTTTTCAGAGAAAGAAACATGATTACCCTCCTATTTGTGATTACCTTATTCTGAATAACAATAATGATTTTGATAGGTTTCACTATTAAAAAAAATCATTTAAAACTCAAGCATCTGCAAAGTGCAGTCACAATGAAAAATTGATTGTGGAGGGCCAGTGTATGTATGTTACTTAAATTACATATTACTTAAATTGCAGTGAGTAGGGTTATTTGAAAGACACTTCAAATCATGTTTGAAAAAAAACTGTTTTGTCATGTGATCTGAAATTTGTATTCCTTGTATGTTGGTTCTGATTATTGTGGCATTGTGGAAGCCTTCCAGTATCATTAACTACTTCTCAGAATGAGACGCAGTGTGTTGGCAATGCTAAAACAGTACATTTTATTACTTTCAATGGCTGAGGTCACCACAAACAAACAACACCACTATAACGTGTCTCACATGACCGCAGCCCACAGGCTTATATAAAGCCCTCATGCTCGGGACGTGCAGCTAGTAACAGGAGACACTTCACCTTCCAGCTTGCATATTTCGTGGAAGAATAAGACTTGAGATGATCGATGTTTCAAGAACGCCCGAGTTCTCCAATTGTGGAAACATGAATTCAATCTCGATGTGCACTTCCTCTGACCAGGACCTGGACTCTATGGCGGAGGGCAGAAGCAGGCAAAGGTCTCACTCCTATTACAGTGCAGAGGACAGTAAGAACTATGGTGTGCAGATACAGACAGAGGAAACCTTTCTAAGACCTCGCTCCAGGTATGTTTTTGCATTCAACTTGCATGTGCATGTTTATATGTTACTGATCAGACAACAGGCATGTTTAGGCCTACTTAAAATTATGTGGATTTGTGATTTAATGTGGCAAAATTTGGATAACAGACAGACCATACTCAACACTAAACAACCTATGAGAGGCATAATTATTACTGAATTCATAATTATTATCCAATCAACTGCTCCCCAGGTCGTTTTACAATTGTGAGACGTCAGAGCTTAAAACCGATTGTGACGCAGGAAACCTTGCAGGGTCCAGTTCACTGAGGCCGAGAGCAAGCTCCCTGCTCCAGTATCAAGGAAACAAAAAGGAGAAGAGAGAAGGGGATGGTGTTCGAGTCACCTCTAAGAAGTCCAAGTCTAAACCAAACAAGCACTCACAAACAAGAGAACTTAATGGTACTGAAGTCATGTTTTTATAATACTATGTATTCTACTCCCAAAGTCTGTTTTTTAGGAAAATAAAAATTAAATGTATGTATGCATGCTTTGTTCAGGCAGTAAAGGCAATCTCAAGCCGGTGTCCATGATGACCATCTCTGAGTCGGACAACTGGGAAATTAACTCCAGCTCGGGAATGAAGTATGGACAGTTTGTGGACTGGGAGAAGATCGACCCCGAACCTGCGAAAAGATACCAGCAGATCCTGCAGAGCGATCACCAGCAGCTGAAAACTATGGGCCGAGAGGGGTTCTGGGCCATGCCCCACACGCTGAGGGCCAAAGCCTACTATCACATCATCCACAGCATCAACTCCAGGTTAAGATTGTCACATTGAATTTCATAATTTCAAAATGTCATGAATACGTATGCATTTGTGGGTATTGATAAGATTTCTCCACTGAATTCACATTGCTGTTATGTTTGCAGTAGGTGCGTCACTCCAGACAGAGATGTCCACTATGAACTGGCCAAGAAGCTCTTTGGAGAACAGAAAATCAGCACCCATCCAGTCCCTGAGTACATGGAGTTAGGAGAAATACCCAGGTACTTTTGTGGGATAATATTAGTTAATGTCATAGACATGTTGCTATATGTAAAAAAAAAAACATGTACACAGTAGTTGGTACCTAAAGAAAATTCAGTAAATGTGACAAACAACATGTTCCGGTGAAATTATTCTAATACTTAATAAGAAACCTTAAGAAGAAACCTGAAAAGCATAAAGTGCCCTCGTCATATTAAATAATTGTGTCAGGTATTTATTTGGTTACATTTCTTAAGTGGCCTTTGGTGGATTTTAAATTTTTGGAAAAGAAAGAATATGATGTAAGATGCAGCTATGCTTTAGGTGAGGAATTATCATGTACACATATACTTTTCCAGCCCGTTCTCATTCCCATGGCGTCAAATATGAGGCTTTGTCACGGGCATCGGCGTTCGATACCACAAGGCACCCCTTTGCGTCGGTGTGAAATGCACCGGCCGTTCCGTTAACTTCAATGTAAACCCATCCGCCGCAACAGTAAACGCTCTGAGAAACAACGTAGTTGTTTTAAGCCCAACCATGTAGCTCTTTCCTAAAATTGGTGGTTTTGTTGCCTAATCCTAAAGTGACACCAATGGGCGTGACAAAGCGGCGGTATGTGACGAGTTGGGATGAGAACATGTTGACTTTTCCATAAATGTCTCACCAAGTGGAGCTTTAAAAACTGCGTTGTTGCTTGTTCTTCTCTTATCCAGATACTGTCTCAACAAAGCCGGCCTGAACTCCGTTAAAAAGATCCTCCTCTGCCTTGGCGAATGCTTCCCAGACATGAACTTCTGCCCCATCCTGCCCGAGTTGGTCTCCCTCCTCCTCCACTTCAGCGAGGACGAAGCCGAGTGTTTCCACAGTGTGTCCCGACTCATCTGCTACAACGACCCCAACAAGCGTTACATCGACCAGACCTTCCTCACCTACCGCGCCTCCTGCATGACCTTTGGTGACCTCGCCAACAGGTGTTGCAGAGGCATCCGTAAGCTGATCGCCAGCTCTCACCAGAACCTCTTTGAGTTCTACTCGGACTGGATCATGTGGATATTCGCTGACCTTCCATTCACGTATGCCATCAGAGTGCTGGATGTCTACATACTGGAGGGCTACAAGGTCCTCTACAGGTTTGTTGCTGCTAAGTCTTCACGTCTGATTTCTCATGACCATCACTTCTGAGACAATAGTCTTTCACAATCATTCTTTTTTTAGGGTGGCGCTGACTTTGCTTAGCCTCTACAAAGTGTCCGTGTCATCTCGAGTGGCAGATGTGGAGGACTTCCGAACGGATATGAAAAGGTTCGTGCAGAGCGTTGCTCGCCACTGCACGGCTGAGAATCTTCTGGAAAGGGCCTTCATGATCCCGATGGCCACGCGGAAAGAGCTCAACCTCCTGTTCAATGCCAATAAGGACTCCCTCATGCAAAAAGGTGTCGGCACACACCAGAAGAGGTGGGTTAATGCAGGAATCAATATAGAACAGCCAGTAAGAGGCATGTTTGTAAGAAACCTAGAAATAAAAGAAAAGGAATCTGTTTATAATAAGTTTCTAATATGCTTATAATATATGTTTTTAAAGGACTTTTCATGAGTTGAGTCATGACTTTTCACTTTTTATTGCTGAAAAAGCTGCTCACATTTATCTTATTTCAATTTCATATTCTCATCATAGCTATTTTTATGTTCTTAAAGGCAGTCGGTTGAGACGGTGGACTTCAGCAACTTCACCTCCAGCGTTGTGACAGGGACTGAGATGAGAGTCGTCTGGGCCTGGATACCTGAGCGCTTTTCCCTTTTCAGCCCCATTAGGCTGTTTAACACAGCTGAACATGGAAGGAGCCTTACTTCGTAAGTTACCTTTCAATACTTTAACACCATAGAGAAACCATCTGCGAGACAAAGAACTAATGAGCTGCTGCTCCACAGGCATGAAGTGATTCTTTCATATATCAAAAGCCTTCATGTCTTTCAATTCTGTCTCTTCTTACTTGTATTATTAAATGGGGCCGGGTCATCGTGGATCAATGACTGCTGAATGCCATGTGCCAGCAGTGAAAAACAGATTCCACGGCCTATTACATAACAGAAAGGGCAGTGTGTTTTCACTGTCAACATGTTTGCTTTGAGTGTGAAAGTCAAGTGACTCACCCTTCAGAGGTGGCAAACGCAGTTCATGAAAAATACCTCAAGTTGAAACTACGAGTTCCTAATTGAGTGGTTAACTGCCTTTTATTTTATAACAAATGGTTAAAAAAGTAATCATTTCTAAAACATAAAGGAGGATGACATGGAAAGATATTTTAATTGGTAAAGAGGACCTATTCTGCTCTGGTGCTTTTCCCCTCTCCTTTAATGTGTTATATAGTTTTTTTGTGCATGTAAAAGGTCTGCAAAGTTACAAAGCCCAAAGTCCACACCAAAGGGAGTTACTCTCCCCCACAGAAACACTGCTCCTGAACTGCCTGAAACGCCTTGCTTGAAGTCCCGCCTTTTCTTCCGTAACGTGGTTATGTCACCAAATAACACATTTGCGTAATACCTGCCTAGTGGCCAGTTTGACACGCCCTCAAACAAAGCTAGTTAGAGCGAGTCCGAAAAGTTATGCTTGGTTGACCAGTCACAACAGAGTGGGAATATGAGCATAATAGGTCCTGTTTAAAGTTGTGATCTTGTCTTGCATTTGACTCTACCAGGTCCTCTTAATAAGATACATATTTTGTTTTGTTCTGGTTGCATATATAGCGGTTTATGGGATATTAAAAACAACACTTTTTTTTTGTCATTTAGATTCTATTCACATGTGGAGGGACACGAACCAGCGGTCTTGATTATCAAAACTGTGGATGAAGAGGTAACATTAGATAACATAATGAATATTAGGATACATCGGATAATTCTGCTGCTTTTCTTTTTTACTGAACCTTGGATTTGAACCTTACATGTCTTAAAGGAACAGTGTGTACAGTGTGTAACATTTGGGGGGGTATGCAGAAAGCAGAAATGGAATATAATATTAATACTATGGCTATGTTTTCATAAGTATATAATCACCTGAAACTAAGAACCGTTGTGTTTTGGTAAGCTTAGAATGAGCCCTTCATATATACATAGGGAGCGGGTCCTCTTCATGGAGACCGCCATGTTGCTCCGCCATGTTTCTACAGTAGCCCAGAATGGACAAACCAAACAGTGGCTCTAGAGAGAGCCTTTTGCGTTTTTACGTTACCTGAAGGCCACCGTAGTTCTCCGACACGCTTGTGAAACTGAGGTAACGTGAGCTGCAGAGTGCAAAACTGTGGGACCGCCATGGTAAGGATGGTACCGAAGATGGTAAGGATGGCCTCTGAGCGAGGCGAATCGCGTTACCGCGTCTTTGCACTCGGCGGCTCTTGTTACCGCAGCCTTGGAAAGGGAGGAGTGAGTGGAGGGATACTCAGTTGGTTGCAGTCTGCCAAATATTACACACTGTACCTTTAAAGCCACTAATGATAATAACTAGTTTATGGAATCAATTTTGTATGGTACTGAAATATTAGTATTTCTCATTTCTCAGGTCTTTGGTGCCTTCCTGTCAACCGATGTGATAGAAAGAAGAAAACATGACTCTGAGGGACTCACATACTTTGGAACTGGGGAATGTTTTGTTTTCACGGTGAGACATATTCCTGCTTTCTTCCTCTTAAATTCAACTCTGGTACATACCATATAAGGTTTGCTGTAACAATGCTTCAAGTCTGATTTTGTGTCAACTTCATACAGAGTATCTTTACCTGTCAAACAAGAAATTTGCTTTCCCTTTCAGCTTCGTCCCAGCATGGAGCGTTACCAACAGGCTATGGTCAACATCATGACCAGACGAGCTTCCCCTCAGCAGGTTCGAGACAGCAGCTGTGCCTTCTCTCAGGTATCCGATGGTGGCTGCTCCCCCGTCTCCACCACCCCCACCACAGCCACCCCAACTCTGACCTGTCCTGCTGGAACCCTCCAGGACCCCAGCTACCTGACGATCCCCTTTACTGCCCCATCAGAGGAACCCATGACTGCCAAAGAGCCAAAGAGACCCAAGGAACAAGAAGCCTCCATGTTCATCGCAGGCAGTGACAGTCAGCTCATAATCGGTATGCCAGTTGAACATATTGTTAGGTCTTTAGAAAAACGTCTAGTCAGCAGTTAACGGTGTGCTGATGTATGTCCTCTCTTAGGTGGTGATGGAGGCCACGCACTCTGCCTACAGGAAGACCTAGAGGGGGGATACTCGGAGCCTTGTGACACATTCAAGAGCAACCCACTCTGCAAGGGACATTTCAAGATTCAGGACCTTGAAGTGTGGGGCATCCAGAACTCTATTTCCTTTTCTCAGTAGAATAACGGGAGAGCAGCGTTGTAACTTTGCATCTTTTGGTAACCAGTTTTTCATGATGCCGTTTCATTTTTTTTAATGTAAATTTCAAATATTTATTTTGTGAAATGCACACATATGCATATAACAAGTCGTGAAGCGCTTGGGTGACATTCTACTTGACTTGTTGGCTATACAGTCAAGTTTGTTTGTATAGCCTTATATCACATTACATTGTCTTACTGGACTCTACAAGCCCACATAAACAATGGTTCCTATCTCAGGGAGGCTCCCTAAAGACATAAGGGAAATATCTACACACAAAAAAAACCTTAGCATCTTATCATAGGGAGGATGAGACATACCAGCAAGGAGAACAAGCATGCAATGCAATTTGCAGTAATGAATCCTAGATTAATCATAGTTAATATAAATAACTGAAGAATTCTGGTTTTACCTCCCATCAAGTCTAGCTATTTAGACAATCTGTTGGTACCTTTCTAAGATGTATTTGTCTACTTCTACGTGTATAATTTTGCAGTTTATCTGCATTTGATAAGCTACACAATTAAACTTCATGCATTTTTACACATGTGATGATCAGCTGATCATTTTGTTTTTTTGTTTTTTCAATGCCTAATAAGTTATTCAGATAGCCTTGGTCTTAATGACCTGTTGTGAAGATTTTTTTTTTTACTCTGTATGTAATGGGGTCAAAAGCAAATGAGTTTCATACTGAAAAAAAAAAACATTTTTACCTTCTGTACTTTCTTTTTTACATTTCTAACTTCCTGAGTTCAAAATCTTGAAATTGTCACCAATTGTCACCAATATGGTAATAAGGTGTCTGCCTATAAATATGTGTTTGTATGCAGGCATGTTTGCTTGTTTGCTGAATGACCTGACAGTTATTGATCTCCTATAAAATATGCACATCTTGTGCAATAGGTGCAATTGCACATACTCGACCCAAATTAGACCTAACATGGGGTCCTGGTCCCTAGACTGTGCCATTTGGGGTCCCAGGTTTATGAGACATCCAGTACGCTGCGTTCTTGTACTGTTGAAACTATTGTAAGTGACGTATCTGTACTGGGGAAATTTGTGTTTGTTTGTTTCTTTTTTTTGTGATAACAGAGAAAAGCACATTTTAGTGCGGATAATTGAAACGATATCAGCAACGAAAATACTAGTTTAATTCCTGATTTCATTGTAAGTCAGTGTAGGATTTGGCTGCGTCTACTGTAACTTGCTTTAATTGACACATTTTTCCTTTTAAATAAAAAAATGACACTGTACATAATGCATCCTATCTTCTCATCATTCTAACACCACAGCACACAAAGCAAGTACATGGACAGCATGAACGGTGAAATGAATGAATGAATGAATGAAAGACTTTATTTCGAACATAAAATAAATAAAAACAGATACAAAATAATAACAAACAAAACAAGAGTAATTGTGTCCGAAAAGGAGTAGGTAGAAGTAAAACTTATATGTCCCTACCCCTTTCTCACTTCTCCTCTAATAACTCATATATCATAGAATAATAGAATTATAATATAATATATAAACTATCCCAGATTTATTTACATCCCAAATTAAATATATGAACAGCATCCCAAGTTTATTTACAACCCACAAATCCATCCGGAGTTAAAAAGTAGAATAAACCAACCCTTAACACAACCCTTATCACAACTCTTCCTCAACCATATACCTCCCAAAAATATTGATTTATATTTGTATAATAAAACAGTAATCAATAACAACTGCAATTTATAGATAAAGTCTATACACATAAATTAAAATTTAACAACCAAAATATTCATAATGTACATAATTGATCCCACTTATTCCATAGGGGAGAAATTAAATGTTCTTGGAAGTCATTCACAACCCACAAGTCACATTTTGTAGTTTTTTATGTAGAAAAATAAATAAGATTCAAAAACACAGCAAAGCAAAGGAGGAACCCCGAATTTACGAGGGGCATGTGAAGGCATCATGCCAGTGTGAGTATCAGCTCCACCACAATGCTACAGCTTCTATAGCGAGCTGCAGCTACTAGCAGCTAGCGTTGTCTTTAAATGTGAAGTAGGTTACATTTAAAACGCTGCGAGGGGAAAAGATGTGACAGCCTTCGGTTTTAAGGATTATTAGAGAGGTGGGACTCAATCTTATATGCCCTGCTGCATCTTATAACGCCTTTGTTATGCTAGCTAACGCGACAACAACGTTAGCTTGAGCTAAGTGAGCTAATAGCTAATGTTACCTGCATGTGTTTCACACATAAACAAACAGACACTCTCATCTACTTTAAAGTAGTATTACATTATTAGTATTACATTGTCATCGTTTAGTGTTGTTTCTTCTCTTATTCCCTCCATCCTCCTCTAATCTCCTCTCTAAGTAACACGTTGCTGATGTGCAGCCTGATCCCTCAAAAGTCAGCTATATAAATAGCTAATGTTACCCCTTTTTTAACCTGCATGTGTTTCCCACATAAACAAACAGACACTCACCTACTTTAAAGCAATAAAATAGTTGTGTTAACCTTTAAACAGTCTCTATCATGACACTGGGTCATGCTAAATGATTGTAACGTTTGTAGCCCTGCAAACTACTGTATTTACATTTACCAGATCAACACCATACTGTGTTTTTAAATCAGTATTTCTACTCTCTTCTAATCTCAAGTATTACATTGTCATCGTTTAGCGTTGTTTCTCCTCTTATTCCCTCCATCCTCCTCTAATTTCCTCTAAGTAACACGTTGCTGATGTGCAGCCTGATCCCTCAAATGTTACCCTTTTTTGTGTGTGCATGTGTTTCCCATATAAACAATAAGCCACTCTCCTTTTTAAAACAATGAAATAGTTTATGTGTTAACCTTTAAACATTTTCTCTATCATGACACTG
Source organism: Sebastes umbrosus (assembly GCF_015220745.1). Classification (NCBI taxonomy): domain Eukaryota; kingdom Metazoa; phylum Chordata; class Actinopteri; order Perciformes; family Sebastidae; genus Sebastes; species Sebastes umbrosus. The sequence continues at coordinate 8,402,904 of NC_051271.1, forward strand.
GGTCATGCTAAATGATCGTAACGTTTGTTGCCATGCCTTCTGTATTTACATTTACCATATCAACACCATACTGTGTTTTTGAATGAGCATTTCTACTATTACATTTTCATCTTTTAGCTATATTTCGTCTCTTATTCCCTCCATCCTCCTCTACTAGAATAAGTAACACGTTGCTGATGTGCAGCCTGATCCCTCAAAAGTCAGCACTATAAATAGCTGTTTGGTAGATCATATTAATAGTCTGTATCTCAGCAGGCGATGTTGCTATGCAAATACCCAACAATGGGCCTTTGTGAGTGCTTAACCCTGCTTCAGAGGTGCTGGGTATCTGTTAAAGAAGGCCACCCTGGTCACCTGGTGACAGGAATACACATGTGCATCTGCTCATACCTGGTTTGATCTCCATATTCCTCTCATTAATTAAACAAATAACTTCCACATAGGGCTGGCTGATCATCCAGCACACCACATTTCTGGTGGTTAGCTAGCAGTAAGCATAGAGTCTAATATTAGCAAAGCTATGTGTTAATGGTAAACTCACCACTTGATCCAAATAACTGAACCTAGCCGTGCAAAACATACTGCAGTGTAACAGGACCTTGTTGAAATATACCTAAACATGTTATTTCTCTTGCTTTCATCACATTTTCATGTATTTTACACATCTACATCATGACACCAGCTCTTTAGGTCTTTGGACATTAATTTGATAAGTTATGATCTCTCAAGTGAAATATACAATTTTGCATGGCTACTAAACAGATAAAATATGATTCCACCATAAGGAAATATCTGTAATTCAGTGTGCAACTTGTAATCTCTGTTTTTTATACCCTTTCAATTAATTATAAATTACAGCTAGACTGATATATCGGCTGATATTAGCTCACTGCAAATATATCGTATCGGTGTATAAGTCGGACAGTAAGTAGCAAGACATTGCAGTACAAAAATGCCAAACTAGGTTTGTGGTCATTTAGAAAGTATCACTATTACATAGTTTGTCCACCAGAGAGCATTGACAAGTTGATTTATTGAATAGTAAAATGTCTTGCTCAGTGTGCATCTTGGTCACAATAAAATAAAAAAAATCGACAATAACAAATCGTAGGGATTCGTATCAAGATTGTTTGTTTATGTTGTGTGTTTGAAAAATAAATGCAATTGGCCAATATATCATTATAACATTTTTTTCAAACCCCTAAATTAGTTTCAGCCTCAAAAATCCAGTATCGGTCGGGCTATATATATTATACATATCTTAAAAGACTTAACACTGAATCACTGCTCTACTATACTTATGTATTTTTTCCAATTTCTCTGTTTGTGTCTGTTCTTGTGTTGTGTGTAATTAGGCTGCAGTCATGGGCCCAGACGCTGCATCTGTCCCTAAAACAGAATCGTCAGAGGAGAGTAAGTGTTGATGCTTATTTGTATTTTCAATTTCTTTTGGGTCAACACTCAAGGAAAAAAACAGTTATCTGATGCACAACTGATATTCAGTACTAGATTGAAACTCGTTATAAAAGTCTTACATTGCAGAAGATTGAATTCCCATTTGGTTAAGTTTGTAAAGGTGTTTTGTCAGAATGGACTCATCTCTTCTTCTAAAATCCATCACAGACATCTCTACACCTTACTTGTGTTTCCTCTGTGTTCAGTTTATTTTAATCATTATGTCATATTAGTCACTGATAAAAAGTCATCATTGTAATCATATTGTTTGATGTGATTGTTCCTCAGGTCCCGGAGAAGTCGTTGTGAAGGTGATCTCAGAATCAGATTCCAATGATGCTTCAAACGTCACTGAGCCCGAGAACTCCAAACAGTCAGAGAGCAACATATCAGACAAGTGTTACCCTTGCTCCATCTGTGGCAAGGCGTTTGACAGACCGTCAAAGCTGGAGAGGCATAAACCTGTACACTCGAGGAAGCCCAAGACCCTTCATCAGTGTGAGCACTGTGACAAGAGTTTCACACAACAAGAGAAGTTGATCCGACACCAGAATTGCCACAGTCGGACTAACAAGCACCCCTGTCCTGACTGTGGGAAAGTGTTCAACAGGCCTTCAAAGTTAGAGAGACACAAGCGCACCCACTCAAAGAAACCGAAGGTGGCTCATCAGTGTTCATACTGCATGAAGACGTTCAGCAAGCTTAACAAACTCGTCCGTCACAAGCGAATGCACACCGGGGAGAAGCCTTTCACCTGCTCAGTCTGCGGAAAAGGATTCTCCGAGTCCGGTCACTGCAAAGCACACGAAAAGACGCACGAGGAGCAGCCGGAAAAACCTCACTGCTGCGCAGACTGCGGGATGTGTTTCTTCAAGGCCTCGGAGCTCCGTCGGCACTTCCGCTCCCACACGGGAGAGAAACCTTTTAGATGCACCCTGTGCGAGAGCTGCTTCTCCCGCTCGGAAGGACTTAAAAGACACATGAGGAGCCACACGGGGGAAAGACCATACAAATGCATTGTCTGCGCAAAAGGATTTTATTCTCGTCAGGATTTGAATATTCACGGGTTGACCCATTCGGGAGAGAAACCACATCTTTGCCCCGTGTGTGGTAAAGGCTTCTCGCAGCTGGGCAACATGAAAGAACATGAACAAAATGTTCATATTAAGTCAGAGAAATACATTTGCAATGAATGTGGGGCAACGTTCACACGGTACAAGTCACTGACGAAACATCAGCGGACACACACAGGAGAGAGACCCTATCTGTGCCTCACCTGCGGTCGCAGGTTTTCATGGAGCCATTCTCTTAGCAGACACCGGAGGACACACGCGCACAGACAGATGTCTATGGACAAATCCAAAGACAAGTTAAGTTTTGAAGGACCCTCTGAGAATCCTAGCAGTTGAAAATAGAAGTGAAATCCTTATAGATGGTCATTTCATTGTCAAGCTATCTTCCTGGAGCCACAGTCAAGCTAAAATTTACTAATTTGTAGTAATTTGTAGAACATTGAGAACTAACTTTGAGGCTTTGTGACGATTCACCTCGCTGCTTGCTTTATTTGTCCACGAAATATCAGTTAGAAATTCTCAGTACATTGCTCCAGATTAGCTTCTTTTTTTATTACAATATTTGTATTGATCCAAGTTGTGTTCTCTTAATTGGGTGAAGACAGATCGTTTGGCCATTTAAGTGCACTGCTGTATGTAGTGAAGCTCTGTTTACATCTTCCTTTATGACAGATATGGACTTGCCTTTAGATAGTGTGGACAAAATATCTCATATCATGGTATGAATTCCTGTTTGTTATTAACCAAAAGATATGTCACAACCAAAGTAGAGTTGCCCTGCCACAAACACATGACACTCTTACTTAACATGCAACCAAACGGATACTAGGTACAATATTGAAGAAGTCTCTGTAACTGTATGAATAACAGACGTGTCAGACTGAAGTCTTGACTAAATCTGAATAAATGTCTGCTTTCCAATAATGATTAACTTAATCTGATGTAATCTGCTACCTCACTTAAACAGTACCATAGAAGGCACACAAACATTAACCAGCACAAGATTTGTGCATGGTCCAGTCCATACCAGTAGCTCAGTGATTTTCTTAAATCATACTTTATTTTTAAATTTGGTTCAAAATTACAATTAAATGCCAAAAAATTAAACATTTTTTGTACTTATATCATTTTCTTTATTATATAATTACACTTTCACAGAATGGTTGATGCCATGCTGAATCACAACAGAAACATGCTGTTACATTATCCTCTATGCAGGTATATTACCTCTCACCACTAATGTGAAACACCTGCTGTGAGATCACGGATGGCATTGTGGTCAGAAGTGCTCAAATGTTGAACGGTTGTTTGAATTGTAGAGTAACAGCAGCAGTTTCCCTCTGGTTTGAGCTGTGTAAAATAAAAATGACTATAAAAGTTTTTTTTCAGTTTTACTTTAATATGAATCACATATATATTGTGTAGTGATGTAATCCATTGATTTTCTTTGTGATACTATCTACATTATGTGGTAGCTTACTGTCAATAAACTGATACCTTACATTGTGCTGTAGGTCACTGCAAAGTAACAACACAATGGGCCCACTACACTCTTAAATACATATTCAATTAATGTGCTCAAATGTTTTTTTAGTTGTGCTGACAAGGATGTGAGTTGAACCTCTGGAAAGCTATTATAGAAAATATAGCCACCAATAAACAGTTTTTTTCATATAACTGATGTTGCAGTTGGAGAATTTCTTTTATTATTATTATTATTGTGGATGACGTCTGTTGTTGTGTACCAAACAATACTTCTATTTTCCATCTAGATTTGTCCCCTAACATCAGCTAATTTGCGCTAAATTTTCCCCTAGGTATACCTATTTACCTATTTATTATTTGTGAAACTGCCCTTTTAAGGTAACGTTTAAAGGTCCCATATTGTAAAAAGTGTGATTTTTTATGTCTTTTATATTATAAAGCAGGTTTAAGTGCTATATAAATACAGTTAAACTATCAAAATGCTCAATATACGGAGAAATACTCACAGCCCGTATTCAGAAATTGTGCGTTTGAAACAAGCCGTTAGGATTTCTGTCAATTTGTGATGTCACAAATATACAATATTTAGACCATTACACGGTTTTAAATGCAAAACATTCTAAATGTGTCCCTGTTTATTTCCTGTTGCAGTGTATGTAAATAACATCAGCTGACAGTAAGTAAACATGGACCCAAACTGTTGCCTAGCAACGCAATTCCGTTGCAATTCCATTGAAATGCACTAAAATTGAGTGTTTCAGACAGAGGGTGAATACAGGTTTATTCAGGCAGACAGTATGAGGAAAATAATGTGTTTTTTTTAACATTACAGCACATAAACATGTTCTATTAGAAACATGTACCCCGATGTCCCCCGAGCCATTAAACTGTACAACGCCTTTCTAGGGAGGGGGAGTGGGGGACAGATAATAATGCACACATTGCACTTTCATAGACTAAGCTACTGGAGTTACCCTGCACTATAATCATTTTTAACAGTCTCTTCTGCACTATATTCACTTTTTTAATAGACGTGTATCACAGCTGTTACCCTGCACTATATTCAGTTTTAACAATTTTCGTCATCTCCTTGTATTTTTATATTTTGTACTTTGCACTACTAACTTTTTTACTGCCTTTTTACTAACATGTTTTGCACTATGGAACTGTGATGCTGGAAACTTGAATTTCCTTTGGGATCAATAAAGTTACTATCTATCTATCTATCTATCTATCTATCTATCTATCTATCTATCTATCTCTATCTATCTATCTATCTATCTATCTATCTATCTATCTATCTATCTATCTATCTATCTATCTCTATCTATCTATCTATCTATCTATCTATCTATCTATGCACCTGAAAATGAGCACCATATGGGACCTTTAACATTTCCGAAAGCACTTGAAGGCAACACGGACGTTTCACCGACCAATGACAGTGGCCAATAGAAACCTCCCAGCTGTTGCTAGGTAACGGTTTGTTTGGTGTCAGGCCTGTTTGAGAAAACAACGGTAGTTTTTCTGGCAACATTTGAATTCCTTGGTTAAAAGTAGGCATTTCTTAACACTTTACAGGACAAAGAGATAATATATAATATATATAGTTTTACAGCCATGGCTCTTGAAGCTCAGGGTGGACCTCAACTTGAACTGGAGGCTGTTATTGGATTCAACGGTGAGTTTTACTGCAGTTAAAGTTACTTAACAGGGTTTAATTTAAGATAACTAGCATTAACACTATGGTTACCACAAATCAAACTTCAAGGAATGCAACTTGCTGAGCTAGCATGCTTCTTTTTTTTATATAATATTTTTATTTGGTTTTCTTATTTTCACAAACACAATAAGAATAAGAATAAAAAAAACAACAACAACAAACAAACAAACAAACACTGGTGCAGCTCAGATCAACAACAAACAAACAAACACTGGTACAGCTCAGATCAACAACAAACAAACAAACAAACACTGGTACAGCTCAGATCAACAACAAACAAACAAACACTGGTACAGCTCAGATCAACAACAAACAAACAAACACTGGTACAGCTCAGATCAACAACAAACAAACAAACACTGGTACAGCTCAGATCAACAACAAACACACAAACACTGGTACAGCTCAGATCAACAACAAACAAACAAACACTGGTACAGCTCAGATCAACAACAAACAAACAAACACTGGTACAGCTCAGATCAACAACAAACAAACAAACACTGGTACAGCTCAGATCAACAACAAACAAACAAACACTGGTACAGCTCAGATCAACAACAAACAAACAAACACTGGTACAGCTCAGATCAACAACAAACACACAAACACTGGTACAGCTCAGATCAACAACAAACAAACAAACACTGGTACAGCTCAGATCAACAACAAACAAACAAACACTGGTACAGCTCAGATCAGAAAATATATATAGGAGGTCAAAGGAAATAGTCCATAGTGCAGGGAAGTCACAGGATATATGAGTTCATGTTCAGGAGACTCCTTGTGAGATAATGTGAGAGATCAATATAATGCAGATAGGGCTGCCAAATATTGTGGAACTGATCTACTTTGGCATGTAGAATATTTGTGAGATATTCCAAAGGGACCATCTCAAATATGACTTTTTGCCAGCCTTGGACAGAGGGTTTCTTATCACTAATCCACTGTAGTAATATATTTTTTCTAGCAGCAAATGTAAGAATGTTATATAACCTTTTGTTGGATGTAGTAGTTATAACTACTAAACTAGCATGCTAGTCAGCACACATGAAACACCAGTTATTGTGATGTTAGTAGATTTACTCTACATTGTGTGTTATTTTAAAGGATAAAATGTTTTTCTAACTATCTTAAACTATTTATAAAAATACCCTACAGTATAGGCTGCTTGGTTGGATTTAAACTGGGAGAGGTTGCACATTCTATATACATATATATATATATATATATATATATATATATTATGGTATGCAACCTCTACTGCTCCCATATATATATATATATATATATTTTGCTTCTATAGTTACCATATACCAAGTACTTCCTTTATTGTTATACTGTATATTATTTGTAAATACACTATTATTTTTATTTTATTATTATTTTTTGCTACTTAACTTACTGTTTTCTTAATGGAGCTTCCCAGTAAAAAGTATTTCACACGATTGTACTTGAATAACCGGTGTGGCAATAAACATCTTGAATCTTGAATCTTCTCATTTCTGTCTGCTCATCTTCCTTTTCATCACAAACAGTTGTGACCCCACTGTACCTGTAATATAAAATGAGGCAAATATGTGACAGTAAACAAACAAAACTGAAATGTTAAACAACATAAATGTATTTCAATATTTTTTTTATTTAAAGATATATTCAGAAAACTGTAAAAGAAAAGTAAAAGATAGGTACAGTGGGGTCACTTTTTCTGAGGACAGCTATCAGAAATAGTGACCTATTATGTGTTGCTGCTGCTAGCTCTCTGCTGTCACAGATTTCGGTGTAACAGCTGTATGCTGCATTTTGTCTCATCAGGGCATGTGTTTTCTGGCCTGAGCGTCCATCCGGACAGAGAGCATCTGATCTACCCTCTGGGATGCTCAGTTATACTGAAGAGAATCAAAGATGGCAAGCAGGAGTTCCTGCATGGGCACACAAACAATGTATCCTGTATTTCAGTGTCCAAAAGTGGATCATATATTGCTTCTGGACAGGTGAACTTTATGGGCTTTAAGGTATGTTGCTATACATTTTCTTTATCTAAAGTTTCTGATATGGTTAACTCAACTAAATCCCCAATACTAGTACTTACCTGTTTAATTTGTCTCCCCTTTCGATGTGTCACATAAGGAAGCAGTCATTGTTTTATTTTGCTTTAGACATATGTGGGCTTGAATCCATTTATAGTAAGGAATGGCAAAACAAATGTGTCATTTTCACATGTAACATTTTGAATATGGACTCATGACTTCATTATGCTTTCTGTCCCAACTGCCCGTACGGAAATTGGAAAAAGAAAACATGGAATATGTTGCGGAAGGACTTGAAACTCAGTAATTTGGTCTTGTTAAATCCAAAATGAAAGAATTTGAAGCAATTCCTTAAGACATAAATATTCTTAAATTTACATGGCTATGTTTTTTTTTCATTTGTTTGTTTCCCTTTGTGTTTTCTGTCTGTAACTGTGTTTTTGTGCTGCTGCCTGTCTTGGCCAGGTCGCCCTTGAAAAAGAGATTCTAAATCTCACTGGGTTTCACCTGGTAAAATAAAGGTAAAATAAATAAAATTTAAAAAATATATATATATATATTCCTAGGCTATGATTATCATCTGGGACTATGCACAGCGAACAACCTATGCCCAGCTGCAGCTCCACCAGGCAAAGGTAGAGGCACTGGCCTTCTCTCCCAATGACAAGTACCTGGTGTCCCTTGGAGGTCAGGATGATGGCAGGTAAACATCAGGTTTTGGGTGGTGCCGTCCAGAGTAATTTGTGCTCCCTCCTCCCAAATAACGAGAAAAAGAGGCAGCTGAAATGCAGGATAATAGTTTAAAAAAAACTCATGATACGCTCTGCACTCTTTCTAGATTTAAATGTTACTTACAGTATCTGACCGTAACAACAAGATTTCAATGGCAAGGTTTTTATGAGAGTAAACACAATGCCATTGCCATACACAAACTTTTTATTTGATAACCAATCTCACCAGGGTAAGGCATACAACATTTTATCATGTGACACTCAGAATAGTTTACTGCACTGGCCATCTTTATACAAATTTCGACACTTCTCTGTGTGCATTATCACAGTTTGTAACACTTGATAAATACAGTACTTCGGTGAAAATAAGGGAGAAGAAAATTCTCTATTTTACTGAAAAATTAATAGAATATCCACTCCTTAGCAGTATGCAAATTCACTCAACTGTACATATTCTCTATTTGTTTAGTGTGTATGGGGTGTTTTCTGTGTGTTTTCAGCATAGTGTTGTGGAATATTGAGACCAAGCAGGCCATCTGTGGGAACGCAGCTTCCGCGCATAGTGCCGGTCACTGCCTCTCGGTGCGGTTTGTAAACACAAACGACAATACCTTTGTTTCTGCTGGAAGGTGAGTGAACACTGTCTACTGGCATTCTGTAAACCAAGTGTCAGACTATTGCAACTAGTCACATTCTTATTATTCTTTGAGTATTTTAATATAATTGGTGGGGTTTTTTTTGGGCAGCGGAACATTGCAAGTCTGGGAGCTGGACCTCCCCAACAGGAAGATCAGGCCCACAGAGTGTCAGCTAGGCAAGCTGAAGAGGACTGTGAAATGTATAGAGGTAAGAGGCCATGAGAGTCTTTCATTCAGTCTTTCATTCATTTTGAGGTCCATCTGAGTTTTGCAAAATGACTATTGCCTAGTGTTGTCAAAGTTAACGCGATAATAACACGTTAATGCAAATTTCTTTTAACGCCACTAATTTATTAAACGCATTAACGCAATCAATCTTCCAGAGATTGTACAGGGCTCACATGAAACTATAAAAACCTAAGGAATCCATTGGTACCAACCATGTCATACTAGCAAGTCGGGAAGGAGTCTAAATAACGTTCCAAACTTGCGCTAAATTTTTGCAAGGAAAAACTGGCGTGGCCATTTTCAAAGGGGTCCCTTGACCTCTGACCTCAAGATATGTGAATGAAAATTGGTTCTATGGGTACCCACGAGTCTCCATATTTGTCAGTGTTTTGTGTTGTTAATTGATTTCCAGTAATAAATATATACATGCATTTGCACAAAGCAAACATATTTGCCCACTCCCATGTTGATAAGAGTATTAAATACTTGACAAATCTCCCTTTAAGGTACATTTTGAACAGATACAAAATGTGTGATTCATTTGCGATTAATCGCGATTAATCATGGACAATCATGCGATTAATCGCGATTAAATATTTTAAACGATTGACAGCCCTGCTATTGCCACAAGTCAGTAAATGATTGGTGGCTCAGGGGCAGTAGATGCATTTGGGGAGCTAACAATCTATGAACATGGCAAGCAATTTAATATGGTATTCTGTGATTTTCAATTGTCCAAATATGCATGGTACACCAGACACAGTGATGTTAGATAGTGTTGACTTGTTTATGTCATTACACAGATCCAAGAGGACGATGAATTCATTTTCTGTGGCACCACCAGTGGAGACATAATGAAAATCAACCTGAAGTCGCGGCTTCTGAGTGACTGTGGTCCAGTTAAAGCTAAATACAGCCTGGTAGGTCGGCGCTAATTTGTCTCTGTGAAGGTTATTTCAGCCGCTTTCTGCCTAATAGACAGGACTCCTGCTGCGTTTAAAGAGCTGATTGAACTATGTTCCTGATGGAATGCTACTCTGGAAATATATGCAAGGGCTCCTGTAATGTCATGTATTTCATTTGATCTGCGACTTATTTCTTTTATCGTTATGTACTTTCTTGTCATTCCTGTTTGTGGGTCCTTTCCTACTAGTATCCCAAGTATTCTATTTTTCAAGTGTGGGGGCTTTCAGCTTATACTTCCTGGAACTAATGCAGGCAGCTCTGCAATATTCACCAGGTCTTTCTAGCTATATGTTTACCAGTATCAAAGAACTAGGAATTTGACTGTCTCAGTGCTCATGCCTTTTCTGTGCAGGGTGTCAATGTCCTAAGGATACTGAGGTCTGGGGACCTGCTTGTAGGCTCTGGATCTGGCACCTTCAATCTGTGTTCCAGGACTAACTTCAAAAGTCTTAAGTGAGTCCAACAACTGTGTCATTTGAATCACCCCCATTAAACAATACTTACATTTTGTAATAATACATGGTGTGTAAGGTTCGAAGCATTAGAACAGTACGCAGTTAAAACATCACTGATCTAGGGTACCTCTATAATGTAAAGAGTTTTACTGTGTTTATTTTACAATGCTCATTGTCAGCTCTTTTTTCCCTCTTCTCCCACATTAGGAGTGTCCAGCTGGAGAAGGGGGTGACCTCCATCGCTATAAGAGGAGAGGGCCAGCAGTTCTATGTTGGGACGGAGGCCGCTCAGATGTACCGCTTCAGTTACGACAACTTCCAAGCTGAGCTCATTTCCACCAGCCACAGCAGTGCTGTCAAGGACGTAGCCATACCTTTGTAAGTGGCACACACAGACAGTTCAGGGAGAAAGAGTCAAAGTCCCACCAAAGAGAATAACATGGCAAAAGGCCTTTTACAGTTTTTGAATTTGGCAAGAAATATACTGTATAGCCTAAATGAATTTCAGAGAAATACAACTCCATCATGCTACAAAACACTATATTTAGATAGGCAGAAAGAGACCTGGTTCTCTAAATCCATAACAACAGTTGTATTTCCATCAGCGAGTCAGCATATTATAACGCCTGGTTTGCTCCCTGCGCTCTTCACAATCACAGATTTCCTCTTGTACCAAAAGTATTACAAATACAAGACAAATAGTATGCTCTGTGTCATCCATTAGTGCAACAAGTACATGTGATTATTCCTAAACCTCTAGTGTGAATAGTTGTATGTCAGCTTAAACCCCATTAATCTCTCATAATGCACGACTTCAGTACAACATTGTGCTCACTAGAGGGTGACATACGCTTGCCTCATTCATGTCGGTTTGAGTTTAGAAAAACAGTATTGGTTTCAGGTATAAACACCTGGTTAATGAATCCAACTTCATCGTGTCATAATCATATGGATACTTGGTTAAACCTAAGGTTAATACCGGTATGCCTTTAACTCAATTAGCACTATTTCATAACAGATGGTCATACCCACATTCACTCAACTATAATTCCACATATTCCTCTTTTTGTTGTTGTTTTTTTTAGTGGAACATCCGTATTATTTGCAACCTGCTCTGAGGAGGACATCAGGCTGTGGCACATAGACAAGCCCAAAGAGCTGCTGCGCATCACCGTACCCAACATGACCTGCAATTCCCTGGACTTCATGTTGGACGGACATAGCATCATCAGTGGTGGGAACCAGGACATTGGAGCTTATTACTACAGAGAATATTCACTTTTTGTTTCTTAGTATGAGCTATAGTTCAGTTATAATTATATCCGTACCTCAACACCTGCAACACTTTTTCCTCCACACACACTGAATCAAATGAATCTTCTTGATGTTCAAAATTCATTTCACTCTCTTCTAGCATGGAACGATGGTAAGATTCGCGTGTTTGGGCCAGAAAGTGGCCGGCTCATGCTCATCATTCACAATGCACACAAAATGGGTGTGACAGCCATCGCTGGCACCAGAGACTGCAAGAGGATCGTCAGTGGAGGTGGAGAGGGGCAGGTCAGTAGACATAACAGTGACAAACCTCTAACAAAGAATTGTTTAAAAAAATACTATAATGTTCAGTGTGATGAAAACACAAGGCAACACATTGAAATTCTCCACAAGCACCGCGATCATGTTGCATTTTAGAATTGCAGTGCCCACTAATTCCTCCTGGCAGCAACTGTCTGCTAGCAGACACCATGTGTAGTAAATGAACAACAGGTGGTTGCACAACGCACCGTTTTCTGTACACGTTTTTAAATTAAGAAGCCATATGCTTAAAAATTAAATGATTTTGCAGCTTAGTTTTTTGCAGGTGCCACAGCTATGTCTAGACTTCTCTAAAGGAGCTGTTTGTGCATTCCTGTTATTTATTGTGGAATTCCTCCTCAATCTGATGAAACTGATTTAAGGGTGGAAATATGCTCATCCGAAGAGAAGTCTTCAAATTTAAATCTGTCATTTTTTTCTTAGAAAATGGGAAGCTGTGAATTATTGAGGAGCATTTAAATTAAGATGCTTGCATGCAAATGGTCACATGACCATTAGACATCCATTATACAGATCCAAGACTATAGAGTGCTGCAGGGATGATTTATTTTTGTAGGCCAACCAGGAAGTTAGCATCACCTTGGGTTCTCTCAATAAAAAGCCAATGGGATTTTTCCATTGGGTTTTGGACTATTGCAGAAAATAAGCTCTGTGGCAAACACATACATGTTTTGTTCAGCAAGATAATCTCTACAAATTAACACCACTTATAGGATTTTTGAGGCGTAAATGCAATCACCAGAAGCAAAAAGATAATGTTACACAGCTATAAACGAACTACACCACGGTCACATGACTTTACTTCACCACCACTAACCTAGAGACGGACTAGAGTTTGTCGTGAGGATGTTTTGTCTCATTTAGCCATAAAAGCTTCAAAATTCACAAGTGGGATATTTACAGACGTATTTTATGCTGTAGAACAAACGATTAAAATCTCTCAAGCTTGTCTTGACCACAGACCTTATTTCAGGCATCTAACTAAAAACTCATTCAAAATACCCATTGACTTCGAGACGAGTGAGCCAGAAGTGCTAAAATGCTAACTCATTTCCAGGTTTTAAGGCCTCATTCTTACAGCACTCTATACTGTACACACCCTGCAAATACAATTCAACATTTTATGTGTTTGAGCACTGTGGCATACAGTATGATTACCGTTTGGTAGATTTAAAGAGAAAAAAAAGGCATACTGTTGAAGACCTTTTTTCAAAGCATTGATCTTTGTATCCATAGTTGTGCAACTGCATCACAAATCATTGAAACAAAGTCGAGAGAGTATTTTAATCAAGTGTCATGTCTGATGAAAAAAAGGGATCTCCTGTGAGGTTGAATGAGTTTGGGTTTACCTGTTGCAGGTCAATGTCTGGGAGCTGCTGCCACATGGCCATCGGCTGCTCGGGACCATGAAAGAGCACAAAGCCACCGTCACTTGTATCAAAATCAAGGGTGACGACAAAGAGTGTCTCACTGCCGGCGCTGACGGCGCCTGCATCATCTGGGACATAGTGTGAGTAGCCTGCACACCCACACACAAGAACAACACACACATCTCACATATACAGTATGTATCCTCTTTATACCTTTGTTCTTATATAGTTAGTGCATAAAATACTCACATTTGCTTTTAGTAGTAAAAATCGTAAAGGATTTATTCTCATTTTTACCCCACAAACTTGTGGATTCTTGAAACTCAACTAGGTCTATTTTGCTGAAAGCAGTCTAGTTGAAAAAACAAGTGGAAAGGTGTGTAATCACATTATCCAGTAAAAAAAAAAAAAAAAAATACTATACATAATTGCTATTGATATACATAGCCACCAAAGAGAAAATGACAGAAAATAGAGAGTGCTGCTTTCAGGTCTGTGTTGCAATGAGAGAGAAATGCTGAAGCTGTTCCTCGGTGTCTGGCTGGTACAGTAGGAATAAAAAGAAATCCTGTGCATTCTTTATGAAGAAATCTTAAAATCCTTTAATCTGTGGGGCTTCTCCTTTGAGGAGAATAAAACCTTTAAAAACTCTGACGGTGGTCGTGTTTTTTCACCATCTATCCTCTTCAATGAACAAGTCTGTGTGGATTAAAGGCTTCCAGACTGTATGCATCAAGAGTAGCATAGATTCCCTTTTTTGTATTATTACTAACAAGCTGATGTCAGCCTGTCCAGCCACATACATCATGTTTGTGTCCACAGAGGAAGTTCTGCAGCCTGCACAATTGTTAACAGTTTTTTTTACGTGTAACTATTAGGGCTTTGAATCGATTCAAATATTGAATCGCGGCTTGTGTTTAGTTGTTTGCCTGGAAAATGAAATGTGTTTTTATCACATTAAAGTGCATTTGGCAGCTCCTGATGTGAGAACACTTTCACCACATGTGATTTTTCTAAACCACTGCTATACTGGTGAACGTCAGCCTTCTCTCTCCTCTCTCTCTTTTTTCATCTTCTGCTCCATCTTCTGCATTTCCTGCTGTAGGCGGTTTGTGAGTCTTCAAATGGTGCTTGCCAACACCCTGTTCCGGACCGTGTGCTACCACCCAGAGGAGTACCAGATCATTACCAGTGGCAGTGACAGAAAGGTGTGTTTTGGGACCGTCAGTGGTGGAAGTATTCAGATCCTTTACTTAAAGGTCCAGTGTGTAGGATTTTGGGGTGATCTATTAGCAGAAATGTTTTCATTATAATCACCTGAAACTAAGAATTGTTGTGGTATCAGACAAACCAAACACTGGCTCTAGCGAGGGCATTTGGCGTTACCTGAAGACCACTGTAGTTCTCTGACACGCTTGGAAAGGGAGGAGTGAGTGGAGGGGTATTCAGTTGGTTGCAATCTACAACCACACCGCTAGATGCCACTAAATCTTGCACACTTTTAAGTAAAAGTACTAATGGTGCCTTCAAATGAAACTCGTGAACTTGTGTTTACATCATGGGAAGTCGTGTACACAATATTCTTGGCGTACAAGTGGTAAAGTCGTGAGAACACCGTTGCTAAGCAACGGCAATATTAACGTTATTGTCAGTGTCTAGAAGCCACAGAGGCTAATAATTTAGCAATCTAGCAAGTGGGTAACATAATGCAGTAAATGGATCGGCATAATGACAGAGGAAAAATATGAGGCCGTTAGAATATCAACATTTTCCTCAGACTTATTACAAAATCACAACTCACAACTCACAACTCACAACTCGTGAACTCAGAGCTTTCAGAAACGTTCCACTTACGAGGTCTTGAATACCACAAGAGGAGGGCGTTCATTTGGGCCCCTCTTGTGAACACGGTAAACACGACCCCATTTGAACGCACCATAATACCACACTGTGAACATACTCCACTCCAAGTTTTAAAGTCTTGCACTCAAAACCTTACTTCAGTAAAAGTATTTCAGCAACATATCATTTTAAATAGTTAATTTAGTTTGAGAAGTAGGAGAATTTTCTCAACTTATAAAGTTTTTCTTCAGTTTATCAGAAATATTCAAATTCAATCACCAACTTTGGATATACAGTACATGTTCTTCAGTGAACAGAAAGGGTATGAAAAATTGCAATCTGTAAAATAACTTTAGCTGTCAGACAAACGTAGTGGAGTCAAAATTGAGATGTAGTAGAGTATAAAGTTGCATAAAATGGAAATACTCAAGTAAAGTACAAGTACCTCTAATTTGTACAGAAGTACTGTGCTTGAGTCAAAAGTACTTAGTTACATTCTGCAACAGTACACAGGATACATTTGAAGGCAATTCCAGAAGGCAGTTTTTTTATTACTATTTCCTTAATTTCTATCCAATCAGTATATCCCATCACTGTGGTCTCAGAAATGTGTCCATGTATCTGTATGATACGATTTGTTTTGGTTGGTTTTATGCACTGGCCTGTAAGAGTGGGTTAGCAAAGAATTCCCAACTCAGCAGTCATGCCTCATGGGAAATTTTTTTAATGATTATAATGATTGAAAATCCCTCGGGGTGCAAAGAGACTGGCACTCACACAGCCATAATCTAGATGTCTCATTATGCTGTTATTGTCATTATAATCTCCACTCTGTGTGCATGAGAGAAAAGCCTGCCGCTGTGGTAAGATCAGCAGAGAGGAGCACAGTGAAGACACACACACTTGCGTGTCCATAGATTAGTTTGAAAAGCTTGCTATTTGTTTCTCAGCTGAACATAAATAAGCTGTTGTGTTGGCTGCTCGTCACTGTGACAAAAACACTCAGAGTCATTTTGATTAACTCAGCACCACTTATTTACATAGGGTCAGGAGTTCACAGTGGCAGAATGAAATGCTCCTTCCCTTGATTGTGCACTTCATCCACACCCCTTGAACCCGACCGCGCACTAGACCCGTGTTGTTGCCTCCCCTGCATGCTGAGAGGTGAGGACAAGTTGTGCTGATTAACACAGCGCTGTGGATGTGCTGAGTGAGCAGAGAGAGAGAGAGAGTGAGAAGGAGGGATTCAGGGAAGGGGAGGGATGAGAGAGGGGAGCGCTGTGGCGGTCGTGCCTTCCTGCGGATGTGCCTGTGCCGCCCAAGTGCCAGCCAGATCCACCATCTGCTCGTCCCAGGACACAGGCGCTCTGTCTGGGAGAACAAATAGCAACGCTCTGCTCTCTCTCCTCTCCTCACTCCAACCCTTCATCACATCCCAGCATGCCACTATGAGAAAAATCACAGAAAGGACAACCAATAGAACTGAGAGAAGGTGTGAAGAGTAAGACATTGGCCAAGAGAAAAAATAGACAAAGCCCCAGAGCGGAGGGTCAAGGAGAGGTTGTATTGATGAGGCATGTTTTGATGCTGCATTTAGTGGAGACAATTTGATGCTATCTCTAGTTGAAAGCAGGTTTATTATTGTATTGTGTCCAGTTAATGTTGCTGTGTTTTGCTAATGGGAGGATGTAGCCTTGATGGCTAACATAATTCAAATGCAATAGTACTCTTGCAGCACAATATGAACTGGGAATGTCGCTTTTACATTGTGTCCAATCGATAACGTTCTTGAAAGACTTCACATACATAAAAGAAGCAATTAGTTGATAATGAATAACATGTTATTAACAAAATAACCTACAATACATTATCATTTTGTGTGGATCATTTTGAATGCATATTTTTAAAGGATCCATTGGCATAAGGACTTAAAGCTGCAGTAGGTAGAACTGGAGTAAAATATGATTTAAAAAAAGTCATTTCTATAAAACTAATGGACAGTATAGTGCATGAGACAGGTGAATCTGAAAAAAAATCATGTGCCTCTGTGTCTTCCGGTGTTATTATGGAATTTTTGCCCAATGATGCCACAAACATTCTGCCTACTGCAGGTTTAATGATGCTAATCTTGTCTGTAGCTGAGGCAACTGTACTCTGGTTGTGAAGTTGGATCTTTCCTGGTTACTATTGATAACGCTCACCTTGAGCGTTATCAATAGTAGGCCTGGCATTTCAGACTCGCCCTCGCTTGCTGCATGTTATTAATTTCTTGGTGGTCCACGTTGTGGCTATGGGCCAGTTTCCCAGGCTGAGGTGGAGGTAGCACAGATGGGCCAAGACAACTCACACAGGTGGGAGCCTCTAATAAGCTGCTGAAATGAGATAATGAAGGAAGGAGAGGTCGTGACTGTGGCAAGGAGGAAGATGACATGAGGGAGATAAAGGAGTGTTACAGTAATTTTGGTCATACAGTATACAGAAAGTTGTACATATTAACATTATTTTGATCTCTCATTAGCGGTATTTTTAGAGGTACTGCTTTGTTTGCTAAGATGTTGCTCTCATGGTACATTAGAAACACCTCAGCTGAATGAATTTACATATTCTGCACAGCTGTAAGCCTTACATTGTGATGTTAAATAAGGATGCATTTCAGAACTTTGTATTTGGAGTTTATAATGAACCATTTTCCACTCCGGTTATGGCTGTGTTTTCCTTAATTATGTTTTGTTAGTTATTCTGTAGGAATATTAATATCAGCAATCTGTAGCAGAGAAATCCTGCACTGTGCTTGGCAGGCCCCCACAGAAATGTTCCTGTGGCTTGTAAGGGCAGCTTATTGCTTTGAGAATCACTCTGCAGTTCTGAAACTATAAATAAGATTCTTCTTTTTTTTTCCCTGAGCCTTTTGTTCCTCTTTCATTCCATAATAACCAACAGTATTTGATATGTCTGTGTGAGATTACATTTCCCCTCCTATAATGCATTACAGGCATGGTCTTGTGCAGAGAAATGAAATCCTATCTCAGAGGCTATTCTTATAAATGTTGGACTTATTCCGTGCAGCTGAACTTTCCAGCTAACCTCTGTAACGCTGCGTAGGATTTAATTTAATTTAGTCAAGTAGTGAACTTCTGTGTAGCATTACGGTCAGGATGCATGCAGATTTTCAGTAATTAGATCTTTATATTTGATGTGTGGTGCTTTTAACACTTGATTGACTTTGAAGTGCGATCCGTTCAGCCTTACTAACTTTGAAATGGCTCCTGGACTTTTAAACACGCATAGGGACTAAGATCAGCACGAAGGTGAGCCACTAAATCTTCTATTAGAAACTCATTCATACAGGATGATTCAGAAGACTGATTTTTTAATGATCAAATCCATCCGGCCCTTCATTTACGGTGCTTAACTGGCCATATAAATAACAAGAAAAGAACCCTTGTTGTCACGTGGTACTGTGATGTTTCTGCCGCCTGCGCTATAAATAACTTCGGCTAACAATTGCCTGTTGTGAGACTTGATACTTTGACAGCTATAAAGCTCGAGGGATGATTAAATCTCATTTAGATCAGCAAACATGGTTTCAATTGGTGTGTGTGTGTATGCGTGTGGTTGATAGAATCTCACCATAGACCTACTCATTTCCATACAGAGTACAAATAATAAAGCAGTAAAGGTGGTCTGAGGTCACATGTTGCATATTACCATAATAGGAAATAATTCTGTATATGGTGACGTAATGAATGAATAGCACAGCTGCAACGAGATGCTGTCACCTGCATCATCTGTATAGTGAGCCAAAGGTCTGTCAGCAACAACTGCAGCAACAAGATCAGAAGGTTATGTGTTATTTATAATGCCCGCTTGAAAGAAAAGAGACTCCACAATATAAGTGTACGATATACTTGGAAAGAGAGAGAACTGGTTGCTCTGTATTCAACCGTAAAGGCAAAACGTGTTGGGTGCTCTTGGAAAATGGGGGGAAAAATCAGGATGGACAGGAAGGCAATGCAGGCACTCCAAAAAACTAAAACAAGCAGCAACGAGGAAGGAAATACTGTATATTAAAAAGCCTTTATTGTAGTGGCTAAATCATTAAAAAAGCCAACATGTTTCGACCACTGTAGGTCTTCGTCAGGGCATTCAACAAAGACCTACTGTGGTCGAAACATATTGGCTTTTTTAATGATTTAGCCACTACAATAAAGGCTTTTTATTAAATTTCCTTCCTCGTTGCCGCTTGTTTTCGTTTTTTGGAGTGCCTGGATTGCCTTCTTGTACAATACTTGCTCACTCTCCCTCCCTCTTGGACACTGAGTCTTCCATAAACAATGCCGATGATGGTGTAAATGTGTTAACTTCTTTCTCAGGTTGCCTACTGGGACGTGTATGACGGATCTGCCATCAGAGAACTGGAGGGATCGCAGTCTGGGGCCATCAATGGCATGCACATCTCAGAGGACGGCAAACACTTTGTGACAGGTACGGTCCATCACACTGTCTGCTGCTTGTTCTATTGTTGCTGCTGTGCTCCTTTTTTAGTGATTTTCCTTTCAATATATAATTCAACTGACAATAAATGAGTCTTAATCTGCAAAATCTCTTGGGTACATGAGCACTCAATATACAGATACTCATCATTTTACCCTTGCATTGTGCATTGTGTTGATCCTGGCATTCTTGTGTTATTTTTGTGTTTTTTACTCTCAAATATAGTCGAGTGTGTTCTCATCTCTTCGTTGGAGCCTTCGTTTTCATCTCTTCTGACACTACAATGCACGCTCCGCTCAAACTTCTCTCAGGTTACTGACATGTTTTTCACCTGTTCATGACAGGTGGAGATGACAAGCTGGTGAAGGTGTGGGACTACATGGAAGGTGCAGTAACCCACATAGGAATCGCTCACAGCGGCAGCATCACCTGCGTCAAGGTCTGCTCCAACGACCGCACCTTAATCAGCACCAGCGCCGATGGGGCCATTCTCAGATGGAGATTCCCTCACCCCTCTTCCTCTTAATGTGATAAGTGGAGTGCTGGACTCTACATGTAGAAGCAACCGAACCTTTTAATCCAGTAACACCACACTCATACTCAAGATATTCTCCTTTAGTCTTTCCTTTTAGCAAATATTCCTATGAGAGTCCAACAATCTTGTATTAAAAATTGCAGAATAGGTTCAGACCAAAGGAAATAAATGTGATTTTGTTAAGCATCAATGGCTTTGTCAGATTGTTTCCTTTTCCAGTAGAGAAAGGATTATATATCCTGCATAAAGAAGTGAAAAAGATTACACTTCCTGAGCAGTGTATAGTCACTTAAGTGGTAATCTCCCACAGGAGCTGAATATAGGTGGGAATTCACAGAGCGACACTTTACATGAATTTAAAATTACACTTCAAGGCACAAGAACTTATTCTTCACATCAAAGTGTCTGCATTATGCTTCTTTAGACTTCTCGAGAACGGAATCAATGCCGTTCTACAGATCGCCGTAAATACAAGGCTATATTATACAGTACGTTACATTTTTCTCAGATATGATTCTTCTGTCTGGTACTGTAGAGACTTTCAATCTATCAGTCACTTTTATTTGAAGTGCAGAATCACCATGCAGTATGGTCCCAATACACTTTACAATTAGCACACAGCAAGCACATAAAATTATAAACATTAATAGTAAAACAACCACAGTAAAAACAGGGATGCTGCAATAAATATAAGGGGCAGAACACAGCAAGCAAATAAATAATACACCTTATAACATATGCTGTATACAGTATATAAACCATATATATAGAGATATTGCCACTCCGGTTGTCAGTTCAGTGGAGTGGGTGGATTCAAAGGTCTGGACCCAGGCAAGTAAAGACAAGGACGAGGCCCAGATTCTTGGCTGCTTAAGCACACGGCCGCCGTCAGCTAATCTATCAACAGCGATTCCCTGAAGTATTCGGGTTAAGACACAGCAGAAAGCCTTTCTGACTGTCTCTGATCCGAACCCACTCTCCTCACTATTGTTCAAAATGGCTAATCTAAATAATTCACAACTTACCCTTGCTTCCCCAAAAAAAGTAAAATGGCAAACCTGCAGTCAGCAAAAACATCCCTGGATCAGTAAAAAAAAAGAAGAAAAAAGGGCATCTCTGTCTTCCTCCCTGCTTATGAATACAGGACGATTGTGGGTCATTTTCTGTAAATAAATATATTTTGTTTATTTGTTACAACGATGCACCATGTGTCCTAACGATGCGGGAATAAAAGCATCAGGGAAAATATATTATATTATAATATTGGATGGGGCCCGGGCTATCTATTTCAATAAATCAGCACATCTGGCCCACTAAATTCAATCTTTAGTACTGGTGAGCTGTGAAATTAAGCTTCAGATGATTAGAATCTGAATATAGCACAAAAGACGCGGGATCCCCGTTGAAAATCAGATCTGCACGTAACGCATCCGACTCCGGACGAATGGTTCTGTAACATCCATTTCACTTACTTTGAGGAGCTTCCAGGGTGTACAGTAGCAGCAGCAGCATTAATGTGTGTGAAGGCAGCAGCCAGGCTATTTATAGGAGGCTCTATATGTGTCTGTAAATGCTGGTGTTATAGATAAAGTGTTCCAATAGCAACGTGAAGCAAACGCAGATGCTTGTACACATCTGTGGATAGTCTTTTTTAGCAGAAATAGAAAAAATACAATGTACTAGGGGTGTAAGAAAATGTGTTTTGTATGTTTTGTGATACTGTATTGATTCTCAAAAACATTTTTAATTAATCTCTTAAAGATGGCCCGCCGGTGGATCCAGCCGCTATTCTGTATTTCAGAGGTTGTGGCTGCATTCAAAAGTTAGAGTGAAGTTATTGACATCATATGAAACTAGAAAAACCTAATAAATCCATTAGTACCAATCATGTCATACTAGCTTGTCAGGAAGGAGCCTAAATAACGCTCCAAACTTGCGCAAAATTTTGGTGAGGAAAAACTGGCACGACCATTTTCAAAGGGGTTCCTTGACCTCTGACCTCAAGATATGTGAATGAAAATGGGTTCTATGGGTACCCACGAGTCTCCCCTTTACAGACATGCCCACTTTATGATAATCCCATGCAGTTTGGGGCAAAAACACATTTTGCAGTACAAATGTGTTATTTTTGCCGTTCTAAAATGGTGTATTTCTGGTGTTCTTTATACAATGACAGTTTTCCTAAAGTTAGATTTTAAAAAATCACAATATGCGCAGCTATATCGCAATATATTGAATTGTTATCCCTATATCATGACACGTATCGTATCGCCAGATTCTTGCCAATACACAGCCCTACTACGAACAGCAGCATAATCCTGTTACCCCAAAACACAGGACCCTACAATTCAAACATGTGGATACATTGGGAACTAGTTTATTATGTGGTCAATGAGAAGTTTTACTGTATTTAATGAGTCCATCCTCTGATGATAATGCACCACTAAAAGACTTTAAGTAGCTGATCTGTCTTCGAGGTTGGAAATACGGTCAGGTTGAAGTTCACAGATTCTTATTGTGGGATCATCCAGCGGTGTCTTCTTCGTCACCCTCTGTCTGAAGATGTTAAATCAGGTGATGTTGTAATTGGTCCTACAGGGGGCAGTTTAAGGCTACAGTGCTTGACACCTATTAAAGACAACTTCCTTGTTCCCTTGTGTAACAAGTAAGACATGTTTGTGCACCTTGCCAGTCCAGCAACAGTGTGTGAGAGACTGTGTGTGAAAAGGACTTTGCTGCTGCTCATTGTATGGACCTTTTCTATTGTGTGATCCAGCAGGTAAATTAAATTCCTGTCTGAGGGGCGGGCATTAGACAGGATCCTTCAAATAGAAACTTGTCAATTGACAGCCCTACTACGAACAGCAGCATAATCCTGTTACACCAAGACACAGGAGCCCTACAATTCATGCATGTGGATACATTGAGAACTACTTTATAGGTGGTCAATAAGAAGTTTTACTGTATTTAATGAGTCCATCCTCTGATGATAATGCACCACTAAAAGGCTCTCAGTAGCTGATTTGTCTTCGTTTTAGGCTTGAGCTTGGAAATAGGGTCAGGTTGAAGTTTACAGATTCATGCACCTACTGTAGGATCACCCTCTGAAGATGTTAAATCAGGTGATGTTGTAATTGGTCCTACAGGGGGCAGTTTAAGGCTACAGTGCTTGACACCTATTAAAGACAACAACTTCCTTGTTCCCTTGTGTAACAAGTAAGACATGTTTATGCTCCATTGCCAGTCCAGCAACAGTGTGTGTGAGACTTTGTGTGTGAAAAGGACTTTGCTGCTGCTCATTGTATCCTAAACAGCAAATTCCAGTATAGAATATGCATTTTCTGCAAAATAAACGATGGGACCTGTTGACTTTTTTTGTATTAAATGGAAGAGAAATGTGCCCTGATATAAAATTGACCATTGCTTGAAGTGAATATTTAGTAAAATTGATAAATACAGCCCATGGACATGACATGTACCCCTAATTATAGAATCACTATCCAGGTAAATTAAATTCACAGTCTGAGGGGGCGGGCATTAGACAGGATCCTCCAAATAGAAACTTGTCAATTGACAGGAGAGGAGGGAGGACAGGAGGACAGAGGGAATAGCGTGAAATCCAGAGCTCAGAGCCATCGATGAGGAAGTGTAATTGAACCTGCTCTCTGTGTGTGTGTGTGTGTGTGTGGAGAGAGAGGAGAAGCGTCTCATCTCTAGTACAGTAGAGTTCCTGGAGAGAGCGTCTCTCAGCAAAACGCGCGGACTGGTGACCACACCGTACTGGGAATTACCAGGATGTCAAGGGAATAATATCAGCAACAATGTGCCTTATTATTGGCACCGAGTGGTGAAGGTTTGTGGAGAGAAAAGGAGGAGGAAGAGGAGGAGGAGGAGGAGGTAGACAGCCTGGCAGACAGGTGCGACTCCACACAGCCGGTTTCATTTCCTCTCTTGTTAAAACGTTATCTAGAGCCATGGAGACCCGCAGCAAGGAAAACAACAAGGTAAGAAATGCCATGAAAGCCAAAAAACCAACGAAGCGCAAAGAGAAGAAGAAATACAAAACCGGGAGGTTCATGAGGAGGAAATCGCTGCTCTCTTTTGGGAATTTCATGGGAAGGATCCTGAAAACTTTGGGCACTTTGGCGCACTTTGGCGACGCGCAGGAGCCGCAGACGGACGCGGAGGACGACGACGGCGGATTCGCGCAAAGCGCTTCAAAGGGGGGGTTCAAAGACGAGCAGGTGACCGTGAAGAAGAGCTCCACGGTGTCTTTTTCTCACAGTGGTGGTGGCTCGGTGAAAGACAGGCTGTCGTGGTGCTACGGAGACAAGACGCCCGGAGTGCTGGGACTGAAGAACCACGGAAACACCTGTTTCATGAACGCCGTGGTTCAGTGCCTCAGCAACACAGACCTGCTGGCTGAGTACCTCGGTTTGGAGCAGTACAAGTCGGACCTGTGCAGCAGCAGCAGCAGCAGCAGCAGGAGGAGGCTGGTGATGAACGGAGACGTGAGAGGAGGTGAGGAGGAGCAGCAGAGCAACAGAGGAGAGGTGACCGAGCAGCTGGCGTCGCTGGTCCGAGGGCTGTGGACGCTGGAGTACACTCCACAGCTGTCTGTGGAGTTCAAGGTGAGGACACTGAGAGGCCACTGGGTGCTTCTCTAGGAGGTTGCCACTGGTTTGTTGTGTTGTTTTTGTTTACTTGTATGTCTTAAGTCAAGAGTGCCCAAACTTTTCCCTTGGAGGGCCAAAACTGGAACTCAATGGAGGGCCACGGGCCAAAATGAAACACCTACTGTATTGTTAAGATGCAAAAATGGTACTAGGATCCCAAGTTCCCATGTATACTGCATTCAAAAAACTGCATGTTTTCCCCTATACTGCATAGGATTATTATAAAGTGAGCATGTCTGTAAAGAGGAGACTCCTGGGTTCCCATAGAACACATTTTCAGTCACATATCTTGAGGTCAGAGGTCAAAGGGACACCTTGACAAATGGCCATGCCAGTTTTTCCCCCACCAAATTTAGTGTTAGCCTCCTTCCTGACACGCTAACATGACATGATTGGAAATAATGGAGTCCTTTAAGTTTTCTAGTTTCATATGATGCCACTATCTATCACTACCACTGGTTTGTTGTGTTGTTTTTGTTTACTTGTATGTCTTAAGTCAAGAGTGCCCAAACTTTTCCCTTGGAGGGCCAAAACTGGAACTCAATGGAGGGCCACGGGCCAAAATGAAACACCTATTGTATTGTTAAGATGCAAAAATGGTACTAGGATCCCAAGTTCCCATGTATACTGCATTCAAAAAACTGCATGTTTTCCCCTATACTGCATAGGATTATTATAAAGTGGGCATGTCTGTGAAGAGGAGACTCGTGGGTTCCCATAGAACACATTTTCAGTCACATATCTTGAGGTCAGAGGTCAAAGGGACACCTTGACAAATGGCCATGCCAGTTTTTCCCCCACCAAATTTAGTGTTAGCCTCCTTCCTGACACGCTAACATGACATGATTGGAAATAATGGAGTCCTTTAAGTTTTCTAGTTTCATATGATGCCACTATCTATCACTACCACTGGTTTGTTGTGTTGTTTTTGTTTACTTGTATGTCTTAAGTCAAGAGTGCCCAAACTTTTCCCTTGGAGGGCCAAAACTGGAACTCAATGGAGGGCCACGGGCCAAAATGAAACACCTATTGTATTGTTAAGATGCAAAAATGGTACTAGGATCCCAAGTTCCCATGTATACTGCATTCAAAAAACTGCATGTTTTCCCCTATACTGCATAGGATTATTATAAAGTGAGCATGTCTGTAAAGAGGAGACTCGTGGGTTCCCATAGAACACATTTTCAGTCACATATCTTGAGGTCAGAGGTCAAAGGCACACCTTGACAAATGGCCATGCCAGTTTTTCCCCCACCGAAGTTTAGCCCAACTTTAGAGTGTTAGCCTCTTTCCTGACGAGCTAACATGACATGATTGGAAATAATGGAGTCCTTTAAGTTTTCTAGTTTCATATGATGCCACTATCTATCACTACCACTGGTTTGTTGTGTTGTTTTTGTTTACTTGTGTGTCTTAATGTCTATTTACCTCAGTGGAAAGTAGTTGAAAGTGATGGTTCCTTCCTTCCAGACATGCCATTGTAGAATAGAATAGAAAGCTTTATTGTCATTATTGTATTAAATACAACGAGATTCACAGTTGCCACTTCTGGTCAGTGCTTTAAAAACAAATACTTGACAAGACGAGGCAGATAAAACATGTAACAGGTAAAACACACATAGTTATAAAGTAAATAAAATAGGTAAAGTGGATGTAATAAATACATATAAACAGAAGTGTTACACTAGAAGTATAAAATATAAAAATAGATGTAATGTAAACAGAGGTAATTGCACTTGTAAAATAGGTAGAGTAGATGTAATAAATAAAACGTAAACAAAGTTGCACTTGAGGTGTATATTGCATCAAGGATATATTGCACAGATAAATGTATTCACACTCAGTGTATTAATATTGTGGAAATTACTACTTTATAGAGAGAGATGCTCATTTTGTCTTTCTAACAAATTTCCAATATTATTTTCTTGGTAACTTATATTTACACAAATACCAGTTATGTTTTGGTAAATGTTTTTACTTGGACATTTTCCAGTTTATTCAGCCAAGTGGATAAAGCATGTGGAAATTACTACAATGACTTTATAGAGAGAGATGCTTATTTTGTCTTTCTAACAAATTTCCAATATTATTTTCTTGGGAACTTTTTCCAGTTTATTCAGCCAAGTGGATTAAAAGCATTTCTACCTGATCAAAGCATGCAAGGGCCCCATGACCCCCAGGGGCCTCCAACCCCCCCAAGTTAAACCGTGGGTCAATTGGTTTGGGATTCTTTTATTAACTGCACATTTGTCTGGGAATGTGCTCCACTACAGCACAATAAAACCCAATATCACAGGGCCTTTTAAATCAAATTACAAACTAACTGACACGCAGCAAACCTGCGACCAGATCTAGCACATAGAGGAGGTCTCTGGGCAAAATATAATGAAGCTGCCTTGAGTTGCTGTGTGTTCTGCACTCAATGGGTACTCGGAGAAGACACACACACATTGCACACAGAGAGAGAGAGAGGGGGTCAGTGGGGGTTCAACAGGAAATGTGTGCCCCATGAGGGCCCCCCTGTGAGCCACTCATGCAATAAAGAGATGTCATTATCTTCAGGTTAGATTACTTATGCACATTCTTCCCATGGAATCTCCCCAGTTACTCGCCAAACATTTGCTTCAAAACACCGTCATAAGAGCTTTTGTGCATCCTGTGCTCCCGGCTACTACTCAGCAGCCAGCCTAAAAGCACAGCAGGCATATGTCAAGAGGATTTTGTGGGATTTGTAAGAGGTATTGCCAGCTATCACAGTCTATATTGGTAAAGCTAATATTTGAATGAACATGTCAGGTGAGCACTTGATTGAATGTGGTTTGAAGGGCAACAGTGTGTGTCCCGTTTCTGGGAATAAAGACGCACAGGTTGTGTGTGAGTGTTTCAGGTGTTTCCACGTGAAGCAGTGACAATAAAATAGGGATGCAACGATCCAACTTTTTCAGTCCCGATACTGATAGCGATACCGAGTACCGATCCGATACCAGTGTTTCATTAATAAGCTGTATACCTCACTGTGTGGAAGTGATCATTCTTTCATGTGTAAGGCAACATCTTGACTTAAACATCGCTTTCCTAACTTTTGTAAAACTAAATTTAACAAATAAATATAGATATAATTTTACTGAATTATTTACTATAAAATAACAAATCATACACCAGTAACTTGGTAAAAAAAAAATCTTCAAAATTAACAAGAATTCTTTTTTAATGCAGCAACAAATTGGTCAAAACTGAAAAAGGAATTACAATTTCCAGTCAATACTGTAGTATATAAACATAAAACCGAATTGAATAGATCAGCCACATTGTCACTGATACCTGATCCAGCTATTAGAATCAGTATCGGCCCGACATCCGATCCAGTATCGGTGCATCCCTTCAATAAAAACACCACTTTGCCTTCCGGTTTCAACATTTTATTATTGTTTGTCAAACGAGTGGTAGTTTTGTGTGTGCAATGTGGTTACTGATTACACACAGGCTGCAGTGTCCCCACCTGACTCACCTGCCCTACAATCCAGCACTTCAGGTGGCTTGTCTGCATTCCTCAGCTGTCATGTGGAGCGCGGAGGAGTCGAGCATTCCTGTCTTATTTACACAAACTGTAAAATGCGTGATAGGAATGGCATGTGATAGGAGTTACGACATTGTCTGACAAAATGTAAGGATATTAAAACGGATATAAGATCAACAAGTGGTCACGCACGTACACAGACAGAAGGCTTCCTTGCTGTCGCAGTCACTCACGGCTGTTGTGAGCCAGGGCTGCAGGGTTCCCTCTGGGCTCACTGGATGACAGTCAACCAGTATAGGCTTACTGAGTGGTAACTGCTCCGTTGCATCAACAGACAGCCTGGGGGAAGTTGTAGGGGAGTGGGTGTGCAACACAAAAACACAGGGGAGACCGTATGAGAGGGATTTAATTTATAATGGAAAGGTTTGATGTACATGACAGTGACTTTGGATGTATCTTTGTTCCTCATCCACAACCACGACTTAGTAAAACATTAATAACATGTAGAAGAGAGAGAGAGAGAGCGCAGTGAGTTCCTAAGTTCTTAGGGAAAGGTAGTGATTAACAAAGTAGAAGATGCTGTTTTGATGTGAAAAATTCAAGGAGTCATGATGTTATATGGATCATTAATGCTGAGCACCTGCATGCATGTATGATCTAAAGGGCAGATTTTAAACTCTTGTCACGGGCAGCTTCACCAACGTGAGCCACTGTAGACTATTAATATAGGCTAATAAAGAGTTAACATGAAAAACATGAAGTAATGCAAGGTCTTAAAGGGTATTTAGGTATGGATTAAAAGACCTTAAATATAGAACTCAGGATTTATATTCAATAAAATTACCTCTTTTCAAGTGACTCCTGGATTCAACCACATGTGTGCCACATGATGAGATTAATTCCTCTTGATGCAGGACACTAGTTTTGCACACAGTACCAAATATAAAAACGTATAGGTTGACTTAATGATATCATGTTTAACTCTGGTCCAAACCTTGGCAGTATGTTGTCTCTTACTTTACAGGTGATCAAATTATCTCAGAATGTGTTAGGGTTTGTACGTTCATGAAAAACCTGGACAAGTAATTGAATATGAAAATATCAATTTCCATGCCTGGAGAATAATATAATTATAATATATAATATATATATATATATATATATATATATAATATATATATATATATATATATATATATATATATATATATATATATATATATATGTTATAATAATGTAAATCCCAAAATAGACCATGAAATAAGGAATAATCCCACAATTTATATTCAACATTATCTATTATGACTTATTCTCAGATGGATGTCGCTGTTTATTGTGTGTAGAGGTGCATGTGTGTACAGTAGTGCGGCAGCGGCGCTGTCCCGGGCACTGAAACGCGGGAGATGGAGACAGACAGTATAACATGTCAGCCTGCTGCGTTGCGCTGCGAAGCTTTGAATACCTTCAAATATTTCTCTCCGAAGCTTCGAAGCCAATAAAAAAGTGGTATTTAGGACATCCCTAGTGTGTGTCATTTAAGCCCTTTGTAGCAAAATGAGTTAAAAATAGTGAATGTGCTGCTCTGTTATTAAATAGAGGTAGTCACTCTTCCCTCTATTTTGTTCTAATACCTCTCATCATAGAGGGCTGTAATAAAAAAAAATCCATGTCCTTCACTCCCCTTTTCTGTTTTCCCTCCTCGCCCCATCGAATCGACGCGGTGATTTGTGTCTGTCTGCTCATCCCAGGGTGAAGCAGGCGAGAGGATATTTACTGTAGCAAGTGCATTCAGCCTGGAAAAGGAGGAAGGCCCCCCTGCTGAGACGCCTCCAATTGTGTGCACTCAGAGGGAGAGAGAGAGAAATAGTGGGAGGGAGAGACATCGCTGGTAAACAAAACTATATCGTCCCTCCTGTGATCCTCATAAGACCCCCCTGGGCTGTAATAGGAAAAAGGGACAGACAACTTTGACAGCTGATGGTTATTACCAAATCTCTCCACACTTAAAGAGAGGCACTGGCCTGCGAGTGAAAGTGGAAAGAGAAACCTTTGCAGTACTTTTTCCCACTTCTTTGTTTTGGGATCCGTATTAGAAGTGAGTAGGAGTCACAAGTCTTTCAGTACTGAAGATAGCAGAATGACCTCAGGCTTCACAGCAGGGAGGCAACATTTAAATGTTGGGTGCATCTTCTCCAAAAGTTTGACTTGGAGCTTGAAAATAAGTTTTGTTTTGCTTTCTTGGCCTTTGACAAACCAAATGCAGTATGTGTGTCTGTTATGATTCAGATTCATGTTTAGTTTATCTACACCCTCATGTTTTAAATCCAAAGTGGTAAACACTACACATCCAGTAAAGTATGGAAACACTTTGGGTTTCACACATTGACAGGAAAAGCAGAGCTAGACATCATGGCTAAAGCTGCCTACTAACTCTGTCATGGACAGGTAACGTTATCGTATTGCGGTAACGTGCGGTCAAGCCAGCCGTCACTCGCATCTCCGTGGTCAAATCAGCCGACGCTATAACTGTAGAGCACCCATATACTGACATTTATGCTGACCTGATGGAGCTGACCATGGATGTATGAAGAGAACGGAGCTGACGGCAGGGCTAGCGACGGACTTGGCAAAGTTAGCAGAAGTATACACGTGTGACTACGTCCGGTTTTCAAAATAAGGTGTTAAACAAAGGGAACTGTATATACAAAATACATACATGGAAATAAGATTGATTGGATTATATTCACCAGAAGTATAAAACATTACATGTCCCTTATAAATTAAAAAGAAAATACCACTAATTTGTGAGGGAAATGTGTTTATTCTTTGATTTTTAGGTTGCTGGAAAAAATGTAATATGGCTGACAATAACTCATAGATATGACTTCAGGATATCTCTGACTACATACATGCTGTATATCAAACATTTTTACTGTATTAATTTAGAGATTTTCCAAAATAAAAGTCCCTAGAAGTGTATGATTCAACTTTTTCTAGTGTTAAACAAGTTAACAAAAACCACAATAAATTGTAATATTAAATTGCAATTCTTGTAAAATCGCAATATATATCGAATCGGCACCCAAGTACCGTGATAGTATCGAATCGGGAGATAGGTGTATCATCCCAGCCCTTTTATCTACTGTGTAATATAGTTTTTGGTCCAAAATCTTAGTACATTTCAGGGTGTTAAAAGTGTAATTGTGTGATTCTGATTCACTAGACTGGTGGTCGTGTTTTATAAAAAGTGAGTCTTTTAAGTTCAGAAGAATTTATTCCTCACTGGACAGTATAAATGATGAGATAAAAGAAGGTTGTCATGGGAGTCATTGTTAGAAGTTTCAAACCTCCACAAACTCAGTAGATTCCTAAAAGTCCTACACTTTGACTCTGACAGATATGAAGTGTGCTACCAAATGCAGCTACGCTTATAAATGACAGTGATCAGCCTAATGGAAGTGCTGCATTTAAAGGTCAAAATGTCCAACTCTGCCATAACTGCTTCACTACACACTTGACATTGATGAAATGTGGAGGGATGAAGCGTCCTTTTATTGGTCGCTCCAAAAGTTGTCTACATCAATTTAACTTGATGACAGAGTGAGCTCATTCTTCTTACCGCGTTACAACTCATGACCTAAAGGACGTAACAACACAGTAACTATTTTCAGAAGTTGTAGCGTACGAGCCCGGATTCATCTTTTTTTTTTTTTTTTACGCTTGACAGGATGCAGCACCGTGAGGCCAGGGGAGCTCAGGCGGGAAGATGAAGCCTGGTGTTTTTAAGTAGTCTTGTTTGTTCTGGTAGTGCAGGCAGTGTGTGACAGTGAGGCAGGGCAGCGAGACTGATGCTTTGTTTGTCTTTTCTTGTCTCTGCTCTCCTTCAAGGACCACTCTCATTCTCACTCTCAGTGCTGAGGATGTATACAGGGTTTGTAGAAACACACGCATCGCTGTGGGGATATGCACCACCTGGACTCTGTGCTGAATGTATGCAGCAGGACCGCCTCTCATTTCAGTTTTGATTGCTGCAGTTTTCAGTGAAGCAGATGGGGGAGAGGGGTGGGGGGACTGTTTTGGAGACTTTAGCAGCGTGTGGCGAGAAGATTTTCTGTTTTTAAGCACACAATAGATATAATAATCGGTGTATTTTATATTTGGCCACAGACATACAGTGGGATCTCAGCTGCTGAAAGAAGTAGTAATCCTTCAACCACTTCATCTCACACTTATAAAACATGAGCTAGACCACTTACAAGTACTGTAACAGAGCCACCATATGCTGTTTGGAAGCAGCATGCATTCCCACGATTCAGTGAGCCGCACTCCATTATACCTACACGCCGCTGTGACAAAAGGCAATAAAGAAACACAAGGAAAAAGTGTATCTGTGTAAGCACTACAATGTGAGAACATTTTACGCCAGCTTTATTATCCCTCCCGTGATTTATGTACCAAGCCTGAACGACACGGTGTAGGAAGCCATGGGAATAAATCAATCTTTAGTATTATAGGATGTGATACTGTGATCACCGAATCATGGAGTCTGGGACGGCTTTCCTACTTTATCTCGGTGATGGTGGAAGCATATGGAAAATGGAAATGGCATATATGTTCACAGCGCTCTTTATAGTGTGACAGATACAGCTTCCCCTTCCTAGTCTCTCAGTTGTGCACACAGTAGCGTATTTACAGCCTCAGCTGTGAATCCGCCGAGTATCAATTTCTCAGTCTCAGCAGAGCCCAGGGAGCCTTCCCCGGGCTGTAAACCATTCACAGGCGATTATTTCCATCGCATCTCATCCCGTCTTATTTCTTACTGATCGCCTGTAAATCCCACGCCGGGGACATCTGCAGACACGCAGGCTTTGTTCGGTCTTGACTCACTGGCACCTTTATCGAAGGATTCCCGAGCTTCTCGGCGTGGCGGAGGGAATATAGGTCTGATTGCGAGATGTGGCGTTTAGATTTGTCATCAAAACATACCTGCCTGTTCTCTATTATTGTTCTGGAGGTGAATCCAGTGTGGCCTAGGATGGCACAGGAAGTAAGCAGGCTGAGGTAGTTTAGATTTTGGAGGAAGAGGAGGCAGGGAAGGACAGGTGCTACGCTGCTAAAAGAGGCTCATCTGTGTGTGTTGGCCGGAGCTCAGCTGGGACTGATTAGTGGAGGGAATGAGAGAGGAAAGAAAAAGAGAGGTAATAGAAAGAGAGGAGAGTTTGTGTGTGTGTGTGAGGCAGAAAAAGGATAGATGAAACACAGCATGGGGGGAGAGAGAAGTGGAGACTATAAGTGATGACCGTCCTGCGTCCAGAGGTGAGCCGGCAACACCAGGCTGCTGAAAAATGAAACAGCAAATGGAGCAGCCAGTAATGACAGATTCTATCCAGCCTCATTCCAGCTACACCTGTGGGGGTGATGGTTAGTGTGTGTGGGTAAAAGAAGTATGTGCAGTTCCTCTTAAGGTTATGCCCCATCATAATTTGTCAGTATCATTCTCCGTCTGTCACAGAGAAATCCATCCAGGTCCTGTTTGGCAGGCCGGACCACGACGAGGTGCGGTGGTGTAAATGGGTTTTCTTTTTAGGGAAAGAGAGAAGAGGGACATTTGCTTGATGTATGTTTAGAGTACATTCCCGGCCTGCCAGCACTCTGATCCGTCATTGTTTACAGAGTAGGAAGATGGATGTTGGGAGGGCATGAAGGGGGGTAATGGTGTGAGGTGAAGCACGGGTAGCAGGACGGGACACTAAAGTAGACATCTGGGTGAGTGGAAGCAGGGGATGTTGCCAGAGTGCAGCCCTATCTGAGCTGACCGCTGGGAGGTCGCGACCCCTGCTGTGGAGGCCGCATGTGGTTTATGGCTGTCTTTTGTCAGTCTGTTATCTTTCTTGTAATGCTTTCTTCTTCTTTGTTTGTAGAAAAAGCTGATTGTTTTGTTCATTTTGCTAAGACAGAAAATCAAATAAATAGACCTAACAGCGCTGTTCCACATGCTCTGATCTAACGAAACAGGACTCGGTCAAAACCGAGTATATGGCTGGGCCGTGTACGGTCAGTCTGTGAATTTTGTCATGTCTTTAATGTTAAATCCGGCGGTATATGTCCAGCAGGTCCGGCGAGGACACTAGGGGACGCGCTGCTCCTCTCAACTGGCCGTTCAAGTGGTGACGTACCCTCTCGTGGAATGCACCTGATTGGTCCCTGGTTTTATGCTTACCGTTTCGAACAGGAAATAACATGGCGACCTGCTCGTAAACTTTCTGTTATTCCGTCTAAACAATCCATCAAAATCTACTTCTGAAAACATTATATGTTAAGATCACCTAGTTTGACAGCTTGGTCCAAGTTTTGTGAGCCGGACGTGTTGCGCTGGACGGGCTCATGTGCATAAAGGACCGTTCCCGGCTTTTTCATTTTGAAAGAGCAACAGCCAAAGAGGAAACTTCAACACTCCACTCGTGTAACTTCATCACTCACTCACTCAGTGACAGAGATTTGCTTTTGTAGGGCTGGCCCTCTGCGGTCCAGCCAAAAAAAACAAAACTGAATGAAATCAATAAATGAAACAAAGCCAAAGTGAATTAAGAGAAATGCAGCTTGAGTCCACCACATCGGGTCAGGCTCAATCAGGTGTGGGCTGAGAATCGGATCCTTGGTCTAGACTGATCAATAGCTCTTACAAAAAAACTCCCTCAAGTTGACCCTTAACGCCCACCTTTATCCTCTCTTTGACTAGCTCTGAAGTGTTTGCTCAACAAACACTTGAGATCCCGCCAGAGCTGTGCTTAGGTCAGCTTTGAATACTGCTAGTGTTTACAGAAGGAACTCGCCATTTCCACTAACCTGCAATTTTGTTTCTTTGTCTCTCTCCACACTTCTTCGCCATCGCATTACTCTTATTTTCCTCTTCCTTTCATTTCTCCCTTTACAAGAATTCAATTAAATAAGACGTGATGCTTGGGAATACAACGTTGCCACTTTGCCAAATCTTTTTAAGTGCCTTTGAGGCTGTGTGGCACATGTCGCCAGAGATGCTCCGAGAGACAGCGCTGTAAACAGAAATCAAAAAGATGAGCGAAATTATCATCCCCAGCTTTGACACACACATGTACACACACAGTCAAACATGATGAGGCCAGTGGAAGGGTCATCCCCTCATCTTAATGAAGTCATAACCTCTTGATGTCATCAGGTTTCTGACTCACCGTAACCTTGGAAACTGTCATTGCCTTAGTATTTTCGCCACTCTTATTTTGTCGGTAGCCGCGCTACCTCCGTTTTCCCACTTTTCATCTCCGGGCAAGCCACAACAGCGCCGTCCTTTTTTTGTGAGACAGAAAAACACTTGCAGGTCTGTTGAAACTCCGCCAGCGTCCCTCCCTCACTCCACCGCTCCCTCTCTCCATCTGTCCCTCATCCCTCCATCCCCTGTCAGAGCTTCCTCGTAGGGATGAAGCTCATTAGCGGGCTGTCTCCGTCAGGTAGAGGGGGGCCCTCCATCCCGTGTTTATATTTAGATACTGCGATACTGCAGGTAGAATGTGGTGATTTTTAATGAGGTGTGGAGCTGAGAATGGATCCTGTCAGTCACACACAGGGAAGGAGAGCGACGGAGAGAAGTAGCCACCCAGTGTAGTGTTAACGCTGTCGTTAGTTTTCTCCGTCTGACTCATAAAGTCACAACTCCTTCCTCGTAATTGAATTAGACAGTCTGCTGTTTTTTTTCGAGTAACACCTGTCAGGGTTTCGGATGTCCTCTGCGTGACTCATCGTTTGATATGCAGTGTATGAATGTGTTTAGAGAACAACTTCCTAAAATATCATTGGGCACCGCAAAAGGATACACATAAGGATTGACGCGTGTGATTTTGTTTATACTGATGCTACTTGCTGCCAAAAATAGCAATCAGAGTACATCATTTAACCAACCACAGTCTTAAAATCTTGGGGAAAAAAATAGAATGAAGTAGTTTCACTTGCTTTCAATGCAAAGAGTTAGGGGTGCAACGGATCACAAAACTCACGGTTCGGATCGGATCACGGTTTTGAGTCACGGATCGTATCAGCAGAAAAAAAAAGGAGCAAATATAACTTTTAGTGATGCTCCGA
The DNA here is from genome assembly GCF_015220745.1 of Sebastes umbrosus. NCBI lineage: Eukaryota > Metazoa > Chordata > Actinopteri > Perciformes > Sebastidae > Sebastes > Sebastes umbrosus. The sequence goes on from NC_051271.1 coordinate 8,439,830, forward strand.
TCACGTTTTTTTGCTGCAGATACAGATTGACGATCGCCGAAGAGCCATACCGACCGATACAGATCATTTTTATTGTTGTTTTTTTAATTTAAATGTTACCCTTTTACTTTGTTATAGTCATCTATAGTGGTTATTTACATAAATACACAATTTAAATGATTAATAAATTAAAGATTGTATTTCTATTGACAAAATTTTTTCGCAACAGTCCAACACTCATCTTTACTGAATAGAGCCTGAATGCACCATGATGTAACTCAATGGAGCCTCCATACGCTAGCTGTTCCGATGCTGCCAACGTGAACTAGCTTGCCTCCTGTTGACGATATCAACACAGATATGTTGTTCACAATGTAGCATTTTCAGGGATCGTGACTAGAAAGCTTTAATGCTGAACTCCTGATCGCATATTTTTACAATATCGTCTGATAACGAGCAGCAGTAAAACTTTATTTCACACTATGATGGTTAAACTGTATAATCCGCGGTTCACACGTGTGCCGAACTGTGACTCAACTACAGTCTGTTCCTCCAATACTAAGAGTTTGTGCTGGATGTTAATTTTAGTGATGTGTTTCAGGATGCCGTCCTGGATACTCTCACAATAAGTGAAACTCTACCCCGCAGCCAGTCATCAGCTTTTCATTGTGAAATTTGGCAGAAGAGTTGCAATATCGTTTGAAATTGAAGTGATGGTTCTGTGTAATTATATAATTGACTTTAATAATGACATTGTGGTTTCTTTCACTCTTTCTTTGAACACACACAAAGGTAAACACAACATACCTCTCGAAACAAGTGGTTCAGCTTTGTTAATTTGCAGAAATAAAACCTTAAAAACACAAGTATGCATATGTAAATTTGCCAGATAATTGAATGTATATGATGGGTAAAATCAGATAATTGCTTTAGTCTTTTTTGCTTTAAATTCAAGCAAATATGCCAAACATTTGCTAGAGGATTTGATGCTTTTATTTGTCATACATGATGGGAAGTTTAAAATCGATTAACCGAGAAAATAATGGTTAGTTGCAGCCCTATCTGAAAATGCAGTGAATATTGTTTTTATGGGGGATGGCTTGATTTTCTGCATGCATCTTCCGAAGTGTGATGCATGTACAGTAATGAAGTGTGCTCTTCTCTGCCTTTTCAAAAAGTTCCCATTTTTCCAGAGTGCAACGTCCAAAGAGAATTGTGAATGACTTTATTACATGATCTTATCATAGCCTGGCAGATGTTCTTAAATGAGTCTGCATTAAGTGATGATAAGAGAGAGAAATGTCCTTGCTTTTTTCCCGTCTCTCTCTCCCGAGTGCTCCAAGCAGAACAAGCTCTAACTTACAAATAATGAGTTCCTGTGTTCCATGTGATCGTGGCCTCATTTTGTCAGGAAAGATGTCAGTATTTAAAGACTTAAAATCGCCCCAAAATATTAATTATGATGTTTCTCCTCTCCTCAGAGCATAGTGGCCAAGTACAGCTCTCAGTTTCGGGGAAACTCTCAGCATGATGCCCTCGAGTTCCTCCTCTGGCTTTTGGACAGAGTTCATGAAGATAATAATCACAACCCCAACAACAACACTAACAGCAGCAGCAGCAGTAGCAAGACCAAAGCCAACGCCAAGGTGAGTCCTCATCATCAACCAGCAGCCGCCGTTGCCTCGACGTGGCTGAAAATGCTATATGTGAAATGTGTTACTTACAGTGCAGGTACTGCTTCTGTTGCTAGCTTGTTTTGATATTTCAATACCATTTCGTAATGAAACCTGGCCTGATCTTCATGTTAGGGGTTGTAGCTGCTTGAGTCCAGATCACATGTATTATTCTTCCTATGTCTCACACACACACAGCTCCTGCGTCTTTGTATCACTTACTTCGTGCACAGGTCTTTTTTTTTCCGGAGCTAATTTTGTTGACGACTTGACAAACTTTAATTAATTTATGAGCCCACCAGAAGGACTAGGTGAATACATTATAGTTTTTAATTAAATGAGATAACTGCATTGCATTATGTGTAATAGTGGAGTCATAAACCGCAGTGTTACCAAAGTAATAACCCACCTATAGTCATCAGCAGTACTAAAACTTCTCAGCTGAGGTGTTGGCTTCAAGATGACCATCGTAACACTCTCTTGTTAGTGTTTTTCAGCTTAATTTCGGAAGGTAAAAAAGTATGTTCCTTGTCTGCTAACAACATCCAACTTCCTACTTATGTTGGCTGTCCCCTAAAGCCGGTTTATACACGTCAAGGATTACATCATCACATACTGTGCGTAAAGCTTGAAGGCTCCGCACCTCTGAATTTTTGTTACTAGACGCCCGCTGCGGACTTTTCAGACATGACTACCACAATAAGATAAAAACAAATAATTTAAATTAAGAAGTAAAATAATGAATAGAAAGACGGCAAATTTGTCGTTGTAATTTACCTTAGTCCAACACTCATCTTTACTGAATAGAGCCTGAACGCACCATAATGTAATTGGAGCCTCCGTACGTTAGCTGCTCCGATGCTGCCAACGTGAACTAGCTTGCCTCCTGCCAATTTCAACAAGAATTTGTTGTTCACGACAAACTTTTCGGAAATGAATGCCACAATAAGATAAAAGCAAATAACTTAAATTAAGAAGTAAAATAATGAAATAGAAAGACGGCAAATTTGATTTTAAATGCTTTAAAAGCAGGAGGTCTCCATTTTGCCAGCCAAATAAAATTGTTTACCGGATATTAAACCTTTCACCCTTTGTTTCATTATAATACATTTAATGCTTTTTCTTTGCAAGGAGTGTGTAAAGGTGATAAATTATGTCCATGAATATGACATGAATTTACAGTTAATTACAAGTCCTCCTCGGCATTGAGGAGTTTGATTTATGGTGTTTTGCCGGTCAAACACAAAATCTTTTGTTTGTATGCCTTCTGGCGTTTCGGACAATACTGCAAAGAACAACGCTTTGAGCATGAATGTCTTTGTGCGTGCACGTTGTGTGTGCGCTATCTGTGGAGGTCCGTGCTACGGTGCCTCTCGCGAGCACAAACAAAGCTTAATGAGCAAAGATTTTGCTGCCCCACACAAGTTTGCGAGAACAGAGGCACCCTGCCCCCCGGTCCGAGCCGAGTCAGTGCTGACTGTCATTCCTGCTGCTCATTAAATGTAAGCAGGTCACAGACACAATTTGACCGAATCCTTGAGCCGTCCCAGACATCCCAGTCACCTCCAACACGGCTTGGTTTTCTTTGCGAGATATATAAAGAGGACTTCTAAGAGCTACGATGAGCTGTAGCCAATAAGAAGAGGAATATGTTTGATATTCTTCTTGGTTGAATCTTCCCTCCCAGTCTGTTCTCCAGATTCAGTTTGATGTCCGTCTTTTTCTTTATTGCACAAATGATTTCACAGGCAGCAAAAACAGAAATCTGCTGCTCCGTCTGGCCCATTCACGTTTCATGAAAAGCCGTCACATTTGATCCAAGTTCAGATGCAGATTCATGTTGCATGTAACAATGACGCCATTATTTAATTGGATCAGTGCATCAGTTTGGGACACAGTCGTATGATGTGCTTCAAAATGATGCCAACCTTATTATCTAAAGCTCACTATGGCAGATGCCATCATTGATCCACTCTATGGCCATCCTCCTGTGAAATGATGACAACAGCACTACATTGTCTGTTTAATTCTAGTCAAAGAAATCACTTCACTCCTGTTAACAAAACAGAATTTTGTCTTTTCAATACCAGTAAACCCCCACAGATCCCAGAATGGAGCTCCCAAGTGGAGCTGGTTCTGTGAAGAGTCATCGTTGCAGCGCTCTGAGTGTGATTCCTCCACCTGCAGTTTAGTTGAAACGGATTGAGCCTTGGTCTGAAATGATCCTTTGTGTGCAGTGACTCTTTTCCTGTGAGATGTAAAAGGAGAAGCTGTTGAAGTGGCAGGCGTCTGTACCCTGTCTCTCTCTCGCTCTCTCTCTCTGTGTTTTTGTCTCTGATGTGGGACGATCACCTCGCAACCTTGCACTTGGAAAGGAGCTGGGAATGAAGGGCAGACACATCATGACTGAGCTGATGTTTTTTTTATCAGAATTGCCAAGCACCAAAAGCCAGTCAAATTTGTCTTTGGTGTGTAAATTTATTGGATTGGACTGAAGTGCACTTGACGGAATAAACGGAAACAAATACACATTAATACAACCACAATACATAACAGAAGATAGAAGTCTTTTTTTGTCCTGTTCTTGTATTTTGTTCCCTCTGTTTCCATCATATGCTTACTGGCTGCAACTTGCAGTTCAGAAAAGTGAAGCCAATGCTGAAGTGCCTCAAACTTGCATTCTTTCTAACAGCCAGCAGGGGGCGACTCCTCTGGTTGCAAAAATAAGTCTGTTTGTATAGAAGTCTATGAGAAAATGACCCTACTTCTCACTTGATTTATTACATCAGTAAACATTGTAAACATGAGTTTATGATCTCAATCGCTTCTTCAGTACAGCATGATGTTCATTTGATAAATTATGGTCCCATTTAGAGTCAAATAGACCATATAGCAGGGTTTGCTTTAGGGCGTGGCTACCTTGTGATAGACAGGTCACTACCACGGCATTGTCTGGTCTGGGAGTTGTCCGTGTTTTCGTTTTACAACTTTAACCCTTTCACAGTGTGTTTTCAGTTCATGAAAGTTAATTATAACCTTTTTGGTCGTCTAAAAATGTCTTATTCAACTTTCGGTTGTACTTAGCTCCACCCTCACCGTGTTCCAAAAAAACAACATGGCAACAGCCAAAAACCAAGTCGGCGACGGCCAAAGTGCCGAACTCAAGGCTTCAAAACAGCAGTCCACAAACCAATGGGTGACATCACGGTGACTACGTCCACTTTTAATACACAGTCTATGATTCTACCAACGCAAAAACGCAATGGCCCTCTCCAGAGCCAGTTGGAGCAGAGCCAGCGTGTAGAGTGTATATGTATTTGGGAATTGAGTGGTGAAGCATGAGAGAGAGAGTGGCAATTACAGGAGCAACTAACTTTATTTTTGCTTTCACTTATTATTGTTGGCAGATACATGACTACCAGCTCAGAAAAAAGTGACTCTAAAAATATGAGATATTGACCACATTATATTAGAGCATGTTAATCTATATATTATTTTAGTGTATCTGATCATGTGCCAAGCTCCATTAGCGATTATTGCAATAGGGAAGGAGTAGTAGGAGTAGTTACACACATTTGATTTCTTGGACCTTTCCATTGCTCTGTGGCTGTTAAACATTCATATACAGTATAGTAGATTATGTAATTGAATGTGTAGCTCTACGAGTGTGTTTGTGTGCACATTACAAAGACATAATATGATCATCACCCTCTGTGACAAACCCCTTGTGATTAATTACATTTGCCCAGTATCATCCTGTTTCTCCCTGTTGGCCTTGAGTTTGGCGTCAGCGTTCCTGGTTCTGCCTCCGCTCCGGGCCTCGCTACGCTGCCAGCTGACGACCTCCAATCCCGTCAGTAAATGAATACTGTTATGAGCTGAACTGTCGCCGCGCTGCCACCCAATGCCCAGCTCCCCCTCTCTGACAGCAGCGCTAATAGAGGCAGCCTTTATGCCACATAAACAGCTTACGGCCGCGGCTCTCATTAGGCTGCCTGTGAATCATGGTATCATAAAGCCGGCTTCCCTCAGCTGCTGCTGCTGCTGCTGTGAGGCAGAGAAGAATGAAATCACTGTTTTTTCACGCCAAGAGGGAACATGTCTGATTTTCTAAAATGAAATGCTCGTCCTCCTTCCCGTAAATTGATTTCATTCATGTAGCACTGTGCGCTCATGCTTATACTGCTGATGTAATGTGAAAACCTTGGAACTTGGAGATTACATGCTCAAAACATCTCCCACAACAGCTGGTTTAAAAACATAAACACACATAAACTAACATGCACATAAGACATTTACACACTTTAAACTGGCTTAGTCTCCAGTGTGGTTCCATACACTTCATTAATAAACCATAGAAGTACATTAGATTACACTGAACAATCACCAAATAAAAGTTAAGTGTTAGTCTAACCTCTCCATCCATGTGCATGTTTCCTCTCTTGTGTACTCTTTCTATTTCTTTCTCTGTCTCCCTTACACTCTCTCTCTCGTCCTTTCTTTCTTGTTTCTTTCAAAGCCACACACAGTTCGACCTGTGTCCAACATAGATTAGGGATGGATCATGATTTTCGATTTTTGGTATAGTCATTAAATAAAAAAAATGAATAGTTTATGCTACTATCGTCTTGTCTTAAAAGTATATATATTTAACCGTCCCAGGCGCCGCCTGGTAGTAACATTACTAAAACGGTAAAACATGTGTGGCACGTTCAGTTTGTCTCTTTTCCGTTGGCCTAGGTGTGTGTGCATACGCGTTATTAAACCTCCTTCGTGACAAGCTAGTGTGACATGGTTGGTACCAATGGATTCCTTAGGTTTTCTAGTTTCATATGATGCCAGGATCTTCTAGCCTTAAAACTTAACATGCTACCACCTCCAAAAGATCGAGTGCATTAAAAAATATGTGGCGTTAAAACGATTTTGCGTTAACGCGCTATTATCACGTTAACTTTGAAAGCCCTAATTGCAAAGTTTAGCTACAGAAACCTCTTGAAAATTAAGACCATGACTCCTCAATAAAAAAAATTCTTTTATAAAATGCATCAAAAAGTGTCTCTTTTAGTGCTTTGCCAAAAATACTTTTGCCAATGTTGGTTCACTTAGAAAACCGTGTAAATGGTAAGATGAATAAGGAGAGAAGGAAGACTATAGATCGTTCCACAGAACCTTTACAAGTCAGATGATTATTGAAGTCTTGTGACAGGGCAGAAGGACTGGCAGACGGTGAGATGGAGTGGTGGCTGAGTTGAGCAGTTAAAGGAGAGGGAGGCAGGAAAGTGACTTTGATTGCTTTGTCTGTCACCGGAGCCTGGGAAAAAGACATCTAGGATTATACAGGTCATGCTGAGCTGACAGAAACTTAACAGTGTCAACATTGTCCCTGTCAATTTCACAGACATTTGACAAAAAGCACTTGAAAAGCACTTCAGCCTGAAGTTCATCCCCACCCACACATAGACTTTCTTATGTAAAGTCCTGTATTTTTATATGGATTTAACCAAGTTGAATTTTTTTTTTACACACCTGCAACGGACTAAATCCAACACATTTTGACGTGCATGTATGTCTTTAATCTGTTGTTAAACTGCACTCTGTGTTATATGATGTGTATTATTTTCCTAGGCTGCCTTTTTACTTTCTAAACTTCTCACTTCTTCAGTTTGTTCAGTGACCTGATTGCTTGAGTTTACTTTTAACAACAGCAACCCTGTCAAATAAATAGTCTGCTAACAACTTATATAACCTCCTGAGGAGAACAGTGCTTTACACTGTAGAAAGTAACTACATTTTCATCCTTGCAACCTGTGCCTTACCTGCCTCTTTGTCACATTTTTGACAGCCTCTCGATGCTGTGACTTTTTTCTTTCGATCTCATTATTATTCCTGTCATGATTTATTCTCTTGAGGTGTGTTGAAATTCTTAAGGAACAGGTGTAATGAGTTCCCCTTAAAACAAGTACATATTCATGGTTATGTTTCACTATTTTACTCACGACTCACGGTGTTGATTGTCAGGAAAACAAAACATGTGTTGTCTGCTAATTCTGGCGAAGACATAGTGCATCTTTACCCCTACCCTAAATCTTTATAATTATTGAATGATGTGAGGTAGGCTTATGCAATCATATATATTTTACGGCATAGCTGAATGTATAGTTTCCCACAGATCAGAAAAAATAAGAGCCGGGAGTCTGAGTCCAGTCACATGTTTCCTTGAGATGTGTTGGTGACACATTCCTCTGGGAACTGAAATCCATTTTAACTGGATATTGAGACAGCATGGACATATATGGATATTTATATATACTGATTTAAGATGCTTTTCTGTGTAGGTGTTTCAGAATCAGAATCAGGTTTATTTGCCAAGTACATAAATACAAGGAATTTTAGTCCGGTTCACTCTCAATGTACTTACACAGAAATAGAAATAACAGCTAGGGACAAGGATAACAAAGCTGAACAGATAAAGGTGAGGAATAGACAGGATTGTTATGTAACAAAGTAGTGAAAGAAATAGGTGTATATATGAATATTATATAAATATATATAAAAAAGCACCAATGACCAATATTGAAATAAGAAATAAACTAAAATGTCTGATACAAGTCAAGTGTTCTGGAAGTTGTAAACAATACAAATAGTGCAAAGAAATAAATACTGAATGGATATACATGGACTGGATGATAATATTTGGAGCATTATTTAAAGTTTTTCGCAACGAACTAGTATGACATGGTTGGTACCAATGGATTCCTTAGGGTTTCCAGTTTCATATGATGCTGGTATCTTTGCTCTAGCTTTAAAAATGAGCCTGCTACAACTGCTGAAAAATCGATTGCGTTAAAGAAATTAATGGCATTAAAACAATTTTGCATTAACGTGTTATTGTTGCGTTAACAGCCCTAATATTAACATATATGTAAATTGAGGTGGACAAAACGTGTACAGAATAAATCAGTGTACAAGCTAATTTTAGGCAGTATACCTTTGCAAACAAAACCTTCTTTGTGCAGCACACCTGCTGTACGAGCAGTGGGACCAGTGCAGCAGCTTCACACAACTAACATTACGTAACACAGAACTGTGAACACACACGAAGGCAGCTCAGTAATGTTAATCCTCCTTCCAATGGGACCTCGCTGAACTCGCTTGGTTTCCCTCTCGCCTCACTGCCACCACATCAGTAGCATTCCTTACTGGCTAACAGAAGCAACCTAACCCACTGTGAAATCATAGCTTTGTGCACAGTAACTTCTCAAATCATCGTTGTTTTCTCGCTGTCAGCGAGAGATAAACTGTGGCAGTAGTTATTAGATATATAAGAGAAACATTGTGGTTTTGTTAAGCAAGCGCAGAAAAGATTAGATTAATGTCATCTCCCTTGGCTCACATGTTGCCAAACTGGCAGCTTTTGTCTTCCAGCAAAAGAGGGAGAAATAGCTTATGCTGTAAGTGAGAGAGGCTTTTTCTTGACCCAATGTTGCTGCTTCGTATGAGCCGGGCAGATTACATGATAAGGTCAGAATCACACTCAGAACTGGTGCATTATATTCTCCCCTTAGGCCTCAGCACTTCTCAAAATATGAGCAAGATTGGTTAAACTATCCTGATGTGTCTGGTGAGGAAAAACAAAGGCTCAAACCAACAAACTCAAGCTTCGCGTTTTCAGAGTGGCATGAATTTCAGTGTGTTCATTGAGTGAGCACATGAAGCGCAGCTACATTTTTTGCCTCAGGCCCTCCATGAGTGGGATTTAGAGCGAGTGCATTTAAAACCTCATCCATCTTACCCTATGGACAGTAGTGGGACGCAAGGTTTGCCAATGCAACACCAGTGCCAAGACATTATGTATGCATTATTCCATTTTAAATGTCGATAGTGGTCGGCTTTTCTGCCCCAGGAGGGTCGACTGTGGAGGGAGGGAGAGAGAGAAGAAATCCCATGGCCCCGGAGCCAGCTGCATAGACTTTGAAATCGGGTCAGTGGATGCGGTAAAGCGAGCAAGCCCTTTTATCGACAGGGACAGAAATAGTGAGTTTGATAGCCCTCCATGCGATTTTTGGCTCATGTTCTCCACGTGGGGGGGGCAACGTCTATGAATGAGATGAATCTGCTGACAGGTACATTGACAGGGAGAGGTTGACGAGTCCTTGATCTGGTGTCCGTGTCAGTCACCATCAGTGTTCTGATATCTCATCCACCTCTTTATGCTATGTTCACACTACGAGCGCCAAAACCATAAAACGGCCAAGCTTGACCAGCTACATTGTCGGCGAGTCGCTGTTGAGGTGTTGCTAAAGCGCTTGTTGACGTAGTTATGTTGTTAAATAGTGCTGGGAACTGGCTGACGGCAAGAAAAAGGTTTTCTTCCATGTTTTTAGATGGAATGGAACAAAAACATATGATTGGTTGACGCTTCGCCGCATCATTGGAGCGCTGAAAAAAAGTTAGGCCAGCTCAACTTTGATTTGTAGCGCCTCACACAGCGACAAGTGTTGGACATCAGTTTGTAGCTTCATGTCATCACCATGTAGTGTGAACATAGCATTAGTTTTATGTATAAATAAACAACACGTTCTCATCCCAGCTCGTCACATACTGACGCTTTGTCCGAACCCCTTTGGTTTAGCCCAGCACATCAAACTATGACGCTCCACTACGGTGTACGACCACGACTACTGCTTCTTCTAACAAAAACTATGAAAGAATTAAGAAAATATCGTTGACAGGTCCTTTACAGTGACTATAGAACTATAAAGAGGCAAGAACCCTTCTTAAATCACTGTAAAATAGCTGTTGCAGAATGACAGTAACACACTTGTAGAAAAAAATCAAAAGCTTCATACATATTTCATCTTTAATAAGTAATTCAATTTCTTAGTTTTTCCCCAGAGTTGTTGAGTCGAGATTGCAGTTGTTAATATTTTAAACATAAATCAGAGCATTTATCTGATTTTAAAAACAGCTTTGAACTAATTCAGAACTTAGAACAAAAAAAAACTAACTTAATTTCACAGATACTACAGACTAAATTATTAGTAGTATTAGTATTATTTATTTGTATTTATTTATTTAATATGTATTTGTTAGGGACAAATACAGTATACATATAGAATTGCACAACAAATATTTAATGCAATATTTCACAGCATTTATAGCTACTGCTATTTTCCAGTGCCATCGTTAATCATATTTTTCAATAACCAAATCGTATTTTCAATGCTGCTGAAATCCCAATGTATGTATGTAATGTCCCCAATGTACGATCCGGTCGCCCGGTGTGGAATGCGCCACACGAATCCAATGTGAGGTGTAAATATTTGATGAAACACCAACAGAGACTGTGGTCTAAGAGCAATCATGTTTTTGTGTCATGAAATATTCTGCTTTAATCAATATTTGTTGGCGTTTAGCCTTTCAAAAACGTTTTTTTCACCTCCTGCAGCAGCTCTCCACAGCAACAGCAGAGGCAGCATACTGTATGTGTAAATGTGTACATCAATAAAATAATAATAACCGTTTAACCGACTAGTATTTCTGCTGCCATATAGTGAGGATAGCAACGTTTAATCAACTATTCGTCCAATCGCGCACATCCCTACTATTGGTTAATGACGCAAATTTGTGTGTCATAGTTCACCAGAGTTGACAGTTAAATGGTCACAGGTTTACTGAGATGAAACAAAACATCGTTCCTCTTTTGCTTCACCATCTTAAGAATTGTGTGCAGAAGAACTTGCCGTACCAGGACAGCGTCACATATGACGTCACAGAAGTTAAGTCAAACTAGCCGAGAACATTCTATTTCTTTTGGCGAGACATCGTGAGGCTTCCCAGATGCTGGATGAAACTAAATAAAGATGACTGATGGAGGGGAAGAGTGACCACCAGACACCATTTCCTGCCCTCCCCCTGGTGTTTGTGTCACATCCAGGTGAAGTTGTTCTGTTGCGAGGCTCCTCTGTCGCCATCGGGTCGCCCACACCCTTCTCTCCTCCTGCTCTCAATCTCACACAGGTTACATCAAAGCAGCGTAACCCCTGCCACCGCCAACGCCCCGCGCTCGGACAGAAACCCGATTTTAACTGCAAGTGACATTTCTGAGATGCCGCAAATTCCTCCTGACAGAGAGGGAGAACAAAGAGAGAGAGCGAGATTTCCTGAAGGAGACGTCCAAGAGTGTTTTGTTTGTGGCGAGTCTTTCCTTTTGATGCATTTATCAAAGAAGGTCACTGTTGCAGAAAAGGGGGGAAATGTTTGATGATAGAAATTAAATCTTAAAACTTGTTGTTGCTAGTCTGTTGACTAGAGAAGGCCTTCACAACACCGACGTCATTTCAGCAGTTATTACATGACTTACAAACGTAAGTAAGACGTACAACATCAATTTTAGGAGTGATTCTGAGCGTTTCTATATTTTATCAGTGTGAAGCAGTCTGGACAGTGAGTGGACGGGGTCAGCTAATCCCCCTGTGCTATCCTTTCCTATCTAATAGGATTTACACAGGAGGGGGGAGAAAGAAACTTTTTTGAAATATTTCTCAACATATATTTCTGCCTCCTCTTTTCTTGCCACAGCTTCATCCATAATTCAGCCTGTTCAAATGTCTTTTTTTTAAGCCTCTTTCTTGACGTAATGTCTCGGATCTATCTGCTAGTGAGGGTTGAATGACTGAGTAGGCCTTCTCATCGCCTGTCACTCCTCCTCTCCTGCAACTCTGTTAGATTTCTGGAGAAATTAAATTTGGATTCATTGGTAGCATTAGTGCTGCTGTGTGAAAGTTGCCCAGCTCTTTGGTATTCCTCTGTGTCACCTGAATAAATGTCATCTACAGACTAAGGGTGGGAAAAAAAAATCTACGGCATAGTATCGCAATATTTTGCGTGGCAATATTGTATAGATACACGAATGTCAAGTATGGATCTTTTATTATATAAACTAATAACCTCCTAACAATCCGATGGCCCGCCGGCTGGCCCGGCCGCTATTCTGTCTTCTAGAGGTTGTACCGGTCGTAAAGCTAGAGTGAAGATACCGGTATCATACGAACCTAGAAAACCTAAGGAATTGATGGTACCAACCATGTCATGTTCGCTTGTCGGGAAGAATGCTTAATATCGCTAAAAAGTTATGCTACATTTTGGAGAGGAAAAACTGGCATGGCCATTTTCAAAGGGGTCCCTTGACCTCTGACCTCAAGATATGTGAACGAAAACTCTGAGATGAACAGAGTGAAAACTGTATCTTATTAGATAAAATAGATGTTGACGTCATAATTGACAATTCGCAGTTGAAAAAAAGCTAATATATTGCAATATATCTTATCGCAATACTCAGCATATTGCAACATATCGTGATAATGTTGTATTGTGAGGCCTCTGGTGATTCCCGCTACACACTGCCTTTACAAAAAAGCTCCTGCTTTCTTGGAAACTTGGGAATTGAGACACCCCTGCCACTGTTTAACCTTGATTTAAGTATCCAAACTTCTCTCTGCTTCATTGTCTCATCTCTTTAGAACATTCAATGAGGCAAATTGAAAGAAAGACACAGGGGTGACAGAGTACGAGGGAGGGCGAAGGAGGTTGGCTGTCTTTTGGTATGCGAGTGCACATCTAGTGCATAAATGCACTCCCCCACGATCTCACTTGAGAAGCATCAGTTACAATACTGATAACAAGGAGAAGTACCCAGAAAGGAAGTTAGGAAGGAATAAAAGGCCAGAGGACATTATTATATTCATTTTTGAGAGTAGTTAGGGGGAGGTTGGGATTTTCTGTGACAGGTTGCTTGGAGATGAGAAGACGGATCCTGCAGAGATATAAAGCCAGAGAAGCCAGTATTCGAGGGTTTCTACACCAAGTGTTTGAGCACCAGTATCTCTTCCAAACGGGTGTTTTCTGAGGCGTCAGGGAGACGCAAATGTAACTTGACAATTCCTGCTTCTATTCTCTCACGGCCAAACCACAACACAGGTTAAGTTTTTGCAGCAGATGTAAGCGTGGAAACACGTCCAAGGATCAAAATCGATGCAGCAGAACCAGAGATATCGTCTTTTCAATGGATTCTTCTTCCTTGTCAAAACTACATTACCCACAATGCAATTCGACCGCCAACAGTTTGGTCGAAGATTAGGGTGTGTTACGCTAGTAGCGACTAATGTAGCCTTGAGCTGTTAGCCTCAAACAGAGATGAGGAGCTGCTACAGAGGTCTGATGACCTCACTTCTTTCTAATGCCTGACTTATGCTTGCTGCATCCGCAAGTGTCTGCACGGCCAAAGTGACGTCACGCCATCAGACACAGCCCTTCACGGGTGTTCCTTGCGGCAGGATTGGTCTGTGCACATCCAAATTTTCTAACTACTTGGACACAGATGGCTGGAGAAAATGGAGAAATTTGTGGATCTTTGACAATGTTGGTTTGCCGCGAGGAGAAACCCGCACGGAGCATTAAGTATAACGGTGCGCTACACAAAACGTGCAGTCATCGTCATCGCCGTTTATTCAAATGTAACGGCTATTTTTCCTTCAACTCTCGTACCAAATTCATCCCGAAATTAATTTTCATCTTTCCCGATCACATTTTTTTTCCCCCCTTGGACGTCCTTAAGCTCGAGCCCTGCAGCTTTTCCTGCCAGAGGAGTCCCAGCCTCCTTATCCATAAAACTGTCCTGATTCTTACTGTTCTCCACAATCCCAAAATGCACTTATCAGCTTTAGTATCAGCTATAAATATGATATCCATGGCTTTAACTTTAACTTGAATTAAAATTGAAACCACCACTCAGCTTAACAAAACATCTCCAGTGAAAATGCTGTTGACCCTCATGCAAACGACTGCTCAAAATCTGGATAGACCTGTTTGGCCCTGCAGTAGAAAACACAGAAACCATGCATAACATTTCTGTGCAGAGAACTAAGTAGCATAGAAGCAAGTAGAAACCAGAGTATCCAGATTTTTGTGAGCAGAGGGATCTGAAGTAGGGACCCGTCACCCGGCTATGGAGCAGCCCTCCAGAGGAGCGCCGTGGCTGAAATGCCACGCTGCGGGAGGTTATGAAATATTAAACGTGTCCTCTCTGGGGGGCCAAACAGTTCCACACAGAGACAGAGAGACACAGAGGAGATTTGTAAGTGGCAGCAACATTAGCGCAGCGATTGATTCATGCTCAGGAGATGGCTGTGGGTGCATCCTATCTACTGACCACCTCTCCTGTCCTCTGCACTTCCTTTCACGTCCTACTGGTGTCCTCTCTATGTGCGCGTGCGTTCGCGTGTGACAGCGGATGGAAGAGTTTTCGGGACGAGCTTTTAAAACCCTCTCTTGCATGTTTGACAAGAGCAGACAGAGATGCCCTCGCATGCTCTCTCTTTCCTCCATCTTAGCTTCCCATTTTACCAAGCAGTGATCCTCTTTTAGGTCAGGAGTGTGTGTTTTTTTCTTCGCCCGTTTCTCTATACTTCTTCCAGCTCGCCTGCCAGTACACACAAACACACACACACATACAAGGATCCAGTTGACTGAAGTACAGTAGCTCCAGGTGGGCATCACAGACACTGCCACCAGCACCAACAAACAGGTGGACGTTCAGTGTAAAAGGCTTTTAATGGATCGTACTACGCGAATGAAATATTCAGGACATTTCTTTGGAAACATTTAATTAAATACATTAATGTTTCAAAGGATGTCCTTCTTTAAATAGTTCAAGAACATCTGAAAGATAAACTTCTGTCTATGCCGAGCGAGAGAAAGAGAGAGAGAGAGGGAATGAAAGTGAAAGTCCGACTGAGAGAAAAGTGGAGAAAGAGTGGAGGGGAGTTGGTAGAGAGGTTCCTCTAATGAAGATTAGGGTGAATTGAGGACTACGGGAAGTTAATGGAAGTTAGACTATAAATGCTGCAGGATTCAGCTCTTACGTTCTGAGCATAAAATAGGAGTCCTTTCAGAAAGAGCTCTGCACAAATGTTGAATTTAATGACCTTCACATTCTGTAATTGCATATCCTTTTTATTAGGACTTATTTAAAGAGGTGAAAGTAAATTCTCTGACTTTAAGGGGCCCTGGGAAAACAGAATATCACTATCACTCCTTTTGGGCAACAATGGAGATCCATGGCACGGATGAATAAACCTGCTGTGATACTTGTTAGTAGAATCAATTCATAGTTGGTTTTGGTTGCTTCGTCAGATTTGTTATCAGTAAAAAAATATATAATATTACCGGTCTTATCCTTTAATGTAATTTATTTAAGTATCATTTTAAGACTGGAAGTAATTTGTTCTTGACACTGGAGGAAACTTATCTTGTAAAAGTAATTGTAACGCATTAATGCAAATTTGACTTAACACCACTAATTTCTTTAACGCTATAATGCAACTTGTGATTTTTTGTAATTGAAAATGTGTTCTATGGGTACCCACGAGTCTCCCCTTTACAGACATGCCCACTTTATGATAATCACACGCAGTTTGGGGCAAGTCATAGTCAAGTCAGCACACTGACACACTGACAGCTGTTGTTGCCTGTTGGGCTTCAGTTCCCCATGTTATGATTTGAGCATATTTTATGCTAAATGCAGTACCTGTGAGGGTTTCTGGAAAATATCTGTCATTGTTTTGTGTTGCAAATTGATTTCCAATAATACATTTATACATACATTTGCATAAAGTAAGCATATTTGCCCACTGTCATGTTGATAAGAGTATTAAATACTAAGGTACATTTTTAACATAAACAATGTGTGATTAATTTGCAATTAATCCTGGACAATCATGAGATTAATTGCAATCAAATATCTTAATCGATAGGCCGCCCTAATTGCAATATATTGTGATTTGCATGTGAAATGCATAAAATCTGAGTAAAAAAAGTTTACTTTTTTATGCAATCAGAACAGTGGGATCTGCATTTTTGCATTTATCACAGTTACTGTACCATCCAACATCATCGCACAACTTTTTGTGTAATCTGTAATCTGCAACATAATATTGTGATACTCAAGTGTATCGATATTTTCTTAAACCCCTAATGTTTACAGTAACAACACACTTTCCTGTGACAGAAGGTCATCTATTATTTGGTTGGTCTGGTTTTTGTATATTAACAGGTGTACGTCTAACACAGCGTACATGGTGATAAGTAAAATCTTACCTATCCCAGTTTTTGAGTGGGCAGTTATTGAAGTTTCCTGAACTGCAGCCCACATTCATCTGCTTTGTTATAATCCCTGTTGGCTGTTTTAAATTACACAGCAGGTTTTCTGATAAGGTGATTGGACGAAAGGTGTAAAAGTAGCTCTGTAGATTCAGAGGTATTAGATCTCACGTGTGTGTGTGTTTTTTTGCAGTAATTAATGTGGAGATAAAAGGTACCTGTTGGCTATTCGTTGCTCACATTGTCACCTTGGAGTACGTCTGACAGGCCGTGAGGAAAATAACCAATCTACCTCACATCCTCAGAGGGATTTCTTTAACGTTTTTCACACTCATTATCGTCTGTCCTCTGTGTGACCAGCGTTTGGTGTTGAGAACCGGTCCTGCTGGTAGAAACTGAAAGGAGTTATGGACATGCTTTTAGTTGGTCTTATTCAGGTAAACATAGTCTGTCCTGCAGGTTCATTGTTGCGTAACCTCCTCCACCACACCCTCCTTTACAAGCTTTTCCTCCTAATATGGTTGTGTCTTCCTGGAGACATCGCCTGTAGAACATGACTGGTAGCTGCAGAGCAGTCTGACCTGTTCCTGTCACCTGTTCTACATTGTTCATCATTGTCCTCTGCAGGGGCCTGAACTGAAAAGAAAGTATTTATATCTCACTCAAGTTATTTAGTTTCACATTCAGTCATAAAAGTGAACAATGGTAAAAAAAAAAAAAAGCTGCTTGTATTTAGAAGAAAAACAATAATGACCTCACATGGTACATTGTTTTTACAAGTGTAAGAAAATGAAGATATTTTAGTCTCTCAGTGTTTCAGATTAATCAGCTTGTTTGCAATGTGACACTTTAGATTGCGGTCGACTCCGCGTGGGTGTATTTGTGTTTTCCCTAGGTTTTAGCGAGGCTTAAGTGTTAATGTGCCAGTGTGGCAGATTTCGCAGAAGGATAAAGGGTTTCAAAAAACAGACACGGACCTTGCGGCTCTAAATAGAAGCCCTTTAAACAGTAAAGCAGAATTATTACTTACACAAATGTCTCTACGGACAATTCACAGAGTGTTTTTAAGTGGTAATTTAAAAAAAAAACACTTCGGAGGGACCAACTAAGGCTTTAATAGTGTCTTTGTGAGACACAGAGAGACATGAAATATCACTTTTCTGGTCATTTTTGTTTGTTCCAAGTCATATCTTAAAGTTTAGAGCAAAAAGTAAATATTACTGTTTATTGACTTTCAGTATCATATTCATATTTGTCATACTATTTATTTTTTATATGTTCATTGCATTTAACATAAATTTTATAGAAAATTGCATACATCTGTCATATCAGGATATCATTTATATATAAAAAAATATTCTTTGTAATATTTTTTTCAATCGCATCGTTCAGCCTTTGTATTGAGTAGACTTGCCGTGGTAGTCGGTGTTACACGGTGGTCGGGCACACGCCGATTACATTACTTGCCCACCGCCCCCCACCGTCGTTTTTCTTTTTTTAATAGAAATAAAACCCATTTAGTTCATTTTGGCATATCAGCGGTGTTTTATCAAAACATAGTCGGACAACAGACGCTACAATATGAAAGTGGAATTATCAGCTCTGTATGGAGTCTCAGCTCAGAGTAGCAGGAGTCAGATTTCATACAAACGGGATGAGAGAGAGTTGGCAGACAAGATGATGGCGTAGGATTTGGTGTCGAAGTGAAAAGCAAAATTGCTATTTGGTATTACTTCAGATTTAAACCCAATGCTATAAGTGAACCATAACGTTAATGAGGCAATCGCCGTACGGAGGACGGAGTGGTCACTGCCGGTGTGCACAGGCTCTAGGTGGAAACCTGCAGCCTCTCAGCGAAATTTTGACCGAAGAGGCCAAACACAGCCATCCAGCGGTAAAGATAAAAGTAAGCGCTCTATATATGTTGAGCGCCGTCTTTTCTTGTAAAATGTCCGGTGTAATCAGTAATACCGGTATTGTCACAAGTTTATTAACCAGTGGGAAAATATCCTCACCGTCACATCCCTAGTATTGAGATTACCAGATAACAACAGACTCCTCACTCTAGCTTTTAGTGGCCTCAGTTGAAATGTGTCTCTTAAATCAACCAAAGCCAGACCTGATTCCTCCACTGAAGTGTGTTATGAATTGTGGGGATTTCCAGTGTAGCAAGAGTTTATGAGGACATTAACCAGTCTTATGAGTGATCACATTTCAGTTTAAAGTTCTCAGCTTGTCCTTTCGGTGTGAGATCTCTCCCTGTCTTTCCCAGAATGTCAAAAGTACACATCAACAACAACGCTGCTTCCTTCTTCTCTGTTAGGACCAGAGGCTTCGGCTCCACCGGCCACCTCAAAGCTCAACTCCTCTCAAAGCGATCGAGTGCAAACACCCATCCTCTTTAGAGACTAATTAATTCCTTCCCCTTCATCTCGATAAGTCGTGTCAATTTGTTTATTCCTCAAAATCAGTATTTGCTCTTCCAGTGTGCAGATGAGAGACACAGAGAGAGAGAGAGAGAGAGAGAGACGCAGAGATAGAAAGAGACAGAGAGAGAGAGAGATGGCTCGAGCCTCTACTGCCAAGCCAGATTTGGCTGTCAGAGCTTTGCCAGCAGCTCTTGTCTGAGGCTGCTTATTTTCTGTTCTGCCTTTGTTTTGGGCCGACTGGCATCTCCATAGTAACGGCCAGAGAGTGGCGGGTCTGGCTGCACTCGGCGCCACATGAAATGGAGTGGGTACATGCAGTGCTCTTCAGATAGGGATAGGCCCAAGATCACAGAAAGTTACATTGAAGCTATTTTCTCTTGGTCTTCACAACTAGTGCAATAAATCAATATCAATGAACAAAAGACATGCTGGCTTGGACACACTTTTGTTTTTGACGCTGTTCGAGTCAGAGTTAATGCACCAAGCAGAGCTTTATGACAGGGGAAGTGACAGTGGAGAAGGGGTTATGAGCAGAGGATGAGAGGTGGAAGAGGGGGGAGTAAAAATGCCTGCGGATTCCAGCGCTATCTCCCAGACTGCCATGTTACCGTAAGCCAGCTTTGAATAGGCCGAATTAGCGGCAGCCGTCCGGAGCTGAAAGAATAGGGGTGAGTCAGCCGCTTTATTGCGCGAACAGCGTTTCTTTCATTCCTCCCTTTCTCTGGACCGCTGTGTGCCCCCTCCTCTCTCTCTATGAGTCAGTCCCGATGTCGCTCTGACCGTGTCTCACCCTTTCCTATCTCTCTCTCTACTCCCACTTTCTTTCTGTCCGTCCTCTGTTTTAATAGAGAGAGCCAAAGTCCCGCCTGACTTCAGTGTTTGGTGGATCTGTTTCAATAGTTTTTTTGCATCGCTCTTTCTGAAAATTAAAACATGATACTGGAGATTTCTGTTCACACTTTAAGCTAAATGCAACAGCAAATTGTGACTAGCTCACTAGTTTTACTAAGAATAAGCAATGACTGTTTTTAGGGCTGAAATGACTTGTCAATTAATCGATTAGTAGTCCATCCAAGTTATTTACGGAATTAGTTATTTATAAAGCACCAACGTCAAACCTTTACGTCTTCACATGTGAGAATTTACTGCTTTTCTCTCTTATATCATTGTAAATTGAATATAATTGTATTTTCAAGCGTTAATCCAACAGAAAACTTAATATTAAGATGTTATCTTGGGGATCTGGGAAATTGTTAATTGCAGCCATAACTATTTTCTTACTTTGTTATGTTGTTGAAGTTATAAAGCGCTCAGTTTAATTTTTTTTCTACAATGGTCTAGGGCTGCAACTAAAAATAATTTCCATTATCAATTAATCTGTTAATTATTTTCTTGATTAATCGATTAGTTCTTTGGTCTATAAAATGTCAGAAAATGGTGAAAAATGTTGATCAGTGTTTCCCAAAGCCCAAGGTGACATCCTCAAATGTCTTGTTTTGTCCACAACTCAAAGATATTCAGTTTACTGTCATAGAGGAGTAAAGAAACCAGAAAATATTCACATTTAAGAAGCTGGAATCAGAGTATTTTGTACTTTTCTGTCTTAAAAAGATGACTCAAACCGATTAATCAATTTGCAAAATAGTTGCAGATTAATTTAATAGTTGAAAACTAATTGATTAATAGATTAATCGTTGCAGCTCTACAATGGTTGTTTTAGGACTCATTTGTCAGGCTCAGCTCTGTTAGATATGACTCAGCCTTCATCAGTCTAAGCTGTACTTTGTCAGCCTTAGCTGTTTGTAGGCATCATTCTTGAAGTTACTCTTTTTACTAGTTTTGAGATTATAAACACTGTCAACATTGCAGTGATAATTATGACTTGCATCTCCATATTTTTAAGATGAGCCTGAAGTTGCACAGCTGAAGCTGACGGTTTCAGAGCTAACTTGTAGCTGAGCCTGACAAGATGAGTCCTCTGGTGCCATCACCAGGCCCCATCAGTATAACAGCCTCACGGGGTGACTAGCATGGCAATAGACTTTTAGTTTTGTTAAATAATTAAACAAACACTGCTTGTTACACACATTTTTCTTAACATCCTGCTGTCACACTGTGGCCTTTGAATTCTCTTGTTATCTCTGCCTTTAAACAATGTGTCCTCCTCTCTTATCTGTCCTCTGTGTATTTCTTCTCTCTCTCTCTCTCTCTCTCTCTCTCTCTCTCTCTCTCTCTCTCTCTCTTCCTCCATCTCGTCTCGTTGACCTCGTTCAACCTCCGCCATGCCGCCTTTCCACACTGTTAATTTCAGGAGAGACGATTAGGGTCTTTAGCACAGCTTTATGTGCTATTAGAAGCTGTTTAATTAGAAAGTGAGCTGAAATGAACAAATCTCCAGTTCTCACATGGTGTTGACAAACTCAGGTGTTAGACACACTCACACACTCACACACACACACACACATGCTCGCTTGTATTAAAACCTGGCCTGTGCTGATAATATGAGTGCCATTCAAATGCTCTGGTGGCAGGCACTCTCTGAAAGACAAGAGTGGATCTGAGTATCTCCTGAAGCAGCCAACAGCTATGTCAACATTGGCTCGCCTAATTCGCACGCACAGTGGGAGACGTCATCTCTTCCTGCAGGAGACCGAAAACATCAAGCTGATAGCAGCAGCTAAAGTGTGGGCTACTTCGGCGCCGAACACACTCAAATATACACACACACACACAAAGACAAACAAGCTTAATAAGACAGTAACTGCACACTTAACTCATCAACACAGTCAAACAAAGGTGAACAGAGGAGAGAAACCAGACATGTCGTACAGTCCAGTCAATTAATTATACAATTATTAAAATGTGGTTGTGAGTGTTTGCTATTAAAGCTGTTTATTTGAGATGATGCTGCCGGGTGACCTTGTGACATGGTAACGTTAGCTGAATGGAAGTACTTTAAGCAAGCACCGTACTAATTACAGACACAACACAAAGCATCTAGGTTTTCACTTAGGCAGACGCAGAAGTGAATAATTTATTACAGTATTGGTGTGATGGTCTTGTGCCAGGTCCTCCTGCTATATTTAGTTTTTACTTAGTACCCTTCCTCCATTTATTCTATATTTCTTTATTCTTGCATTTTGAATATGTTCATTTCCTGAATTTGATTTTAAAAGTCGAGTAAAAGTGTAGTTCCTGGAATGGAAAAGTCCATGGTGCATTCAGTGCTGTTGGAAAGTCTGTTTAATGTGAGAAGTTGGTGTTCTGATTTTTGCGAATGCTTTTCAGATACCAGTTGTAATTTTCAGAAGTCTGAGCTTTACGGCAATACGTACACATATACACTTTATACTCTGATTGGTAAATCATGCTGTTCTACAGTATGTTATTTCTTTATAAAAGACTGTTGCTATATATAATGGCCCAGACACACTAACCTGACATCAAAGAACTAGCGGCAACGAAGGACGACCGTTGAGTCGCCTCTCGTCGCCTTTGTCTCAGGCAAAAAGTTGCACTCGAACACACCGCAAAGACGACAGCTGACGGCCAACTACCATGTACGTTCTGCGCTCGCGAGACAGGAAATAACTCTCGGCATTTGCCGAACATTTTCACACCACTCTCACTCACCACTTAGCTTCATTCCAGATGATCATGTCGCTGTGAAAATATCCGTGTATTGGAATGATCAGTTGAGATAAAGATGAAAAATGAGAAGAGCTTTTTGTGTTTTTCCTCTTGACTTTACTCGTTGGCTTGCTTTCCTCACTTGTTGAGGAAACTTGAGGACATGTAGGTGAAACTGTTCAAACCAATCAGCTCTCTTAGAAAAAATGTTTTATGGTTTATGGTCTTATCTAATATAGAAATGTGGCAGGATAGGTGCCGTATCCATTGGTCTTTGAGCCTTAGAACTACCACAGTCACTGCTGCCTTTGGCTGAGGACTCCATTTCCCAGCTTTTTATCATGAACATTTCTCCAGACCTCCATCATTTGAGCCAGAGGGGCATGGCTGCCTGAGATTACATGTCTGGTAGCTCCGGCTGAATTTGGCACTGCGGGATCACAGCTCTGGCTGAATTTGGCACTTTGGGATCCCAGCGCTTTGTCTCACTGTGTTGAAAACACATTTGGGAGAAGAACCATGGCAGCATCTCAAATTCATCCCCACCCATTCAAGTTTCTGTCATGCTCTGCTGTCGCAGTTTTGCTTCATCACCTCAGCGAACGGCGTCACTCTTGCTTCGTGACCACGAGCCGGAGACCGTTCGGTGATAGTCTTTTTGTGAGAAATCTGCACTATTATGAGCCTGTGTGAATGCACAGAAAGTGAAACAGAAAGGGAGCAGGCCCATGACAGTTAATGTATGATAGTGTGTGCATGTCTGTGAGATGTTTGGGTATGTGTGAGTGTGTGTAGGGATGACTCAGAGCAGTTGCTGGCAGCTAAGGTGAATGTGTTAAGCCCCTTGAGCCAGCCAGTTGATTAGAAATGTGGTTTGAGACGATAACTGAATCAGCGTCTTCCCTCAGCCATTTATTTTTCAGAGATTATTTTTAGTTTCAATAAAAGAGGTGTTTTTGTGCCCAACTGCAGCTGAACTCGCTCAGCACACTGACACAGTAGCATTATTCAAAATTACATTTCCTTATTGTCATTTTACAGAAGTGCCTTTGGGTCACTTCAGTAGCGGTATAGAAGTGCTACTTTCCTGCTGACATTGAAATAGGAAATTTATCAGTGTTAAAGGGATATTTTACTCACAAAATGATCATTTGTATATCAATTACTCACCCCCGTGTTACCTTTATTTTTCTCGCACGCCTCCATGGTGAATGAAGAATCAAAAAACAGAGAAAAGTCTTGATGAATTGAAGTTAATGGGGGCCGCATTTAACAACAGCAACACTTTATCAAAACATCTGTTTATGAACTCTCACACAACTCGTGCAGTATAATCCAAATCTTGTTTATCCAGTCGTATACTCACTACATCCAAAACACAAGCATTTTAACTAAAAACGTACTATATAAAACAATCTTACGCTTGGGCAGGCGTGCTACTCGTTTTTTGCGAGTCCAGTTTTAAGTAATTAAGTTTTAATTGATATGCAAATGGTCATTTTGTGGGTGAAATATTCCTTTAAAATATGAATTCACTGACACCAAGAGTGAAACCCATACTCTGTAGCTGCTGCTGCTGCTGCTGCTTGAACGCAGGCCTACAGGACTGAAAAAAGTAAACAAATATGAAAGGTTTGTCGTTTCTTTCGTCACAGAGGAAGGAGGCTGTAGCCAGCTTGGATTTAGCTTGACGTCTACATTTCATCTTTGTCTTTTACTTGCTATTTTGTCTTTTGTTGTGAAGCACTTTGTGATATCTGCTCTTGAAAGGTGCTATATTAATAAACTTATTATTGTTATTATTATTATATTCAAGCTGTTCCCAGCCGTTCTGCTCCATTAAAGACGAAGCTACAAAGATTTAGGGACACCTTTCAAGCCTTCAGTGGTTGCTGTTTCAAATTGCAAAAAGATAATTTCGTTTCCCAATTGTGAATAATAATTATGATCACAGGGATTTATTTTGGAGCTTTTGGTGTGTTAGCGCCGTGGTTGTAATCTGCATCCTTTTGGTCATTAGTCAGTCTCTCTACCTCCAGGCCAACCTGCCTCTCTTGGTTGGTTGTTCTCATGTTTTGTAGCTATAACAACTCGCCCATGCACACACACCAAACACCCACTCTTTCCCATTGTTGTAGTGATTTCAGATTCTTTTGCTTGCTACAACCCCCCACATACACACACACACACACACCTTCAAATATACAACCACACACAGCAAGCCAAACTCCCACTCACTCCCCAGCACGCTGCATAGGAGCGCCTCAGTAACGTCTCACATGAATGCGTGCCATAGGGAATCAGCAGGGCTTTGATAACAACGTATGTTTTCATGTAGGGATTGGAGTGTGAAGATCCCTGGAGGGAAGCAGGGCCTTTGCCAGAGGCATTGGGCCAAAGAGATTTACAGTGGCTGCACTGGAGAAATGTTTCACTGTTCACACAAAATTGAGTCCCAAAGAAAGGTGAGGTTTCTGAGGAGCAGGAGAAAAGTTCACAGTGATCACTTTTGCGTGCCTAGCCTGATAGTCTGTAGATTATGCAGCCTATAGATAAGATATATTTTAATGAAATACAATTGTACCGACAGAGTACAGTAGAGCACAAAAGCCTTTTCCATGCCGCGAGGCAGACAAGCGCTCGCGTCTGCCTGTCTATTCACATGAGGAGCGCAGAGACCCCGGGGATTCCAGCGGAGACGTCAGTTGAGTAGGCGGTCCTTAATGTGGCCCAGGACACATTTGTGTACACACTGCTAAAAGAATGGGGCCATATGTGGCCCAGGGCGCCTTTGAATGTGGTCTAACTGATCGGATCTCAACGCATCCTCAATGCGCCTTGAGTATGTTCACACCTGTTCTTAGAGCTCTCCACTTCAGAGATCTGATCACTGAGGATGCATGTTAATACCAGGTCTGAACAGGGCGATAATGTATATGCCACAAATTTGGCATCTTTGCTTGTAGAGTGAACTGCTTACATTTTTTGACAGTTTCTCTGATGTGAGAGTGCCTCGGTGGCTTTACCAAATCTTGCATGTTGTGATGTCCTGTAGTGGTGCAGTAGGGAGAGACAGGCACGAAGACAGCAGCACATATGAAAGCTGCAGGTGGGGAGATGGGTATTATGCAGCTACGCAGGATCCCAAGACAACCAGAGAAGCAATCTGCTCTTTGTTTTTAGCTTAGCTGTGTGCATATAGTGCTGACTACACACACACACACACACACACACACACACCACCACCAGGTGAGTTCCCTGGGATCCAGCAGTGGAGTGATGTTGACTAATTGCCAGTAACAAGGACATTAACACTATAGTAAAAGGTTACTGTGGCGCTGCTTCGTTTGATATGTGAGGAAAAACACCCTTTAGGTTTCACTGATATCATATATTATTATAAACTGTGTGAACAAGCGGTCTTGTTTCTTACGTCATCGCCAGTACATAGAAGGGCTGACTGGAGCGGCAGCATGACTTGTCTCTAATTTGACAACGCAGTGGTTGTGACTGTGCGTCCTTGAAGTTTATGTGTTGTGTGCACGTGCGCGTGTGTTTGCCCTGGTGAGCCTTTCGCATGAGTGTGTGCAGAAAGCGCAACATTCTCACTGATACACAATACCCAGGAGTCCTTGCTGCTCCTCTGATGCGATGATGCCGAGCTCTGCTGATGGTGGTGATATGTACCCGTTTGACCTCTCGCTCGTCGAGCAAACAGAAAGGGAGAACAAAAGAGTTGGAGGACACAATGTTCTTTTCAATGTGACCTTAGCTCTTTTTACACCTCTGAAAACTTGCTCAGTATGCTGGGAATGGCTTCGCTGGCAACGCTGAAAAGTAGTTCATTTTAGAGCATCGGTGTAATAATAGAAACAGGCTTTGTGTACTAAAGTTACCATCAACGCTCATCACAAATAATTCAGTTATTCTCGAAGGCATGTGTGTCCAAATCCCAGAACCCATTGCTACAAGACCTCCAGGCTTTTGGCTCGTACCCTGTATTAGATCACTTCTTTGTGCTTTAATCGACCAACACCTGGCCGTCTGGGCAAAAAACAATAAATAAAACGGGCTGTTAAAGCAAAAGCATGAGCAAAATATCCCTGACTGCAAAAAAAGCAGAAAAAGAGCCTTTTATTTTTAGCCCTTGAATGTTTCTTCTAGGCTTTTCCTCAGTTGCCTGATGTAGTTGTCACTTCTTATAACCCCCCTGAACCTACTCATCGCTCCAGTACCTTTTTCTGAAAGCAGCTCGTCTACAGTTTGACACTACAGTCATTAAGAGAAGAAGGCAAATGCAGCTTTTTTAGTTGGAGCATGCTGAGCTCTGAAACCAGGGCCGATAAGTAAATCTTAAAAAAATCAATTACACTGCCGGGGGCATGGAGATGCCGCCGGTAATTTTGTCCCCGAGCAACAGGAGGCAGTGGAATGTGGCCTAGATCTGTTAGCATTCAGAGTTTTTTTGGATTACACCCAGTGTGACAATTGAACAGCTTAGTGCTTCTGAATATTAGTATTCAGTTGTTATTGCTGCGGCCGGCCCCCGCATCTATTTTTGGCAGACGATAGCAGAGCTGGGACAACGTTGTGGTGGTATTCGTTATTCCCTGGGTGCTAAATAAAGAGACACAGTCTTTCTCTCTCTCTCTGTGTCTCCCTGTGTTTTAACTGTGTGTATCTGCTTCTGTTTCTTCAACATATACAGTATGTGTCTTTTTTTAGATATTAGTGCACAGGGCGAATGCTTGGCCTGTGTGATCACACACACAAGTTGCGGTTACTCGCTGTCAGAAACATCGGTGAAATACACTTAGCGGAGGTAATTTCCAAATAGGCGAATTAGTCTCCTGCTTTGACAAAACCACCACTGCTAGAAAGTAGAGCATGGATTTAATTAGCGGAGGTATTTTGCTGGCGGTAACATTATTAGTGTTATAAGTTAGTATCAAGTCTGACACCGGGGAAATACAGTCTTACTCACGGGGAAAAACTCACCCCAGTCACGGCTTACTCACGGTCAAACCGGTGAAATACACTGGTTTGATTCTGCTTCCAGTTGGCTGTCTGCTTGTGTTAACTCCAGGGAAGTGAGGAAGAGTCTGGTTGTAACGTTTTATCCAGCATCCATGTAATGTAGGCTATAATGTTAGTATAACTGCAGTCGATCAGCCTGCCCGTTACAGAAGTGAAGAAAAGTTGGGTTGTAATGTTATCCAGCGTTAGCGGGTTATATCCAGGATCCAGCAGCAGTGAACTGATCTGCGGTCTGCTGTTTTTTATTTAAAGTGTATTAATATTGAACGTGTCGTGTGTCCAAATTGCACCAAATTCGACAAAGCACTCCACGGGATCAGTCGATCAGATGAGTGAATCTCGCTTTATAGTTGGTTAGATACACACCTGC
Organism: Sebastes umbrosus; assembly: GCF_015220745.1. Taxonomy (NCBI): domain Eukaryota; kingdom Metazoa; phylum Chordata; class Actinopteri; order Perciformes; family Sebastidae; genus Sebastes; species Sebastes umbrosus. The sequence goes on from NC_051271.1 coordinate 8,468,107, forward strand.
AGTTTCTGTCTTCCTATCACTGTCACTTACTCTAATTCTTGTACAATGGAGTCGTCTGTTTATCTGTTTTCATTAAATGGTTTATGACCTGTCCCACGTGTGCAGTGATAAGCCCTGGTTTTCATCAATTATGCCCAGAGAATTAACTAAGTATCAAAGCCAGTCTTTGTCTCCTACTCATATTCCTCTCTTCACCATCACAAGCAACTTTCTTTCTTTCTTGGCACTTTTTGTCCTCACCTAGATTAAGTGTGTATGAGGAAGATTGCAATAGGATTGCTACAGTATTGCTGAACTGCAAAATTCCTATTTTAATCTACAATTACTTGAAGCTGCAGTGTGTAGAATTGGACCAAATATGATTAAAAGAAATTCACTATATCCTGACAGGAGAGCATGAGACAGGTAATCTGAAAAAAAATCATGTGCCTCTGTGTCCTGCGGTGCTCCTAAGTGCATCTGCAAGATTTCACAGACCAAAGGGAGACAACCAATCAGAGCCGAGCTGGAGCCTGCCGTCTCTGAGCAGCTGTCAATCACTCGGGAACTCCGATCAAACGGTCAAACTAGGCAGCGCTGATCAAATATGAATCAATATTCTGTTACTGTAATGCATATTTCTAGCATTACATGTTTTCAGAAACATCTTGTAGTGTACTGTTTAGCTGTAAAATGAGAAAGTTTGTGACCCGACAGCCATGTTGAGATCAGTTGAGGACATACCAAGCACCGTCCACAGCCAATAGGAACGCTCTCTCTCTGAAATTACCTGTGATTGGCCAAAGTCTCCCATCACGGGCTAGATTTTTGAAAGCCTGAAAACAGAGCCATGAGGAGGTGCAGAAGTCTAGTTTTCTCTCAGAACACATGAATCACAATATGCTGAAAGGTTTTTATGTAATTTTTGCCCAATGATGCCAAAAACATTCTGCCTACTACAGGTTTAAGTGATCAAAATAAACCATGCATAATCCTACTGGTATTGAGGAATCTATCTTCAGTGTGCAGAAACAGAAATTACTACACCATGTACTCCGTTAAACATTATGCCATCAGTGACATATTCTAAATTGAACTTTACAGTGGTATATCATGTGCATCTGCAGGGTTTAACAGTTATCTTAAGGAGAATATGAGAGCAATTTCAGATCCGCAATTCATTTTACATCTTGAAACGCTGTTCAATGTGCAAACGCCATTAACTCTGCAAACTTGCCCGCAACCCTTGAATACCTGCCATGCTCTCGTCCTTGTGCTTTCATGAGAATAGTTGTTCTCACAGTACTTAGAATCTTACCTAGAAATTCAAGTGTGATCCTTCACTTGAATTTGTACAATAGATACTAGTCATTTTAGAATACTTGAGTTGAGTTTTTGTACTCATTCATCCACATTGGGCATGGTGCTTCAGAGAGACAGTATGGCAGATACTTCAGACAAACATGAATGGCTGATTAGCCTTTTTTTTATTTTCAGGCCACGCTGTGACTGATGAAAAAGTTCCCTGTTCTCATATGTTGATTGGGGGGAATGAGGCCAGGGTTTCCATGGTGATGCTTGTAACCTAGTCCGTCTCTGAGGGTCTGAGGATCGGTCTCCATTGTCCTCCAGGGAAGAGATGGAGAAAAGAGGGTGAAATTGAGAGAAAGAGAGGCGGTCACGGCTCGGCTTGTGATATACTAATGAGCGATGGTATATACATGTGAAATACACACTATTATTATTTAAATAGCACATTTTGAGTGGTGTATGCAGAGAAAAATTATAGAAATCTCATTTGATTCAGTGAAAATATGGCTCAGTGGAGCTGTAAGATCATATGTGATTGCCAGAGATTTTAAGTCCATCCAAGATTCAGAAGCTCTGCATCTCAAGTATGCATAATAACTATTCATTCTGGCACCCAACTCTGAGTGAAACCGATACTCACCAGCGCAAAATGGAAATTAAAGTTCAAATAGCCCCTGCTGCATGGCATGATCCCCAGGTGCCGATGAATCCCTTTTCCAATCTCTATAGCTCACACAGGCCTCCTAAACCGTCCGTTACGAGTGATGTGCTGCTCCGAGACAGTTCTGTTTTGTTTACACATCACTCGGTTATTTCTCGCCTTAATTCTGCTTTTATCTTACAGATAGCGTAAAGCCACGTCAAGATGGATATGCAGTATTTCTTGAGCAGATGGCTGAGGTGTGAGCATGTGGTAATACTGCTCCCAAACAGCTGTTTGTAGCTGATCTGCGTTTTCTACTCCGTTGTGTTGACTCTCGGTGTCCTCGCCAGACACTGTAGCACTAATTGGAAATCTTGTCTTGTGGTTTCTCTTGGTAACAAAAGATAGAGATATTACTATTGCATTTTGCAGTGATTTAAAGCATAATGAGCTTTTATGTTGTGTTTTTATCCACTTAGTAGAGATAAACATTAAAGTTAAGACAAGGCCAAGTCTGGAGATGGGCTGAGGTGGAGTTTGAAAGTAAATTGTCACACACAATTTTTTTTTGGCTTTGTGCTTTTGCCTCATTATATATTCTAGTAAAGAGCCCTTCCTTGGAGAAGTTTTCAAAGATGCCAAAAAGCAGCTCATTGTTTAAAATGTCTGCAGCAGTGATTGGATTTAGTTTGAACAATAGCAAAACTTCATCAAAATTGGATTGTCATTATTTCCGAAGACACGATGCGAGACCGGCGCAGAAAGTCTCATTTCCCTCGAGAAGGTGGAGAGACCAGACCTCGGTATCTCAATGGACTATGACTTGATTCGCTGCTTAATGTTTGAGTCCCACACAAGAGTTTGAGCCTGAATGTTATATTCCCCATTTAGTATCTGTGTACCACTTAATGATTTCTCAGAAGTTTGAAACGTCATCCTGATGAAACAGTTACAAAGTGTTCATCATTCACATCCGAAAGTAGTAGTATAGCAGTAGACTAATCTCTGCCCTGAGGAAGAGTTCATCCAGGTAATCTGTTTTAGGCCACCATTTCCAGGACTCGAAACACCTTAAAGTTTCAGACTTTTCCCTCTAGTAAATCTCTGTAAATTTACCCATAATTTATATGATGAAAAAAAACAGAATGAGTCTCTATAGGTACACCGGGTTTTGTTATACCACCAAGTAGTGCTTGGATTCCCAGTTGTCCTTTCTGTTGATGCCGTTCAATACATCACTGTCAGTAGTTTACTACATGTTTGTTTCACCAGTAGGGTCCTAGTGTTGTACATGCTGACTCAGTCACTGGCAATGTCTTACTGGGACACTTGATGGAACTGAAACATTTGGCACGTTTCCACCAAGCAGTCCAGTTCAGTTCAGTTCAGTTTGTTACACATTAGAATGGTTATTTTTGCGTTTCAAGTAACAAAATCATTATTTTTTCATATTCTTTTTTTAATTTTGATTCATACCTTGTTAAGGAAGTGATATTTTCAACTGGTTGTCCAGGTTAGGTCAAATAATCCTTTATTATATGTTGATGTGGAGTGTTCCAGCAGCAGAAGGACATGCGGTATCTCTCTTTCACACACCTCGGGTGAAGCAGCCTGTCACCGAAAGAGCTGTTTAACAATGCACATAGGGAAGCAGCACCTTTTGTAGGTCATCTTTTGAACATTGTAGTTTCACCACAGCAGACCCGCGTCACTAACACCTGCCGCCGTCACATCATCACTACGGAGCCTAGCGGAAATGCAGTCAGATTCTCTTAACACTGCGGTTTTCTTTTCCTAAGTCCTTCTGAATTCTTCTTCACATCTTTCCTTGACCTCATGACGTTTTCCATCGAGGTCAACGAAAAGCGGTTGGGAAAAGAAATTAGGACGTAATTTTTCAAATGCAGCTGAGGTCTAATTAGGCAGAGTAATTGAAAACACCTGTGTGGGTGCAGGGCCTTTAGACAAGTCTGCAGGGCACAATTTACAACCAATGCCAATGTTAAGTGCCAAAAAAGTTGTAGAAAAAGTAGTAGTGGTAGCCCATCACTCTGCAGAGAGGATGCCTTTTAACCTGCCTGAAATCTACAAACATAACTGTTTTTGCTGTGCACATATTCATACCTTACTGGTGCGTCGTTGCTCAAATGTTCCTCCAGCAAAAATAGCGTATCTTAAACTGTGCTGTAGTTCTAACATAATCGGTACAGGATGTTTGTCTGTACTATCAGACAACCGATCAACACTTTTTCCTAACTACATGCAGCATCAGACCTCGACTGAACTGCTCGTGTCTGTGTGTGTCTGGCCCGTGTGTTAAATCAGTCATTACCGCCTCGTGTTCACTGACAGCTTCAATAGCAACCATACAAGATAAAGATTCATCAATCTGTTGCTCTGTTTCCTCGAGTCACAGTTGTCCATCTTTTATTCATCACCTTCATTCTTTTATTCTTATATTTATCTTTGAAGTCTCTCTGCCCTCCCGCTGAGTCCGACGCAGCATGCAGGCTATCACAGTCGTTTAGTTTATTCAGCAGGCGAGGACGGTTGACATCTCACATATTTCAATGACTCCAGTCTGTGTTGATTGTTTACCATTTAAACTTTTCTTATTCTCCCAGACAGATGACATCCCCTCCCTGCTCTAACATTTTATGAATCATCTTTTTTTCCCCAGTTGATTTAATAGTCTCACTTTGTCTGTTTCTCATCTCCTTTCTCCTCCTCCTCTCTTTATCTGCATGTCTGATGTTTGATCATCTCATAGTTTATTGAAGAAGTAAATTCTATGGAGCAAAAATGCTGATTCACCCTTCTTACTCCTTTCTCAAGACTCACACCTCATTACTCAGGATTTGATTTTTTCGACAGTATATTCTCTAAATACTGCAGGCGAAAGGCAAAGTCCAAGATGTTGAGTTATTCTTTTATCTCCCATTCTGTCAATATCTGCAATCAAGTCTGGGTAAAGCTGCTATACACAAGAGCTCATTGGCTTCTGTTAAACAGAGTTTTGCATTATCTCTTCCTCCAAAATAATCTTTTGCCAGTGATATATCTAATGCCTGATATTAATTTGGGCAAACAGAGTAAAGACAGATGGGATAAAGATTCCTAATCAAAATTTGAAATTTAGACCGACAGCAACTTTTTTGTAAAATAAAGTCTTTCCTACTGCATGTAAGAAACTTGTTATTCTAACTTATTTCTATTTAATATCATTCAACATGATAATGTGTATTTGTGTTTATGCATCTGCCTGCAAAGTGTGCTCTCAAAAAGATATACCATGTCCACTAAAGTGATCATTTCTCTCCTTTCTGTCCCTCTTTCGCTGTCTGCAGGGACCCAGCTCATTGGACGATCCTTCCAGTCCCAGTTCAGCCAGCACACAGCAGCCTCGAGATCGACACAGTTTTGTCCAGGAACACTTCCAGGCTCAGTACAGGTGAGAAGCATAGACATGAGCAGCATGATCAGACGTCGCAAAAGCTTTCTTTCACTGTTATAACTTTGTATTGTTCCCCGTTTGTTGGCATTTAAGTTCAGGATGATGTCCAATCCACTGCTTTCTACTAGACTCTGTAACTTTTAGGAATTTAAGATGGCCACAGCGTGACCGAACGCACCATAAGCTCAAGTCTGATCGAGTAGATTCTGTAGCTAAACAAACCTTTCGTCCTATCTTGAAGTGCATAAATGCCCGAGAAGTAGTCCAGAAGAAAGTCTAAAGCCGTAGTTCACTTCTGATCCGTGTACGCTGAACACAAGACTGTGACTTCTTTCAAACTTTACGGGATGACTCAAAGGTGGATACCATTCATAACACTTTAAATACTTTAAGAGAACAAGTTTTCCGAGTTTGAGCAACATGCAATGTGTTGCTGGTTGTGTTTTGTATTGTTTTGTTTTCTATTAGTTCTTGTGAGTGTTTGCTTTGGGACCTCCAGTGGTTTATCCTGATATAATAAATTTGACCCCCAAAAAATGACAAAAAACTTCTGTCAAAAGCATATAACTCAAAGCTCTTAGCAAGAAGTAGGACAAGAACACATTTTTCTATCTTAAGTACCTTATCAATAATGCAGTAGGCAGGCTGGATTCCACCAGGCACTATATCTAATGTCCTGAGGTTGTGTTTAAATAAACAGAGAGCAATACATACCATTAAAGAGAATAGGTATTCAACACAGGTGAGAATATTTTTTCTCCCCTGCGGATGAGAATCAGTAGCTTGAGAAAGTAGGTCAGACAGACCTATGAAGGATTCAGGGGATTCTTTAGTACTGCCTTCTGGCTCTCTTTGCTTCATTCACAGAGGAAAGTCAGAAACCTTTTTTAGTCAGAAGGTTCTCTGGTTTAATAGAGTCTCTAATGGAAGTGACTCCAGACCTTTCAGTGACCCTGTCGGCACACTTGGCTGCGTACGTTTATTCACCTCTTACCTTCGCTTTCCACTTTCTGAGCAATGTAACCCTGATATAAGATGGTTAATAAGGAGAAAATGGCAGACTTGTTTCATTTCAGACTTAAATGTTGTGATTGTAAAATCACATTATTTGAAATGACTCACTTGGGGATAGCAGGGAAGAGAAATATTCTCTGTCTTTGCAAACGTTTTGTAATGAAGTTCAGCTCAGTGCACACTCTCTTTCCCTTGTGCTAATGGGTCCAGCATGGCTAAAACAACCACTAATGCCTGATCTATATGGAAAGGCTTTCAGGATGACTATTAAAGAAGGAGGTCTGTCCATATTATATCCAAATATCCATATCATATTCATATCAGATTAGATAAGGTTCTTATTCAAGTGGACTGTTGGAAGTGCGAGAGAACTGTAGCAGAAATTAATTAATTAATTTATTACTAATTTCAGTCATTTTTCAAGCAAAAAAAATGCCAAATATTCTCTGATTCCAGCTTCTCAAATGTGAATATTTGATAGTTATCTTTGTCATATACAGTATGATAGTAAACTGAATACAATTAGCAATTGGAAAAGGTCACCTTAAGCTTTGGGAAACATTTTACTCTATTTTCTGACATTTTATATACAAAATGATGAGTTGCTTAAAAAGGATCTTTTATGCTTTTCCCCTTTCCGTTGGTGTGTTATATAGTTTTTTTTGTATATGTAAAAGGTCTGCAAAGTTACAAAGCCCAAAGTCCACACCAAAGGGAGTTAATCTCCCCCACAGAAATACTGCTCCTGAACTGCCTGAAACACCTCGCTTGAAGTCCCGCCTTTTCTTCTGTAACGTGGTGATGTCACCAAGTAACACATTTTACCTAGTTGCGAGTTTGGCACTCCCTCAAACAAAGCTAGTTAGAGCGGAGCTGGAGCAGAGTCCGAAAAGTTGGTTCGGTTGACCAATCATAACAGTGGGCCAGCTGACCAATCAGAGCAGACTGGGCTTTTCGGGGACAGAAACAGAGCGTTTTAGACAGAGGGTGAAAAGAGGCACTGCAGCACAGCTGGTATGAGAAAAGTAAATAGATTTTTGAACAGTAAAGCATGTAAACATGGTCTAGTAGAAACCGAAAATACAAGTATGAACCAGAAAATATGCATAATAGGTCCTCTTTAATCAAGAAAATAATGTACAGATTCATCAACGAATCAATGGAAATAATTGGGAGTTATCACTCTAGTTTGCTTATCTGTTATAACAATCCATTGATATTAGCACTGTGACATTGTTAGCTTTGTGGTGCTAGTTAGGTAGCTTTAGATGCAGATAAACAGAAAACACTCAATGACTTCAGATCACAAACTGTAGATTTAACCGTTATCCTGGGATCATTTTGAGATGTTTATTCATGCAGTTGTTTATTAAAAGTTTAGCTTGCATGTTTTGAACACAGCTAGGACCAGCGTCTCCTGTGTTTTGCAGTTTTCAGGTGGAATTATTGTTCTGGAAATGTAACCCCGCCAGCAGGGAATCAAGCGAGTTGGATAGATTGATCAGTCGTTGACAGTTGTTGACAGCTGGTTTCACCAACTTGTCGCAGCTGATCAAGCTTGTGAATAGTTTCCCTGGTTGCTCAGCTCTGTGGGAAATGAATGGACTTTTGCGGGGCCAGTTTGGGCGCCAATTTACAGTTGGCACTTAACTCAAGTTTGATAAGCAAAGGCTTATTTGTGTAGTGTGGGTTGAGGGGAGATTTACAGAGGGAAAGATCATACCTGAACCAAAACATACAAGCATGAATAAATGCCCATAAACACAGTGAATCTTGTGCTTCTCCAAGTTATTAACTCCACATACAGTATAAATGACTATGCACTCTGGAAACGGGACATGAATTTATCATGATTCATGTTGCTCACAGTCTGAATACCGAGAGTAGTCTTGTCATGTTTGGTCCATCACACACAGTCGACCCGCAGCAGATTAGACTGTGAACCAATCAATAAAGAGGTCAACCTCTGACACTTGTACATTATTGACCACTACGCTGCGAGGTTAACCGGCCATTCATTCATGGGATTATCCCATTCCCTCATCGGCGAATGATGGATTGAGCACTTAGAGGCCGACTGTATCCCAGCGGAGCCTCGTCTCCCATGATGCTCTCTGCCTGACTAATTGAAAACGGCTTGAACTAAATGAATTAACTGGTTCAGGGCAAGCAGCTTGTAGATCTCCTTCAGTCTCTTTTACTCTTTCTCTTTTTTATATCACACGTTAGTCATACACACACACACCTTAGTGTTTATATGGCATTATCAGATTAGCTGATAATAGTAACAACACTCTGGGATATATTTACTTCTGAGGCTGGTAGGGACGCAGGAGAGGCTCCTTAATGGACCACAGGTCACCAGTAAGCTCTTTTCCCATGACAGTTATGGTTTTATGGAATGTATTACAGCCTAATATAGAAGGATGAGAAGGGGAGCCTGCTGTCACATCTACTGGTTAACGCATTTCTTCTCAAACAAACCAAAATGTGGCCAAACACAATGTCAGCCGATGTTTTAAAATCAGTTTTAACCCCTTCAGTGGCCAGTTGCCCTAAGAGAGATTGGTTCACTGCCCTCTGCTGGAATTAGAAAGGAACGCGGCTTCAGTTTGCCATCAGAAAGGGCTGTCTGATGGCAGGGTAAAGCAGTATATTGCCTCCGTGCAGTAACTCCCGTCTGTTTCTCCAAACTGCCGCCCTTCATCTACTACCTCACACAACCCCTCTTCAAAACACCCGAATTATCCTTTTAAGATGTCTGAGTCTTGAGTGCAGTATCAGTTTATTTGTACAGCTGTTTTCTCCCGGTGTGTCCATGTAACGTCCCAGCTAACAAGCTTATCATGTAACTGCAAACCTCAAAAAGCGGGACTGTGGGATTCACCTGAGGGGGTTTGAGTAAGATGTGTATAAATCTCTCTCTCTATATATATATATATATATATATAGAGAGAGAGAGAGAGAGAGAGAGAGAGGGAAGAGAAAAAAGAAGCAGAAGATGTGATTTTTCACTGCAGGGTACCTGCCTCTTCAGCGTGGCTGTGTGGGTGTGTGTCGCTGGTTTTGACAACAGACAGAGCATGTTTCTCGTTTCTGTTGTGACATCGCTAGTAGCGATTACAGTCCTTTTTAATACGTTTTTAAACGTGAATGCATATACAGTTTTGTAAAGGGCTGTAACTAATGATTATTTTCATTGTTGCCGAAACTGCTGATTATTTTTCAATTTATTCGTCGTTTATAAAATGTCCAAAAATAGGCAAAATGAATCACAATTACCTAGATTACCTTATCTTTAAAATGCTCATTTTGTCCAAACAACATCTAAAATTCTAAGATATTCAATTTACAACTATACAAATCTCTCACATTTGATGAAAAAAACAGTCTTGGTGTGTTTGCCTGACAAATGATTAACGAGTGATTGTCAAATTTGTTGCTAATTGAAATTCTGTAAATTGATTGGCTGATTTTCTAATTTAGTTTTGTACATAAAGTATATTTTATATTGGTTTCTTCATACTCATACTGATATTCCTCTTAATATACTAATCTGAACTGTCGTACTGTTCTTTTATGATACTTTATATTTTTATGATACCTTTAATCATGCGTTTCTACTTAACACCGTTTGTCCCAATATTTAAAAGTAAGTCTCTATATTACGTAACTCCTAATGAAGTCTAAGACTCTAAGAAAGCTTGCTGCGTCACAATAAGTTGGTCATTAGTTTCAAAAAGGTGAACAAATCTCTTTAAACATAGACATTGTTTTATATCATCCTATATCATAACCTGCCTTCTGGGATAGCGGATAAAAGACGAGGCACTTAGCTACATCCGGTACATTTACATCACAGAGCAGGGATGTTCATTAATGTGCATATTCCCCGTTACTTAATAACTTAATGAATAAATGAAGCACTCAACTTGTTCACCCAGTCTTCATTTCCTCACATAACAATTTGTGCCCCTTCTCTATCGGCCTCAATTTGCTGTCTTCTTCATATCGTAGAAATAAATAATGTGTTATTTAACACTTATATTACTTTCTCACTCCATGACCTTAATGAAAGCGCTGGCTACTCTGCTACAGAACACATCACACACACAAGTTATGCTCTAATTGAGTGTTGATTTGTTTCCAAACTCGGAGGCAGTATTATCCCTGCTGACTCACTCTCATTTAATAAATAATAGACCAAAACGCCCGGATGGTTTGGAGTTTGTTTTCTACTCTGGGTTTCATCAGACCTTCTTCAGTGTAAATATGCTTTATATCCATTTGTATTCTCATCACATTAGTCTATCTCAGTCTGAGCTGGTTTCAGTCTGCTGAGTCGAGAGACCTTCATCTGCTCTCCTCCTCTTTACTCCGTGTAATCGCTGGGGAACCGGAGTCACTTTGGCTCTAAATGCACTCTAACAAAAGAGCAATCACTCCCTCTCAATTTCGCAGAGTCTTATTTTTGTTTCTTTGTTTCTGCCTCTCGTCTGTCTTCATCTCTCTCTGGCTTTCCCTTCTCTCTCTGTGTCTCTATCACTCGGTTGATCTCTCTTTCTTCCCTCTTCTTCCTTCCTGATTCTTTTTATATCCCACAGATGTGCTCCTCAGAGGCATTCAGCGGCGTTGTCTGATCTGAATAAATGTTTGCAGTTAGAGCCGGGGCTGTCTTGTGGTTTGGGCTGCTGATGTGGGAGTCTGTGCTCAAGTCACTGCGTTGTGCCGCGGCGTTTAAATGAGTCTTTGTCAAAGCTTTCCCCCCCTCCCTCCTCTTCATCCTCCTCTTCCTCTGTCTGTCGCTCTCAGTTTGTGGCATCTATTTTTAATGGCCTGGGAGACGTGCGGAAAGCCCCAGCCTCTATCTCCGTCTCGACAAACAAGATAGTTACTTTTTTTCTTCTGGCTTTTATTTGGATGCAGATTTGAAGTGGAAATGTTGTCAGATATAAACTCCAGTTTCTATGATTTCTAGGTTTACAGAGCTATTGAAACAAAGTCAACTGAAAAATACATACAAGCGAACAAATCGCATTGTTCTTCTCGGTCCCTGAAAAGTTGAGCCGAGAGCCATTAATGTTTCACAAAGCGAAACCTTTTTAAAAGCCACTTATGCAACAAAACTGATATCTGTCCAGTATGAGACGCTACCTTCCACCACCAATCATATATTTTTATGCCAGATTCCTTTGAAGACTCAACGCTTCATAAAAGAGTGCAAACTTTCTCTCATCTTCAAAGATGGTCCGCAGGGGCTCCACTTTTCACCCAGGTTGGGATGCGCTGGCGTTGACCTCTCCGAGGCATCCGTCTGGTCGCTCCGTCCACGCCGCGCAGCTGAGTGGCTGCTGAAAATATGGCCAGACGCTGACCTTCCTCACTTTGATTTTGACGCTTTCACCACCCACAGTGCTTTCTCCGAGCCCAGCCTCACGCACCACTCTCCCTCCCGCTGACACCACCCAGCTCCCTGTAGTACCACACTTTGAAGTGGGTGCTAGCCAGTTAGTGCAGGGCATTACGGCATGGAAGTAATTCTTTGATCTCTTTTTTTATCCTTTTTGTTTTGCAAAGTCATCTGTACGGAGTCATTTGAGTTATACGGTAGTTTATGGTTACACACACCGGCAAGTACATATCTGAACCACTGGAGCCTAAGGGCGCTTTCACAAGTCATAGTTCGTTTAGCAAGTCTGAATCAGAGTGAAATTGATACTTTTGGGTCGTTTTCTATTTAGTCTGGATCGGTTTCACAGTGCACAAATTAAAAAAAACTATTTGCTGAGGGCTGTGTACGAAGGAGCCAATTTATCTTTTTCGTCTGGAGAGCTGCCACTTCTATGCAAGGAATCGCGGACTTTGATATATTGCTGTCCAAGTGTTTTCACTTTGACTCAGCACTGATCTACTGTGTCTTCACGAATCCCTTCTCCTCCAATTTATCTTGAATGACTTTATAAACGTTACTGTTTTTGTGGACTTCATTTAGCATATTCTCTATGTTCTCTTCAGCCCAGTTTGCCTTCTGCAGAAGTCCAGGTCATGTTAGGAGACCACCTCTCGCAAGTGGTCTCAGACCTGTTGTTTTGGTCCACACCAGAGTACGATTAGTGTTCACATCTCCCCAAACGAACCGCACCAGAGTACGATTAAAACGGACTAAATGTTGGCTTGTGAAAGCGTCCATAAATGAGCTCTGATCTGTACATTATTTTCATTTATCTTTCATTTAACCAGAAAGGTCCCATTGAGATAGAATATCTCTTCTGACAGGGAGTCCTGGCATTTAAAAGCTCCACCCGACAAACACCATTACAATTAAATTAGGCTTTGATCCTCAAAATGTAGTCAGGCTGGATTTGTGATTGAAAGCAGGGTGAGGCCAGAGGAAAAAAAAAAAATCAGTGATTTTCTCTCTAGAATTGAGATTACAATTCAGAGCTGCAACGATTAGTCAATTAATCCTTTAGTCAATCAACAAAAAATGAATCAGCAACTGTTTAGAGAATCAAATAATCATTAAAGGGATAGGGTGTTTTGAAGTGGGGTATCAGTTTAAGTGTACGCTACGCTATATTTAGAATATTTTCACCGCTTTATCTCGCCGTCAGACAGCCCTTTCCTTCTCCTTTCCGACGGGGAACTGAACTGAAAGTGAAACTTATCTATGCTCTCTTCAAAGCCAGCTGACTCCGTTGACAAAAGCAATGTAGATAAGTTTCAGTTCAGTTCCTCCTCGGAAAATATTCTAAATATAGCATACACTTGATTGATTTTTTAGGTGAGCCTTTCTTTTAGATGGCTAAATTATATTTTGCTGCTGCCCCCGTCTACACCAGTACATTGCTTTGCTCCCATACTGGTGCTCCTGTCCGTTTCTCCAAACTGGGGGCATGCCGACCATCATCTACTGTAGGTAATACACTGATTAAGTGCCACATACAACCCCACTTCACAACACCTAAACTATCCTTTTAAAGTCATTAAAGGCAGACCCACCAGCTTGCCTAAGAGAAAAAGAGCCCAGGCACAACCTCTCATCTCCCCACTCTCCTGCTCTACCCATCTCCAGTGGCTATTCCTGTTGAATATGAATTGTCAGAATCATATTAGCTTCTGGAACTGGTTTTGACAAGAATTTATATTCTCAAACTTTTCCTGTCTGGGACCCAAACTGTGCATGTTGAAGTTCAGGCCTCCAGATTCTTGGCTCATTAAAACACACTAGTACTTTTTCACTGTGGCGACCCACCAGAAAATCACCTGTAACACCCAGTCCTGTGTGTGTGTGTGTGTGTATGTGTGTGTGTGTGTGTGTGTGTGTGTATGCGCTTCACTGCGCGCGCACACACACACACACACACACACACAACGCTGGCTGGCTGGAGCAGATACCATGGAGGAGTCGCTTGTTTGGAGAATCGGTTCCACCTCACGTAAATGCACTGTGTCCTGCAGCTTCGCCCTGAACATCTGAATTGCTGCGTGCGTGTGTGTGTGTGTGCATGTGAGAGAGAGTGCAGAGTATGGGAAAGGGGGAGACAGGAAAATGTCCAGGAACTAGAAAGTTATTTGTCATTCATAGCAGTGGCTTCTGTAAAGGTTAAAGAAGCTTGTACCCAAAAGGTTGCCAGTTTGAAAAAGTAAAAAACATAACATATAGCCCGTATACAGTTCTACAGTGTTAAGTGTTGGGTCAATGGAAATGTTTGTCCCGTACTGCTCACAGCGGAAAACAACCAAAAAATGGTTTTAACACACTTTTAAAGCATGATACACTTGCAAAATGCAAATGTTGTTGAAGGAGACTTATTGGTGACAGAGTGACTCTGCTCGCAGCGCTCTATGCAGCATGCTGACATCATTATTGATTTTGAAGGCTGCTGTTTATTTATTTTATGGGTTTTTCTGTTCACTCGTTTTGAACACTGTGCAGTATGAGATAGTTCCAGTGTTTTAACTGGGCGCAGTGGGGTGACAGCTGGCAGACCAGGCAAACAAAGGATTGGAAATTAATCTGACTATAGACAGCCAATACCCAATTCCATCCCAATAGAGTGCTCCAGGGATGACGTATTTTTGTAGGCCGACCCAGGAAGTTAGCATCGCTCTGGTTCCCTGAACAAAAAGCCAATGGGATTCTTCCACTTTTATGTCGTGGCAAAACGTTAAAATCTCTTCAGCTTGTGTTAACCACTTACCTTATTTCAGGCATCTAACTAAAAACCCATTTACTTCCATACATTTATGGGTTTTAGGATTCATTCTTTCAGCACTCTATACTGTGGATTGGATTTAGACATCCTGACCTACATATTATTATTTTTGAATTGTTCATATATACAGTTCATGCTAAAAAAAAAAACAATTAGCTAGTTCCAATCCAGTCTTTTGTCCTCAACTTTGTCAACTGGAAAAGTGCAGTCATGTGTGTCCAGGTAACTTCTTATCACACGGGTTGACAAGAGTCCATTTAAGTTATTTGCTCAGTTAGTTTTAACCAAGAAGCTCATATAGGTGACATTGAGAAGAGGCAGTGACTTAATGCTTATAAAAGTGAAGGTGAGAGAGAAAGTGAGTTTGTGTGAGATTTAACATGAGTGTGTGTGTGTGTGCGTGTGTGTGTGTGTGTGTGTGTGTGTGTGTGTGTGTGTGTGTGTGTGTGTGTGTGTGTGTGCGTCTCAACTGCCCCTTCAGCTGAGTTAATTTCCCCTGACAGGGGGTCTCTACTCGTACTCTCTGATAGAGAGAGATGAGTGCCCTCCAATCCACAGCCAGTGACACATGACTGACTGACTGACTGACAGGCAGACAGAAGAAAATTAACTCTCTGAGCTCTCTCTCTTTCCGTCCCAGGAGGAGCACTGACCTGTAGACAACTGTGGTCTATAATGCAGCTCCAAGTTTGCTGTGGTTGTGTTTTTTGGTGATGTGGCTCCTACCAGCTGGCAAACGTGACTCGACTAGAGGATTAATGTAAAGCTGCAACGATTAATCAATTAGTTGTTAACTTTTAAATTAATCGCCAACTATTTTGTTGATTGATTAATCAGTTTGAGACATTTTTCACCATTTTCTGACATTTTACAGACCAACAAATGAATCGATTAATCGACAAGGAAAATAATCATTAGTTGCAGCCCTAGATTAATGTACTGCATTAAAGCCTCCTAAACAAACATACTATGTTTAGATGCTTGTCTAGATATTAACTGTCAGGTTCGTTCTTTTATAACTAATATGAGTCACCTGTTTTCTCAGATTTTGACAGGTCAAATGCAGGTGTAACTAATAACAATAATTGCTGCATTCCAGCTAGGTGTGCACATCCCAGGCTCCTTGTATTGTGCTTCACTGCACACCTAAATGGAGCCATCAATAATAATTAGTTACACCGGTGATTATCCGTAACACTAGTGATTACAATTACAGGTCAAAATGTCTGCCGTGGGAAAGGTGTATAGCATAATTGAATGTACCTTGTGCTGAAGTAAATGTACAAACACTTGTGCTGTCTGTCAGAAACAGAAGATGAGAACGTTTAAGGACACGAGTATCTTCTGAGGGAAAAAAAGCTAATTTAATTCTCTTAAAAAATTAAAAAATAAGAGTGATTTTTATTCATAGAGTAGAATGCAGGTCACATTTTACTCTTAAACTTATAAAACTCTGGTGGTCATGATGCGTGCTTTTGCATCTAATGCAGGACAAACCTGAGGCTGACTCATGAATGTACAGCGATGCTTCGCCCGTAACAATCTAGCCAGGTGCTGTAAATATATATTCTGCACACAACACTTGGTCATTCATCATTCACAGTAGGCCTGTTTACACACATTTCTCTTGACTTACCAAAGCATCAATGCATCTGGTGCTGCTGCTGACGGCGTGTTGTCTCTCCGTTCTGCTTGTCCTGGCTGTAAAACGTGTTTCGCCCTAAAAGATCATGAATAATTCTCCGTGGTACAGAATGAGGAAGTGATTTTTGGCACTAGCGAGAGAAACTACATTAAAGTGTCATGATATTCTTGACCTCTGTTTTTAGAGAATGAATTGTGTGGAGTAATGTTTACTGCAGGTCAATCTAATTGGCATCTAGTTTAAGCCTTCAACAGAGGCCTGTGCTACAAAGCGAGTTCAACATACCCGGGGTATCTTCTCGTTATCTGGCTTAACTAACCCTAACTATAATATTACACAAATACGAAGGAGTTAAACACATAATCCAGGCTTAAAGTAACACAGTTGAAGCTGCCAAATGCAAAAAAAAAAAATTGCAGATGTGTGAATGCGTAAACTAACAGACTTATTAATTTAACGGAATATTCAAAAGTCAGATATAGGCAGCCAGATGGGGGAAGTGATATATAAATAGCTTTCAAAATAGAATAGATGAGTGGATTACACTTCATTATGCCCTTTGGTAATATTGTGGCGTGTATGACTACTTCAGCCTTCTCTCAGCTGCATCCCGTCTCCGGTGGTGTGAAATGGACTTGGGAACAAGTAAAAAACTAAATATAAAAACATAAGCGGTAAACACCCACAGCATACAGCCAGCTGTCCTTCCTCCATTTGTCAGTTTAAACTGTGTTGTTTTTAGCCTGGTTTAGGATTTTATCCACTTCCTGTTTGTGTAATATTATCATACAATCTGCACACCGAGCTCTGATTGGTCAATAGGCGGTGTTTTTATACAAGCTGATCTCCTATCTTGAACATAACCTGCTCTGGAGCAGCATAAGTTACCATGGCGATCTACCTCGGTAAGAAGTGAACCACCACGTAGGACTGAAAACCCTGAAGGGTTAACCCTGAAGTTACCTCGCTAAACCTAAATCCTGCTTCGTAGTACAGACCTCAGTTCTTCAATAGTAATTAAATAACAACACAGAATGAAACTCTCAACCTTTATGAAAGGAAATGTTTCACTAAAAGTAGTGTTGCATAGCCAGACTTATCTCCACCGCGCTGTGTCAGCACTAGAGAAAGGTCTGGCTCCACACATTATCATTCTGTAGGGGGAAAAAACACTCTTTTACCCAAAATCTACGTCCGGTGAGTCAGACTATGATAAAAGTAACCCCAATTTCTTTTTGACTTTCTTTTTTTGTAGTTCTATTTACTCTCTAAGTGTAAATACCAGCAACAAACTCTGTTTAGTTGTTTTTGGGTCTGAGTCTCCACCTGAGCCCAGACCTCCATCCATCACTGTCAGCGGAGCTGTCGGCTGACACTGTTTACACCTTAAATAAGGTCAAGACTGCAGTGACTAAACAATCAGGTTTCTTTGACAAGAACATTTAGGTTTGGTTGCTGCGGGACCAAAGCTGTGCCCAGAATGATTTTTGATGAAAATAAAACTTACAGCTGTTACCAAACTTGAGTCTGTAGACAAAAAGTTAAACTAAATCTTTTAGTTGCGGTCGAAAAGTCTTTTTTGCTAAATGTTAAGGAAAGGTGCTTCAATGCTTCCTTTCTCATCTCCTTTAGCAGAGGATACACTGGACCATCCTTTACCAAAGGAAAGGAGATAATGCCGTCCCACAGTTCCTTGCGGCCGCAACATTTGAAGCGACGCACATTCGGCCGTTCATGAAAACAAACGATATGCCTATCTTGCATAATATTTTCACACAGTCAATAAGTAATTAGGATTCATCTTGATTAATATGAGTGGGCAGTGATGACCATTTTGTTTCACTTTCTATTTATATATTTCAAACAAGTAACAACTGAGTAAAAAAATAACAAATGTAATGAACAGTAAACATTTAGCAATAGGCTATTCCTTTTTTTCAATTCCAACCTTGGTAATGAAGTGATATTTTTCACCGGTTGTCCATGTTAGGTCAGATAATCCTTTATTATCTGTTGATGTAAAGTGTTACAGGAGCAGAAGGATGTGCGGTATCTCTCTTTAACACACCGCGGGTGAAGCAGCCTGTCACTGAAAGACCTGTATAACACTGCACGGGGGGGTTGTGCACCTCTTGTAGTCTATCTTTAGAACATTGTAGTTTCACCACGGCAGACCTGCGTCACTAACATCTGCCGCCGTCGCATCATAATTACGGAGCCTAGTGTAAGTGCAGTCGGATTCTCTTAACACCACGGTTGTCTTTTCCTGAATCCTTCTGAATTCTCCTTCACATCTTTCCTTGACCTCATGACGTTTTCCATCGAGGTCAAGGAAAAGTGGTTAGGAAAAGACACTGGGACGTCATTTTTTGACTTTTCAACCACAGCCTTTGTTTGTTAATGTGTGTAAACTCGCTGCGATTGATAATAGCTTTTCACTGATTGGACTGTGAATATACACTTAATACAAAATCACTCCTCCACCTCATCAAATCTCACATGTACTCTAATTTACACATCTATTGCCACACATGACCTCACAGTTTATTCACCACCTCATTGTTAAATTTTAAGTTAGTATTAACAACAACAAAAAAACACTGTATTCACAAACAAATAGTCAGATTTTGCACTCGCAGCTGCATTTTCACACAGACTTTTGACAGGAGGAAATACCAATACAGATATACTACTTTATATATGTAATAGGTTTTGGTGGGAATAAATATTTTTCTGTTGGCCGTCAAATAAATTCTATTTCCTGCAAACCCTGCAACTCTGCCAACTCCAGCTCATCCCATAACTAATGGATCACATAACTTCTACACCGTATATGTCATATACCAACATCCTGACCTATTTGGTGCTGCAGCATCCACACCATGCACATTATTCCCAGCATTGTGCTGCAAAGCTTCCCAATTTAGAATAACAGTATGAAAAATGCTGGAATCAGGCAACGTGATACTGCATAATGTTTAGAGATGCTGCCGGCGGAGTGTTATTTATTTAGCCCCGAGCAGATCGGAGGGACGCTCTGCAGCTCAGCTTTCTTCATGATAAATAAGAGCAGCTGCTGCTGTGTTGTGCATGCGCGTGTTTGTGGGTGTATGTGGTACAGCTCCAGGTATCGGGTCCAAACTAAAGGATGGTGGTCTTTTGGTTTGACACCTGAACATTGTGCTCACAATGCAACCCTTGCTCCGTCTATCACAAACACACACACACAAACATCAGCAGGAATGCTTATCTCGTATTCTCCACCAGACTGGAAACACTGTCAGCCTCAACACGTGCTTTTTAAGTGATGCTCTGTGTTTTTTTTGTGTGTGTGCGGATGTTCCTGCACGCACATGTGTGAATTTCAGTGTAAGTAAGTGCAGAAGTTTGGGTGTGCACGGCGTTGTTTGTGTGCGTGAGAGTGAACACAGCCTGTCAATCCGCTTTACCGAGTACAAACTGGAATCATTAGTGAACCCGTGACTGGCTGCCACGGCACAATGGTTACAACACTGACAGCGAGGAAATGTGGTGTTTGAAAACTGTTGTCTTATTTCCAGCTTATTTGTACATTTGACAAGTTTGTATCTCCACAAACTTGGATACAGCTCAACTGGCAGAAATGATAGTGAGACACCGGGAGATGAAACGAGCATCTGGCAGCGCACAAACACACGCATGAATGTGAACACACTGTAAGAGCTGTCAGTGTTAAGAGAGCATTATGCAGCAACATTGCTATGATTATCCTTCAAGAATCAAATACAAACAACGGCAAAAATAAATATCAACATAGGTATCAAGAAACTGCTTTAAAGATTTTGGTGCAACACAGAAGTCACATTAAAAACTTATATTCAGCAACTTATTAGCAATATCCTCATTTTTTCTAATTCAAACTACTTTTATATAACTGTACTTAAAGGGTAACTTCGGTATTTTTCAATCTTGTCTCTATTGTCCCATGTTTTTATGTCTAAGTGACTAATGGGGATAACAATTTTTGAAAGTGGTCCAGTATTTAGGGAGAGTGCTGTAACCTGCAGCCACGAAACAAGATGTGAGGGCAAGTGAGCAGCGTCAATATGAAGTTACATTTACTAAAAATGCTTGTTTTTGCCACTGACGGGCTCAGATTGTTATTATAAGTGTCTGACAACATTATAGAAAGGACCCTACAGAGAAATTAAACCTTTTTCTTACCTTTCGCTTCATCCGGTCTATTTGTTATTATGGAAAGAGTCTCGCTCAGGGAGGAGTTTCGTTGCAAAATCTGAATATTCGTATACTCTGGCTCAAATAAATACTGGCGGCCATTGAATTTAAAGACCTCATCCACATTGTCGAAATCATCTAGATATTCAGCCATAACACTGAAAATCTTCTAGATAACACTAAGCTGCGCTTTCCGTACTCCAACACAACAAACTCTGGCCGGCTGGCACTCACGTTTCCACTATGGATGTATTCCACTGTTCTACCGTTGTCTTCCAGCAACACGTCACCTCGCCAGATTTCAGAACAAGACTCTATCCATAATGTCAGACACTTATAATAACAATCAGAGCCTGTCATGGCAAAAACAAGTACTTTTAGTGGACATAAATGACGGTGCCAGCTTGCCCCAATAGGATTACATTACAGTAATAATACATCGTTATAATACATTTTACAATACTGGACCAATTTCAGAAATTGTTGTCCCTATTAGTCAGTAAGACACAATGACATGGGAAAATAGGGACTGGGTTGAAAAATACCAAAGTTACCCTTAAACTACTAAAGAATGACCACAGAAAAATCTGCAGTTTCAAGTTTGTTTAAAGCTTATATCCTCTAGGTTTCCCTCTGATGGAGACAAATGGATAACTCAAACATGTTTATCAAGTTGCCTCAAAGAAGTTGTTTGAGTTAAAAATGTAATGGTTTAAATCAGTTCCTTAATATTGGCTAAAAATGAGTGCTTAAAAGGCAACACAGGCACCAAATTGCATTAAATGGTCTCACGTGAATAAAAGGATTATGTTCCAACAGCGTGAGAGGATTATGTGACTCAAGAACAAACTGAACATGGTGTTTTCTCTTGACTGCCATATGAAAAGGCTAGATTACAGCCAGGTTTAGGGAAGGATGACAGGTTATTTGAGGCCAGGTTTCGCTCATGATTTGTTTGGATAAAAGCAAAAGCAGTACTCACACTAGGAATGTGCGTAACTGGAAACTTACTGTGGATTTGTAGTCGGAGCTGAATTTGATTGTATTTGCTGATCCATTCCCACACTATTTCAGTCGGCTTGTTTCTCAATCTCGCAATCCTTTGAGGAATTCCTGGTAGTGTTTGCAGTGCACAAATATTGAGGACTACCTGACAGCTGTTACTTGGCTCTCTATGAAACACAGGTTAGAGCTGTAGAACATCTTGATAGCTGACATAACAAACACAAAAACACTTGACACACAAGTCAGAGAGCAACAAAAAATGAACTTGTTAGCCTGAGGTTGTGCCATTTTGTACATTTATGTCTTAAATGATTATTTCAAAATTTTTGGAATTATGCTCATTCACTTCATGCCAAGAGTTAGAAGAGAAGATCGATACCACTCTAATGTTTGTGCATTAAATATAAAGCTACAGTCAGAAGCCAATTAGCGGAAAAGTGGAAAGAAGTTACTGCACCTGGCCAAAAAACAGCATGCATATCTACGTTGGGGCTGCAACTAACGATTATTTTCATTGCCGATTAATCTGTTGTTTATTTTCTCGATTAACCGATTAGTTGTTTGGTCTATAAAATGTCAGAAAATGGTGAAAATTGTCAATCAGTGTTTCCCAAAGCCCAAGATGACGTCCTCAAATGTCTTGTTTTTTCCACAACTCAAAGATAGTCAGTTTACTTTCTTAGAGGAGTAAAGATACCAGAAAATATTCACATTTAAGAAGCTGGAATCAGAGAATTTTTATTTTTTTCTCAAACGGATTAATTGATTGTCAACATAGTTGCTGATTCATTTAATAGTGGACAATTAATCGATTAATTGTTGCCGCTCTAATCCCCCTGTAAAATTAGTTGTAATTTTTTTTTTTTCGTAGAAATTAAAAGGTGGTATAACTTATTATTAGTAAGGATGCACAGATCAGATAGCGATACCTGGGCTTTGGGTATCGGCTGATACCAAATACCGATCCGATGCCAGTTTTTAATTAAAAAGCTGTATGCCTCACTGTGTGGAAGTGACTGGGATCATTCTTTTATGTGTAAGCCAACATCAGGCTTGACTTAAACATTGCTTTCCTAGCTTTGTAAAACAAAATTTAACAAATAAATATATAGATAACATAACATACATTTAGTGAATTGATATTTATTATTAAAATAATAAATCGTACACCAACAACTTGGCAAAAAAATCTTCAAAATGAACAGGAATTGCAACAAATTGGTCAAAACTTAAACAGGAATTAAAATTCCAGTATGTAATTTGTATATTTTAGTATATAAACATAGAATTGAATTGAATAGATCGGCCCCATTGTCACAGATATCCGATCCAGCTATTTGAGTCAGTATCGGCCCGATATCTGATCCAGTATCGGTATCGGTGCATCCCTAATTATTAGTGAGCTTTAGAGGTGCTGGTAGACAGATTCTGTGATGCTTGGAAAGAGCCAGTCTAGCTATTTCCACGTTTGTAGTCTTTAAGCTAAGCTAACTGACTTCCGAAGCGTCATATTTAACACACAAACATGATTTGCGGCAAGAAGGCAAATTAGCATATTTCCCAGCATTCTTTTAACAGTGTTTTCCTCTAGATTATTAGGAAGTTGCTGGGTAATATGTGTCTTTGAAAACTTTGTTTGGCTGCAGATTTCTGCTGACACCAGCCCATAGGTTGGGATCCTCAGTTTTTCTACCCTCATGTCATTCCTCCACTCTGATCAGTTCCACCCGTCGGCTCAAAGACCTCGACGGGTACTGTCCGTGTCTTTTTTTCTCCATCGGCTTTGCTTTCTAGTTTTTGTCAACTCGACTGTCCTGCTGCCAACCTTCTGTTCATCTTTAATCTGTGCTCCCACAGAGCCCTGCACTTTGTTGTCTTTCTCTTCATCTCCGTCTCTTTGCTCTCCACTTTTGTTTCCTCTGCCTATCCAACCTCCGCTGTCTGCTGCCCTTCATTCTAGTCTAAGTCATCTTTGTTCTTCAACTCAACCATCTCTCTCCACTATCCTCTCTGCCTTTAAACATCCCCCTCCACCTTTCATCCTTTTCCTCTCTGCTCTCTTCATAGTACTCCTCTTCTCCTCTCCAGCTCAGTATGTTCTTCAGGATTCAGCCCCTTTTTTCATTTACTGCAATATCTCGCCCGCCTAACTCTGTGCTTTTTGTGCAAAAATTCTGATCCCACCTCTGTTGCTTTGCTGCCCTTTTCTCAACAGCAGATTGAGTCCAGATGGCCTGATTCAGTGCTTAGTATTCACCACTGTCCACGTGGAATATTCACATTTAACCACTATGGGGGTTTTAACTGCATGCAGCATAGTAAGACGGTCACTTTCTACTGCACATTTACTCCACACATAAGAGGAAATGTGAGGATTTGGCATGTTGGGATGGCGATATCTGTCGATCCATCTGTCCGACACTGTGTATAAAGTCGTGTAAAGTTAAGAGAGCTTTCCTCTTCAAAGCACCGCTGTCTGATGGACAGTAAGCTTTGTGACTGGATGAGCTGAGGCTGAAAATGGGCCAGAAATGTAGTGAAGCAGTATCAAATTCTGAAAATGAGGTTGTGGAGAGCGAAACATGTGTAATACTTCTTTCAAGACTATCAAAACCCAGAGAGTACAGTGAGCTGAGGTCATGTTAAGCAAAAATAATTAATCTCTCTCTCTCTTTCTCTGTCTGTCTCCAGGTCCTCTCTGACGTGCCCTCATTGCCTTAAGCAGAGCAACACCTTCGACCCATTTTCATGTATCTCCCTGCCTATCCCTCTACGACAGACCAGGTATTGTATAACACACGACAAGTGGTAGAGTCAAAAGTCTATCTGTCTCTCATCTATCTATCTATCTATCTATAATATTATTTGATTATGGGTTGGCACGTTTTTCTACCTTGCAACACTATATTAAGGTAATAACTTGTGTACTTTATGGTTTGCTGTCTGTACTACCTGAACTATACTTCTTCTAATTGTTAGTGTCAGAAGTAAACTTATCACTCCAGTTTCAGCTGTTTTTTAATGTTGTTTTTTTTCACTTTGGTCTCATTATGGCGGTGAGTAAATGTGTTGGGTGTATATGTTGAGAATATTCAGTCATACTTATTGGGTAGATTTTTCTGTAGGCCCCAGTGCACTCCCAAAACTGTTTAGTCAAGCAAAAGCTTTTCTGAGCTGCCGGGAAGTAGACACTCTGGATATATGAGGTTGTCACCTGATATATCAATGATATGTATATGATGATCTAGACTACCTAATATAGCAGAATGATCCATCTCGATGGATAAAGTAGAAAAAGACATCAATCATAAAAGATGTACTGTAAAAGCACACATTTCAAAAGGAAATTTGACAAATATGACTACATGAAAATCATGCGTGGGAACACATTTTGCACAAAGATACTCTACACACAAGCAGCTCCAGGCCATGGTCATATCAGAGTGATAAATGTTGGCCATCAAAAGTCCCTGACCAAACACTCTCTGTGCTGTTTCCATTTTTAACCGCACCAGAAGCTGCATGTCAGCAGGTCCGGCTGTAAGACAGTACGACTTTGACATACTGTATGAAGAAAGAGACACAGAGAGAGAGAGAGAGAGAAGAAGAAGAGAGGGAGAGGGAATGCACAAAGGAGTTTTTTTTTATTTTGACAATAGAGATGCAAATAGAGAGGGATGTAAGACTTTGTGGCTCTAGTGTACGTTAGGCATCAGCAATCAGTTACTGGTTCCAATTAAAGACGTTTAGAATCGCAGTACATATCAAATCCGCACCCAAGTATCATGATAGTATCGGATCGGGAGATAGGTGTATCGCCACTAGCCCTAGTGTATATACAATTCATTGACATCTCACTAGTGCTTCCTATCAAAGCTCCAACCCAACTTCAACCTGAGCAGAGGTCTAATCAACCAGAATAACTGAGAACACCTGTATTGGTGTGCACGGCCTCAAGTCAGTTGAATGAGGAGTGTCTTGGTGACCGGGGCATACTATAGGTTTTGTCTCATCGTATCCCCCTTTCTCTCTCTGCCCATGTGTCCAGTGATGCATGAAACATCTTAAAGAGAAAGAAAAACAGCAAATATCAGTTGAATTCCAGTCACACGATTTCACGATTTGCCTACATTCAGTGTTCGGTGAATCCTCCTATCTCCAAACATGCAGACGCTGCTGCATTCATGGCTTCCACAGTACTGCTAACCCCAAACCCAGTTTTACAGCGTGAGTCCTCTGACAGTGTGTGGTCTGTGCCTGCAGTTGCCTGAGTCCAGCACAGAGGGAAATTCATTCAGGTTCAGTTTGGACTCACTGCTGGCCCCCAACACTGACCTGACCCACACACACACACAGACAAATACACACACACACAGTGGCCTCACTGCATCGTCCTGCTGCAGCAGTATCCCAGCAGAATGCCTGATAAGTCTGAGGGCCCCCAGAGACTCAGCAGGGTCTGTCTGCCAGTAGGGCATTGAGGTCTGGGTGCTGCAGATAATGCCGGCATGGCAGAGAGAAAAGGAGGATGGCAGTATCTGTGTGTTTTCTCCTGATCTAACCTCAGTCTTAGCATAATTCTTACTAACGTTATATTTTTCTAAAACAGTCAAGTTGCTTTGTGGGTAACATAGACGGCAGCTGGAATAAAAAAAAACATGATCTGGTCCTGCTGCCATTTTTTTATCCTCATACAACAGGATATATGGAAGTTATTCCTAATTTTTTGTGCTTTTTCCAACAAATGTCCAGCAACAAGTGGCAATTTCTGCTCGTTACATGCATACAATCTTTTCAAAATAAACTTCCATCTTCACAGGAAACAACTCGGTTAGATTTAGGCAACAAAACTACTTTGTTAGGTTTAGGAAAAGATCGTGGTTTTGTGTTAAAATAACTACAGAAATGGTGCAAAGTTACGTGACAAATAAATAAACGTTGACTTCTGGTTTCACACGGGATATGGACACCGGTCTCCTGGGCTAAAACCAGGTGTTTATTGACCCATCCACCCCGACCTCCTCCCTACGCGCCGTTTGTCACTCTTTATACTTCCTGATTCACTGATTATAGGTATTGATTTTGTGGGATATATACAAATTACAGTGCTATATAGCTACAAACGGTGTATGAGAACAGCTTAAACATTAACAATAGCTCAGTTCCCTTAAGTGTTCCATTAAGGTATTCCAGTGAACCAGCATGCACAATACCAGGACCTCCCCTTAGTGGAAAGTTAACATTAATGTTATTGAATACACCAGTGCGTTTCCTACTATGACATGTAAAAATGTCCGCCGTGAAAAAAGGTCTATTGATCTAAATCATGCAGAAACACTTCTCGGGTTGTTAAATCTGTAAACAATTTGAACCTGATCCGAGCTCCAACATGGTTTTTCAAGACAATTTTGAATGTTTTGAACCCGAAGAGCACCGTGCACTCTCAGTGCTTCGTGCGGGGACATATGAGAGGGAAAGGTTGACGTTTAATAGAGACTATTATGCTCCAATCCAGCAGGGGGCTGGGAGGCTGCAAAAAACCTGCTTTGTAAGATGACATCTCTATTTCCTGTTCGTCTCGAGTGTCATCCTACACCTCTCATCCCGTTTCATTGCACACCTCGGCGTCTCATCTCGGAGCATCTAACAACGTAAACAAAACATATGCTCAGGTCCGCCGTCTGCCCTGTCAGCCTCCCCACTGCAAACACACTACTCTCCTGAATAATGCATGATGGGAAACAGGAAGTGGACGTGTCAGCGATTACACCGTCTTCTTCCCAAATGAGAAGGCGTGACCTTAGCCTGTCTCCGTGCTCTGTCCTCTCCTCAATGCTACCTGCTCTCCTTTATGTCCCTCCATCATTTCCATCCCTGCATCCCTGACAGGAGGTGTTCAGATTGCTTTAAATCAGACGTGTCCCGGCACAACAGCAGCTTCCTGCGGGACCATCGTCAATGTGCTGGTGTAGCTCGTCATGTCCAGTCACGCATAAATCTACACACACTCAAGGGGGAAATGAAACACTGAAGACAACATCTGAAAATAGTTAATTCACTTCAGATATTAAGTCACACACAGACAAATCGAATGGTTTACGCTCGTGAAATTAGATTTTTGTACAACAGTATTGTCAGAGGAAATCATTTCCCCAATCTTATTAGACGTGAAACAGCTCAGCAGTGCATTTCAAAAGTCTCATTTTATTATTGAATGTTTTGTTTTTGCTGTTTAGCAGCCGAAATACATCAGGACTCAAATACATCTCTTGAATGAACTGACAACACGGTTTCTGTCGCCCCCGGCGTCCTTGAATTCTGCACAATTACATTGTTCTCTCTCTTTTTGGGTTTGGCTGATATGTGTAACTCTAAATGGTATGTGCATAACAACTGATAAGTGTGTGTGTGTGTCTGCATACAAATATGTAAATAACTCAATATGCCAGGGTGTGTTTGGAATCTGTAATAAATGTAAACATGCAGAATTAGAATTGCAAAACAATTTGGCACTTTGCTCAATATCATCTGTCTTCCTCTCTCTGTCTTCCTACCCCTCCCTCCCTTACACACACACACACACTTCCTCACCCTCCCCCCCTTTGTCTTTCGCCCCCTCCTCTATTTGGCCCACAGGCCGATGTGTGT
The DNA here is from genome assembly GCF_015220745.1 of Sebastes umbrosus. Lineage (NCBI taxonomy): Eukaryota > Metazoa > Chordata > Actinopteri > Perciformes > Sebastidae > Sebastes > Sebastes umbrosus. Next base: position 8,496,240 of record NC_051271.1, read on the forward strand.
GACGCTGGTGTTCAGTACGAAGGGTCAGAGGTACCTGCGGGTGGGGCTGGCTGTACCTCTCCTTGGTTCCCTGTCCTGCCTGAGAGCCATGGTGGCAGAGGAGGGCAAAATCTCCCCGGACCAGGTACACACACACACACACAAACAGACCTCTGCTCTGGGGGAAATTGTGACGTGATGCCAGAAATGACCAAACTCCATAGAGTTTGTGAGGGAGATGTAAATCAAGCAGTCTGCACTCACAGTCCTGAGAAGAGGTTGAATCAAGTAGATAAAACAACTGTGTGGGTGGACTATAACTATCTACTGTATGGGCTTTAATGAAAAATCTGTTTTTATTACCCAGGTTTCTTTCTGTCCAAAAATGTCAAACATTTCCAGCATATTAAAAGTGAGGATTTGCTGCTTTGCTCTTTGAGTATCTTTGAGGATTAAACTGTTGGTGGGACCTCACAAGCAATTTGACATTCACTTTGGGCAATGTACAATTCTGACAGGCATTTATCATAAAGCCAAAATAAACAAAAATAAAGCTAGAGTGAAGATACTGATATCATATGAAACTAAAAAACCTAAGGAATCCATTGGTAACAACCTGTTATGTTGAATGAGGCTCAGTAAAGCTCTAAGAATAGGCTAAATTTTGTCAAGGAAAAACTGGCATGGCCATTTTCAAAGGGATCCTTTGGTATCTGACCTCCAGATATGTGAATGAAAATGGGTTCTATGGGTACCCACGAGTCTCCCCTTTACAGACATGCCCACTTTATGATAATCACATGCAGTTTGGGGCAAAAACCATGAAGTTTTATGCATGCAGTATAAATGTGTTATTTTCGCCTATTCTAAAAATGATGTGTTAGAATATTTCTGCATACTGGGTCCCTAAACAGTCTTGAATTACATAAATATCATATCACTGTAAAGCGGAGACTTTTGTGGATCCAATGAGCTCAACTGTATTCATGTGTGATGAAGTTAATCGCCATAGTAGCCATTTCATAGAGTGAGACCATTTTTTTTAAATTTGACTTCACTGTATAAAATGACCTGTGGTGACCTCTAGGATAATCACAGCCTCGTGAAACTTTACAACCACAAACTAGAGACCTAGAACATTCAGAGGATGGATGGCTTTCCTAGGTAGAGTGACAAAAAGGGGGCCGAAAAATGCAATTCTTGCAGAAATCTCCAAATGTCAAACGTTTTTTATACCAATTCACAACATGACTTTTTGGACTCTTGGTGTCTTAATGTGGTATTTTGAAGGGATTATTGATCATTTTTATCAATTCTCTAGTGGTAAAAAATGGTGAAAACAAATGGTATCAACCCCAAAATTGCTGCAACAACATATGAGACATAATAGAGCATGGGAATGGTCATCATATACTTCTATCATAATGTTCTAAACCCTTATACACTTTCACAATTTCTAATTAAAAATTAATTGATTAATTGATTAATTCATGTTTATTTCTGATTTATGACTAGAACAACTTGACACATAGTGCTGAGCTGCACCTCAAATTAATCTTCAGGTTCCCAGCTTTCAGATGATGTACACCACTTCTATGTGACATCTACTGTTGACCTGCTATCTCCCCCTAAAGACCTCCTGTACCCCCTTAAAAAAGACAAAGAAATGGGTGTATTGTGGGTCTCAGAGGGTTAATCAATAACAAAGATAATCTGGGATCCGTAAGTGGAATAGAGCCATTGTTTCCTTCTACTTTAAAAAAAAAAAAGTCCAATGTCTATTACCTCAACCAGTTATTTGAAAGTGAAAACAAAGTCCACCAATTACACCAATTACCGTGCCAAGTACAGTGGATTAAAGTTCAACCAAGAAGTCTGCAAGATATAAAAGATGTTTACAACGGACAGCTTGGATAATCATTGTTCTAACACCTGTGCCTCAAATAAGTAGTTAGATAATATGGTTAAATGGTGAACTTGTTTAAAACCTCCATGATTTAATGCTTCCTCCTGTGATGATTCACATCCCCAGTTCTCAGCGATGAAGGCAGTGAGAAAAATATTTCCTTCACAAGAATAATGGCCAACATTGTAAAAAATGAAACCCAGCTTAAAATAAAAAAAAAAACATAACTCTCTTTTATAGCAGGGTAACACTTGAGTGCATGCACACAGTTAGCTGAAATGTCACCTACAAGATAAAGGCTAGAGGAAAAGGTTCCAAAGGCGTGTGTTCATAAATCTTCCACCTGCCGGACAACAGATGATGAATATTTCTAGGTTTTATAAAAACCTGTGCTCACAGCAGCGGGAGAGTAAAAGAGAAGCAAAGACTTGAATGTCCCATAAAATGAAAAATACCCTTTTCGTGGTACATAAGTGGATTGTTCCGTTATCTATTGTTATAGAACAAATATACCTGTATGTCAAAATCTATTCTGAAATACACTGTATTCACATCTGGGTGTAATAATGTTCCTAGCTGAGAGAGATGAGAAGAGTGATGCTCTTTATGTCACGTTCGGCTTTCCTTGTCTGCTATATATTTGCCTTTAGATCTTTCAGTAACAATTCATTTTACAGGTCAACAAATGTCATAGTTATTAGGTGATAATTAGCAAGTAAGCTGTTTGAAATTTCTTTGGAATTACTGCCAAATTACCCCAATATATACCTCAAAATTATCTAAAATTACTTTGTTATATACATTATTTAATACATTTCCAGGAAAAGAATACAAAGTTAATGGATATGCTTTATTTCCATGTCTGCTAATAAATAGATAATAATTAGCATAATAACTTCTTTGAAATTTCTTTAAAAAACTCCCTGAATCATGACATTAGCTACCAGGTTACATTTGTGTAGACAATAAATCACACAATGGGGAGATTTGTGCCTGATCAGAAGTGTCTTCTATTAGTTTTGGTTTTCCACCTCTGATGAAGAGCAGCCGCTTCTCAAGCCTAAGGGTCCTATTTTAATCATTATATGCTCTAATTTTAGCATATAATTATTAAATAGAAATGTTTATAATAAAGTAATTGTCAATAATTCTTAGGTAAATATTGGGTTAATTTGACAGTAATTCCAAAGAAACTTCAAATAGGTTATTTGCTAATTATCACCTAAATACCATGAACTTTGCGGACTTGTAAAATGAAGTGTTTTCTTTATGTCAGTGTTGATGCATCAACGTTCTTCTGTTTGATTTCCTGAGGGGCAGATCTATTTAAATCAGCTAATGGACCATGAATTAGTTGTGAGTTTTTTAAGGGCAGTTACAAAGAAAACACTATGCAAATAGAAGCTTTTTATCATTCTTGTACAATTCAAATTCACAGTTGAATTGTTTTGCAAACTAGCAGAAGATTTGTTTCAACTTCCCTGGCTTCCTGATGAGGAAATTCATTTCAGTTCACAGTGTGAGGTTTTCTAGTTGCACTGTTGCATCTCCTACACACCCGTGGTCTACCCACACAGGTGTTTTCACTCACTGATTAGACCTCTTTTCAGTACTGAGTGTAGACGCTGTGCTTAATTAACATCCCACACTCTTCTGTTGGTTTTGTTGCATTTGTTAAAGTAGGAATATTTACACCTTTATCACTCGTATTGGTTCTGCTTTTAATTCCTACCAGCGTACACCAAAACACAGGTAGGTGGGGTGTTTGCACTCAATATTAAAAGGGGGGTACGCCAAAACATAGGGCAATGACAGCTGAGGACAAAAATTAACACATTTGTAACCAACATGATGGTTATTTTCACTTCTTTACATGTGAGTTTGGCAAAAGCAAGTCATGGAACAGAGACATTTCTGTCCGCAAACACATACTGAGTCTATCATACCGGCCACTTACCCCGGTCTGTGTTTAAACCGTCATACATCATTATGAGTTTGATTTTAGTCAACAAAACTCATGGCTCGGTCTGTTTCACCGGTGAGAGTTAACTCATGGTGCCTTCAAATGAAACTCATGAGCTCGTGTTTACACCATGGGAAGTCATGTGCACTATATGCTTGGCGTTCAAGTGGTTAAGTCGTGAGAACACCGCTGATAAGCAACGGCAATATTAACGTTACTGTCGGCGTCTAGAAGCTGCAGAGGCTAACAATTTAACAAGCTAGCAAGTGGGTAACATAATGCAGGAAATGCAAAGGCATAATGACAGAGGAAAAAGATGAGGCCGTTGGGAAAATCAACATTTTCCTCAGACATATTATACAATTACGAAGAAAATCAATATACGACTAAAATTACAATATATTAACTTATTATGCACCAAAAAATTAACTTTCAACTTTCAAAACGTCAACAAACACGTCACAACTCGTAAACTCTGAGCTTTCAAAAACTTTCCACTTAAGAGGTTGTGAATACCACAAGAGAGGGGCGTTCATATGACATATGGTCGTGAACACGGTAAACACAAAGGCTTTGAAGGAGTTATATGCAGTTGCTATGGTTCCCAGCAGTTTAAAGGCACGGTCACACATGCGCGAATGCAGGCGATTGTCCATCGCCTGCTGAGGTGATATTTTTCACCTGAAAGTTCACCAGAGTTGAACTCCACATGAATGCAAAGATTCAAATATGCTTCACAACTGGAAGCAGATGTTTTTTCACCCCTTCACTTGCATAAAATGTGAGTGACCGGGTGGCAAATGTCAATTTGTGCGACCCAGCCCTAATAATCCTTTCACATAGGTTCTGCACTTTAATATCATTTAACAGGACACCTGCCAGTCAATCACAAAAACTTCTCAGTCTGAACTTCAGATACTTTCAAGTAGTACAAAATATTCAGCAGTGATAATTGAATGGCTCTCCTTACTTGGTACAAATGTTCTGTTTCACTGTCAGCCCTCTGGATATCTTTTCTTAGACATGAAACTAGGAAATACCCTTCTGATAGATAAAAAAGACTAAGAAGAAACTTGTCCTTAATATAATTCCCTTTGCAGATGTTCATGTTTTGAATAAGTGTCTTGATGTATTTCTCTCTCTCTCTCTCTCACCAGGTCATCCTATCAGAGTTGTACTCCACGGGTTTCCAGCGTTCCTTTTCAGATGACGATGACCTGACAGCAATTGCTGATAGCGACGTCATCTACGCCTTTCAGGCTCCTCCCCTCCACAGTCGTGGAGGCTCCACACCGCACTCAGGTAACCACGGTAACAGGATGTCCATCAAAAACAGCAAAGTCACTGACTTCCCACGCTCATTTTTTTCCTCATTTCCAATTTTCTCTTTTTCAGTCTCCCGCTGTCCTCCTTGATTAACTTTTATTCACACTAACTCACACTTATACTTTTAACCGTTTTCACTTTCAGTGAGTATTTTTCACAGGCAGACTTTTTATTTTGATGAGGAGAGGTCCAGTGTCTGCAGTGGGATTTGTATTCCTCCTTTCATTCTGTTTATTCATGCATGATATCACCCAAACACTTTAAATTGAATGTGTCTGAACGCCAGCCTGGTGAATCACATCATCCTAAATAAAAAGTTTGCCAGAGTTACATCTCACCTGGATGAGCTCCTACAAATGATTAATTTATCTAAAACTCTGAGAAGTTATCAGATTTTGACAAGTAAGAACCATCTAGAAGATAAAGCCACATGTCAGAGGTAAAACTTCCCTTTCATGAATATTCTCAGGCGCTTGCTCCCCCTCTCTTATTTTGTTCATGAGTGAAACAGCGACAGAAGAGCTCTGTGTCCTTACATTAATGAAGTAGAGAGATTTATAATGACTACTGAGGATGCAAAACTTCTTCTAGAGAATATTAACATCTATAATTCACCAGGGCTAGATGCAATACATCCTCAGATTAAAAGGAATTGGCCTGTGTGATTGCTGAACCTCTGACAGTATTATATAATCAATCGTTAGAAGAATCTTTTTCACCCTGTGAAAGGAAAGATGAACAAATCAGTGCAATTTTCCAAAAATCATGAGCAGGAAACTGTAGGCCACTTAGTCTGACATTTTTAGTATGTAAGAAAATGGACAATCTAATCAGGACATACTGTATATTGTTGACCATATGAAGTCAAACAAACTTTTTTAGCAATAAGCAGTCTGGATTTATAGCTGGAAGATATAAAGCATATTTTATTTATAACATAGCAATAACAAAACAAGAGTGGATGTCAGTAATCAGTCATGTAGCGATGTGTGACAATGTCTCCAGCAAACAAAGTCAGAATAGCAACTGCACCAGCAAGAGAAGAGAGATCCCTAAACCACACCGGCCCAAAAATATTGAAGTGATATTTCTGTAGTTTTAAGCCTGTAACTGTAGCAGCGTATGGCATTATTGGATTGCGTGAAACATACATCTAATGGGTCATTGGATTTATGAGAAACATGATCAGGGAAGTTACAGGTGCTTAGACAAGTTAGTGGAGTTAATGAAGCAATGGCTAGCATCATCCTCAAGCTGTAGATGAATGGCAGTGAAGCGTTGTGGTAAAAGATGTTTTATTTTTCATCAGCCGGTGTGAACTTCGTCTTTTCTCTTGACGGCATTACTTTCCACCCGTCATGCTGAGGAGGTCAAGAGGGCTGTAGATCTCTTTTATCACACAGCAGTTACTTTAACAGATCAATGTTCACGTCTGAAAGGGGCTTAATTGAGTCATATTACCACTGTCAGCGTGAGGTCATTAATTGCCGGCTCTGAAGGTTGCCAGTTAGGGGAAGTTGTAGTCATCCTTTGTCCAATGAAGCCTTTATAGGGGAGTTTTGTTACCACCAAAGAAGAATGACATCAATAATTCACATACGTGCTCAAAGTGCTCATGAAAAATGAAGCCTCTTCACTTTCTCAACAGGAGGCATTCTGTTGTCACTTCACATAGTAAAACAGTGTCACAGTACTGAGTGAGAGAAGGAGCAGACACATACACTACAGTATGCTTTCACTTACAAACACACATGCATGAGTAAAAACACACACACAGATGCACTGTGTAAGTCAAGGAGGTAATGAATCCATTAGACACTGGACATAACACACATTCACACACACACAAACAGAAATACATGTAGTGAATCATATTCAAGTACTCACTGGGAAATGTGACTTCCGTTCTTATGAGCAATCTGAGGAAAATGATGAATGGTCCTTACTACGGAATAATTCATAAGATCACAGCAGACCAGATTCCAGGATATCATAACTTCGTTCAGTGAGATTTATGTCATGTTTCATAAAGTGTAGCACATGAATTTACACAATCATTACAGCTGAGACCCACGCGTGGCATTACGGTGATAAAAGATGATGGACGGCAGACCAGGTAACACAGGGAATCTTTTTTACGTCGAGCATAATTCAGTTTTATGGTCTGTAGCATAATGGGAAAGTACTCTTTTTACCATATCTCTGTTTCAAGTGTTCAGCCTAAACACGGAGATGGTAATCTGTCATCACACCAGGAGAATAAAACACCACTGTTGTCGGTGGTTTATCAGAACTTGACAAACTACTACAAGCTACTTATTTTGTCAACTGTATTTCAAAAAGTCTAAAATAAAAGAATCCATATTGGTTTGAAGCAGTAAAAGTGTTACTATGGTTACCGAGGTTATGTAAGACCCTAATTACTCTTGGGCTTGAAGAGGCCTCACTTTGCCAATTCAGTGTAGTCACTCTGCAGTAAGTAGGCAGTGCAGTACATAATGACACACAAGCCAGATCAATATGTGTTTGTATGGTGAAGTTGTTTGATTTGGTCTTCATCACACATGTCAGGTATTGCAGAAGTCTCTTCCTCAGACTCAACAACCCTTCAGCTCCAGTATTGTTGCTGTCCATCATGTAAGCCTGTTTTCTGCAGCCTCTGAAAAAATACAAAAGACTGCTGCCGTGATGGATGACTGTATGGAAAGCCTGTAGAACCAAAAATGTAATGAAAAACACACAACTCACTGGACAACTTCCTAAGGAGGTCTAAGTTCGGGATGTGACAGTGAGGACATTTTCCCACCGGTTAGTAAACTCATGACAACACCGGTGTTACCGATTACACCGGACATTTTACAAGAAAAGATGACGGTCAATTTATGTAGCGCTTACTTTGAGCTTTACCGCCAGGTGACTGTGTGTCCGGCCTCCCCGGTAGAGCTTTCGCTGCGGGGCTGCAGGTTTCCACCCAGTGCTGCTCTGCAGCGAACACAGCTCCGTCCTCCTCATGACGATTATCTCATTAACATTATGGTTCCCTTATAGCATTGGGTTTAAATTTGAAATATTGCCAAATAGGCGCTTTTGCTTTTCGTTTCAACACCAAATACTCCGCCATCGTCTTGTCTGACAACTCTCTCTCGTCCCGTGTGTGAAATATAACACCTGCTGCTCTGTGTTGAGACTCCTTACGAAGCAGGTGCATTCTCTTTCAGTTTGTAGCGTCCGTTGTCCCACTATGTATTGATAACACGGTGCTGATACGCCAAAATGAACTGAATGGGTTTTATTTCTGTAAAAAAAAAGGCAAAACGACAGTGGTGACGGTGGGTACGTAATGTAATCGGTGTGTGCCCGACCACCGTGTAACACCGGTAACACCGACTACCGTGGCAAACCTAGTCTAAGTTTGGTTTTACTAAAAGAGATGTGAGTTTGTTTGGCATATTCATGTGTGGTTGATGTTACTTTAAAAGGCAGAAATAGACATTTATAAATTACATTTTGATAAATGACTTTTGTGTGATCAATTTTAAAAAAAAAAATTATTTACAGGCATCATTTTTATGTGCATGATTTATAATTCTGATAAAAATAATGCATATGCGGATATTTCTGTCTTTTTGCGTACGCGACTTTCAGTGATGAATTTACAGTTTTATGTATCTGGTTCGTGGTATAGTCTAAATGCTCAGATTTCATTTTTCAATATTTAAAAAAAAAAAGGCTCGTGTTCAGGGACTATATGGAGCAGGGAAGTTAAATCTGTGATCTGTTCTCACCGGGCTGTGGCAGCAGTACAAAACATGGTCAGTAGAAATAATGGTCAGGCTTGAAAAACCCCAAACTGTAGCTTTAAGGAATCAGTAGAAAAAATCAACAATATAATTTTCTTCATGCTCACTGGAGACACCAAGTTCTCATCTATTAGCAGTGGTAGATGTGCATCATTTGGGAATAAATTGTCTTTAATTGTGTTAACTTCTCTTATTACCATTATTAACTCTCAATAACAACCTGCTGATCATACATGATGAAACATACACCGCATATTCCACCCCCATAGCGGAGGTTTAATTTGTGATTTGCAGACGTAATAAATGAAACACTACGGAACAACGTGAAGATTTATCCGTTTACCCAAAATCATGCTCATAAAATTGGATTTATGTGACAGACATTGTTACAGATTAGAAGATGATTTAACATGAAACCAACAGTGCACCAAATCAACAACCCATTACATGTCTTATTGTATTGACTGACTTTTTATTATTCTGTTGAGCAACTCATACAGCCATATTCATTAACTCATAGTATAGAGTCTACAGAGACTAGTAACTTAGCCAAGACAGGAAACAGGGGACATTTTTAACTACAATAAATAAATACATTTACTTATTGACTTATTAAAAAAGAAACAAAAAGAAACATACACTATATATAAGCTTAAACATAGCCACATATACTTTAAACTTTCAGAGATTTCACTTTAGTGTCAGCACAGTAATGGCAAAAACATAAGGTTGGCAATGTGTAATAAACTGGTGACTGAAACACTGAATTTATCCTTAATATATTCTCAGAGAGGTTAAATCAGCATGTGGCAAAGAATTATAGTTTTCTCCGTCTGAAAGCAGGCAGCTGTCACATGCTGATGTCCTCCCAGGATTGTCTTTATCTCCTTGTCAAGCCACCACAGCATGACAATTTGTAGGTCACTTGACAGCTGTACAGTGACTTTAAAACAGTAGAGTTGCATGGCACAACTCTGCTCAGAAATGCACTTCATGTACTATCCTCTTCAGACTGGGAGGGAGGCAAGAGTGTGTGTGGACTAAAAAATGTGCTTTAACAGCAGGAGATGACAGGGAGGAATGAAATGGGAATAAGGCAAATTACCACACTGCAGTATTTGGACATTCAGTACTGCAGATGATGATTCTCTACTGTGATATGGGGTTCATCATCACACATCCTGTCTTGCTTTAACTCCATCTTTTCCTCTGTGATCCTGAAAATTATATTTTTGCCACCATGTTATTGGTGCTCCATAATGACAATATAATAATAATAGTTTATTTGTGTAGCACTTATCAAACCAGCATTACGAACACATAAAAGACAGCAATGAAATACACAGTAGTGTTTGTATAATAAGGAAAAAGAGGAATACACTTTAAAAAACAATGGATGATCACACTGCTCTTTATTCACAACGTCAGGAATAAAGTACAGTGCAACTCAATAATTAAGAATAAAAATAAACCTAAAAATGTAAGGTGAAATTATAAGAAAACCTTTTGATAAAGTAGATAAAGTAGTAGTAGATAATAAGTCTTCAAAAGTTATTTAAAAGAAGATACTGATGTTGCAAGCAGGAGTTCCTCAGGCAGGTTGTTCCACGGCCGAGAAGCCTTAACAGCAAACGCTTGGTCCCCTTTATTCTTTAAGCGTGAGGTGGGAACAGTCAGCAGGTTCCTGCCTGAGGATCTCAGGCTGCGCACTGGTTGTTAAGAAGACAGCAGCTCAGATATATATCCTGGGGCCAGGCCGTGAAGCGCTATAAAAGTAATAAGTGAAATAAAATCGATCCTGTCCTGTCATCAGCGTAGAAGTGGAATGAAAATTTCATGTCTATGTATAATGTATCCAAGTGGGAGCATATATAGCGAAAATGAAATTGGGCCAAGTATCGACCCCTGAGGGACTCCATAATTTACTAAAAAGTGAGGGGAGACATGGTCACCAATAGAAACAAAACAATTCTGATTTGTCAAATAAGAACAAAACCGCTTCAAAGCCGTCCCAGATATACCAACCCAGTGCTGCAAAATGTTGTGGTCAACTGTATCAAAAGCTGCACTTAAGTCAAGCAGTACAAGGATGGAACGTATCAGCAATACATAAAAAGATAATTTGTCACTCTAATAAGCAGTCTCAGTACTGTGATGCTGTCTTGACTAAAATTCTTTATAAATATTGTTTTGTGCCTACACTTTGAGGAATTGTTGGAAACAGTCTTCGTAAGGAGTTTTGCAGTAAAAGATCATTTTGAAAAATTGCTGCTTTCTGATTGATGAAGGCCGGGTTTTTAGATGAGTGGTTGCACGCAGGCAGTCTTCAAATATGTTTGCTGGCATAAGAGATGTGATATTTATATTTATGTTCTCTTAACTGAAATATGTGAACCACACAATGTTGTAGGATGCAGATATGTTGGAATTTTCTAGGGTGTGGGTTGATATCGACCAATGAATGAATAGCCATTCATTTAAGGCCGAGTTAAGTAACTGTCATGCCTTGTAGGCAGTGATGCTGGAGAGTGTTTATTGCATGCAGGGAATTCCTCTGTCGTCACAACCTGCTGTGTATTTCAGTGTGTGGGAGCTGGATTTTCCCGACTTTATCGGTAAACAATTTCAGGGATATTGAATCAGCGCCGCTCCCAAGTACAATAATGAGGTTTCGCATTTAGAGGAAACGGCAGCAGGAGGTCTCATGATGGAAAACACTGAAAAATCAATTAGGACCAAAGCGCCACAGTAGCATCCTATTTCACCCCCAACAATCCAGGCAATTTGCACATAAATAGAGTGATAAAGCTCCATAATGCCGCGCAAAGAAAAAGACTTCCTGCTGAATGGTAGCTCAGGGAAGCAAAGTGTGCTAACTTTGTGTGACGTTCACTTGGTGCCCTTGAAATTAAAAAGTAAAGACCTCTGTGGTGATGGAGAAGTCGATCAAGATTTGTTAGTGTGAGTGGATTGTGGGAATTGCCAGCACAGAGAGAAGCCAGCTGTACAGAGAGAGAGAGAGAGAGAGAGAGAATCTGTGATACCCTGGGAAAGGTGGTAGAAAAAAGGGATTTCTCAATGGAGATAAAGCGATCAGTCAGGAATTGAGTCACACAAACAGCATCTACATTCTGAGATAGATGCAGCAATCAAAGTCTTTCTTTCCTTCTCTCCCCTTCTTCTCACTTACACACACTTACCGTACAGTGTGGCTCCACAATCAGCACTCTCAAGTGTTCAGGTGCTGTCACGGTGAACTGTGGAGCTGAGGGTAAGCCACTGTGTCGTTCCCATCAACCCGCTGAGAGCTGTGTACAGCTGGAGAGTCAGGGATTACTCTGAGGTGTTTATCTGGGCAGTCACATCCTTCAATCAGCTACTTAAAGTCGAGGTATTACTTCTGCGCTAGTGAACACACACTGTCATCATTTATGTGGTCGGCACAATAGACGAATCACTTTCCACAGTCACACACCGTCAGTATCTGTGTGTGTTTCACTCTTGTCATAGATCATTGAATGGATGTAATGATGGATGTATTTTCTGGCTTTGGTTCAAAGTATGGAAACACTTTGGGTTTCACACATTGCCAGGAACAAGCGGAGCTAGACATCACGGCTAAAGCTGCATGCCAACTCCGTCACGGAGAGGAAATGTTATCGTATTGTGGTAACGTGCGGTCAAGTCAGCCGTCACTCACATCTCCGTGGTCAAATCGTCCGACGCTACAACTGTAGAGCACCCATATACTGACATTTAAGTTAAATACAGTCAAACGGTCCTGATGGAGCTGACCATGGATGCTTAAAGGGAACGGAGCTGACTTGGCGAAGTTAGCAGAAGTATACACATGCGACTAAGTCCGTTTTTCAAAATAAGGTGTTAACAAAGGGAACTAGATATACAAAATACATATATGGAAATAAGATTGATTGGATTATATTTACCAGAAGTATAAAAAATTACATGTCCCTTATAAATTAAAAAGAAAATACCACAAAATTGTTAGGGAATTTATTTATTCTTTGATTTTTGGGCTGCTGGGAAGAAAAAAAAAAAAGTAATGCCTGACAATTACTGATATATTTGACTTCAGGACATCTCTGACAACATACATGCTGAAAATCAAACATTCTTTTTCACATCTTTTTCTCAAATGTTCAGCTCATAAAATGTAGTGATCATGTGTTGTCTTGCAGCAGGGAACATAACTTTGGGAGCACGGGGACACGAGTTGTACATAAATCAACTCCTACTGAGACAAAGACATCACACATGCAAATGAGACCCTGCAAAGTACACACTCTGTGCAGTTCCATTATGGCAATTACAGGTTGCCTAAAGCAAACTCGGTGCAGAAAAGCAAAAATATCCGAGGAGCATTCACAGGGGATCTTTTGCCCCTCCAGTACGATTCATCATTTAAAATAACCTGAAGAGAATGTCTACACTTGGTGCTCTGATCACCACCGCCGCCTCTGGAACGTGTTCTCAAATCATCGGGGAAATAACAGCAACATTCGGCTCAGCTGCTTTATGAAGAACAACACAAATGATGCATAAATGCCTGCGCGAATGCCAGCTTGAAAGCTTCCTCTGCCCACAAGCCTGTTAAAACTACACCTACAGTATAACTCACAACACCGCTTAATAGTGTTGAAGTGAAGCGGCCAGCAGGGCAGTGGACACTGAATAAAGTTAGTTAATAAGTGTCCTATTTTTATGGTCCTCATCTAAACCTTTGGTCATACCTGTTTTTGGTTCTGCAACATAGCTCATAATACAGCATGTCTACCATTTTAATCTTATTTATTCACAGATATAAACAACAAAAACATACTGCAGCACTGTGTTGTGGGCTGTTGTTGGACTAATATTTGAGACATGATGTAACTAAGTGCAATTTCCATGATTGCACCTTCAGCAGCAAGGGTATTGTGGCTACTGTTGACACAATATTGTGCCTTCTTATACAGTACCAAAAAGAGAAGAGCAGTAGTGGGAAGATGAATTGGGTGTAGTATAGGGAAGGTGGAGGAAGAAAGGTAAAAAGAAAGAGTAAAGAAGAAGTAGGAGGGCGGCATCAGGTGTATTTAGCTCCTCTCCTTCCACCTCCCTAATCTGTCATTTTGCTGTCGGCAGAAAGCTCAGGTGCTTTCCTGTCAACGGGGGCATTCGTAGTCAGATGGCTGTTTGCTGCCAGGACCTCTGATTCGTCGAGGGCTAAGCCTAACGGCCCCCTGGATATTTTTAGTCAGGTGTGTGGATTGCACTGACAGGGGTCACTCATTTGGTCCTGAACCACCTGAGAGGAGTGTCAGTTCCAGTCAGGATGTGGCCAAAAGCCCCTCTTGAGGTTTTTTTCCTTTTTTTGTGTGTATGTTACACAAGTTGTGCTATTTTTACACATCAGTGATGAACAAACAGAACAGTTTGGGAAAATAAGATCAGTTATGAAAGACTTTTGCCTCTGGTGCAACAGCAAAATATGATTACTTCAAATAAGGCTTAAAAGAGTAATGAGACCATCAAGAGCACATTTCTAACTCATGCAGGAACTCAGCGTCTATAGATATTAACTGAGCAAACGGCCACATAGTTAGGTCGTCTGCGTCAAGCAGCTTATAGAGGTCTGCAGGGATGACGTATGTTTGTTGGTCAGCCAGGAAGTTAGCATCGCCACGGGTTCTCTTGACTAAAATTCAAATGGATTTTTCCATTAGGTTTTGGATTATTGCAGAAAATAAGCTCTGTGGCAAACAAACGTTTATGATACTTACAAGTTTTGTTCAGCAATTTGTCTTCACAAATGAACACTACTACTGTTATGATTTTTGAAGTGTGAATACAATCGCCAGAAGTAAAAAGCTAACGTTAGGCTGTAGACGAACTACACCACGGTCGCATGAACGTGAGTATAAACAACGAGGCTGTAAAGGCAGATGAGTCGGCGTGATCGCGTTTAGTAGTCTCATTTAGCCACTTGTTAGCAACCGCCTTTTTTATTACGACACATAAAAGCTTCAAAATTCACAAGTGGGATATTTACTGACCTTTATATTGTAGAACAAAACGTTAAAATCTCTTCAACTTGTGTTAACCACGGACCTTATTTCAGACATCTAAATAAAAACCCATTCAAAAAACCCATTGACTTCCAGACGAGGGAACCGGAAGTGCTTTTAATGCTAACTCATTTCCGTGTTTTAGGTCTCATTCCTGCAGCACTCTATGACGACCCATATTTACATTTGATGTCAGCCAGTCTGCCTTTAGTTAGTTATGGAGTAATTTTAAGTTACGTATGTTACGGGAGTACATAACCACGTCACATACCTACGTTAATACGTAACCACGTCATATATAGGTCTCGTGCGTAACGTAGTAACTGCGTCACGTAACAAATGTACTTATGTTAACCGAAACCATGATCTTTTCCTAAACATAAGTACGCAAGTAGTTCCGTTTCACAACATTAACCATGTGTTTAAAACTGCGACAGTTTCACAACGTTAAAAAGAACGGTCATACATGTTGCTTTGGGAGTCGTTGCCAAACAACCTATTCTGTCGTCTAGGTATGAGGACGTGTTGTAACTGAGACACTGCAGCAAAAAAAAAAGGGGGTGGGGGGAGAAGCAGATAGTGGCAATGATAAATAGAGTACCAGGGAGAGAGGGGAGTATAAGATAATGCAAAAGGAAGAAATGAGACGGCGAGGGGAGAGAAGAGAGTGATCGCCAGAGGAAGAGTCGTGTCTTTTTCAGGGCTAAGCTGTTTAATTAACGCTGCCATACTCACCACCTCCAATCTCAAGAGCGATTTCTGTTTCTCTTCTCTTTCTGTGTCTCTGTCTCTTTCTCCCTGACTTCACTTGCATTCACTTCAGTCTTCATGTTTATCTTTTAATTAAAAAATTGCAGATTATAAACAGATTCCCACAGCAGCCATGACGTTGTCACAACAACAAATAATTCAATATCATGCTAATTCATCATTCAACAAATACATTTATGAGATGAAATACAACATGCAGCTTTTCTTCTTCGGTCTTTTTGTGTCCGTACATTTTTTTATTCACTTTGGAAATGACTTTTTTAAAATGATCATCCTTTTGCCCTGGGAGAACTCCTCTTCTCACTCTCACAGTCTCTCCTTTTCTATCTACTCTGGTCTCCTTTCTCTTTCACTCCTCCCTGTGTCTTTTTCCACCCAGCCAACACCTCCCTCCGTCTGTGACTGTCCTCTGTCCTCTGTCCGTCTCAGGGAGGGAGGGAAGAGGAGGTGAGAATGAGAGTCTGGCAGGAGGTTCTCCCAGCGGCCCCCTGGACATGTGGGCGCAATCACGCTCCTTGCCATGCACGACATATTACTTTCTGGTTTTGAAACCGCCCACTAAATTACTGGTGCTGTTAGAATAGGGCTGCATTGTTTTAAAGCTAGAGTTGGTAATCTTAAGAAACTAGCAAGAGTACGCTAGATTTTAAAAATGATCCATCCGAAAAACCCAACCCAGTGTTGCCAACTCTTTTACAGTGAAAGTAGCTAGCAGCACACCAAGGACGGTCTTTTTTTGACAGAGAATCTGATTTATTGATTGCTGTTGGGATGTTATAAGAATTTCAACAAATATAACAAAAATGTTTTTGAGGAACAAATACCAACTCTAGCTTCAATGTTCACATGCGTATTTCTCACGAATCTGCAAAGCATTGCCTGACAACATATTTCATGCATGCTGTTTTTTATGGTTATGTTTTGGCACTTTAACATTTAACTGAAAAAGCCTTCTTCCCTTAACCTTAATCATTACGTTGAGCATAATCCTGTCAGCAATTACTGTACTGTACTACCCTTTCAAAGGGTAACTGTCAAAACACATTCACTGTATATAAACAGGATTTCAAGGAGTCAGGGTTGTGTTAGTATATGCAGAAAATTACACAGAATAAACACTATCCCTTCTTCACCTTTCTGCTCCCTCCACTATCTACCAGTGGTTTCCTATAATGTTTTAAATTGTAGTATTTTAGTAACACTTTGCAATAAGATGCATGAAAATACTGAGTAGTTGCTAAGGAACAAATAAGGGAAAACATTCATTCAAGATTATGGCACAAATTCTAAAATGTAGGGGGTAAATTCTAGTTGCTTTGTTGGTTAATTGGAGGGTTAATGGTTGGGTAGTCATGCCGTACAGTTTGGGTCGAAACAAAATTCTTCGGTCTTTTACTTTCAACCTCCCAGGTGAAAAACTGCGCGGTAAAGGTGACAGAGAGGATAGAGGGAGGGGTGACTGAGACAAAGAGTGAAGAGATGAATTGGCCGTCTAAAGGGCAGGCAATATGCATAAAATGTCACATCGAGTTGCTCCCGTCTGCCGAGAAAAAGAAAAACATCACCGAGTGATTTAGTAGCGGTTCAAACAAACATTAGTCAAGGCTTTTTAAATTTTCTGATCTTTTTCTGAGCACTTTTATTCTTTTATTCATATATTATGTTTTAACCAAAAGGTCTATTTATTGACTAAAATTCCAGTTATTCAGTTGAAAATGTTTTTCTGTCCTTGTCTCTGAAGATTTGCTTTCACATAACACTTCCTCAGTGTGTCTGTAACTGAAGCTCGTGTTTCTGTGTGCGCGTCGTAATAATCCGTCTGCTTGCTTTGGTGACGGTGTTACATCTACGCTTGACATCTATATTCACACTTGCTTTCCTGCGTCTGTGTTTCGATTTGTTTTGTCTGCGATGTTGGAAGGTGGCAGTGATTAATTGCAGGGTAGGGTTCGAACAAGCGTTGTTTAATTAAATCCTCTGATAATGTCAAAGTTTATGTTTGCTGGGAGACGAGAGGTTGGGCCTCCTGTATCCCCTCAGCTATTACCCACTATTAATCACAGCGTGTGTGTGTGTGTGTGTGTGTGTGTGTGTGTGTGTGTGTGTGTGTAAGTGCATGTGTGGTAACAAATGTAATTCTTCTTACAGCTCCTCGGGGTGAATAAAAATCAAAGGGCAATTCAATATTAATGGAAACGTTCTGAAAATGTTTTCAGGATCACAGTGTAAACGTGTCACATTAGATGTCCCTCCTTGCATAGCAGTTTCTCATTCTGGCACCCAAAGCTGCTTTCTAACTCTGGTCCATTTCAGTCCTGCCTCCAGCTGCATAGAATAAGCTTTTGATATGAGTAACACTTTTGTAGAAGAAGTGCTTGAACAGGTGTGACAATACCAGCTCTCTGCCAGCAAGGTAGTTTCTGTTTTTTGACTGAATTTTTTAAACCTCACCAGAACTATAGCACTAAAAACATCCAGAAACTGAAAACACACTACCAGCGTAACAGTTGTTCTTCCTTTTGTCAACTAATACTCTTTACCCTTTCATTCACCTCCAAGTTAAAGATTGATTGATTCTTCTTACATCTGTGAAAACAGAGCTAATGGATTTAGTTGAGTATTAAATAACAGCACTTAGATGCCTGGACGTAATCTTCATAAGAAACGGAGTTATGATTTCATATGAGTGAGAAACCTGAACAACAATGGCCAATTTATATCTACATAGGGAGCGGGTCCTCTTCACAGAGTCCGCCATGTTGCATCGCCTTGTTTCAACAGTAGCTCAGGCCAGCTTGGGCCGGAGTCGATAACGTTACTCGCTCCTGTCGCCGCCACTCTCTCTCTCTCTTGCATCACCGCTCACTTCCCATGTACACACATACACACTCTAAGCACTCTACTCTTACAACAACTGGCTCTAGAGAGGGCCGATCACATTTTCGCGTTTCTCTCTCAATCCTACGCGCTTGGCACAGGGGAGAAGTTGTAATCTGCAACCTCTGCAACCGCTAGATACTGCCAGATCCTACACTTTGTTCCTTTAAAGCTGCACTTGGTAGAAATGGAGCAAATATGATTAAAAAAAGTTATTGGCCAGAGCACAGCCAATAGGAACGCTCTCTCTCTGAAATGACCTGTGATTGGTCAAAGTCTCCCGATAACAGGTTTGATTTTTTAAAGCCTGAAAACAGAGCCATGAGGAGGTGCAGAAGTCTAGTTTTCTCTAAGAGCACTTGAATTACAATATGCTGAAAGGTTATTAGGGGATTTTTGCCCAATGATGCCAAAAAACTGTTGCCCACTGAAGCTTAAAAGAAGCTTAGCCTTTTTTTGGCTATAAAAAATTATACATTTTTAAAGTCTAATCGTTCCACTTCCTGTTTATTTACACAACAGAGGGGGAAACTGTAGTTACGATTCTATAACTGATGGGATTTTGCAGGTACTTGTGAAAACTTTTCATCACAAAAACTATTCACACCTGGTTGACAAGTAGATTTCTTTCATAATGGTTTCCAATAACTGTGTGTGTGTGTGTGTGTGTGTGTGTGTGTGTGTGATTGCATAACCAACAGTTTGGACCTCAGCCTTTATTAAACAGCTGTGCACTCCTCTGCTCTGCTCTGCTCAGGGTATCACCACAGCCTCCCCTCCTCCCCCTACAACTCTACGTCTGGACCCGACGGTCAGAGGTTACCTCCGTCTGGCACCCACTCCACTGAATACCTGAACCAGGGTGGCTCCACGAAGGTCCTCCTCCTCATCTGCAACACATCAGGATCTGGTCAGCAGGCTGTCAGGTGAGCTGCAGGCTGATTGATTTTCAACTTGTTATTGTTGTTACTAGTTTAGTTTTTTACTGATCAGCTGTAGAGTTAGGGCTTCATACTGTCGGTTCTGTTAAGCACACGGTAGCAGAGTCAGTTAACTTGAATTTACTTTATGAGATTGTGTTTGAGGATGTGTCATCTTACATATGGGAGACAGTTTCTTAGAGCTTGTTCAAGTACAGCTGTAGAGACATCTTTTCTCCTGCTGCACTGTGTCTACAGCCTTAAATAGAATACCTCATTTATTCTTTCCCACTTTCATCATCCAATGCTGTCTCAATGACAACATCCAACTTCTGTTTCGACCTGCATATATACAGTGTTGCATGAATGCCACAGACGGGGCTGGTTTTATTTAATTTGTGCAGCTTGAGCTCCCATTCAGCCGTAGCTGAAAGCTGAGACCGATTTGAACAGTGCAGCTCAAATTGAAGCACTTAACCTGTGAAAGTTTGGTTTTGTCGGTTGCCATATGTTACTCTAACTAAGGTAAGAAGCATTATTAAGTTACTTAGCGACCTAGAATGCATCTGAGGTACAACAGCAACACAGTTAGACCAAACAAACGGTGGAAGCAACTGGATGGCTGCTTTTCGTTTGCTGCCCACAGGTGAGCTGTGTCGTACTGTTTGGGGATGAATGTCCCACAGGGGCTGAATGGCAAATCAGAGAAGAAATGCTCCGATCACGTCTACCTTCCTCAGTAATGACACTGTCACCGTAGGTAACATCACAAATATAAAAAATTAACCAGACTCTTACAGGATAATACAGTCTGGTTAGTAAGTGCGTGATTTATGCAGCCAATCTAAGTTAATGCATGATTATTTTGCAGCTACTTTAAAGATGAATTCACTACACTACAAGGGATCATGGCTAATGATGAATGTGTGATAGTCCAGTTGAGCTTCTAGTGATTCATAAAAGAGAAGTGAAAACATTTAAAATCACAGCGGTAAATATCTTTATGCACATCTTTGACCATCTTTGATTATTCCTCGTGAAAATGTATTTATTTGCATTTTAAGAAATTATGTAGTTGCAGAGCCTACAACAAAAAAAATCAAATTAAAATTTAGATAAAATAAAATAATAATCAACGAAAAAGAGGAGAAAAAAATCATTTGAAAGACAAAGAAAAAAAATTATAAAATAAAATAACTGAATACATTAATATCAATGCATAGATATAGTCGAAAGACAGCTGATAAATTCATGTCAGAGGGTACATTATACAAACACCAGACAACAATTAATTTTGCATTAAGAGTGAATTTTGTCAGGCATGTTCACTTTGGTGCACTCTGACTGGGTCAGTCAGATCCTGCTGTGTTTGTAGAGGCACATTCATGATGCAAACATAATATCCCTCATCCTAGCAGTACTCTGCAAGTACTCCAAGGACTGCAATTAATTGCAGTAAATGTAATTCACTGTAATGTTCCCATTATGAGACACTGTGTGCTTTGTAACACGGAGCATCGTTCTAATGGAAGCATTCGTTCGACCCCATGTGTCTATGAGAGTGCCTGGTTAGAATTGTAGTAGCATTCAGACAGCATTGTGTGCAAAGAAAGTACAGGAATCAATAAAGTCCAACCTATTATTGACTCAGGGAAGGATGGATTCATATTTCTCTTCAGTCATCCAGTTTCAGTCATCATGTCTGATAACAGGCGTTCCAATGAAAGGCCTAATAATGTCAGAATGTGACATTTGAGGACTCATTTGTCCACATGCCTCATGTGTATGGTTGTAAACAACTGTCTCTCTTTGTATTGTATCCATCTATTACCAAAATTAAAGGTCAGTTCTTCGTCTGTTGCACTATGTTTGGTACAACCAAGGTAGCCACGATAGCAGTTTAATTATTTTTGGCATGATGATATCAGAATGTCTCTGCATAAATCCAAGAAACTGAATCAAATGGCAGTAAACGTGACCCGTGAAAGTATTTGGACACCTGAATAGTTCACTCTCCTGGGACGGCTTTTCACAAGATTTTGGTAACCCGGCTGCAGGGATTTGTTCCCATTCAGCCACAAGAGCACGGCTCACAGCCAGCGCTCCGACTGATTGCATAGATGTTTGACGGGGATTGAGGTCAGGCAAATTAAGTTCTTTGACTCCCAAACTTGGAAAACAATTTATTTATGAACCTTGCATTGTGCATGAGGCCATCGTCATGTTGAAATGAGTGTGCAACCTCTGGTTCTGAGAAGTGAAGCCAATGCCTAAGTGCCTTAAACTTGTATTCTTTCTAATAGCCAGTTTCTGGTTTCATGGTCTCAATCGCTAGTTTCAAGTCTTCTTCAATACAGCATGATGCTCAGTTAGTAAATTATGGTCCCATTTAGAGTCAAATAGACCATAAAGCAGGGGATGCTTTAGGGCGGCTTGTGATTGACATGTCACTACCATGACGTTGTCCAATCTGGGAGTTGTCCGTGTTTTCGTCTTACAACTTTAACCCTTTCACAATGTGTTTTCACGAAAGTTAAATGTAACATTTTGGTTGCCTAAAAACGTCTCTTAGCTCCACCCTCTTCTGTCACTTCTGGTTGCAAAAAGACAAGATGGTGACGGCCAAAATGCTGAACTCAAGGCTTCAAAACCGTAGTCTACAAACCAATGGGTGACTACGTTCACTTCTTATATACAGTCTATGATTGAAACAGGAAAGGGCCTTCTCCCAGCTGTTACCAGAAAGTTGGAAGCACACTATTGTTTGAAATATCATTGGACTCAATGCTGTAGCAATAAGATTTCCCCTTAACTGAAATTAATGGGTCTAGCAGAGACAACAAACTAAGCCTCCATAATGACCATAACATTGAATCAACACCTCCCTAAAACACTCTAACCTTCATTTAGGTAGGATTTATTGCAGGATTGTTGTTTTAAACTACATTAGTTTGAGCAAAGTGTATTGTAATGTGTAAGAGTGCCGACCTTGGAACCTTCATCTTCAGCTATGTGTGTTTAAATAAACTGTGAAGAGATTGTGATATACTAGACAAACACAAGTATGTCTCCCATTAACCTCACATATAAAAGCCTCTTTATATAGCCGCTGCTGTGCATTCAGGAGGAGCTCCAGCCTTGAGTTAACCTAGAGACAGAGAACCCATTACGAGGCATTGATGCATTGATGATATACAGACAAGCTTTCTCTGCTTTAGTTGGCCCCTGACCTCACATAATGTCTCTTCAAGCTGTCAGTGCAGGACGCGAGGCACTAACAGTAAAGCCTTGATGCACTTGACACCTGACAGCTTGACAGATGTGGTGATGACACAATAAGTTGCGATGACCTTTTTTATAACCGGCACTTTCTCAACCTTCTTTGAAATTAATTTATGATGTTTTTTAGAGTGTGGATGACTTTATAAGTTAAACAATATTCATCATTTTCTGTCATTCTTTCTCCTTCCTCTCCTTCCTTGCTTCTCCTCTCCTCTCCTCTCCTGTCCTCTCCTCTCCTCTCCTCTCCTCTCCTCTTTTCACCTTCCTCTCTTTTCCTTCCTCTCCTTCCTTGCTTCACCTTTCCTCTCCTCTCCTGCCGTCCCCTCTCCTCTCCCATCCTTTTTTCCTCTCCTTCCTCTCTTCTCCTTCCTCTCCTTCCTTGCTTCACCTCTCCTCTCCTGCCGTCACCTCTCCTCTCCTCTCCTCTCCTCTCCTCTCCTGCCGTCCCCTCTCCTCTCCTCTCCTTCCTCTCTTCTCCTTCCTCTCCTTCCTTGCTTCTCCTCTCCTCTCCTCTCCTCTCCTCTCCTCTTTTCACCTTCCTCTCTTTTCCTTCCTCTCCTTCCTTGCTTCACCTTTCCTCTCCTCTCCTGCCGTCCCTTCTCCTCTCCCATCCTTTTTTCCTCTCCTTCCTCTCCTTCCTTGCTTCACCTCTTCTCTCCTGCCGTCACCTCTCCTCTCCTCTCGTCTCCTCTCCTCTCCTCCCCTCTCCTCTCCTCTCCTCTCCTCTCCTCTCCTCTCCTCTCCTCTTCTCTCCTCTCCTCTCCTCTCCTCTCCTGCCGTCCCCTCTCCAAACCTCTCCTTCCTCTCTTCTCCTTCCTCTCCTTCCTTGCTTCTCCTCTCCTCTCCTCTCCTGTCCTCTCCTCTCCTCTCCTGTCCTCTCCTCCCCTCTCCTCTCCTCTCCTCTCCTCTCCTCTCCTCTCCTCTCTTCTCCTCTCTCAGGTTTGGACCTCCATTTCACATGCGTGAGGACAGAAGCATCTCCTGGGACCAGCTGCAGCAGAGCATCCTCAGCAAGCTCTATTATCTGATGCTGAATGGATCTCAGGCTCAGGTAATAACCCGCAATAACCAATAACATGTCATCCACTCTATTTCTGTGCCCTGGACCCATCAGCTCAGGGGTTCCCATGCCTTCTCGACTCCAGTGGACCAAATTAAAATAGCAGCGCGGAGACGAGATTAGTTAGAAGGTTAATCAATTTTCGTTAAGGTTGGGTTCTGTGTTTAGATGAAATAGCTCCCATTGTCTGTTTACAACCGTCTGAGTCACATTGAAGGCTAAAAATAACGACAAAGTTAAAAAAACAGTTCGTCAGATGCTTCTTTTTCATGATTTTGATTATGTATTAGTATTGTGTTGGCTCCTTATTATTAATTACCTATTGTAGTTCTCTTTTTTATCTATACTTAGTCATCGGACTTGATTAATGCAATTAAAATTGAGTGTCCTTTAGTTCATTCTGTGATGTTTGAGTGCATCAATCTCTTGCTCTGTTATGCTGAAATGCTTGTAAAAAATGTAATTTCACCACCAATATTGAATGAATTCTTTGATTAAAAGCAAAGAGAGCACCTCAGGATCTTATATTCACACACAGTCCAAGCCTTTTATGGGAGCGTGATAATGGTTTTATGTGCTGAGCATACATTTAATTATGTCACCGCCCACTCAAAGCCCAATAACACAAATCCTCATCTTATATCACTATGTAAGAAGTTCATTATTTCAGAATAATGAGTGAAGATTACTGACTATTACTGCTACATTCCCGAATTAAGATTTACACAATCCATCCTGTGAAGTGTTTGTTTTCTGGACAGCCAGTCTTGCATGTTAAAATCCACCTCTACTTTCTCCTCCACACGGTACCTACTCGTGATCACCGACAAGCACATCTCCACTTCATCTGTTTCTCCATAGACGGTTCAAGTGATCTGCACACCATGAGCCCTAAACCACCGCTCCACTCTCAAATACACAGACACTCACGTCCCCACTGCTGGCCCTCAAGTTGCCATGGGCAACGCCATGGTGACAGGCAATATTTGAGGTGGCCTTATCCAGAGCGAGCAGCTTTCAGCTTTATAAGAAGAGAACTAAGGCGGAGGAGAAAAATAAATATTATTTACTGATCGTTATCTCTGTTTCTTAGTTACCTCCTCAAAGCCTGTCTGGCCAGATACAAACTCGTTGAACCTTCCCTTGCCCTCGTCACCCACTTTCTCTTAATTAACACAATCACCAGGGTCTTTAGATGTAGATTGAACAGATATTTTTAGCTGAAGAGGTCATCAATATCCCACGGGTGCAGGGCTTCAATTTTTGCTGGTGCTCTGTTGTTCTCATTTTAACCCTCTGAGACCCACAATAGCCCCTTTTTGTCTTTTTACGGGGGTACAGGGGGTCTTTAGGGGGAGATAGCAGGTCAGCAGTAGATGTCACATAGAAGTGGTGTACATCATCTGAAAGCTGGGAACCTGAAGATTAATTTGAGATGCAGCTCAGCACTATGTGTCAAGTTGTTCTAGTCATCAATCAGAAATAAACATGAATTAATTAATTAATTAAAATGAATTGTGAAAGTGTATAACGGTTTAGAACATTATGTTAGAAGTATATGATGGTCATTCCCATGCTCTATTATGTCTCATAAATTATAGACATTTTTGTGTTGATATCATTTGTTACACATATTTGGTGCTAAATTTAACCATTTTTTTACCACTCGAGAATTGATAAAAATGATCACTAATCCCTCCAAAGACCACATTAAGACACCAAGACCTTGAGGAACACCATAGAAAAAGCCATGCTGTGATTTGGTATCAAAAACTTTTGACATTTTGAGATTTCTGCAAGAATTTCATTTTTTGGCGATTGGATGGCGAGCGTTTCTATTGTGTAAACTGCTCAGAAACCCCCTTATTGTCAATCTACCTAGGAAAGCCACCCATCCTCTGAATGCTCTACGTCTCTAGTTTGTAGTTGTACAGTTTCATGAGGCTGTGATCATTGTGATCATTTTATACAGTGAGGTCAAATTTTAAAAAATGGTCTCACTATAATGAAATGGTTACTATGGGGACTAACATCATCACGCGTGAATATCGTTGGGTTCATTGGATCCACAAGAGTTTCAGCTTTACAGTGATACCCAATTTTTGTAATTCCAAGACTGTTTAGGGACCCCAGGATGCAGAAATATTCAAACACATCATTTTAGTGCAGGCAAAAATAACACATTTATACTGCATGAAAAAAACTGCAGGACTTTTGCCCAAAACTGCATGTGATTATCATAAAGTGGGCATGTTTGTAAAGGGGAGACTCGTGGGTACCCATAGAACCCATTTTCATTCACATATCTTGAGGTCTGAAAATGGCCATGCCAGTTTTTCCTCGCTAAAATTTAGCCCAACTTTGAATCGTTATTTAGCCTCCTTCCCGACATGGTTGGTATCAATAGATTTCTTAGGTTTTAGTTTCATCTGATATCTCTGTCTTCACTCTAACCCTAAAACTGAACCTGCTAGAGCCTCTGAAAGACAGTAAAGTCAGTCGGGCGGGTCTCAGGGGGTTAAAAGGAAAAATTTAAAACACTATACGAGCTGTTTCCACTGAAATATAGACATCTATAATAAACACAACAGTGCTGTTTCATATTCTCTGTTCCCTTGACAGGCAGCAAGTGTGCGAGTACTTTGCTGTCCCTGCTTCTTCATTATGAAATGTTTTGGCGCCACCCAGAGGCTTACTCAGCAAAATACAACTTTTATTTCAGGGGATGAAAAAAGGAAAACATAACTTGAGTTGTTACTGACTTGCATGTCAACATCCAGCTCCTCTCTCCCAGCCCTGATGCTCAATAAAAATTGACCGTGAGTGCTAATGCAATGGATTATGAGCCAAGGCCCGTGTGGTGGTCTGTGCCAAATGGTGATTTTAGAGCCGGTGGAAAGGTTTAAAAGTTGGATGAAAGGTAGAGTTTGTTGTTAATGTGTTGGAAAACTCCCATACATGCTTTTTGTCACCACACCATGGGCGCTTTGCTGTAATGAATTAAAGAGGTGAAATATTTTATCGTCACCAGAATGTTTCCCCCCGTTACATTTCAGAGGCTGCTTTTGTAAAATTAAAATATTTGAGGTTTTTCAAAATAACGGAAGGTAAATTATATTTAACATTTAAATTAGAGTGGCTTCTTCTCTTATTGTTATCTGTTTTTCAGAATTATCACCTCCTGCCTTTACAATACACCGAATGATGAAAACAAAATGCCTTTAAGCTTTTCTTAATTAAGTTTTCTACCTTAATCCTTATCACAGTGAAACGCTGCCTTAAAGGCCATTCAATACTTCAGGTTTAATACATTATATATGCAAGACAGGGTGTGTTTTTTTTACTCCTACGCCAAAACATCTTCTTCTCATAGCAATCTGTACATTTTTGAGTTTTATAACTTTGAGATTCTAAAGGAGTCAAACTCTCTGATGAATGAGAGTTTAACTTATTAATCGTCTTGTTTTTTTTCTACAAGAGCCAGACTGTGTCCAGACGGACCAGTTACATTTTTAAAGGGTTTAAAAAGCCTCTCAGGTCTTTTACTGAATACTAAACTAATCTGAGTTCTGGAGGATTTTGTTATTTATGAGGAGTTAGGATTTATTTATGAGTTATTGATCAACTGTGAGAGGTCAACATTTTATTTTTTTATTAGCTTGCAGTTCTTTCAAAATAATTTGTCTTCTGAGTTAATGTTAAAATATCACATAATAGGAACATATTTTATTAAAATGCATGGATTTTTAAACACTCAAACTTCTCATGGTCACTTTTTTATACATGGGATACTAACTTTTGCTCAAGTCATGACCTCTGCCTCCCTTTCAATTCAAATGGGCATGTGTAGGGCAGCTGAAGATAAACAGAGTAAATCAGAATTACAGTCAAATGAGATAATAAAGATGATGAAATACCCCTAGGTTTAGTTTTAGGTCCCCAAATCACTCAAATTCCTCACTGGTGTTGACAGCTCTCCTTTAAGGCAGATCTCGGATCATCCTGTAGAAGCTTGTGAATCCAAACTCTCCAAAGTTCACTGAAAAATGTACCAAACTCCCTACAGCATTATAGTCCAATAGACAGATAAGACCATCTGAAATGCTCACTCAGGCCACTCTGTGCCTTTTAACCAACTAATGTATTTCTTTTCATGCATGGCTGCAGTTCCTACTCTCCAACGTTGGCCCGCTCAGAATGAACGCATTAGCAACCTGATTCTGCTCCATAATCAACCCTCTTGCCTAAATGCATTTTCTCTATTGCAGTGAGGAGGCAGCAGGACTAGTTGCGTAAGATACAGATATAAATGAGGGAGGTTGTGTGCTTTTAACTGTGGTGTTAGGTAAAGATCCTGCAGGATTTCGCAGCACTTAATTTGTGGCCACATGCTGAAAGTTTCTTGCAGGTGTTCTGTAATTCTAAATTACTTATTTACATGCTTTACAATACCCAAAGGGCAATGCTTGTTTCCTGTTTCTCTCTGTTCAAATGACACATTTGGACATCTCACACTTTTTTTGCTTTACCACTGTTATATTTTCCTGTGTAGAGACTCCTCTTCATGCTTTATTGTTTACATGCATAAAAAAAACTGTGACAGCTGTGACCAGAGTGGCCAAACAACCCTCTTTTGGCTTTTGACGGATGCGAAAAAACCTGTTCTGAAAACTTTAATGACAGATGAAAGCTTCAGAGTCGGTGCGTAAACGAGATTGACACGTGAGATCATATTTACGAAACGGAAAAGATGGACCTGGTGTGCAAAGGCCTTAACTGAGCTTTTAGCTCTTATTTGACAGAGGACAGTGTAGAAATGGGGGAGAGAAGGCACTCTACCAAGGCACTCTAGTGTTACACTCTCAATAAATAAAGACTAACATGTTTTTTCCACTAACATTAACTTTGATTGTTGCACGTTTAATAATGAATATCTAGTGTAATTGAGAAAAAAAAAACATTTTCAGGGACTTTAAGTTTGAATTTTTCCAAAAGACATATTAGGCTTAAACCCTTGATATTATCTTGCATTACTTTTAATACCCACAAACCCTGTGTACTAGTGCTTGGTTACTCTTTCTGCCAGTATCATAATTATGTTAATTAGTTAAAGCCCACAGTTGCTATATGAAGATACCAGCTGTGTTATCTGTCTCCCATCAGAAAATTGCAGTGACATTTCTTACATCGCTGCCTCATTATCCCTCTTAAACATGAGGTGTTGCACTTCAGAGTGAGACTGTTTTACAAATCACGGGGGTGTTATTTACAGTAGTAGTCTTCACCTTTAGATGTCCTCAGAGAAACCACAGTTATAATTACAGTAATGGTAGCTGTCTTTTAACAAGTGCTCTTTACAGTCTGTTATTCGCCTGAGTCTTAGAGGGCAGACTAGTTTTTTTTACAGCAGTAATTATGACAATTTTCACACACACACACACACACACACACACACAGGAGCAAACTATATTAACTATAGGGGCAAATTATAAGGGAGTATTTATTGTAGTCTATTTTGTTTTGATTGTTTTAAACATACTACAATAAACAATATTTCTTCATTGGAATATAATGATTGAGTCATACCTGACTGCACACATCAACTTGCTGCTTGAGCATCCTTAAATATCAATGTTCCTTTGAGTTATGTTTATTTCAGGTTATCTAATAAGCCGTTCTGGATATGTCTACAGTTGTTTCTATCCTTTCTAGCATAGTATCACCACTGAATTTTAAACTCAGCATTGAGTTTTTGACTGTCAGAAGGAGCTTTTTAAGGACATAGTTGTACTAATGTGTATTTCTCTCCCTGCAGAATGCCGGGGGGCTGTTTAAGATCAGAGTAGTGGGAGGATCGGCATCCTACAGCTACCTGTCCCCACAGGACAGCAGGCCACTCTACCACCCTGCGGTTGACAGGTAGGACACACACACACACACAAAGAAAAACAACACACTGTACTGTACACCTACATAGACTCATATCTAACCAAAATGTAAATATTGTACACTCTTTCTTTGTGTGGTCCATAACTCATTTATGACAGCATATCTACAGTCAGTCCACACCTACATGCATAATAGCATGCCCATCCTGTAATACAGTACACACATGCACTACACGCTGAAACACTGATATGTTCCATGTGGTCTTGAATGATAAAAACATGAAAAAAGGCACTAATAATGACATAAAAACAACCTACAAAAGCATGAGACAAAAAGCTCCAATTCCTTTCAGTAGGGAATGGAGTTTAAGAGGATTACACGGAACTGAGTATAATGCTTTCAGTTTGATGGTGTGTCTTTATTTCCTGAAGATCATGCAGCTGAAGTGCTTAGTATAAATCTCTGCTGTTGTTCTACTGAGCTGCAGTGAAGGTCAGGCCTTCCACAAAAGAGCTACGAAATGAGATTGTCAAGATTAGACGAGTCTTTCAATAAGTGTGTGCTTGTGTGTGTGTGTGTGTGCCTGCGTGTTTGCGTGCGTGTCCACCCGTAGACTGAACCACTGGCCTGTTCTTATTTATAAGGCTATTCTTGGTCTGCTTCCATCTTACCTACGGACCTACATACTTCGAAAAAGTACGGGAAGTTACCGTCTTCGCTCCCACGACTTAATCCTACTAACTGTCCCCAAAGTCCGTACTGAACTGGGAAAAAGGGCGTTCAAGTATGCTGCTCCCTGTTCTTGGAATCAGCTACAAAATGACCTGAAACTTGGAGAGCTGGTCTCACTGAATGTCTTTAAAGTGCTTCTAAAAGATTTGGAAACAGGCACATCTGGATGTAGATGTTTTGAATGTTGAGGAATGTTTTTTTTGACACCTTATGATTTTGAAATTTGCTCTTTGTCTTCGTTTTCAATTGTTATGTTTGTTTTTATGTCTGCAACTGTATAACTGCGGTGCTGCATAATGAGTTTTTACTCCTGGTTAAATAAAGGTTAAAAAAAACACATCATATTCTACAGACTTAAGAAAACATCTTTGTTTAGTACAGATCTCCACAAAAATCAAACCAAAAAGATTTTATTCTCCAATGAAAATGAGAATAATTATGTAAATTTGATCTTTCTTTCATATCGCAAATCATATTCCAATTGCAATATCAGTCAAAATAATTGCAATTTTTTAAAAATAGTTCAGCCCTAATTCCAGTGGTGATGAATGTTATTTGGTTTGTGGCTCTCAAAGCTTAAAGGCTCTCTATACGATATCTAGAGCATTAATATAGCATCAAAGAACTATTGTCCATGTAAAAAGATATAGAGGAGTAATGTCTACCTGAGCAGAGAATGAAGTCATTCTCCCTATGTGTGTGTTTTGTAATCCGAGCTTCTCTGTGCTTTGTTGACATCGCCAAGCCGGCCTTTGCGTACCTTTTAGTGCATGTTCATGCATGTGAGCGTGCCCTGCTGGCTAAATCACGGCCGCCACTCGTCGCCATGTCAGGATATGGTGACCGTTTTATAAAGATAACTTTTTTTTATCATATTTGCTCCATTTCTACCCACTGCTGCTTTAATGATATAGAATTTGATTTGATTTCTTAATTTATTGCCCTGGTCCGCTTACTGTGTAATCACCTTATTACTAAATGATTGTTGTTTGTGTGCATGTTGTTGCGGAGTCTGGAGTGTGCCACTAGAGTATTTAAATAATTTTACAGTGGTTAATTGACCAGCTGTTAGCAGCTCCAGTCAGTCTGGATGATCAAATCTGATAAATGAATTGTGAGATGGAGCTTGATAGACAGACACAACATTAGTGATTGGAATAACAAAGAGTATGCATTTTGCAATTCAGTTTTGAAGTTCAATAAATCATTTATAATTTAAAGACAGTAGAAAGTAATATGATTAATTGGCAATTGAATGATTTGTTACTGGTTATAAATAAACAATGTAAAAGTCTATAGTTATTCCAGTAGCACACTACAGCCTCCGTACTCTGTGTCTCTGTCACTTACATTATTATTTATTGTAATGCAGGACTTATCTGTAAAAGAACAACACACACACACACACACACACACACACACACACACACGCACATATGTGTGTGTGTGTGTGTGTGTGTGTGTGTGTTTGAATGCATATTCACAGTCACACACATCACAGCCTTAGACATCACATCACAAAGCCAAGTAGCCCCATGACAACTCCATGAATCCTTGATTAAGGAAAATAGAGTTTTTAAAATGGGTAAATTTATTTTGTGGGAAAGATCATGTGTGAACGGTGTTTCCTGCATTTTGTAATGAGTGTGACACAGATAAGGTTTCTTATTCATCCAGAGGCAATTATTATTGTGTCAGATAGGCCAAGTTCAAGTACATTCATAAGCAAAGTGAGAGGAGCATTTGTAGATAACCTGGTTATTTACACAGAATCATCTGAGAAGCCGTCCCTTGCGAAAACATCTTTTCCTTGAGAAAAGCCTGCAGTGCCATTCTTTGCTCTTCTTTCAATGAAAAAAATACTCTCCATTCTGATATAACCGATGATATTGCAGCATCTACACTAACTTCTTAAGGAACCGTCATTGTTGTTTCACATGAACAGTCGCCTCTCCGGGTCCTTACACACACCTAAACCACGCTCGTAGCTGCCAGTAGGTCACGAACGCATTACTCGAAGTCTGACAAGATGGATTCTCCTGTGATATGTGATCCTCGCGGGATCTCGTGACATTTGTAGATACAGTAGGTGGTAATTCAATGTTGCATTATTGAGTTCTTCAAAGGGTATCTTTGATATTTTTCAATAATAAGGGAAAATAGACCTCTCTGTTATTGTGTTGAGATGTTATGTAATTCTGTAACGCTCAGAACATACACGTTTATGCATTAAACAGTCTTAAGTTAAAATGGCCAGTAAGATTTCAGAGAGGCGTCAGCCGATGCTCTTAGACATTAATAACAGGAAGGTCCTTAGAGCAGTTAATGCCACATTGGACTGCCAGGACCATCCTCTCCTGAAGGAGTTCAAGCTCTGGACGTTGTTTCAGGGCGCCACGTCTCCTTCATCCCAAGTGCTATTAATATGCTCAATAGCATATAGCACTCTGGCTGCACTTTTTGCTCTTCCGTTGCACTATTGCACACTTGCACATATTTCCATTTCCTTGCTCTAGCTCTGTGTTTTATTGTATTGATGTGTCATTGATGTTGTCTTTTGTATTCTGGTTTTATGTGAACCCTGGCAGCAAAACAAATTTCCCCTTGTGGGACATTAAAGATAACCTAACCTGACCTAACCTGACCTAACCTAACGTAGCCTAACAACATGAGTTGTACTTTGAAGATGAAGTGAAACTACTCTCAGTGAGAATCATTCAATATCCGGTCATGCTGGAAATCTCCAGACTGTCTCCATCCAGGATACAGATGATTTGCAAAAATCAAAAGGACTCGAATTTTGACACGATTGCCGAGACATTTGCCATCAACGATCCGTCGTGTTCCCGGAACAAAAAAATAACCCTGAGCATCCAGCGACTGTTAAATCTATTTCGGCCCTCTGTCAGCTCTGTTTTGGCTGCTAAATACGAGGCTGTTTTATCTTTCCTCCTGAGATCAATGCAGTGAAGGAAAACTCTGCAATACAAACAAAACACATTTCACTACATGACGGCTGATGTGGAAAACTTGTACCTCAGGTCAATCTTCACTTAGATGAATAACTTGATGAGTCACAGTTGTCCTTACCTGAATATATATGTTTATTATTAGTTTATTAAGTCTGATATCAAAACAATGTGTTGTCTTCTACCATGGGAGCCGGAAACATCTACAAGTCCCTCATCTTATCTTAACTCCCAGAGCCTCCTCATGTAAGGTGTGCCGAGTGTGAAGGACTCCAAGAACTCGACAAGGAACAAATCGTACTTCATGTCTTATACAACTTTTCCACGACAATGGCTCAACAACATCAAACTTTGCATATTAATACATTCTATGAAGCCAGG
The DNA here is from genome assembly GCF_015220745.1 of Sebastes umbrosus. Classification (NCBI taxonomy): domain Eukaryota; kingdom Metazoa; phylum Chordata; class Actinopteri; order Perciformes; family Sebastidae; genus Sebastes; species Sebastes umbrosus. Next base: position 8,530,160 of record NC_051271.1, read on the forward strand.
TCTGACCTGTGTCAGTGTGTGAGCGTGAGCGTGTGTGTGTGTGTGTGTGCGTGTCAAAGTGAAATTGAACGAAAAGCACAAACAAATATTCAAAGAAATTCTCAGGGTCATTGTCAGAGCAGATCCGTTATTCACTGCATGACACACAGGTTCCAGCCTCTCACGGTTTTGTGGTTTCAGGCTTTTGGAGATGAGGCAATACTTTCTTATATTTTAATCTCACTTTTTTGGCATTTTTTATGTTTTCCCGAATAACTTTTGAGCAGAGAAGATAACTTTGTTTACCGTTACCAGCTGCCTAATAACTTGGCGATATATTTGACATCAATGTACATTCAGAACAGGTTTTACTATATGATAGTATGTATTATTTAGGGCTGTGCTCAACCAAAGAAGTTCTTAGTCGACTAACACGATTTTGTCGACTAATCGATTAGTTGATTTAATCGACAGATCTTTAAAACTGAGTTTCTCCACAAAGAATCACACAAAAGCACCACTTTAAATCCTGTTTTTACCAGACATGTGCTCATAAGTTTCTCAGAAATAAGTCATTCAGCCTGAAAAAGGCATAAAAAATTACTAACTGACTGATGAAATCTCAGTCGACTAAGACCAAATTTAATTTAGTTAGTCAACTATTCCACTAAGAGGGGTCAGCCCTAGTATTATTTAATTAAATACTGGTAAATATACTTTACGTTGCCTTTTAGTTGATGGTGCGCATCCATTGTTGTGTGATGTCATACAACTGCTTCTTCATGAAGTCGGGGTACATGGATCCGTCCTGAGTTTACAAGTAGGAACTCTGACTTTGAGGTGTCGCTCCATTCTACTTTTTCTAGCAGGTTGGACATTTTTGATTTCCGAGTTGTCTGGAACGCAGCAAATGATCATAAGATGTGTATTTAAAGTTTGTCTCTTGCTGTATTGTAGAGCTCTGAAGTCCTGCGGCCCCGGGGGACCTCCTCACGTAAAGATTGTCATTGAGTGGGAGACCAAGACTAAAGAATGGTAAGCATTGTGCACAAACATTTTAACTTCTAATGGAGTATAATATGATGTAAAGGCAGACCACACAAACAGTTTATCAACTGTTGTGGATTTCATCCTGAGTGTCACACTGATCCAAACTAAATTCTGCAGCTGAATGAGAAAAATAAACCCTGTGTGTGCGTGTGTGTGTGCGTGTGTGTGTGCTCCAGTCTCTTTGGCAGCATCCAAGAGGAGGTGGTCAAGGATGCGGAGAGTGTGAGGAGCCAGCAGCAGCAGCACCTGCAGCAGCACAGCTGTACCTTGGACGAGTGCTTCCAGCTGTATACCAAAGAAGAACAGGTGAGACTGAGGACAACACAACTCTTAAGTACTTTAAATGACATAAGTTGTTATTCGCACCATCTTAGAGTACCCTTCATGTTAAAAAATCAGACGACAACGCCTGGCTGTTCTGCAGCAATGAATGTAAATTGAGCCTTAAAAGTTGTTGCAAAGAATTCCTACAGATGTCCCAACTTTTGTTGATTACTTACAAACTCCCTGTCTGTATAAGTGTTGGAAAAGACTGAGTAACCAACACCAACACATCGAAGCAGCCATCCGTGGTCTTGAAGTAAATTGGTATCACTATATTAATACAAATATTTATTTTGGTGGTTGTGAGAGTTTGCTTAAAATGACAAAAGGATCATTATAGTTTATTACAACATCATTTACATCAGTTATTTTAACACCAAATGAATTACTAAGATCTGGGAAAACATGATCATATCATCAATTCCACTGGAGGTTGATAAATGATTATTATATTGGTATTATAATTAAGTATCACCTAGTCAGTCATGTTTGGATTCTTTTCAAGTTACCCTGTGGGATAAGCTAAGACTTGATGCTGCACATCATAACAACGTTAATTATATCTAACCAATTTTAATCTAAATCCAAATCTTGGTTTATGTCTAGACTGATTCAGGTGATATGGTAAAAAAATAAGTTATTTGCAGCAATCTCTCCCACGTAACATTTTCCACTCATACAGCACAGAACACAGTGATTAATAATGCCTAAAATTAAAAAATAAAATGCTGGATGAGGCCTCAAAGATAGCTAAACTACATTGTGAGAAAAAGAAACTCATTAAACAGTGTGTCAGGAAATTACAGAGATGAATTCGAAAAACCAATAAGAACAGAAATTGAAAGAAAAAAATATCTTACCTTGGAGGGTAGGAGATAAGCAGCCACCCGCCTTGAAGATGTGTACAAAATAAAGAAGGAAGCGACACCATTTGCATCATAAGTTTTGTAATGGCTACAGATTGTTAATTTGCTCCTAATAAATCGCACTGAAAACTCAGATCCTAAATGAGTGCATACAACCCGGACTGTGAGCTCACAGGACTCTAAAAACCTCACCAATTACTGAGTGAAATGAGTTTAGAGGAAGTGAAGTGCAATAAGTAACTGCTGCACAGCAGGGAGAGCCAAAGGAGATCTGATGAGCAGCTGCTCATCACAGTGTGATTTCCTCTCATAAAATACGGCACAATTTGAGGGTGAATAGCACCGCCCCAGGCAGTGAAGAAAAACAGCACAAAAATCACACACTGAAATACAAATACACATTATGACTCAGGGTGATAACACCCCCCATCTAATATCAAACATTTCTACCCCTAAAGAAATGTTTGATGCTAAAAACCCTGTAGAACAATGCATCAGCCACAATATTATTCATTTTATGTGGTGAATCTCAATGTTAAAATCCCGAGGGAACAGGAACACAAGATGATTGTGGTCTGAATACACAAGCTCGACCCAACAAAATGCTGTAACGCCAGAAGCAATGCCAAAGTTTCTTTCTCAATCGTACTATGATTCACTTGATGTTTATTGAATTTCTTTGTGAAATAGCACATCAGGATCTACCATGATCATCTTCCTGTGTTTTTGTTGTTTGTTGTTGTTTGACTTGGTGGCATTCGTATTTCCCCACGGGGATCAATAAAGCTGTCTATCTATTTCCTGCATAAGAACAGCGCCTTCACCATAAGCACTGGCGTCTACCTCTTTTTTAAGTAGACGTGCAAAATCGGGTTTAGCCAGTCAGACGCGGGAATGAAGAGCTTTGGCAGAAATCAGCTGAAAGAGCTTACAAAGCTAGTGAGGGACGCAACTACACTAGCATTAATTGTTACAGAACCCACGATAATAGCCACACATTTCCAGAAACCGGCGGAGTTGCCGTTTCGTTTCTGGCACCAGGAAGTCCAGAATGGTCGGGACTTTGGCAGACAGGAGGCGCACCTCACATTGCCCTACATGCTTCCCCAAGTGTGTGACTGCATCCTTAAGCTGGGCATACACTGTACGATTTTTAGCCCGTTTCTGGCCATCATTTTGAGCCGCATGACTCATTTTGGAGTCGGACCAAATTTCAACTTTGTCAGGCATCGTTTGCCGTGCAGTGTACAGGGGGACCGAGAGCCGATTAACTCCTCCTGACCGGCCGTCGGACAGTCGGATGAATGTCTGACATGTCAGAAATTTTGGATTGGATTTTTACAGACCTCTTCTAGCAAACAAACTTTACCTGCCTCGGAGCTTTCAAACAAATCTTTATTGACAGCCAGAATGGTCCTCAGGGGCATCGCAAACGATCTACTCTTACAGTAGGAGTTACACAACAACATTTCCAAAACCGTACAGTGTATGTCCAACTTTACCAAACTCACATTTAGTCAGATTCAAAGAAGTTAAAGAAGCACCCTCGAAACGACTGAATATTTCCCTTAAAGTGTCTACACGCTCAGATCAGGTGGAAGAATAACACACAATGTCGTCAGGGTACGCCTTATAGTTTTTGACAGCAGAAATAACCATATTCATCAGCCTCTGGAAAGTGGCAAGAGCATTTAGAAAGGCATGACTGTGTAGTGAAGGACATGGTTTGGAGTGACAAAAACCTCAGATGCACGCTGTGAAAGGGGCACCTGCCAGCATCCTTTTAGTAGACATTCCCTTTGCAGTAATCATTACAAAAACAAGGAGTTTGGTGAGATTTTGGGACCGGAAGGATGGTTACGCTCCATTGACTGGAGCTTGGCACAGCAAAGCCATTTTCAAAGGGGATAATCAACCTCCCTCTGCATTACAGCCCGCTTCACTTGGTTAACACACTATACGTGCTGCTCAATGGGCTTGTTAGAGACCGAGCTGGCATATGCCTGTGATCTTAGAACAGGTGTTCACCACTCTCTGTGGCTTTGCCTTACTCACCTTAAGATTACCAAACCAGCAAATTAGGGTGAAAGTGAAAATTGATTCAATGAAACATCTGTAAAACAGAGTCATAACCGTTTTGTCCACATTAAAGGAGTTTAGCTTCCTCAGTAGTTGTTGTGCTCTGGAGTGTATGGCGTTTGTGTTATCGTCCCATTGCAGTTTGTCGTCGATGATTGTGCTCAGGTATTTGTAGGTGCTAATTAAGGGTGCTCCGATCGATCGGCCACAGATCGTTATGGGACGATATTCGTTCAGAATAGTTCGATTGGCGGTCTCTATAAAGGCTGATCAGATGACACATTCATTCTGAATTGAAACGTCTTCAATATTCATTTGCCTGCTCTTTAATTCACTTTGAGCAACGAAGTTGATCACACACGCACGTGCGGGGCTGGCGGCCGCGGAGTTTAGCCATAGAATAAGAATGTTTGCTCCAGCTGGTGGGTGCTGCTTGGTATTGGCTCCACCGTTTTCAATTTGGCAGCCGGGTCACAAACGTTCTCATTTTACAGTTTCTGAAAACATTTGAGGCGAGAAATAGGCATTACAGTCATAAAATCCTGATTCATATTTGATCCGCGCTGCCTAGTTTGATAGTTTGATTGGAGTTTGCAAGTTTTGTGAGCAGTGATTTACAGCTGCTGTAGAGACTGCTCAGCTCTGATTGGTTGTTTTAGTCTGGGTGAGGTGAAATCTTGAGCACAGGAGGAGGCAGAGGAACATGATTTTCATTCTCCTATACGTACCAACCTTTTCCGATTTGAATCTCACCTTAATGTGATAAAAAAGTGTTTTCTATTTTGCTGTTGTGTTATTGTGTTTTGACCCTCAGGTCCACCGTCTATCACCGTATAAATGGCAAATACTGATTTTTATTTGAGATTTCTTTTATTGGCATTATATGCAAACTCCACTATTGTTGCAGCCTGTGTTATTGAGCTCTGCAAACAAAGGCCATTGACATCTTCACTGTGCACTGCGCTCAAACTACAATAACACAGCTTCAAGTTTATGACAGCTGGTGAAAAACATCAATTATCATGTGAAAAACAAATGTGATTATATTTTGACTTACCCCTGACTTATTCTGTTGTGCATGTGTGAATGCTTGTCATGTTCGTTTAAAGAGGAAACAATCAGAGGCTGACATTTCATATGCTATTTTGTAATGACACAGGACATCGGTACAAAATAACAGCAGATCAGTGCATCACATGTGTACGAATACAACTCTATAAGATGCCGCAGGACTGTTTAAGACTGTTAACATGGGATCCAGCTGTGCAGACATCATCAGTAACTGGTGTCACTTCAGATGACACTTGATTGTAATTGATTTTTACAAAAGCCCTGATTTCCCTTTCCTCTATTTTTTAAGTGGGAAAAAACTATGAATGAGAATGCAAGTGAGAGGAAACAAGGGAACAATCAAGGGAATTGGGATGTACAGAACCATCTTTATCTTTTTCTTTCTCACACGTGTAGTGGCTGAGCAATCGCACCTGTATCATTTCTCTCATCAGGGACAAGTTGTCATATCACTGATTACTGTAGTAGAGAATGCAGGAAGCTATTCCGCTGCCCACTGAAACACGCGGCACACCAAAGCGGCACTTTGGTGCAGAAGGACAGGATCATAAAGCCTTCAGCAGGTTCTTCTCCTGCACTAATTATGTTTTGTTGAATGAAAAAAATGTATTCCCTGATCTTATGTCATAAAGCAGAATCCAAACATCTCATACAGCACCTTTAGGAGACAGGCATGGAGTTTATCTAAGAGGGACAATAAGTCCCTGGAGGCCTGTAACTATAGCAACAGGTATAGACTGGGGTTAACTGACAAATGATATAGGAGTCATTGTGCAATCACAGAGGGCTGTTGTGGTGACTGAAATAATTTATTTTAATAGAATCTTTTTTCGTGAGGTCAACCTCTGAGCAGTGTGAAGGGTATATACTGGGCTAGAAGCTTGTCTCCTGTGTCAGGTCCATACCTCACAACAACAAGAACAACAACACAAGGACAAGTGGTGGGAAGATGTTTGAACAGTCAGTCACACACAGGTGACCCTTGCACTTTATCTTCTACAGTCCTCAGTCTGCAGTATAGAGCCTGTAAAACCATAAAGCAAGCAGAAATGGAGGCAACAAACACCTACAGTAATGCATATCTCAAAGGTTGCTTGGCTTGCTTGCTTCTATTAAGGTGACGTAGAACTAACTCCACTGTTGAAAAACATGTAAAAGGTCAAGTATTGACTGAGTTTCTCGTACGGTGAGTTCCAGGTAGGGTTCTAACGCTATGAGATTTTTACAGTATGATAACTGTCTCCAAAAATATCACCGTATCACCGTATACAGTATTACACTAGTAGTAGTAGTAGTAGTAGTAGTATATTATTATTGAAATTATTAGTATCATTATCAGTTACAATGACCCTTAAACCTGCAGTAGGCAGAATATTTTTGGCATCCTTGGGCAAAAATTCCATAATAACCTTTCAGCATATTGTAAATCAAGTGTTCTGAGAGAAAACTAGACTTCTGCACTTCATCATACCTCTGTTTCAGGGTTTAAAAAAATCACCAATCACAGGTCATTTCAGAGAGAGAGAGCGTTCCTATTGGCTGTGCTCTGGCTGGTGAGCGGTGCTTGTTATTTCCTCAACTGATCTCAACATGACTGCCGGGTCACAAACTTTCTCATTTTACAACTAAACAGTACACTACAAGATGTTTCTGAAAACATTTGAGTAGAGAAATAGGCATTACAGTAACAGAATTGATTCATATTTGATCAGCGCTGCTTAGTTTGACCGTTTGATCGGAGTACTTAAGCTCCAGCTCGGCTCCAATTGTCTATTTTCCTCCGGTCTGTGAAATCTTGCAGATGCTGTTAGGAACATCGGAGGACAGAGAGGCACATGATTTTTTTACCCGTCTCATGCACTACTGTCAGGATATAGTGATCCATTTATAAAAATAACTTTTTTTTAATCATATTTGTTCCAATTCCACCCACTGCTGCTTTAAAAGAAAGAAAAGAAAGAAGAAAGAAGAAGAAAAATAATGGAGACAAGTTTTGATCAGGGCAGAGTTAATGAAACACAGATTAATAACACCTGCTTCCATACAAGGACAAGTCATCTGAAGTAAACTACATGATGAAATTACCACAAATATGAATAAACAAATTACATTTCTACTAGCAATGTGAGTTGATTTGCAATTGATTGATTCATTGACTGCTTCCAGCTTGCCCCAGACGACGCTTGGAAGTGTCCCCACTGTAAGCAGCTCCAGCAGGGCATGGTGAAGATGTGCCTGTGGACTCTCCCCGACATACTGATCCTCCATCTCAAGCGCTTCAGACAGGTATGCGATCCGTTAAGTGGTCTCTGGTGAAGGCAGGTACTCTGGTTAAACTTGCATTGGATAATTTATCTCTTAAAGCTGCACTAATCGATCAACAATTGATCACTATTATGTGTAATGTGAAAGGGGTCACTCACCCACAGAGACTTATCATCTGAGTGTTTACGTACGCTGTGATGTTTTGGTTCAGAGAGCTCTTTTCAGAAAAAAACCCTGATAAAGCAGCTTGTGAGACAGATATTTCCCTCAGGCATTAATTGGTGCAGACCACAATAGAGATAAAAGCAGGGCGAATCACTAGGCCAAATGAATGTTTTTGCAGGTTTGCTGGATACATGTGAAAGGGCTAATTCATTTTCCATACCAACTTCACAAGGTGACAAGTCAATAATGTGTTCACAGCTTGTTCTGAGTGCCCCAAAATTCAATTAAAGCAGCTTTAAGAGAAACTTTAAGCTTATTAGAATTTCATCCATGCTTTTCTAATTGTGTTTTGTTGTGCTCTTGCTCTTGCCTTCTGTGAGGAGTGAAAGTAACGAAATGATCAACAACTGAATTGAATAGCTAAACGAACTGAAGGAAATGCTCTCATGGTAATTGTCGCGTCAAATGTTCTGCAGAGAATAAGGATTCAGGCTATGACAGTTTGAAAGGTTATAAGGGAGGGGTGACATAAGTGCTGAGCAAGAATGCAGACTGTTGCCCAGCTAGATGGACATTTTTGACAACAAATAAAAATCCATAAAATCGCTCATCCTGAATGTGAATTTTGACGGCTACTGTCTCTTTCCAGCAACAAAGTGGCATATCCAAATCATTGAAACATACCCACTGGCCACCCCTTTTTTTTAAATGGGAACTGGCACCCCCGTCTCCCGTAGGCCTTGTCCCTTATCGCCATGAATTATTGAAGATGCATGTCAGTCACAACAGCCCGTCAACATCCCATCTCATCCACCCCTGGCTTCTTGAAGCTGTTAAGATTTTTAACAGCCTCGGTGACCTCAGATGGGAAAATGCGAAAGGGCTAAATCCTACATATCCTCCATCTCCAGCGGTATATGGTCATTGAAAGGCAGAACATAAATGATTGCAGCTGCATCCAACTGAGAAACATTCTGCTGGTGTTCGTCTTTGAGGAGAGAGATCTTTTGCCGCACAGCAGGAAGATAAAGAAACGAGCACTAATGAGTAATTACCTGCATCATGTCAGACACTGCCGCTTCTCACAGAGGACACATAAAATACGTCTCACTGTGCTGCCTCCTCCACAGAGGGCATGTCATGTTCGGGATTTTATCCTCACTGCTCGGCTGCAGTATATACCAGCCAGGGTGTCAAATGCTGCCCTATGGCATCTGATACCGACGCACCGGGCATTCAAGTAAGATGTACAATGTGAACCCATCCACGTCAATATTAGATGGTCAGAGCAAGTGGTGGGAGGGAAGGATGGACAGGTCAAACAAACACAGGACTTTCACCCAGGAGACCGCTGTTTGTGTGAAACCAACAATGTGTTAGTTGTGTTACTGTTCTCAACGCAGCCCTGTCTGCTAAAAATAACGTTCCCATACAACTATACTGCATTCTCAATTGATCAAAGGGCTGATTGGCTCTTAGTTTTGACACCACGTGTTATAGAAAGTCCTCACTTTCTGTGTATAATTGTGATATTTAACGGTAGATTGCAGGTTATTAGTCTCATGTTGTGCAATAAAGGTTTCATCTGTTAACACACACATCTTGTGTGGTTGATAATAATGATAATGAAGGTTATTTATATAGCAATTATCAAAACAAGTGCTCATTACAAAGTGCTTTACAAGGCAGACATAAAAATAATAAAAGATATAATCCAATGCCAGATGCACACATTTCCACAGATACACAGTATACGAAGAAATATAAATAAATCCGAACACGGTCTGCAAACTACAAATAGCCAACAGATGGGATCTAACAGGATGTAACTATCTCTGTTACATTCTTTGAAGGCAGCTGGAAACAGCTGGAAACTGTCCAACTTGACTGCAGCTTTTTGTCACAGACCCCTGCTGCTGCCGCCTGATCTCGGCTACTTTCCAGGCGAGGCGCAGCTCGTCTCGAACGAGCCTAATAACGAGAATAACAAGCGAGAGTCTGCTTGAGTCTCAGCGTCCCGGTGTTGTGCATGCTGACTCGCTGTCATGGCTTACTGAATAGAACAGAGCCGTAGTTAATGTTATTAGTAACACCTGTGCATTTCCTGCTATGACAAGTCAAAATGTTATAAGCACCGACATTAGTTAGAGCCTTCCACCTGCAATACCCAGTCATTTGGGCCACCCTCTCATTCTCTGGCTCAAACTCCAACACAGCAGTATTCAGAGGAGACTCATTAGCATCCCCACACATGCTTGAAATCAAGAACGCCCACACACATAGAGGCAGCAGGGGCTCGAGCTGCTGCCCTGTGTCCTGTTTGGTTTGAGTGCCTGTCTAGACCAAATAAATAAATATTATTATGAGAGGAATTATCTTTGTGCAGCTGCTGCTGTTATTGTCATCGTGTTGAGCTCTGGTTCATGTCGCCAATTATTTCTATGAGTGACTGATTCAAGGAGGAAATCTACAGTTCTTGTTACATGTTTATTTCTTTTGTGTGAATGAACATTGTCTAATCTGTCTTTTAACATAATCTGTGTGATTAACTCAGCAGTTATGTTTGGTGTATCCAAAACTGTGAGGTGTGTGTGACCATTTAATTCGTAATTGATCCTCAGTTAATGAACACAGTGTACCTCAGTGAGGCTATGGCTGGGTCCGAAATCACTCACTACTCACTATGTGAGTGGACTGTATAGTGAGTTTGCCATTTTGTAGTGCAGTCTAAAAGTATAGTGAAAATCATTATACCCTATGTAGTGGACTCAAAGTATCCCACAATGCACTGTGAAAAATAGTGTACAATGATGGTCACCAACCAAGCCCCCAGGAAGAGCGCGGGTCGTTGATCCCAACTTTCTTAGTGGCCAAACGGTGTTACTACAACTTCCGTGTCCGTCACGTGATGCCATTGGCCCCAAAAAGACTTTTTCCCATAGACTTACATTGGGAAAGAGATGTCTGTAACTCAGCAGATATTTTTTTTTTGTTGGGTAAATCAACTCCCCAGTACAAACACTCCAATAGCCCTTATTTAAATCATTAGGTCCTAGAAGTTGTAAAACGCACTAATAGCAGAACCAGAGTTATTTCCCTTCCTCCATTCATGTGAATGAGACCCAGACCGCGACGACGTCACAAGTCATGTGACCGAGCGGACACTACTGCGCATGTCCGATGGCCGGAAGATCGCCGGAAGATCCGGGAACTTTTCCAGATGGAAGTCGAGCCATTTGGCATCATGCGCCACTGAGCAACTTTCATAGGAATGAACGGGGCCCCGCCTCCAACGCTGTATCCAGTTCTCTTTATACATCCATGTCACTAACCAAGCACTGTATGTATACCATCATGCATTGCTTACTTACTTACTTACTTACTTACTTAGGCCTTTTACCCCTCTTGGGGCATAGGCCGTCGACAAGGCTTCTCCACCCATCTCTAACCTGGGCCTAGCTTTTCAGCTGGTTCCAGGTGCATTGCGCTGAAGGAAAATGGCAGATGGACAAGAGGAAAGAGATTGATTGAGACAAATCCATAAATAATGGGTGAAAATAATGTATTTAATGTGAGCAGAGCAGCGCCTCACAACACAAACGGCCACAAAATACTTTGTATTTATTAATTTGGAAAATATGCGTATTAAATACACTTATTGCCCCACATTCACAACGGCCATTAACTGTTAACTTTCACAATAAAAGCCATAGATATACAGTATAAACTGTACGCTGCATCATCGAACTTAAATTCACCCAGAGCATTTTGCTAAGAGACAACTCAACAAAATAGAATTTCACCCATGCTTATGTTGACATCAGGGCTCAGCACAACCACTCAGTATTCAAGAATTACTGCGCATAACATCTGTTCAGATTAACCTTTTAATATAAGATAATTATCAATTACATATTACATGTATATTCATTATAATACATAGGCGACTATACATGAATTAATCAAAAACATCATCTTGTATAAAGTCCAAAAGTCCAGTGTAACCGTGCTCAGTCGAATTTCACTGTAACTGGCTGGTTCAAGCTCTGCCGTTGTGAGGAGAATGATGAGGCTTGTTCATCCATTTATCATCTGAATAGGAATATGTAACGTTACTGGTGGTCAGTTATACAATGGGCTCGCTACAGGCAGCGCACACACAGACACACTCTACAAAAGAACAGCAGGTTATTATAGCGAAGAGGCTAGCAGAGAGTGCATTATGTCATTATTTGAACGTTTAAGCAGTTGAAAGGTTCAGCAACCTACTCTTCTAAATCACAGTGCACCTTAAGTTCATACGGTGGACATACGGACATTAATGGCTACACAATATTTGTCCACGGTGCTGCGCCTGGCAACTCACCTCGGACACGTCTCTCATTTACTGGCAACACTTCAAAGCTGACACTTTTTATAACTCTGAGAGTTGCATATGAACACATACAACTAGTCTAATGTTCTACATTATTACTTAACTTACCGATAAATGTGTAACGAAGCCTTCGTCTTGTGACGTTTGTGAACTTTATGTCGCTTATTATGCAAACATAACTTTCAGGTTGCATATAAACGTACCCTACAAAACTGTTAGTGTATGACTTTATACTCAATAACATTTAAAAACATTTTTAAATCTGGTTGTTCTGTGGTTTAGGTGCAACCTGCACATCATTTCAACCCGTTTCACGCTAGAGGTTGTGTCATAGACCTGCCGTCAACTCCCGGGTCGATGACTCTTTAATATTGCCAAATGGACATGAAGAAGATGCCCTTTTTCAGCGTGTGTTCTGGCAATTTCACAATCAATATACCGGTGGGGTTAATTACAGGTGGCCGCAACCACCACAACAAATACATCCCAACAGGGGGAGCCACAGGGGATGGAGGATATTGCCAGAACACACGCTGAAGAAGGGCATCTTGCCTGAAATGTCCGTTTGGCAATATTAAAAAGTCCAATTGGTATGCTGTCCTAGTTTCCTTTCTAAACATCTGCATTTAACCCATCCTAAGCGGTTAGGAGCACAGCCGCCCGACACACATATACAACAAGGTCATATTCTGTTGTAGCCTACATTATACAGTATTTACTGTATGACAGAATACTCTCTTCTTTATTTTAAACATACAGTACCTGATCCGTGTTAGATTCATGTAAAGAGCTAAGGGGTATAATTTGTGGGAGTGTGCTTTTACTTTAAATCACTGCTCATCAAAATATCTGTGCACGTCCCTGCATGATGACTAAGGCCAATCAGGGCATTTCAATTATCCCAACTTTATCTAGCTGTCACCACTCTACCTCTACCTCCCTCACATCTTCTGACTCTTTGACATAACACGTACCAGAAAAACATTTTTGCAGCCAAGTTTAAGTCCAAGCGATGTGTCCACCTTTTGCCCGGTGCTTGATTGGCACCCCTCTGCCTCTTCTTTCAAGCAGGTGGCACCATGTTGAGCCCTGAGCTCAGTCACATCCCATAGGTCAAACCCCAGCCATGGCCATCAGGCATCTCCCCGCAAAGCTCCCATTCCAACGCCGTGGTCTCCCTCCTCTGACCAAAGTGTTTTTTTCTCAGCCTCTGCATTAGAATTCAGTCAGTCACTCTGCTGGACTCTGTGCCGAGGACCAGATCTGCACAGGGCACTTAACCAACTCAGCCGGTGATCCGCACAACACAGTTTCTAAGGCTTGTGGGGGTATGCAGAACCTTTCATGATGATAAGGTGCCAATCCCAGGAGGGGGAAAGGGGCATCAATAGTGAATTATTCACATAGCACAGAAAACTGCTGCTGCACTTCTCTTGGTGGCGTCAAGTGCATGTCTGGTCAATTTTTCTCGCACCCAGGAGTCACAAATAGATGTTTTTTTTATGCAAAAATCCTGCTGCGACATCACTGATAGCGTTGTGTTCAAAGCACATTAACATGCTTGAATGTATCAGCCTATTGACACCTGTGTTGCTAGTTTTCTACTCCAGGTGATTAGTCTTTGATGTGATATTATTTCAAAACTATCTCATTTTTATTAGTGTTTTATATTAAGCAGTTTAGGAAACACTTGTAAAACACTTCATTTTACAACACTTCATTTTACAGGTCCATAAATTTCATGGTAATTAGGTGATAATTAGCAAGTAACCTATTTGAAATTTCTTTGGAATTACTGCCAAATGACCCCAATATTTATCGAAAATTACTTTATTATAGTTACCGCAGTTTATTTTTTATTTGCTGCAACATTAATTTGATAGCTGTTAAATCAATTCAGTGTTGAATTCATTTCTGTTAGATCCACTCCTCATAGATTTTCACATTACAAAAATGTGTGTTATTTTTCATACCTGCACATGTGTGTACTGTATATGAATAAGAAATGTTGAAACAGGTGGGCGAGCGAAGGAACAAGCTGTCAACCCTGGTGCGATTCCCCCTGACTGGTTTGGACATGGCCCCCCATGTGGTGAAGAGGAGTCAGAGTATGAGGAACCTGAACTTGGGGGCCTGGCCACCGCCCTGGAAGCAGCCCTCCAGTCAACATCACCAACCTGCCGACATGATCCTCCCCATCGACTATCAGTACGACCTCTACGCTGTGTGCAACCATCATGGAGGAATGCACGGAGGACATTATACTGGTATGGGATAATACATTATTTACCATGTAGTCACTCAGTCTATTAAGTGTTTTGTTTGCGACATTGTCAAATGAATGGACATGTGCTGAAACAATTTATCTATTAGTTGATTAGTTGGCAGAATTCATATCCTCTTAATATCAGCTAAAAATACCAACATCTGGTGAATACACCTTTACAAATATGATTATTTGTTTACTGTCCTTCACTTCATAACACTGAATACTAGGGTTGCAAAACCGAACCGTAATAAAACGAACCGTTGTTGAACTGTTGTACCAATATTAAATACAGACTTGCTAATTATTTGATTGGCTGCCAGAGACATAGAAGAGGCAATTATCCAGCTTGGCTCTGATTGGTTGTTTTCCTCTGGTCTGTGAAATCTTGCAGATGCCATTAGGAGCATGGGAGGACACACAGGCACATGATTTTTTTTCAGATTTCCTGTCTCTTGCACTTCTGTCAGGATATAGTGACCATTTTATAAAAATAACTTTTTTTATTAATATTTGCTTCAATTCTACCCACTGCTGCTTTAAGTACAAGCTTTTCTAAATAGCCCAACACACTATTTCAAAAGATAACTAGGAGCATGGAGAGGTGGGATTGTGTTGTGATCAGCATCAAATTTGAGAATAACAACAGCATGTTACAACAGAGAACAGAGAGAACAGATTCCCTTCCCCGTCCTGGAGTGTCAAAATACACAAAGTCACCGAGGCAGACAACATTTGAGATCAGGTTGAAATTTCTAAATTTGTGTGGATGAGCAGTAGACACACTTTTCTATGTCTGGGGTTTGCATCAACAACAAAATCAATGTGAAGTAGAGGAAAACATCTTTTGCTATTTCTTTGCCACTCTGCTGATGCCGCCAGAAAAACATAAACTAGTGGCCAATGAATTTGATTGGCTGTAACTTATGTAAGGGATAATGCCTGGTGGGGTATTCAGGAATTAATGGATGACGGGGAGGATTATGGACACCTCAAAGGGCGAATTATCCCGCTTACGCCATGGTCGCTTGCCAAAGAAAAACAATTAAGACCATCCATCCATTATCCGTAACCGCTTATCCTGTTCAGGGTCACGGGGGGCCTGGAGCCGATCCCAGCTGACATTGGGCAAAGGCGGAGTACACCCTGGACAGGACGGCAGACTCTCACAGCGCTGACACATTCAGAGACAGACAACCATTCAGCCTTACATTCACACCTCATACCTGCATGTCTTTGGACTGTGGGAGGAAGCAGGAGACCCACACTAACACCTGCGCTAACAGCCCAGCCAAATACTTATATATTTATATGTTTTGCAACCAAAATCTAAACATTTTCACAATCCATAACTCAGTTTACCTGGTAACACTGGAACACTGCTCATACCTGGAACCTGGAATCCCATAAGGTTCTTATGCAATGGAAAAGTTGTTCACTGCTCCAGTAAATAGGACAGACCTTAGCAACGACCTGGCAACGGGAGATATTTCTAGTCCGCTCAGCTCGTAGAACCCCTTTGGCTCAGCTAGGAGCCAGAAAGCTAACGTTATGTTTGTAAGATTCAACGTCAATTTACGTCACATTAATCGCAATTACAAAACAGTAAATATAATTTTACAGTATGTTTAACAACTAGACTAGTTAGCTATCCAGCCATGTCGTGGGCCCCAAAATCAATATCAAGATTTTCGAATGGGATGTGAGACAATTAGCGCTTCCGGTTCCCTCGTCTGGAAGTCAATGGATTTTTTTAATGGGTTTTTAGTTAGATGCCTGAAATAAGGTCTCTTGTTAACACAAGCTTAAGACAATTTTACATTTTTTTCTACAACATAAAATACGTCAGTAAATATCCCACTAGTTAATTTTGAAGCCTTTATGTGTCTTTAAAAAGGCGGTTGCTAACAAGTGGCTAAATGAGACTACTAAACGTCATCACCCCGACTTGTCGCCTTTACAGCCTTGTTGTGTTTACTCGCGTTCATGCGACTGTGGTGAAGTTCGTTTATAGCCTAACGTAAGCTTTTTACTTCTGGCGATTTTACTTCAAAAATCATAAAAGTGGTGTTCATTTGTGAAGATTATCTTGGTGAACAAAACGTGTAAGTGTCATAAACATTTGTTTGCCACAGAGCTTATTTTCTGCAATAATCAAAAACCCAATGGAAAAATCCCATTGGCTCTTTGTCGAGGGAACCATGGGCGATGCTAACTTCCTGGTTGGCCTACAAAAATACGTCATCCCTGGAGCACTCTATCAGGAGTTAATGGACACCCTGCAGCCAATCAGAATTGAGTATTCACCTAAATCATGGTATAAACTTTAATATAAGGCTTGAAACATCTAAAAGTGTCCGTTTGGATACAACTCTTTGACAATTTGGGACTCTAATGACCTCTAGTCATTGGCTCTATAAACTCTGATCATTCCCAATGCTCACACCGACAGTAATTGCAAGCAGTCAAGTAAGTCCCTACGTGTGTGTGTGATGTATTTTTTCAGTAATTGCCAACGGTGCCCATTCAGCCGTTAAGAATGCCAGTGTGGAGGATTTTTCAGACAACACTAGAACCACTAATGAGTCCAATCCCTAGCTCACCCTAATACTGTAGGTGTAGCTTTTTCGTATTATTTTATTTTCACATAAAGTTCAAAGTTCAGCCTTACAGAATAATAATAATAATATAATTAAGTAGAACGAATGAGTGGACTTCAAAATATAACATTCCTGCCACATTCTGAGAGTCATTTCCATCTCCAGTCTAGTATTACATTCCTTCAGCTTTTGAGAGACCCTGGGTGGTATGTACAGTAGGTGGTGATGTCAGGTGACTGGCAGGAGGGGAAACTTGACACACAGGTGAGGCAGGACCAGGTCTGTAATTGCAGGGGATGGTTGATGAAGACGAACGACACTGAGGCCAATATGTAGGAGAATTGGAGTCAGCAGGAGACGAGATGAGGGAGGTGAAGCGATAATCCATCTCCATGACAACTTGCTTGACAATTGCATCTTGTCTCAGGGTCATTTATGGCATGGAGGTGGAAATGGGAGCCTCATGCACTATAATAACGGACACTGATGCATCATTTACCTAAAATAAATGTTAAATATAAAAATTCTGATGTGTCCATCTGGCATCACCTGACAGGTGGACACATGAACAAACCGACACCAGAAATCCCTCCTCCAAGGTGTTGGTGGTTAGTTAAGAGTTCTCTGTGTTGCCTTGTATTGTTTTTTATGTAAAGCAGATTAAGTTTGCGTATTTAAAATTAGGGCTGTCAAGGTTAATAACGCGTTAACGCAAATTTGTTTTAATGCCACTCATTTCTTTTAGGCATTAAGGCAATCGATCTTTCGGAGGTTGTAGTGGGCTCATTTTTATAGCTAGAGTGAAGATACTGGTATCATATGAAACTAGAAAACCTAAATAATCCATTGGTATCAGCCATGTCATACTAGCTTGTTGCAGAGGAGGCTGAATAACGCTCCAAATTTACGCTAAATTATGGCGAGGAAAATGGGTATTTTCAAAGTGGTCCTTTGACCTCTGACCTCAAGATATGTGAAGGAAAATGGGTTCTATGGGTACCCCCGAGTCATGACAAGATGAAAACCAGCTATGACTATATGTTTTTTCCTGTATAAACAAAGCCTGATGTCCATTGTTTATATTTGTTGTCGTTTTCTAACCCAGCTTACTGTAGGAACTCAGTGGACGCACAGTGGTATAGCTACGATGACAGCAGCGTGGACTTGGTGCCAGAGGAAGAAGTCTGTACCAGAGGAGCCTACATCCTTTTCTACCAGAGACGTAACACCATCCCTCCATGGTCGGCCAGTTGCTCCGTCAGAGGTGAGTCATCAAATGACTAGCAAACAGGAATTAATGGATAAAAAGACAAACATGTTTGAATTACTGTGTTCACAACACACACTGCTCATATGTTCCCTGAGCCATCTGAGCAGCACTGTGGGGACATCGACTAAATGAAAGTTTTAATCATTTAATTTTTTTTCTTTTGGGGACAAAACTATTTCAAATGTAAATAATAGGTTTTGTTTTGAATTATACAGTTTTTTTTTATCTCTGTTAACACAGACATTATTGAAGGAAAGACTTTTGAACGGTTGTTTTTGTGAGTCCAAAATCATTGCAGACTAAATGCATTTTTACCATACTTAATGAGAAGAAGGCTATTCAGTATTGGAATACTGTAAGAATATAAATGTTGTTTCTCCCCCGGGCTGATCCTTGAACAGTAGGAACACATACTGTATTGTGCTACAGGAATAATTTAGAGTAACTTTGGGATAACCCATGAATAACAAGATAACACGAAAGGACCACAGTTCAAAGCATGAATGCATTTCCAGTTATCGTGTTATTATGAGATTTAACATTACATGGAGCGACGCCTGCAAAATAGTTCAGGCAGTCAACATGAGTTGCACTGCTACATGCACACATGACATCCATTAGGGGTTGGGAAAAAAATCGAATCACCTATGTATTGCAATTTTTTTTTTTTTTAATGCCAGAATCGATATATTTGCTTCATTTAGGTCTATGCGGAGGTTACATACATGCTGAAAATCAAACATTTTAATGTATTAATTTAGATATTTTCCAAAGTAAAAGTCCCTAGAAGTGGATGATTCAACTTTTTCCCATGGCCTAGCGTTAAAAAAGTTAGCTAAAATCGTAATAAATTGTAATATCGAATCGCAATACTTAAAAATCGCAATACACCCAAGTATTGTGATAGTATCGAATCGGGAGATAGGTGTGTCGTCCCAGCCCTGTTATCCATATCATCTACCAAACAAACCCTCCCAATTTGACGGTCTATTTAAGCCTCACAAATTTCCCATCTCTCCCTCTGCCTTGTCGGTGCCGGTGTTGCCCTACATCAGTATTGCCTCGTCCACGCCGCATCACCCACAACACGTGCAAACGACTTGCCGGATGTTCCGTGCACCGCATCCTGGAAGCACTATACGCAGTTCCATCCATTCCCTTGAAGGAAACACAAATTCCTCTGCCTGTAATATAAACAACCCAGGCCCAACCTCTTTAACCTTTAATATGGCTCAAGCTGCCCCTCTTCCTGCTGACGTCACACCCTAACAGGACCCTGGGATCTGCAGGCTCAGCTCCAACCATGGGTTCTCGGTTCCTGCCCCCTGCAGCAGCAATTCCAGATTCAGGCACTCTAAATAACTTTTTCCGAGCTTCTTCTATTCCTGGTCATGAATATTGTGTCGCAGATACTAAAATTTCTGGAGTTCAAAACTATGTTTCCGGGCATGCCATGCTCTCCATTCAATCAGATGACTCTCAATTTAGCATATCCATCTTATCTTATGTACTCTGCCTCCAAATTATTTGTGACTTGGTTTAGCCAAAAGCACAATTAAAGCATATAATTCAGCTTGGTATTTCTTCTCTTCCTTTTGCGCCAACTTCCTCCTCATTAAGGGAATATTGTTTATTTGCAAACAAGTGTTCTGTTAGAAAATACTTTGCTCTCATTTTGACAGACCATGACTTAAATTTGTTGAAGATACTGTTAAGCAGTTCTGAATATGTTAATTTATGGATTGTTAGGATCTTTCTGTAATTCTCAAAGATAGCAATCCCAGACTGTCAAAAACTCTAAATTTGGCAGAATTCAGCATTGCCCGACTCTGAACTTGCTCTCTCCTACAGTGACTCTCTCTCTCTTTAATGTATACAACAAATCCTTCTCTGCCAAAGCATATCAGATGTAGATCCAGAAATCCAATCAAAGACTAGATTGGTCTGTAGTCAACCTGCCCCTAATCAGCAGACGTTTTACCGGGCATAAAACCCTAGCCTGCTCCATCTGCGGTTCCTTCTCCCACACAACCTCCCTCTGTCCAAGAACTGCTCCACCTCAAAGTGTCAGCCCCAGCCAGTGTTAAATTATGTAAGCCATCTTCCAAATCGACAGTTACTTTTGCCCTCAGGATTTAAGTCTCCTATCTGCAGTCATTTTAATGAGAATGTTACACAACCTAATTGTAAATTTATTCATGTGTGTAGTTGATGTGTGGACGTTCCCAGGAGGCTTCGTCAAGAGAGGTTAAAACGGGATACATGAAGCCCCGTAGGTGTCGCTACCAGGAAATATTCTAAGAAAAATATCTCACCATTGATGTCTCAGGTCCTCACAGTTCTTCCATTCAGAGTGTAAATAGCTTATTTCCTCAAGAGCCTTTTTCCTGCTTCTGTAGATAATGTTGTGCAGATGATGAAGCCGGCAGGGGGTTGGTGCGTGGCTGGGAAAAGCAGACATTTAAAAATGGCGTTCAAAGTCTTACTTCTGTATTTTCTACAACCCCTGCAAACTCTCCCTTTGTCTTGCATCTTTTAGGCATTTATTTTGTAACCCTTTTTTATAAGTTAAGTTTCCCTCATCCCCGCCAGCTTGCAGCACCTCCACAGTCAAAAGCCTTTTCCATGAGTCGGGCGTACCTTTTTCAGAAGAGAAAACCAAATGCCTTTCCACGCACTTTGAATTTCTCGGCATCACCCTCGATAGTGTGCTTATGCAAGCATCACTGCAACGAGATGAGCTGTCTCGCATCAGAGCAGCTATCAAATCCTGGTTTGCTGCTGCCATTCTGTCTAAAAGAGATCTCTTACCTCTATTAGCCCACCTTAACTTTGCTATGCACATCATCCCTCATGGTCGTTCATTTGTATCACGCTTGCTAGTATTGGCAAATTCTGCTCATAATCTAAAAGACATCGTAGTCTTAGAGTCCAACTGAAATTCAGTCACGTAACAACAAATCCAAATCCACTGCCGTCCGTGAGCTTTACCCTATTTCGTGACACCGCTGCTCCAGTAGAAATAATCAATAAGAGCTGCTCAAAATTTACCAATTATAAACAGTCCCATGCAACGTTTAACTTGGACATGCACTTAAAATAACTTAATTTTGCGAGCTTCTTTCATTCCTGCTCATGAAAATTGCTTAAAATTCCAGGAGTTCAAAACAACGTGTCCCCAGGTCAAGCCCTCCAGCATGCCTTGCTCTCCGTTCTATTAAATGAGTCTTGATTAAGCACGTCCAAGCCCCTGAAGGATCTTTTGCACTCTGCCTCCAATTACATGACACTTGCTTTAGCCAAAAGCACGGCACGGTATTACTTCTCTTCCTTCCACCTCCTCCTTAGTCCTTTATCAGTAGATATCTCTGTATATCATTTATTGTATTTTCATTTGAATCCCGCAATCTTCAAATGCAAAATATCAAAGCCGTGTTCCACATTTGATGCCAAGACCCAATGTCCCAGAGTCTTCTCGGGAATCCCTCTATTCAGCTGCTTCTCAGAGGCTTTAAAAAGGAGCATCCTCCAGGGAATGATAAAAGACTTGCCTCATACTGTTTCACTGGTGCATAATTTAGTGTCAAGTTTAAAGGTGTAAGAATTTCCTTAAAAAAAAAAACTATGCGCAGCCTGATACAAAAATAATCCTTCTCAATCATCACTTATGACCCACTAGAAATGTGTGGTGGTGTCTGTATCTGCAGAGACCCTGCAGCCCTCTGCCTGGATTTTCTCTTTTCTTCTCCTTTTGCTGGTTTTGGGACGTTTCTGGGCGTCAGCAAACAGCCTTTTGGCCCCACTACGTCCACTTCTTATATACAAAGCTGTGAGATCTCTGCCTGAGCTGCGCCCTACTCCCCAGGAAGTGATTCCCCTAACTCCTTAAGAATTGGTGCAGCTACAACTGCAGCTCTCCATCTGCCTACCTCAACACTAAAAGCTGTCTTCCTCTGCTTACCGACACTAAGTCAGGCTCCACAAGACAGAGATCTTGTCTGCACAAAGGTTCATGAGCTCCTGCACCCCTTAATGCATTAAGTGTATTTGCTGCAGAAGCATCTTGTTTTTCTTCTTTCACAGTAACAATCACCAAGACCTTCTCACTTGTTGTATGTACAGGGATGTAATAGATGCAGACTGAAGTGTTTACTTGGCCCGTTCCGATTGAATATAGATACAGCACTGGACACACTAGAGAGGAGTGGACATAAATATATCAGTTGTCTACGTCATACATTTTGAACACTCAGAGTGTCCTCTTTGTAATGCCTGCTTTCCTGTTTTTCCTCCTTTTGTGAGTTGCTATGATACTGGTTCAGCCTCGGCAGTCTCAGCATGCTGGAACAAACACAAACGGAACTGGTTATTACCTAGTTTAAGGAGTTTTGTGTCAGCGGCACTCACTCACAAACTCCTGGAGTTATTGGAAACAAAACTTGGAGTCACATTGTTACACATTATTATGCGTACAGTGAGAGCAAAAATGGGACTCCAGAGAGCTTATTATGTCCAATTTATGCTTGTAGGCCAGATTACAGCTTCTGGATCATTGTGTCTCTGATTTTCTCTTCGTGGTTACGTTAATAACCGGTATACTATAAGTGCCTTCTCAACAGGGCAGATGGCGCTCTTTGCCACAGACTTTTTTCTTTTTGCCACACACATTTTTGTCATTGCCGTCAAAGATGTTTGGCTTCAATAAAAATAAGAAGTACTCCTCCTAAAATAATTTATAAAAAGTGCTTAAAGCTCCAGTAGGCAGAAAGTTTTTGTCATCATTGGGCAAACAATCCATAATAAACATTCAGCATATTGTAATTCAAGTGTTCTGAGAGATAACTACTGTAGACTTCTGCACCTCCTCATGGCTCTGTTTTCAGGATTTCAATAAATCTAGCCCGTGACGGGAGACTTTGGCCAATCACAGGTCATTTCAGAGAGAGAGCGTTCTTATTGGCTGTGCTCCGGCTGGTGGGCGGTGCTTGGTATTTCCTCAATGGATCACAGCATGGCTGCCGGGTCACAAACTTTCTCATTTTACAGCTAAACAGTACACTACAAGATGTTTCTGAAAACATTTGAGGCGAGAAATAGGCATTACAGTAACAGAATATTGATTCATATTTGATCAGTACGAGTGATTGACAGCCGGCTCATAGACGGCAGGCTCCAGCTCGGCTCTGATTGGTTGTTTAACTCCAGCCTGTGAAATCTTGCAGATGCCGTTAGGAGCACCGGAGGACACAGAGGAACATGTTGTTGTTTTTTTCAGATTACCTGTCTCATGCACTACTGTCAGGATATAGTGACCATTTTATAAAAATAACTTTTCTTCATCATATTTGCTCCATTTCTACCCACTGCTGCTTTAAACAGCGAAATACAATAAACTAATGACACCCCCACAGTGTATATTAATCATATCCCAGCAATGTCAAACGATTTTTGAAGGCACAATGGAGAGAAGCAGAGAGACACTGTGGGGAAACTGTAGATATGTAATTATATTTTGTTCTGCATCTGCTGGATTCACAATCGAAAGCCTCACTTGTAATATCTTCCCTTTGACAATCACAAAGACGGCTACAAGTCTGTAGAATCTAACACCGCTCCACACACCATGCTGCGTTCTTGTTCATATGATTTATTTTTTTAGATGTGACACTATTACTATTCCATGCTGTGTTTCCGTGCCGAGATGGGATTAAGTGTGCACTCTTCACATCAAGTATTGAAGAAGCCTGGTATTGGCCTTGTCGGCATCAATGACATGTAGAACAAATTTGAAAGAAAATGTGTAAACGCCCACCCTGTGCAGGGTAACAGGGAGGCTTAGAGCCTCTAGTCTGGCCTCCAGACTGTTGCTGTGTGCTGAGTGCTACTACAGGATGAAAAGGCAGACATAACGAACCAAGGACACAGTAGAGTGGTGAACGTTTATTAAGGATAGAGTAGTCTGGAGATATAGCATTTTTTCAGTGGTAAATCAGTACATGAACGTGAAGGTCAGCAAATATGTAACTTTATTAACTGGCCGTGGCTGCTCAGTAGAGGGCATGCCTTTACATATACCACTAAATGTCAGAAGGCTTCTTTTGTGTAAGGTTCAACCTTCATTATTATGAACCGTGCTTTCCTTCCACTTGCCAGAAAGAGTTTTAACCGCTGTTAGAAATTTCACAGATTTTCTCCACATAATGTCCTTTCCCTAGTTCATGTTGTCCACTTTCAAAATGTCAAGCACTGTAGAGTGTGCATCATCTTCTGTGCCCACTTATGCTGTCTAATATCAATTTATTTCTAGGTGTGAAAAATTAAAGGTAAAATGTGAAGTGCACTGAGGCGCTGATTTTCTTATTAGTACTAGTCTCATTCATTTCCTGGGCTATTTGACACTGAGTGCTGCAGAGCCATGTCCATGCATGCACAATAAACTGCTTTAGGATTAGTTAGAAGAAGAACCTATTCAATCGATATTTTTTTAATTTGTGTCTAAGCAAAGTGTGACTTGCATTCTAAAATTATTTATTACACTTTAATAAATCAATAAACTTTTCAGATTGGCAGGTTTTTTATTTAATTTTTTTCTCAAAATTGGAAAAAAAAAGATAAGACTGTTGCTGTCGACATCTCTAACGGGATATCAGGAGCTGTAATGTCCTTGTTTCACGAAACTTGGCTAAATCCTGGAATAATATTACCCGACAGCGCCATTCGACTCTTGTTCTAATTACCGATCTGACAGAACAGAGGAGTCTGGCAAGAAAAAAGGAGGAGGCCGTGCTTTACGGTGTATTATGCACATATTGATGGTGCTGACAGGATTGCATTTCACTGGAGTTGTACGTTGTATGATTTCATATTTTTTGGGGTGAGTGAAATTCGAGTGTTATTTGTAACTGTCAGCGGTCCAGTTGCATTGTGGGTTATATAGTTGGTTGGTTTTGATAAAGAAGAATGCATGGAATAAAAAATACTATCTCTGGTTCTGCTTCATCGAACATTCATAATCTTTGTTTTAAAATGTATAACCAACAGTGTTATAGGAGTGCAGGGCTTGATTGGTGGAGTGCTTTTTTATGGTCTATATTCCTCCTCTGATCCTTCTCTTCCCTCTGTGTGTCTCACAGGATCCACAAGTTCATCAATGTCAGACCACTGGCTAATCCGGCTGACGGGGGACAGCAAGAGAGGCAGTCTGGTCTCTCGATCCTCCACCACCTGCCCATCTTCCTTACCCGACTCGCCTGAGTCTCCGGTCTTCCTTGAAAACGGTTCTAAAGAGGAAAGAGGTAACGGGCCACACTCTAGTATTTGCCAAAATCAGTTTAGTAGCTTATTGGTTGTTTATTTCAAGATTAATGCTGTGCAAAGGTGTTGCATTTAAATGTAAAAACTAAAACATGTTCCTCTCTGCATAATTGTCAGGGGGTTTTGAGAGCAGGCCATTCATCAGGGGTCTTCAGGGACGCAGCGTGAGCATGAGGACCCCCAGCAAGACCAAGGACACCCTGAGCAAAGTGTTTCCCCTGCGCTGGTCCTTTGGTTCAAAGGACAGACGGAAACCAGACCCAGTGC
Organism: Sebastes umbrosus; assembly: GCF_015220745.1. NCBI lineage: Eukaryota > Metazoa > Chordata > Actinopteri > Perciformes > Sebastidae > Sebastes > Sebastes umbrosus. The sequence goes on from NC_051271.1 coordinate 8,556,051, forward strand.
CTCTATCTGTCAAAGATCCGGCCCCTGTGGAGCTGGTGCAGTATTTGGAATCTGGCCGGCGTCCCCGGTGCACAAAGGATCCAATAGCAACATTGATGAGCGATCCACGCAGCACTGAGAGCCGAGCTTCAACCAATGTCCGATCTTCCAGTTTGAGTTGTATGAATAAGGCAGGAGATGAGCCGCCGCCTGAGTCTCCACAGATCCCGGAGGGCCAGAGGAGAACATCAGAGAAGACGGGCAGCTTGAGACGCAGGAAGGAGAGCCAGAAAAGAGACGAAAGCACCGCGAATATCAGCAGCAGCTCCAGCAGTAACACCCTGACCAGGAGGAAGGATGCCCGGAAGCAAAGCTCCTCCAATGCTTCCCAGGATACTGCCGAGACAAAAAGGAGTTCCGGTGCTGGAGTTCAACCCAGCTACAGCACTCCTAGCCTTCATGATGGGACCCTGAGAAGACAAAAAGGGGACAGGGCGGATAGGGAACACCACGGTGCACATGAAGGAAACTCCAAGACCAAGAAAGAAGAAGTGCCCAAGAACAACGAGGGACTGCTCTCCTTCTTTAAAGGTAACTTCTTGAAGAAGGATAGGGACTCCAGGAAGTCCAGAGAGGGTGAGGAAGGAGGCAGAAGGACCCTCTCGAGGCTGTCGCTGTCCAACGGAGCAGCAGGAGGAGGAGCCGGGGTGGAAGGGGGCAGGTCTAATGGCTCGGGTCATCTGGGCGATGAGCTGGCAAACGGGAAGGCGGGACGAACCACGACGGACATCAAGCGCTCCCAGAGCTCCTCCAACATCCCCACCAAAGCGGAGCAGAGCATGCGCAGGACAGCGTCTTTGCATCGTAACGGGATGTCCACAGCTCCGGCACCATCGCGCAGCCTGACAACAGACAAACCGTCTTACGGCACCCTGCAGAGGACTCGCTACAGCACGACCTCGCTGGGACGCAAAAGGACAGTCCCCGAGTCCAGCTTCTGACACGGAGATAATCAACACATCCACACACACACACACACAAAGCCTTTTTATCTGTCATAAAGTGAATGACGTCCAATCACTGAGATCAAAAGCAATACAGCTCAAATTTCACAGTGGAGCGCAGAAAATAAAGAGGCTCCACTTGAGGCTTCTTGCACCACGGAGTTGAGCGACACGGAGCAAATGAAGGGTCCTTTTAATGCTGGGATGTAAAGAGCAGAATCAAATGATGCGACCTGTCCCATCAAACGTCCATTTTTAATTCTGTTTTTTTTATGACTTAAAACAAGTGCCTGAGCAACTAATATGCAGTTTAGACCAATGAGTTTGTCTGTTTTAGCACTGGAAGCACGAAATCACACACACACACATGCACATTACAAGCATATTATCCGCATTTGTGTCTTATTACTGTAGTGTTGGAATTCATCGCTCCATGTTGAATTCTCATGGTAGTTTGCTTACAATCAAGACACACTGATTGTGTTCATTTAATAAGAATGTAATGTGTCCACTTGATTAACGGTGGTGCTTTGAGACTGCAGTTTCCAATTAACATTAATTATTCATCTTTAATCCCTTGTTTAATATTCATTTAAAGTACTTTAGACATAAATGAGTGTTTCGATACAGCATTGACTTGTCCCCATGTGTCTGCAGTTTATTGTTTATTCCGTCTTAAACCTGCAGTGGAAAGACCAGGACCTCTAGCTGTAATAACTCGCTGGGTAGGAGTGTTATGCTGTAGAGTCACTGACCTGAGTCTTAATCATTATTTGGCTTATACGTTGAATCCCCTACCAGGAGCAGTAAAGCTTTATCTGTCTACTCTGAAGTGTAATATTAATGCAATATCCACCCTTAGTAAATCTTTTTATATAACATCAGTTAACCATATTGAATGCATTCCATGGGTTTTGTTCTTCTTTTTTTCTCTCTTCTGTTTTGGTGGAACCACATTGTCTTTCGTTTATGATTTCCTGTGTTTTTTCCTGTGATTTCCTGCTCTCCATCAACTGTCAGGAAACAGTACGGTGACCGTAATTAGCACAGCGTGTGACCTTTTCTCCTGACTTAAAATGCAGAATGTGACTGCATCTCATTTTGTTATGAAGCCGCGGTTGTAGCTGTCTAAAAAAAACACTCCCTTCTCTTTGATTGTGAAGGATTTTCACCAGAATCTGACACTCACTATTGTTGATTTTTTTTTTTTTTTGCAATCTCTTTTTTGAAATATTGCGGCATTTGGCCAGTTATCAGAGAGAAAAATACTCCACAAAACACCAAAAATTATGCAAAAATGTAAGGTGCAAGAGTGTCAGTGTCTGAACAATCTAATCTATAAAACATTTAAAACAAATTTCAAAAAAGAAACAAAGTGAAATACAATACACATATGTCTTTCCTTTGTATGTATGCATTAACTGTGTGTTTACCGTAAGCCAACGCACACTAACACTAATTAGCTGTCCACACTTGCCGAGAATTGTGCCAAGAATATCCCCTCGTGTCTGTTTGTACACCTGCTTGAAACACAATCCATCCCTTAATACTGCAGTCAGACAGTCAATCACAAATGTAACTAAATGTACAGTCAATAGTTTTGGCATGGACCACTCATCTCCATCTCAAAAAATACAACTTTTTAACTTTTTAACATGTGCTTACATTTAATTATGGCACAGTAAATGCAAACATAAAAAAGAAAATGCATATAGCAGTGTATATTGTATTTCACTTTATTTCTTTTGATTTAATTTAGACACATTAAATCTTCCATATTAATCAGTGAGAACTCAAATTTGGCAGTTATTATTTTGAGAATCTGGAATAATGAAGGTTTTGCTGTGCACTTTGTCTTTCCACAGCTCAGAGTATTATGATGAATTGACAGTATTTATGTCCTATGAGCGTAATTTATACTTATACTTATTTTGGACACTATGGGGGCAACATGCAAGCATACTTGGTAACACTTTATTTGAAGGGGTTGTGCATATATTATATGACACCTGTAATGAACATTAAGGAGTCTATATGAATGTTTATGACCGTTGTCATTTAGTGTCACTCGGTCAATTATGTCATTTTTAATACAAAGTTGACATTGTTTGAGACGTCTGTTATGACAACTTGACATTAACCAAGACAGCATAACCTAATAAACATGAGCTATAGCATATGATCAATGTCTATTTAGCTTTATGTGTTAACATTAGGCTACATTAGGGGCCGTTCACATCTATTAAAACGTGGAAAATGCCAGCCATGTCGCTTTCATTCTTTTATCCAAGGTGCTTGGGAGGCTGCACTCCTGTCGCGCCTGCCGTTACTAAGCAACCAAAACCTGCGTGCTGCGATGACTATGATGATGAACTTGCTGTAATTTAGCAGTAATCTCACCGACTAAACTCAACAAAGATATAACAAAGATAAATGGATTTCCAGCACCGTAAATCCCTCACAGCAGCTCTACTGCTCGATTTCTCTGCGTCAGTCTGGCTGACCTTTCAACCGGATGTTGTGACGTCCTCAGACAGAAAGGGTGAAGGGTGAAGCAAGTAAGATGGTCCGTGGGACAGATCGTAAAGCTCTGGGTATAGCCCTGCACTAAAATGATTGACTCCTCCTCCATTTAATTACTGCAGACTGATATTTACGGAAGAATGAAAAGATATCTGCCAGCTGTGATTGGTTGTTTCTTTGTCACATGACATGCGATGCGCGCTGCATATATATATACATATATATATACATATATATATATATGTATATATATATACATATATATATATATTTGTAAGTTTGATAATTAGGCCTGCTGTGGCATGTTTATGAGTTGTCATAACAAAGACCTCTCAAACAATGTCAAATTTGCATTCAAAATGACATACTTGACCGAATGACACTTAATGCCAGTAGTCATAAACATTCATAAAGACTCCTTCATATTCACGACATGGGTCAGTCTATGCACACCCCTTCAAATAAAGTATCACCGCATATTATACGTAATTCAGTGTAATCCGTTTCATTTTCGGTTAAGTTCACCTTGCTATCTTTTGTCCAATATGAATGTGCTTCACATTTAAATGGTTAGTTGTTCACATGTATGTAATAGTGCAATCACACTTTTTCACTGGGAGTGAAGCGCTTCCCTCAAAGTCACTTGCGTAACTTGTGGAGGAAAGCGGATCGTTAATTTATTTTCCTTGGCCCTGCTGTCCCCAGCTCCTCCTTTAATTAAAATGAGTGACCTCCTAGTCTGCTTAAATTCTGATCGTTTGATAACGGTACAGCAGGCCAGCTTGATCTCCTCATTTGTTTGCTGCAGTGATCAATGTTGTATGTGCACAGGAATTTCCCATGATGCCTTCTCAGGCTCTACACATGTATGGCCCCCTCGTTGATATTTGCACAGTGCTGCATAAACTGAGAAAAAGCACTCAATACTGTCTAAGCACAGCCTTTTATTGTTTAGTGTTTGTAACTATAATTTCTCTTGAAACCTGAAAACCAACACTATTTATCCAGTGATGTACTTCCAAATGACTATGAATACTGTATTTATAGATAATCTTTGGTGCAGTCATCAAATCTGTTTTTTTCTTTGGAGTACAGTTGACTCATTGGAGCTTTTCATCAATGTGTCGTCCCATATTATAGACTGGAGCAAGCTCTTTTATTTGCAAGTATGTAAAGAGGGAAGCAGAGGTTAAATGACATCAGCTGAACTCTGCCAGGTCGTGGACTAGCCCATTACAAGTTTTGACATTTGAATATGAGTATGTCATGCTTTTTTTATTCTGTTTTCAAAAGCATCATATCAGCCTTAGAAATCTCCACTGACTCAGTTTAAATATGAAATAACCCCACATCAGATCTATCGCCAAGACTTAGAAACTCCGCGCAAACATAACCTTGAAAGTTAAAGTGTCATTTGTTGCAAAAGCTGTATTTGGTTTAAAGCTTGTCACGGTGCCTCAGTTTGATCCCACATGAATCTCTTAACAGAAAATTAAGTGTAAATTTAAGAGAAATTTGCTGCACGAGGCCCGTTGTGTCATTGTTTTATTTACATGTTGAACACTTGAATTAACATCTTCTCATGTGTCTGCCAAGGATACAAGCTGCTGTTCCTTATTAACAATAACACTATAGAGCACTATGCTTTCAAATCTACACATTAAATTCTTTATTTTAGAGGTGGGGGGTTTGGAATCAAATTGTGCAGCCAGAATTTGTGTTGTGTTAGGAGATGTCTTGGATAGATCCTACTTTCCCTACTAAATCGCTATTGTCATAATGAATGTTTGAATTCCCTTTGCCTCTATTAGCTTCATTCTTAACACCCACAGTGTACAAACACTTTCATCAACAATCTTAAAAATGTGGTGGAGATTTCCCAAAAGCACAGATGATATTATCATTTAGCGTTTATGCACTTTTACTCACTTTGTGGAGCAGGAAGACTGTTTTTGAATGGGTGTCTAATGTTTCTAATCTTATCATGTCCAAAGCCCAAAATGTTGTGTTGACAAGAAATCAATCTTCCCTTCATTAATGATACACTGGCACATTACACATCTTATTTTTACGTTTTTGTTGGAAAAGGCTTTTTATATTTCTACAACGAATGAGTAAAAAATTATTGTGCAAGTGGCTATTCAGCTACTGAAACATGCATTAAGTGATGTATCTGGATCAGTTGACTCACACACGACCCTCACACATTACACTTTCAGTGAGCTGTTCTTTTGCTGTTGTTGTTTTCTCAAGTGACTAAGCAATAATAGTTGAATGTCTTCATTCATTCAAGTTGATCCATTGCACAAGTTTTGACTCTGAAGTGCTGTTAATACAACTTCTTCTTTGAGCGTGCGGATGCAAGGTTGTAGATCGAGGAAGTTAAGCACAGCATCATTTGTTCTCCAAACATAAAGTAAAAACATAGAATACGCTATTAAAACCACTCAGATGCTTAGTTTTCTCCTTGAAAACCTCAAGAGGGATTAACAATGGCTTTATTCCGACTGCTGCTGTTTGTGCCATTATGAGTTTATCGAAACCACAGAAATGGATTCACAAAGGCTGCCGTTCTCAATCGAAGACCCGAGTAGCAGATTGTACAACAGAAAAGGCAAACATTGCTATAATCGCGGAGCTGTTAAGATAACACACTGTAGCTGTGTGCTCTTAATAGCCATTTTCCCCTCAACTAACAGTGAAGAAGTGAAAGCTGTGGCTTTGTATTACAAGCCTCTGATTACCCACACAGGTGTTCTTCAGTTTATCTGGCTGATTAAACCTCTTCTCAGGACGTTGTGGACGTGAATGGACTGTAATTGAGTGCCATCTTCCTGAGTCTCCTGTTAGCTTTGTTAAACCTGTTAGAGTGGGACAAACTACACCTTTATCATTCTTATTACTAAGTGAAGCAAGTGAAGTAACCTAATAAATTCCCATCAAAGCTTTGTTCCTTCCACCTGAGCAGAGGTCTAAGTAAGGGAGTCGCTTATTATGAGGCTAATTACTTAAGAAATCAATAATTTGACACAAAAACGGTCTGCCAAAGTCTGACATCAGAACTGCAGCCATAGCAACGGTCTGCTATACATAGCAACGGTCTGCTGTAAAGAAATAACAGACCTTAAAACGCTGTGATTGACCAATCAGAATCGAGTATTCAACAAAGCTGTGTAATAATCAGCCAGAATAACTGAACACACCTGGTTGGGTGTTCAGAATCTGCTCGTTAGTGTTGCCCAGACTGAAATTGTGTGCTTCTAAGTGCATTCAAAATCAATATTCTTAGTGTATTGTAACAGAGAGAAAGACATATTTGACAGAGAATGAAAAACTCACTTTGAAAATGGTGAAATAGTTTCTTCAACTTATATATCTGAGCGACCCTTATTTTATGTAAGGGATAATATACAGCGAGCCGGTCTTGCATCACCCTGAAGGGGATTATTTCACAACAATAGCTGTACATTATCCCGCTTATTACACAGCTACTTATTTAAGAAATCAATAATTTGACACAAAAAAGTTCCTCCAGAGTCCGACAACACAACTGCGCCCATAGCAACGGTCCGCTATAAAGAAATAACAGACCGTAGAATGCCGTGATTGACCAATCAAAATCGAGTATTCAGCAAAGCCGTGTAATAAAATGGTATAATGGTTATGATTAGAACATCTTTTTCAAATAATGATAGACGCTGGCCAAAATCAACCATTTTCCATCCTGTCAGTAAATTCTCCTGAGAGCTACATCGAGTATAAAGCAGTTTCTTCCCTGCCATTCAGAAGTAGCAGATAATCACTGGTATGAATGAAATAAAGTCACAAAGCAGTAGATTATCATTTTTTTTGAGAGATCAACGCTGAAGAAAAATGCAGAGTTTAAGTAGGGACACAAAGTCTGTATTACATTATAAATGTATAAGTCTGATTCTGTTTTTCTTTGCATGTCTCAATCCACCTGTGGCCACAATGTTTACTCTGCCAAACCGAGCACTCCTGTGTTAACACAACTTTTTTGTGAAATGTGGGTTGAAGATGTTTGTATATGCAATTTTTCTACATTTTATTAAAATGTATATATTTGTGAATACACACAGACAGAACTGTGTGCAGGTGTGAGTGAGAGAGAGAGAGAGAGAAAGAGTGAATAAATAAGCGTATTATCACTGACAGGCAACCTGTGGGGTGTAGAGATCTGGTATTAAGATGCCACAGCATCCAACTGCAAGCCAGCCGCCAGGAAAAAAAATGTTGGCATTGTACGTTTGCACAGGATACGTTGAATGTTGACGTTTCTGAACCAAAAATATGTTTCATGTCAGCCTTCGTATCACGGTTGCAGAAACAGAAACGCACAATGCCACGTGGTTAATATTGTGAAACAATTGGTTAAATTTAGGCAACAAAACTACTTGGTTATGGTTAGAAACACATAATGGTTTGTGTTAAAATAACACAACAACTGTAAATACGTAACAACCGCCCTTAGCAGACTTTCTTATGTAACGCTACGTAACAACCGTAAACAAGCTTAAGTTTGCTTTTGGTTTCACACGGGACACAAACCGCGACCTCCTGGGTTAAATTCCTTTGTTTGTTTGACCCATCCACCCTTCCCACCCACTCCTAGCTGACTTTCTTGCTTGTTATACTCCTTATTATAGAATAATGGTCAGTTGCTCTAAATCCATATTCAATGATCCGTGGTGTGCAGAAACGACACAATGCCAGCCTTTTTACCTGACGACTGGGCTGCCAGCTGAACTCACATGCAATGTATTCCATGTTTTGCATCGGGGTGTAACAATAAGCTTTCACTGGTTTCTGCCTGACTTGTCTTCTGTACATGATGGGATATTGTTTTATTTTTCAATACAAGAAATAAAAATGTATTATTTATGACTATGGCCTTCAGTCAACACCTTTTAGATGCTTAAAAGATATACAAAGGAAACTCTTAGCAATGAAGTAATGTATTATTTTCTGTTTCAAATATATTTACTGAAATGAATGAGGTGTCATTTGTGTTTGAAGGAGACATTATTTTATTTTTGTTCATCAAATCATAAACAAGCAGTCAGTGAATTTTGGTGTGACAGATACCAGACTTTGTTAGATGAATGTAGTGGTGTAATTACAATATATGCCTCTGATATGTAGAGAAGCAGAATTATAGAGGAGCATAAAACAGAAGTAAATTAGCCGGCAACATATCCTCATACAACGGTTCGTATGATATCTTACATTTTTTGTGTATTCCTACAAATGAACGGCAACGCGTGACAATCTCCACTCCCTCCACTCTTCACAACTTCTGTCTTCACAGGAAACAACTTTGTTAGGTTAAGGCAACAAAGCTGCTTAGTTAGGTTTAGGAAAAGATCATGGTTTGGGTTAAAACCACCGGTAGTGGCGTAAATTAAGTACGGAAGTTATAAATAAATCACCGTTGACTTCTGGTTTCACACGGGGAACGAACACCGGTCTCCTGTGCAAAAGTCCTGTGTTGTTTGACCCACCCATCCACTGCAATCTCCTCCCTACGCGGCGTTTGTCGCTCTTTATACTTCCTGGTTTACGATTATGTGGATTAAATACAAATTGATTTTGTGGGATATATACGAATTACAGTGCATTACTTTTCATACGTTGTATGAGAAGAGCAGAAGTACCTAAAAGTTTTACTTGCGTTCAGTACAGTACTTGAGTTTATGTACTTACTTAGAGCGTAAACAATTAGTCGATTAATCGCTTTGTTGATTGACGGAAAATTAATTTATCTGTTAAGTAATTTTTAAAACTGGTTACAGCTTCTCAAATGTGAGAATTTGCTGCTTTTCTTCATAGTTTATTTAACTGACTATCTTTGGGTTTTAGACTAATTTAGTTTGTAACAAGCAATTTTAAGAAACGCCTCTGGGCTTCAGGAAAATGCAATGGTCATTTTGCACTATTTTCCGACATTTTATAGACAAAACGGTTAAGCGATTAATCTAGAAGATAATTTCCATATTAAACCTGCAATAACATGATTTTTTTTTACCCACTTGGGAGCAGAAACAAGTTGTGAATACATCATTGACATATCGTCACTGTTTAAGTTGATATGGCCAACATGTTGGCTTAACAGTTGCTTATTTACATATCCAGCTGTTACTGAGCCACATTAGCACTCATTTGGAGTCGTGTTTCTGTCCACCTGACGAATGCAAGTCTAATATTCTTTTCTCTTAATATTTCTTCTCTCTTATTACTACTCTTTTTTTAGCTCAGTTTTTGGTCTCTACCAACTCCTGATGGAAATATCTGTCTGTTTAGCTGCTAAATGCTCCACTATGTTCACCAGCGACTCTAACTATGTCTGTCTGCTGTTTAGTGCTGATTAGGCAGTGTGCAGTTTGTTTTTAGAGCTTTTGCAGTTAAACAGCTGCCTGCAACAGCCAAACAATGAGCTGAAACTCTTTATAAAGCTCCGTAAAGCCGAGGAGAACTGCAGATTCAGGTGATAATTCTCCGTAGGTTCATCACTACCAGTAATCTCTTTCACATTATCACATTGATTTAATACAAATATCAATTAAAGCTGCTTTAATTGCATTTACTTTGGCGGAGGATATTGCAGCCACTAAAACAGCTTATGTTTCAAATATTTCTTCATTATTTTTTATGACACAGGGAGTCTCGAGAAGCCATGTAAGAACAAGGGAGTAGAAAATAGATCCCACCAAGACGTAGCATCGCTGTCACCTGGGGAGGATAGCAGACATCCTGCTGGTACACACACACACACACACACACACACATAACAAGTTGTTATTGTGACTGATGTTCAGTTCAGCTCAGGTGAATTGCCCCAGCAGAAAGCGAGAGAGTGGGGTTTTAGTGAGGTTAGTCAGCCCTGAATCGATTCACCGCTGGAGACGAATGCTTGTAATAAAAAGAAAGTAGCTGTTTTTTCTATTTTGCCATCGAGATCACGGATTCTTCATGAAAGTTCATTTGAAGGTAACTTTTTTGGTCCAGAGCTGCTATTGTTGTTTGTTAGTTTCCCATGGGTATGCCTGTGGTTTTTGGTTTCTACTTTTCTCTGTCATGTTTGGGCTCAACTTTGTACCGCTGCTCCCGTCAGTGAGGAGCAACCGCAGAGAGAGAAATGGAGAGAATATAGAGTTGCCTGACAAATTTGTATTTTTGCTGATATCTATAATGAACATCTCTCAACCAATCCACAAAGGCACAGGTCCCTGTACGGACAGACAAACATTAAGTGGCTTATTTAAATGCATATATAAATGCAAAATGATGTTTGTTATGTTTGCTGCGTTCTCATCCTTTAACTCCCAGCTTTGCTTGAAAATGGCCTTTGCATCTTATTCTCCTTTTCTCCCGCTGGGAGTTTGGATTAAGCCAACGACAAAGGCTAAGAGGATGTGGCTGTCGGGGATGATGGAGGTGATGAGGGTAAAGGGATGAAGTCTTGGTGGGGGATACCAGCAGTGCCTGTTGAGAGCCAGATCTCTCAGAGAGTCCTGCTGTTTCTCCTCGTCCTGCTTTTCTACTTTCACCGTTGAAGGCTACTTGTGCAAAGAAATAAAAGTCACTCAGTACATTTCCAGTCAGCTGGACTCTGGACGTATATTTGCTGAGACATAATATTCCACGAATTCTCATAAATGTAATGATTATTAGCGAAGGCAATTGTGGTTATGGTGTCGAAGAGATCTTTGGGGACGCGGCGATTCCCAGAAACTAAATAGATTCTGATGACACATCGATGCACAACGTCAACCATCCTCCCATCTAATAACATCACGTGTCTGTACTGCATGATCTGCTGCAAGACAGGAAGTACTTTTTCATTACATGACACTTTGTGTTAACACCTCTACCAGATGAGTTATTCTCAAATATTTCAAGGCTTCAAGTATATGACAAAGTACAGCAGCAGCCTTTGTTTTGTGCGTTGCTATGTAATTCAACGGAGCTCTGACGTCATTGAGAGACTGAATGCCAAACACTCTACCTGTAGCCTCAACACCCATGGGTCACCATAACTACTACTTTAGCAGCACTTTATATGATTGAGTAATTTCTTGAGGAATGTTGTTGTTTGTTTATGTCTCAGACATGACACTTCATGTCATATCGGCTCTAGAGCAAGCCCCCAGGAAGAGCGCCAGGCTTTGAAACAAATTTTCTCTGAAAATGAATTTTTTTTTAGGCAAATCAACTCCCCAGTACGAACACTTGAATAGCCCTTATTTAAATCATTAGGTCCTAATAGTTGTAAAATGCAGTAATAGCGCACTAATAGCCATATTTTCCTTTGTCCGTTCATGTGAATGAGACCCATGGGCCCAATGGATGCGCAAGATCGCCGGATGATCCGGGTACTTTATCACTCGGCCGGTCGAGCCATTTTGGTTTCATGTGACATCACGCGAGAATCGCAGGATCACATATCACATGAAAGTCCATCTTGTCAAGCTCCAAGTAATGTGTTTGTGTCCGGCAAGCCAGATTACGGACCAATCGTCCTGTGACGAGCTACTGGCAGCTACGGGCGTGGCTTAGGTGTGTGTGAGGGCGACAGCGGCGACACAAAGAGGCGACGGTTCGTTCTAAACAATGGCAGCATAGATGCTGCAATAGCATCAGTTGTATCAGAACTGGAGAGTATTTCTTCATTGAATGACGAGCAAAGAATGGCACTGAAGGCTTTTCTCATTCTTGTCCTGAGTGAGAGCGTTTGATTGACAGATGGTTCATCCAATCACCTGCCATGTGTTTTTTGGAAGTGCCTGCCCTTTTCCAAACACATGGTTGTGTGTAACAAACCATCTGGCAGGTCAGGTTATGAAATATATACGGATATTCATGATTCCTAAGAGGATGAATCCCTCTGGCTTTGGTGATGCCCAGACTTTTCCTCTAGCGCCACCAGTAAGAACATCTGCTTGATGGATTGGCCCAACATTTTGTACACCTGTATTGTCCCCAGATGATGAATCCTAATGACCTTGGTGATTTACCTCATGGCCACCATCATCCCTGACAGCCACATCCTCTTATAGCCGTTGTTATTGTCCTAAATCCTCTGGTTCTCCCAGCAGGAGAGAATGTGGTGTAAATGATGAGGCTATTATTAACACTGTGCCTATAAACTCTTAAGGCCCTAACACAACAAGCCAACGGTCATCCGGACTTTAGTATTGTTTCTCCGTGGACATGGAGCTGCAAACACTGAAGATATCTCACTGCAGACAGGTATCACGGACGAGTAATTCAAATTTGATCTGTGCTGGAAATCCTGTTGATCAGGTGTGCCGAAGGCAACTAATTTTTACTCTCTGTGAGCCTTCTAATATCAAACAAATACATTTCGTAATTTACATATTAACATTTTAAAAATAATTTATATTTTGTGAATAATTTTAATATTTTGAATGTGGAAATGGAGTAGTTGTTGTGGTCCTGCGGCAACAGTAAATGCTCGAAGGAAGTGTGCCGGGAGTGTGGTGATGTAGTTTAAAAAGCAAAAGAGACACACCGGGCGGGCGGCACGTTGCAATCAGCTGTTTGTTCGTGTCCCGTGTTCACAATGTTCAGTGTCATTTTCACTGTATAAACGTAGTAGTTTTAAGCCCAACCATGTCCTTCTTTCCTAAACCTAACTATAGTGGTTTAATTGCTTAATCCTAAAGTGACACCATGGGTAACTATAGTGTTTTTTATGCCAAAAATAAGTTCAAGTTGGGACGAGAATGTGTTGGCTCTCCAACATGTGACAGTAGTCGTTATACTAGTGGTGAACTGACAATTTAACCTGATCGACCTTGTTGCAAAATACAGTTTTCCCAATATTAGGAGTAAAACACTTTACAATGTAGCAGCTACTCGCACTTTCTCCAGTGAGTGTATGTGACCATGTCATCTTCATTCATCAATACACGGAGGAGATGGGGAGTTGTTGACCTACACACTGAATAACAGCCGTGGTCATAAGACCCCAATAGTGCTGGCTTTGTTTATAACGGTTTCATATTTATTCTGAGTATAATTGGGAGTGTTCTGGTAGCTTATCTTCTTTTTACTTAGGCCTACTTCATTTACTCCATGGATTAGCCCATCCCAGCTAATATGACTTGGCATTTTCCTTTGCATGAAATTGTTAATTCTCTGGAGCATTAATCCGCATCAAAACAGAGGAAATGGAAAAGTGAAGCTCCAAAGACAATAATATGAGCAAGTGCTAATGTGTTGTCCTTCATGCAGGCCAAGAAACATCAGAACTACTCGGCTTCATTGTTTTAAGTGACCTTGATGACTTAAATTAAGGAAGTAGTTAGTGGAGGCTTTCACCCAAAACATGTTTTTTTTTAAGTTGAATAGAGCAAATAGACGCAGGGATGTTCTGACATCACGGTGATCATCGTTGGCCATTTGAGGAGTCACGTCAAGTAAATTTTCTTGATATGGCTAAATATCACAAATCAATCTGTACACGGCACCCTCTATCCTTAGACACTCGATTGGGATAAGAAAAAACTCCCAGAATAGAGCCTTCTGTTTCAATTGCAGTAATCTCTGAGTCTGACAAGTGGTAAAGTGGCAACAAATGGATCTTGTGCCCATTAAAGCAGCAGCTCAACTTTAATTGCTTTACAGAAGAGGATCGGCTGTTTGAAGTGTCAACAGACTCCCTGTCATGAGACACACGTATAAAACACACCTCCATGTGAAGCTATGGATGGGTAATCGGGCACAGAGCTCACAGCAAAGGTAAAGAAATGTCTGAATGAAATCTCCACCACCCATAGAGTGGTCGTAGAGTCAAAATCAGTCGACAATCCCTCAAGGATGGAGGCAATATTGCTAACAATATTCATAAAACTAAACTTAACTGGGACAATAGACGGTCTTTGACTTTGAAATTGAACTTTCTTGTATTATTCTTTATATTTTATACAATACATGTTCTCACCTAATCTTTATTCTTATGTGTTGTTGTTGTTGTAGTACAGTGTTTATATGACGGGATGGCACCAACAGTAAGAGGGTCACAGGTTCAAACCCGGCTTGGGGCCCTCTGTGTGCATGTTCTCCCCTCGTTAGCGTTGGTTGGTTGGATTGCTTCCTCCCACAGTCCAAAGACATGCAGGTTAAGTTCCTCGTTGACTCTAAATTGCCCGTAGGTGTGAATGTGAGCGTGAATGCTTGTCTGTGATAGTCTGGCGACCTGTTCAGGGTGTACCCCGCCTTCGCCCAATGGCTCCAGCCCCCCCTACAACCTTGAATAAGATAAGTGGTTATGGATGGATGAATGTTTGTATGAGCCTGCACTGAGCCTACAATCCCTCCTGGAGGCTCATCAGCCATACAAATCTTTTTACAAACTCAACTCATACAAACTCAAAACAACAAATGACGAACTCCTTTTCTGGATGAACCTTCCACTATGCTGTATGGGCAGAATAACCACAGTTAAAATGACAATACTTCATAAAATAAATTATCTATTTGCAATGATCCCAACTCAACCAACTCCACCACAAAATCATAAACACCACTAATCTAATTTTACTCCCATCTGGAACAATCTTCTCTTTCTAAGAAACCACTTAATTTCCGCACATGGACCGATAAAAGGATCACACATCTTAAACACATCTTCCATAATAATACCCTTCTTTCATTCCCCCACTTTCTCCAGAAGTACGGCATTGGGAGCTAACAAGTTGAACAATATCTGCACCTTAAATCATCCGTTCAAACAAAATGTAACATTATGCTTACCAATCTAGATCTTTCTCCCTCAACCTCAGAGGTAATTAACATCCCTTCCTAAAAAAACCACCTCTCCAAAATATATAGAACCATCAATAAAACAAGAACTGCACCCATCCGTCACTCCCAATGCCGACTTCTAGAGCCAAATTTGTAAAAACATCTACTTCGTGACTAAAAATGCCAACCTACAACTCTACAGAATTCACCTCACTGAGCAAACGATGTTAAAAATGGGATTCCCATTAGCAATCTGTTCACATTGCACGCAAAATAGCCCGGAAAGCAATCACGCCCACACCCATTAAACACTTAGGGAAAGAAATCGCTTCTATATCCCATTATCCCCCTCAATCTGCTCACTAGGGGACATATCAACAATGAACTTGACCAAAACACACTCCTCTTAGATTTAACTATCACAAAGAAAACTATCCTCATGAACTGGAAATCGAGGAACAGCACACATACTGCACTCTATGGAAAATCTATCCGCCTCCATCATAAACACTGCAACAGAACCCCTCTCCATTTGGTCATCTCTTATTCATTTCTTACAAACCTGATTCCATCCATCTTATGGATTATGGATCTTATTTTTCTTGCCTGTCTACCAATTGTAACTTGAACACATTCACATCTGTAGCTGTATCCACCTCTACACCTCAATTGAAATCCACATACATTCAGTACATACAGACAGATACACACATACACTATTATTATTATAGCTCTCCAAATACACATGCAAAGACAGCTGCAACACAAAAACATCACGTTGTTTTATGTATTGTTGTCTTCTTGTTTATTTCATTCTATATATTACAAGTTTGAAAAGGTTCACTGGTGCCAATTTTGAAGATCAGACAGATAAGTCTGGCGTTAGTGCGTTAAGGTCAAAGTAATTAGACTACATGTTCCATTATAACATTGTGTCATGACTGTGACTCTGGGTTTTTCCTTGTGTTTCTTTGTGTTTTTGCCCCTACCCTGTGTATCCCTGGCCCATCCCAATGTCCCCTCCTAAGGCCTTAAGCCCTGAACCCTCAGGGACTTGACTGACGTCACCTGGTAATTGTAATAAATATGAATGGGACAGCACTTTGCGGCGACATATCACGTTACCTTGACGACGCCAATTGTGGGTTTTTATTTTACGTTTTTTATTTACTGCCTATTTGAACATCTTCCAGGCCGTACGAGACCAAAGGTAACTGTCAAATAATCAATTTTCTTGCTTTTATCAAATTAAAAGAACTGGTTAATGAATAAACCAGGTGTGTAATATAGTCTAATGCTTGCATTCCTCTTGTAAATGTAATATGTCAAAAGGTAAAGAAAGATGACAGCACATGGGTGTTCAGCTAGGCATATTTCAATTTACACAGAAACATTAACATTAAGGATTTAAGATGGAACATAAAAAACACATGAAATCAGAGGAATGCAAGCATTAGACTATATTAGACACCTGGTTTATTCATCAATCAGTCCTTTTAATTTTACTAAATGAAGTTTGACAAAAACAAGTAAATACATTTTTTGACAGTTACCTCTAGTCTCGTAAGGCCAATGCCTGGAAGATGTTCAAAAAGGCAGTAAAAAACGCCGTAAAGTGCTCTCCCATTCATATTTATACCACTTCAAGCCCTTGCAGCCTGTCACACTCAACCATTTAGCAGGTGACATCAGTCAAGTCCCTGAGGGTTCAGGGCTTAAGGTCTTAGGCGGGACACTGGAATTGGGCCAAAATGTCTACGAGAGAGCCCTCAAGGACTTTGACGATTTGACAGTGGAACAGCCCTAAACCCTCACAGACTTTGCGGGAACACACCTCAAAGTCTGTGAGTCTGTGAGTGTGGAGATTGGTATTGGGCCCATGCTTTTCTGGCTATTCCCACAATCCTCTGGGCAGCGGATATATGAGCGAAAAGGGTCAAAGTTCAAGGCACGATGTTATGACGAAGTAGTAGGTCCCAATTTTATGCATACTCATGCAACAGTAAGTACTTTGTAAGGGCAGCTGTGATATGGAGTAAAAGGAAAAAAGAAAAAAGTATGTGATTTGGAACCTATAGCCCAATCCTCCTCCCTTGTGTGTCCTTGTCCTCTGCTCCCAATTACCACTGATTACTCACACACCTGCCTTCTATCAAGCTCATCATGCAGTGATGTTAATCCTATTTCAAGCTGCAGGGGCAGAGCTGGGCGGTGGCAGCTGGGGCTCCAGCTTTGAATGCTTTCTCAAAAGCCCTGAATCTTTTACCTTCAACTTTGTGTAAACTCTGACTGGACTGGCAAATCAATGGAGCTGAAGTTCTATTACTGGGGATATATCGCCATCTGTAACAGGTCTGCCCTAACATTGTCATGGGGGTTGTTGTCTTGTGTGTGTCGTGTTTCATGCAGTTGTGTCACCTCAGTGAGCTAGATAGTTAACTAACTAGCTTATGGACTATGGAAGCTTTTATTCCAGGGATAAATAAATGAAGCTGAGAGAGTGAGAGAAGAAAAGAGGAGGAAAGGAGAACGGAGTGAGGAGTAGATCAAATAAAGTAGGATAATAATATATGCCCATGTTGTTTATCCTACTGTGCTATACCCTAAAGAAATCTAATATAATTGGGTAAATGTTCTTCTGTTAGCCTAATATTCAATTCAGAGTATTGAAGACCACCTTTACTTGGTTGTTTTGCAGATTATTATGGCATTTTAATTCAAATGTAGCAGATTTATCAGCTAAATCAACACATTCTCACTCCCAACTCGTCAAATACTGCCGCTTGGTCGGAGACCGACGGACAGGGTACCCCTCTTGCGTTACTTTTGGACGGACCGGGGACGGCGTGTCAATATACGCTCATTACACGCATAGTGTCCTTTCAAAATAAACTTCTGTTTTCACAGGAAGTTTGGTTTAGGCAACACAACCACTTAGGATTAGGTAACAGTCGTGGTTGACTCGACTTACGTGACTAACGACGTAAGTGACAAAATAAGTTACTTTTAGTTTCACAGGGGGCACAAACTCTGGTCTCCTGGTTGGGAGTCTTGTGTTTGTTTGACCGATCCACAACTCCTCCTACCCGCCCTTAACCGGACTATCACACGATTAATACTACGTCTCTTGCTCCGACCGTCGCTGCCCTATCGGCGGTGTTTGATGAGTTGGGAGTGAGACCGGGTTTGCCAAATGTTCATTCTGTCAACTCTAATCCAGCATAGTATCACAAAAATAGGTTTCAACATCGATAATGCTGTTTATGCCAAATTCCCACCTTACCTATGTATGTTGTGTAACCTAAAAATGATAAAAAAAAAAAAAAAATGTTACCTCTTTTTAGGTGGCAGGAGTGAAAATTAGTCATCCTCATTTGTTATGTTACGGGTTCAGAATGATGAAGACAGTTAGAGAATATTAGATACAAAATAGGATGGAGGCTCTACAGGCTGTTTTTTTCCTTGGCAACAATCATGTTTTTCTCAAATGATAACCAGATTTTCGGGCGTTCTTTTATCTTAAATGGCTTGAAAGCGCATGTAGCTGCTGTAAATTTGAGCAAGCCCCTGGACCTGAATGTTAACAACGTCTGGCTCCGCCGCTGACTCATCTCCAGATCGTTCTGTCGGCTACAGTGGTAGTTTTACATCTCAGGCTGCTCCTTGGGTTCTAATTTTTGTGCAATATCTCATGTGTTTGTTGCTCTGCCTCATCCTGTTTTCCTTGTTCTTTAGGATCATCATCTACAGCCTGCCTCCTCACTTTGCATTCCAAGCCACCTCAGCAAACATCTTTCCCTCGCCTCGTCTTGTGCAACATGGTAATGTCAATGAGAGATTCTGAATGCCATCCACATGCTTTTGTAGAGTGAATGAGGGCTTTTTCTTTAGTCAAGAGTATGAAGCAGCGGGGGTACAGCATGGCCTTTCATCTGCAGTCTCTAAACCTACATGTTCTTTGAAAGATGCACAAGTACACTTCAAACCGAGATCATACGATACAGTAGGGATTTCAAATAATCTCATGTGGCCCTGCTGGTGGTGCTCTCTCGCTCCATCTCTCCTCTCCATCTGCTCTTATCCATTGATGATGAAACGCCTGAGACTTACATATAATATCCTGCTCCTGTGTAGACGGTCTCCTTGTTTGCATGGAAACCAAATGTTTGAAGACACATTGACACACATGTCATTTATTGAAGAGATCATGTCATGTACCTGGAAGATCTGAGTTAAAGTCTTTATCAGACCACAGGATGCATCCGCAGGAGTCCTGAGCTCCAGCAAAAGATCTCTTATTATGTTTTTTGCTCAGAACACACACTTTTTCTGGATAGTCAAAATACTGTGTTTTGCTTTTAAAGGAACAGTGTGTAACATTTCGGGGAATCTATTGGCGGAAATGGAATATAATATTCATGACTATGTTTTCATTAGTGTATAATCACTAAGAAACTAAGAATCGTTGAGTTTTCATTAGCTTAGAATGAGCTGTTTATATTAGGGAGCAGGTCCTCTTCACGGAGTCCGCCCTCCTGCAGTCACCAGTCCTGCCGTCACCGTAGTGACACGCTTGCACAGAGTGCAAAACCGTGGTATCGCCAGCCACCGTCTAACTTCCGTTGCTCCTAAAGTAGTGTTATTATGGTAAAGATGGCCTTTGAGCGAGGCAAGCAGCGTTACCACGATTTTGCGGTTAGCGGCTCACGTTACCGCATTCTTGTAAAGGGGGCGGAGGGGTACTCAGTTGGTTGCAATGTGCAACCACACCACTAGATGCTGCCAAATCCTACACACTGCACCTTTAAACTACATTAAATTCATGAGTGACTTTTACATTATAGCAATGAGAATCTGAGCACTGAAAATATTTTACATGTGAGTGAAATCATATTGCAAAAAATAACAACCATGGTACAAACAGTAAACGATTTCGCCAAATATTTCTGTTACAGTATACATATTGATTTATTAATGCTCACAACAATACATATAAAGTGGTCCACAACTTATTGTTTTGTCAACAATTAAGCAAAGCTGCTCTTGTTTGACACAAGACTTTTTTTTCTCTTTTGCTTCATAACAGACAAGAACAACAGTTACACCAGAGTTTCTCATCCTTGGTGTTGGGACCCTACAGGGTGTCGTTTTAATCAGCAGGTGGGGGTCATGTGGGATTTCTAAGACTGACAAACAGTGTTTGATTGATTTTTTAATTTTAAAGCTTTTAAACTATATCATCAATTCTGTGTGCGATCCGTTCAGAGCTTCCTACGCCCTCTCAAAAAATACAATACAAAAATAGTTTATTCTTAAAACAACTCTAATTTCTGGCATTTCAGTCAATTTGGAGACTCAAAGAAAAGTGGGTCAGAAAAGGTTGAGAAACCCTGAGTTTCATATTCAGTGATTCATATATGTACATTAATAACCCTTCCCAAACATATAATTTCACCATCATCATTCTGCATATTAAGATATAAATCAGTACGACAACATTAACAACACCTCATTGGCAAAATGGCACTCTTTTATAGATTTGGCACATCATTCAGAGCAGAGCCCTTCATTTATATTCCTGCTTTGAATTTCAGACTGAATCGATGCTGAAAATGCGCCGTCATTGCCTGACAAATAACCGTTTCACTTATACAAGAGGTTCCTCACACAACTTCCGGATGTTTCCAGATGAAAAGCATTTTAATTTGTCTTTCTCTTTGGGTTGGTAAAGATGGCTCTCAGTTGCATTATTTAACACATAATAAGAGCGGTGAGTCAAACTGATTTGGGTGGAATCACTGCAGGAAATTGACAAAATCTCAAGCTGAGTTGGACGGGCTTTGTTGATCATTATGATCATAACTTTGCAAACTCCTGTTGTGACTGCTTTGTAAATTGCCAAATGGTGTTTTTTGTTTTTTTTAGACATCCTTGTAGCAGACAAACAAGCAAACAGAGAAACAAAAAACAAACTTCACATCCTTTTTTGCACATCTGTAGGCCTCTCCACTTTGATGTGAAGTCTGTTGGATTCTTTTACCAAATTCTGTCTTTTTTTTTACACCATTTAAACAACAGAAAATTAAAGCATGACTGTGATTGATGAGTAAATTAACCGTCCCTGACTGGAAGTCACCTCCTCCATGTTAAAGCACTATTACTACAGTGAAGAGTCATACAATCATCTCATTGAAAGTCATCGCATGCACTTACATTACTGTCTTTCTTTTTCCCAAAAGAGGAGAATAACTCTATTGATTATCGTAGCACAATTCCTCAAAGCAATCTTGCTAATGTGTCGGATATAATATGGACCCTTTGAAGAGGGTAATATTTAATGCATTACAGTATTTAACAATGTATGATCCGAGGCATTATGTCCAGTCTCTTTCTGTTCTTCAGAGGCGAGCTATTACATCAAAGATCACAGTAGGACACAAGAACAAACAAGAATGCATTATCAAAACCTCAATAACATCTATGCAGGTCTTTATACATAAACTCTTGATGTCCCCAAAGCTCACAACTCATTTCACACGTCTCTTTCCATTATTCAGTACAACAGTCGTATAACAGTAGTCATATACAGCTGCAAGCAACTGCTCGGTGTACCGCATGGATGCACACAGTGATATGATTTAGATGTAATTTATTTTAGAACATTTTGACCTGACGATGATACAGTCTGGAAGAAAATGTCCCCTGTTGAAGTAGTTTAAAGGATAAGTTCACTGTTTTTAGCTGGCATGAATTGAAGGAACAGTGTGTAACATTTTGTGGGATCTATTAGCAGAAATGGAATACAATATTAATAACTTTCATTAGTGTGATGAAATAATCACCTGAAACTAAGAATCATTGTTTTTCGTTAGCTTAGAATGAGCCCTTCATATCTGCATAGGGAGCGGGTCCTCTTCACATAGTCCGCCAGGTTGCTCCTCCATGTTTCTACAGTAGCCCAGAACGGACAAACCAAACACTGCCTCTAAAGAGAGCCTTTAGCGTTTTTTACGCTACCTGAAGGCCACAGTAGTTCTCCGACAAGCTTGTGAATCTGCGGTAACGTGAGCCGCAGAGTGCAAAACCGTGATACCGGCAGCCACCGTCTGATTTTCGTTGCTCCTATAAAGTAGTGTTGTTATGATAAGGATGGTCTCTGAGTGAAGCGAGGCAGGCTGATTAGTTTTTAAAAAAAAAAAATTGCAAAATTGTGCTTTGCATGATGAGGAATGATCGGAGAGAACATTTTTATTCAGATCTTGACTGAAAATTAGCAAACATGCTGTCGATTGGAGTTGATGTGCAGACATTAATGCTCAGAAACACTAATGTGTTCTCGTGCTGATGTCCCATCCACAGTGATACATAGTGAAGTCATTTTGATTTGTATTCATTGCGGGGCCATGTTGGATGGTATCATCTCCCCACAGGCCGGCTCCTGCCGAGCCCCTTCCGGTACCAGCCTCACACTCACACTGCCACCGTCCGTGGTGCTCGGGCGTACGCGGAACTTCCTGTTAACCGGGCGCACCGCTCTGAGGAACTGCCTCTTGAAGGTCTCACTGAGGACGATGTAGAGGAACGGGTTGATGCAACTGTTAGCATATCCCATGCTGATGGCTATGTTGTAGGCGTAGGAGAAAGCTAGGCTCGGGTTCTGCACCCCGAGGTGGATCAGCTGAAGGATGTAGTAAGGGGCCCAGCAGATGAAGAAGGCCAGGCAGATGGCCACCGCCATCCGGGTCACCTTCCTTGTGCGCACCCTCAAACTCCGCGGAGGCAGCGGCGCCACGCTGGTCGACATATGCTGAAGGATCTTGAAGAACACCAGGCAGATGATGGCCAAAGGTATAGCGAACGCCAAGAAGAACTGGTAAAGCGTAAACCAGTATATGTCAGTGACCGGGTCAGGCAGAAGAAGAGCGCAGGCAACAAGGCCGTCTGGTAGAGGCATCAGGCCGGCGTACATCCACACGGGGATGATGGTGAGCAAGGACAGACCCCACACCAGCCCGATGACCAGCGATGCCACGCAAGGCGTGCGGATGTAGTTGAAGCGGATGGGATGGACCGTAGCCAAGTAACGGTCGAGGGTCATCGCGGTGAGGATGTAAGTGCTGACAATCTGGCTGTTTGAGTCAAGTGCAGTGATGACCGTACACATCGCGGCTCCAAAGTGCCAGGTGCCGTTGCCCAGCAGCTGGTGGATGAGGAACGGCATCCCGAGGAGAAACAGGAGATCGACGATTGACAAATTTAAGATAAAGATGTCCGGAACAGTTTGCTTGGCGCGGCACTTGGTCCTCTTCATGATGGTGTACATGACGATGCAGTTTCCCACGATGCCCAGAAAGCAGATGATGCCAAAGATGACAGGGAGGATGGCGCTGCGGTGAAGGGCCCCATCTACAGCTAAAGAGACGAGAAGAGGAGGGAGAGCAGCAAGCACATTTTAATAACATCACACTGTATTTTATACATCGTGGACATGAAAGCATACATCGTACCAGCACGTAATAGCCATTATTAAAGGGTGCAATTTTGAAGAGCAGCAGAGTATTAACAATACTGGTTCGCCAGGGGATTATTACGTAGGCAGATCTATTATCTGATACTACAATGAGCACTTCTCAACATCTTGCTTTCAGGCTGCTGGATAATTTCAGGGTGTGATATACACACATACAGAAATCAATCATTTCTGTATGCGTGTATTTCACACCCTGAAATGATCTGTGTGTGTGTGTGTGTGTGTGTGTGTGTGTGTGTGTGTGTGTTGGCTCCTTAAACACAGCACAAAGCAAAGACAGAGGATGATCGGGGCAGAAGTCCTGGCAATTATCTTTGTAATAATCTATTTGATGTTAAGAACAGACTTTAAAATAGGTTGCTGCATGCATATATATATATATATATATATATATATATAGACAGAGAGAGAGAGAGAGGTTTATAGATATATAGATTTTTTTTCAGACATTTCTGTGACTTTTTTTCTGTTTAAAATGTACTTACACATTATATATATATGTATATATGTAAAATGTACTTACATATATATATATATATATATATATGTAATGTGTAAGTACATTTAAAAACAGAAAAAAGTCACAGAAATGTCTGTGATCTTACCAAACCCAGTCATTTTGTTTAACACTAAAATTATGTACATTAATCAATACATATAAATCCTAGAGATTACAGCAAATGAGATTAAGGTAGTCATATTTCATATTTCTCATCAAACATATCAGGCTGTGAAGGGAATTCACTGCAGCCTGAATTTTTGCAATGAAAGCTTGTATGATTTTAAAAAAAAAAAAGGATACTTGAGGATGTAGAAGAAAAAATAAAACAAAAGAAATACTCGTGCGTCCATTTGATTTTTTGTAATTGCATGCAGTTATGCCGCTTGTAAACAAGGTGTGTATACCATGTTAACTGGATTATATCACCAGTGCGCTGCTTGCCTTACCTACCTTGTGTTGTTGAATTAGTGTCTCCGAGGGAGAAATTAGAGTCGTTTAAGAAATCCATCTGTAATTCAAAGTATATCCAAGTTAAAAAGTATCACCAAGTGCCTGCTTCTGCTTCCCCAAGTCAAATGCATCTGCAGCAGCCTCCTTACTTTCAAAGAGTGAGTCCAGATATCCTATTTTTTAATAATTAAATCATTTACAGCACAAGCATTGTGCATGTTTTTTTACCATCCTATGAGCAGACCAGTGCGCTCTGCACCGCTCCTCTGTGAGGTGAGAGCATCTTCACTCGGAGTCTGTGACGAGTTGCGTCTGCGATGCAGCTGTCAGTCAAGCTGGCTGTAAAAAAAATCAGATCAGAATAATCGATTGTCCGCATCTGATATTATCTCCTCTAGAAGAAAAAGTGCGCGTGCGTAAAAGCGCTTACTTGGAGACGTTTGGATCCAAATTGTGAATATTTATTTGATGTTATCTCAAGGCGAGGTTGATGGGGAATTTGTGCGCTCATGGTTTGACCGCCAAGTATCAGACAGTATCAAAACACAGCAATGAAAGAAAAATAGAAATGAAGAATATGAACAAAAAGCTGTTCACATATTTGTCCCTGGGGGATTAGAAGAAGAACTGTCCAAATACACTTTAGAAGTGTTTTTCTTTTTTGCTATTAAATGATGCTTTGACGTGTCCTGTATCCATGTTCAGTGCGCAGACGACGAGCAACAGGTGTTCCTAAGTGAATCCTGGACTCCCTCGCAAATTGCTGTCAGGTTTGATTCGTTTGAGCAGCTCCAAACTGGTCGCTTTCCTCTCTATGAAATCATAAACGAAGGTCCGCACACTGGAGCTCCCTCAAGTGCAGTTGATCGGCACATCCTTGCTGTCTTCTGTTGGTCCACCTGTCTTCAACAATGCATTGTTTTTCCCACTATGAACCACTAGATGGCCTTGCCGCCTCCCATTTGGAGTCCTCGCACGTCATCCTCATGAAAACTGAATGCGACCATGGCATGGTTCATTTGTGGGTCATAAATAGGTCGTGTGTGTGTGTGTGTGCGTGTGTGTGTGTGTTGTTTGGGTGTGTGTGTGTGTGTCCATGCTGTGCACCTCCTCCACAGGAAACCTTACATCCTGGGGAGTTTTGCATATGTTGTAAACAAACTAAATGAAGAATATTAATGCCTGTGTGCAGCACATTAGTGAGATCAAGCATCTTAAACATGTTTTGCTCTCCCTGAAGAAGGTCGTTCATTAGTGAAATATTGCATCATGTACAATAGATGAACAGAAGCCTGAATTCTAAACTAGTAAAAGTATCTGATTTCAACAGAAATCAAACTTAACGTATTAAAAATTAAATTCCTTTGCTTATAATTAATCATGTTTTGCGATTTAGGATTTGACAACATCTAGTGGTGTGGTTGCAGATTGCAACCAACTGAGTACCCTCCGCTCAGTCCTCCGAGTGCAAAACCGTGGTAACGCAGTTCGCCTCAGTCAGAGGCCATCCTTATCGTAATAACACAGGAGTCTCACAAGCGTGTCAACTACGGTGGCCTTCAAGTAACGAAATGTTACATACTATTTCTTTAAAACAGATTAAAGGTACTAGAACTTTATATGTAGATGTAGTTTATTATCAGTGATGTTGTCACTATATGATTTGTCTTTTCTCCCATAGAAACCCTGCTGCATAATGAACGAAGTCTGCTGTGATCTCGGACAACATGCCACTGCTACTCTTCTTCTTCTTCTTCTTCTTCTTCTTATTCTTATTCAAGCTCCACGCACTCACACTTTCAGTTATCAACCCGAGCCAGACCAATAACCTTCAGTAATCTAATCCACTGTTGCCCTAAAGCCCTATTCAGAGATGACTTTGTATCAAACAGTATGACGAGCTGTTTTTTCTCATTCTCTCATTCCTTCGGCCAAATCTGCATCGCTTTGTGAGGCTGTAGCGATCTGGTGGCCGATACTGGAGTGAATTGCTTCACTTGAAATTGCCTTTTTTTAGTTCTTTCCTCGTTCCTTCTTTCTCCACATGAAGCCCACTTTGCACCAACTTTCTACATTTTCTATGCTGTCAATAACACTTGGTCTCATTTTCAGTTTTCCTTCATTTAATGGGATAGAGGCTGCAGCGGATCACAGCATATCATTCATTCATTTGGCTTAGCGCCCACGCCATATCAGTAAGCTGCGCTGTATGTACTGACATCTGGTGAGGAAGTCTCAGTTCCTTTCTAATTTTGTACATAAATGACACTAAATGACTGCCTAGCATCATCAGTAGTCATTAGATGTCTTCCTTACACTCCTTGACTCCCTTCACTCGACAGTCCTCAAACGCCCTTCTCACATAATTTAAAATGCATACCGGTGAACTCTTGTTTACTCTCACAGCTCCAGTATGCTTGTCCTAAGCTTTTAAGACTTTGATTAAACTTCTCTCACTTCTATCCAATCCTCCCAAGAGACATCTTCTTGGACATTTAAATCTATGTCCTTGATCTTTTGGTCTGAGGATTTAGTTTCAATCTATGAGGAGAGGTGGTTTTGATGTAGTGCAACATGACCCCGCTATATCGACTCTCCTCATGCCGCCACTCCACATTCTCTTATCAAACCGTACTCCCAAAAAGCACAAAATGTTTTGAAAATATTTATCTAACTTTTGCTTCTTCTGTGGCAACAGAATAAGGAGACAGGAGTGTGTAATACTGGAATGTGTCCAATTGCATCCTAATGCATAATCGACTGTGTGATGAAGTAACGTTGTGAAACTGTGACACTCAACACATGCGGCTCTACATAATGCATCACGTCGCAGCGATATTTCTCTGTAAGGTGTTTTTGATAAATGCTGAAAGCGGTGGAGTCATGTGGCTTTTTGAGAGGTACAGGGAGGACAAATCTGTTGTATCCGGTTTTTCTGTGCTAAGGTTTTGACATATCTGCTACTGCTGATATGACAGAGTTGAAAGAAATTACGTCTGTGCTGCTCATAAAACTGAAAAATGACTCCATAAAGAAATCAGCAGCCAATGTGTCATTCCAGAATAAAATGTCTCCATTACTTTGAATAATCAACAGAGCACTTTCAATGACTGGCGGCGCGTCTGTCATCAGGATGCTTCCCTGTGGAGGTATTCAGGGCACGTCCCACTGGGAAAAGACCCAGGGTCAGAGCAACAACACATTTGTAGGATATTAATATGCATTCTTTGATCATTTTCAGTGGGCAACCTCCGGGTCTGAAATATTAAGCCAATGCTGAAGTGCCTTAAACTTGCATTCTTTCTAATAGCCAGCAGGGAGTGACTCCAATTGTATAGAAGTCTATGAGAAAATGAGCCTACTTCTCACTTGATTTATTACCTCAGTAAACATTGTAAACATGAGTTTATGGTCTCAATCACTAGTTTCAAGTCTTCTTCAGGGCGTGGCTACCTTGTGATTGACAGGTCGTTACCACGACGTTGTTCGTTCTGGGAGTTGTCTACACTTTCATCTTACAACTTTAACCCTTTCACAGTTTGTTTTCAGTTCATGAAAGTTAATTGTAACATTTTGATTGCCTAAAAATGTCTTATTCAGCGTTCGGTTGTACTTAGCTCCACCCTCTCGTGTCACGCCTGGTTGCCAAAAAAGCCAAGATGGCGACGGACGAAAACCAAGATGGTGACGGCCAAAATGCCTTCAAAGCGACAGTCCACAAACCAATGGGTGACGTCACGGTGACTACGTCCACTTCTTATATACAATCTATGGCCATTTGCCATAACTGTGTTTGAATAGCTGTGTCCCAATTCAGGGGCTGCGACCTTCTTTGGAGGACGCAGCCTACCAAGTCCATGAAGGCTCAGCAGAACAGAGAAGCCTCCGAAATGGGACGCTCTGGTCTACGGAGGATTTCCCATTTGCTTCACCAGCTATTTCAAAGCTCCTGCCCGAAAGAGCCCGAGAGTTTTCAGGATGCACCAGTTGGATCCTCCAAAACCAGGAAAAGAAAGGTTGCATTTCACAGACGAGTCTCTGATGGGATGAGACAGCCTTGTCGCAGCCGCTGTAACGCATTCGGTTTTCAAATGTAACCTTTGGAGGATGCGTCCGCTGAATGGGGACTCCGCTAATGTCACTATGATGAACATTGTGTTGCTAGTAGCAACCTCTACTGGCCCAGATCCATAACGGTACTTAAGATTTCTCTTCTGATTGATTTGGCAACCACCTGAGTCATAATTCATAATTAGATCTGGGAAGAACAGAAGTTATGAAATGTGCCTGTATGTTTTTCAAACATTGCTTCCAACAGGTTTGTTTCTACAGCACTGCCATGCATAAGCACACTGAGGGGAAAACACAGCCTGTCATCAATCTGCCATTCTTCAGTCAGGCCATCACTCCCTGGGATCTACGGTAGTGTCAGCCATGTGGAAACTTGACATTCACCTGATTCAACCATTATAAAACTTGGAAATGCCCTAGCAAGAGAAAAGGTCACTGCAGCTGCTGTGATTAAATGGATAAATCAGATTAAGTGGCAATTAGAGCTGCTGTAATTAGTGCAGCCCAGCTTCAACAGCTAGATATATATCAACTGTTGTGTGAGGACAAATTGCTAGTAAATGGTTGCACACTACTCCTAAACACTACAATACTTCTAAATACCATACTCTTAAATATCAAACATGTTATTTATAAACATTATGTCATATTCATCCTCACATATATCAGAAAATCCATCACCTATACGTTAAAAAATATTACTTTAAGGTAGAGGAAAAAGGAAAGAAGAAATATTTAATATATGTACAATAGCTGGGTTTTAAAACACCCTTCTAAATAAGTTATCTATATCAAATCCAAAAATGGAAAGAGCATGAATGAATGATGAATAAATATGGGACGAAGATCAAAGCAGGATCGAAACGTAGTCAATAAAAATATGGAGTAGTGTGCAGGTGTTACTGATGCTGTTCTAATAACCTCGCAGCTACTTGATGTGCGTATATCTTCTTCAAAAGGATATATTGCTAGTCTAATGAAATTGTTATGGTGTATGTGTTAGCAAACAATTTCCTGATTACACATCCAGCAGTCAGCACTACACACTCATCTTGTTGGAGTCGAGTGGGGGTGGATTCTTTGGACTCCTGACAAATGTACACTCAGTCCCAAGCTTGCTGGATGTTCCTTTTCCCTCACAAGTCAGTGATTGACTCGGTTATTCTGTGCCGAGCAGGTGTCATACCCTTTTATTTGTGGGTCCATTAGAGTTTGTACAACAGCCATACATCTATGAGCTCGTGGGACAATTCCTCGGTGTGTTTGGTATTTTGAAGTGACCCTTTCACATTCTGATTACAGGTTTGTGAAAAACTGAGGTGTGACTGCGGTGCAGTCAGAGTGTCATAGATGAAAGGCTTTTGTGACAACAAAGATCAGTGGTGGAATGTAACTCAGTACATTTTCTCAAGAACTTTACTTAAGTACAAATTCAGGGTACTTGTACTTTACTTGAGTATTTCCATTTTATGCAACTTTATGCTTCTACTACACTACATCTCACAGGCAAATGTACTTTTTACTCCACTGCATTGGTCTGACAGCTTTAGTTACTTACTCAGATTACAATTTTTCAAAGGCTTCCTGTCCGTCAAAAATCATGTATCTCCAAATTTGGTGATTTTTAATTTTTCTGATAAACTGAAGGATTAAAATGATCCTATTTCTTAAGCTAAATAAACTATTTGAACATGTGGATATGTCAAATAATATATGTTGTTTTCAAATTAGCTGATCTACTCCACTGTTTCCCAAACTTTTTTTCTCTTTATATTACCTTGAATAGGTAAACCAGCCATTTTGAAGAGATATACGTTTGAGGAATCAAAACTTTATTTTATGCATGTGTTATTGAAAACATATACACATGTTAAATACTTTATAAATAATACCAAATAAATGCATTTAGGCGGAGTTAACAGGCTCTGTTTATTTGTCTGACTGTACGCTGCCTTTCATATTAGATTCATTGTTATAAGTAGGCTACAATTATCAGAACAATACGAACCTTCAGGCTCCTTCATGTGGCTCAAAAGTGTACTGCAGATATAAATGTTAAAATACGATGGACGAAATTCTGTAAATTTATGTGGCGACCCTAATAAAATCTCCTGCGACCCACCTGTGGGCCCCGACCCAGTCTTTGGGAATGACTCCACAATCTTCCATGTACCATGTATGTATATCACTACTACTGGACCCCAGTAGGTTATATATTCTCTAAAAGATACTGCAGCTGGGGGATGCTTGTCCATGCGCAGTTTGTATTCTGCAAACATTATGATTTAGGAAATTATCTGCTTTCCACCCAATCACTGAAGAATTAGACACAGATGGCAATAATTATGGCAAATTATTCTAAGGAATTGAAAGACGTCTGCAGAGTCTCATTTTAAGGACTGAGTGACACGAGTTTCTGTATAATGAAAGAATGTCACACAGGATGTGTGTCAGGTGAGAAAACTACTTCATCAGTTGGGCCATGTATATTTTATGTACACATATATAAATGTATAAGTGAAAGGATGAAGTGGAAGCACATTGATATTGATCGCTTCTGTCTCAGGATTGTAGCCTCTTTTTCTATATTTTGCTTTAGAATATACTCACTGTTTTTACATATCTGCTACTTTCGTAATGTATTTATGTATTTTATTGTATTGTTTTATATCATAATTGTGTTGTACTGGAGTGCTTGCTGAAGCATTGTATTGATATTAGGTCACTTATTCGTAATAACCTGCCCAGGGACCACAGATGAAAATTAGCTCATTAGTTAACTCACACATTTACACTGAGCTGGAAACTGAAATGTTGATTAATATGCACTGTCCCTGGTAAATAAATAAATAGATAAATAAATAAATTAATACATTAATAAATAAATAAATACATAAATAAATACATTAATAAATTAATAAAACTACTCTGTATTTTGATGGACCTTTTGTTGCTGTATGTTTGGAAAAGGTATATTTTTTATTTTGTTTTATTGTTTTTTTTATGCAGGCTACAGCACTGATGTTATATTTCAAAAATAAAAATTGCAAGTCATAAACAAAGGAAAATGCTGATTGCATCATTATTTCACAGCCTGTTTGATGTAATGTCAGAGCTGGTAAGAATGGCTACTCTTTTATAGTCTATGCTTCAGAAGTCAACACACAATTTATCTCATGCAGTCTCTTGTAAAAAATAATGTTTTATTTGGTGTGATGCACATTTTTGTTGTTTGTCACCACTGGTCCATCAGAGTTATTATTACTACTAGGATGTCAAAACTCACATTCCTTTACTTACTGAACAAGTCTTTCCCGTCTTAAGCCATTGGCTAATTGATGAGATGGCGCGTTCTAATTGGTCGAGGGATGCAACCAATCACAGCGCTTGCTTCCTCCTCGGGTCACCTCCTCCTTCCGTTTGCACGAGCTCAGTGACGTATAAAGCCCGTAGTACATCAGTGTACTTTAGTTTATGCAACAATAACTGATTCAAACTTTAAAGTCTCGGTCTGTCCTCTGCCAGGTGTTTCTTCTCCATGGAGGCCATAGTCATTAACGACTTTACTGCACAAACAGACGATGAACTGAGTGTCATGCGTGGATCAGTAGTAGAGATGAGACATTTGTTATTTGTTTATGAATCGACAAGTCACTGAAGAAAACGCAGCTTCTAGATTTTTAAGGACAACTTACTTTTATTTACTTTAAGATTTATTAATTCATGTGTGCTTCCCAGTTACAGTTTTAGCATTTATACTTCTCTCTGTCTTTTTTTAATTTTTTACAATCAAATTATGGTTTAGGCCTATAATTGATTTCATCCTGTTCTTTTGCCTGTATGGAGAACGGAACCTTCCAAAATAAATGACTCAATAAATACATGAATAAATAAATATGTCATTAAATGTAGCAAAAATGATATTAAAAACAAATGTAGCCATTAATTAATTGATTGAATGTGACATAAATTGATAGTTCTGTTTTAATATGCTTCTTTATTTATTTATCTTTGTATTAATTCCCTAATTTATTTACTCTTATGTTTGATTTTCCCCTGTATGTATTAATTTTTATTAATTTTTAACTTTATTTATTTATTTTTGCATTTATTTTGTATTTATTTTATATTTATTTTTAAATGCATGTATTTATTTATGTATTTTGTGCATGTATTTGTTTTATTTATGCATGATTTTCCCCTTCATCCCTTAAACATATTTATTTATGCATTCTTTTCTTTATGTATTTATTTTTGCATTTTTGCCTCATTATGCAAATGAGTGGACTGTCACTCAACATGTGTCATGGGGTCAGAGTACATAGATGGACTATATGCTAGCCAGCTGGCTGCACTCTATCTTTGGCTCCTTACAGCAGGACGTCGACCTGCTGCTGCTACCCCAGTCGCTGCCTGGTACTGGTACAGGTGTGCAGATCAACCGTCTGAAGCTGAACTGTATAAATAAGGGGGTGCTTAAATAATTAAATGAAAAAAATGCATAGATAAATACATACATTTAAAAATAAATTAAAAAAAAAAAGAGTAAATAAAAAAAATTAGGCAAAAATAAATACATACAAAATTAATAAAAAATATAAAATAAATACATAAATTAATAAAAGGGAAAATCAAAAAGAATAGTAAATAAATAAGGAAATTATTACAAATATAAATAAATAAAGCAGCAAATTAAACCAGAAATATCAATTTATGTCACATTTCATCAATTAATTCATGGCTGCATTTATTTTTAAAATTATTTTTGCTACTTTTAATGACATATTTATTTATTTATCGAGTCATTTATTAATTTATTTTTTATTTTGTCAGGTTTCGTCCTCCATATGCTTGTTCTACTTTACTTAAAGTATTATGCTGGGATACATTTTCTATTTGAATATTTAAACATTTTAAAGTCGACATATGAGGTGTATGTACAATATGTCAGATAGATATGTTGATGTGCAAGATGTACTGTAATGCATACTTGTTTAAACTATTATACATACATACTATACTATACATATACTGTTTTAGCTATTTTACACAGAGTGGGCCTAAAATAACAAGTAGTGGGTGTGTGAGTTTAAATCTGGCAGACACCACAGTTTCCATGTCCGGGTCTGTCAGTTTTTTTTTTCTCTCACATCAGTTATGACAGAAAAAGTCCAATCTAATGAGGATCCAAATAAACAAACATTTGGATATCATTCAAATTTAACAAACACTCTCCAGTTTGGGGTTAGACGTCTACTATTCTTTGGTTGTTAAAGCAGCAGTTGCAAATTGAGACAACTGGAGGAGAAATTCAATAGTAACAAAGCAAAACACATCACCAGAAAAAACATATAAATTCAATCTCAGTACCTGGCAAAGTGTCGTCGTTTGTATTGCTCATCAACGCTTCCAGAGGGCTGATATATCGTTATTATTTAGTCACTTTGGAGGACATAAATAGAATGGCAGTAATTGCTTCTGCTGTTAAAATTAAGAGGCTTGTGTTCGAGACAATGTGTTTTAACCTTTTGCAGAATCTGTGGTTCACAGACTAATCAGCTGCTCTTTGTGCTGCACTGTTGATGTTTAAGGGTTACGTTTTGCAAATGTCTTTCTTCAAAATAGTGCCTTGGTCTTTAACCCAGACATAGTTACACCTGCCTGGGTGATAACTCAGTAATTCTGTTTTCTCCATATATAATAGTGAAAATATTCCTATATGGCCTTACTGTAGTTGTCGTTGACAGTTTTCACATTTACATGACTGACGAGTTAAATTGACAATGTGTCACAATGTGAAATTTTGATTTAATAAAGAACCTTTCTTTTAAATTTAAGAAAGACTTACAGTAAAACTAGGCCTGTCAATTGATTAAACTGTTTAATTGTGATTAATCGTATGATTGTTGATTGCAGTTAATCGCAAATTAATTGCACAGTATTTAGCTATTCACAATGTAACTTAAAGGGAGATTTGTCAAGTATTTAATACTCTTATCAACATGGGAGTGGGCAAACTTGCTTGCATAATGAAAATGTATGCATCTATTTATTATTGGAAATCAATTAACAACTCAAAACAATGAAAAATATTGTCCAGAAACCCTCACAGGTACTGCATTTAGCATAAAAATATGCTCAAATCATAACATGTCAAACTCAAGCCCAACAGACATCAACAGCTGTCAGTGTGCTGACTTGACTATGACTTGTCCAAACTGCATGTGATTACCCATAGAACCATGTTTCATTCACATATCTTGAGGTCAGAGGTCAAGGGACCCCTTTGAATATGGCCATAACAGGTTTTCCTCGCCAACATTTAGTGTATCTTCAGAGCGTCATTTAGCCTCCTTCGCGACAAACTAGTATGACATGGTTGATATTAATGGATCCCTTAGGTGTTTCTAGTTTCATATGATGCCATTATGTTCACTCTGGCTTTAAAACTGAGCCCGTTAATGCTTTAAATCCGTTCAAACATTTGTGTATTAAAACGTTATTATCGCGTTAACTTTGACAGCCCTAAGTAAAACACAAGAATATTAATGACAAGTTAATGCTGTGTGAAATTCACACAACTGAATATTGGCATAATACCCCACCCCAATTACACCTAAAGTGCACAAATATGCCAAAACTGCATCAGCGCTCTACTTTTCTCTCAGATGATTGATGCTGTGAAAAGGAAACACACGGTTGTAAATACACACACACACATATCTGTCTGACTGACTAAAAGTATTACTTGTGATGCCCACAGCAGGCAAAACAACACGTCTCCATCTGTCACTCCGTCTGGTAGTTGGTAAATTAAGGCCGCTGATTATTAGTTTCAGCAGACAAAATTCTTCATTTGAAGCTTTTCAAGCTTCCTCCTTGAGAAAGGTACCAGACTGAATGTGTCTCGGGGGTCTGTGTTTGTCTGATACATATTTAAAGATTGAGAGTGTCAATGTGTGTTTTGGTGCAGCAACAAATAATTGGCTTTTAATAGCAATTCCCACTACGGCCCTGATATCAGAGCTCCACTTAGTCTTGTCTGTCAGCTTCTTGGGACAGCTCTGTTGTAAGTTGTTATGCAGGCCAGATCGCAGGGAAAAGTCAGTGGATAAAAAGAGAGCATAGAGAAATGAATTTGGAGCAGCATCAGGAACGTTGCCTGCTCTTGTTCCAAATTGAATATCAGAGGATGTGTTGCCCTTCCTGGATTCATCACGCTGCTTGGTTTGGTTTTGGCATCAGGCCTTTTTACTGTGAATGTCTCCCTAAATGAGTACTGATCATATTAAACTATGTGATTCAGTTACTCCTCTAAAACTGTGGAAGAGATGTGTGGTGATGTGGCACTTAAATGCCTCTCTCATTTCAAGAGTTGGCCTCTACAGATAAAGATGATGAATTGCTTTTGGCAGTGTTTTTATATTTTTCATCATTAAAACCTGCAGTAGGCAGAATATTTTTGGCATCATTGTGCAAAAAATCCATAATAACCTTTCAGCATATTGTAATTCAAGTGCTCTCAGAGAAAACTAGACTTCTGCACCTCCTCATGGCTCTGTTTTCAGGCTTGTGACGGGAGACTTTGGCCAATCACAGGTAATTTCAGAGAGAGAGCGTTCCTATTGGCTGTGCTCTGGCTGGTGGGCGGTGCTTGGTATTTCCTCGACTGATCTCAATATGGCTGCCGGGTCACAAACTTTCTCATTTTACAGCTAAACAGTACACTACAAGATGTTTCTGAAAACATTTGAGGTGAGAAATAGGCATTACAGTAACAGAATATTGATTCATATTTGATCAGCGCTGCCTAGTTTGACCGTTTGATCGGAGTACGCGAGTGATTGACAGCTGCTCAGAGACGGCAAGGCTCCAGCTCGGCTCTGATTGGTTGTTTTCCTCCGGTCTGTGAAATCTTACAGATGCCATTAGGAGCACCGGAGGACACAGAGGCACATGATTTTTTTCTATGTTACTGCTTTAAGTTCTTCTTTAACCCAACAATCAATCAAATGAAAAGAAGAGATGTTAATTTGAGCACTTGTAAAAAAAAAAAAAAAAAAAGATGTGTCTGAATTAGTCTAGCAGTCTGATAATAACATTCTAGCTTCTTGACATTTCCTTGCATTGCAACATTTTTCCCACAAAAGCCTAAAGTGGTTAATTGGATGAGGTTTTTTT
This sequence comes from Sebastes umbrosus, assembly GCF_015220745.1. Classification (NCBI taxonomy): domain Eukaryota; kingdom Metazoa; phylum Chordata; class Actinopteri; order Perciformes; family Sebastidae; genus Sebastes; species Sebastes umbrosus. The sequence continues at coordinate 8,593,081 of NC_051271.1, forward strand.
TTTCACTCTAATATGCTTTGAAGCATGTCATGTTTCAGTGCAATAAGTGGGAAATTCTTTCTCTTTGCAGTAGATACCCAGTCAAAGTAAAGAATGTGCTGCACAGAAGGACAGTCAGACTGCTTTGGGCTTAAAGCATATAGTTCAATATAGAATAGAATAGGAAATACTTTGTCTACTTTTTGCATGCAAAAGGCAGACATTTGTCCTTGGTTTGCTTGTGCAAAATCTGTTATATATAAATAATTGTTTGTAGAGAACTTTTCAAACCAAAGGGCACTCTGTGCTTTACAAAAATACTGTTGACAATAATTAAATATTGGCGAGGCATACAACTGATAAAATCAGAAGTACAGATGAAAAGGTGAGTCTGAAGAGTCTGTTTTTCCTCCACCAAGGTTAATACTTTGCTCCCCCTTTAGATTTAAGTTGAGATTGGATGATGACAAAACGCCCTTGTTTGTCCTTAGAGAAACTGCTGTTCAATGTGTTATAAGCAAACAAAAGAATTTTAACTAAGATCTTGAATGGTAACCAGTGTGGTGAAATGACATTTTGGCTCCCACCAAACACCAGAGATTCCTTCGTATGTCATGATTGTAGACGATTCCTTAAGCCCTCAAGACAAACTGTATAATGAGATAAACTGAGATTAACATTTTTAGGAAGGGCCATTCTATCCTTAATTACACCCAAACTACAGCGGTAGATTGTGACATTTTTCAGGAACAGTGCAGTTCTGATAAAAATTGCGTTGCTAAATCAATATTTTTTTGTACCATCATGAGACATTCAGCTTTGTTGTAGAGACCAAGAACTTCTGTATGAAAGAATGAGACTTCCTTGATCCCAATTTCTTGCAAGAAAAAAAACTCGAAATATCTTCTGAAATTGAGAGAGGGAGGGAGAAAGATAAAAAGAAAGAACGAACAATTGCTTACTTTTCTGAGTTCAAACAGGTTCAGTAAAATGAAGGATGGGAAAGCATTACAGTTGAAGGACCCTTCTCAATGGCCTCTTATTCTGTGCAGCTGACAATTGCTCTGAAGACTTATTACAGTCCTTCTGTCCATGACGGGCTTCTGAAATTCGTCTGAAATTGCTGTGTGTCCTCTTTCTTTGATGCCGAAAGCTTCCCTAGTCTCATCTTTATAGATATATGTTTTATTAAACAAGAGGAATATGTTGCACTTCATCCACAGGCGCAGTTTGCGTTGGTTCAGTGGGCTCAATGAACCCACTGGAAATGCATCTACTGTATATCTTATATAATAACACTGAATTACTAATTTATAGTAATGATGAATAATATTGACATTGTTGTGTCTTATTGACAGAACCAACCAACAAGATAAGAAGATAGACTTGTGGCCTTTTTATTTACTTATAAACTAATAATATCGGACCATATGCACTTTCACATCATGTAAACAAACCACATAGGGTACCTATCAGCTGTGCAGTCAAGATCAGACTGGAGACGTTACCACTTAAAAGATGAGTGAGTAGTGCTTGCTATCTTCTGACTGTAAGAGCCACAATGTGTGAATAGAAGTTAAATTACAAAACATGCAAAATTCGTAATTTCTAGCTGACTTAGGTAATGTTTAAAAAGGTGAAAAGACAAATGCATGTATGTTGAATTTTGATGATTTATACTCCCTTTTAATATAGTGAGAGAGTGAGTGTGCAGTAGAGTCAGGCAGAGAGCTGCGTTAGGCACTGGAGCACATCGTTTTCTAATGTATGACACAATTTAATATGTAACTTTTTTCAGTAAATGTTTTGAAACTGGATTACATCTCCTGTCATTCGCGTCAGACTGAAGTTACTGTGCCTTAAGCTCGTTTGTGGCTTATTTTTGGGATCCAGACGGAATGCCACTACACTGACGTTTGTGGTATTTACTGGAGTTGACTTACGATATATAGCCAACAGCAAGTAAACTGTCATGCGATCTCATGGAGATCTCCCTCCAGCCAGCTGTCACCTTATTTAGGTTTTTATTGTGAAATGAGGAGGTATCGTACTGTACAGATAACTCCTCATTTCAACTTCATAAATCCAGCCGTTCCTCGTTATTGTTGCGCTTTCAAAGCCAACCACAGGAATAAATAGAAACAGTGTGTCCGACAAAATTTCAGCTCAAAACTGCGCAGTGCTTCGTTGCTCGCGGCCAGTTTGTTCATTCCAATAGAAAACAATGCAATCAAACTGATTTTGTTACTGACGCTCGCGTCCCATCCAGTTAGGATACGGTGTACCTCTCTGTGTTGTACACATTACATTCCCTTTCTGTGAACCCCCAACCTTGAAGTTCAAACTGTGCCTATGACTTCATCTCTTGTTCTGGCCTTTTCTTGGGGATGAGGTAACAGCTGGCTAAGCTTCATATGTAGCTTAATCTTGTGTTTCTCCTTTGATTGTGATCAATGGTATAATGAGATCGAGCCGGAGAAGAGGCACTGAATTCTTGCAGATCTGTGAGGTGTGTGGATGTGTGTCTCCATTAAATTTCCAGAACAATACAAAATATTTAGAGGTTACAGTCCCTCATTATATTCAGTATTCATCATTAGCAGTACCAAGCAGATTCAGTCAGTCCCAAAAGAGTTAGTCTCAGGTCTTAGCAGAACTATTTTACACAGGCACTAAAACCGATGCCTTAGGCGCCTCAGATCAGCACAGGCATTATCCCTGATGGCAACAAATTTACATATTTGATGCCAACACAGTCTTTGAGTCTGTCAGTCAAGGTGGTGGTGTAATCCATGGTGGCAACTTAACCCTCATCAACAAGTATAAGCATGTTGTCAAACCGAAAAACAGCATTGCATTAGAACGAGATGAATTCCAGAGGAGTCTACGAGAAACAGTTCGCGGGTTATGAAAGGGGTTGGTTAAATAAAAAACAAGGCCTTGTGGCTAAATTGTTACATAAATAGTTAGTTGTTATGTCTATAATATGAAATCCACTAATGGTATGTGTGCACAGCCTCCGGCCTCTCCACGCTTCCCATTCATTGTTTATGTAAGCAGCCGTGCAATGCATTCTGGTAGCGTGGTGGTGCGATTTGAGAAACAGTGCGTCACGTTGGTCGCTCCTCATTTGCATAGAGATGAGGTCTAGGCTACTTTATGCAAATCAGGGTCATCCAGCGCCATAGGAAATGTCCTTATTTATGTAAAGGAAAACCTAAAAGTCAGGTAGCAGGTGAGAATTCAAAATATAATAGAACATAATTCAGCAAGGCTGTCAGGCATTCTGTACTGCTTTCAAAAATGTATTCTCTTGTAGCTCAACTTTTCTCATTTAATGTTATCTCTGCTGAGGCAACACACACGTAGGCATAATTTACTCTTCCGTCCTCTTTTGTTTCTTTTGTTTGGGGAAGTAACCTCTTTAATTGCACCCATGGCCCCATATTCACAGTCAATAGTAGCCCACATTAATTAATTTGAATTCATTTACAAACCTCTGGACTTAAATAGCTCAGCAAGTGTGTTTCAGCAAGGTTGCTCAAAACTTTCTGCACATTCAAAACAACTCCCAGATCTACGTATGTTCTCTGAGAAGTCGAGAAAGTTGTAATATTTTGAGGGAAAAGTTGTGGTTAGAGTAAAGTAGCAATTTAATGAGAATAAAGTCATAATATTTCAAGAAAAAATCTATAGTCGGCTATACTTGACGTTATCGATCTGCGGATACCCTTCAGACCGTCTGCCATGGCCATGGTTGAAGCTTCGAAACACTCTGGTTGCCATGTTTTTTTTTTCCTTTTTTGTGTCTGTGAGAAGCAGAGCAAGAGAAGTGAAACGGCAAGGCGAGTCAAGAGAGGACTTGGTCTTGTCTCAGACTCCCTTGGTCCTGTACCTGTCCATTATACTGTATAATATACATGATCCTCCATGACTCCTTTTGCTGCAGCTCTTCAAACCTCACACCACTTTTCAGTGCTCTGAGAGGAAGTTAGCTTTATGTAGGTCGGAGGAAAAACATCCAAATAAATTTCAGGCATGTACCGAGTGCGTCGCAGACATGGTAATTGATGTAATCCTCTTCTCTGACAGCCACACTGCCCCTTCTGTCCCTCAGGCGATAGCAAAAAGAAAAAAAGGTGAGGAAGGCAACCGCATTCGACTGCCAGTTTTCTAACATGGGCTTCTTTTTTACTGAGAAAGAGTAGCAGGAAATATGAAGCTTTGGAGGTTTATATCTGCAGAGTTTTTCCTCATTTTGGCATGCTGATTGAAGAGCAGAGGATTACGTAAATGGACAGAAATAGTCATCGGTTGGAAAATATTAGTTGAACAAAAAAAAACAGACAGACAAAAGACACATCAGTTCATATCAAAAAAGGACACTCTACCTCCTTGTCTCTCTTAAAAGTCTACATATTCCCAGCCTCTATTGTTATCTACTCCCAGCTTCTCAACACTCATTCTCCCTATTTAGTGTTTGTCACCTTATCTTGCATCATGACAGCCCATTAGCCATTGATGCCTATGCTATTAAGGTTTTGATTACAGAGACAGAGATGGATTCTTTAACAAAAGATGAATGTGGATTGAGCAAAAGACATTGAAAGCAGTACAAAATAAGTGGTTCGGTGAACAATGTATTATTCTGTCACCTGTTCTTCTAACTCTTACTTCTGCTATCTATTTCTTATAGCTTGATGAGCCCGATAACCGAGTGTTGTCAGGCTATTAGTGCAAATTGAGTTTATTCTTCTATCCCTCAGAGTTCCGGGGAAATTGATAGCCTGTGCTGGTAAAGTGGACAGCAGAGCCGTTTACTGCACACCCGAAGGAAGAGGAGGAGACGAGTCTTTGAGTAGTTTTGGGAAAGCGTCACAGTCTGATTAAATGTTTTACGAAAGGTAGCACTTGACTAGAGGATGCAAAGACCAAGCAGATCAGTGTTGATTGATTTTCAGATTGTGATTGTTGATATTGATGGTCCGCAATATACTGTAAATTTGTTGTATGTGCAGATTTAAAGCAGCAGTGGGTCGAAATGGAGCCGATATGATTAAAAAAGTTATTTTTATAAAACGGTCACTATATCCTGACAGTAGTACATGAGACAGGTAGTCTGAAAAAAATCATGTGCCTCTGTGTCCTCCGGTGTCCTCCAGTGCTCCTAATGGCATCTGCAAGATTTCACAGACCGGAGGAAAACAACTATTTAGAGCTGATCTGGTCAATCACTCGTGAACTCCGATGAAACGGTCAAACTAGGCAATGCTGATCAAATATGAATCAATATTCTGTTACTGTAATGCCTATTTCTCACCTCAAATGTTTTCAGAAACATCTTGTAGTGTACTGTTTAGCTGTAAAATGAGAAAGTTTGTGACCTGGCAGCCATGTTGAGATCTGTTGAGGAAATACCAAGCACAGCCAATAGGAATGCTCTCTCTCTGAAATGACCTGTGATTGGTCAAAGTCTTCTGTCATTGGCTAGACTGAAAACAGAGCCATGAGGAGGTGCAGAAGTCTAGTTTTCTCTCAGAGCACTTGAATTACAATATGCTGAAAGGTTATTATGGATTTTTTGCCCAATAATGCCAAAAATATTCTGCCTACTGAAGCTTTAAGCATTTCAAATGAGGATCTGAGAGGTTTTTGAAAATTCAAAATTGCCGACTATTTGTAGTGATCCACGAGCCTTTAACACAGATTGCGGTGACAAAACCACTTGGAAAAAGTGTCATTTTCTTTAAGGCCTAAGTGCTGCAGGCACAATTGGAAGAGACCGGCTCTTCCAATTGTGCACTTCACTAACCAAATATATAGCCAGGAGAGCATTCATGCGTTTGACAGTGTGGAAAAGGACATGTTTTCTTTCATGTCAAATACCCCTTTGCAGACACATGGAACGGTCAGACTCGCACGTTGCAGGGAGAGGGACTGGGATTTTAGTTTTCATAGTCCATCAAAAAGTTTGGATTTGAAGGTTTGGGTGGTTGACGCCCATACAAAGTGTTTGACTTTGACAGAGTCCAGTTCTCGTGACCCAACTGTCAGCAATAGTCAGTGGTTGTTTAAAGGGAAACTTTTGCCGATTTTCAATCCGTGTTACCGGCGCCCAGAGATCTCCGCTCACCCGCCGGCAATACTCTGCTGGTTGACGCGAAATGCCGTGTCTCGCCTGCAAATGAGTGGCGGGGAGCTCCGGATGCCGGTAACACAGCGGGAAGCTGAACATCGGCACTATCTATCGAATCTGATCCAACCACACTAACACACGGATGAAGCAGAATAGCTGAGTTTTTGAGTGTTAAACTCTTGATAAATAATAACTAGGATTTTTTTTCCTCATGAACAATTCAGAAGAGGCCCATAGACAAAAAGAAAAAGATGAACAACAGGTTATGTGATCAAACAAACCAGCATTGACCATTGTTTTGTGGCTTTAGAAGAGATGTCCCACTGAGATGAAAGCGTCCTTTCAAAAAGCAGTATAGCCTAAAGTGATGTGACCCCCATCAACTGGCTTCTACCTGTTCTAAGTGCATCGACCTGTTTGTCAAACAAAACAAACAAAACAAAACAAACAAAATGATCAAAACCCGACAGACGAGATGGTGCAACAATTTGCAATTCTATTTGATCCACTCATCTTTAAATTTATAATATTTTCCCCCCCAAATTCCCTTTGTTTTATCAAGGTCTCTGTGTAGATCTATAAAAGAAAGAACAACTTATCAGCCTTCCACATCAGGAAGTGCTGCATTGTTTTAAAAACAGTGTTTGGGTTGAAAGAATATTTTTTGCCAAACATTTCTCCTCTCTCTTCTTCTCTCTGTGGTCTTTTGTCTTAAAGGTCATTATCTCATTACATTTGCTTTCTCTAGCTGTCTTCTCAAACTATGCCTTGAATCATAATAGTTATAAGTAGTGTCTTCTGTTGTGCAATTACTGGGTTTCAGAAAATTTGCAGGGAGAAAATCTTCCCCAGTGGGGATGATGATCATCATCATGCTGACCTGTCGGACTCTACATGTGTATCCTCACCAGACCTCAAATTATGTCTGCATGTGCATAAGTTATATACACCCACACACTGTGACTTGTGCTCTTATTCTTTGCAAAAGAAAAAGTACTCAAATATAGTATAAGTATATATTTAAGTATAGATGTCCTAAGTCACAGTTCTCATCACAGACAGGGATCTCCAGTCACCTGAAAACAAATCAGTCTCTTATCTTTCTGAAAATGTCTCTCAGCAGGTGACTCATTTAGACTCATTAGGAGATAATGCTGTGATGCTTCATTGTTAATCGCCTATTAAATACAGGTGTGTTCACTTCCTCACTTTGACCTGAGGAAGACCATCTGTGGTTAAAACGGCGTGGCTGTGGTAGGATAACAGAGCGCCAGCAGACCTGAGACCAGCTGACCACCTGCCTCTAAACGGATCATGAATGCGTAAAGTAATAAATAAAAGTAGCGCGATGAATGCATCCAAATGTAACAGAGTAAAAGTAATGATTATTCTTTAAATATCTACTCACATAAGAGTGAAAAGTATGCTGCATTAAAATTATGCTGTCATACTTGTTGACAAGGTACTAAGACCACATCTTTGTAGAAAAAAAATCAGACTCATATTAATAACAAAACCGCTCAGAATTAAAAATATATATATAAGAAAATAAAAAAAAATTAACAATAGATCACGACAAGGTCTTAGCAAAATCTTCCCCCTTCAGAAATTTCATGAATGAGTCCCAAATCTTATAAAAAAAAAGTGTTGTATTTCCCTCTTAATATATAAGTAAGTTTCTCCATAGCCAGACGATGCAACAATCCATCATCCCAACTCTGTTTGCTTGGTCTATTCATGGATTTCCATGACAGAGCAATTTTATGTTTAGCTTCAAGTAAACAGAATATAACCATCTTCTTATTCATATTGTTAAGCTTACAGTTTACTGGGAAACATCCAAAAATACACAATTTACAGCAAAATGGAAGCTCCTCTTTTGTGGCAACGGATAAAGTTATTATCTCCTTTCAATACAATGCAACAATGTACCCTCATTTAAACCACATTTGATTCATAAATCAGGTGTATTTACAATTTACAGTCATACTTAGTTTTAAGTTATTTTCCACCAGGAAACAGTGGCACCACTTCAACGGTAGAACAAAATGTTTGTTTTCTGAACCAGATGCAGTATTCTCCAGTGGTCCGAGTGGTCACTTCAGTTTATATTTTCTTGTTTCACTGTGAGCCTGAATGATTGAGTCCCTGGAGCTCCATCAGTGAGCAGTAAAACTGATTATTGTGGTTTGGAAACCCCTAAGGGGAATAATCCTGCAGGAGGAGGCTGACGCTGCTTTTTCAGTGTGTGAATTTATATGTTTCCTGTAAAAGTCTGCAAACTTTATCTTATAAACTGTTCATAATGCATGATGCTACCATACTTACAAACCCTCCTTCTTCCTGGGAGACTGCCGTTTTTCATTGCCCTCTCCTGGTTTCCTCCCGGGGTCACAATTCTCCCGCATTTCTCCCAATTTATGGCAATTTTTCACACCTTTTTTTTTTTCAGTGTGTATAAGCCCTACTGTTTCCACCCTGATGGCAATAGATCTACACCAAAATGTCTTTTCAATCACAGCATCACAGCAAAACTGTCTTGGCATGGAACCATTAGAAATAACGGGTTTCAGAACGCAGTGGTGTCGTTGTCATGTTGTGTCTGAAAGGACCTTCAGTTGAGTGAGAGAAGGAGAGAGAAATGGAGAGTACTAGAGAAAATAATACTCAAGCAGGCGCAAACACCGAATTAATGAATGAAAACTGATGACTATTAACCTAGTTCATACCAGATATTCACACAGGTTCACACCTGTGGGGCAAATTATTCAGTTTTCTTTCCTGAGAATTAAAAGTTAAATTAAAAGAAGGCTTATTTAACAAAAAAAGCTGTTGCACTGTACTTAATAATTTTGTTATTTTCATTCTTTAAAAGTCTCTGAAACTCAGATCTTTCTGGGGGAGGACCCACAGAGCTTTGGTTTTGAAATCCTCCCTATTTGTGTCATGTCATGTTCTGGCAATTTGTGAAGTCTCAAAGTTGGCAAGTATGGATGCAACACATTTCTGTCACAGTTGGAGCTTCATGCACAGTGCGACCTGTCCAGGTTGAATGGCTTTTAATTTGCATCGCGGCTGGTGGCAGATAACTCGCTCTGTATAAGAGACAACCTGTCAAGTGGGAATGTATTGAAAATGAGGCTTTTAAGTCATCATAAGCATGTCTGGGAGAAAATAATAATGACGATGAGTGTTAGCGTAGACTGATTTGATTTATACAAATATCTCTTTGTGTTTCAAGATGATATTCTGCCATTTCTGTCTGATTATATTGTGTGAAGTAGGGGGAGTCTCGGGCTACCCTGAGGCTATATATCTCTGCCTTCATTGCTCTATTCATCTGAAAGCTTTTATTTCATTCCCATCCGCAATAGAAAATGTTCAGCGGCTCTGTTTGAGAGAGATGATAGCTGCAGACGTTCGGATAAACAGTCATTATCTGCTGGGGAGTTCGGAGACTTCAGATAAAGCCCCTCAGGTTGTCTGACTTTTTGATGGCCACACAGAGCCCCCGACTGTTTTTCTCACTTTGCCCTCTCGTCTCACAGACACACTCTCCAGAACTACATAACATCTTGAGTCAACAGCAGGGATTCAAACTCCAGCAGGGGACCTGGAGAGGAATTGCTCTCCGTGGTTCTTCAAAACAGAATTTCCTTTTGCACAGACAGTGTCCGTATTTGGCAATGGCTGTGCAGTATTAGAGATCAGTCGGTTTTTGACATCACTGGACCTCTTGACCTCTCTATGTGGATAAAAATGAACCACCTGTGTAAGCTCTGTCATTTTTTTTCCTCAATTGCAGTATCTTCTTTTTCTCTGTCATTTCTGCAGATTTTGGATTTATACTGTGACGACAACTTTTACAAAGCAGAGCAGTGTGGGAAAGAAGGCATGATTCCCAAGAATTGTGTCCAAGTTAAACCACATGGGTAAGTCATGATTGAAGGAAATGAAACATTTCAGTAGTGTTGCATCAATTGATTTTCATTATCGACTTATTTGTCCAATTGCTTGGTCTATAAAGTGTTAAGACAATAATGAAAATGTCCTTTTGCTCAGAGCCCAAGGTAATATGTTCAGATTGCTTGTTGTGTCCAACCAAGTCCAAAGATGATCCATTTACAATGATAAGCAATCATAGTTTCTCCATTTCTACCCACTGCAGCTTTAAGGGGTTGTCTTGTTTAGAGTAAAATCAATATTACAGTAGTCAAAGTAAACATAGTTTGTGTTTCCAATTTAACTACAATGGAGTGATTTAACATACAGGTAAATAGCCAGACACCTAAATACCTAGGGCAGGCAATAAAACATCACATAGGCATTTCAAATGAATAAAAGATTGTTGAATTTTTTAAATAATACAACTTTTCCATCATTCAGTCAATCACAAACAACTTAAACGATACAAATAAAAAGATATTCTCTAATGCTGCATACCACGATGAAGCGGTACAAGGGAGTGAAGAGTCTTATCCTTGACTGACCTGAATCTCTTTCTTGATCACCGTGGCACTACAACAGCACAGCAGTTCATTATAAAGTCTCACCCAATATTGATTTTCTTTGACTTTAAGACCTGTTTTGATGGTGGGAATGTAACTGTGCTCCCTCACATCTCATTTAATCCCAGCTGTGGCGCACTGAATAGTAGAATTGAACTGAAATTGGCATTTCTTAAAGGCACTTAGATGAAAGCACATAAATCAAGATGTGACATAATAAGAAAGTCACTTTGTTACAAACGACGGTTCACGTTACCACAGTCTTGGAAAGGGAGGAGTGAGCGTGAGTACTCAGTTGGTACAACCGATTCGACTGTTATCAGGCCATTAAATAGGCGTTATCAGTCGTTATAAGCGCCATAGATATGGGTCATTAGGGGCCTACTACGCCTATTACGTTGTGAAAGTGAAAGTGAAACTTAAAAGCAACACGTTCTAACATGTAAAACTGAATGAAACGTCATGTTTTGAATTCAAACAAAAAGGCTTCTTTAGGTTTAGGCCACAAAACTACAACTTCTTTTGGTTTAGGCAAAAAAAAACACTAAGTTAAGTTTAAGGAAACGCATTGTATTTTTGGTTAAAATAACTACGAACACAAAGACAACTACTCATTGTTGGTTTCACACGGGATGCAAACCCCTGTCCCAGAGGTGGAAACCCTGTCTTTTGTTGTATGGAGGAAGAATTCAGATCCTTTGCTAAAATAAAAGCAACAATACAACAATGTAAAAATGCGCTATCATTCCCCACCAGAAGTCCTGCATTTAAAATCTTAGTTAAGTAAAAGTCTAAAAATATGACTCGCAAAATGTACTTAAAGGATCAAAAGTAAAAATACTCGTTCTGCAAAAAAATGGCCATTGACTGGCATACTACTGGCATTACTATACAGTATATCACATTATAGATTGTTAATACAGATTCATCAATGTGTAAACAGCATTTTAATTTAAACAACTGCTTCATATACAGTTTAGTCCGGTGGTTCCCAACCTAGGGGTCAGACAGACGTAAGAAATCAGACGCCAAAAAGTTTGGAAACCACTGGTTTAATCTTAAACAATATATTGTATTTTATAAGCTTATCATTATGTGTTTTATGAAAACATGACTCTGAAAAGTAACTAGTAAGTAAAGTTATCTAAATGTAATGGAGTAGTATGATAGTTTCCTCTGAAATGTAGCGGAGTAGAAGTATAAAGTAGCAGAAAATGGAAATGCTCAAGTAAAGTCACGTACCTCAAAATTGTATTTAAGTACCATATTTGAGTAAAAACTAAAACTAAATAAAACTAGTTCAGAACTGTGGATATATAAATCAAAAGGGAATCATTTTGGGGAAATATTCTGGACAGGTTGTACGGTACTGCAGGGATAACACACACACAGCATGCTGCAACTCAATTCAGGGGCCGTACACATCAAAGTCCACATTTCAAAGCTGATGTGATATTAAAGGTCGAGGAGGCTGTCCCATCCCGGACTCCTCAAAATTCAGTCTTTCCATCCATACCCAGATTGGGTGGACACATCAGTTACACATCAGAAGTTTTTTTTTTTTAGGATTTTAAAAGCAACACCTTCACACGTCCTGGCTTCACCATTCTGACCTCTATAATAACGCCTGTCAGAACCACAAAAAGGAGAGCGACAAATGTTTTTTTTTGTCACAACAACAACACGATAACAATTTGCCAAATAATAGTAGCCAAAAGAAGAAAAGCAACATTTGTACTGTGAACTTTCATGGAAAAATTTTCAGGATATTGTGGCACTAAGTTTAATTACCACTTTGTCAGCCAACCGAGGGAAACTTCCAGGTATATTTGGAAATTTTGTAAAGAGCCCTTTGTTTTTGTCTCTAGGGTGTCTCATTAGTACAAGTTCAGCCTGGCTTTCAGGTCCGGGGAAGGACACCCCTCGGGGCTGTCCGTGTCCTTTTGAAGACTTCAGCCAACAAACAGATCAGTGTTTCTGAGCACATGAAGCCACAGGAAGCTCCGAATCAATAAATGAAAGAAGGTGTCGTCAAGCCATCAAGACGATCCTTCCTTATAAATGGCCATCTTCAAAGAGCATTTCTACCCTTCAGTTCTTTACTGGCTCCTAACCTTACTTTCCATCAGAATATTATTTAATTCCCTTAAAGCTGCAGTGAGTAGAATTGGAGCAACTATGATAAAAAAAATACAAAAGTTATTTTTATAAAACGGTCACTATAATCTGACAGTAGTGCATGAGACAAGTAATCTGAAAAGAATCATGTGCCTCTGTGTCCTCCGGTATCCTCCAGTGCTCCTAATGGCATCTGCAAGATTTCACAGACCGGAGGAAAACAACCAATCAGAGCCGAGCTGGAGCCTGCCGTCTCTGAGCAGCTGTCAATCACTCGCAAACTCTGATCAAACGGTCAAACTAGGCAGCGCTGATCAAATATGAATCAATATTCTGTTACTGTAATGCCTATTTCTCGCCTCAAATGTTTTTAAGAAGCATCTTGTAGTGTACTGTTTAGCTGTAAAATGAGAACGTTTGTGACCCCGCCGCCATCAGTTGAGGAAATACCAAGCACCGCCCACCAGCCGGAGCAAACTTTCTCGTTTTACAGCTAAACAGTACACTACAAGATGATTCTGAAAACACTTCAGGTGATAAATAGGCATTACAGTAACAGAAAATGTATTCATATTTGATAAGCGCTACCTAGTTTGACCGTTTTATCAGAGATTGTGTGTGATTGACAGCTGCCTCTGTTGAATGAACATCCAATAGGAACGCTCTCTCTGTCTGAAATGATGCCAAAAACATTCTACCTACTGCAGGTTTAAGTAATTTGAGATACGCTGCTAACGTACAAGGTGATATTACACTATGCAGTAGAACTTACCAAGTATACTTCTGGTTTTCCGGCCATCCACTGCTTGAAACCAGCACGTATTTCAGCATTATATTAGACTTTTATGAGTGACATTCCTTAATTAATTCGGTTCAACTCAACTCAGTAAACTATATTATTTTCATGAAGGTTAATTAGAAACTGATGATTTGATTATATCATGAGACTTTTTATGGATTTCATTTTCTGTCACCTGTTCCCAGATTTAGTGAGTCATCATAAGCAGCAAACATGGCAGGAAAAAAGCAAAACTAGTAATTATTATCATGCCGAAACAATCAGCTGCCAGAGATTCTGTGTTTTCTGCAGTTTGTTTGTGGTTGACTTTTGTGTTTATGATTCTAGCAACAAGAACTCCTCTCGCCTCAGAAGTGTCTAGTTTCTTATCCTCAACGGCAGCTATACTCTAATTTATTTGACAGTATGATGATTCAAGTGTCAGTGACTGTTTTTTATTTGTTCTGCTGACTTTGACAGCTGGTATTATGGGTCCATGAATCAAGTCGAAGCTGAAGACCTGCTGAGCAAACAAAGAGAAAACGGAGCCTTCCTCATCCGAAGGAGCGAGTCCACTCCGGGGGATTTCATCCTCTCTGTCAAGTCAGTTGATATTACAATTAATCCACCCTGAGGTACATTTTCTATTTGCTGTAGCGCACACACACGTCTCTGCTGATATTTTATCCTTTTTTTTCTCCAATATGCCAATTTCCAAAAGGCCTTATTTTTTTATTAATTTTAAAAGTTTGGGGAAATTAATTTGCCCTTTAAAACACAATTAACGATTCTCTCTTTATCGTTATCATTTATCACTGATACAATTTACAGTCCTACAACTGTTTATTGTGTTCTGAAGATAACACGGTTAATTGAGTGTGCTCTAAATGAAACCAGTGATAATAAACTAATTACACAATGAGGAAATGAAGATTTACAACTCATCTTCCAAATTAAATTTATTATTGAAATAGTCGTGAGCCTCGGCGCGGAAAAAGAGAGAACATTGTTCTTTTGTGTATGAGACGCTGAACTTTTCAGAGGCTGCAGCTATTTCCCTCATAATATAGAAGGCAGACAGACAGAGACTAAAAATGTTTTTTTCTATTACAGCAGTGATTCAATCTGTCTAGGCCCTGCAGCCTAGATTCACCCCGACAGACACGTTTTACAGCCATCACTTTTTAAAATCCAAACTTAATTTCAAGTGCAATTGTGAGGACAAGGACACTGTTTCAAATGCATACAAATTAGGACTGTCCCACTGTAATAAGGTCATCTTGATCACTCAATCAAAAATATGGAGATCTGTGTCTGAAGTGAAAGTGTGAGTTCATTTACGAGTGTATAAGGGGGGGGGGCATAGGCCAATCCAGAGGCTCAGCATCTCCTGGCTTTCACTTTGTGTCTTTGTCTTGTCTTAGTTTCCTCTAATATTTGTCCAATATGTGTTGAAGTGGAAAAATAAATCACCCCTCATACTAGACTGTGACCTTTTTATAGAGATTCAACATGCCATCCTGACCTCTACAGTATTGCCCGCCAGAACCATACAATGAGAGAGACAGCTGGGGTTTCTCTTGTCACAAATGTAGCTGCAAAATCCCATCATCTCACCGGATAAAGCACACAGAGCCCAAGTAATAGAAGCCAAACCAAGAAAAGCAACACTGAACTTTTGTCAGTATATTTGGACATTTTGCAATGAGCTGAAAAGAACTGTCTAAATGCAGGGCGTGGTGTCTCTTTAGTACAGGTTCAGCCTGGCCTTCAGATATTGGGAGGGACACTCTTTGGGGCTGACCATGCCAACAAACGGATCAGTGCCAAAGGACGTATATCGCTAAGAAGTGAAAGTCAATTGTTCGTTCCATTGCAACGCCAGCGCCCAGCAGCGAAAGCTATGCTTCTGCCATTTTGGACTGAAAGCGACCAAAGGACGCCAGTAAAACGTCCGCCTATAAAGTGCTGTACAATAGAAAAGCAATTTTATTTATATTTCATTGTCATATATTTAATGTCTCTACCAAAATGGCCTGTGTTGAACAATAACATATTATAAATATGCATACTATTATAACTATTTACTTAGCCTACTTACTTATTAAACAGTTTTGCCCGGCTACTTCCCAGAGGAGCATAAAGTGAGCAATGGACATAAATGGAAGTTAGAAAAATCCAGCACACAGATTTTGAGAGCAATCTCAATCTGTTTAATGTAAAGGACCTCCAAAATCGAATCCCCAAAACACCACAGTCCTCCGACCACTCAAAGCTCTTTACACTACATGTCAGCCTTCACCCATTCACACACACATTCATACACTGATGGCAGAGGCTGCTAAGGTGCCAACTTTGCCCATCAGGATCTAATCTAAATACTCATTCACACACCGATGGCTATGCCTTCGGGAGCAATTTGGGGTTAAGTGTCTTGCTCAAGGACACTCCGGGGTCGAACCACCGACCTTCCGATTGGTGGACGACCTGCTCTACCCTCTGAGCCCCATAAATAGCCAAACGTTAAAACTGTGTTAAGTTCTGTTCATTTCGTGTGTGCTACAACTGGCAGATAGCCGGTTGTTTGGGAACAGAGACATTAATACATCCTCCACGGTACAGGCTTACAGCATACAGCCCCTTGGTGTATTATAAGATCATAAAAGTGATGAATTACAGGCAATATATCCGTTATTACAGCCGCACACAGCTGGCATGAAGCTGGCAGAACCGGACATGTCATAAGAGCGTGCAGGGCGGTGCAGTCCCGTGGGTCTGATACACGTTCATTGTGCAAAGGAAAACAACTCTGGATTCGGTTATTAGTTCATTTTACAACTTTTAGTACATAATGAGTTAAATGAGGGCTATTTAAGTGTTCTGGGTTACAGGCTAGCGTTACCGCAGCGCCATCTAGCGGCTATTGTCAAAAAAAGTATTTTGGCCTCTTTGCTTCTGAGCACACAAAGCCACAGGAAGCTCCGACTCAATAATGAGAATTACAAGAAAACTGACAGTAGGAAATAATTAGATTATTCGGGTGTCGTCAACCTGTGTGATTTATTTTTGCCATCAAGTCGATCCTTCCTTCCTATAAAGCACTTTATAAATGGCCATTTTGTAAAGAGCATTTCTACCCTTCAGTTCTCCACTGGCCCATAACCTTAGGCTACTTTCCACCAGATCTTTACTGAATTATCTTTTTTTAGATATGCTGCTAACAGACAGACAGACAGACTGGATCAGAAACACAAGAGGATGCTGTGGATCTAAGTTTAATTACCACTTTGAAAGCCACCTGAGGGAAACGTCCTGATTTGACATTTTAGAGTTGATGAGTTGACAGTGGCTGCCTGAATGTTTTGGTCTCAAGGGCCCCAAACAACCTGCTGCTCTGTCATGGGAGGATTAGGTGGCTCCAATAGCTGAATACAAACGGAAAAGGCACTATACCGTCTCTGTCAACACTTGAGAAAAAGATCACATTTAAGTTAACCACTGCATCTCGACCACCTGCTGCTGTTTGATTATCAGCTGATAGAGTTTCAACGTTATACCTGCTGCAACAATAAACAGGTTCCCCCGCCATGAAACAAGCAGTTTGCCATCATGGCCAAATGTTCACATTTTCCCTTTAAGGGTTTATAGCACTGTTCAAATGCACTTTTTGTTATATTTAGTGCTGTCAAAGTTAAAACGATAATAACGCGTTAACGCAAATTTGTTTTAACTGCACTTGTTTCTTTAACGCATTAACGCAACCTGCGGTTTTAAGGTTGGAGCGGGCTCAGTTTTAAAGCTAGAGTGAAGATACTGGTATCATATAAAACTAGAAAACCTAAGGAATCCATTCATAAATATCCAACCATACTACTATCTTGTAACAAAGGAGGCTAAATAGCGCTCCAAACGTGCACTACATTTTGGCCATTTTCAAAGGGGTCCCTTCACCTCTGACCTCAAGATACTGTATGTGAATGAAAATGGGTTCTATGGGTACCCACGAGTCTCCCCTTTACAGACATGCCCACTTTATGATCATCACATGCAGTTTGGGGCAAGTCATAGTCAAGTCAGCACACTGACACACAGACAGCTGTTGTTGCCTGTTGGGCTTGAGTTTGTCGTGTTATGATTCGAGCATATCTTTTATGCTTAATGCAGTACCTGTGAGGGTTTCAGGACAATATTTGTCTTTTATTTGTGTTGTTAATTGATTTCCAGTAATAAATATATACATACATTTGCACAAAGCAAGCATATTTGTCCACTCCCATGTTAATAAGAGTATTAAATACTTGACAAATCTCCCTTTAATGGACATTTTGAACATAAAAAATTTGCGAATAATATAGTTATATTTGTTGAAATTTTCATTACATCCTGACACAGCAAACGATAAATCAAATGCTCTGACAAATAAAAAGAAAATTGCAGACTTTCTTGGTTAGATTTAGAGACTTTTGGAGCTCGTGCTGCTTGCTACTTTCATTGGAAAAGAGTTGGCAACACTGGGCTTGCTTTTTTCGGTTGAATATTTTTTTTTAAATCTCTTGTTAGTTTTCTCATCATTACCGACCCTGCCTTTAACAATCAAGCCCCCTGTGTGTGATCACACAGGCTTGAGACATTTTTTGACTTGTCATAGTAGGAAAAACACAGGTGTTACTAATAACATTAATGACGGCTCTGTTCTATTCAAGTGTCCCAGTAAGTCATGACAGTGTGACAGGGAGCCTAGCAGGACACTGAAGCTGAAGCAGCTAACTAGAATTTAGCCATCATTAATTTGATCATTTACACCTGTAACATGTCAAAATGTCTTCCTGTGTGGGTGGACTCTGGATTTGAAGGGGTGCTAAAGGAAGTGTTTTATCACCAATGTATAAGTTATATACTAAGAGCTGGATAGATGCACAGATTGTAGTCTAGACAGTTTTGTTTTTCTTTGACAGGCCTGCCTCGTCCAAGGTGACTTCTTTGTGTCAATCTGACAGTTCAATCATTGATCTTTAACGTTTCGTCAAAGCAAGCTGTCACTTTCTACCGCGTGTGTGCGAGGACAGAATGTGAAAAACACATTTCATCTGAGCTCTGGCCTCGCTGGGTCTCACTGTTACTTATGATGCAACTTGATGAAAATGGCATGGCTTCATTTTCACCGTCTCCCTTGTCGTACAGCCGGAGTTTGAAACGTTGTCTCCTGCATTTGATGTTTGTATTTTACGTGTTGTCATTGTGTCCACTTGTTTTATTGTATTTTATTAATTGTTTGATTTCATTGATAGCAAATTAATTTCCTGGTATTGGCTTTATGAATATTTGTATGCACTCAGGTACACTTTTGATTAATTAGATTACAATCTCAATTGGATTTAAAATAAAGGTCAATAATAATATTAAATGTTAAAGTGGCAGAACATTATTTTTAATGTTTGATACACAACAAGAAATGTTTATATTGTAATTTGTGGGAAAGAAATGTCAAATTGGATTAGACTTCCTTTATTATTATTATTATTATTATTATTATTATTATTATTATATATTTTTTTTATTAGTATTTGCTCAGGCTTCCCTCTCTCTTCTCTATCAGTTTCAAATATACACGCAACAACGAAACAACGACTGGTTTGCATATTTATAATAACAATAATACTGTTACCTCCGCCAAGGCCGAAGGTTTAGGACGGAGGTTATGTTTTCACTGGCGTTGGTTTGTTTGTTTGTTTGTTTGTCCGTTTGCAGGATTTCTCCAAAAGTCTGTGATGGATTTGAATGACGTTTTTTGGAAGGGTCTGGTGTGGCACAATGAACAATCCATTCGATTTTGGTGGCGATCTGGATTCAGGAATTATTTTAAGCATTACAATCAGCCAGAACATTAAGACCTCATAACACATGTGCAGTGTAACTGATGACGCGTTGATGACGCATGACCCCGTCTTCTTTCCTTCAGAGAGAGAGACAGAGAGAGAGCGGGAGGGGTGGGGGGGAACAACTGTAGAATCGTTTTTTCACATTAAACTCTGTGAAATTACAGTTGAGTTAAACCAAAGCACACTTGGTGATTGTTGGAAAGAGTAATGACGACGGTTTAGGTGAGTTTTATTTTGTTTCTGTGCAGTTTGAATGAAGTGTTTTACGATGCAGCTGATCTCAACATAAACAAAAATACACGTGGATGATGGCGCAAGTTGCACAGAGAGGTTCTAGTTATTCTAGTTATCTATTTTATTGTTTTTTGTTTTTTTCTGGTTTTGTTTATGTATGTTGTGCTTTGTTTTGTCCGTCTCTTGTTTCTGTCTATTCCTATGTATTGTGTACATATTGTGTATTGTGTCCCTGTTTGCGTACTGCCCTTTACACCAATAAAAAAAAATTAAAAAGTTGAAAGTATGTGACATCCTGTGCGGTGCTTTGAAGTTTTTCAGGTATCATCTTAGTCTATTTAAGTTGCCCTTTTCACTTTTTAGCTTTCCAAGATCAACAAACATAACAAAACCTTCTCCATGTTTTTAAAATCTCTTTGTTCTTCACCCTCCTCAGGTCTGGCAACACTGTCCAGCACCTCAAGGTCTTGCGTGACGGCTCAGGAATGTATTTCCTCTGGGTTGTAAAGTTCAACTCATTGAACCAACTAATGTCATATCACTACACGTCCTCTGTGATCCGCAACGAAACAATCTATCTCCAAGACACCGAGGGAATCCATGATCCACAGGTCAGACATGACAAATACACATTTACAGGGCTTAGACATGCACGCTCTCGTGCTTACACAAAATCTAGAGGACAGAGGTGTGCACTGAAAGGCTCACAGTAAAATATGCATGCACACAAGATTACCACAAGATCCTTTTAGTAGCTGATCCGGAGCTTTCGATCATATCAGATTTTGACCTTAACAGCAGTTTTAAAAAAAAACTCTCATCACAATGTGCGTTTTTTTTTTTTTTTTTTTTTTTACCAGAGCTTTCAGACGTATTCGATGGACCTCATCAGGGGGCAGAGTTTACTCAGGTGTCATCCAGTGTGTTTCATGTGGAGTATTTACTTGGTCAAGACACCAAAAGATTTTTATCCCCACTTTTAAAGATTTGTTTGTATTAATTATTTTTTCCTTTCAAACTGTGCACACTGATTGAGAAGTCTCCTGGAATGGTGCATTTGTTGGGGATTCCTTTTTAACATCCATTATACTGAGAAGAGATGATGCCATGTCATAATTATATGTGAATGTCCTGGGGGATGAAAGAGGAATATAAATTATGACAGTGATCCGACTATATCCAGAGGAAATTTAAGAATTAGTCATCCATCACTCACTTATTAAATTTCAATCAGGCCGTAATTTCATTTTGTTTTTCAAAAGAAAATCTGTATCACTGCAGATTAACAATCAACTAAGGAGTTACTAAATCAAAGTAACAAAGAAAACAAACTACTGCAACTGTTGTATCTGTTGTATCTTTTTCCTTATGTAGAGTGTGCGGGCGATGTTTGACTTTGAGTCTAAGGAGAACGGCGAGCTGAGCTTCAAGTCTGGAGACATCATTCAGGTCGTGGATCGGTCTGATGCCAACTGGTGGAAAGGAACGTGCAAAGGACAGTACGGCAGTTTCCCCTACAATTATGTGACACAATGTGAAAAGTAACCGTACCTGATGAAATGAAAAGCAAAAGAAGCATGTCTTTTGACACGGCCGTGCTACACCGGAGATGAGCAGAGCAGGCGGGCTGTTATTCCTCAAATCTGCACAGATCTCAAATGAAGTAAAGAGGGTTAGGTTAGGGTGTTTTGTGTGGATTATTCTTACTCAATGTGGTGGCGGTAACAATCATTTATTGTATTGACGCACTATCATTTTGAGTTTATTGCCTTGAAAAAAGAAACCTGCCACTGGACACGTCTGCTAAAAACAGATCAATGACAAGATGCCAGTTGAGACGATCAAAACGCATTGTGCTGGATAAGTTTAATGATACATTTTTTAATTACTTTTATGTAATGTGTGGTGTGCTGCGTCAATTTTAATAATGGGGTCCCTATCCTTTGTTTTGTAAGTTGATATTATAATATTTCAAATGCAGTATGCCAAAAATACCAGGATGTCCTACTACATCTGGTTGCATTTTGCAGAGGTAGCTCACTGGGCTAGACATTTAAGCTAAAAACAATTAGGGCCATCAAAGTTAACGCGATAATAACGCATTGAAGCAAATTCGTTTTAACGCCACTAATTTCTTTAATGCATTAACGAAACTTTAGATTTTTAGGTTGTAACAGGCTCAGGTTTAAAGCTAGAAACTATAAAAACCTAAGGAATCCATTGGTACCAACCATGTCATACTAGCTTGTCGGGAAGGAGGCTAAATAACGCTCCAAACTAGCGCTGAATTTTGACGAGGATGACCTGGCATGGCAATTTTCAAAGGGGTCCCTTGACCTCTGACCTCAAGATGTGAATGAAAACGGGTTCTATGGTTACCCACGAGTCTCCCCTTTACAGACATGCCCATTTTATGATAATCAAGTGCAGTTTGGGGTAAGTCTTAGTCAAGTCAGCACACTGACACACTGACAGCTGTTGTTGCCTGTTGGGCTGCAGTTTGCCATGTTGTTTTTTTATGCTAAATGCAGTACCTGTGAGGGTTTCTGAACAATATTTGTCATTGTTTTGTGTTGTCAATTGGTTTCTAATAATAAATATATACATACATTTATATAAAGCAGCATATTTGCCCACTCACATGTGGATTAGAGTATTAAATACTTGACAAATCTCCCTTTAAGGTACATTTTGAACACATAAAAAATTTGCTTAACTATGGACAATCATGCGATAATATTTTAATTGATAGACAGCCCTATAAAAAATACATAACCACATACTAAAAACCCATTAATACAGGAGTAAAAAAAAAGGTGAACACATGGAGTACGAAAAGTTAGAATAAAAGTGAAAAGAACGGGCATGGTTGGGGATGTGCTGATGCTACTTGTACTTTACAGAGTTGAGCAGTGAAATGTCAGAGGGCATGAAAGAGAATTTCTATCTGTTAGTTTTGTCTGAGGCAGAAAAGTATTGAATGCAGGAGGTGGGTGCTGTCAGATATAATGGATTTTGCTTTCTTTATCAGCTGTGTTTTGAACAGCTCAGATAGGCATTTAGGTGCCAATGAGCTTGCTGCTAAACTTAAGTCAACCATGTTAATGAGTTTTTGTTTCTGAGGTTATGGATGCATGCCACCAAATGTAAGCAACCGTCCTTGAAAAACCCATGTTTCTGAATGACTGGATTTAATGAATTGGAAATTAGCCATAGAGAGTTTTTTTTTTTTACCCTGAAGGCGACACTTTTTAATTGCATTGTGCATGTATAGTTACTCGTAAGAATTAAAGTAGTTTGTGGAGCCTAGATGATGATTAACTGCAACGCAGAGTGTGTTGCTCCGCGGGAATACTAGACAAATACGTGCATATGAATTTTAATTTTTTTACTGTGTGTGTGTGTGTGTGCATTGTGGAGTGTGTTCTTTATATTTACTACAATGCACATGTATAGCCAGCATAAAAACACTAAAACATTCATCAAGGGAGTCATGTTTCATCCTTTCAATCATTTATTGCTAATGAATGGTGCTGTTGCAGAATGCAGAGATGTGGTTTCATTAAACCATGTTGAGCCTGGAGTGAAAGACTGATGATGAGGAGAGAACAGTTGTGTGATATCTACATTTGAACTCCTCAATGTTGAGTCAATTACTTCTGATTTCAAACTCAAGGCTCTAATGTCTTGCATCCGTCAGAGCTGACGATCTCTGAGTGATTATTCAGAAGCAAATCATGAGCTGAAATAATATTTTCTAATGTGATTAATTCACACACATGGCTGAGACTCGTTTAATATATTAGTCTTCTGCGCAAATATCTTTAATTTATCTCACAGCAGTGCATTATACCGATGTAATTGGCATGGTGGCGCCATGCACTTGCATATTGTATGGGATTAATAGAGCTGGTATGGATGTGTATGGGTGGTATGTTTAATCCTTTGTGTAAAAGTAAAAACACTAAAATGTGTTTGTCAAAGCCTTGGTGTCGTGCTTTATTTGCACAAAACACAATATTAGGTTCTTTGGTTTTTGTGACAAGGATGTCAAATGCATGCACCATTCTTCCACCCACATTTACCTCTATAAAAGACAATTCATTACTTTAAAGGTTTATACGTTGGTAGGGAGCAGTGATCCTCCCACAGCTTTATTGACTGGCTTCTGATGCGTGGCTCTAAACTGAATTCCCTGAGAAGAACAAAAGAAACAAAACAAAACAAAACAATTTCCCCACACAAAAGCAGGTGCTGAAGAAGGAAACACTATAAATCTTATTTAAATTAACTATGGCAGATGAACGCTTTGTCATCACGTTGTTTCCGATGCTGACTTAATGGGCCTGTCCATTATGAGACATAGAATTAGTGTACCAGCAGTTGCTTGCACAGCGTGAATCTGCATTTATTCAGCTGAGTCCCGAGCTGAGACGACAGTGACAACGCCTCTGTGCTTGTGTGTCTTTGAAACATACCTGCTTGTCAGCCTGATCACTCTTCTTGTTGGTCCCGGTTAGAGCTGTATAAACTCCATTAAACGTGTCAGTCCTCAACACACAAACAGTGGAATTTAAAAGATAAAGAGTGCTGAGGACCAGTGGGTCCTCTCTGAGCTGTTAGCGCCACCACGTGGCCACACAGTTAAAGGAGCTGTGAGATACAGATTCTGGACAGATGTAGAAACAACAGCTGGAAGAGGAGCATCACAGCATTGGCTGTGGGCCCCCTCAGACTCGACCTTGAGCCACATGTCAGCTCGCCCCAAGGTGTGTATGAAATGTGAGGTGGATGGTGAAGTATTATGCAACTCCTGTCTCCTCAGAAGCCTGCACCATGTGAGCTACAGGCTGATGGAGTTGTCCTTCTTCTGATCTGTCCCACGAGCTGTGCCACCTGTTACGCTGTAGCTTTGTAATCCGTGTCTTATTTGAGCTGGAGCCACCGCGGTTGCTGAGGACAACTTGAGGTCAAGATCCCTGCTGTTGCTCTTGCAGTCACACCTCAGGCGGGAGCAGACAAAACTCAGACAGTGGAGGTGAGAGATGTGTTAGTGGAGGAGTTTGGTAGTCTGATCTCCATGTGAGGGAGGATGAGTTGTTGCTGAAAAAGAGATTTCGTGGCATGATGTCAGGAAAAAGGTCGTAATGGCCCACAGGTGCCTTTAGCTTCCTGGGGTCAGATGCTGCCTTTGTGGTGAAGGGCTGCAGAGTCATGAAGTGAGGCCAGACAGAAACTTGCCACCATACAAAGCAGGGAACCAGCTTGGTTGATGTCCATGATTTATTTATTGGTATTCTTTGTAACTGGCTGGTGTCTTATAACAAAGTTGTTTTACTTTATTTTATATCTAGAAGCTGGTATCTCAAAGTTCAACCTTAAAACAAACTAAATAACCATCTGATAAAACTATGACGTGGCTATTTTAACACAATTTGCTTAACTTATATTAATCATATCATCCCAAAAACAGGATGGCAGATATTAAGCTCTGAAATATACAAACAAAACATTCATGATCACCTCTAGAGGAGGAAAAGGGACGGTGATTATTTTTATAAACTAATGTGAAACACTGTTTATAGAAACTAGAACAAAAATGAAGAGTTTACGATACAAGGAGACTTTCACAAAGTATAGGGACACAGGTGAAGCAGAGAGGCCTTTTTGTTACTTTGGTATCCTCCTTCAAATGATTGTTTCTTCAGGATGTAGTCTATAATCACCGCTGGGCTGTGAAAGCCAGATGCATTTTGGTTTAGGCACCACTAATGGTAATATACAGATGCATAAAGCTGTGAGTGTTATGACAACACGTGTACCAAATATGTATGAGGCTAGCCACCTTGTCAGCAGACTTAAGAGAGGGATGTCTAATATGCATGTAATTGTGAGTGTGACACCTAAAAGTTAAAGGGAAAAAAGAGACATGTAACTATATAGTAATCGCTAACATAGAAATATTATCATTAAATAAAATCATTGTTCATATAGTCAATGAAGAAAAATTCAGGCTTTACCCAATCATACAAACATGTCAATGGATCATCAAACTAACTTCTGCAGTATAGAGCATTAATATTATTCATTGGGACTATTAAGACAACTAACACCGGTCTAATTGAAGCAGCTGAGACACCGCTAGACTTAAGGAACGAAAAGCTTTCACTCGCTTACTGGGTTGAGCTCAACAGCTGTCATTAAAAGCATACAGTCAACAAACATCACTCAATGAGGGAGGATTTACTCTTTGAATTGTGTTTGCTAAGACTACACAGAGTTGATGCAGCACACGAGGGGCTGAGAGGGAATGAGTTTGCTCACAGGCTTGCAAAACAGGCCCTACAAAATGAAATACCTGTGCCAATATCACTTGGTAGAGGAAATGGGATTTGAAAAGCAGTGGTTAAGAAGATAGGAATAGAGAAGTGAAAGAAAAAGTATAATGAAGACCGAAATGGAAGGAGGTATCACAGAATGCAAAAGGCAGTCATAGGAAAAGAGCTATAAAGAAAAGAACAGAAGGGAGGAATTCATCACAGATAGACTTAGATTGGACCATATAGGTTTAAATGGTACTATGTTTGTGCCAGGGAAAAGGAACAGTGACGAGTGTGGAAACTGTAGAGTTAAAGGTCTTATTGATAATATTTTTACATAGACAAATATTTAAAAAAAAAAAATCTGGAGAGCTTTTAGAAAAGTGCTGAATAAATGTATGGCTTTTACTGAAAAAATGATTATGACTGTGAATTAATCATTTTAAAAATGTTGGCGGGTCCAAAATCAATGTTTTTGTTTATCTCTGTGGAAGAATCGCATACTATGTACTACATACTCATTATGTGTACTATCGTTCGACTAACTTTTGTGTGATTAAACAGTAGTATGTATTTACTCGGACGCACTGAGAAGTACTTTTACGTTGTCAATTCCTGAGAGACGTGTAACCATGGTAACCCGTGCCAACCTCACGTGACCAAAACAACGGTTTGTGAGAATCAAAGTCTGAAGTAATTTAAAATATGTTACACCTAGCAAAGTTAAATCTTATATTTACAGTTAAATTGAAGCATTATTGACGTTACAGTGCTGTCCCTCAAGGTCTGTTATGAACGTTATCGTCACTACTGCATCGCATTGTGGGATATTTATGCCGCTAAGTGTCCAGCGTTGCCTACTGTAATATGCAATTTGCATACTAAAATATCTCCTGCTTTAGCGTATTAAATAGCATGTTAGTATGGAATTTCGGACGCAACCTTAGTGTTGAAAAAACTGATAAATAACTGAGATTGACGGTAAGTGCCTGGCAACGACTTGTTGTGAAGTACATCCAATTTAACAGGGGAGGGAGAATGTGATATCTAGTGGCTGAATGTTATTGATGTTATCAATAGCATCTTTAAAGAAAATGTTATTCGAATGAACGTATTTCATTGTACTGCACCAAATGAAGCAGAAAGACAAAGATTTAAAGGTTCCATATTATAAAAAAGTGAGATTTTCATGTTTGTTTTTTATTATAAAGCAGGTTTAAGTCCTATATAAATACTGTGAAAGTATCGAAACACTCAATCCACAGGGAAATACACACAGCCCGTATTCAGAAACTCTGCATTTGAAACAAGCTGTCAGGATTTCTGCCCATTCGTGATGTCACAAATATACAATATTTAGACCCTTGACACAATTTTAAACGTAAACATTCTAAATGTGTCCCAGTTCATTCCTGGTTGCAGTGTCTGTGAATGTCATCAGCTGACAGGAAGTAAACATGGACCCAAGCTGTTGCCTAGCAACGCAATTCTGTTGCAATTCTGTCAAAATGCGCTAAAACGGAGCGTTTCAGATAGAGGGTAAATACAGGCATATTCAGGCTGACAGTATGAGGAAAAGAAAGTTTTTTTTTTAACATTACAGCATGTAAACATGTTCTAGTAGAAACACAAAATACAAGTATGAACCTGAAAATGGACATAATATGGGACCTTTAATTATAAAGTCAGAGAGGCTGGATGGGAATGGGATCTGATTTGGATACTGGGAACAGAAGATGGCACTTTTTTCCTTTTAAAATAACACAGAGTTGTGGGTAGGATATAAGAAATAGGTTTAAATGATACTAGTAGTAATAGTAGTAGTAGTAGTCCTGTGCAGTAGGTGGCGGTATGCATCTTTAAACTGTTTGCAATCCGCCATTCAAACTGTGAGAAGAAGAAGAAGAAGAACTAGCCATTATCAACGCCCATTTGTCCGACAGTCCGTGAAGGCATCAGGCGTCACGCGTTGTTTGCCTTCACAGAGAGCAAACATGGCGGACGATGGAGAATCTCTGGAGTCCTTGCTCAGTAAGTTCACACTTAAACTCCCTTTTCACGTCGTTTATTCACGTTAGAGGTGCGTACTAATGTGCTATATAACCGTGGGTGTCTGAAACAATAGTTGGACTCAAATGACATCGCTGAAACTGAGCAGTAATCGTGCTTTAATTCGTCTGTGTTGTGAGAAAGTGGCTAAACGCAGACAGCTGCTGGCAAACAGACACTGATGGAGGTCTCTAGCCAACATAAGCTCTGCTGGTTTGGTTTAGACTTGTCACCTGGACTTATAGTCGGTATGTTGAAGTGCTTGTGTGATTATTGTGTTGGTGAGCCACATTATGTCTTTACATTTTGGTGTTAAAGACCTTTGTAAACACCTCCAGGCGCTAACCAGTGATGGGAAGTCCGTCTCTTTTTAGTGAGCCAGATCATTTGACTCAGCTCACCAAGAAGATCCGGCTCTTTCGGCTCCCAAACGGCTCTTCATTTTACCACTTCTGCCTTTTATAGTTCTGCCAAATTTAGCTTTAGCTGTTTTGACCTATGATTAGTATGTGTGCAGATATATCACTTAAAGGGACTGTTTGCAACCGGTCGGAGACGATAACGTTTCTCGCTGCGGAGCCCCGTCACTTCACAAGACACGGAAAACCTCTGTTGGTCTGGAGGAGCTGCAGCATTTATTTCTGCACAAACGTCCACTGTGCATTCACTAGATATTCTCAGAGCTACTAACTCTTCTACAGTGTGTAGTGTGCGTGCATGCACGTGAGAGTGGAGCGCGAGAACGCGTGCTGTGTGTGAGTGAAGGCAAGCAGGAAGGCAGAGGAGCAGAGACTCCGGTCCTGGAGACCAAAGCTACGGTCTCCCCTGTGTCTTCTGGCCGTGGAGCAGGAAGAGTTGACACTGTTTAACAGACGGGCATCACCAGATATAACTTTGCGGTTTTGGTGCTTCTGTGTAGTTTGTGTTGGAGTCTTGTCTGATCAGCGTAGCCACACTGGAGCGCACATATGCGACCGCGCATGGGAAACCGACCCGGTAGATTTATACGTTTAAAAAGTTACAAACAGTCCCTTTTAAATTATTCAATTTAATTATACTAACCCTTATAATTTCCAGAATACCATAATTTTACATGCTGCTTCGTTTCCGATTGTCACTCATCTTGTCTGCTATTCGCGCACCGCACTCCTCTCTCTTTCTCTCCTCCTCTCCCTCCTGCTCTGTACCTGTAGACCGTCAGCGCGCCTCAAAGAGCCGACTCGTTCGCAATCAACACATCACTAGCTCTAACTTACCCAAGTTCAAACAAGGCTTGGATCAGTGAAGTGTCTGGAGGCTATTAGAGAGATAAAGTAAGATAACCTGAAAACGTTTGATAACAACTGATGCTTAGGGGGTTGAATTCAGCTCCAGCCTTCATCAGCTTTCCAGGTTTACCAAAGGTGGGTCTATTGGCATGATTTGAAATGTGCTATAAGGATATGAGAGATCACCTCCTTCTCTTTTTTTCCCCAGACAAAGCCACCAACCCTTCCAACAGACAGGAAGACTGGGAGTATATAATGGGATTCTGTGACCAAATCAATAAGGAACTGGAAGGGTACGGTCACATGGTCCACCACACATAATTTGAATCATGCCCATCTAATGTTAGTCATCTGTGTCCTCATTGTGTTAAACACGTGGATCTTATTATAAAAGGCTTTTGTTACAGAGTTTGCATTGTTTCTTTCTGTCATAATTTTCCAGCCCACAAATATCTGTCAGACTGTTGGCTCACAAGATCCAGTCCCCTCAGGAATGGGAGGCAATCCAAGCATTAACGGTCGGTACTTTTAATCACTTCACCGTGATACCCTTCCGCAGAAAGTGGAAGAAGATATTTATCTTTAACTTGTTTTTTCTTTTGTAGGTTCTCGAGAGTTGTATGAAGAACTGCGGGCGACGGTTTCACAATGAAGTTGGGAAATTTAGGTTTTTAAATGAATTAATTAAGGTGGTTTCACCCAAAGTAAGTAACACAAATGTTCCACTAATAGGGGGATATGTTTTCTTAAAGGTCCCATATCGTGCTCATTTTCAGGTTCATACTTGTATTTTGTGTTTCTAATAGAACATTTCTACATGCTGTAATGTTAAAAAAAACAACTTTATTTTCCTCATACTGTCTGCCTGAATATTCCTGTAATTACCCTCTGTCTGAAACGCTCTGTTTTAGTGCATTTCAACAGAATTGCAACAGAATTGCAACAGAATTGCAACAGAATTGCAACAGAATTGCAACAGAATTGCGTTGCTAGGCAGCAGTTTGGGTACATGTTTACTTCCTGTCAGCTAATGTTATTTACATACACTGCAACAGGAAATAAACTGGGACACATTTAGAATGTTTACATTTAAAACCGTGTAATGATCTAAATATTGTATATTTGTGACATCACAAATGGACAGAAATCCTAACGGCTTGTTTCAAACGCACAATTTCTGAATACAGGCTCTGTGTATTTCTCCGTATAATGAGCATTTTGATAGTTTAACAGTATTTATATAGCACTTAAACATAATTTATAATGTAAAAGACAGGAAAAACTCACTTTTTACTATATGGGACCTTTAAATTAAAGTATGTTGTCATTCTAAGCTGTGCATTTATTATTTTTTAGTATCTAGGAGACAACGTGTCAGAGAAAGTGAAGACAAAAGTGATCGAGATGCTGTACAGTTGGACTGTGTCGCTACCAGATGATGCAAAGATCTATGAAGCGTACGAGATGCTGAAGTCACAGGGTGAGACACTTAAAAAAATATGTTGATAATATATGATACACAGTAAAACAATATGGTTGCATAATAGTGACATCCAAAAATAATACACCTAGCAGTCGGTTATGACAGTGTTGTGCTCATGACTCAAATTTTATTTGTTCCGAAACTGGCATTAAAATAGCTGTCTGTTGTCATTTTTATTTTAGGTATTATTTCAGTTGACCCAGAAATCCGTGTTGATGTTACATTATTACCATCGTCTTCTCCGCGTCCCGCCAATCCTGTGTTTGATGACGAGAAGAAGAGCAAGGTAAGAAGGAATTATTTTTGGAAGTGAACACTGCAGCTCACTCACTGCACATTGCTCTCTCTTTCTCTTGTTTTATCTCTTGTTACAGATTCAGATTTTCAATGAATTGTTTTATTGGCACAGTGTAGATCATTTGGTACCTCTGTAGTTGAAGTATCTGAGTGCCTGCATATTTAGTCAGATCCACCTTGTTGATGACTATTAAAGGAATAGTTTGCCATTTTTTGGGAAATAGCCTTTTTCGCTTTTCTTGCCGAGAGTTACATGAGAACATCAATACCACACATACGTCCATTACATATGAAGCTACATGCAGGAGATGGCTAACCTAGCTCCAGAAAGACGCTGCCTTTTGCAAGAAATATTCCAGCACATAACTCCCCTAAAACCACAGTCTGTCGTTTTTACTTCAGTTTTTGTATGGATTAAACAAACAAGATATAACATGTTTTTTAGCTTTAGAGAGGCTGAGAAGTTGGATTTTTGGGACTTTTGGATAGAGCCAACTTAAGCTGTTGCCCGCTTTTTCCAGTCTTTATGCTAAACTAAGCTAATCTCCTGGCTGTAGCTTCACATTTAGTGGACAGATATGGGAGTGGTATCAACCCTCCCTTCTGACTCTCCGCAAGAAAGCAAAAAAGCTTGTTACCCAAAATGTTGCACTGTTCCTTTAAGTTTTCTGTGTGCATGCAGCCCATTTTTATGTTTTCATAGCAACATACTTTCATGTTGTCATTCTTTAAAGGGTAACTTTTCAACCTGGACCCTATTTTCCCATGTTTTTGTGTCCAACTGACTAATGGGGACAACTATTTTTTAAAATTGGTTCAGTACTGAAGCAGAGCGCTGCAGACAGCAGCCCCTAAATGGGCTGCCATGTAATCGCTCAGAGCAATTTACGTCCACTAGAAGTGCTTGTTTTCGCCACTGACAGGCTGAGATTGTCATTATAAGTGTCTGACAACATTATGGAACCTACGGAGAAATAAAACGTTTTTCTTTAGGAGTGCCAATGTCGTCAGAGTTTGAATTTCAGGACTTGACTTCTCTGAGCGAGGCACACAGTAACAAACAGACCAGATCAAGCAAAAGATAAAAAAAATGCTTTTTTTCTCTGTAGGGTCCTTTCCATAATGTTGTCAGACACTCATAATAACATCTCAGTCTGTCAGTGGCAAAAACAAGCACTCTTAGTGGACGTAAATTGACTGTGAGGAATTGCCCCGAACAATTACATTGCAGCCCGTTTAGCGGCTGCTTTCTGCAGCGTTCTCGCACAATACTGGACCAATTTAAAAAAAAGTTGTCCCCATTAGTCAGTCATACACAAAAACATGGGTAAATATGGTTCAGGTTGAAATATACCAAAGTTAACCTTTGATGGACATTTCTATTGCAGGATTTTCTCACTACATACTCTCCATTTGAGAGGTTTTAAATGATCAAAAGAGGATCTTTCTTGCCCTCTCTCGCTGTTTCATCACTGACTGAAGGCTGTGGCATCCCACAGAAAAATGGGTCATATTTAATGTGCATTTACGACACTGCTCTTGTTTATTTTTTTTGCTCCAATACCTCACTGTCGTGACTGCATGTTTACTTTGTGTTGACTGCAGTTGATCTATGGATGAGTTTTGTTTTTTCAGGGTCTGGGAGCTTAATGGCTTTGCTGCTTGTGTCTGAGAAAATCTGTGGGAAATGAGCTTGAGTGTTTATTTTCTCTGCAGAGATTAGCAGAGCTGCTGAAGAGCAAAAAGCCTGAAGATCTGCAAGAGGCCAATCGGCTCATCAAGAACATGGTCAAGGAGGTGTGTGTCAGATGAAATGTTTTGATTGTTATCATTGTGTTTTAATTCAGTTTTGGTGGCTTTCTGATAGACACGTTAGAAACTAATTACTCCGCACCTTTCTTCAGTTTTTATCTCAAAGCTTGTGTTTATACTGATAGTCAAGTTTAATGAGTACTACCAACAAGTGCAACTTAACTTGTTTTTTTGTTCTTCTCCAGGACGAGGTGAGAACACAGAAAACAAAGAAGCAAAAAAGCACACTGGAGGCGGTCAACAACAGCGTCAAACTCCTTAACGAGATGCTCACTCACTTCAGTCCGGAAGACTCCACGGACGGAGACAAGGAGCTCATTAGGGTTCGTTCCCCATTAGATAGGGCTCAGTTGACCTTTGGAAACAAATAAACTTATTTCTTTGGCATTTCTACTGACCTTTTTGAGAACACTCTCTTACTTAATAGTTCAACCTTTAGCTAAACAGCCCCAAAGCAGTCCAAAATCATTTACTGCTGTTAGATGTAAAAGAACAGTGTGTAACATTTTGGGGAGTCTTTTAGCAGAAATGGAATATAATATTCATAACAATGTTTTCATTAGTGTATAATCACCTGAAACTAAGAATCGTTGTGTGTTCGTTACCTTATATCTACATACGGAGCGAGTCCTCTTTAAGGAGCCGGCTGCCATGTTTCTACAGTAGCCTAGAACAGACAAACCAAACACTGGCTCTAGAGAAAGCCTTTCATGTTTTTACGTTACCTGAAGGCCACCGTAGTTCTCCAACACGCTTGTGAAACTGCGGTAACGAGCTGCAGTGTGCAAAACCGTGGTACCGACAGCCGCCATCTGACTTCTAGCTCCTAAAGTAGCGTCATTATGGCAAAGATGGCATTACCACGGTTTTCCACTCTGCGGCTCACGTTACCACAGTCTTGGAAATTGAGGAGTGAGCGGAGGGGTACTCAGTTGGTTGCAGTCTGCAACCACACCACTAGATGCCGCCAAATCCTACACACTGTACCTTTAAACTTTGCAAGAGGCAATGAAAACAGCCTCAATCTGAGATAAACATGTCCTTCATTAAGTATCAAGTGTCTTTCACAGGAACTCAAGTAAAGAAATATATAGTGAACAGCCCAAAGTAATTTAAATACAGAAATTTTAAGTAAAGAAAATGCATAACATTTTAATTTCATATCTTTAAGTGACATTTATTATGTATGAGAAACACTTTTCTGTTCATATCCTATGATACACAGTTTCTGAGTGAGATTCAAAATTGTTTTTTTATTATTTTTTTCCAGGAGCTGCATGGTGATTGCGACAAGCTCAGGCAAACTGTGTTTCAGCTCGCTACTGAGACTGAGGATAATGACAGCAGCTTGGGTAAGAAATCCTGTAATTTGGTCCTATTGACTCTGATGACGTGCTCTCGCTATCCTAATACAAGTTTGAGTCATGGCCTTGTACTGACGTAAGACCTATCAGACCGGAACAACAACTTGACTCATAAAAAGCCTTCTGCTCACACAGTTCCTACATTCAGCAAACACTGAGGAAAAAAATTATGGTTTTTTTCTGTTGTTGTTGTTCAAATGTTATAAACATCATCCCAGCCTAACCTTTTTAAAATGCACTTATCAGGAGACATCCTGCAGGCCAGCGATGACCTCTCCCATGTCATTAATTCCTATAAGAAGATTGTGGAAGGACAGATTATCAATGGTGAGACTGAAGAAGCACAACAAACACAATTATCAGTCAGACAAGGTAAAGTTGATCTGGTTTGAGCAGAGAATTGTGTGTCCTCATTGTATGTTTACAGCATTATAATATGGCCTTTTGACGATGCAGTTTCTGACATATTTTTAAGAGAAGCTTTCATTTTGTGTGTATCACAACTCTTTAATGCACAATGGGCATCCATGTAATCATAATTAAAGCTTGTAGTCAGAAAAACCTGACATAGACCATGTTTGGAAATATATAACAATGTGCAAAGAACACATCGGCCTCATGTTACAAACAAAGATCCAATAATCTGAACAAGATCACTGTTAAAGAGCATGTCCTATGAATATACTGGTATGTCAACTCAGTACAGTTCATGTGCAAAATGTGTCTGGATTGTTATCATACCTCGAGGTAATAAAGTGAGTAACTATGGTAATAAAATAATAATTATTTATCCAGGAATATTTATGGATCTCATACACATGAATCACAATAAGAAATCACAAGTCAAAACAAGCCTTTGCTGCTGCTATGAGATATTGCACCCAAAAAAAGTGTCATTATATGTGAAGGTGCAAAACGACTCAATGTGTGATTATCAGCAGCTTGGTTTCAACTCTTTTTATGATTCAGTAAATTGTTCTATATCAACTGAGACGGGGAAGTTTCTTTTAAGAAATTGTGCAAAAAACGCCATAGTTCTCGATTCACAGAAAGGTCTGTGATTATGTTGAGCAGTTATTGTGTGTTTGGGTGAACTGACCCTTTAAACTTTGCTTGCCAGATGGATGGACACGGACAGTGTTGCCTGTTTGAAAATGAATACATCTTTGTTTTTCCACCGCCAGTGTTTTATGCCTCCACACCAGCGACGGCATGTTATCGGGTAGTCTGTACGTCCTGTCCATTCTTGTGAACGCGATGTCTCAGGAACACCCTTGAGGGACAATTTGGCACAAACGTCCACTTGGATTCATGGATAAACTGATTAGATTTTGGTTGTCAAAGGTCACTGTGACCTCACAAAACATGTTTTTGGCCATACCTCAATCATTCATATCCTAATTATGACAATTTCACATAAATGTTTAACGGGATAAAAAAGTCATACAACCTCGAGGCGGTAATTCTAGTTCTCCTTCTGACAAACACAGGTCGCACAAACCAGTCGGAGATTCTGATTGACCTCATGGGTCTGGACATCCAAAGCGTCTCCCAGCAACCCCCGACATCTTCCCTGTCTCTTCCTGCTGACCTGCTGTGTGGGTCTGCTGCCACTAAGCCTCCGTTCCCCAGCCCCAGTGCACCCTCTGCAGCACTCTCTCTGCTGGACGAAGAGCTACTATCTTTAGGTAACATACAATATTATGTAGTTGATCTTTTGTTTTTTCATGGCAACGTTGGACATAAACTGTTTTTTGAGCGTGTCTTGTGTACATATGTGACATGTTTTGTTTACTTTCATAGGCTTCAACGAACCCGCTCCTGTTCCAAGTAAATCAGCACATGTAAACCTGAGCAATCATTTGCCATCTTTACAGGTATTTACTTTAAGTGCAGTCATTTTTACTAACATCAAGTATTATCTTATTTGTAAAAGCAGTGTTTTTTTGTTTTTTTTTTCCATGTATTCCAGGATTCCAGACAAGATTTAAATTTTTTTAACACCACTTCACCTTCGGTTCCCACGTTCTCTACATCGTCACTTTTTCCAGATGCCCTTTCTGTGACGGTAGCCCCAGTTAGCCCAGCCAAGTCTTCTACACCTGCCTCTGCTTTAAACTTCCCCGGCCCCATCTTCTCCACCACTCCAGTGTCTACAGTATCTGTCTCAACAACATCAGTCGTATTCCCACAGCCTCTCGGCTCAGTGTTAACCAGCACGGCCCCAGCTGCTCTTCCTCACTCATTCAGCATGGGCTCGTCTGCTTCCTCAGCCGCCCCTGTCACTCCACAACAGGTCTCCGCTTCACCTGGAGCGTCCCACATGACTTCAACTTCTCTCAGTCACAATCTGCAGGACCTTGCCTTGCTGGATCTGGGCAGTCCTAAAATGTGAGTAATACTTATGCAAGGAGGTAAAACTGGAGAGGGAATATGGATCAGCACCAATCTGCCCATCTGTCACACATAATATCTTGGATGCTGGATCATATTTTTCCAAAATGATTCATGCCCATGTAGTGTAAAATGGCACTGATTGGTCTGATTGAGTGTCTAAATGCTCAAGTTTAAAGGGTAGCTTCAGTATTTTTCAACTCTTTTCTCCCATTTATTTGTGTCTAACTGACTAATAGGGACATCAATTTCTGAAATTCATCCAGTGTGGAAACGCGAGTGCCTGCAGGGCAGAGTTTGTTGTGTTGAAGTACAGAAAGCGTAGCTTTGTGTTATTTAAACGATTTTCAATGTCATGGCTGAATATTTAGATGATTTTGATTATGTGGATGAGGTCTTTGAATTCGGCTGCCCGTATTTATTTGAGCCAGGGTATACGGATATTCAGATTTCACAACGAGGCTTCTCCTTGAGCGGGACTTGGACACAATAACAAACAGAAAGGGTCAAGCAAATGGTAAGAAAAAGGTTTCATTTCTCTGCAGGGTCCTTTTCATAATGTAGTCAGACACTTATAATAACAATCTGAGCCTGTCAGTGGCAAAAACAAGCACTTACATTGATGCTGCACCCTTGCCCTTCACAGCTCGTTTCGTGGCTGCAGGTTGCAGCCCTCTCCCTCAATACTAGACCAGTTTCAAGAATTGTTGTCCCCAATTAGTCACTTAGACACAAAAACATGGGAAAAGAGGGTCAAGGTTGAAAAATACCGATGTAACCCTTTAAATGCACTTCCGCCCACTGAGATGCTCAACAGCATTCACTCTGTTTTGTCATATGGGATGTCAAGTGCATCTGAACCACTAGTTTCCAAATGACAGAGTAATCCGGAAGACTCCATTAGCCTTTGATACAAAGTGATCCGTGGATGACTGCAGTCACTTCAAGAGCGGTGTTATGAGCACTTTAACTAAGCAATGTCACTCAGAGCGGATGGTAAAATGCTTTGGGGAATGTTTTTAAGAATACTGTCCAAATTACATTTCAAAACGCTAGTGCAATGCCCATGCAAAACATTCCTGTTTGGAACGGGCTGAATGCTTAGCCTGTGGTGTTGCTGCTTTCTCAAGCACTGCTTATACAAACAACTATATACTCAATGAGCTTCCTTGGGTTCTGAGCAATACACCTGCCATGACATACTTGCGTCACACACCCAAGCTACACAGAAACACCAGTGAAATACAGTCTGGTTCACGGGGAAAAACACACCCATGTCTGGTTATTTACAGGCAGAAACATCTGTGAATTACACGTAGTCAATGTTTTCATTTCCAAATCGGCATAGTCGCTTGCTTTGACATGATTACCACAGTTATAAAGTAATTAGGGGAGGTATTTTGCCAGCGGTAACGTTATAAGTTAGTATGGCAAACTTACACAATTTGCATTGCAGTTTATTAGTGGCACTGTTTCTGTAGGCTAACGTTGTCCGCTCATGCTCAATGACTCCAGGGAAGTGAAGAAAAGTTTGGGTGTAACGTTATCCAGCATCCATGTAGCGTTTGCAGGCACAGGAGCAAAGCAATGCACTGCTGTGGACGGGGGCAGCAGCAAAACATATTTTAGCCACCTAAAAGAGAGGCCCACCTCAAAAAATCAATATCAATTTAAGTGGATATTAGGTTTTAGAATATTTCCTACCGCTTTACCTCGCCGTCAGACAGCCCTTTCTGACTCCTTTGACAAAATAGTA
Organism: Sebastes umbrosus; assembly: GCF_015220745.1. Lineage (NCBI taxonomy): Eukaryota > Metazoa > Chordata > Actinopteri > Perciformes > Sebastidae > Sebastes > Sebastes umbrosus. The sequence goes on from NC_051271.1 coordinate 8,631,456, forward strand.
ATTTTACCTCGCAGAACACGGGGGTTGCTGGTCTACCGCTGCCTTAATCGGTTTGTTTGTTTTTGTTATTGCGTGACTTTGGTTAGTTCAGCTTCACCAAAGTCACACAAAAACACAAACTAACCGATCGAGGCAGCGGTAAACCAGCATCCCCCGGGTTCTGTGAGGTAAAATTACTGTTTTTGTCAGCGGAGTCTGGTGGCTTTGAAGAGAGCATAGATGGATACAACAGCTTCAGTTCCCCGTCGCAAAGGGCTGTCTGACAGCAAGGTAAAACTGTGAAAATATTCTAATTATAGCGTAATATATAATGTATATATATACACGTTTTGCTGCTGCCCTCTTCCACAGTATTACATTGCTTTTCTCCCGTACAAGTACTCCTGTCTGTTTCTCCAACCATCATCTACTGTATGTAATACACTGACTGTGGATAATTTCCTCATACAAGCCCACTTCAAAACACCCAAACGATCTCTTTAGGCGTCTAGCTGCCACTTGTTCAAATGTCAGGTGGTTGAGATTTAATTTGTAATTAGTGTAAGGCCAAGTGCCTTTGCATTCTACTAATGGTTACCAAATCTGACTGCACATTGTTTGCTGCTTCTGTTATCTTGTTGTTATCAATGTTTATGTCTGTCATTATATGTTTAAGCATGACGGGACCTGCAACGTGTTTGACAAAGACACTTTAATTATCCACACAGTACACCCGGTGGGATGGACTTTGGCAGCTTTCGGGTCAAGAGTGAGGATCCACCCGCTCCTGCTACTCTGTCTTCCAGTCTCGGTGTGATCTCCACCACATCCACCTCACTGCTCCTAGGAGGGATGGCAGGAGGCTCCACCCCCTCACCTGCCAAGAGACCGGCAGACGACAGCCCTCTGTTACGCTCTCTGTCCCCCATCCTCCCTCTGAGCCAGGCCAGCCCAGGCAAGGGACAAGAGGTGTCCCTGGCCAATGTCTTTGTCCCTTTGGATGCCATCAAACCAAGTGAGTTCCATGAAATAGACTGTATGTTTTTGTGAGTGTGTGTGTGTGCTTTTTTTTTGCTTTTTGCTTTTCATAATTATATATAGGAAAAGGTTGACAGAAAAATATGAGATTGGCAAGGACATCACGTTGAAGTTCCATTTCTCCACACCCTGTAGGCCTTCAACTATGAATTCATGTGGAGACATTAGTTTAATTATGGTCCATTATGTTTGGCCTCTTCAGTGGAAATGTACTTTTCAAAAGTGTTTTTTTTACAAGGTTGCAAGAGCTCCCTCTGTGCGGTTAAAGTGTTTACCACAGAACTTTTTGAGACTGTGGTGGGTGGACCTCGGACCCTTGGGCGGTCCGTTGTACATTTTAAAGTTAAATGCATCAATCTGGTGCACTTTAAAGCAAAATTAAGAGGCTAGGTCTATGAAGATCTTTGTGCTCTTGTAAACGATTTAGGCAAACACATTGGTTGTATAGATAATGGTGATGACACTGCAAGAAAATCAAATCCACTTACTAAAGTCATTTTTATAAACAGATTTTTAGTCAGAAAATAACACCTTCCTCCTTATTTGAGAATGATTGGTGGAAAATCTCATCTTTAGACTTTACTGCCACTCAGTGGCGACAGTGGCAAACTTGATAAAACTGGAAAAGACACTGGGTGATATTTCATTGTGGTATGAAAGTATTTATCAGCGCATGTGCAACAGGAAGGACATGCATCAACATATGCCTTCATTACAGAGTGCATTGGGAGCAATAAGAGAGATGGTGTATTTGTAATGACTCTAGACATGTTGTTACAATCTCTGTAATAATCACATTTTGTTTTTCCCCTTTGTGTGCTGTATTTCAGGTAAAGTGAGTCCTGTGACGGCATATGACAAAAACGGGGTCCGTGTTCTGCTGCATTTTGCCACCGACTGTCCGGCGGGCAGACCTGATGTACTAGTGATGGTGGCGTCCATGCTTAACACAGCCCCGCTGCCTGTCGGAAGCATTGCTCTGCAGGCTGCTGTGCCCAAGGTAAAACCTGCTGTGCCTCTCTGTTAATCACCGTTACTGCATAGGAAGCTACAGCATGCATTTATATGTAAAAGTATTCTCTTTGGCAGACGTTCAACTCATTAAATTAAACATTTGACTTAAAATTAAATTTTAAGTGGGCTGCTGCTTCTATTTAACGAACCTGGATGTCTGTTCTGCCAATTCATCAGACAATGAAAGTGAGACTGCAGGCACCCTCGGGGACAGAGCTGGCTCCTTTTAACCCAATCCTTCCCCCCGCTGCCATCACTCAGGTCGTGCTGCTCTCCAATCCTCTCAAGGTAAAGCTCAGCCCGGGGCTGTTTTGGTCTTCATACATTTTTAATGCATTAAAGGAACAGTGTGTAGCATTTTGGGGGATCTATAAGCACAGTGAGGCATACAGCTTATTGATTAAACACTGGTACCGGATTAGTATTCGGTTGATATCCAAACCCAGGTATCACTATTGGTATTGAGACTGGAAAAGTCGGATCAGTGAATCCCTATGAGCCGCAGAGTGCAAAACCATAGTACCTCAAGCCGTCGTCTGATTTCCGGTGCTCCTAAAGTAGTGTTGGTAATGATGGCCTCTGAGCGAGGCGAACGGCGTTACCAGGGTTTTGCACTCGACGGCTCGCGTTACCACAGTTTTGGAAAGGGAGGAGTGAGCGGAGGGATACTCAGTTGCCAAATCCTACACACTGTACCTTTTTATAAATAATGTACTAATTGACATAACACTTTCTTACTTCAGCAAATGTTTTTATCTATATGTTTGAAGTCAGTACAGCACAGTAATACCCCTTCTTACAGTCTTACATGCAAACCAGTATGCTTTGAGGACATAATGATTACTGACAATGCATTACATTAGTTGTGTGTTCCAGCAAGCTAATGAAAGCTGCCAAGCTGAGTGTGTGTATGTGTGTGTTTTGCAGGAAAAGGTTCGGATGAGATACAAACTGACGTTCACGCTGGGAGAGCAGTCACACTCCGAAGTGGGGGAGGTGAATGAGTTTCCTTCTGCTGACAGATGGGGGGCTCTATAGCCTGGCCTACTGACACTACAAGACAATTTAATTTGTCTGTGCAGCTCAAAGGTTGAGAGAAAGGGCAGTATTGGAAGACTTTTAGGCAAAATTGGAAGAATATAATATAAACTCTAATGGACATTGAAGGAGTTTTTTTTCTGCTTGAGATGTCCCCACTGAAGTAGCCAAAGTCCTGTAGCGTACATCCAGCTTAAACTTTACTACAGTGACAGAGGTAGTCAGTGTGGTGCAGTAACAAGTGGCGTGAAGTGGATGATGGTTATGTAGGAAAATTGGTGGTAATGTTAAATATTGCTAAGTTATTATCAGGTTTTTACTATTGTTATTATTATTATTATCATTATTATTATACCCTTTTGCTCTCATTTTTAATGTTCCTATTTACTGACAGTGAGCAAAAACACACGTTGAAGGAGATTGTGAAGCCAGGGGTCATATGAACATGTGGTCACAACCTGCAGTTCACATGATTTACTGCTCACTATGTATGATAACAACGTTTAATGCTGAAGACATAGGACTGGAGCACACTAGAGCCGCTCTGTTGCTGAATAAAATGCACTCACAGATTGTGCCCATTAAGAATTAGTTACTCTCAGTTGACTTTTTTCAATATGCCTCACAGTTACTGCTGAATACGTTTACTTGTCTTTTGAGTTCTATACAAACTCACAGGTCAGACTCTTGTTATGCTTTCTAGTCTTTCAGTATTTATTGACATGAAGTGTGTTATTTATTTTTTTTGTTTTGGGAGGGAGGTGTCAGATCTGTTAATGTCCTGTATGATATTGCAAGCGACAGCTGTATTCCTTCTGCATACTCTTCTTATGATGGACACTTTCAGTATTGCAGTAAGATAGGCACAAATCAGTAGTGGTCTGTCTTTAATTTTACCAAATATTCAGACGGACAATTTATATTATGTTATATTATGTAGCAACAGGGTGGATTCTGATGAATTACACGTGTCGTTACATGTCCAGGATGTGCACTCTGGCTAGCATTTTAATATAAAAATGTAATTCCTTCCAGCTAAAACAGCAGCCTTGTGCCAGAGACATTAGCCCGTTTTTGTAAGTGCAACATGAGCTATAGAGGGCAAGAATCAATTGTATACATTTAGTGGATGTGCTTCAAGAAGTGCTGACCAGTTGACATTAATCCCTGTAGACAGAAAGGAACATTGTTTGATTTTAATTAAATGCCGTGCATAGCTTTGCCCTTGCTCCTGCTGTTAGGCCTTGTTGTGGAAACCAAGCTGGGTAGTTTATTTGCCCTGGGTCAGCTGTAAATTATTAGCTTGTGTGGGAGATTCCTATATCAAACTAGTAAAATATTTCTTTGAGTAAGCCTGGAGAAAATATTGTATATCAATAGTAAAACATTGACGGTTAATTCAAAGCACTAAGCTTACAATGTGTTAATCAAAAACTGTGACTTCTTTATTTTTGTCTTTCTGGGGCCATTAGTGCTATATAGGAGATTCTCTACATATTTCTTATAAAAGTATTTATTTGTCTTAGATTGTTAAATGAACTTGTCCTTGCATATTTTTTGAAAAGTTATTTCTGTGCATGGAAAAAAAAATAAAGAATGAGATGGATTTATTTGTATTACAATTATCACGTATTTTTGCCTCATTTTTCAGTGTCTAAGGACGAATATCAATGCAGCATATTAACCACAACATTGTCAGAGGTGTAATTTCATTTCATTATAATCAATAGGTAGCAATAGTACAGTTTTCAAATGTGCTATTACAAGTAGAGGTCCTGCATTGAGCAGGGTAACAAGGTATGAAAAGTAAAAGTACTCATGCAGCAGAATGATCCCTGTCCTTAGACTGTATTATACTGTATATAGGGATGCACCGTTACCGGATCGGATATCGGGCTGATAGTAACTCAAATAGCTGGATCGGGTATCGATGACAATGGGACCAATCTCTTCAATTCAGTTCTGTTTTTATATACTATATACTGTACTGTTTAATTCCTGTTTAAGTTTTGACCAGTTTGTTGCTGCATTAAAAAGGTTTACAATTAAATTGTAATTCCTGTTGATTTTGAAATTTTTTTTTACAGATTGCTGGTGTATTCATGCATGGCTTATTAATTATACACTGGTATCCGATCGGTACTCCGTATCGGCCGATACCCAAAGCCCAGATATCGCTATCGGGACTGAAAAAGTCGGAACGGTGCATCCCTGATTATGATAGGATTTATTGCAGGGCTGTTGTGTTAGACTGCACTATTCTTAACAATATAGTGTATATCCTTTGGGATACGTATTGTACTGTGTACACTGTTATATATCAATATTGATGATGTCATTTTCTGTAAACTTGAAAGGTAACACTATATAGTGTTTTTACACTGGTAAATGCTTTGGTCTAGTGTATTTTTGTATTTTACATTACTCACATTGTTACTGTAGCGCTATTCTGGGATTTGCCATAATAAACACATAACTAATGAAAAGTCAATCGTTAATTTCAAAGATTGAGCATTTTAAATATGCATCATTCCAGTTTTTTATATGACTAGAATATCAGCGGATATGTATATATTTCATTTCATCTCTATGGTGAAAAAAAACATTTAAAGATTGAGTTCAAATGAAGAAAGTCAGATCGGTGCATCCCTAATTATATATCATATTACTGGATTGTTATTGCTGATGCATTAACGTGTAAGCAGCATATTAGTGGTCAAGTTGGGGCTAATTTTAACTACTGTACTACTACTACTGTTGGTGGGTAATAAGCTCATCATAGGTTCTGTGTGTAAAATCTGAATTTGCAAAGTAACCAGTAACTGTAGTTATCACATATGTAGTGGAGTAAGGCAAGGCAAAGCAAGGCAAGGCAGCTTTATCTGTATAGCACATTTCAGCAACAGGGCAATTCAAAGTGCTTCACATAAACATTCAAAAACATTGTTACAAAGTGCAAAAGAACATTAAGACATAATTAAAACAGTTATTAAAACATGAAAGATTAAAAATAAAAACAAGCTAAAAATAAAAGCTAGGATTGAAGCTAAAATTGAATATAACACACAAGAGTAAAAGCTCTAGTGCAGTATAAGATCATTATCTGGTTTAATAAAAGGCAGCAGCAATCAGGAAAGTTTTAAGCTTTGATTTAAAAGAGTTGGAGCAGTCCTGCAGGTTTCTGGGAGCTTGTTCCAGATATTTGGTGCATAAAAACTAAACCCTTCTTCTGCATGTTTAGTTCTGACTCTGGGGACACTAAGCAGACCTGATCCAGATGACCTGAGAGGTCTGGATGGTTCATAACACAGCAGAAGATCAGAAATGTATTTTGGCCCTAAACCATTTAGTGCTTTGTAAACCAGCAGGAGTATTTTGAAATCAACTCTCTGAGAGAGACAGGGAGCCAGTGTAGAGACCTCAGAACTGGACTGATATGATCCACTTTCTTGGTCTTAGTGAGGACTCTAGCAGCAGCAGCGTTCTGAATCAGCTGCAGCTGTCTGATCCATTCTTTAGGAAGACCAGTAAAGACGCCGTTGCAGTAGTCAAGTCGGCTGAAGATAAATGCATGGACTAGTTTTACACAAATCCTGCTGAGACATCAGTCCTCTAATTCTTGTTATAGTCCTGCAGTTTTCTGGGAGCTTGTTCCAAATATTTGGTGCATAGAACTATAAAGTAGTCTAAAAATTGAAATACTCCACTTGAAATGCAGTGGAATTGCATCTCTATGGTGCCATTTTTTTTTAAAGATTGTGAATTTTTAATATGCAAAAAAAAAGTTCAAATGAAAAAGTCAGATCGGTGCATCCCTAATTATATATTTATTTTAAAATGTATTATTTAACCAGGAGTAAAAACTCATTGAAATTAAAAATCTCTTTTCCAAGAGTGTCCTGTCCAAGATAGGCAGCAGCACAGTTACACGGTTGCAGACATAAAACAAACATAACAATTGAAAACGAAGACAAAGAGCAAAATGAAGACAAAGAGCAAAACAAATATATCATATTACTGGATTGTTATTGCTGATGCATTAACGTGTAAGCAGCATATTAGTGGTCAAGTTGGGGGTCATTTTAACTACTATATTGCTGTTGGTGAGTAATAAGCTCATCATATGTTTTGTGTGTAAAATCTGAATTTGCAAAGTAACCAAAAACTGTAGTTATCACATATAGATAGATAGATAGATAGATAGTAACTTTATTAATCCCGAGGGAAATTCAAGTTTCCAGCATCACAGTTTCATAGTGCAAAACATGTTAGTAAAAAGGCAGTAAAAAAGTTAGTAGTGCAAAGTACAAGGGGGCCAAAACAGGGCCAAAATATATTTCTGATCTTCTGCTGTGTTATGAACCATCCAGACCTCTCAGGTCATCTGGATCAGGTCTGCTTAGTGTCCCCAGAGTCAGAACTAAACATGCAGAAGCAGCATTCAGTTTTTATGCACCAAATATCTGGAACAAGCTCCCAGAAACCTGCAGGACCAACTCCAACTCTCACTTCTTTTAAAACAAAGCTTAAAACTTTCCTGTTTGCGGCTGCCTTTTATTAAACCAGATAATGATCTGATACTACACAAGAGCTTTTACTCTTTCGTGTTTTATGCTATTTTAGCTTCTATCCTAGTTTTTATTTTTAGCTTGTTTTTATTTTCTAATCTTTAATGTTTTTATGTTTTCATAACTGTTTTAATTATTTCTTAATGTTCTTTTGCATTTTGTCGCAATGTTCTTGAATGTTTATGTAAAGCACTTTGAATTGCCCTGTTGCTGAAATGTGCTATACAAAGCTGCCTTGCCTTACTCCACTACATATGTGATAACTACAGTTACTGGTTACTTTGCAAATTCAGATTTTACACACAGAACCTATGATGAGCTTATTACCCACCAACAGTAGTAGTAGTACAGTAGTTAAAATTAGCCCCAACTTGTCCACTAATATGCTGCTTACACGTTAATGCATCAGCAATAACAATCCAGTAATATGATATATAATTAGGGATGCACCGATCTGACTTTTTCATTTGAACTCAATCTTTAAATGTTTTTTTTCACCAGAGATGAAATGAAATAAATACATATCCGCTGATATTCTAGTCATATAAAAAACTGGAATGATGCATATTTAAAATGCTCAATCTTTGAAATTAACGATTGACTTTTCATTAGTTATGTGTTTATTATGGCAAATCCCAGAATAGCGCTACAGTAACAATGTGAGTAATGTAAAATACAAAAATACACTAGACCAAAGCATTTACCAGTGTAAAAACACTATATAGTGTTACCTTTCAAGTTTACAGAAAATGACATCATCAATATTGATATATAACAGTGTACACAGTACAATAAGTATCCCAAAGGATATACACTATATTGTTGAAATGTGCTATACAAATAAAGCTGCCTTGCTTTGCCTTGCCTACAAAGTACAAAAAAATATACCAGATATAAAAATACAAGATGAAGAAAACTGTTAAAACTGAATATAGTGCAGGGTAACAGCTGTGATACACGACTATATAAATATATAGTGGAGTAGAAGTATAAAGTAGTCTAAAAATTAAAAATACTCCACTTGAAATGCAGTGGAATTAAATATTTGGTGCATTTCACAAGAGCTGCTGAGTCAATCTGGCGCAGCTGTGTGTGTGTGCAGCAGAAAGCAGCCAGAAGAGGTGAGAGCTCTCTGCCATACAGCCCACTCACTAACTCACTCACTAACTCACTCACTGACTCAAAGTGGCGCGCCAGACAGCGCAGCCGCATCAGAACAGGCGCAGACACACACAGACCAGCAGCAGCAGCCATGGCAGACGAGAAACCCAAGGTGAGCAGCGCATTTTATACGGGTTTTTTCTCTTCTTTACAGTCTGCACCAAATCCGTGTAGCGATAATTGTACAGATGACACTGCGAAAAGCCGCATTTGAGACCAAATCGTCGCATAACAGTCGCATAATTACAAAGAAGGCTGATAGCGCAAACTAGCGCTACCTCGGTCGCGGGCGAAGTTAGCATCATAAGCTAACGTGGCTAACGCGCCTGAGACGAGGCGGTATGAAAGAAATAACAACTGTTGGTCATTATAAACACACTTAAATGACACATTTTTAACTACTAGTGTCAGTATTAGCTTTATGAATTGAATATGTAGTGATAATAGCTTACATATGTCGAGGTAACGTTAGAAAGATCCGGAGAAAGGTGTCCAGAGAGCAGCAGCAGCACCGGGCCTCAAATGAAGGCTGATTGTTTGAACACAGATCCGTTAACTGATCTGTGAACGGATCTCATCTGTATACTCATCGTGCTCATCATTACCAGCTCATCAAGTGTCTCAGGATTAAGAGGGATTGTTGATGGCGTGCTAGTTGTGATTCCTCTTCTGACTAGGCCGCTGAGCATTGTTATAAATCGTAGGCCAGGGATTCCCAAAGTGGGGCCCGCGGGCCAAAGTTGGGCCGCCACAGGGTTTTTATTTGGTCCACCAGATGTTAGTAAATTTTTTTTTTTTATTAAAAGACCCAACCGACTTTACCTTTTCTGTAGATCTTTTTGATCCCAGCTGACTCCTCCTACACATCACTCTTTTAATTACTTAGCTATAGTTTCTCCTCTGTGTTATTTATTAGTATGATTTTGTGTGCCCCCTTTGTAAAGCGTCTTTAGGTTTCTGAAAGGCGCTATATAAATTCATTTATTTTTATTATTACTGTCTTTTTGGAGGCCGTACCAGGCTCGGGTTTATGGTTAGAAGATAGAGGCGTCATATGAAACTAGAAAACCTACAGTAAGGACTCTATTGTCCCAATCATGTCATATTAGCTTGCCAGGAAGGAGGCTAAATTTTGGTGGGGAAAAACTGGCAAGGTGTCCCTTTGACCTCTGACCTCAAGATATGTGACTGAAAATGGGTTCTATTGGTACCCATGAGTCTCCCCTTTACAGACATGCCCACTTTATAATAATCCAGGGCTGCCCAAAGTGGGGGCCGCGGGCCAAAGTTGGGCCGCCATCAGGTTTTTATTTGGCCCGCCAGATGTTAGCAAATTCTCTTTTTTATTCATTTTTTTTTTTTTTTTTTTTTATTAAAAGACCCAACCGACTACTTTTTCTGTAGATCTTTTTGATCCCAGCTGACTCCTCCTACACATCACTCTTTTAATTACTTAGCTATAGTTTCTCCTCTGTATTATTTATTAGTATGATTTTGTGTGCCCCCTTTGTAAAGCGTCTTTAGGTTTCTGAAAGGCGCTATATAAATTCATTTATTTTTATTATTACTGTCTTTTTGGAAGCTGTACCAGGCTCGGGTTTATGGTTAGAAGATAGAGGCGTCATATGAAACTAGAAAACCTACAGTAAGGACTCTATTGTCCCAATCATGTCATATTAGCTTGCCAGGAAGGAGGCTAAATTTTGGTGGGGGAAAACTGGCAAGGTGTCCCCTTGACCTCTGACCTCAAAATATGTGACTGGAAATGGGTTCTATTGGTACCAATGAGTCTCCCCTTTACAGACATGCCCACTTTATACAAAGTGGGGCTCGCGGGCCAAAGTTGGCCCGCCATCAGGTTTTGATTTGGCCCGCCAGATGTTAGCAAATTTTTTTTTTTTATTAAAAGACCCAACCGACTTTACCTTTTCTGTAGATCTTTTTGATCCCAGCTGACTCCTCCTACACATCACTCTTTTAATTACTTAGCTATAGTTTCTCCTCTGTGTTATTTATTAGTATGATTTTGTGTGCCCCCTTTGTAAAGTGTCCTTGGGTTTCTGAAAGGCGCTATATAAATTCATTTATTTTTATTATTACTGTCTTTTTGGAGGCCGTACCAGGCTCGGGTTTATGGTTAGAAGATAGTGGCATCATGTGAAACTAGAAAACCTACAGTAAGGACTCTATTGTACCAATCATGTCATATTAGCTTGTCAGGAAGGAGGCTAAATTTTGGTGGGGGAAAACTGGCAAGGTGTCCCCTTGACCTCTGACCTCAAGATATGTGACTGGAAATGGGTTCTATTGGTACCCATGAGTCTCCCCTTTACAGACATGCCCACTTTATAATAATCCAGGGCTGCCCAAAGTGGGGGCCGCGGGCCAAAGTTGGCCTGCCATCAGGTTTTGATTTGGCCCGCCAGATGTTAGCAAATTCTTTTTCTTTTTTTTTCTCCTTTTTTTATTAAAAGACCCAACCGACTTTACTGTCTTTTGGAAGCCGTACCAGACTCGTGTTTATGGTTAGAGGTTACTTATACAACAAATAGGCAACACCTTTTTGCTCAAATGACAAAACCGCAAATATGTTCCTTAAATATTTTTAGAGGGTGGTCCTGAATAGAGATCATAGCTCATTTAAAGCCTTTTACGACTGCTATGGGGAGGAAGCTTAAAGAAGACCTATTATGCTTTTGTGATTCTCCCCTTTTCCTTTAGTGTGTTATGTAGTTTTTTTGTGCAACGTTACAAAGCCCAAAGTCCACGCCAAATGGAGTTACTCTCCCCCACAGAAACACTGCTCCTGAACTGCCTGAAACGCCTTGATTGAAGTCCTTTTCTTCCTTAACGTGGTGATGTCACCAAGTTACATTCAAGAGTCAAGAGTTTCATTTGCCATTTGCACATGTACGTACATTGGAATTCTGAGCAGTTTACACTGAGTCAGCTTTAAGAAAAGAAAAAAGGGTAGAAAAGGCACAAGGTAATTACAGTACAAAATAAGTAGCACATTCAACTCAACACAATAAATAAATAAATACATTATTTAAAATATAAAACGCCCTCAGTGTAGTCAATAAATAAACTAAACTACCCTCTGCATAGGAACGATACCCCCAGAATACAAATATACAGTATATATATGCTCCATGACCATGTTAAAAGAATGTGTAACTCTCAAAAATATTTAAAAAAATAAATAATAAATATATATCGGACAATTACACAGTGGAAGGCAGCATATTGCACAGCATTACAGTCCATTCAGTTCAGGTGTACTGTGTGTCAATAATGGTATGGAGGTGAGGTGTGGGGTATTTGTGTCCCTCTTTGACGTCCTTTGCCGCCACTCTTATTGTAGCTGGGAAGACAGCTATTATTTCCAATCATGTCATGTTAGCTTGTCAGGAAGGAGGCTAACACTCTAAAGTTGGGCTAAATTTTGGCGAGGAAAAACTGGCATGGCCATTTGTCAAGGTGTCCCTTGACCTCTGACCTCAAGATATGTGACTGAAAATGGGTTCTATGGGTACCCACAAGTCTCCCCTTTATAGACATGCCCATTTTATAATAATCCTATGCAGTTTTGGGGAAAACATGTAGTTTTTTGAATGCAGTATACATGGGAACTTGGGATCCTAGTACCATTTTGCATCTTAACAATACAACACAATAGGTGTTTAATTTTGGCCCGTGGCCCTCCAAGGGAAAAGTTTGGGCACCCTTGTCGTAGGCCATTGTCAATTGACCTGCTTAATGCTTAATGCTAACGTTGAAGTTGTGATGTTGCTCCTTTTTCTGTGCTCAGTAAACCACCAGAGACTCAGATCGGTGCTCACCAGGTGCAGATGTCAGACAAATGTAACGGCGGTAAAAACACGTAATTAACACACGTGATGTGAATAGTTTATTTATACTTTTGTCATAAGTCATTGAAGGACATACTGTACCTCAACCTTAAATTGTGTCAGACCCAGGGGGGTAGGGGGTTTTGTGGTTGTTGGAGGGCAAATTAATCACACATGCTGGAGGCCATATTTTTTAGTAAGCTACTTGTATTTCCTTGCGTAATTGTTTTTTGCAATCAACTCAACTTTCTGCAAACTTCTGTGTGTCTCTCTCTTTCAGGAGGGAGTGAAGACAGAGAACAATGAGCACATCAACCTGAAGGTGGCAGGGCAGGATGGCTCAGTGGTGCAGTTCAAGATCAAAAGGCACACTCCTCTCAGCAAACTGATGAAAGCTTATTGTGAACGGCAGGTGAGACCGCTACACAATTAATACTACGACTCCTCAGAAGAAGTCATCTTTAAGTTCATTGCATTGCTGGTAGCCTGAATGGTGGTTCTCAAACTGTAGACCAGAGATTCAGCTGAGGGATCCTGGGTGTTCTTGCCAAATGAGGAATAGACCATAATTGTTTATGTATTATTTCTCATGAAATATTATTACTCATTGCATTTATTTAATAGACCGTATCTATACTGACCATGAAATTCTGATATCGGTTTACTGTGACACACATTTCTATTAATGTCAGTGATCACAGTGACAACAAAATGTTGCCAATTCTGTTACCTACATTGCACTGGTTAAGTAAAGCAAAATCTTGCCAAGCTTGCTAATTTTTCACTATTTGTCACGTGGTTTCAAGAATAAAAATGGTGCTCTCTAACATCCCCCAATAGCTAGTTCACAATACACAACTTTAGCCATGATTTTCCGCTCTCCTCTTTTTGGAGATCACCGACAAAAGCTCCAGATCAGAGGCAAATAAAGCGTTGGCTCGCCGCTTGCACATCAGCCCTCGAGCGTCACCTGTGAACTGCTCAAAGACGCAACCCAAGATGCTCACGGATGCCTCTCAGACACATTCCAGATATCTAGCATGCTAAATATCTGGACCTGTCGGGGACTACGGCCATGAGCTACAGCCAATGAGAGCGCAAGACACAGGTTGAGGGGAAACCAGGAGGAGGAGTGGTCACCTGTAACAATAGGAACTTAGCAAAGTTATTGTTGCACCTAGAGGAATAAATAGTTAGAAAAGATGTTTGGAAACAGGCTATTTTGTGAACACGTGCCAACGACAACAAAACGTAGTTTGGAGACCTCATCTGGGATTCCTCCCGATGAGAGATCTTGTAGTATTTGACCCCCTGTCGCTGGTCAGTCATGTAGTGTGAAAAACATAACGACTTCAAGACTCATGATTACAGTACAGCGATCTGACGACTTTGAATGTCTTGTAGTGTGAATTAGACATGATAGCTGTGCAGCGTGAATGTTTTGGGGGGGTTTTTTTGTAGTTCATGGTCATCAACTTAACGCCTAGGTCACGGGGGTGCCCCATAATAATGTTGATTTTTCAATATTTTAAACATAATATTTCTCTCTGTCCACATAGGGGCTGTCGATGAGGCAAATACGATTTCGATTTGACGGTCAGCCCATCAATGAAACAGACACACCCTCGCAGGTAAGCCTTCACCCTCTTGTTCAGCCTACGAACCTCACGGTATTGCTACCTTGGACATTACATGGCTTTGATTTTACACTTTTTAGTTTTTTATGTTTTGGGCTATTTCTTAAAGAATACAAGAAAGCGTACGGTGCTGCAACAGGATTTACAAAAGTTTAAGGTCACAAGTTCTGAAACTCAAACGATGTTATTTATAATTGCAAAATACATTTTAATTTAATTTGTTTGTGCATTGCAGTGGGTAACTTTGTTTAAAGGTTTCATACATGATAGTCTGAATTTATGTTTAATATATCAGAATTCAATTTTAAATCTGTGCCATTAGTAGTGCAACAGTTGTAGAAATACAAAGAGTTGCTCCATTATAAACCGAGTCCACACTGAAGACCTGCTGTGAAGCTACTCTTTCACTTTATACCTGAGACTGTCATGAGGATGAACACGCTCTCACATCAGCTTTGTCCATTATATAATGTGTTACAGTGCTGGTATTTTATACAGCTGAAGCACAGACTTTACAAACAGCACTGAGCAGCTGTGCACAGATCAGAGTCCATGCTGCAGATGTGCTGCATCTTTATGTCCATAGAACGGGTACATAAAGGAAAACGTCTTGTTTACTTTCATGTTGGAAGTCTCCAGTGAGGCGAAACTCTACTAAGCTTCTGTACCTTTTCCTCCCTATTTTTGTTTACATCACGTCTTTAATATTTAGCCAGCCTCCGTTATCTGACCTACTCTATTTTTTGTGCTTCGTAAGAGATGTCAAAGAGAGGTTTTGGATGCATTAGCTGACCTCAGTGGCATTGTCAACACTTCCTAAGTAGCTTCACAGTAAAGACCTATCACTCTTCCCATCACATCAACTAACATTTGAACTTTTGCTTACAGCTAGAAATGGAGGATGAAGATACAATTGACGTGTTCCAACAGCAAACCGGAGGCTCTTCTCTTTAAAGACTGTTTCCTACGGACATCCCTACCTCCCCTTTTCATCCCTGAACAGCTTTGTTCTGCCCAGTCTTCAAATGCTCATGACCAGTGTTGATACCATCCAGTTGAATTCTTTTACAAAATGCTCAAAGGCCGCGGCACAGTTGATGTAGATAGATTTAATCACACTGTCATTCGTATGATAACATGTTTGAACTGCACAGTGTAGACAACTTGTAAGCTGCAGTGAGTCTAATGTGCTGAAGAAATTAAAAGCTTGTCACAATTATTTTTTTTTTCTTTTTCTTTGTTCTGGAAGTTTTAGAAAAAACTCCTGGGTCCTTTTTTTTTTTTTTTTATATACTTATGTCATTGAGGTTTTGATTCAGATGGAATTTTGTTATTGTTGTCAAGTAAGCCTGCATTTTAAGTTCACATCTGTTGTTATGAAAATGTATTATTGGAATAAATTGAGTCTTTTTTTAAACAAATGTCCCTGTTTATTTTATGGAAACTTTAAACATCTAAACGAGCAACTATCACCAGAACTAGCATGTAAAATGCTTATTAAAACGGTAAACTACTTAACCAGTGATGTATAAAACAATTTAAAAAAGTCCTTTTCAAGGTCAATCTAAGATATTTTTCATTTATAATGTATTTATTCAAATATCTTCACAAAAGTAATTTCTTTTCCTTTTATTCTTATAAGTAGCCCTGCAAGTAGACACTTCTGTTCTTCCCTGTCCTGCAAACAGGCCTGTCACAGCTTCAGTGCCTGTTCAGTATTACTGTCCTGCTGTGGAAAAAGAAACTTGCTCACAACTTTGAGCCAGACAGGAAGGCTTGCTTGCAGAAAAGAGGGTGAACCATGGAAGTCGTCATTAATCATTGTGCAGTTAATTGAATGCAAGTCACCATC
Organism: Sebastes umbrosus; assembly: GCF_015220745.1. Classification (NCBI taxonomy): domain Eukaryota; kingdom Metazoa; phylum Chordata; class Actinopteri; order Perciformes; family Sebastidae; genus Sebastes; species Sebastes umbrosus. Next base: position 8,647,594 of record NC_051271.1, read on the forward strand.
CAGAGACTTAAGCATAACATCTGAATATATCCGCCGTTATGTTTGGAGGTTTCCTGCGCTATTGCATTAACCTCTCATAAAGCCTCTCCTGACTGCAACTGTTAACTTTAAAGTCTATAAACAAGACTTGCGTCAAGTCTCCAAAAGTGACAATAAGCTTAATATTAAAGAGTTTTGGAAAATTCTACTATTTATTTTATTCATTTATTTGCACGTATATAAAACTGCACAAAATCCAGTCAATGAAAAAAACAAAAAAAGAAATATGTCAGGAGAGGTCAAGAAGCCACAGGCTTATACAAAGGACCTCCCCAAAACCCCAGGAGAAAAACAAACGATAACAAAACAGGAAGAAAGATCTAAACTAACATAAAAATACATTAAAAGTTAAACAACAACAAGAAGTGGAAACAATCCAATAAAAACAATGAAATACATACAAAAAACAGTACAGAAAAAAAAGAAAATGTATCTAAACATCAAAAGATAATTAGACATCATGACTTAAATGTGATGATAATTTCCTTTTAAAATGTTCTAAGGATAACGAGCTCTTCTTGATAACATGTATTTTGGTGTTCCATATTTGTACACCACGATACCTGAGGGAGTACTGGCCATGTTTTGTTTTGTAAAAAGGAAGTTGAAGATGATTAGATGATGTGAATGAATTTGAGAATTAGATTTAATGAAGTTGCTAAACGATGATGGTAAAGAAGAAGGCAAGAACATATATTTATATATAAACACACATCTGTTGAATATTTATGTCATAAACTGAAAGAATGTTCAGTTTCCTGAACAGTGGAGCTGGAGCCTCCTTAGAGTTTCACAAAGTTGCCAGTCTTACAAGTTACAAGTTTATGAAGATTGGAGGGGTATGTATTTGCCCAAACAATATTACCATAAATCAAATAGGGATAAATCATGGAATAATATAAGGTTAATAAACAAGAAATATTTATGAAACTTCTTAGTTTGCTGATGATTCCTAGTGACTTCACAGTTTTATTACAAATAAAATGTATATGTGTTCCACTCTTTTCTACTCTACTCTCTACTCTTTTATAAGGTTGCAGTTTGTCAGTTATCTTTTGATTTTATGTGTATTATTTGGAATAAGTTTTCTTTTTCGGATGCAGGTGTTGTTCAGTCTCAAATATGGCAGGTTTATACTGTGCATTGGTTTTCTAATAGCATAATGAAATTGTCTCCGTCTGTCCTTTCTAAAGATGAAAATGTCTCCTGTAGGATCTCTCAGGTAAACTGCAGTCTGTCCCTATCATAGGTACCAGCAAGCACTAATTGAATTTGCCCTCAAACTGCTTCACTTTTTCAAGTATTATCAGATCCATATCATGCATTTTGGAAAAAGATTAAAATAGAGAGCAGCTGTTTTTAATACACAATGAAATTACATTGCCATGCTGTTATTTGAGCAGATTTTTTTAATGCTAAATGCAGTACCTCTGAGGCTTTCTGGACGATATCTGTGGTGCACACATCAAATCTAGTAAATGTAATTAATTTATCCAATCACAGTTTTTGATTAATACACCAGGATCCAATCATGGAAGTAGCTGTTCACTTGTGGGCGGTACATAGGCTGATAGAAACGCCCTCTTCCACAAAGCTTTCTGTCGCACCCGCTCTTCTGTCAAGTCAAACCAACCCATGGATGTGCTATATGGATGCTCTGAGGAAGAACCAGCCAGAAATAAGCAGAGGAAAACCGGAAATACAGCTGGTTCGCCTTCAAAATACAATACAAGATGTGTCACTTTTTGTTGAAATTCACTACAAGGTCATAAAGAAATACTTATTAACTGTAAATCATGATCTCCTTAAATAAATACTTTAAACCAGCAGACTTAATGCACATGTTCTGGCTGTGCTCGAATCTCTCCACCTTCTGGATAAGTATTTTTAAAGCTTTTAGCGAGATGTTTGGAACCCAATTCGACCCGGATCCAATTTGAGCTCTCTTTGGTTTAATACCAAAGGAATCCAGTGCTCGCCTTCCAGATAAGGCCTGTGTGGTCGTTGGTTTTACTACACTCCTTGCGAGATGTTTGATCCTCCTAAAATGGAAACAATGCACTCTTCCATCCTTTTCTCACTGGGTCAATGAGGTTATGTATTTCTTAAAACTAAAAAAAAGTTAAATACACGCTGAAAGGTTCCTCTCAAATCCTTGTTAATTGGATTTTTATGACTCTGCAGGAACCCCTTGACGAAGAGTAGAGTAGAAAACATGAATGTCATATTACAGTAGTTAGCAGCCCCCCCTTCTTTTTTCTCTCTTTATCTTATTTTTATTTATTTATTTATTTTTTCATTCATTTATTTTCTTTTTCTCTTTTTATAAGTTATTTTCCTAATTATTTTTCCCCCTGTCTTTTGTTTATTGTATATCTTTCCTTCATGCACCTAAATGTATTCTGTAACCTGTGACCCTATGGATGGGTAGGGAAGGGGGTAGGGAAGGGGATTTGGACTTAACTTTGTAATCAGATCTGATGAATGATATCTATTTTGTTTGATTTATACATGTTATTTTTGTGAGATAAAATCTTTAAAAATCATTAAAACATATTTACAAAAAAAAAAATACTTTGATATAATGGTAAAATTATTAAAGCATATTTTATTTTGGAAATTTTTCCCGGAAGTGAGCCATCTCCGTCCGGTCACTTTTGACACTTGCCCACTTCCAGACTGGAAAGCAAGCAGGTTGATTATTGGGAACCAGCACCGCGCTAGGATACAGACAATGATGAGGCGGTGAAGTGAATAAGCTAATGAAAGTGTAATTCGCCTGTTAAATTTATACACATTTTAACGACTTCTTGGTGCAAAAAAAAATGACGACGACCACGACATATCAAGGGATGGAGCCCGGCTCCAAAAGCAGTTCCAGGTAAAAGAAATGCGTCGTTTCGTATAACCGCCGTGTAGCCACCATGATGCCAACAAGTCCAGCATCTAACCTCAACGCTAACCCAGAATATAAGACGTGTTTTAGCCCTGACTCCTGCCTGTTGTTATGACTTTACCACCTCGAGATGAGGCGAAACATGAGGCGAGGATGCTGAGAGAAAACTGGGTACCACACCTTCTCGTTGTCTGATGGGATGGACATTCCCTTTTTTAAGCTAGCAGAGATAGCACACATGTGCCTCCCTTTTGTAGAGAGGCTCTCCTTTAGCTAGCACATACAGCAGACTACACATTAACTGTAAGGCCTTTTATGTATGTATTTTCCCTTCAATATCCTTTTTTGTGTTTATTGTCTGAGTCAGATGTGTCATTGCAGCTGGGTGTTGGGTGTTGGGTGTTGGGTGGGGCCCCCGTGGATTTCAGATCAGTTATCGATGAAGAAGTACAATAAGACATCTTGTAGTGGTCTGCCCTGCATATGGTGGCCTCACTGAGCAGAGGGGCCATGTTACAGGGAATGAAATTAGCACCTGCCACCTGCTAAATAACAGGGAATAAATACTGAAAGCAAAGGTGGAATATTGATTTGATTATTATTGTCTTACAATCCCTCCCTCAGTTTGTATCATCTCACCAATTGCTGTCTTTTTACTGTGGCAGGTAAATGCAGGTCACCTGCCACCATGGCAGACCGGTTATCCTTATAATAAAGAAATATCATTCTTCAAAAAGCAATTCCTAAATTAGAAATAGTCAGGATTAAGGTTACATGATGCATATTTCTACTGTCTTGTCACCACTGACTCAGTGTTTACTAGGAGTGGAAGAAAATATTGAGTATTGCAATATCATGTTTAGTGATACTGTATCGATTCCATGTTACAGTTATTGAAATTAGCACCTGCCACCTGACAAATACAGGGTATAAATGTTGGCTGTGGCAGGTAAAGATTTCAGGTTTTCCTTATAATAAAAATATCATTCTTAAAAAAGCAATTCCTAAATTAAAAATAGTCAGTGATTAAGGTTACATGATGCATATTTCTACTGTCTGTTACCACTCACTCAGTGTTTACTAGGAGTGGAATATTGAAAATATTGAGTATTGCAATATCATGTTTAGTGATACTGTATCGATTCCATGTTACAGGGAATGAAATTAGCACCTGTCACCTGCTAAATACAGGGTATAAATGTTGGCTGTGGCAGGTAAAAATGTCAGGTCACCTGCCACCATGGCAGATTCCTTATATTAAGAAATATCATTCTTAAAAAAGCAATTCCTAAATTAAAAATAGTCAGGATTAAGGTTACATGATGCATATTTCTACTGTCTTGTTACCACTGACTCAGTGTTTACTAGCAGTGGAATATTGAAAATATTGAGTATTGCAATATCATGTTTAGTGATATTGTATTGATTAGAAATCTGCCTTCTGTCATCTGCACTCCCATCCCTCCCTCAATTTGTTTGGTGTCATCACATTTGTATCATCTCACAAATTGCTGTCTTTTTACTGTGGCAGGTAAAAATAGCAGGTCACCTGTCACCATGGCAGACAGGTTTTCCTTATAATAAAGAAATATCATTCTTCAAAAAGCAATTCCTAAATTAGAAATAGTCAGGATTAAGGTTACATGATGCATATTTCTACTGTCTGTTCACCACTGACTCAGTGTTTACTAGGATGGAAGAAAATATTGAGTATTGCAATATCATGTTTAGTGATACTGTATCGATTCCATGTTACAGGGAATGAAATTAGCACCTGCCACCTGCCAAATACAGGGTATAAATGTTGGCTGAGGCAGGTAACAATTTGGAGGTTTTCTTTATATTAAAAAATATCATTCTTAATAAAGCAATTCCTAAATTAAAAATAGTCAGTGATTAAGGTTACATGATGCATATTTCTACTGTCTTGTTACCACTGACTCAGTGTTTACTAGGAATGGAATATTGAAAATATTGAGTATTGCAATATCATGTTTAGTGATATTGTATTGATTAGAAATCTGCCTTCTGTCATCTGCACTCCCATCCCTCCCTCAATTTGTTTGGTGTCATCACATTTGTATCATCTCACAAATTGCTGTCTTTTTACTGTGGCAGGTAAAAATAGCAGGTCACCTGTCACCATGGCAGACCGGTTTTCCTTATAATAAAGAAATATCATTCTTCAAAAAGCAATTCCTAAATTAGAAATAGTCAGGATTAAGGTTACATGATCCATATTTCTACTGTCTTGTTACCACTGACTCAGTGTTTACTAGGATGGAAGAAAATATTGAGTATTGCAATATCATGTTTAGTGATATTGTATCGATTCCATGTTACAGGAATGAAATTAGCACCTGCCACCTGACAAATACAGGGTACAAATGTTGGCTGAGGCAGGTAACAATTTGGAGGTTTTCTTTATATTAAAAAATATCATTCTTAATAAAGCAATTCCTAAATTAAAAATAGTCAGTGATTAAGGTTACATGATGCATATTTCTACTGTCTGTTACCACTGACTCAGTGTTTACTAGCAGTGGAATATTGAAAATATTGAGTATTGCAATATCATGTTTAGTGATACTGTATCGATTCCATGTTACAGGGAATGAAATTAGCACCTGTCACCTGCTAAATACAGGGTATAAATGTTGGCTGTGGCAGGTAAAAATGTCAGGTCACCTGCCACCATGGCAGATTCCTTATATTAAGAAATATCATTCTTAAAAAAGCAATTCCTAAATTAAAAATAGTCAGGATTAAGGTTACATGATGCATATTTCTACTGTCTTGTTACCACTGACTCAGTGTTTACTAGCAGTGGAATATTGAAAATATTGAGTATTGCAATATTATGTTTAGTGATACTGTATTGATTAGAAATCTGCCTTCTGTCATCTGTACTCCCATCCCTCCCTCAATTTGTTTGGTGTCATCACATTTGTATCATCTCACCAATTGCTGTTTTTTTACTGTGGCAGGTAAATGCAGGTCACCTGCCACCATGGCAGACAGGTTTTCCTTATAATAAAAAAATATCATTCTTAAAAAAGCAATTCCTAAATTAAAAATAGTCAGTGATTAAGGTTACATGATGCATATTTCTACTGTCTGTTACCACTCACTCAGTGTTTACTAGCAGTGGAATATTGAAAATATTGAGTATTGCAATATCATGTTTAGTGATACTGTATTGATTAGAAATCTGCCTTCTGTCATCTGCACTCCCATCCCTCCCTCAATTTGTTTGGTGTCATCACATTTGTATCATCTCACCAATTGCTGTCTTTTTACTGTGGCAGGTAAAAATGTCAGGTCACCTGCCACCATGCCAGACAGGTTTTCCTTATATTAAAAAATCTCATTCTTAAAAAGATTCAAGATTCAAGATGTTTGTCACACCGGTTATTCAGGTACAATCTTGTGAAATGCTTTTTGCTGGGAAGCTCCATTAAAATAATAAGTTATATTACAATTATAAAAGGAAATACTGTACAAGGGCATATTAAGAATATATACATTAAGAACATATACAGTATATACAGTATAAGATATATTTTTGTGTGAGAAGGTGTCATATGAATTATCTATTTAAAAGTCTGATGGCCTGGGGGAAAAAACTTAGCAATTCCTAAATTAAAAATAGTCAGTGATTAAGGTTACATGATCCATATTTCTACTGTCTTGTTACCACTGACTCAGTGTTTACTAGCAGTGGAATATTGAAAATATTGAGTATTGAAATATTATGTTTAGTGATACTGTATCGATTCTTCAAAAAACCCTGTATTAATTTCTAATTAATAGTTTACAAGCAAAGATTTACTCAGTCAATACTTTATTTTATTTGCAAAGAGAAATGCAAATCCTGTCTGATGTGTCAGATGTGTCATTCCAGTTGGGTGTTGGGTGTTGGGTGGGATTTCAGATCAGTTATCGATGAAGAAGTACAATAAGACATCTTGTAGTGGTCTGCCCTGCATATGGTGGCCTCACTGAGGCGAGGAACCATGTTTCAGGGAATGAATATTATCATTGTTACAGGTATTACCACAGTATTACAGTAGCCTACATATAAAGTCCACACAGACACATTAGAGGGAATGCTTTTGTATTCCTTTAATTAATTTAAAGTGTCTGATGTGACCTTTTTATCTCAGCGGGGACCAACGGGTCTTTCCTCGCCACTTGAATCTGGCTGCCCAGCAAAGACACTCTACAACCACTCTGATGAGTTGAAACATCGGAGAGACAGTTTAGGTCATTAGATTTTATCCAAAGGGTAGCACATTGTTAAATGATGCAAAATAAAATGTATTTTTATGAATGAACAATAATATCTCCCTGCCCATCCCTAGTCTGAACCACAGCATTTAGGTAGGTTATTCCAGAGAAATCAGCCAGTACGATCCAGCTTTCAGTAACAGTGCTGACCATCTCTCTCCTTCCAGGGTTTTGCGCCCTCCTGGCGGCGGCTCCAACTTCTCACTCGGTCCAGATGAGGAGAAGGCTCCCGTCCGGAAAGACAAGATGGCCTCCAGTGTTTTCGCTGAGCCAGAGGACCCCTACGCTAATCGAAGGAACAATCCACCAGGTACAATCTTTAGTGTGAAAGCTTATAACTCAATTTCTCACAGCCATCTTATTTTGGCAGTTTACCACAACATTAATGGATGGTGTCACTTAAAAACAAAACCAGTTTGAGAATATTGTTTTCTTGTGTTTTGGAGGTACAAGGTTTTCACTGCAGGTTTTTCTCTCTCTGCTGGACCAAACTGATCGTCTGCCTCCCCAGGTCTACTCAAATCCTCAAACAGCTGAATACATAAGAATAACATTTGCTGTCTCTAGTGGTTCTACTTGACATAATAGGTTTAGGTGCCCAAATGATGAATTGATTTCTCTTTCGCGCTGTCATTAGATATTCAATCACTGGTGTTTCTTTATTAATCAGGATCTTCTCAAGCCTGCAGAGATCTGAAATATTCATGTAGAATTGAGCTGCCTCAAGTAAAAAGTCTATTTCTAAGAGGAATAATAAAAGGCTGAGAAACAGGTCATTCTTGCCCAGTGCTGGGGGTTTCCAATCCTTCTCTAAATGTCGAATGAACAGCAAAATGTGACCGATAGAGGAATTGAAACATAATAGGAAGTAAAAGTGATGACAGCCAGGTATTCATTTTTGTTTCCAACCAGTGGTTCCTAATTTCTTAGAACAAATGCACCAATTTAAAGGTTCTATTGATAACAATGATATCATTCAGCCACTAAATGTCGCATTCTCTCTCCCCCATTCCCTTGAATTCACTTCACAACAAGTCGTTGCTTGGCACCTATATGTCAAACTCACAAGCTCACAAGCCTCGTTAGAAGTGGGAACCAAACGTCAGATATCTTCCACAGAGATCATTCCATTAACTACCAGGTTACATTTGTGTAGACAATAAGTCACACAATGGTGAGATTTGTGCCTGATCATAAGCGTCTTCTATTAGTTTTGGTTTTCCACCTCCGATGAAGAGCAGCCGCTTCTCAAGCCTAAGGGCCCTATTTTAACTATTATATGCTATTTTAGCATATAATTATCAAATAATGTTTATAATAAAGTAATTTTCTATCAAATTGAGGTAAATATTGGGGTAATTTGGCAGTAAAAAAAGAAATGTCAAATAGGTTACTTGCTAATTATCACCTAATTACCATGAAATTTGCGGACCTGTAAAATGAAGTTTCACCAAAATGTGTTATTTGGAATGTTTATTGAGATGGTGCAGTGTATAACAACAGCCTAAATGAAGTGGCTAAAACACAAAGCAAATAGTTTGTCTGTCTAAAAATATCTCCTGTTGGTCTTCTCAGTCATCAACACCTACAGAGGGTATTTAAAGAGATTCTACGTAGTCACAGGCTGAATGCGTATTGAAGCTTTCACACATTCTCCCTCTGATATTTCCGTCTTCCTCCTTTTACTTCTCACATGCAGAAATATAAATTAACCTTTAGTCCTAACAGTGTTTTGAACCTTGATTTAATGAAGTCAGAATGTCTGTCTCCTTTGAACAGGATCAACTTTAAAAAAAATAAATTTCAGCAAGCTGTTTTCCTCGCAGTCACGGAGTGCTTTTCTCACGGTTTTGATTTCACTGTGCAGTACTGGAGAGGCTTGGTCCAACCTTACAATTGTGTATATCGCAGCAGCAAATAAAAGTAGCTGGCCATCCGTTCCGTTGCCAACGCTTGGGGAACCTTCTGTACATGATATCAGACGTCAATCATGCCCAGACTATCTGAAATAAGAGCATCGTGAGGTCTGTTGGCAGCAAACCTTTTTTACAGTGTCAACATCCAAAGAAACTTGTCAAATCACTCTTGCAGCATAATCTGTTTGTATGCTCACTATTCAAAACACATTTTCACACAAATGAGGCTTCCATCTACTCTTTAAACTATACCACGTACTGCTGGAAGCTCAATGTAATGAAATAAAATATATAGTATTTTTCTGTAAGAATTTAGTCAAGTATAATTCAAAAATATCAAAATGTAAATATTTATGGTAAACATCATTACTCTCTGCTTCTCTTCCATTCACTTCGCTGTTGACATCTAAGACAAAGGACACCAGAAAGTCTTATTGACAGGTGTGTAGGATCAAAAACTCTCGAGTGAATACCACACACTGTCGTTCTCTTGTACTCACTCTGACTTTCACCATGTAAGATTTATAAAGACAAACAACACAAGCACCATGTGTATATATATATAAATACAGCTTAGTTGAAAACCACCTGTCAGAGGGCGCCAGCCGCACCTACTGGCATCCATCCAAAGTAAGGTCAAAGGGTTCTTTCTATCGTAAACAGAGTTATGTTCAACAATGTCAAAAAGTTAAACTAAGTGTGTATCATCTGATATACAAAACAAGTATACAAGTATGAACCAAATATGTACATACAATACAACAGAACAATTCAGTGTCGAGGGATGAACCAAACAGGTTTATATCATGGTCTGATTGAGTATGCCTGTGAAACTGTCTGTTCACAGTTCTAAATTAAAGCTCTGGCTCCAAAAAAATCTGAATATGTTATTTACAACAGTGAGTGTAATGTTAGTCCTTCAGTACATCATCCTCTGAACACCACAGGGTGGCGACTGTAACACACAAGCTGCAAGAAGTAAGTTAACACTGCCCCTCTGAACTTATACTATCACATAATATGCATCCAATTCACTATTCAACTTGCCACTTCAAGCTGCGGCTGACAGTACACACACATAGCCTCTCATTTGTTCGTGAAACTTCTGATATTGATTTTGGGACAATGACATGCCTGGATAGCTACTGTAGCTAATGTTATCATTAAACATACTGTCAAATTATTTATATATATATATATATATTCAACCATATGTCAATGTTATTGATGTTGAATCTTGCTAGAAATCTAGAGATATCCCCAGGTGCCAAGTCATAGCTAAGGTCCATCCTATTTATTGGAGCAGTGAACAACGTTTCCATTGCATAGGAACCTTATGGGATGGTTGTGATTTGTCCAGGTATTAGCAAACCCTCAGGGTTACCAGGGAAACGGAGTTAATGGATTGTGAAAAACTTTAGACTTTGGTTGCAAGTGACCATGGTCTAAGTGGGATAATTCACTTCGAGGTGTCCACAACCAGGAAGACACCGTCCTCCGCGCATTAATTCCTGATAATGGACACCTTGTCGGGCATTACCCCTTTCATGTATCATACAGTTGCGATATTAAATATGTGTGGATCTGTACAATAGAATCATATTTGTTGTTGAGAGGCGGACAAATGATGAATAACAGAAACTCTTAAAAAACACTCATCTATCTATCAATATGCAGATATTTGCTGAGTGTTTAAACTTTTGGACATGATCAGAAAAAACGAAACTATATAAAATTCCATAAAACGCCCCGTTTTTTCCCCACAAGTGAACAGAGTTCTTGTCAGAAAGACATTTAGTGTGAAAATGAAACTTCCAAAATCAGAAAAATTCCCCAAAGCACAATAGGAAGCTAATATGAAATGTAGGAGTAAATGTCACAGCAACTTTCTTACAAAGAAAAGTCCAGCATAATGTGGGCCATAAGGTCAAGTTATTAAATCAGTGGACTGCAATCATCAGGCTTGTTCTGCTCGTGCGACTGTCATTTCCCTTTGTTGCCTTCAAATTCCTACGTTATGACTGAGACAAGTGGTCCCCAGTTAGTTCCTGGGAAATTCCACACCCACCCTGTGAAGACCTTGACACCATGCTTGAGCATTTGATTTACATATTTGTAGGGAATTTGAGTGCTCCTCCTGTTTACTCTTGAGTATAAAGATTGTAGACAATTACAACAACGGAATTTCCTGTGATTACGTAATGACCAAAATGTTGATGGAGATAAAGCTTACATGTAAATGTTGCATGTAAATGCATAGTACACTGCTACTGTACTAATATTCTTATGAAATATCAGTATTTTTGAAAGCTTAGCATTAAGAAAATATAGCAGACATCACCGACTTCTTTTAATGAAGTCCTAAAGTATATCGTTCCACAGTGTTTTATCTGTTAAGAGGATTCCATGTGTCAGGATGTTTAAGACATGAATTGCAGCCTGTTTGACTGTGGGATGTTTCTCCAGTGATAAACAGGATGTAGGGTATGCACATCCAAAAAAAAAAAACAATTGCTGGATCAAAAATATTAAACAAAAGATCTGCACACTGTATTAAAAGCTCCTAGCAATTTTAATTGTGCAACGTTTCCATCTAACAGAGATCTTCATCAGGGATTATCAAATCACCATCACAAAGCAGAACAAGCAATATATAGACACAAACACATTCATCACTCAGGTGACTGTGATCTGCATGATCGAGAGTCAATCTATTCTCAAGTTGGCACAAGTTGGCTGTCTGATTCTCCCACAAACATCAAGATATCATTAATATATAAATATTTAACAAGCATAAAGTAAATGTGGTGTGCCATCTTGGCCAGGTCTCCCTCGAAAAAGAGATTTTAATCTCAAGGGACATCCTGGTTAAATAAATAAATAAATATATACATACCAAACACACATTGACACATATCAAAATTGAGTCAAATATATATCACAAAAACATAAATCGTGCAGAAAAACAATTATAGAAACTATAATATAGAAGAATATATAGAAAAAAAAGATCATATTTCTCTAATGGCTCAGTTTCAGTGATGTATATTTTAGATGCTGCAAAATGTTAGCATCCTAACATGCTGAACTAAGATGGTGAGCATGGTAAATATGATATTTGCCATGCAGCGTGTTCTTACACTTCTGCTGCAGATGTTAGCCTTGAGCCCAGCAGATGACACAGTGGTAACTGCTTGCTGTTTGAAAGCACCTTTAGTCTTCTTTTAAGCAAAATGAAAATGAATCCATCTACTTAAATGATGACTTTGATAGTGTCCTCCTTTGTGACATAGAGTATGGGCCCTCTCTGATGACCCCTGACTCTACGTTAGTCTCTATGGCAACCTACTCTGTGAACCTAACCAGCTCGCTGGCAGCTTTCTTTCAACAACTACAGTAATGTTTCACCTCACCTCCTGCCCAGCCTGAACGAGTTGGTGTCTTAAACTTCTTTATGATCCAGTTTATTGGTTTTATTATCAGTTAATTATTTTAGCTAGCTCATATTCAGTAAATAATGATCCAGGTGCTCAATTGGCAGCCGTTTATCAGGAGAGGGAGATCAGATCAAGTTGTTCTTGTTATTGACCCCTGTGGACTAACTTTTCTATCATTTTTCTGTAACATCATTCCTTCATTTGAGCAGTTTTCTTTGCCATCACATTTCAGATTATGTTCCGTCCTTTAAATCTTAAAATTAAAAACTAAAGTACTCCAGTTTATTTCAACCCATAGATTTTGATAGCTAATCCCTGTCATTATAGTATTGAACTTGCCCAAGGTAATTCAGTTAGGTTAGCCAAACTTATTTGGAAGAGGAAGTGCAATGTTGTACTGATCTAACATTCTGTATGTCACCATGACTTTTGTCTCTATTAAAAAAAATTGTTTATTGGATTTAGTCTTTGCACCTCCGGTCTCCTCTCTGAGCCATTATGTCTCCTTGTTCTTCCAGGTGGGAAGCCCACAGGTGTACTTTGTGGTGAGTCGTCAGCCCCCCTGAGGAGAGGAGGGAACCAGACCACCAACAACTCCGCAGACGCCCCTGCCACAGTAAGATCATGCATCAGATCATGAGTTATGGTGGGAAGAAATGAAGTGAAACCTGAGGGCAGACAAACATATAGGGAACCAAGTCCAAATGATTTGAAGTATCTGTTCATTGTCTTTTCATCTTCCCTTAATGTCTCAAATGTAGCTTGTGTATCAATCACATAGGAACATTACCATAATAACATTTCAGCATTTCTTAATTGCATTTCCTCATTCAGTACAGTGCATCCTTCCATCACAGCTGATAACGCAGTACATTTCCATTTCGATCTGTGAAGTCTGATGAAATACTTACCACTTCTTCTTTTTTCTGCTTGTTTTTGTAGGATGGAGAAAATTCTGTACGCGAATACGGTAAGAACTTGTTGTTTCTGGTCACATCAGGCACTTTAGTAGACCCTAAACCAGTGATCCAGTATTACAAAGAACAGATTAGTGATATGTCATCATAAATTCCACATATATAACATCACACATATACAAATATACATGTGTACATACATTATGTGTACCTGTATACATACGCATACATGCCTAGACATACATAAATGCATACAGGTACGTCCACATTTTCTTCACTTAAAAGAAAATATTCTTCTAAATTGTTGTTACAATACCTTATACAGTATAATGCCCACCCAATATTGAAGATTTAGGTTATTTTGATAAAGTTAAAGGTATAACATGCAGCAGTTGTCGGTTGGTGTTTGTAAACACACCTCATTCAAATTTGGCCCATCCTCCACACCTCAACGAGCTGAGAGGGAGAGAGAGACAGCAGCAGTGGTCGAGCGAGCTATAGAGTGAACGGAGAGAGAGCGGCGTTAGTGGTAACAAAGCAGCGAGTCGGAGAAATAAAATGTTTTTATTGTTTCACGGCGGTTACATTCTTAAATACAAGTAAACACACAACTAATTCCGCACAACCCTGCAGGAAGGTGCCGAGTTGCCCGATTTTGAATGAATGCAGTCGAAAGGCAGGCTGTCCTCTCTGCCTGGTGTTTGTGTCTTGGTCCAACTGACACTGATAGCAGCACACGGTAGACACTACACACAGCAGAGGAGAGACAGAGGAACAGGGGAATTCACAGTGATGTAACAAACCTGTTCTCATCCGTCTAATATGGCTGCTGTTATTGGCTGGGGGTTACACCCCCTTTTGGGCCCGGAAGGCTGTTTGCAGATGGCCATGAGAAAATACAGGCTGAGGGCTGCAGGGTCTCTGCAGAAACAGACACAGCCACCCTTTCTAGAGGGTCATAAGTGATGATTGAGAGGGATTATTTTTGTATCAGTCTAAACATTGTTTTTCATCAAATTGTTGCATATTATACCTTTTAATGCTAAGCGATTTCCGGTTAAACCAAAATATTACAAAATCAAGTGCTTGTTGGCACTTTATCTAAATGTGTTTTTAAAAATATACCATCAAATAGTAACACTTTACAACATGTCCAAGAAAGAACTGTGATATTATTTACCGCTTAAAATTCTTAGTCATTTTTATAAACAGTGGGTCCTTGATTACAGAGGACAAAAGCAGCTTCTCATTTCCATCCAGTGACCGTCCCGTCCGCTTTGCTGTCTGAAATGACAACTGTCTCAGATTTTATTAGCTGTAGCTAGCTAGACAACTAAGCTGACGTTAGATCCACGAGTTGGTTTAAAAACACCGTCTCCAGCTGACTTGTTTTAAAGGAGCAATATGTAGCACTGACAGAGGGCGTTTTAAAATTCAAAACATTGGAGCCGTGGCCCGTCTGCTCCTCCGGTGTGACTGATAGCAGTTAGCCTGTGTTATCATCACGACGTTAGCCTCTGGCCGGCAGCAGTAGTCATAATAACTTCACCGGCTGTGTGTCTCAGATACTCGCTGCCTCGATAACCCAGCTGCACACGGACCACACACAGATACGTTATTGTTATCTCTGTTGATCCAGTCCGTTGCTTCCTTCCATGGCTGCAGAAGGCTGTGTTTGCATGCCAGTTTGTTTCATATGTGGCAACGGGTGTAAAAATGAGCAGTTGTTTCCTTAATCTCTGATGACATATCATGGTCATGATTTAATACAGTAAATATATTACATATTGGTCCTTTTTAAAACAAGAATCTTGTGAAAGGGTCTTAAATATGCATTTGATGGCTGCAGACATGGTACTGTGTGGAAAGACGGAGGGTAAAACCAGGCAAAAAGTCAGCATCCTCACATGTTGATGATCCATGTAGAAAAGATGGAAATGAAGAAACAGCATTGTCGTTGTTTTGCCGTGTAATTCAATATCAACTACTTTCCAAATCTGTGACCATTTAATAAGAATAAAGCAGGAGAAAAAAGAGTAGAAGATGATGATTTGGCAACATATAGCTACACAGTACGTGCTTAGAGTTCCTTCAGGGAAATGTCTCAATTAAGTCGAACCTGGCAAGCTTCCGATGGGTGTAATGTGTTCTCATGACAAATTATAGTGACTATCCCTTTGTTATTGTTTCCAAATATAACTGATAGTTCCGTGCCTCCCTGCCTGTTCAGAGAACAGTGCTCCTGAGCCTGAACCAGTTCCAGAGCAGAAGGAAGAGGCCCCTCCGGCTGACGACACCGCTGCAGGAGTAGCGTCCGGTCGCAGGAATCCCCCCGGGGGCAAGTCCAGCCTCATCCTGGGTTGAATCCCAGCCAGCTACCCATCCCTACATCCACTCATCTCTGAACTCGTCTTATTTTTATTTATTTTTTTAAACAAGGAACCCCGGCCCATTTGTCTGTACCGCAGGAATCCTATCTGATGTCCAACAGACACCAGTTTCCTCCACATCCCCAAGTGCATTGTTTTGATACCTCTTTTTTGAAAACCGTTTTGTACTGTTTTTATTGTTTGTTTGTTTTGACAGAAGCACTTTATGTATTTCTATGTAGACAACGTCTGCCTTTGCCCCCTGTAATGCACTGGATGTGCCTAACAGGGTACAAGGATCACATTTCTCATATCAGATACTGATAAATTAATCTCCCCTAAATTTATTGCGACAGCACAAGCTGTATGTGAAGCAGTTTCCAGAACACAAGCAAATAAAAAAAGCTGTCACTTTTGCACTGTGTTCAGTTTTGATCCATCTTGCATGCACGTCTGGTCTGTAACGTATGAATGTGAGAAGAAACGTAACTGTGAAGATTTTTTTTTATTTATTTAACCTGTTTTTTTTTTTGTTTTTGTGGAATAATTGTTGTATTGTTGTTGCATGAAGTTGGAAACTTTCTACTGATTATATTATTAACCACTTAGAAGCCAAATAGGAGCCACATAAATTACTGTCATTGTGATCTGAAGGATGCAAACATTTGTCTTCAGATGAGTACTGTAGGTCCCATGTCGGAATTGGAATAAGCCTTTTTTATATTGTAGTCACTAGATTATTGTAACCCCAGTGCCGGTTTTGAGTGCCCCATGTTTTTATAGGTAAATTTTACTCTGAAATAAAGTGTGCCTGTTTGTGTGTTAGGCTACAGTATCAAATAAGGTTGGGTTTCCCCTATTGCATCCTACCAGTATCAACGAGACCTAGTATCTCCATTGGGAATCAATGGAATGTTGTTCCTGAGTGTTTCCGGAAAAACCCATCCTAGATTTGACAAGTGACCTTATGACAGCTCAGCCTTTTTTCTATGTTTTACCCCCCTCATACATGTGTTTATCATCATGCTCACTGGAAATATACAACAGTCTTTTTGTACATCTCTTTGTCACATTATTTAAACCAAAATTCAAAACTCCCTCCTGCTTCTGTCTTGTTGAGTCGCGTGTGTGACTGCTGTGTCAGCCAGCCGTCATGCAAGAATACCAACATTTCAGGTACATGAAATGTAATATTCCTGTGGTGTCTTATTTTTAACGTCTGTTATGATGCAAAATGTGTGTTTGCATCCTATACCAATTCCTGTTGCTGGATGTAAGTCACTGCAGAAATTTGAAATCAAGAAATGGCACAAGTGGAAATGAACATTAAAAATCAATTTTGACCATGGGTTGTATTTGCTGTTTGTGTTTTATCTGACACTGTAGCAGTTATAATTATTCCACTGCAGCTCAAGGGGGAACCACTGTTGGGCCAAACACAAAGAGGAGATTTTATACTAAAAAGATGTAACTTCTGAAGATATCCACTTGATTTGACTGACTTCAGAAAACATGATAAACTGCACTTGAGACTGCCTGTCAGTGGAAAAAACATTGGGGTGCCCTCTAGGGTGCTCTTCCAGTGAAGACAATATGATGTGGTGCCCTCTAGGTTGCCCTTCCAGTGGAGAAAATATGATAAAGTGCCCTCCAGGGTGCCCTTCCAGTGGAGAAAACACAACAAAAGTGCCTTCTAGGGCGCCCTTCCAGTGGAGAAAATGTGATGAAGTACCCTCTAGGGTGCCCTTCCAGTGGAGAAAACATGTTAAAAGTGTCCTCTAGGGTGCCCTTGCAGTGAAGAAAACATGATGAAGCGCCCTTTAGGGTACTCTTCTAGTAGAGAAAATGTGATGCAGTGCCCTCTAGGGTGCTCTTCCAGTAGAGAAAACATGATAAAGTGCCCTCTAGGGTGCCCTTCCAGTGGAGAAAACATGTTATAAGTGTCCTCTCGGGTGCCCTTCCAGTGAAGAAAACATGATAAAGCGCCCTTTAGGGTGCTCTTTCAGTAGAGAAAATGTGATGCAGTGCACTCTAGGGTGCTCTTCCAGTAGAGAAAACATGATAAAGTGCCCTCTAGGGTGCCCTTCCAGTGGAGAAAACATGTTATAAGTGTCCTCTAGGGTGCCCTTCCAGTGAAGAAAACATGATAAAGCGCCCTTTAGGGTGCTCTTTCAGTAGAGAAAATGTGATGCAGTGCACTCTAGAGTGCCCTTCCAGTGGAGAAAACCAAAATAACATGCCTTCTAGGGTGTCCTTCCAGTAGAGAAAAGGTAATGAAGTGCCCTCTATGGTGGCTTTAATATTGAGAAAGCATGATGCAGTGCCAGTATAGGCTGCCCTACATGCTATAAAACTTTCTGTGTGCTGGTGCCCCACTGCATGCAGCTGGTGCCCCACTGCATGCAGCTGGTGGACCCACTGCATGCAGCTGGTGCCCTTGTAAAAAACCTTCGCCCCTGCTCCTCAGACAGGCTGAGTCCGCCCCTGCTCATACCTAAAAGCACTCCCATGTTAAAATGTATGATTGGTGCAAACGTTGCAATTATAGTATTTAATGCCATGCGGATAACAATCAGAGTAGCCTGAAGTGGGCAAACGTGTTTTTCAAAAAACATTTTCTCATTCATTTCCTTATCAATGAGCCTCTTACAGTAAATGCCCTAGCTGTGTGTGTGTGTCTGTGCTGAGTCCTCATTGCATGTCTTCTTTGTTCTGGGTGGACCTTGGACTCAGTCCAACCTCCCGTGATATTTTTGGTCTGGCATGTGGTCGAACAGGCAAGCAAAGCGTACTCATTCTGAAAGTGAAAGTAAAATGAACCAGGGCAACAAGACTGGGTGTCTCTGTGTCGAGTAGGCAGTCCGACCAGTGTTCCACTAACAAGAGACGTCGCCTTGAAGAGGAGCGTGTCTGGTGAGTTTAACACGACATTGGCAGCGTGGTTTGTCGCATAGGAAAACCATCATATACATGTGTGTGTGTACATTAAGTTAGTGAGGTAGCAGCAGACACACGGTAGCTATAAATTAACCTACATTTCACAGTTTAATAAATGGTGGTTTGTTTGTTAAGTGTTGTATTTTTATGTTACTGAAGCAACAGTAGAAGTATGTGAATTGCTTAATGTCTGGACTCAGTCTATTCATTACAAGGTTGTTTTTACATCTAAAATCTCAACAAGTGGTGGCAGCTATGAAGTGTTGACAGTGCTTCTTCTTAAAGAATATAAAAAAAGGAACAGACATGTTATTGGGATCCACAGCTAAAGCACATGGTTTATTAACTGATCACATGCTTTTGCCAACACTAAGAATTGGCAAATATGCAACCTATGAGCAATCAACCAGTTGCTTATTGTGTTATGATTTCCACAAAGTATGAAGAAATCCCTTGAGTCAGCTCAGTTTGGGCTGTAGGATGTACAGTCCTGAGATGAAACCATAAAACAACAGATAGTGGTGGTGCTCATGTGTTATTTTGGACTTCTTGTAAATCATAAATCATTGTAATCATGTCGTTTTGCCATAACAATACAGTAAAAGTAAATGTTTGGGTAGCAGCTTGCACCATGATGCAACAAAACTATAGGGCTGAAACTACAGATTTATTTTCATTGTCAATTAATCTGTCGATTATTTTCTTGATTAATCAATTTGTTGTTTGGTCTATAAATGTCAGAAAATAGTGAAAAATGTTGCTCAAAGCCCAAAGTGACGTCTTCAAATGTCTTGTTTTGTCCACAGCTCAAAGATATGCAGTTTACTGTCATAGAGGAGGAAAGAAATCACCTTTTTTTTTTTACCTTTAAAAAATTAAACATGCTGTAGGCTGAATATTTTTGGCATCGTTTGGTAAAACTTACATAATAACCTTTCAGCATATTGTAATTCAAGTGTTCTAAGAGAAAACTAGACTTCTGCACTTCTTCATGGCTCTGTTTTCAGGCTTTGAAAAATCTAGCCTGTTAACGGGAGACTTTAATTATTATTAATTATTATTAATAATAATAATAATAATAATATATTTTATTTGGTGGTGCCTTTCAAGAAACTCAAGGACACCTTACAAAGATAAAAACACCTTACAAAGATAAGATTAGCCAATCACAGGTCATTTCAGAGAGAGCGTTCCTATTGGCTGTGCTCCGACTGGTGGGCAGTGCTTGGTATTTCCTCAACAGATCACAAACTTTCTCATTTTACAGCTAAACAGTACACTACAAGATGTTTCTGAAAACATTTTAGGCAGAAATAGGCATTACAGGAAGATAATATTGATTAATATTTGATCAGCGCTGCCTAGTTTGACCGTTTGATTGGGGTTTGAGAGTGATTGACAGCTGCTCAGAGACGACAGGCTCCAGCTCGGCTCTGATTGGTTGTTTTCCTCCGGTCTGTGAAATCTTGCAGATGCCATTAGGAGCAGCGGAGGACACAGGCACATTAATTTTTTCAGATTACCTGTCTCATGCACTACTGTCAGGATCCTAGGATAATAAAAATAACTTTTTTAATCATATTTGCTCCATTTCTACCCACTGCAGCTTTAATAGATTAACTACTAATCAATTAATTGTTGCAGCCCTAAACAAAACTTCATCAGATTGCTGTTAAAACATTTTAGACAGGGGAATGAATCACACCATAAAAAGAGCATATTTTCCACCTCTGATTCATGGGATAGTCAGCCCAACTGTTCTGGAAAAATATGTTGGTTTCTTCTACAATTAGACATAGAATATACTGTATTCCAAGCATGTTAATTATGAGGGCCTAAGCACAGAATAAAAATGTGGTTAATCTGGGTTTACCTCCTAAACCTGCAGTAGGCAGTATATTTTTGGCATCATTCTGCAGAAATTCTGGTCTATAAATGTCAGAAAATGGTGAAAAATGTTGACCAAAGCCCAATGTGACGTCTTCAAATGTCTTGTTTTGTCCACAGCTCAAAGATATGCAGTTTACTCTCATAGAGGAGTAAAAAAAAACAGAAAATATTCACATTTAAGAAGCTGGAATCAGATGATTTTGACTTTTTTTTTTTCAAAATTAAACCTGCAGTAGGCAGAATTTAACCTGCAGTAGGCAGTATATTGTTGGCATCATTGGGCAAAAGTTACATAATAACCTTTCAGCATTTCGTAATTCAAGTAATCTGAGAGAAAACTAGACATCTGCACGTCCTCATGGCTCTGTTTTCAGGCTTTAGAAAATCTAGCCCGTGACGGGGGACTCTGGCCAATCACAGGTCATTTCATTGAGAGAGAGCGTTCCTATTGGCTGTGCTCCATCCGGTCATGTGACCAGAACTTGCCGTTCCTTCACCAGATTTCACAATGGCGGCGACGTCACAAACTTTCTAATTTTACAGCTAAACCGCGCACTACAAGATGATTCTGAAAACATTTGAGGCGAGAAATAGGCATTAACGTAACATAATATTGATTCATATTTGATCAGCGCGGCCTAGTTTGACCGTTTGGTCGGAGTTCGCGAGTGATTGGCAGCCGGCTCTCATAGACAGCAGCTGGACAGATGACCTCAGATTATTGCAATATTTCTGGCATGGAAGGCAGCATAGCAAAAGAGCAATTGCAAAGAGCAAACTTGGCATGCGTTTATGCAAACATACTTTCTGTCCTCCGCCATTTATGTGCGTGTAGTGTCAGTTAGAAAAAAGGAAGTTGTGAAGGTGATGTAACGAGCTAGTCGGCCTTTGTATTGGCAACCTCACTGGGGGAGTTGAAATGAGTGACGTAAGGGTTGTGAAAGCTACTGAGTGATGATCATTATAGGTTTTCATTTGACTGTGCGATTGTAGACAGAGTGAAAGTTTCACATTGGCATCACAATGAAAGGGAGGACTGACTGACTGACATGTTGATAGATGTTTAATCTTTGCTGACTTTAAAACATTCCTCAAAGTTACTAACTGCAGCTTTAAGCGAATTTCATTAAAAGAATATTGGGGGTATTTGTCATACTCTTAATAGTCTTATAAAGTCTATTTGACATGTCGGAAAAACACAACATCAGCCAATATATAGTTAGTGGATTTTGAAGCTGTCAAATGTCAGTATGAATCGGGCCACAGTGTCAACTGTCAGCCTTCCACAACAGCACGGCTCATTGACCTCGCAGATGTTAAGCTTCAAGAGCTCTTGAGGAAGAGGCTGTGAGGACATTCAAACACTTTATACAGGAAGCCTTAAGCCTCTTGGGTCGCGACCTTCGCCCGTGAATGCAAAAGCACTCGCTTCACACGTTTAATAATATCTCTGTCACTATCATCACTTGTTCTTATAATCCATCCAGAGGCTTGGTAATCAGTTAAGGAAACACTGTTATTTTCGGAAAATAATACAAGCGATAATCCGATAATGCCGACTACGCAAATAACTCTTTAACATTATTGTCGGCATGTTGACTCTCTCCTCTCCAAACACGAGCTATGATATTGGGTGGTGAATCGTGCATAAAGCACTGCGCCAATGGCGGTTATAAAAAGGATGTATTGCCAATTTACAATGCTGAGCATTTAGAAATCTACTGCAACACGGAAGTAACCTTCAGAGAGTAAATAGATGAATCAAGATAGTTATCTGAACTGTAGTGAGCTACATGAAGGCAAAATATTTACATACTTACATATTCAAATTTCCCATGTTGTGCTGAAAAAAATTATATCAATTACTTGCTTGTGCTGTACAGTACTGAACTTATATACAGTACTGTACTTATACACACACATACGCTTATATATTATTGAGTCGAGGCCCCAGTAATAGGGAAAAATGACTCAGACCTCAGAGGGTTAAATGGAGAAAAGAATTACGATAGAACTCGTACCACTGAATGTCATTTTTGTTAAAACCACAACCACTATGTGCTGTGACCTGTCCCACATGACGGTGTGTGTAACTCCAGGGTTGGATTGACCTTTAGTCTCAGTTGGTGTTTAAGCAGGATGTGCTTTATATGTTCTGTGTGTTGCAATCAGCGTAGAAACTCGTAGATTAAATCCTGGCGTGGTTGCGTGGGGAGTGCAGATGTTTCTCCACTGTGAAGTGATTCAGACAGGCATCCTCCACCACACAGCTGCAGTGGCTCGATTATCCTGCAGGGAATTCACTTATGTTTTAAATGTTCTTGTATTTTGCCTCACCTTGTTATCCAGACTGTAGCTTGTAGCCTATGTGAATGAGTGTGAACTTCATATTTGTTTGTTTGAATTCCCAATCGTGCCCACAAACACAAGTTGCTCAGGGAAGCGGCGCTGTCCCTGCCCTTTTGTGTTGGCGTAATAGTGACCATTTCAAATGGAAAATCAAAACTTGTTTTCTGTTTTCGATCATGTGGCCGATCAAGCCGTACTCTAAATCAGTGGTTAAATGAGCTATTAAATACATTTTCTTTAATTAGCATAACTCATCAGTTTCATCAACATAAATAAAGTAATAACGTCTTGACAGATTCGCCAAGTGAAAGCAGATGCATAATATGGCTTGATTAATTCACTATGATAGTGCTAAAGCCAAAGTAATGATTTTGTTATTGTGGTTAATTAGATGTAATTTATGGTGATGTTAGATTACTGCTACGCCGCCTTGTTAATTCAAGTGAGAGCCTCCCTTTGTGTGCAAAAACAACAAAATGTTGTTTTTGAAAGGCTAAACGCCAACAAATATGGTTTGAAGCAGAATATTTAGTTAGTTTGGGCAACTATGTAGCGAAAAAATATGTTTTTAAATAGTTTTATATACAGACTTTTGTATAAATTATCCAGTAAGTGTGTTATTAGGATTTTAGTTATACATGAGCAAATCTAATTTTGACAACCTCAGACAAATCCTGGCACACCCCCTGTGACCTTTGGCGCCCCCCTAAGGGGGGCCCCGGACCCCAGGTTGGGAACCATTGCCCTAAATGATAACTGTGTCATGAACTGAATCAAGGTTCAAGGCAAAAGGTGGGAGATTACACATGTGATCAAAATAAACTGAGGGAAAGTAAGTAAAATAGTTACAAAATGGCAGTGGAGTGTGGCAACAAGTATCATCTGTAGTACGGAGGCTGCCTGGATAAAATGGCGCAGACAGGAATGCCAAGATGCCAAAAACCACAACCACACCAATATTTCATTGCAGGATTAGAGAGACTGAGTGAGCAACAAACCACGAGTCCAACACTTTACTTTCTGAAAGGGAACAAAAAAGAGCATAGGGGTCATCACAGATATTTGTTTTCTAGCTCTTTCGAACAGGATATTGCCTAACATCTGGCAACTCTTAAACTAACTGTTTTGATATAAATCTTTTGAGTGGACTTGATCTTTTTGACTTTCTCTTTCAGTATGACTAGTCTATCTTGATGTGTGGGACAAAGTGACATTTCAAGTGCAAGTAAACACAAACACTTTGAAAGCTAGTGGGAAACTGATCAAACAGGTTTCTGAGTCCCGGCCTCATGTTAGACCGCCAGTTACAATATGAGCAACTTCTAGAAACAACAGAAGCAAACTTGCCTACATTTAGATACATGTTTATGTGACAAACAAGGTACCGTGCACTGCGGCGCCATGGTTTAACCAGCACCCACAATCACCAACCTCCTTGAGATTATATATAGCCAGTGAACAAACATTTTAGACAAGATGGCGTTGATAAGATCTTATTGTTGCCACATTCTCAAGGAATTAAATACAGACGGTACAAACAAAAGTCAAAATGGATTATATCTGCAGAGCCAGAATCATTTAAAAGTTCCACGTCAAAACAGATTTACAAAAGTGATTAGACATGTAGTAATGAGTGATCAAATGTCTTAACTTAGGATCGCATCTACTTTTCACTTTCTATTTTCTGTTTGTGCACCGTTCTTTTTCTTTCTTTTTTAAATCCACTCAAGGTACATGCGTTGCAAAAAAAAAGGGGGAATTTCTTCTCAGAGACTGTTTAATGCCTCGTAAATTTATACACACAGAGAACAATGTATTCTCTGGAGACTTTGCTTCCTCTTGCTGCTTAACTGCAGTCCCTTTTGGTAAAAACTGTATGTTGCAGCTTATAAACTGACCTGACAAATCTTTCTAGCTAAATCTGTCTCTGTTTAGGGAAACACATGTTATAGATTATTGGCTGTATTTCATGACGTAGCCTGAGACTTTTGTTTCACTCTTTCATAGTGTAGCAGAATACAAAGGTTGTGCAAAGGTGAATTGTTTTTGAACTAATAGTATGCTGTGCACATACTCCGCAGCAGAGCCATTTTGGCTTCACGCGCCACTGAGCAACTTTTATAGAAATGAACAGGAGCCCGCATCCAACGCTGTACCCAGTCCTGTTTAGACATTCACGGAACTGAGTGGTCATAAACAACAACCCCAAAGAAATTAGTTTATACTGATGTAAACACTGAGACAAGACACAGGCCTTCAAACATAAATAAAACAAAACTGAATTAGTACATAACTCAGCAACAGATAAAGTTATGGACATCATTCTCACTCCTTTCACTTCTTTCCACTTACATTTCATGCAGCATTACAGCCCCAGTTTGTTTGTTTTTCCGGTGCTTTGTGTGTGCCAGGTGAGGGTAATTCACCCTCTCTCGAACAAAAAGACACATGCGTGCGAGGTATCTAGCCTATTTATTGTTTTCACCCGGTAGGCATGGTAATGTCAAGTTACAAAGGAGAACAAAAATGAAAACAGAGACTTAGAGATAGAGCTCAAATGATGAGAATCTTTCTAGTTGGCTGGATGGTATAAGGAAACCAGACAAGAGAACACAAGGGTTCGGCAGTCAGAGCAGCTAAAACACAAGTCAGCTTTGCACAATTTTGGTTGCAAAAACTCTCGCGAGACTCGCTGCCCGTCAACCCATCCTAACCTTAACTATTAGAGGTCAATGCCTAACCTTAACTATTAGAGGTCAGTGCCTAACCTTAACTATTAGAGGTCAATGCCTAACCTTAACTATTAGAGGTCAATGCCTAACCTTAACTATTAGAGGTCAGGGCCTAACCTTAACTATTAGAGGTCAATGCCTAACCTTAACTATTAGAGGTCAGGGCCTAACCTTAACTATTAGAGGTCAGTGCCTAACCTTAACTATTAGAGGTCAGGGCCTAACCTTAACTATTAGAGGTCAATGCCTAACCTTAACTATTAGAGGTCAATGCCTAACCTTAACTATTAGAGGTCAGTGCCTAACCTTAACTATTAGAGGTCAGTGCCTAACCTTAACTATTAGAGGTCAGTGCCTAACCTTAACTATTAGAGGTCATTGCCTAACCTTAACCATCTCACGAGAGTTTCACAAATTATGGTTTACCTTCTAGACACGACCCTGTCGCAAAGATGACCGCATCGAATATAACAGAATATAGTTAAGTTTCACCGCTGCTCATTTTTGAAAGGCCACCACAAGAAAATATGTTCTTTGTTTAGATTATCAAACGGACAATGAATTATATATGTTTGTTTCCTTTGTTCCAGAAATAAACGTAGATGTTTGTGTACGGCTGGTCCTGGCTTCCTTCCCTGTAGCTCCTGGTTCGATTTCTTGCTACTACTAGCAGCTAGTCTGCTGTCCAAAATACAATCTTAATCCAATTGGAACTACAAACCCCAGATCCCAGTGCTATGATAAAGGCGGAGTAAAACAACCCAGTTTTCCATTTATAGACATTTTTGCAGTGGCGGCCCTCAAGCCTTCATTTCCCCCGGGACATTGAGACCCGGTGTGCAGACAGAACTGCATAGTGTAAACCAGTCCTATCGCAGATGGTGTCATTATTCTATAGAGATTACACTGTGCGATCAATATTTACTTAAGTTAAAGCAAAAAAAGTTGTCTATTGCCACTTTCAGTATCAGTTTGAGTATTGGGTTGTCCTCCATGCAAGATCTAGTGTCTAAAAGCTTTTTGTGTTTCCCCTGGGTTTAGTAAAGAACAAGTTATTGTGATGGATGATGAGCTGCAAATTGTTCTTTGTGCATTCACTAATTTGTGTCATTGATCGTGGTCCAATGGAAATAAGTGCTTTCAGACAAACAAACACCCATGAGACTATTGTTAACTTGGTTTTCTTTTTAGTCATCATTCTGTAAATAACCTGAATGAATCTTGACAGTTTAAAAAAATAAATATGAGTTAATTACGTCACAGGGGAAACTATTGACGTGAAAAGGTTACAGTCTCTATTTTTGTTCGGGCATACCGTCGCTGGGTTTTCCCCCAGGAAATGGTTTAGCCAAGGTGGTGTGAAACTCAGTTGACCTATGACTAGTTTTGTTAATGAAGATAATGATAATAATAATAATAATGCCGTGGGAAATTGCTCATCTACTCTTTCCCTCTGAAGGTTCATGTTTTAGGGCATTTTCACACCCATAGATCGTTTGCTTTGGTCCAAATCAGTTGATGAGTTTGTAAACTTGGAGCGTTTTCCCCATGGTTCAGTTTATTTTCACACAGAGAACAATCCAAAATGCAATCTCTACAAACCACGGGAAAACAGACAACTTGCAACACACCCATATCCTGTTTACACCACTTTCAATACTTTGTTTTACTTGTATCATACTTTCAAGACATTTGATATTGCACAGGAAAAAAATCTGATTGTGTCAGAACAAAAATGAAAACAAAAAATATTATTCTGTACCTGTATCTTAACAGCATCTGCCACAACACAGCAGCTGAAGGCCACACACAGTCATATATGAGGGTGGCAGTTTAGTTATGGGTTCCATCTGCAGGGAGACATGCATTGTAAAACCAGTAATCTTGTCCAACCAGCACAACACAGTTGTAAAACACGCTTGCACTACACACTGTCTTAGTTTTTGCAGTACAATTTGCAGTACCACCTGGAACACCATGGTTGATGGTTACATTTTATAGGGATGTGGCCAGAGATAATCATTTTTAATAATTACAGAAAAATAAAGAAAACAGAAAATGTACAAAATATACAGCCAGCAAAACACCAGATTGGATATTTAATTAGAACTGCAATGATTTATTGATTAGTTGTCAACTAGTCAGCTAATCGCCAACAATTTTGATAATCGTTTAATCGGTTTGACTCATTTAAAAAAAAAAAAAGATTTCTGATTGCAGCTTCTTAAATGTGAATATTTTCTGGTTTCTTTACTCCTCTACGACAGTAAACTGAATATCTTGGAATTCAATTAACAAACTGTCAAAGCGTGTTGGTGGGGAGAGTGCTGCCTTTCACCAGCCTCTAACACGCTGACCTCTAATGCATAATAATAGATATGTCCTAATAATCCTATCACATATCTAGGTGGTGCTATGCTCCTCTGGCCACAAGAATACCAAAATTGCCCTTGGTGTACACTAGGGCTGCACAATTAATACAATTTTAGGAGGCGCAATATTTGTTAAAGGCGAAATATGTGTCAAAATACCATTTTAAATTAAATATTGTCGTGCTGCAGAGATGTCCTGGCCTACACATCATATTCTACAAACTTATAGAAAACTTCTTTGTTTGGTACAGATTCCTGCAAAAATAACACCATAATCATTTTAATATGTTTTTCAATGAAAATGAGAAAGAAAATATTTAAAAATGATCATCCCCTGTAATATCGCAAAACATATCGCAATTGCAATATTTGTTAAAATAATCGCAATTAGATATTTTTTCAAAATCGTGCAGCCCTAGTGTACACGGTGAACTTGACTGCCCTTTGCAGAAATGAATCCTCTGCGAGTTAAAACATGTGTTACATTTTATCTGATCCCCACATTAAGAATTGTTTTTTTTTGTCATTTCAGGTAAATGAACATGGCCTCAATTGGTATCCTCCTTATTCTCACTGTCTACATCTATGTCAGCACAGGAAATGCAGAAGCAGGTAAATTCTGCTGTAATCGGAGAATGTTAAGTATGAAATGCTGCATGCTACTGACTTCTCATCCCTTTTTAAAAATATTTTCTTCTACAGCTTTTATAAATGTGGAATGCAAGGATGAAAAGGTGGGACAGTACGGCCAGCAGACACTGCTGGAGTGTGTCGTCAAAACCCTACAAAACGATGTAGAAATCCGGGTGGTCACTTGGAAGAAGAAAGACCAAAAAGACCAAAGACCCTTACTGCTTTTTAACAGAGGACTACCTGAGCCTAAGCCAGGCTATTCGTTTGCTGAGCCGTCCTGGAATGTCAGAAACATGAACGTCTCGCTGCTCATCACCAACACTGCAGTAGAGCACCAGGGAGATTATACATGCATGGTGATAACAGACAGCGGTGATGGCTCGAGCAGCATCAGCCTTAAAGTCACAGGTGAGCCGTGGTTAATTTTCGTTGAGTAAAGTTGTTTCTGTGAACGTTAATGTGTTCTAGTTACAAACAGAAAATGATCTTTAAAAAGATTTAATTGTTGCCTTAATGAAGTGAAGATTATTTGTTTAGAGATCCAGGGGACTTTCCTGGCCTCTCAGATTGGTATTTCCCTTTGTCTTTACTTACTTTCAGTATCGTTGTTACAAATAATCACATCCAGATATGCCTGTTCTAGGAGCAAGTTCCTTCATTGTTTGTCTTGCTTTCCACATATTGTACACTTCAAGTATAATGGTCAAATCATTTGATGATACTTTATTGGTGTCATTTGATTGACGTCATGGAGCAATATTCAGCTTAATGACCAGGTTTGTTTTCCGTTTACTTTTTGCAGCCAAATACAACAAACCAACCCTACGCTCCAACCCTGAGAAGATAACTCCAAATGCAGACGTTACCCTGACGTGTGAATCCAAAGGTGGCTACCCAAAAGGCGAACTTCGCTGGTTTGATGAGCACAACAAAACAAAGAACTCTCAAACGGAGGCGAAGCAGACAGAAAATGGTCTGTTTAACCTCTCAAGCAATCTGACTTTGGAGCATGGATCCATGGGCTCCAAATACACCTGCAGAGTGTTCAATGCCAGTGGAGGCAAAGAGGATGAAGAGGTTGTAGTACTGCCCTCACTACAACGTGGAGGTATTTGCTTCACACAGTGATATATCATACAGTAATTTCAGCCACTGTTACATGTGAGGTCATGCTTTACCTGAAATCTGAAGCAAGGCATGTCACTACAGTTACATACACAGACCCTTGTTTAGGATTGTGCAACTCAGAGGAATTTGAGCCTACGGTAGTGCATGTTTTGTGTTGGCATGGAAGGTTGTAGAGGGCTGAATCTTTCAACAGAAACCAGAGAGTGAACGCTGTAGTCTTAAAGGAACAGTGTGTAACATTTCAGGGGATCATCAGATTAGCAGAAATGGAATATAATGTTCAGCACTATGTTTTCATTAGTGTATAATCACCTGAAACTAAGAATCGTTGTGTTTTCGTTAGCTTAGAATGAGCCCTTCATATCTATATAGGGAGAAGGTCCTCTTCACGGAGTCCGTCATGTTGCTCTGCCATGTTCCTACAGTAGCCCAGAACGGACAAACCAAACACTGGCTCTGGAGAGAGCCTTTTGCATTTTTACGTTACCTGAAAGCCACCGTAGTTCTCCGACACATGAGCCGCAGAGTGCAAAACTGTGGTACCGCCAGCCACCGTCTGACTTCCGTTGCTGGAGTTATTATAGTAAGGATGGCCTCTGAGCGAGGCGAACGCCGCTACGATGGTTTTGCACTTGGCGGCTCACGTTACTGCAGTAATGGAAAGGGAGGAGTGAGCGGAGGGGTTCTCAGTTGGTTGCCATTTGCAACCACACCACTAGATGCCCTCAAATCCTACACACTGTACCTTTAAGGAGCTTGTTGGTCACTGTCGCTGGTCAGTCACGTAGTGTGAAAACCACGACGACTTAAAGACTCCCAATTACAAGAAAGCAAGTTGTGTAGTGTGAACAGTACTGTGATCTGACGACTTTGAAAGTCTTCTAGTAAGAACTTGGCTTAAATTTGACCTGAAATCTTTCCAAAAACTTCAAAACAATTCTCCTCACAAAGAAGGAAAACTATGCATGCAGGCCTGATAAGACTGGGTGCTTCATGTGTCATGTTTGTGTAGCTGAGCTGTTATTGAAGCTCTCACAGCTGCCACTACAGCAAGAGGACATTTTTGATGTCCAACTTTTGCCGACCCCTCTGAGAGTAAAAGTGAAAGTGATGTATGTTGCTAAAGTATTTCAGGGGGGACTTCCCATCAGGCCATGCATGCCTCATTTTAACAACTTGCATCTTTACTTTTTTTTGGTAATGACGTGATAGCATTAAATCTTTGTCATTCAATTTGTTTATCCAGTATTGGACGGCCGGAAAGAGGTGGATTCAGCCACCAAAATAGCCGCTCCTGCGTTTGTCATCGGATCGCTGATCGTAGGGTTGCTGATCGTGATGCTGTGGTATTATAGAAGGCGATCTCAACGTGAGTACCTACACAGGCCCTCTTTTGGCTGTTGGTCAAAATGAACCAATAACTATCTTTTTGATTATTGAGTAATACACATATAAAAGGTACAAAGAAGATTAACAAATGTTGCTAGTTTAATGTAGTATTTCCTTCTTCCTCTAAGGAACGAGATTTCGCTCACATTCACCATTTCAGACTACACAGTCAGCAAAAAACAAATACACTCACAGTTTTTATTGACATCTTGTGGACTTAAATGAAAATATTGGAGTCGCTTTGAACAAAAGCTTCTGCCAAATGTATGTAACGTAGTGCAACATTATGGAAGACCTCTCATTAAACCTGCAGTAGGCAAAATGTTTTTGGCATCATTCGGCAAAAATTCCATAATAACCTTTCAGCATATTGTAATTCAAGTGTTCTGAGAGAAAACTAAACTTCTGCACTTCCTCATGGCTCTGTTTTCAGACCTTAAAAAATCGTGACGGGAGATTTCGGCTAATCACAGGTCATTTCAGAGAGTCTCGCAAACTCCGATTAAACGGTCAAACTATGCAACACTGATCAAATATGAATTAATATTCTGTTACTGTAATGCCTATTTCTCACCTCAAATGTTTTTAGAAACATCTTGTAGTGTACTGTTTAGCTGTAAAATGAGAAGGTTTGCTCCAGCGTGTGGGCGGTGCTTGGTATTTCCTCATTTTACAGCTAAACAGTACACTACAAGATGTTTCTGAAACATTTGAGGCAAGAACATTACATATAGGCATTACAGTAACAGAATATTGATTCATATTTGATCAGCGCTGCCTAGTTTGACCGTTTGATCGGAGTTTGCGAGTGATTGACAGCTGCTCAGAGACGGCAGGCTCCAGCTCGGCTCTGATTGGTTATTTTCCTCCGGTCTGTGAAATCTTGCATATGCCATTAGGAGCACCGGAGGACACAGAGACACACGATTTTTATTCAGATTACCTGTCTCATGCACCACTGTCAGGATATAGTGACCATTTTATAAAAAATAACTTTTCTTAATTATATTTGCTCCAATTCTACCTACTTCAGCTTTATCGCACACATTGTTGAGCTGCAATTTCCTTCACTGAAATATTCCAGGAGGGACGGTTCACAATTTTTCAAGTCTGTCTTAAAATAATAGGCAGGTGCATTGAGAGGTTTTGCTTGCTGTAATCATCCTTCCTCCTCATACTTCCTTTAAACTGTGATAAACTGTCTGTGACTTGCAGTATTGCTGATCTACAGTGACCGAAATACAATAGCTATGTGACATTTCAATACTAACATTCTCAAATGTTACGTGATATTTTGTCAGTGGCTTTCTGTAAACAATAAAGAGCTAACAGGAAATAACCGTACCATAGATGAAAGTTTACACCACAGTAGGTGGAAATGGAAAAACCTGTAAATCCCCTGGCAAGCAGCCATATATTAACAATGGGAAAGTACACACTCTTTTATTGTGTTGGATCAAGGTGCAGCTACTGCAAACCTCTCGTCAGTCTAAAACAGTTGAGCAAAAACACTTTCCATCGTTAGACAGCGTTCTACAAAATGTCTCACAAAGATTGTTTACGTAAGCACAAGTCGATATCTGATTTTCATTCCTCATTTTCTTGACAGTGGCCCGGAGGCTCTCCACTGCACCCCTTATGGGTAGGTCCATCTTTGGACATGTTGTTGCTGTTTTTGTTCTAACTTCGGCTCTCTTTAGAGGTTCAAATAAAGGTTCTATCTATTGATCTTTCTATCTATCAGCAGTGCTTGAAGTGGAAATAAAATAAGTGACGGTACTCCCCTCATTCACATGTTAGCGTGCGTATCGGCCGGTATCGGCAATCTGTTGCTCATATTTATTTATTCATTATTTCTTTAAGCGTGTTATACTGAGTCAGTCATAATCAGCTGTGATTTTATTGCTATATTATTATACGTGGGCTACGCATCTCCTATAGTTGGCCTATAATACTCCAGTAATATTCCAGCTAAAGTATTATAGTGTTAAGGTGATGTGATTGTATATTTACTCGTAGTGTTAATACTTGAAGTGCTTTCCTGTCTTATTTGTAGCCTATAGTATCGCTCTATAATACATTATAGGATGCCTATTGCCTGAAATCAACACCAGCCAGCCAGACAGGCCAAACACCCAAAAAGCTTAAAGATAAAACTTGCTGTAGTTAAATGATTATTCATTTATTATTTATCACAGCCTTCGTCTGAACATTTCATTCTTCTGGAAATGTTTCCCCTGTAAAATCATATTCTGTAAATCAAATGAGCAAATTCAGAAAACTTTTAAATAATGTTACATCAATTATATTTGTTCACAAATTAAAAAAAAAAAAAAGTTATGATGAACAGTAACGCTAATTATTTTACAAAAAGGATGTGAACATTGTGCCGATAAATTACAGCACCCTCGTTCTCATCCCCCGTGCCGTGCCGTGCCGTGCCGTGCCGTGCCGTGCCATGTGTCGGCTCGTCCAGATGCTCTCTACATACGGCTTATGCAAAAATGCTGGCTCTGCGCTATTATGATTCATCATTATCTCATCATATACCTCAGAGAACCTGATATGGAAAGGACAGAAAAGAATAGAGTGAGTGAGATGTGCCGGTGCGCAAGAAAAAAATCATGGTGCACCAAAGTGCCTGTAACGTCTACCCATTTCAAGCACTGCTATCAGCCAGTTTTACCTGCCACAAACACTAAATATTTGCTACAGACCTTCTGTAGTAATGAGTGGTTTAGTCGGCTAAAATGAATCTAAAAGACACATCTTTTTTAAAACCTTCTGCTAATAATTGACTGAGTGGCCTCCTGGACTGCATATTTTGAGTCAACATGAAACCAAACTCACTCACCACAAACAGGTTTCTGATCTCATTCCAAAGCCTGTTAAGGCATGTACTCCCGCTGTGTTTTGAACCTTGTTCCTTAACCCAGTTGGAGCACATGTTAACTGTCTCTGCACTATCAGCGTATGTAAACTGCTCACTGGGACAGTGACATTTTTTAACTACGCTGGATATAGATTTAGTCTTTTCTCATGGCTTGTGTGAAACTGGGCTTGGTTACTAATCACTTTTTAAATCTAACCTGACACTGCCTATGCTTGCATGTCACAAACTTAAGCTTAATATGGTGATGGTTTGACACCCACCCATTGTAACCCACAGAATCTAAAAAAATCTGTTAATTTGTTCCAGGAAACCATCGCGGGGTCCCAACATATGAGCCAGATGTTGAGGAAGGTATGTGTAAATTACAATATTTTGACCAGCTGTGTCTAACTAATAGAGCTTTGTTTTATTACAGTTTTCAAATGCACTCTGTAAGATTTAAATCAGGCTTTTAAATTAAATCTTTTTGCAGGTGATCTTCAGGAGAAAGGAGACAACCATGCCTGAGGTAATTATAATGCTCCAAGCAAACAATTGAAAAGATTAGTTTCTCCTCTTTCTTTATGTGTGTATTGGCTACGAGACAGGATCAGATATCTAAAAGCTCTCTTCCTCTGCAGGAGACACTGCAGGTCACATGCTGAATTACTGGCAACCTCTGAAATCAATACTTCCTTGTTGCACTATATCATTGTACTTTTCCCAATTGCAAACAACTGTCTATAACCAGGGATAACTTGTATTACTGTGATTTTTCAGAGGAACTTTAAGTGCTTTGTTCACTAAAGCTTATTAACTGAACACTTTTTAATCAAGTCAAAATCTAAAGAAAGATCTCGACTGATTTATGAATCAGTGACGGATAACTAGAAGGCCGGGGGTCGTGTTCAGGCCCCGTGAACTTAAAACTCTGACAACCACACCAGGAGCAATGTGTGACACCACCGAAAACCAACTTGATAGGGAATTTAGGACGTTAGTGAATGTCTGATATGTTTTGGTGGTTTGAGGAACAATTCTGTTTCATTTCGCCCACGCAGTAACTGTACAGTAGCCTTTGGCAGCTTGGCTTCTCACTTCCTCTTGTCATATTAAATCAACATTACCAGGAACACGCTGAATCGTGCTATTAGGATAGGAAGTTATGTATGTATCTGTGTTTGCGTTTGTGTGTGCATGTGTGATTTTACAGAATATTGTTTTGTGTCGATTTATTATTAATGCAAATTGTGAGCTTGTAGCACGCCGAGTTCAGCCACCAGAGTGAAGATACTGGAATCATATGAAATTAGAAAAAACCTAAGGAATCCATTGGTACCAACCATGTCATACTAGGTTGTCGCAAAGGAGGCTAAATAACGCTCCAAAGATGCACACAATTTTGATGAGGAAAACCTGTCATGGCCATTTTCAAAGGGGTCCCTTGACCTCTGACCTCAAAATATGTGAATGAAAATGGGTTTGAGTCTCCCCTTTACAGACATGCCCACTTTATGATGATCATGCAGTTTTGGAGCAAGTCATAGTCAAGTCAGCACACTGACACACTGACAGCTGTTGTTGCCTGTTGGGCTTCAGTTTACCATTTTATGATTTGAGCATATGTTTTTATGCTAAATGCAGTACCTGTGAGGGTTTCTGAACAATATTTGTCATTGTTTTGTGTTGTTAATTGATTTCCAGTAGTAAATATATACAGACATTTGCATAAGCTATCATATTTCCTCACTCCCATGTTGATAAGAGTATTAAATACTTGACAAATCTTCCTTTAAGGTACATTTTGAACATGTGAAATTATTAGATTATTTTGCAATTAATCACGATTAACTATGGACAACCTCGGGATTGATCACGATTATTTTTATAGATTGACAGCCCTAATTATTATTATTATTATTTTTCTTCAGAAATGTTGCAAATTTCCGTGAGATAGTACAATATAGACATGACATTTTCACCAATGATTGGAAGTTATATGCAACTTGTTGCTGCTCAACAAATATGACTATATATACACGTCAAGTTATAACTCTTACGCCACGACACATGTGGCCGTTAAGTCAACGAAAGTCAGCGTCCTGTTGCTCGCGCTCGCGCTTGTGCTCGCCCTACATAGACATGAACGAGCATCGGTCAAAACAGTGCGGCGACACACGTCAGCTAAAACCACAATATCACTCTATATTTCAGCTGCTTGGCAGTAATGTTAGCTGACCAGACGAAGGTCTCTCCATGAATCAATGCTGATACTGTGTTGTCCTGCTTCAGACTCCCGTCGTCTGCAGTGTGTAGTGTGCATGCATGTGAGAGGTGGAGCGGTTGAGAACGAGCAAGCAGGCAGGCAGAGGAGCAGAGACTCCGGCCCTGGAGACCGAAGCTACGGTCTCCCCTGTGTCTTCTGGCCGCGGTCGGGGGGGTAGAACAGGAAGAGTTAACACTGTTTTGCAAGACAGGCTTCACTAGATATAACTTAGCGGATTTAGTGCTTCCGTGTAGTTTGTGTTGGAACAGGGTAGCCACACGTGAGCATGGATGGTACACTGACCTGTGTAAGAAGTTACAAACAGTCCCTTTAACTTTAGAAGGGTGTGGCTCAGCATATCAATAAAATGAACTCCACAACAGTTGAGCCAAACACCTCGAAACATATAGGACACATCCACATCGGTAACTGAAACATACCCTGAAAGTTTCATTCAAATCGACCATTAGAGGGCGCCACAAATGCAACAGATTTGGTCGTAAATCAATGAGCATCTGTGTGATTGCCATAAAACTTGTTAGTTATCTTTAATGCAGGTGTTGGAAAGTGTCAAAAGTCGAGACTCGGTCTGTGTTGGCTCGCTTGCCGCTAGATTTCTTTTTTGCATTTTTTCCACATTCCACGACTTGATAAGTAGTTTTGCGAAGGTGTTAAAAGAAAAGACTATAGTTATACTATATTTGTCTTACTGTCAACAAATAGCAATGTGCTATAGTCTAAGCGTTTCGAGCTATTTTCAGTCCCAGATTATAAAGCATTTTTTTTTTTTTGCGCTAGTAAGTTTTTATGGCACCAGGTGGGATGGAATCAAAATGTCGAAATTTAAGGAGTGAACTCCTCATCACTAGATTGATCATAAAATGAGATACATGAGAATCTGTCTGACTCAGCTCAGCAGGTAACACTGAATGATTGATTTATATTGTGCATTGTGTTTTTTGTTTTGCGGTAAATTAGTCAGAGCATCATGTTGCAATGTGTGGAAAAAATGAAGTGTAGGCAGTGCCAGGTTCTTGGGGTAAAGCTTAGACTACAATGGAGCTGTGTGGCACAGAGGAATAAGCTATATCAGGCCTTATGTTGTATGGATTTGTTTTTTGATGGTTTTTGTCTTTTCATGCGATTTGTAGAAAAAAAATATATATATAGAGTATTGCCAGCTTTTATTCCGAAGTTTGTCCTGGTTTGAGAACACTTTGGTTATTTCCTGCTTAAAGACAAATAATAAAATCAACTGGTCTAACTAACTAAGTCCAGTGTTACCTCTCACTGCATGAGAACATTCAACACCAGCAAATTTCATATCCTTTTTCTAACCACTGAAAGTGCACTATATAAATGCTGGTCGCAACTTCCGCGTTTCACATGATCATCACATGTCACATACTTGCTATTGGAAAATATTTTGCGGTGCCCAAAACATGTTTGTGTTTCTCTAATTGTCTTCAATGAAATTTGGATTATGTAACTTTTGGCAGCGGTTTGCAACTTCACTGCCAAATCAATAGTTGGTTCACAATCCCAGAGAGGTTTTTGGTTTCAGTTCAGCCCTCATAGAAATAAGACACGTGATTTCTGGTCTGAGACCTGCTGTATAGGTCACATAGCTGTACTCAAAAGCTTTGTCCTGACACCACCAAAAAAAAAAGTTAAGAGCTTAGGCACCTTATCAACATTGGCACAGTGTGTGATTAATCTTGGTTATCTGACACAGAGCTATCAGCATTAATCATTGACTTTTTGGAAACAGAAAAACAACATTATTCAAATTTAAAAGGCTTTTAATTTGAAAGATTCTTCTGGAAATTGAAAATAACACAAATGTCCTTACAAAAAATTAACATAGGAGCTTGTGAGAACTGTTTTGTTTTTGGTTTTGTGTTTTGTATATATACTGTGTTTTTTATAAATCTGTGAAAATTGTGATTCTGTGTTTATCTGTGAATTTATGTTGTTGACCCAGGTTATCAGGTCCAAATGAAACCTGCCTCTGGACTACAGCCAGGCCAGACTTTTTTAATGACTTTACTCACTTTTGTGTTTTCATGATTAACATATACTGTTTGTTAAACACTGAATGAACTGATATGTGATTTTTCCATTTAATAAAACACATTGTGAATTAAAAAAGAGAACCGTGTGAATGATTTTGTAGATTATATTTCAGAAATGGCGGTTTGTTGTTAATGGGTATTTGTAGCGTATATGTCTAGACATGATGAAAACCAACGTCACTTTTCTGGTCACTCAGTTTCAAGTTAACAGATATGACACAATTTCCGAAGAAAAATTTAAAGTTGTGTTTTGCTGTGTCTGCAACACATTTACGTACATCTGCATTTGTCCTTCCTGTTGAATAGATCATTTGATAATGGAGCAGTGTGTCAACACCACACAGGATCTGATAGTGTTCTTTATTCTTGTTCCGCTTTCTCTTCACTTCCTTGATAATGGTCTCATCTGTGCATAAAACCATGTAAAGAAATGAAGACACATTTCATTTATTTTACCTTTTTGCAAAGCAATAGTTTACTGTGATACTTTCAAACCGAACCTGTACTTTTTTTAAAGCCTCAAATCAAGTGTCTTATCATTATTTCTGCTTCAGTATCAGGCTAAACTTGTTTGTTTTTTATATCAATTAATCACATATTATGGTATCAGATTGTTTTGATCCAGATTTGAGATTAATATTGCAGAATTTGGATCTTTCAAACCATAATTTGGATCTCAATCCTGCCCCCTATTGGACACATAGCATTACAACATGTTGTTAGGTCATACCAGCGCAGGTGGATCACATGAAAACTGATTGGTAGTAGGGTAGTTTTTATTTTGAAATTAGTTTTACACTGATTGTTAAGTGTCATTTCACTGACTGGCACAAACCTCCAGCAGTAGTGGCCCGGCTTAAAAGCAAATATGAACGTGGACACATATAATCAAGAAGTCCCAGAGGTGCTCAGGTTCATGAAAGGTTTGAACGTCTACATTTCCATGAAAACTGGACCAAACCCCACCTGTTGATCAAGACCTCGCGTTGTGGTTAAGTTAAGGTAAGTTAAGTTAAGTGGACCTTAAGTGAGATTGTTTAACATAAATAAATGCATCTTTAGAAGTAATCAAAAGTGCCCTTTAAAATTTATAAGAATGATCTTTTTCATTCTTGAAATATGGAACTCTTCTTCCTCATTTGCTGAATTTATTCCTTTCAGGTCACGAATGTGCATGTACATAAATTGAGATGATGCAAAATGTATCCAACATAAACTTTGTTTGCATTAAAAGGTTTCTCTGGTCACAAGGCCGTTAAACAAATGAGATAAAATTCACAAAGGTTTACAGAACATTTGCTTTACAACACTATAACCTTTGGCCTCAAAACTGAACATAGAGCTAATAATGAACACCTGAGAGACTCAACAAAAATGGGTATATACGCTCAGTTGACCTATTAGTAAATCCCACCTTAATTAAGGTTATAATGTTTAGTTTTTGTTGTTTCATGGTCATTTTGGAGGCTGCAGATTATGGTTCTGGTGAATTGTATTGCGTTATACTGACAGGTGTTTCTATTATTTTGTCTACCCCAGGGTAGGCTAAATGACAGAAATGATATATAGCTTAATTCAACCCTTGTTTACACTCAGAGTGATTGAATAGAAGTTCAAGTAGACTGAGTTAACCATTTTAAAAGAACACCAGTAATATAAGAATTGTGTCAAGTGTCGCCAATAAAACATTTACAGTGAGGAGATCCTTGGAAATACCCCGAATCAACAGAGTATCACGTTTCAAAATCTGTTAATTATTCCAGGAGGCGGGAACAACGTTTCTGAGAGACAAGGTTTAGTTTTTTATTGGTTGGAGCAGACTGCAGAACAAGTTGGGTAAGTTGATCTGTGCAGTAAGATGAAAAGGAAGTCGGTTTCAGCTGCTTTTATAAACATACAAAAGACAGATAAGCTCTATTGTACACAGAGAAATGCTCTTTCTGACAAAGCGTTCAGGCGTGTCACACAGTAAGAGTTCCTCATGAATTTCCTTATGAACCTAATGTTTGCATGTAGGCTACAGGCAGAAGCTAGAGGTTTTACCTAAGGGGTTGATGCACACGTATAGATGACATCAGGACTGAAAGAGAGTTTACTTCTGCTTGTTTATGCTCACAGTCTTTACTTTGTCAGTCAGTGCTTAGGCATGGATTTTAATGTTATCAGTCCAGATTTCCCAGGAAACACTCAGTGTTGCATGGATGTGCAGATTGTCCTCTTAGTGTCAGTACATCCTGGTTCACTTTTGGACATCACATGTAAGATAAGATAAGATAAGATATTCCATTATTAGTCCCACAGTGGGGACATTTGCAGTGTACAGCAGCAAAGGGGATAGTGCAAAAATCAAGATACAACACAGTGCAAAAAGCAAAACAAAAGTAGACGGGCATATCAAATATGAACAATTTAAATAGAAGGAAATATAAAAATGGGGGAATATTAACAAATTGGAATAATATATACAATAAGCAGACTATTAACACAATTGCACAGGTGGAAATATGATATTGCACAGTGAGAATGAAATTGCACCTGAATTATTGCACAGTATGAATTGAAGTTGCACCTGAGTAGTACTGATAGACAGGTGGTGTACAGTATAGTGCAGTTATTGTCAGTTTTTGGTGTGTATTTGGTCTACTGGGAGCAGTGCTGGTTGTGGAGTCTGACAGCTGCAGGAAGGAAGGACCTATGATAGCGCTCCTCCACATACTTCGGGTGGAGCAGCCTGTCGCTGAAGGAGCTCTCCAGTGCTGTGATGGTGTCCTGCATGGGGTGGGAGTCATTCTCCATCATGGATGACAGTTTAGCATTCATCCTCCTCTCTCCCACCACCTCCACTGTGTCGAGGGGGCATCCCAGGACACAGCTGGCCTTCCTGATTACTTTATCAAGCCTCTTCCTGTCTGCAGCTGAGATGCTGCTGCCAGACAAGACCATTTCTGAAAGTCTATAGAGGCTCAAAACCAGGTCAAAAGGATGATATCCTTCCAAGGCCACATTTGAAAGTCTATTTATTTTATTTATTTTATTTATTTTATTTATTTTATTTTTTTATTTATTTTATTTATTTTATTTATTTTATTTATTTTTTATAGTAATATTATTTTGCATACAGGAGTTATTTGATTTGTTGGCAAACATGTGACAGTGTTCATGTAAAAAAAAAAATCAAGTGCATGGAGCAATGACCATAGATTTTCAAATATGGTCTTGAAAAGATGATTGGCAATGTGTGGGAGTTCAGAACAGAGTCTGTGGGATCAGTGTTTTTTTAGGATTTTCAATGTAAATGGGGTCAGTCAGCGGCTATAGGGTCAAAACTTAGAAGAAATGTTTTAAATAATATTTTGATTGCATGATTATTGTAATGTATTGTAGTATACTGTAAGGTGTTCCTGTTATTTTGTCCACCACCTGTATGTTGAAAGCTATAGCTTTTGTTGCAGTTGCTTTTATAGTTGTTTTTGTTTTGTGGCCTGGGATGATGTAAATACTCATAAAAATGCCCCCCACTGTGTCCACAAGCACATGTCTGTTTTGTATCTGTTGAGTCAAAATAATTCCCA
Organism: Sebastes umbrosus; assembly: GCF_015220745.1. Lineage (NCBI taxonomy): Eukaryota > Metazoa > Chordata > Actinopteri > Perciformes > Sebastidae > Sebastes > Sebastes umbrosus. The sequence goes on from NC_051271.1 coordinate 8,689,673, forward strand.
AACCCTCCACTAGGGGGCAATCTCACCTCGGTCTAGTAAACAAGCTCTGGCCAAGAGGCACAATATACAATCTGTCAAATACTGGAGTTATTGGACAGGTAGATATAGGCCCAATTCCAATCAATCAATCGGTGCTTGGTATTTCCTCAACTGATCTCAACATGGCTGCCAGGTCACAAACTTTATCATTTTACAGCTAAACAGTACACTACAAGATGTTTCTGAAAACATTTGAGGCGAGAAATAGGCATTACAGTAACAGAATATTGATTCATATTTGATCAGCGCTGCCTAGTTTGACTGACGAGTTTGCGAGTGATTGACAGCTGCTCAGAGACGGCCAGGCTCCAGCTCGGCTCTGATTGGTTGTTTTCCTCCAGTCTGGGAAATCTTGCAGATGCCACTAGGAGCACCGGAGGACACAGAGGCACATGATTATTTTCAGATTTGTATCACATTTGCTCCATTTCTACCTACTTCAGCTTTAAAGGTCCCATATTATAAAAACGTGAGATTTTCATGTTTTTTTTATTATAAAGCAGGCTTAAGTCCTATATAAATACTGTGAAAGTATCGAAACGCTCAATCCACAGGGAAATACACACAGCCCGTATTCAGGAACTCTGCATTTGAAACACGCTGTCAGGATTTCTGCCCATTCGTGATGTCACAAATATACAATATTTAGACCCTTGACACAATTTGAAATGTAAACATTCTAAATGTGTCCCAGTTTATTCCTGGTTGCAGTGCATGTGAATGTCATCTGCTGACAGGAAGTAAACAAGGACCCAAGCTGTTGCCTAGCAACGCAATTCTGTTGCAATTTTGTTGCAATTCTGTTGCAATTCCGTCAAAACAGAGCGTTTCAGACAGAGGGGAAGTACAGGCATATTCAGGCCAACAGTATGAGGAAAGTAAAGGGTTTTTTGAACATTACAGCACGTAAACATGTTCTAATAGAAACACAAAATACAAGTATGAACCTGAAAATGAGCACGATATGGGACCTTTAAAGGTTGTTTAGTCTTTATCTTTTCTTCCAGCTACACATTTTCATCGTCTTGCCTTCAACATCGCAGCATTGTAGCCAAGCTAGAGGTCTCGTCACTGTCTAAGGATCATAAGGAAACGACTGGTTGCACATCATCACCCCACATCAAACAGTAGAGGAAGCCCTGTTTGTCGTGCTGTCTGTGTGTGAGATACACACAGACGATATGCAGTCAGTGCTGCAAGATGATGCACCTCTGTTGGTTCACACTGTTGCTCTGTCTTTCTGCCAGTGCAGGTATACGACCATTTACTTTTCTTAAAACATTTTTAGAAAATTGTGCAGGTAATTGAAGTCTGCCTGCAACGATGTTCACCAGACCAGCTGAGAGGAATATTTTTAAACTGTGCCGTTGCTGCTTCCAGAAATACTGTGTAGATGGTTCATGTTTTTAAACCCTCTAATCAGACAGCTTGTCTCTTTTTATGACAGAGTCCAACGCAGTGTGGCGAGTGTCCGGCGAGAGCGTCACCTTGAAGTGTTCCTTCGCAGGATGTTCCAGCATCACTAAAGGGTATGATGGGATGTATCTGTATCAGGATGCTGAGGAGAGGACAAAGGTGTTTTACTATCACCCCAATCCAGGATCAACTGACAAAATCACCCTGGGGACTAGATACACAGACCGGATTCAGACCAACGGATTTCTGAAGTACCACACCATCACCATCAGCAACCTGACTGTGGATGACTCCGGTTTCTACAAATGTGTCTTCATAAAGTTTCCAGATGTGGAAGACGAATGCAGCGTCTACACACTTTTTATAAGAGGTGTGTTTTCTTTCTTTTTTTATTCTTAAAAACGACACAAAGTTTTCTCTCAAGGGTAGTAAACCAAGTACTGTACAGTGTATAAATACAGTATGTACCTTTTTCAGTAACCTATGTCATGCTGCTTTATACTTCTTGTACATATCATAGGGAAATGTATTCTTTACTCCACTACAAAATTGAAGGCTTTAGTTACCAGTTACTTATGACTAAGATTTTACATACAGAACATATGAGTTTATAAAATATGATGCATTTATAAAAAATACTCAACAGTATATAAAATTGGTATAACATTTGTGACCCCACTGCTGTATGTGTATATAAAAAAAAGCCAATTCAATTAATTGATGTTCTGTCCCTTTTCTTATATGTAGCCTAGAAAAGTATTGAAGTGTTAACCCCTCCCTTAACTTGCCACAAACTCGGCTTGCACATTTGATGAAGGTGATAAAATACTGAAATGACAATGACAAAGAAATTCACAGTATGTTATCCTACAAAGTGACGTTACTGTTTGGGGTCAGTTAGACTCCAGAGAAGTCTAACACTTTTTTACACCTCTTTATTGTGATAAAACTCCAATAAAACAAATATCCAAATAGGTAGCATATGAAAATCTATTATTTTATTCCCGTAGCTACTGTGCGTTTTGCTGATAACACTACGTACTTTTCCCTTGGTAAAATATTCAAATGCAGGAGTTCATGTGTAATATTTTTACGTTGTGTTATTACTTCTCTCATTAAATAAATAATCTGAATGTGCAACCACTGGTGGACCATGTCTGTTACTTATTCTGAGCCATTTCCTACAGTATGTCAGGGCCAGTTTAAGGCATAAATAATAATAATAATAATAATAGTAATAATAAAAATAATGCCAGTGGGCGCCCTTCCTCATTTTCTACATTGAGGTAAGAAATTAATAAATAAATTAAAAAAAAAATAAAATAAATACACCTTTCACCCCATAACTCTCTTTCTCACACTTTTTCATCTGCCCGGCCGCACTCATTTGTTAATAAAAGTGTAGATTTCAGCACTTTATTTATATTATAATAAATACAGTTATTTATGAAAATACAAATCGTAATATTTATCTTAAAACCATTGTGATGTTTGATGTGTGTTGCGGTTTACGGGGCTAGGGTTAGGGTTCTGGGGGTCAAAAGGGCTAGAGATGGCCCTGCAGTATGCGCTTGTCTATCTACATACAAAGTGATTATCTACCTTCTTTTAGTTTTAGAGGACCTCTCCCTCAGGTCTCTGTCATTTAGAAGTAAAAAAATATAGTTAAAGTTGTTCTACAAATGCTATCGTTATATGAAATAGGCCTACTATAGGACCATCTGCATGAAGACATTTTATTTGGTGTAACCCTTGTTTGCCTTGTCATCATTTCACTCAGGAGAGGCACCATGTTCCGAATCAGCAGTGGTGGCTCTTGCCCTTACCAACGAGAAAAGTCCACCTCTGGTGTTAATCCTCATCGCCGCCTGCACCATCACCCTGCTGGTCACCATGATCTTCATCCTGCTGATCGTCCCCAGGGTGAGTTCAGATTTCTCTCTACACGCTGTTATAAACTAAAATATCCAAACAGCTCTGCCTGCTTCAGCTGTGGTTTCCTCTTGTGTGTGCAGATAGTATTCACTCTACATGTACACATGTATCAGTCTTTGACCTAACTGCTATAAACACAAGGTTTATCTCTTCAGTCCACATGCTGATTACTTACAGTAGTAAACCACTGAATGCTGTCTGCAGGGTGTGAGTGCAGTTTCTTTAAACTTGTCCGTCTGTTCACATTTCCTCCAACGTTGTCTCAAGATCAATATCATTTGTCTTGGTAGGAGGAGTTTCCTCGACTATACCGAGACATCTTGCTGATTTTTCACTTGCCATGCTTGAAACATTCAACCGTTAAGGAAATAGTTTTTCATTAAGGAAATGGCACTGTCAGGAAAAGGTGTGTGAACCACAATACAAGCGGTTCACACTCTTCAGATCCTTACACTTACACAAGGCATGCTGCTGCAGGTTGTTGTACAGCAATATACAGAGCAATGCAAGAATGTAATTCCCTCCCAAATCATTTTACACAACAAAATACTATTTATGGTTTTAAAAAAACACTAAAAGAGCATTACTTAAGAAGAAACTTTAGTAATAATAAGTATTCTTGGGTGTGTAAGGGTATTATGGGCATTCCATGTTAAATGATGATATTTATCTGTTAGATGAACTGCAAGTTTGCATCCTATGTGAAACCGTGTACTTGTCTTTGTGTTCGCAACATTAAGTTTCACTTGCACTTTTCAAACTTGGTTAAGTTTCTGGGAAAAGATTGTGTTTTGGCTATAAATAACTAAGTGGTTTTGTTGCCTAAACCTGAAGACGCTGTTTTGTTTGTGTTCAAAGCATAACATTTCATTCAGTGTGTTAGAACGTGTTGCTTTTAAGTTTCGCTTTCATTTTTACAATGTTATAGGTGTAGCAGGCCCCTACTGATCCACATCTATGGAGCTTATAATGACCGATTATACCGATTATAGGAAACGCACATTTAATGAGCTGATAACAGTCAAATCGGTGCAGCCAACATCAAACGTTTATCTATTTTATTTATTTTTGTCAGAATGTTTTTTTTTCCCTCAGACAAATCCAACATAATGCTTTTCCCTCTGCTACGCCTAATATACATTTACGTTAGATTTTTGCTTTGCCATTTCTCCTAAAGGAAAACCAGTGACACATAGTTAAAGAGTCACAGCCCTTGAGTTGGTTCCTTTTAAATGATTATAATCTGTGATGTGATTTAAAAATTTTTAAAATGTCTTCTACTGTTATCATTTGCTCAAAAATTCAGTCTTCAACATTTCCAAATTTGGTCTTAAAAATGTCTTCAGTTTATACTATCAGACAATCTCTACAGTGATATTTGACCACCAACAGGTGAAACGATGGAGGAGCAGCAGCAGAAGAACAACAAGTGGCCCGCAGGTCCCTACTGATAATGTGTATGAAGATATGAACAAAAACGGCTTCCGCCCTGCTCGAGAGCAGCCGTCGTCCAGCCCGAATGATGCTTAACATCAAATATTATTGGCTTGGTGGCCATCTTCTTCTTCTTGAGAGTCACTTTTTGACTGTGTTTAACAGCTAAACCCTCGGTTGTTAAATCAGCTAAAAGCATTGCTGTGAAAGCATCAACACATTCAAATCATTAGTATTGATTAACAATATTTAAAATGTATGTACGTTTGGTGCTTTTTTGCTACAAGTACTAGAATAAATGCTTTGAAAATATTTTCCGTGGTCTCATACATTATGAAAAATGGTTTATTAACTTAAATAATTAATCCAAAAATTACGAAGACTGTATTGTAATTGTATTTGCCCCCACTTATTATAGAGTCTATAATAATTACAAATAGGAAACAAACAACTGAGCGAGTGACTATATGATGAATAGGTAAGAGATGCTGAAGGAAATATGATTAATAAGACACTGGGGGGTCTGAACGGTCAGATTATTGATTTGTTTGAGTTGTTTTGTTGCCACCTGGCAAATGTAGCTTTTGAAAAAACAAAAATGTAGGGCAGATATTTTTTAAAGTTGCATGAGAAGGCTGTGAAAAAGCACATGTGGTACAAACCACCGACTTAACAAGGGGGATGGGGGAGATGTGTGTGTGGGTGGGTGGGTGGTTTGCATGTCTACAGTTAGTGTAGAGCTCTCACACAATATATGAATACAAGTATAATCTATATATTCATAATGGAGTTAATTTGGCACAAATATGAAACATAAAAACTAAATTATAGTTATTGTAAATCGATTTTAATGTTAAGAATTGTAATTGTGTATCACTATTAAGGGAATGAATAATATATTTTCATTTATTGTGATAATGTTTGTTTCTAGTTCTGTTTTTTTTTTTGCTTTTATTTTTTTCTTGTGTATATGATGTGTATACACGTACTGTATATGACACAACATTTGTGCTGTAGAATCAAACGTCATGCTGATTTTATTAAAGTGGTTTCTAAACTATATCAGATGTTATACTTTGACAACAAAGCGTGCGAATGGATTTGCGAACAAATGTAGAATATTCAATAAAAGCAACACAGATTAACTGACTTTTGATTTTTATCAATGCAAAATGATCTCACTTCACTGCCACCTCATCACCAGACTTGTGTTCCCGTCAAACTGTACAGCTGGTGTTTGTAGGTGGAGGGCAGGAAGTGTGAGTCAAACTGAACCACACGTGTTACATAAACAAGGTCTGACCGACACTGCAATGATATTAATAATAATACAGTTTGGTAGTTTAAAGTTGAGTTGCAACATGTTTACCCTTGATTCATTTAATAGAATAAACTGTTGATCTTTTATTTATTAAAATGGAGAACACATGCTGTAGTTCACATGCCCCTTAGGCCCATTCTGTGGTATTTGCACATTCATCGTCAGCCACTGACCCAAATAACATGGTGGTATTTGCTGTGACTGTGAGTGTGGGTCTGTTCACAACTGAATGACACCTATTTCATCAGAGCTTACTTTCTGACCACTGTGTTTACCCCAGTTCAAAACCACCAGTTTTCACACTTCCCTTTATTTGACCTGTGTACCTTCTCCAGCAGCGTATGCCTGCTGTTTATTATTGTGTTACCAGTTGCTTCATCTTTTCAGCCTTGTGCTTAATTTGACCGTATCTACCTTTTTTTAATTTTATTTTTTAACCAGTGCCAGCCTGCCTTTGTCTTGATTCATTGATTATATGATGATAAAAATACACTATGATTGCACTGTAGTAGTTAATCACCAAAGATAAAAACACACAAAAACCTTATGATGTGTGTCCATTGAGGTCCGCTGGCAGGGACCAGGTTGCAACCTCTGGGTCTGAGAAGTGAAGCCAAGGAGGAAGTGCCTTAAACTTGCATTCTTTCTAACAGCCAGCAGGGGGCGACTCCTCCGGGTGCAAAAAGAAGTCTGATTGTATAGAAGTCTATGAGAAAATGACCCTACTTCTTACTTGATTTATCACCTCAGTAAACATTGTAACATGAGTTAATGGTCTCAATTGCTAGTTTCAAGTCTTCTTCAATACAGTATGATGTTCATTTAGCAAATTATGGTCCCATTTCGAGTCAAGTAGACCATAATGCATGCTTTAGGGCGGGGCTACCTTGTGATGAAAATGACAGGTTGCTGTACACGGCGATGTTCGTTCTGGGAGTTGTCCGTGTTTTCGTCTTACAACTTTAACCCTTTTGACAGTGTGTTTTCAGTTCATGAAAGTTAATTATAACCTTTTTGGTCACCTGAAAATGTCTTATTCAGCATTAGGTTGTATTTAGCTCCATTCTTTGGCTTATCTTCAAGAACTTTTAAAACCTTTTACTCAGTTCATTGATGCCGTGTGCTCGCTGTGACTGCTCTCTTGTTACAGACTATTATTTGACCAGGTAAAGTTTGTTTAAACCTCATTTGAGTACTTTACTGAGTCTGCTTTTGAGCCGTTTCACCTGCAACAAGTTGTAGACTGCTACATTTTCACTCCCTACTGATTATTGTGTTTCATTATGAACATGTTTGCTGCATAAATGTATATGAATGGAAACTGTATAGGCATATCAATATATAGTATAAACACAGTAAAATTTGGGGAAATTGTGTAAAACTGAGGAGCAGATATTTTGTCCAGTGTAATACAGCAGACACTTTGTCATGTCATAGCAGAACAAGCACTAATAACACCATCCATTTAGATGCTCCAGTTGCAGGTCCCTGCTAATATGCATGCTGGCTCAGTGGGGCACTTACATGAAACCATCATTCTTAGTGTTATCAGTACCATGTGCTGTTCCTGCTATAATAAGAGACTTGGTCTTGATGTTATAGCCTAATATTGCTGTAGTACAACAGCCATGTTTTTTGCCTTTCTTGCGCCAGAGTGAAAGCCACTGAAGTATTGCCAGTCTCACTTTTCACCAGAAGAGGGCAGCATTGGACAGTCGTTTTACTGCAACACACATAAACGTGCCACTGATTATCTGATAGTCATTGCACTCCATCACAGAAGTGCACATTTAGGATTAGCACCAAAGTGAAGGTGTTGTTGAACAGCACTGCCTGGTCAGAGAGTGCATCTGTCAACCATAGAGAGCATCATCATGTCTTTATCTCTTTAGTATGTCTGTATTTTAGGAGTCTGCTTACACCAAAGTGATGTGAAAGGTGATGATAAAGTATCCGCAGCATTAAACGCGAACTTCGGTATTTTTCAACCTATATTTAACCTATATTTTTTATATGTGTTTTTGTGTCAAACTAACTAATAGGGACGGAGTATTGATGGATAACGCTGCAGACGGCAGCTGCTCACAAGCTGTAATATGGTGCTATTGGGGCAAGCTGGCACCGTCATTTATGGCCACTAAAAGTGCTTGTTTTTGCCATGACATGCTCTGATTGTTATTATAAGTGTCTGGCATCGAGTGCTGCAGGAATGAGTCCCAAAACCCAGAAATGAGTTAGCAATATCAGCACTTCTGGTTCCCTTGCTCGAAGTCAATGGTGTTTTTGAATGGGTTTTTAGTTAGATGTCTTCTGGCGATTGCATTCATCCTTCAAAAATCATAATTTGTTGAGATTATTTTATGGAACAAAACTTGTAGGTATCATAAACGTTTGTGCAACACCTGATCAGCTGATCAGTTAAATCTGGTCTGCGCTTGTCGAAATTGAGCCAATAGCAACGCACAACCGTAGCTCCAGTTACACTACGCATGTATAGGTATACCCCATAGCTCAAGCAAAAAAACATATATTGCCAAGAAGTGAAAGTCAATTGTTCGTTCCATTGTAACGTTGGCGCCTAGCAGCAAAGCTACGCCTCCGCCATTTTGGACTGAAAGCGACTACCAGATGCCAGTAAAACGTCCGCCTACAAAGTGCCGTACAAAAGTAAAACAATTTATTTCTATTCTATTGTCATAATTTTAATGTCTCTACCAAAATGTCCTTGAACAATGAAAATATAATATGCATACTATTACAACTATTTGCTTACTTATTTATTTATTTAACTTTTTGCCCGGCTGCTTCCCAGAGGAGCATAAAGTGAGCGATGGATGGAAGTTAGAAAAATACAGCTCACAGATTGTGAGAGCAATCTCAAAGTTTTTCATGTCAAGGACCTCCAAAATCAGTGTCCAATAGACCACAGACCATGGATGTATAAGAGGTTGTGTCCTGTGCTTTTGCCCATTGTGTTAGTAAATAGCCTACAACTACAATAAATTCTGTATATGTCATGCTACTAGCACTACTAGCTACTGGCCGATAGCCGGTTGTTTGGGAACTGAGACGTTAATACATCCAACACGGTACAGGCTTACAGCATACAGCCCATATAAGATAATAAAAGTGATGAATTACAGCCAATATATCCATTATTACAGCCGCACACAGCTAGCAGGAAGCTGGCAGAACCGGACATATCATAAGAGCGTGCAGGGCGCTGCAGTCCCATGGGTCTGATGCACGTTCATTATGCCGAAGAAAACAACTCTGGATTCACCTATTAGTTAATTTTACAACTTTTAGGACATAATGAGTTAAATGAGGGTAATTTAAGTGTACGTACTGGGAAGTTGATTTACCTTGAAAAAAAATTATCCTCTGATTTGCAGACGTCTTTTTTTATACATTCATGGCAATGGCCTCATTGGCGTTTTCAGTCCAAAATGGCGGCAGCGTTACTGCAACACAATCTAGCGGCCATTGTCAAAAAAGCTCTTGTGATATTCACGACTTTGTAAATGGAAAGTTTCTGAAAGCTTGTGTTTGTTGACGCTGTCAGAAATGACGGAGGCCATGACATTTTTCGGTGCATAATAAGTTATTATATATAAATTTTAGTCGTATATTGTTTTTCTTCATAATTTTATATGTCTGAGGAAAATGTTGATATTCCCAACGGCCTCATCTTTGTCCTCTGTCATTATGCATATGCATTTCCTGCATTATGTTGCCCGCTTGCTAACCTGCGAAATTGTTGTCTAGACGCAGACAGTAACTATTGCCATTGCTTAGCAGCAGTGTTCTCACGACACTTCTACGCCAAACATATGGTGTACACGACTTCCAGTGTTGTTAACAGACCTCACCAGTTTTATTAGAAGGCACCACGTGTCTCAGCCTCTTTCAATAAGCCTTGATTGGCCTACAAAAATACGTCATGAAATCTCGCGAGATAACGTGTTGCCGGTGACAGGTGTAGGCAGTTCTAGGTGGGTGCCAGCCTCGATACATCCATGGTGCCAACAGGAAGAGTTTGTTGTGTTGGAGTACAGAAAGCTATAGCTTGTTTTCAGTGTCAAGGCTGCATATCTAGATGATTTCCACAATGTGGATGTGGAGCCAGAGTAGCAGGGATATTCAGAATTCACAACGAGACTTCTCCTTGAACGAGACTTGGACACAATTAAACAAATCGGATCAAGCGAAAGGTAAGAAAAGCATGTTATTTCTCTGTAGGGTTCTTTCCATAATGTTGTTAGACACTTATAATAACAATCTGAGCAGGTCAGTGACAAAAACAATTTTTTTTAGTGGACATAATGTTGCTCATTTGCAGCCTTGCAGCTCAATTCGCAGCGTTATCCTTCAATAATGGACCAATTTCAAAAAAATGTAGTCTCCTTTTGTCACTTTGGCACAAAAACATGAGAAAATAGGGTCCAGGTTAAAAAATACCCAAGTTACCCTATAAGAGTATGGGTCTGTAATATATAGCCTACTATGGAATTTGGGTCTGTTTTCATCATTACTCGTTAATTGCGTATCCCCCACATCAATCAATCAAACAGTCACTAGCTCACTTTTTTCACAAGCTCAAATTAAGACATAAGTTGAATTATCTATTGTTATCCAGAAGTTATTATCCATAATATACGCAGTATATAGTCTATGTAATGCAAAATATTGGAAGAATTGAGGCTCAAGGCTGGAGAATCAAGGCTGTTTTGTTCCTCTGATGAGTCCATCACATATTTTATTTCAGGTCTGTGACTAAATCATTATTTTTAATAGTACTTAATATGTTTCTTTCAGTGAGGAGCCATCCACTGGATAGATACCGTGCCATCTCCAATTGGGATCCGTGCGTAAAAGCGCGTCAGTGGAAACCCTCCTCCATCCCTCCCATCACCCCCACATGCGCACAGTTATCTTACCATGGTCGTGCGGTCTCGAGACTCTCAACTAAAGTGCACATCATCATCGAGCTCAGCGGATCACACGGCATTTCTGCATCTGCTCTGCCTGCAGTCACACACACACAGTGTCATCACGCAGTGGGAGCGAGACGCACAAGAACAAGTGCAGGGAGAGACTGAAACAGAAGAGTCCACTCAGGCTTTTTTGGACGACGAGACGAGACAGTCCCAGGTGTCCTCTGAGGACCTGAGCACTGATTTGACTGACGACTGAGACGTGGACCAGCAGCAGCAAACCCAGAGCATGAAGAAGACTCCAAATTCAGGTACAGATGTTTAAAGAAAGTAAGCTAGAATACACTTAATATAGTGCAATATATGCATCATTTTAACTTATTGTGTCAGATGAAGTATGAATTATGCATAAAAAAATGTGACCTACTTTCGGTGCAAGCTTAAGTATGATTTATAAAATGCTTCTGATGTTTTTGCATGTTAAAGTAATACTGCACACTTTTCATTACATTACATGAGAAGACCTTCTTTGGATTCTGCTGAATGCTCTCTTTAAACTTTATTTCTGCTCATCTTGTCTTTTCCCAACTTGTCAAACTCTGTCACTTATTAGTCCTCCTCGCCCCTTCTGTTGTTTTGGGCCAGTTTGTTTTTCGGCTGAGTGTGCAGCACCCAGGGGAGCACCTCGGGGTCCCCTGGCTATTAAAGTCTGATGTGCATCATCATCTGTCCTTCTCAGCCTGACCTTCTGTATGGATGCACTGGCCCCTTCAGGCTGTGCTCTCTACATGGACTCATAGTGCTGCGCCACACACTTGTGTGTGTGTGTGTGTGCGTGTGTTTGGCTTGAACAAACATTTTTGGATGTTTGCTTGCTCGTGATGCCAGTGCGTACATGCTTTAGCCTGCTTATGCCTGCTCATGTTTGCATCTACATGCATGGCACACAATATACATATAGTGTGTGTGTGTGTGTGTGTTTGTTATACAACACACCACTGGCTTTGCTCAGGCCCGATCTGTGCATCCCCCCCCTCTCTCAACATTTAGGAACAACACAGGATGGGCTCTGGGGAGAAAAATAAAGTGCTCGAGAATAAACAGACACACAAATGTGGCACAAGCTGATGCTGCGGAAGCTTGTGTTGAACACACGACTCATATTTAACGCTGAATTGAAGAAAATGTTCATTCATGCAATAAAAGATTCAAATAAGATTATAAAAAAGCTCATGTCCAAGTCAAATCTTGATAAGCAATTTGCAAGTTTTTGGGGGTGTCTTTGGATAATGACAAATAAAATGGCATGGCATATGAACATTTTCTTTTCAAAGTTGTGTCTACTACATTACATATGGTCCACATTTGATATCTGCAAAAAAAAACATCTTATCAAAGTATTAACGATGTGCAAAGCAACTATCTCAAACACAGCGGCAGTCTGGAGCCAGTAAGGAATCAGTGCTTGACCTTTCAGGGAATAGAAATATGGGAAAGGTCATACTCAGAGGTGAGGGACTGGCCTGTTTAAGGAGTCTTATCACTAACTGTCAGTTTCTATCTCTGGAGATCCTCACCGCTGCACCTGCACTGACACAGAGCTGCTATACAAACACCCTCTAACTATTTGCTGTTGTCTTTATCCAGTGGTGGATTGGTGGCTTAGTAGGTGGTCAAACTGCTGGGGAGGCTGGCAGTGGGCAACAACAGTCACTCGTTAGGTGTGTGAACCGTTTTAAGGTGTTGTGTCATTGCTTTTTTACATCTTCTTAGAAAACAAAGAAATTACAGATGTAATAATCCGTCCAGAAGGCTTGGAAGAGCAAATTGTCTGCCACTGTTGACTGGATGAGGCAGAGTATTTTAACCCAGAGGTCTTTATGTACTTTGATCATTAGCTTGACTGGTAGTGTGATCTCTCTCCAGGCAAAGACAAACCATAAGACCGGGCAGCCACACTCAGCCCAAAGGTCGTAGAAGCTCCAGGAGTTTCTCAACGCGCCATCTTGACCTTAAGGTGTCAAAATGATCCATCGTGCTGAAGCATTTCATGGCTGAACTGAGAGAGAACCCAATTAGCGGTGCTTTTCCTAATGAAGATACTTTAAATAGAGAGTTTTTTAAGCCTTTTTCTGGATATCTGTCAAGCACAAGTTGTAGTTTGAGTGGGCCGTTTCAGAGTGTGATAATGCTGGAGAAAGCAGATGTTTGAAGTTCTGCAGATGTGTAAGTGGGAGCAGCTATCATCTGCTAAAATGGTCAGTACCGAACCAAGAACCTTTGTGTGAAAAACCCTTTCATATCAAATCCCTGTCAGCTTATGTTGTAAACATGTTTCATGTACTATTTACTACTATCAAAAGTTTTGAAATTTGGTACGCACATACTTTGTATCTAAGTATCTAACAGGACAACTTTGAATTTTTCTATTACTATTCTTTTATTAATAGTAAAAATTAAGATCTTTGAAAATGAGGAAAAAGCTATCATTGTGTTTCCATATCATGTTTTCCATATGAAATATCTATTTTACACTGCATGTGTGTGCATACCTTTGCTATTCAACTTATAATGAGTTAATAGATAAAAAACACTTGATTGTGCTCCTTGTAGTTTCTGAGATACAGACATTTTCTTATCATACTATATCTAGTATTTGGGCACAAGGGACTGTTGCTCTTAGTCTATTGCCCATGTGGCCAAATTCTAGGTATAATATGATAAGAAAAATTCATTTTGCAGCTAAACGGTTTGACAGATTTTGAGATTTTTTCACATTTGTGCTTAGGCAAACCCAAATTACATTTTTTAGTTGTGGGCAGAAATGGGTAGGGGTGGGAATCACCAGAGGCCCCACGATATTATCACCTCAACTTATTGCAATTTTAAACATTTTATATTGTATGTATTATATTTTATATGCTGAGTATTGTAATGAGATATATTACGATTTATTACCTTTTTTCAACTACAAATTATGCAGTTTGTCAACATCTGTTTTATCTAATAAGATACAGTTTTCACTCTGTTCATCTCAGAGTTTTCATTCACATATCTTGAGGTCAGAGGTCAAGTGACCCCTTTTGAAAATGGCCATGCGTAACTTTGGAGCATTATTTAGCGTTTTTCCCGACAAGTTTTTAACAACATAGTTTACATAGTACCAATCGATTCCTTAGGTTTTCTAGTTTCATATGATCTTCACTCTAGCCTTCTACAACCTCTGAAAGACAGAATAGCTGCCGTCGGATTGTAAAGAGGTTAATAGTTTATATAATAAAAGATAGATACTTGGCGTCTGTGTATCGATACAATATTGCCTCGCAAAATATTGCGATACTCTGCTGTATCGATTTTTCCCCCCAGCCCTCCAAATGGGTAAAGGATATACCACAAAAGCAGTAAAATACCTCAGTAACAATGTCCAAAAACGACATGCAAACCCAACTTCAAAGCTCTGTTTTTAGAAATCCCCCGCATGCTGTTTGGGAAGAGTGCATTAGATCCATGTTTCCTCCAGTCAGTCGTGCTTAATTTCATTCTCCCGAGTGGGAGCATTGTGACGTCCCTTAGATCACCAACAAAAATATGTTGTCCCCCATTTAGGAAAGGTCCGGTGAGACCCGGAGCTTGTTTGGGCTCAATGAACTGGATGTACCCACGTTGTTCCGTGGTTTCAAGTAATGTGACCCTGAATGAACATAGAGACCCAGTGGAGTAAATGCACTGTTCCTCCCCCTCCTTTTCTCTCTCTTTCTATCTTCCTACGCATGAGAGATCCCAGTCAGCTGTGCTATATATTCTCATGGTCAGGTCATTTTTTTAAAACAGGCTCGTCCTCAACTTGAATAGACTCCTTTGTGGTGAACATTTGCTGGAGGCTGGTTAAGTGGATTTTTGTTGGACTTTTCGTCTTTGATAGAAGATGTGATAAAAACTCAGGGAAGCGTTCTTGATGTTGACTTGTGGATGAAACTGACAGATGATGTATTTTTAGGTCGTCATGTTAGATTTTTATATACAACATACACTGAGTACCACAATGCTGCATGTCATCTGTGCCAGTTTTACAAGGAAATGGCTAATTATTACAGTAACTCAACATCTCAACGCTGTGCAGCACACTGGAGGGGGTGATATAGGATTTAGCCTGCTGGATTAGATGTACTGTAGTGGGTGACATGATCAGACTTTGGCCCACACACTACAATATTTGAGCTGAATTTTGTTAGGACACGTTGGACAGGGGATGTACTTCTAATGAGAATAGCCCACTTTTCATAGCACAGGTCCTATCTGCATCCAAACACAAATGGTCATTAGCATTTATTGAATTCCAGTGGAATTATATCATGATGATATGATCTTATCATGACATCGTTAACAATGTGTTTACATTGCAGTCAGTACAGACTACTTGGCGTACAAATGACACGCCAAAAAGCAAGAACGGCGTTCTTATTACATGCAAAATTACTTGCGATTACCGTGTCATTCATATGCCATTTAGTGCAACCGGGTTGATTGATTATATTATATTATATGTATTTGTTTAATAGTATAATCTACAGAAAATAGTGGAAAATGTCCACCACAAGTTACAAGAGCCCGGGGTGACGTAATACAAATGTTTGGCATTTCTGCCTGATAAATTACTTCATTACCTCCACCGAGGAGGTTATGTTATGGTTTGGTTTGTGGATTGTTTGTCCGTTTGTCAGCAGGATAACGGGAAAACTACTGACCTGATTTTCATGAAACTTGGTGGAAGGGTGTAGCATGGGCCAAAGGAAGAACCCATTACATTTAGGAGCAGAACGGTTTGATAAAGGTGGACTCATGCAGGTCAAAAGAGTAGAAATACTATTCTACGTCCACTGCTCACTGCCCATCACTATAAAAGTCACAACAACACGAGACTGAGGTCTAACTGGTCACAGATCAGTCATTCAGTCTGCTGATGTCAAATCAAGCTCAGCATGATTCGGGGGGATTAGCTACAGTACCATTGGGTCTAACTGGTTTCTTAAAACTGCAGTGACACTGCAGCATCCATCATGTCATCCATCCTCCCACTGAACCACACCAGTAGGTCCCACAGAGAACGAGCAGATGAGGGGAGTCAATACAGCTCTTTATTTCACCTCAACAATGGCTCTTCAGTGACAGCTGAGCCAGATTCCCTTCAGTCTGAGTCATATATTGGCCCGGACTGCCACCACATTCACTACTACTCCCTGTGATAATAAAGCTGTCTTTATTACATCGCTATTCATCGATGGGCGCCTATTTAATTCACTACCTAAGAGTCAAGCTGCCAAGCCTCTCCGGTTCATATAATCCTTATCATATTAAAACCCCTGCTTGAAAGCCTTCGTGAGTATTAGACTACCTTTTATCAGTCTTCTTTCGTGAGTGCCAAGTACAAAAGCTCACCGTCTTAGCCCCTGAGGGCTGCCTTACATACCGGTTACTCAACAAAAGTTTCTGTCATTGAAAGGACTGAACTTTTTCCCCTCAGATAAACTTTCCATCAGCTATTAGCCTAATCCTTTCAGTCCCACCACAGGAAGTGACACATGGTTTTTGCTCCGTCTCTCATGATTTCATCACTCAGTTTATCTCTCCTCACAGCTGTAATTCCTATCTGATTAAACTCAGCTTTGGGCTCTGAAACGCTGACCCATGCTTCATCAATGCATGCGTACCATGAAGGAGACCTCTCTCGCTGCTGCTGCTGAATAGTCCCATAGACCCTCGCAGTGCACGTGCACACACTAATGCAACGTATGACATCATCTGCCACTGTGTCAGAGTTTAGCTATAAATAGAGATGGATGATGGTGATGTTTCAGCTTAACAAAGCCCCCTCCCCTGTGAATAACATAAGGATGAAAACGGGCCATGTCACTGCTGCTTATCATGATGAGCAGCCAGCCAGGCGTGAATGATTTCGCCGCGTGTTCATTAAAGAAACACCTGATGTTACAAGCATATGCCATTAGTAAAGCACGGGCCGATCATAATGAGAGCATCACTGTTCCTTTGCGTTTGTGTTTCTGTGCTCATTGGATGTAGTACAAGGAATAACATTAACATTTATATGTTTCCGTCTTATGTGAGAGAGGTTTTGTTTGTGTATGCATGCATACAAATTAAAATGGTTTAGAACAAAAGAAACATAGGCGACCTTATCCTTATCCTTCACATTTTATAATACTGTAACACTAAAACCACTCGTACTTTCACAGAGATTTAAATTCTATAAATTAGTTCACTGTAATTTCCCAACAATCATCAGAAGTGTTTATGTATTTGTGCCAAAAACTGTAAATTGGCAGACAAATCCTTATCTGATTTTTTGACTCTGAAAAAAACGTATTGACCGGAAAAAATCCAGTGTCAGTCGGGCCCTACCAAGACATCATATCGTCATTTAAAGGGACTGTATGTAAGTTTTTACATGTATAAATGTGTTTTAATCGTTTTTTATTTCCAACGTGTGAATAGATTGTAACCTAACCTAAAAGATTAGACCTTCCGCGACTTTCTGGGTTTCCTCTATCAGCCTGTAGGCTGCTTTTAATGTGAAGAATGCGGGACGTTTTTTGGGGGAAAAATCGAACCAGATGTGACGTCATGCGCGCTCACGAGTGCCTTTATTTTCAGCTCCGCTTCAGGGCCAACAGTGTGCATCGATAGCTAATGTTTGGTTAGAAATGGCGTCCGCTTATTCCACCAACACAACTCAGACTCCAACACAAACTCATCGGAAGCACAAAAAAAACAAAGTTATATCTGGTGAAGCCCGTCTTACAAAACAGGAATGTGACCGACGTCGGAGGAAAACTAGGATCGACATCGGCCGGGCCTTCGATTCAGGGAGGGACCTTCGTTTGGTTTTGGGAATCAAAACGGACCCCGAGCTGGCAAAATTCCTATTGGACAGGTAAGCTGACATTACTGCCAAGTATATGAAATATGTAAGGGACAATGTACAGCGAGCCGGTCATTGTTGTGAAAGAAACCCAGACAGGGCGATACCACTCTCATCGACCTGAAGGGGTTTCTTTCACAACAATGACCCGCTCGCTGTACATTATCCCGCTTATTACACGGCTACTTACTTAAGAAATCAATATTTTGACACAAAAACGGTCCGTCAGAGTCCGACATCAGAACTGCGCCCATAGCAACAGTCTGCTATACATAGCAACGGTCTGCTATAAAGAACTTACAGACCGCAGAACGCTGTGATTGACCAATCAGAATCGAGTATTCAACACAGCCGTGTAATAAATAGTGATATTGTTGTTTTAGCTGTCAATCACGTTCAGTCTCATGTGTCACTGTTTTAACCGATGCCCGCTTGCATCCATGTAGTGCGTGTGGGTGTCACTGTTAACAAGCAATTTCTGATTCTTACATAGATCCCCTTTAATGAGGAAATCAGAAAACTCTATTGCTAATAAATTCTACAAGACATTACGTAATGGCTCGGCGTAATAAAACTGCATATAGACGCAGTATGTTTTTCACACTCAGTCGTCTTGCATTTATTCGGGACGCGCTCCGTCGCCAAACTACACATGAACAGAGATCACCGCAGAGCTCGTGTGTCAGGATCTTGCTGCGTGTGTTCGCATGCACGTGTGTCTTGTGTAAGTGTGTGTGTATGTGTGTAGAGTATGTGTAGACCGTCTGGGTCCGAGTTGTGGATTTAGACATCAGGAGCTTGGCATGCTGATTACAGAGGTCCAAAGCCACAGGGAACCACAGGAACTCTCTTCCTCTCTCCAGCACCATCCCTCCATCAGTTCGGGCTAATTTGCAGAGATGGAGGTTAACGCAACGCGCCTCGGGCTGCGGGCTAATATGGATGCTTTCTGTGCCTTTATGATAATCACATAGCTTTGCTCCTCTCATCCATGCTGCGTCTAAGCTTACCTTCACTCAATTACCTAATGCACAGTTAAGCAGTGAGGATTGTAACAGCACAAAGCACAATGAGGTATATTACACACTGTAGCAAACACTAAGCACTGCTGACAGGCTGTTATTGTTCCAGCTTAACTCATTTCATATGGATTTGTGTAGCCAATATTTCAGGCAGTTTTTATGCTTGCTCCAGTGCCACTCAAAACCACAAAAAGGAGTTCTTCCTGCAGAATGGATAAAAGACACAGTGGCTGCTTCTAGTCTATCTGCTATATCCACATACATACTGTACTTATCAATTGCTACAGCAGACTCCTTCTTTCCTGCAAGGGAGGATATCCCATTTTTACATCCAGCTCCCTCTCACATCTAATGATTACCTTATGGCGAGGAGGAAATGGCCAGCAGTGTTACCACAGCCATGCTGGGACAGACAGACTGCACTACTAGCACTTTTACAGCCCCTGACAGTCCAAATGACCTGAGAACGGGATTTAAATTGTCAAAGAGCTGGAAGAGAGGAGCCTACATGACTTATAGGTTAAAGAAACTGAGTTTTTCTGTGAACTGGATTCGCCTGTGCGAGTGTGTTTCTCCACGTATGTGTGTGTTTGTCATGAGTAACCGGGTCATGTATTGGTTATCATCATGATTTTTTTTTTCTGGTTCTCGCAGACGATTGGTTGAGTGCATCTCAGCATTCACTGGAAGTCGTGCCAGTTGCTGACTCAACATCAGACTTCGGCCCTGAGTTTTGCGCTTTGTTTTGACTACAGATTTTATGAGCTGTGAAACATCTTCACTGGTTGGGAATTTGTGATAATATGTTTAAGTATTGAGGTCAGAGTTTCTGTGTGGATTTTTCAGTGGATTATTCATACCGCTGGAGGCTTAGGTCTGCCTCATTTTTTATGTTTTGTTGTATTTTTAGCCATGCTAGTGGCACGGTCCCCTGACTTCTCATCTAGCATCACCAGCAGGTCTAATATGTTGGTTTATAACCACACTAATGACACCCAGATCAGCTTTAGCTGATTAGTGTTTAGTGCCAATTAGCAGGTCTTAGCATGCTAAACTAAAACGGTGAAAATGGTAAAGTAGTTATGGAGAACCATATATGTCAAATGAGTCCATGGGAATCTCAAAAGTGGGTTTCCAGACAAAGATTTGCAAATTGCATATAAATGATATGTTTACAATTCTCAGACAATCACTCATACCTTTTTATTGAATCCAGGCTCACTGTGTTCACTTAACCCAGCAGGTCAGCAGTTCTGGAAATACCAAACTAGTGAATGGGAAGCAGACTGAGAGATACGGCTTTCATTTTTTACCTGAGATGCATTATATTTAATATATTTGATGCAATGTGAAAAAGAAAAAACACATCAAGTCACTGAGTTTATATTAAAGAACAACAGCAGACCAGCTCTTCCGTTCTGCGTACACTCGGTCAGATTCAGTGGGAATCGTGTGTGTGTGTGTGTGTTGGGGGGGGGGCCATGTGGCTGCCATCAAACCAGGCTGGGAAGTCTGATTGGAAAATAGAGATACAATCAGATCTTGTTATCCCCAGATTGCTGTAATGATGTGTACTTACAGTGTCTGAATAACTCCCGGGCTTATTCAGGATGGTTCATTGTGTTTAAGAGGACTGCTCGTCAAAAATGAATTCCAGATTCAAAACCTCACAGCTGTTATTGTAGAAAAACCCTGAGAACCACCATCACCATCACAGTGGTACTTAAGCATTACTCAGATGATGTCTCTCTGCTGTTTAGAAGATTGGTCGCCCATTATTTTATATTTCCCCAATTTGATAGAATAACACGTACAAAATGAAAATCTTTCTGGAGCGAGCGATGGGAGCTCTTTGTGTTTACAAAAAATACATTTCCTCACAGTTTGCATGAGAGCACGGGGTCCGCTTTTAAATTTGGCTTGTGTAGATGAGTGATGTGAAGAGTTGTGTCGTCCCCGTACATGCCCCAGGTTGGATGTGTAGGCTGGAGCAGCAGCAGCAGGGGACACAAATGAAGAGGACAGCGCCTCTTTCTCTCTTTCTCTCTCTCTCTCTCTCTCTGTGCATGTGTGTGGGCATGACGGAGACGAGGCATCGCATGGGGAAGATGAGTGCCGCGTAGCGCTCTGGTGAGGTCATCAGACTGTGGCTAGCAGCACCACCACTCTCTTTTTCATTCTCCAGCGTCTCCTTGAACCTCTGCGGTTATGTTGGGACAAAGGAGGTTGTTTGGGGACATGAGGGAATAAAGAGAGTGTTTGTGCCTGTTAGGCCTATTACAGCACTTGATAATGTGCCAACACATCGATCTAGTGTTGGTGTGATAGATTTAATTTGACACTGAACCACAGATCAATACACTAAAGGTGTTTGCCGACACGCCACGGCGCCCTTCAGAGTTTAGTTTGTGTTGATCTCGCGTGTGTTTTTCACCCCTGAAGACATGAGCAGCATCAGCTCCTCTTCCTCACCTTTATCTCCTTTCTTCTTCCCCTCCATTTACCTCTTTCACTACTCGCTCCTCCTCTTCTTCCTTTCATCTTTTATCGTCATCCCACTGTTCTTTCTCCTTCATTGTGCATCGCCGCCCTGCAGGCATCCCTTTAGTGTTGGCTGGCATGCTGGTGAGTTTTTTTTTTTTTCTTTGCTCGACTGTTATATAACTATATTTAGCATGTTTGAGTCACGCGTTTGGCCATAGGTCGTGCTCTGAAGTGACGGCTTACATTAATGTGCACCCCAAGGCTCACCATCCACCCGTAGTCAATGTGTGATACACAGTTTTTTTTGGGAGGGATGTGTGTGTGTGCTTGAGTTTGACTCACATGAGTGAACAAGCACACGTGTCCGTCTGTGCCTCATGACCATCTGCGTCGTCGGGTGAAAATATAGGCTACGCATTTGGTATATGTAAGTCAAAGAAAAAGGAAAAAAAAGTGTGTATGTTTACAGGGTGTACTGTCATGCGAGAGGAATCTGCTCAGATAACCCTGGTTTTAAGTGGATGTTCCAGTGTTCATATGCATTTTCTTTTTCAGTTTGAGTGTGTACATGTGTGTGTGTGTGTGTGTGGTGGGAGGGTCTGGCTGTATCTCGCCAGCAGGTCGAGATGATGGAGAGGGCAGGTGATGAAAGGTATGAGTGAGGGAGGCCCTCTCAGTCTGTCCTCTCTTGCATCAGTTTGTCTGAATTATGTCCTTTACAAGCTCAAACAACTTCATTTACTGTAAAACAGCAGTGAACAGCTTCTTCTGGCACCAGGAAACACAAGGAAGTCAGGATTACTCATTGGATTGATATGTGGTTGCAAAACCAAAATAGTTTCAAAAGATTTAATTTGTACTTGTGTTGTTTAAAGGTAGGGTTGGTAGAAATTAGAGCAGTGGTTCCAAACCTTTTCCTTTAGGGGACCCCTTTTCTATCATTGAGTAAACTGACAACCCTGACTAAGTGACATATTTTAAGGATATTTCATTTTATATTCAATACATAACAATAACCGTACATAACAACTGATAAACTATACAATTAACACTTATAGAGAACGCAATAACTGCAGGAAGTTTGTGTAAAACGAGTGATTTGGATCGATTTTGAGCAGATTATTTCCTGTGAACATTGCATCAGATGAGTTTTCCTGTTACTTTTAGGATCTTTTAATACAATTTTCTGTATTAGACTGTATAGACTGTAGGTATTTATTCTTCGAAGACCTACAGTGGTCGAAACATGTTGGCTTTTTAAACAATTTAGCCACTACAATAAAGGCTTTTTAATATATTTCCTTCCTCGTTGCCGCTTGTTTTAATATTTTGGAGTGCCTGGATTGCCTTCCTGTTTATCCTTTTCACTAACAGCTTTGAATAAACTGCAACAGTAGCAGCGCTTCATATGCGCACAAACACATGGCATACATGTGTGTACGTGTATGTCGGAACATGTGTGTTGTGTGTAACGCATAATGAGAGTCAAAAACATGCATAAGCACATGTTGTCTGCTATTTTGACCCTGACCCTGTGATTAACTGCAACGTTTTAAGTCTGGAAAATGATCACGAGACATAAAGAGAAAGCGGGCAGCCAAAAGAGACACGTCTCTATTTTTAAAACCACACTTTTGTCACAGCACCAGCATCCAGATTTCCATATGGATTCAGCATCAAAAGACTCATTTAGAATTTTTTTTTAACACCTTGATCAGAATTTAAGTTGTGGTCGCTGTGGGCACATGGTTGTACTTCAGTGGCATTCTTGCACAAATATCAAAGGAGGCATCTGACTTTATTTATCAAAAACACAGTATTTGGATAACACGCCATCACAATCACAGAGACTGCTGACCAGACAAGTTGAATAGAGTTGCCCTTCAAAATAAAACAATCTGACGTTGACCGCCCCAACACAGACCAAGTCGACGGTCGGCCGTCGCTGAGCGTCCGTCGGCCTAGTTTTTCTGGTGTGTCCCGCACCCATCAGTGAGAGAAATCACTCTGATTGGCTGTTCAGCATAAATTAATCATTGCACGATAAGAGAAACGGACGTGAGGAAAGCAAGCAAACTAGTAAAGTCAAGAGGAAAAACACAGAGGGCTCTTCTCATTTTTCATCTTTATCTAATCTGATGATTCCAATACACGGATATTTTCACAGCGACATGGCCATCTGGAATGAGGCTAAGAATACAGACTAC
Source organism: Sebastes umbrosus (assembly GCF_015220745.1). Lineage (NCBI taxonomy): Eukaryota > Metazoa > Chordata > Actinopteri > Perciformes > Sebastidae > Sebastes > Sebastes umbrosus. Next base: position 8,713,405 of record NC_051271.1, read on the forward strand.
AGCGACCTGCTGGAGAGTTGTTCCATCCCACGCAGGCGCAGAACATACGTCCTAACTGGACGTCGGCTGTAGTCTTTGCGTTGTGTTCGAGTGCAACTTGTCGGCCAAAATAAAGGCGGCCTGAGGCGACGCAACAGGCGGCCTTCGTCGCCGCTAGTTCTCTGATGTCGGGTTGGTGTGTCTAATCCTTTATTAGTTAATGTATGAATACATACAAATATAAATAAGAACCATAATGGCAATCCCTTATTACTATTACATGTTTTAAATGGCATAATATCAATACAATTACATCTTGGCTTGCACACTGAAATAGCCATTTAGTCCAAAACTTCTACATTCCAACTAAATAATAATGTAAAGAGGTAAATCACACTTCATCGGCTTATACAAATCATGTTTTCACTCCGATCTTTAGAATTAGTCAGAGGGCCTTACTGAGGCTAAATCTACTCTCAGTGCAGTTACACTTGAATATCCCTAATCTGCCTCCTCTGCTCTGCTTCTCCTCACTGCTTTATTACGGATGTCAGAAACGGCCCCAGGACTGCAGGGGAGTGGAAGCTCTGTGTGTTTGTGAAGCGGTCTGTATCACTCAGGATGCTCCACCCATCTACCATTTTGTGTTCATATTATAAATGTATATTGTAAAATGTAAAATACTGTGAGGATTCTTAGTCTTAAAAGCTCTGAAATGTCTGAAATATTTGGCCGCCGAGAGCTAAATGCTCTCCGTATCAGAGTGGGGCAGATAGAGAGAGGCGTTTGTCATCACTGCATGCCTGGAGAAACACCAGGTCATACAGTATCAGTGCTTCATCCAAGCACCGACCTCACCCAGGAAAGATGTTCATATTGGGTCCAACACTACCAGATTGTGTGTGTTTCTGTCGTCCGTCTGTGTTTGCATGCACGATTGCTGCTAGTGTTGCTATGTGTAAATCTGGCCGATGTCAGTTGAGGAGGGATGTTCCTTGTAAGAAAGAGGAAGAGGAAGTGAGCTGTGCCTTCTCTCCCTGACACAAAAACAAAGATTGTGTGTGCGTATTGTGTTTTCTTGGGAGTTTCTCATCAAGACGACGGCTCCCTAAGCGGCCCCTGACCTTGTCTCAACTGCAAGTTGAGGATCAGAGTCTAAGCATGACGTGTGCGCTGCTCTGGTAATACCGGGGATTTTTGCCGCAGACATAAATTCTGCTGATAATGCGTTTAGACTGTGAGCAACATGATGAACATCATGATGTCCAGTCATTTCCTACAGAGCTGAGGCTGAGAGACAATCAGCTGACGGACGGGATGTCAACAAGCTTGTTGACATCTTATAACACTGATTATGATTATAAACAAACCGTATTAAGAAGCACATCATACACAAGGACCCGGGACAGAATACTCTTATATAATAAAACTCAGTAATAATAATACTCAGTCCACTCAGATGATGACTTTATGTGTACCATAGACTGTATATAAGAAGCGGACGTATATAATAAGACATTTTTAGGTGACCAACATTTTATAATTAACTTTCATGAGCTAAAAACACACTGTGAAAGTTGTAAGACGAAAACACGGAAAACTCCCAGACCGGACAGCGCTGTGGTAACGACCTGTCAATCACGAGGTAGCCACGCCCTACAGCATACCCTGCTTTATGGTCTATTTGACTCTAAATGGGACCATAATTTACTAAATGAACATCATGCTGTATTGAAGAAGACTTGAAACTAGTGATTGAGACCATAAACTCATGTTTACAATGTTTACTGAGGTAATAAATCAAGTTAGAAGTAGGCTAATTTTCTCATAGAATTCTATACAATCTGACTCATTTTTGCAACCAGAGAAGTCGCCCCCTGCTGGCTGTTAGAAAGAATGCAAGTTCATGGCCACATTGGCTTCACTTTTCAGACCGGAAGTAGCCACTTGGTTTCTACATCCTGACTAGAGGTGATGATGACATGGAAGAGTGTGTTTTGTTGGTATAGTGCAGGATATCTTGGTGGACTGCTGGAGTTTTTCCTCTATAATAAGTGGACTGAGTTTATTTTCAGATTAGGACCTTTGGTCAAAGGGTTAAGGATCTATTTCAAAGACACAATAGAGCTTCAGTGTCAGGGGAGCGTCTTTGTGTATGTATGTGTGTGAGGGAGACTAGATTCAGTATCTAGTGAATAATAGAAAACATTGGAGAGAGCGAAGGGAGAACAGAGGTACAAAAGTGTCAGCTTGTGTTTATCTGGGATAACAGCCTGCATCATGTTGGTGTGTGTCGGAGAGAACGAGCGCTACAAGAGAGAGAAGGCAAAAGAAAGCGACTCCATATGACTCGCACATGGCTGCGGACGTCTGCTCCGTTCACTTGTTATCCTGACAGACTGAAGACATTAAAACTTGGGAGGAAGTAAGAGCGAGGAGGGAGGAAAAGGAGGGAGGAGAGAGAGAGGGAGGGTTGAGAGAGGGGGACAGGGTGACTAAGTTAGGAGAAAGGGGAAGTCTTCATGAAGAAAAAAAAAAAAGGGGAAGGCAAGGAGAGAAAAAGCAGAGGTTACATGTGGCTATTTGAGGTAGCCGTTGAGTTATGGAGCGAGACAGAATAGCCGGTAAGTTGTGGCTTTTTCCAACTTATTTCATACTTTAACGCTGAGAAGGCTTTGTTTGGGAGGGACTTTATTTGACTCTTTTCTTTGTCGCTTCTTAGCAGTGGCAGTAATCAGCTATAAGCTACCGTGGTTGTGTTGGCTTTATTTCACCAGTTAGGGTGGTTTAGAAACCTCTTCTGTGTCTGTATGTCTGTCTACATGTTAACTTTACCCCTCTTATTTATTTCTCTCATGTGTTGTCTGACCTTTTCAGACGTTTCCTCTGTCATTCTCATTGAATGAACCACCACAGTTAAGCTCTCTGTGAAGTGCACACACTATTTCTGAGTAGCTACTACCATAAGCAGAGCAACATTGAGTAAACCTCATGTGATGGGCTGTCAAACACGACTTCCCAGATCCAGGAAACGTAATCTTCAACTGTGCAAAGTGGCTGCTGTGCTGTAATTGGCAGCCTCGGGTTCGGATACTGACTTAACAGCTGACCCACATACAGTACGCGCAAACTATGATCCGACTATACACGGAGGGAGTTAAATCACCACATGATTGGATTTTAAGCAGAAGGAGTCCAGTTGTCAGATTAATTCTGACTGACACAGATGGTTTATTTTTAAGTTACGGGGAGTGGAAACCAGAGCTCATATGTCGGCTTTTTGTTTTTGACAGACAGCAGTACTCTTTTGAGGAATGTTTAGCGTGCATCAGAGTCTGTTTACTGTCCCAAACGCATGTGGCGTTAAAAAAACTCTCAGTAGCTTCTGGCATGACTATTCCTCAACAGAGATCCCTCTTGTTTCCTTTTAACAAGTCACTCTTTTATTGATTGTAATTGTTTAGTGCCAATTGAGATTCAGTGCTCGGGGCCCATATGTGTTCAGTCTGTGCTGAGAGGATAAGACTAATCTGGCATCTTACTGTGATTAAGGCTGGACATCAAGCTGGGTCGACACGTTGCAAATTAGCCTTTAATTCGACTGTTAATAAAGTGGCTGGGTTTGGTGAGCCGTGTGATGCATACAGACACACCGCGCACCCTTTTTTCAGATTTTTTATCACCACTTGGTGGCAGTGTTGCAGTGTCATTTTGTCCTCTTCTGCGCAGCCACCATTTCCCTGTTGAAATGTTCCATGTGGATGATTCATATTGTGCAGACAGAGGGATTTTTTTTATGGGAGAAATGGAGGAATTTAGTAACTCCAGTTGGGGCCGTGTGGTAGAGAAGTGAGGTGGTGCAGCATTATGGCATGCATCACTCCCCCCTTCCTCCTCACTCCTCTCAGTTAAGGAAGTCCTGCATGGGCTGAGCGACTTCCTGGTTTTCAACCTGTGCTGTGTTTGGACCTGTTGCCTTGACAACAGCCATCGCCCCGACCTCCCCCCACCTCTGATCCCTTCAGACTTTGTTTTGATAGGAGTTCAGGCTGTAGGTGGCATTTTCAACCTCTTGATTGTCATCTGCAACACCTCCATCTTGACCCTTAAGTGCTTCCTACTTTGCTTTTTCCCCGAGCCTGCTCAAGATTAAAATAACACGTTCAACGTGACGTGTCATCTGCCATGACTGTCCAGTACGTATGGTCACCACATTGACAGTCGCTAATTGGTGACGCACTGCCGTGAAAATACAGAACAAAGGGAAAAGAAAAGAAAGGGATTCAGTCTGGAAATGAGAGAAACCGTCGTGTCATGTTGCTTTATGCTCTGCCAATTAAACAGGAAGAAAAAATCGCTGTCTCGTCTGCTGAGATGACACTAATTGCAGTATTTGTGTGGCCTGTTTAGCATCAAACTGACAACAATAAAAGCAGAGATTCAGTAGTTTGAGTTGAGGATTACAAGTTGGACAACCTTCTTTGATAGTTTTTGACATGTTTATACTGTACACTCCCCTTAGGGGAATAAGTCGATTAAAACCTGTTCGCATTTGTTAACATGAAGGCCAGGACCCATACATTCCCTACTTTTCCCCCCCTATATTCTATCATACATAATATTGTGATTCATGATGTAGCACTTAGGGGTGGGGGATGAAATTGATACAGTATGGCAATATTTTGCGTGGCAATATTTTATCAATACAGGGACGTCAAATATCTTTTATTATATAAACTATTAACCTCTGAACAATCCGACGCCCGGCTGAGTGAAGGAATCGATTGGTACCAACCATGTCATTTTAGCTTGTCGGGATGAACGCTAAATAGTGTTCCAAAGTTACGCTTAATTTTGGTGAGGAAAAACTGGCATTTTAAAGGGGTTCCTTGACCCCTGACCTCAAGGTATGTGAATGAAAACTCTGAGATGAACAAAGTGAAAACTGTATCTTATGAAGCTGGGCATACACTGTACGATTTTAGAGATGTTGTTGTATAACTCCTACTCCTACTGTACGAGTAGATCGCTTGCGATGTAAAGCCAAAGTTCACCATTTAAGTGCTCACACTGTACGGTCCGATCGTCAGCCACGACCTGAGTGCTCACACTGTATGTGTAAAATAGAAAAAAAAACACGGCCCGTCGGCCCTCTGCGGTTGACAGTTGCGAATAAAGATTAGTTTGAAAGCTCTGAGGCAGGTAAAGTTTGTTTGCTAGCAGAGGTCTGTACGGGTCACAATGCTAACAAGGCAGAAACGTACAGCCTCGATCATCTGTGACATCCTGTCTGCTGAAACGTCTAAAAAAAAACGAGGCGCCGACGTATATAGACTCGCAGGTGGCTCGGAAGAAGTTTACAGTATGCCTTGTATCACTCTTTCTATTAAAAGTCAACATTTGACTTATTTTGGTTCCTCTTGGTCTCATAAAGAGCAGCACATGATGTTCAATGGTACTTTTAAATAGGCCTTTAATTTAACTGTACTTTAATGGTATGTGAGCTCTCGCTCTCTTTGAGTCTTTCCCTCTTTTTCACATGTGAATCTACAGTTTTAGAAGTGCTGATGTATCCACCCAGAGCCCTGTATACTCTCACCCTAAAACCCACGTGCACAGATCCCCACCCACTCCTCCACAAACACACATAAACCCGGAGTTAAAGGAACTCAAGGAAATCACAGAGCTCACCATGTTCCATAAAATAAGTGTACAGGATATCCTCTATGAGTGAACGCCCCGCCGTCCTCCTCCCACTGCCCTCCCAGTATCTCACCTCATATTGTTCCTCAGATTATTATTTCGTAATGATAAGTGAGGGAGACTGTGAAAGCAGCCAGCACGGGGAGTTCAGGAAACGGACCGGGAAGCCCCACCTTCAGTCCACCCAAGGGAGGATCTCTGACAGGTGAAATTATTCAACGTGATGGAAGCACAGGTCAAGCCAGGGGGTGATATAACAGAAATAGATCCTCAGTGAACGCTCATTCAGGTGGTTGTTTACAAGCAGCTGTGTTTGTGGTCAGCAAGGTGCAAAGAGGAAATCAGCTAGTGTCAAACTGTAAATACAGAGACAAGCTAAGGGTGGGGATCTTGCATTTCATGCACAATACATGTGCACAAAAACAACAATATGTGTTACTTTTCATGCCACCAGATACATGTCTGTCCATAATTATAGTATTATTACATTATAAACTTTTGATAAATGCATTTTTGGAACATATTTACAGAATTTTATGCAAAAGATGCACTCACAATGGTCAGCATTTAACTCACCGTATTTAACAGACGTGTATTTCTTTAAAGCATCACAATACCGAAATAATATTTTATGCAAACTTCTAAAAATGAAATGTGATAAAGGCAAGATTGCAAGCATTTCTATTGCCTCCGCACAACACTCAACATAATGGCTCACTAGCCAGTGGGGCACGCTCACATGCACTAAAAGGCACGCACGGCCGGCCCGGCTATGTAAACAAAGCACAGAGAAGCTCTGATCACAACACATACAGAGAGGGAGAGTGACTTCATTCTCTGCTCAGGTAGCCATTACTCCTCTATATCTTTATATAGCAAATAGTTCTTTGCTGCTATATTAACGCTCTGAATATCGAATTTAGCAACTTTAAGTATTTTATATTTGTGACTTTGGCATGAATTCATGGAACAAATACGTTTTGCTCACAAATTGCAGCACGTGACACTAAGAGTACATCACTACATCAAATAAATCACACATTTTTTATCTGTTCAAAATGTGCCTTAAAAGGAGATTTGTCAAGTATTTAATACTCTTATCAACATGGCAGTGTGCAAATATGCTTGCTTTGTACAAGTGCATGTATATATCTTTTATTGGAAATCAGTTAACAACACAAAACAATGACAAATATTGTCTAGAAACCCTCACAGGTACTGCATTTAGCATAAAAACATGCTCAAATCATAACATGGCAAACTGCAGCCCAACAGGCAACAACAGCTGTCAGTGTGTCAGTGTGCTGACTTGACTATGACTTGCTCCAAACTGCATGTGATTATCATAAAGTGGGCATGTCTGTAAAGGGGAGACTCGTGGGTACCCATAGAACCCATTTTCATTCACATATCTTGAGGTCAGACGTCAAGGGACCCCTTTGAAAATGGCCATGACAGGTTATTCTCGCCAAAATTTAGCATAGACGTTATTTAACCTCCTTCGCGACAAGCTAGTATGACATGGTACTAATGGATTCTTTAGGTTTTCTAGTTTCATCTGATATGTATCTTCACTCTAGCTTTAAAACTAAGTAAGTAGGTAAGATGTGAGAGCATCATCTATACTTATATCACCTCTGACATTCAAACAGACATGAAACTAAATGTGCACGTTCTAATCTTCACAGTGGTATCACCCCTGTAGGTGTGCACTTTGTCCACAGATGGATGTTCATGTGATACTTGGGTGTTTGCTTGCAGACTAGATAACTGATACAGATGACATTTGGGCTCAGTATGACAATTTCCTGCACAGCAAATAACATCCAAGTCTTAAAACCGCTGCAGCAATGTTGCTGCCAGCATAAACTGTCCACACAGCTATTAGGCCAATTTAAAACAGCTTACTATGAAAGAGTCAAGGATAATAGGTTTTCCAAAGAACTGTCATATTAATAAAAACGTGTATGTGAGTAGTGGGGCATGGATCAAATTGAGTTTAAAGCAAGGCCGTATGTGTTACTCTCAATGAACTACCTCCCTCTGTCTCGCTGCTCTGTCTTAAAACTATCTATTGCTTCTCCTTTTCTCTTTATTCTTTCTCTGGATTTGTGCAGCGGTTTCACTACCCTCTTTAATTGCACAATGTTCCTGCAGTGACAGCGTGTTATTTAGACTCTGCTACAATAAGTGAGTTTATTCCACCAACATTAGGAAGTGTAATTTTGCCTCCTTCCTGGACATGTGGGTCAAACTGATCATCTATAAGAGGTGTCATTTAGATAAATGCTGAAACCGCAGACATGAGCTCGTTGGTGCAAACAAGTAAGACTCAAATAGAGAGGTTGGGTTTGTGCAACTTCCTGCCAATAAATGTTTGTGGTTGTGCTGAATTCCTGTTTGTCTTAAACTGACCAAGCAACAAAGCCTAGAATCTGAGGTTCATAGTAATGACTCCTGTATCAAATATATATTGATATACAAAAACAAAGGGATGTATTAATAATAAAATATCAATTGCAGTGAAAAAATTGATAAAGTTGGAGCTATTTAGGCATCAATCATACAGTGAATTTGTAAAGAAAAATGAATTTAACAAGGTACAAAGTGAATAACAAACCCCACAAAGATGAATCCAGCATGAAATCTGACGACCTCGCTGATGAAAACAGGAAATTACTTAGGGGGAACAACACTGTGTGTATTCATAAGTAGATTACACACTATCACACACACATAATTGTTGCTATTAACAAGGTGTGAAACAAACACGACTCCCTCAGCGACACAGAGATACAGATATGGGGCTGAATGGTTTTGGTTAAGCAGATTTCGGCTACTACAGTATGTGCATAGACCTCTGTGTTTACGGTGCTATTTCAGGGGCACCGAGACGCACAAACACACCCGCATCCACACTTACAGTCAAGTAACCACATGTGCACATGCTTGCATAGGCACATATTCACATAATGTTACTCATGGTGCAAAAAAAAAACACACAACACACACACACAACATCTCCAGATGTTGTTTTGGAGCGTTCCCTCATTCTGTCGCTCAGCTTTACCTCGCAGCAGCCGGCCCAGAGTGTGTATCCATGTTTAGATAAATACACACTGGCTGGGGGAGGTGTGTGTTTCACACACCGTGTGTTTTGGTTTAATTGAATACTACAGAGGCTTGTGGCATATGGTTTACAGTGCAGCCCACTCGGGCCTGCATGGGCGCAGAGAGCCCACACACTTTGTTACGTATAGTGTACGCATTTATACAGTATATATAGGTCTACTTGTATACAGTATGTGAAAGTGCACTAATTCACATGCACATACAGATGCATTTTCACATGCTTGTTGAGGTATATCCATAAACATGCATGCACTGCATGCACAAACACATCTAACTATAAAGACATGCAGTATTGAATTTGGTGCAATTTGGACACGCAACATGTTCCATATTGATAAACCTTGCATTAACAAGCACACAGCACTCTGTGCAGCAGCAGGAGTGAGGCTTCAGGGCTCTGCAGACTGAGACGAGTATGTCGTCCACAGCGGTGCAGACCGCAGCTCTGCGCTCCGAACGGGCACGAGCCTCCAACAACGCTGCAAGCAGCAATACCAGGAGCCAAGCAATCGTCCCGTTCTGAACGGGTACACGCTCCGAATGGTTGCAGCTCATTGACTGTCGTTCACTTTACAACCAAACTCTTCTTCACTTCCCTGGAATCAACATGAACGGACAGCCAACTGGAACTCGAACCAGAGTGTATTTCACTGGCGCGACCATGAGTAAGCCTGTGTGTGTGTTTTTCCCCCCGTGAGTAACACTGTATTTCCCCGGTGTAAGACTTGATTCTAACTTATAACACTAATACCGTTACCGCCAACAAAATACCTCCGCTAATTAGATCCATGCTCTACTTTATAACCGTGGTGGTCATGACTAAGCAAGAGACTAATACGCCTATTTGGAAATTACCTCCTCTAAGTGTGTTTCACTGATGTTTCTGACCGGCGAGTAACCAATCTGGGTGTTTTTCCCGTGAACCAAAGTGTATTACACCGGTGTTTCTGACCGCGAGTAGCCACGACTTGTGTGTGTGATGCAACTATGTCATGGCAGGTGTATAGCTGAGGACCCCAGGAAAGCGCAGTGTCGAGTGTGAAGTTGTTTGGATGAGCGGTTCTCGAGAAAGCTGCAAGCAGCAACACCACAGGCCAAGCATTCAGCCTGTTCTGAACAGGCATGTTTTCAACGGGCACGGCACTAGTTTACTATAAATGCCCACACACAGCTGTCAGGGTGATGATGCATAATATGTGACTCAAAGCTTAATTGCACAACATAGGACAACAAACGTCTCGGGGGACAGATAGTCTACCCAGTAAAGTTCAGATAGAGTAAAATGCGAATACTGTGTGTGCCATACTCTGGCCTTTATCCGAAGACACCTTTGCTTGTTGCAGTTATAAGAAATAACCAGACTGCACCATAAACACACACAGGGTTATTCTGTGTGTGTTATTCTGTGTTAGCGTCGACCTCTCAGGTGTTAGGGTTAGGGGCCACTGGGTGGGCTTGGCATCTTATTAGTGCCCCTTTTGAATGGAGCTTTTCATTCAAATGGGATTTTCCTGAATACTCACAGGCTATAAAAGTGCCAGGCACTGGTGCTGTACCTTTTTGCCTTCACTAAGGGTGAAACACTTGTGATATCTGATGTGTGACGGTATCGAAGTAACGATATATAGCGATACTGAATATTTGAAACGGTTTCAATGCTCATTTTCCACAGTATCGATACTCTCCAACAGCGAGTTGACACATACTTGCACTGCTATTTATCTTCTTTTTTTATTTTATGTTTAATTTAATGTTGTTAATTTTTCCCCGTGGTACAGAAAATGGTATCAAATATTGATATTTTTAAACGTATTGTATTAAAGTTAGATATTCCAGCATCATGATAACACTATGTGACAGTATCTCTTGGCTATCTAGAAGAAGTGGAAATGCCAGCTTCCTGTGGCCCGTAGCTTTAGTTTTAGGTTTCCTTTGAGCGCTGATTGTGCACCAGCTTCAACATTCACTGTTTTGACCTTAACCATTAGTGTGGTAATGGTAAAGCTGACCCAGAATCAGGGACAATTCATCACTCATCTACAGTCACGTCTGGCTCCAAACAGGAAGCTGTTTAAAGCCGCTCACTCATGACCAATGAGTAATTACAGCGATAGCATCACCAGTTCATGGATAAGAAATACTGCGGCCCCGTCCCACAGGGAGACAGTGGATGCGGTTAAGTAAATGCAAGGCCAGCTTTGATATTTCATCACTTTTCTCAACATCTTTTCAACAACAGTTTCTCTTGTCGTCTCTAAATTGGCCGCAGCAGCTTCAAGGACATGAAGTGTAACCATACCCGCCACATCAAAAGCCGGCTTGTCGTCGATGTCCCTCCCAACAGTAGTGCTGGATTACCTGGTCAGCTGTGTCCACCAGGCTCAAATTCCCATGTTCTTCGGTGTCACAGAGGGCGCGTTGGTGCACGAATCCCCCGCTGATTGCCCAGAGGCGCTGTCGTATATCCCTAATGTCAACTTTCTCCACGAAGCCTCAGACTTTTCTGTCACAGGAAAGCAGCTCCTACACAACTGACTGCACTTTAATTATCGTGTCAGCCAGTTTGTGGAGGTTGTTTACTCAAAACTGAAGCCTCAAACTCTCACTTTAAACTGCCATCCCTCTGTAGCTGTGACAGAGTGGAACTGGCCATTTGAGGAGTTGTAACAGAAGATCTCGTCTGATTGCGGGTTAACTGGGTTATAAAGTGGCGGCGTGACATGTCGTCCACTTTCACTGTCAGAGCCGCTTCAGAGGCTGAATGAGGAAATCAGACCTGAGAGCCACTTTAGTGGAGAAGGGTCTCGGGGAATGACGGGGGTCTGTTGTCTGCGTGAATGCTTGCATGTGCATGTACGAGTGTGTTTGTGGGGGGCAGGGGAAACACACACACACACACACACACACACACACACGCACACTAACACACATACACAGGACATGAGGGAGAAGGGGGAGTGTGTTTCTAGCTGCAGGGAGGGGTGGAGATGGGAGGAGGCTTTGCCTTTTCGCACTCTCTGAAGTCTGAATGCAGCGATATAGAGAAGTTAGTGGCAAGTCAGAGAAAATAAGTTGCTCTTTTAAGAGAGTTGTCGACTTGGACTTGTTTTCTCATTGACTCTATTTTGGATTTTGTTCAGAATTCACTTGAAAGTTGAAAGAAAAATAAGTTTTTTTGGTGAAATTTCATGCCTGAAAAATGTCTGATTCTGGAGTCAATCCACACTTGGAAGGAATTATTTCAGATTTTGAAGGTTTGTTAATTTCTTTCACTTCTACCATCTGTCAGCTGTTTATGAATAGTGTTAATAATGAACAATTATCTATGTATGTGTGTGTGTGTGTGTGTGTGTGTGTGTGCCTGTGTAGTACTATGCATGTGTGTGTGTCTCTGCTTGTTACTGTTAAAAACAGGGTGGTGAGCACATGCGAGCCAAGTCCCTGCAGCCTATAGTCTGTTATTGATTATAACCCAAGTTACGTCAATAATAGAAACAAACACAGCGCTGACACCACACTATTCCAGCACCGGAAAGCCTTCAGCTGAAAGCGCTGCGATGGAGACAGTGTGGAAACCTCAGCTCTAAGAGCTAACATCTGTCTAACCTCCTGATACAACATTCACAACTGTGTCTCTCCTTTGTTTTCTAAGCCGGTGTGTTGAGCTGACATTAGTTCCCTTTGTCCTCCTCTTCCTCCTCCACCATTCTGTCTGTCTTCCTTCCCCACCTCTTTCCTGTTCCTCCTCCGGTCAGACTGCGTCCCTCCAGCTGCTGTTTGGTCTGATGCTCACTGTGAGACGTCAGAAACAGTATCAATTCTCATCACAGGAAGTACTCTAAGCTTTTTAAGCCATATTACTAGTAGTGTTTGATCAGTTCAGACAGCACAACTTCTGTCCGATAGTTTACACAGATTAATTTAATAACCTGTTGACAGCTTGCTTGTGAATTCATCCGTGTTGCTGTCATCTCTGTCTCATGTCTGACTGTAGGGCTGGGCAACAGGACATAATATAATATATGATTATCAAGTACTTTTCATTTGTCATATATTTTATTCACACACGAGTACACAAAAATAGGCTTTACCATGTGGTTATTTCATATAGACCATTTATTTATTGCATTACCAGAAAACATGCTATATCGTGATAAATATTGTTATCAAAATATGAAAAAGATTTTGGCCATATCGACTGACGTAGAAAGTTTTGAAAAGCTGAAAGTAATCTGGCTGGTTTAATGTTACAAAACTGAATCGAAAAACCATAATAATTGAGAAATTGAGATGTGTCAGCTTGCGTGTGCTTGTTTTGTTTGTGACTGTACACTTCCATCTGATTGTGATAATCAGATAAAGCAGATTGAAGTTCTTATGTGACAGTTTCAACAGCTGAAGTGTTGCCGTAATCAGGTTAAGAGCAAAGTCAAAGTGGCTACGCAGAACAGAGAAGTCTGATTTTACCTTGTTTACATCATTAGAAAAGCCTCATCTGTTCTTCAGTTATGTGAACTGGCAAACTTCCCTGACCAATTCTATATTCATTTTACTATTACAGTACTGTGGATATGTCTATGGAAACATCTCAGTTATCCTCATTTGAACGGTTGTCCTTCCTTGCCTCTCTCTATGATGGTTCAGCCCTGCCTACGAGTGTGGCAGTGAGAGAGTGGAACACTTTTGCCTTCAGTCGTGGTCGTACAACACGCCATATGAAGTAGTGAGTTTCAAACATTACCCCTTCATTAACTAGTATATTGTTTCAACAGAAAACATGGCTGTCATTTTTTAGTATTGAAGATTATGATATTAGATCATTAACAGTAAAAAAATAACCTGGTGCTCAGTCAGTGGTGGCCAGGCAGTCTCATATGCTGGCAGACCATTTTTGTGCAAATGGGATATTATAGGTGGATAGGGAGTTCATGTTAACTGTATTCAGAGTGACATAGAAAGGCAGTAAAGCCAAATGTTAGTTAGAGTAAGGTCAATAACAGGTTCCTCCCTGTATGTACTCGTACTTGTAATATCAAAGATAGCATTCAGTATGTACCTACTATCTATACACCGATAGCACCTGCTGTATCCTGTACTTAAAGGGCGGGACTATTATGTTTTTCTTTTAGGTTTTATATCATTCAGTAGCTTCCCAGTCGTGTTCCTTATGTCTTCAAATCCAAACAACTTTTGGTCAAGGTGTGTACGTTTTAGCATCAAAATGCTATTTTCCCTTCAAGCCCTTCTACAAACCTTTTCCCATGTGACCTGACGAAGGTTTCTGCATGATGACGCTGCTACATGTACAGTATAGTCAGTGTATTACATACAGGAACTTAGATGATGGTCGGCACGCTCCCAGTTTGGAGAAGCAGACAGGAGTACCGGCATTGAAGCTAAACAATGCATTGCTGTGTGGACGCCACGTTAGTTTGGATCCGGAAGTCACACAACAACACAAACAAACTAACCGATCGATGGGCAACCGTTTTTGTGAATGCAGTCTGGTGGCTTTGAAGACAGCGATATAACAGTTTCAGTTACTGGTTTCCATTTGAAAAAAAGGTAAAAGAACACAGATAGACTTTCCCTTTAATAGAGACCACCATAATGTACCCCACCAGTAGATTATACTGGTCATTATGAACCATTCTGGTGTTTCCATCCAGCACAGAAACAGCTATAGAGAGAGGTGCTTGGCAAACACTTGACTGAGTAAATCCCCATTTGATCCCAGATCATTATGTTTTCCAGTACATTGCACTGGGCTGTATCTCACACTGAGGAGGAAATAGGTAATGTAATTGGTGAGCACACTAAAGATGTAATAATGCCTCTTGGATGGACTCGTGTGTGGGACTATTATGGAAAATGGATGATAGAAACCACCATAACAGCTGCACACTGAAACAATGTTATGATTTTCTACAAGGTAGAAAAAGTCTCTAAACGTATGAGTCACCACCAGAGGATAAGCCCAGAATAGGCCCATATTTGTATATTCAGAGAGACTTTGTAGAGTCGTACACGGGCTTCTGCTATGGTTGCCAACCTAAACTGAGCTTTGAGTCCAATCCAAGGTATTTTATACTGATTATCTGCTTAAAGGTGCTTTGCTGTTGTTCCAGTGTGGCACGTGGACACAGAGAGGAAATTAATATTGAAATGGAGGGAGTGCATGTGTGTGGTACAATGTGTAAACCTGGCAGAAAGGTCGGTGTGTTATTAAGTTGGTTCGTGGGGATTACATGCATAAATACAACACTTTGTTAACAGGTCTCAGTGGTCCTGTTGGTATTAAAAGAACTATATTAAACCAGGGGTGGCACAAAAAAGTATGACTGTGTCACGCCAGTTGCGTAAAAGTTGGATTTTTACAGATCGTTTATCTGAATCTTTTGTTAGTCAGTCTGTCTCTGATACGAGCACACACTGCAGATAGAGCTGACAGCTCTGCACCGTCATGTTCTCTACCCAGTAATTTACTGGCAGATTTGGTGTCCTGCCTTCTTGAAAAATAATGTTTTTGCTGAAGCATGTTTTTCTGTGTGGGGATGTGTGATTTATGCAGAAAAAAAAAAGTGCTCGGTCTGAATATTTCAATTTCTGCTGTGAGGTCACTGGGTTCTAATTAATCACCTTTAATCCTTTCTGCATCGGTCCATGTTGACAACTTTCTCTCCCCCACACATATCAGAACTTTATTGAAACTCCAGACACTGTGTGTTAACTAGTCTGACTCACCGGATGAAGACTGTGGGTGTAAGACTGCCATTGGTTGCCTATTTCAGCCGGTATTCTCCTCCGCTTTTGCTATCTGCGCTATCTATTTTGCAAGGGCACCATTGCTGCATCCAGTGCTTATGAACGCCCAAGACGATTGTGAGTGGTTTAAAGAAATACAAACAAGCGAGAGTTTTTTTTCCCCCTATACCAGAATGATAATGTGTGGAGCCAGACCTTTCTCTTGCTCTGACACAACAACAACAGAAACAAATCTGGTATCTGTGGCTGTCGCAGGACTATAATAAACCCGTCTAATCATTTAATTTGGCTCGAATGAAATGATTGGACGGGCTACCTGCCTATGCGCACTCTGCCCGTGCACTCATTGCGCATCACCAGATTCTTCCACAAGCTTGACAGCTGTGAGTACTAACAATAGTCATGTTCGTTGTTCACGTTTATCATGATATGTTTATGTTTATAATGATAATTTTGGGGGAGTGGCTTTGGAGGGAGGCCTGAAGGGACGGACTATCAGTGTTGCAGATTTGCCGACTTTCTCTCTAGATTTATGGACTTTAGGAGCTCGTGCTGCTAGCTGCTTTCATTGGAAAATAGTTGGTGACACTGATCTAGATTTTTCTGTTGGATCATTTTTAAAATGTACTCTTGCTAGTTCCTCAGCATTACCGACCCGATGTTTAAGTGGAATGTAGCCCCCATCTTTATACCTTCACTGGTCACTGCTGTAAATCAATCTGCTCATGAAGTGGATAGTTAACCAGAGCTTGATCAAAGGAACAGAACAAGGCTTTACCTGTCAAAGGTTGAGGCCTAAAGAGCCTGAAGCTAAGCACCAGGGCAGCTAGTCAACAGCTGCCTGAATGACTCTTTGTGTGTGTGGGTGTGGGTGTCCTCATTCAGGGGTGAAATCTCCTCTTGGTTCTGATTAGGATCCAAATCTTCCCGGCCCTTTAACATTACTGAAGAAAATGGAAGATTTTGACCCGAGACCTGCACCAACTCCCCTCTTCCATCACACGTCTTCCCTCTTTACCAAACACCTCTTTCGCTCCCAGGATTTTCTCTGTGCTGGACGCGGGGTGTTGGCCAGACCAGCAGGGAACCACGCAGTAAATCTGACGCAGCGAGCTGTACTGCTGCGGGTCAGCATTAGTAAACCCAACACCATCAGTGGGCAGTGAAAGGAAGTGCGTGTTTGACAGTGTAGCATTAAGGGTTTCGTCTGACCAAGCAGAAATACCATAGTGTGGAATTGTATCGTTCATTGTTTGGCCTTGTCTTGTCAAATAGGATGTTTTCCTGGTTTCGACCACATCGACTTGTACTCGGCGGCGACTGACATCAGATAAACTCCACTATGCATAAACTGGTTTTATATAACCAGTGTTTGATCACTTGACTTATTGCCTGAGGTTAGAATAACGGCTCAGATTAGGAGTTCAAGGCTGTGTACACAGTACAGTACATATTTTATTAATTAAAATACTGGTGCAGTGGGTTTGTTGTTGTTACTGTACAGCATAACTGTATTTTTATGTGCTTCAAACAGTTACACATGTACGAGGTTGTCGATTCAATTATTTACAGATGCAAAGTAGAGCCAGGCAAATTCACAAAAATAATGGTCTGAATCTTTATTTACATCAACAGAAAACACCATATACCGTCATGTTTTCTGACCTACTGTTAATGTAAAGTCCACACTTTGTACATCTGTTTCACATCTTCACTTGGAAGGCTTTTAGGAAGTGTCATCATCAGCAGCTTCACATCAGTCATCAGAATTAATTAATCAATAAACCGTACGTGACCGTGCTGTTAGTGATTGAATACATCTGGAAATGTAGATTATGTTGAGTCTAAATAGATTCCTGGCTTTTACAAATGCAATATAGATATATTCAAGATATCATTCTGGAAATAATTTGGGATTTTCAATATTGTAATATCATGATTTAGTATAACTTTGAGCTGTCCTGGTCTTAATTTTTCTGAGCTTATCAGACTTTCCCAGATGTTTGAATAAAATATCAGTGCAAACATCTGTTTGGTCACGTCCACACTACTGATGTTTTTCCCTCTATATAACTTTATATATTCTGAAAGAAGAGTCATTCCTAAGATATTTTCATAGAACAGAGATGTGTAGTGAGAGTTAAGTGAAGAGAACTGGACACAGCGTTGGAGGCAGGCTCTCGTTCATTCCTATGAGAGTTGCTCAGTGCTGCATGGAGCCAAAGCGGCTCGACTGCTGAGTGATAAAGTATTCGATAAAAATTATTTGCCGATTTACGGACGTCTCTTTCTCAATGTAACTCTATGGGTCTTTTTTGGGCCCAATGGCGTCACGTGACGGAAACAGCAGATGTAGTACCACTGTTTGGCCGCTACAAAAATTTGCTTCACAGCCTGGCGCTCTTCCTGGAGACTTGAGTGGGACGTCAGCATTAGTTAATCTTTGTTGACTGCTGTCAGTCACAACCAGTGGGTAACCTCCAGGTCTGAAAAGTGAAGCCATTGCTGAAGTGCCTTAAACTTGCATTCTCTATAATAGCCAGCAGGGGGCGACTCTTCTGGTTGCAAAAAGAAGTCTGATTGTATAGAAGTCTATGAGAAAATGAGCCTACTTCTCACTTGATTTATTCCCTCAGTAAACATTGTAAACATGAGTTTATGGTCTCAGTCGCTAGTTTCAAGTCTTCTTCAAGACAGCTTGATCATTTAGTAAATTATGGTCCCATTTAGAGTCAAATAAACCATAAAGCAGGTGTGTTTTCAGTTAATGAAAGTTAATTATAACATTTTTGGTCGACTGAAAATGTCTTATTCAGCGTTTGGTTGTACTTAGCTCCACCCTCTCATGTCACTTCTGGTTGCAAAAAAAATAAGATGGCGACGGCTAAAATGCCTCAAGGATTCAAAACAGCAGTCCACAAACCAGTGGTTGACGTCACGGTGAATACGTTCATTTCTTACTGTATATACAGTCTATAGTCCCAACTAATATCAGTGATAGAGAACACAATGTGTGGGAACTTTGTCTTGACCTGTTTTAACTTCCCCATTTCTCACCGTGCAACCTCTTTGCCTCTCTATCTCCAGTGTATCCTCCCTCCTCTCCCTCCTCTCCCTCCTCTCCCTCCTGTCTCTCTGTTGGTTTTCCTCCCTCTAACGCTCGACTATCTCCTACTCGTGCATCTGGGCTGAGATGATACTGAATGTTTGTGTTCATTGGTCGGGATGTCCTTGAGAGCAAAGTGATGACACAGATGATAAAGAGGCAGACTAGCCTAACACCTGGGCCGTATTAGGACAAATGACCATGAACCAATGTGAGGATACAGCTGCCTCCATCTTTGTTTTTATTGCGCCAATAGTCTTTTACTATATTGTCTGTGCTGCATTATCTTCCCACACGAGACGCCTTGAGATACCGGACACCGGGCGGGTGATAGGTAGTGGTGGGACGTGGGGAGACGAGACTCCTGGCTGCTGTTAATGAGGTTCCTCTGAGGTGGATTCAACCTCTCGTTTCCAGCTCATAGTCTGGGAATGCTGTTTCACTGGGAACCGTACTCCTTCATCCATCTGTCAGTCCCACACTTCTTCTTCCTAATGCTCCGTGATCCTACACGTATGATATTCATGCAAAGAATATCTTAGATGGAAGCAAAAGACGTATTTCCCCCTTTTGCTTCAGCCGAACAAGAGGAGTCTGTGGGAAGAAGCGTGGTCCTTAAAAACATAGGAGTTGAGTGATCATCTAAGTGAGAGATGCCCTGAATGCCTTTTTCCATTCTCCCAGACAACATTAAAGCACAGAAAGACTCAAATTCATCTCCGCTCTTAAATCATACACACTTGACTGCACGGCCTCTAAATACAAACAAACGGCTCGAGAGGAAAGCACTCAAGTCCTCTTCTGTGGTCCCGTGCCTGTGGCCATATAATCACAAAGCAGCCAAGAACAGAAATACTAATCCAAGATCACTTAACAGGTCACTGGCAAAACAACGTCTTGGTTCAGCGGATCTTATTCGGGCAAAACTTGTGAATATGGATCTTGATATCACTGCCGTTAAATTCTCACAGCTTTTCCACAATGTAATGAAACTCAACAGCGAGTGTCAGAGGATGTTAGAATGAGCCTCGCTCGTTACACAATACAGTCTGAAAGGGAATGCATCATGGAAAATGTACTTTTTCAGTGCTTGTGCACATACATTTGGGTATCTGGAGTGCCTACCAACCCACAAACTGTGAAATAAGACAACCCAGTCAGTTTTTTGTGGGCTGCCGAAATAAGAAAACATGTGATTCAACAAACCATTCAGATTTGGCTGGGCTGTCAAAGTTGACGCGATAATAATGCGTTAGCGCAAATGTGTTTTAACCCCACTAATTTCTTTAACGCATTGACGCAACTTGTGATTTTTAGGTTGTAAAGTTTTAAAGTTTTAAGCCAGAGTGAAGATACTGGCATCATATGAAACTATAAAATCTAAGGAATCCATTGGTACCAACCATGTCATACTAGCTCGTCACGAAGGAGGTTAAATAATGCTCCAAACTTGCGCTAAATTTTGGCGAGGAAAAACTGTCATGGACATTTTTAAAGGGGTCCCTTGACCTCTGACCTCAAGATATGTGAATGGAAATGGGTTCTATGGGTACCCACGAGTCTCCCCTTTACAGACATGCCCACTTTATGATAATCACATGCAGTTTGGGTCAAGTCATAGTCAAGTCAGCACACTCACACACTGACAGCTGTTGTTGCCTGTTGGGCTGCAGTTTGCTATGTTATGATTTGAGCATATTGTTTTATGCTAAATGCAGTACCTGTGAGGGTTTCTGGACATTATTTGTCATTGTTTTGTGTTGTTAATTGATTTCCAATAATAAATAGATACATACATTGGGATAAAGCAAGCATATTTGCCCACTCCCATGTTGATAAGAGTATTAAATACTTGACAAATCTCCCTTTAAGGTTTATTTTGAACAGATAAAAAATGTGCGATTAATTTGTGATTAGTCACGATTAACTATT
The DNA here is from genome assembly GCF_015220745.1 of Sebastes umbrosus. NCBI lineage: Eukaryota > Metazoa > Chordata > Actinopteri > Perciformes > Sebastidae > Sebastes > Sebastes umbrosus. The sequence goes on from NC_051271.1 coordinate 8,734,022, forward strand.
TTAATCGATTGACAGCCCTAGTTTTTTAACATTAAAGCATGTAAACATGTTCTAGTAGAAACCCCAAATAAAAGTATGAACCTGAAAGGGAGCATGATATGTCCCCTTTAAAGGGTGCATCACAACCTTGCAGCTCCTTATGAAATCTGCATCTGCATTTTGGCAGAGCAACCTGTTCTCTGGCCAGAGTTGAAAGTAGCCACAACCTTGGACTCCCTCACAGCAATCATAAAAGCACAAGACGCAGCGGTAAGAAGGACACAGTCCAGTGGCAATATGGGTTTGGAAACCAACTTACAAATTGCAAGTTTATTGTGTGTAATTCTTTTATATGTATATCTATCAAAGGGTGGATTTTAAAGCTGGTTTACGGTGCCTTACTGGGTAATGAACTCAGAACTTTAGCACAGAAAGTAAGGGACGAGGAGTGTGAGAAAATGATGTTAAACTGGGTATGTGTTTCTAACACTAAGACCTTTTTTGTGCTTATTAAGGGACATGTCATGCTTTCCACAAATAATATACAGTACAGTACATGTAAAGCTAGCCTTACAGCCTCAGCAACAGTCTTCTACAGTGCAAGAATGCCAAAGATGAAAGGTAACTGTGCTTTAACGTCTACATAAAGGGAGTAGTGGAGGGTAAAGGAGATGTGTACCACAAATCACCATAAACTCCAAGACGTGAGTGTAGATCCATTTATTCCCGTGGTGAACAAGAGCGTCCTTGGTGTGTCCGACTAACCGGAAAACAGAATAATACTTTGGCTCGGGCCTGATTTTTATGTTAGGGGGTAAATTGTATCAAATGTCAACCATGTTGGAGTGAAGCAGCTTATAGCAGTAAATTAGATTAGCAGTGCTGGCTGATGTGTATGTGTATGTGTCGGGGGGAGACAGCTTTGATGTGATTGTGTTGAGCTCCGCATCCCCTGACAGAGTTTTCAACTTTTACACAGAGAGCAGTGGGACTGGGGCACGGTCCCCTCCCTGTGGTTGTAGTCGCTTAAAAATAAACACGTATACATTCCCGTAACACACACACTTTTTTTTTTTTTTTTTTTTTTACAAGCACAAGCTTTGAACAAAACTACATACAGTTACATAAAGACACGTGCACACGCAGACGCACCGCAAGCCACAAGCAGATCAAATAATCAGCGCTGCGTTTTAGGATTGCAGGAAACAGGAGATGTTCTTAAGGGTGTGCGTGACGGGACTGGTCTAACTAGTGTGTCATTATGATACCAGCTCCTGGCCATTGGCTTGGCACAGCAACTCCACGATGGGAGTCAAATTCAAGTTGACTTTGAGCCAGTGCTCTCCTCCCAGGGGGTGATCCCATCCTGCAGTATCTTCGTCTTGGACAGTGCAGCTATTTTCTCACATCACAACTAACCGAGGGGAAGGATGTGCCTCTATCTCTGCGCTCGTGTTGCTCACAAACAGGGAGACTTGGGAGTTTTTGTGCCTAAAACGCTTGGCAGGGAACAATGCTTGGCTGATTGCGTGCATTGTAACATGTTGTGAAGCGCTTCGAATGGCTCTGTTGTAAAACCCTAGAATTTTAGTTTGTAGTGCACCACACACGTAGCCTCAAAGTCATGACAAAACAACAAAAAAAAACCTGCCGCTGGTGATGGGGGGATGTTATGAAATTAGATAAGTGGGCTTAATGGCTACTAGTGCGTGCTGTTTCCTTTGTGTTGCCACCAAAATTGCCTCTTCACCCCACCCTCAAACCGCAGGCTCTTTACTACTTGCATACTGTTCATAATGCCTTTTAGAAAAAAACCAATTCGCTTTGTTAACTGCTCAGTTAATTGGTATGACCTTTTTGATGAATATTTTATGATATTGTTCCCACTTCCCATAAACAGCAATCTTGACCCATAAATGGTTTATAAGGGAAAGATGAGCTCAACGTGGTTTACAGAGTCAATGTGCTTTCAATATATTGTGTTCTGTTTTAAGCACTGGTGCATTTCAGATGGAAATATTGTGATATGTACTCCACTAAATTTATTTGGCAGTTGCAGTTACTAATTACTTTTCAGATTTTACATTAAAAATAACATTTGCAAAAGTTTATGAAGTTTGGCTTGTGAACCCTTACCAAAACAAAACTGTGGCTGTGTCCGAAAACATTCACTCATTCATTACTCCCTCCTCTCTATCCAGGGAGTTCTATACAGAGGTTTATATGTGAGCTCATCGGCAAAATGAAAAAAACAAACACTTTCGGACACTACTCATGTCATTTTCTCTGTGCCGCTAATTACGCACAATTAAAACGTGCAATTAATGCCAGCTGGTGGATCCATAATAAATACTGAAATGTATTTTTGTGATAAATACATATTGTAAGCTATTTTGTTGAGTTGCCTCTTAGTGAAGTGCTCTGAGTGAATTTAAGTTCCCCTTGATTTGCAGTGATGCAGCCTATTATGTCTAGGGATTCTTTTGTGAAAGGTAAGAACAGAAGCAGTAAAGCGCTGATGCGCTGCCGTCTGGCAATAAACGTATTTTCCCAAATGAATAAATACAAAGTACTTTGTGGCCGTTAGTTTTGTGATGCAATGCTCACATTAAATATATATTTTTTTGCCGCAACTCATGGATTTGTCTCAATCGTGCTGTTCTTTCCTCTCATCTGTCTGACATTTTTCCTTCCTCCTGTGCAATGCATGATGGTACATAGTGCCTGTTTAGTGAACATCGTTGTTCATTATTTCTCACAATGCATTATGGGATACTTTGAATCCACTATGTAGGGTATAATAATTCTCACTAAACATTTGGACAGCACTACAAAATGGCGAACTCACTATATAGTCCACAGTGGATACTGCAGAAGCAGTACTTTTACTTCTAATACATTAAATACATTTTGCCGATGATACATCTATACTTTCACTTATGTAGGATTTTGCATTAAAGACATTTACTTGTAATTGAGTACTTTAACGTTGTTGCGTTGGTACTTCTATGTAAATAAAGTATCTTAATACTTCTTCCACCACAGTTTTTACCTCGTTATAGTGCACTACTTTGTTGAGTCACAGCTGCGTTTAGTCACAGGAACAATTAAGAGTTATTTTCATTGGCCATTATTTTTTCGTTTAATCAGCCCATGATCCAAAAACCCAAAGATATTCAAGTCACAATGATATAAAACAGAAAAAGCAGACACTGGAAGCAGATAATGTTTGGGACGTCTGTTTTAAAATTGATTCAAATGATAAAAAGATTATCAAAATAGTTGCATCGATCATCTAATCAATGAATCCACTAATAGTTTCAGTAGTCAAATGACCCTACAGTATGACTGATGTGTTGTTTGTCTCTCACATGCAGCTCTGAAGAGGTCCTTTGAGGTGGAGGATGTCGACACGTCATCTCACTTATCCCCCGGCTCCCGTCGGACAACCAACTCCCCTCACCGTAACGCCATGTCTCCCACCAGCATCTACTACCGTGACCTGGGCACCGCCGCCCCGGCCCCGGCCACCAACAACAACAACCTCAACTTCACCCAGCCCCGCTCCATCATGGGCGGAGGAGGCTCCAAGACTCCCGAGCCTGTGTCGCGCCGCTCCGAACTCTCCATCGACATCTCCTCTTCTTCCAGCAAGCAGGTGGATAACATCACCAGCCCTGCTTCCGCACGCTTTGGGGCCAGCAGCGCCCTGAGGCGCCCTGAAGTCCTGGGCCACTCCAGGACCCCCGAGATGAGCCACAAGAGGGAGGTCACCTTTGCCAAGACGCCCACTGATTCCCCAGTGATACGCCGCAACGAGGGCAACAATAACAACAACGGCACCAGCCGAACCCCCGAGCAGAATCACGCTCGCAAGTTTGAGCCTCCTAGTCCCGGAGATGTCCGTAAACCTGACATCAGCATCACCAGAGCTCCCCCAGAAAACAACGGCCACCACCCACCAGTGCACCACCCACACCACCCTAATCCTCACCACAACACTATCGTCACCACCTTCCGCTGCTCCTCGCCGAGTCATGGACGAAAATCTCCAAACCCTGACAGTAAGTCTGTTTAATCATAATATACCGACCCATACTCCTTCCAGTCATATCTTCACACTGAAATACTGTCTTTTATTGAGAAACTTAAAGTATTTTAAATCCAGCATTGTTTACATCCATGTTTACTAACTAGCAATGAGTGTATCTCGGTGCATTACCACCACCTGTTGATCAGCGTAGTAATGGGAAACAACCGGAATTTGCGTCATCCTCATACATGTGCATGTGCGTCCTGATGCACAAGATAAACAAAACGATAAAAAAAACAGCTCCGTAGCGCTACTAGAGATGAAAAGCTACACAGGAAACTTTTAAAATGGCCATCAGTGAGATTTCTTGTGACGGTACGGTCGCTTCCCATTGATATCTGGCGCACTTTCTCTGTTCAGTCATGGTGGCTAAAGATGGTAATGGTTACTATCCAGTTCATAATCTTAATGTTTATTCATCAAGTTCCTTTTGCTGCTGCTGGAAAACAAAAACACAGAACTTTTAAAGCAACATACTGTGGGATCACTCAGCAACGCAAAAGCAGTGAGCAAAACGCTTCTTTCTCATTTAAAACAATTACAAAAAGCCGCCCCCAGGCTTTTCATCACTGTGTGATGTGGGCCTGAATCATTTAAGACCAAATAAACACCAAAAACAAAGCTGTGGAAAATCTGACATCTCATGGCAAAAAGCATGCAACCAAACAATGAAACAAACCCTGGTAATACGCTGTCTAATAAAAGGTTATAATGCATTTAGAATAATGGAACATTAATTAACAATATTACTGCCTTCAAATGGAAATAGTGAGGTTGTATTTTTAATTGCCACTTCTTTCTCTAAAGAAGGACGAGGTGGGAATTGAAGAACTTTAGGCTCAAGCATTTCCTCCAAACCTTTTGTTGTGCATACAATGCATCCAAATGCATACAAATCACATTCACACACCAAAAAACAAACTTACAACAAATTACAATTACACAAATGTACTTTAACCAGTCATTGAGGCAGTTTAGCTCTTTTTATAAGTATTTTTGTGTAGACAGTCAAACAGCAACGAACAGCTTCAATATACAATAAACAAGAAATAGTTACTTATACATTGAGTTCTTACTGTACTTGGGTACACTGACGCGATCTCAAGATTGCACCATGCATTTATATACTGCTTAGTTGTTATTCAGTGGCATACTTTCTGGGATATTGGTTGTTGATGATAAAGGATTAGCTTCCTGGCGGACTGCTCATGTTTGTTAAAATGCTTTGATTCTTCATCATTTCCTGTGGATCTCATGAGGTTGCAGTCTTATTGTGTAAAAGCTGAATCAGAGACTATTTTAGCTCTCCAGCTTGTGTGATTGCTTTAGCACAGTGACACACTGTCATCAGTGGAAAAGAGATTAAAGTGAGTGTGATAGGCTATCTTGAACTCAAATAAAACCAAATTACGTTTAATTATGTGTTAAGGAAAGGGAAACTTTTCACTCTTCCCTGTAAGTTATTTTACATTCAAACCCCACTGGGTATCACATTTTCCAGATTACATTTCATTTGGACTTGGTTGAGGTTTTTTTTTTTCATCTGACTTTATATCTTCCTGCTTCTTCTCCACTCACACTGAGTTTACAGACTAACCCCAGTATTAGATCTCTCACTGTGAAAAAAGTCAGTAACAGGAGCAGCGTTTTGATTAGTCTGATGTCTGTCAGTAATATAAGTAGCCTTGTCCTTGGAGGTCTGTCTGTCAGTAGGAACAGCAGACTGTGTGTCTGTATTTGTGGTAATCCACGTCTGTTCTTAATGCCGTGTTGGAGCCGATGTGTTTTTTTTGTGATGTGATGACAGCGTAACCTTGGCACTGGCAGCACCAGAACAGTAGTATGGTAGTTAGATGGTAAGTTGTGCTGCAGTTGCAATAAAACTAAATACAACAGAGTAGGACAGATTTTAGCTCTGTTTTTGGTCTCCTCCAACTCCTGATGGAAATATCTGTCTCTTTAGCTGCTAAATGCGCCACTATGTTCACCAGCTAGTCTCTCACTGTGTCTGTCTGCTGTGTGGGGCTGAGCAGGGTGTGTACAGTGTCTGCTATGACCAAACATGATGCTTTGAGAGCGTTGATAGTGAAACAAGACACTCAATTTTCAGACCGGAAAGTTAAACAATGAGCTGAAATTCACCATGAAGCTCCGTAAAGCTGAGGGGAACTGTTAACCACCTTGCCATGTACTTTATAATTAGCTCTTGATGAAATATAATGATGGTGCTTGTTGATTTAGGCCATTTCAGGTCATATATTCCTGGTTTGTTCTTTAAACTGGCTGTAAAATGAAACACTTTGTCATTTGGCAGATGTGTCGTTGTCAGATTTCCCAGAGCGTCCCCAGTGTCTGTCGCTGTGTGTTCAGTGTTTCATGTTGTACCATAATGTTTCTATTTCAAATGACTATAAATTTCTAGTCTGTCTCTGTGCTGAAGGTTAACAGTCTTTTAAATTACGGGGGTGGTCGCCACTTATTTGTCCACAGAGAGTTGGCCCTAATAGGGGTCTAAATGAAGGGTGACCTGCCTGGAGGGCTCAGGGGCTCTGACAGGGCCCACCCTGCTCTGCTCTAACACATTATCAAGAGAGCTGAAACTAACAAAATACAACACCGCAACAACACTTATAATAGCACTGCAGTCACAGATTTGAAATACTGTGATTTAAAATGTTAAAGGAACAGTGTGTAGCATTCATCTATTGGCAGAAATTGTAATATCACATTAATAAGTATGTTTTCTTTAGTGTATAATCAGCTCAAAATAAGAATCATTGTGTTTTCGTTACCTTAGAATGAGCCGTTTATATCTACATACGGAGCGAGTCCTCTTCACGGAGCCGGCCGCCATGTTTCTACTGTAGCCCAGAACGGACAAACCAAACACTATCTCTAGAGAGAGCCATTTGCGTTTTTGCGTTTTTGAGTCGGACACCGTACTTCTCCTACACACTTGGCACACCGGAGAAGTTTCAGTTGGTTGCAGGGTGCAACCTCACCGCTAGATGCTGCCAAATCCTACACACTGCACCTTTAAATATATAATAAAAATATAATAAATTCGGTCCAAGTTATATCCAAGGCATGAATACACATTGTTCTCTTAGTATGTGGAGAAAAAGATGGTTTACTAAATGATTATTTGCCGTATTTGCTCCAGTTGTAAGTGCCTTGACTTGATTTTCTTCAGTGACAAGAAAATGAAAAATTGTACACATAGAAGAGCTTTGGGCGACACTATAAGCAAAGATTATTAAGCGTTGTTTTATTATTTTTCCATATTGCTGTCAACTGTGTCTTTGGGAGTCTATTAGGTAAGCTGCTTTCCTGCCCATTCAGTTTTTCCAGGAGGAAATGACATCACTCACATAAGCACACACGGTATCCTGTGCTTCCTTCCGTGTTCAGTCAGCGTGATTGTTTCCCCCGCTGCGTGACCTCACTGTGGTGCACTTCCTCTGCCAGGGGTCATGTGATCTAAGTCAGTCAGCTTCCTAGCACTCTGTACTTTGATCAAAGCATCGCAGAGAGTGAGATCAGGTCAGCATGAAAAGGGTGACTGCAATTCTTGGAAGATCACTGACTGGAGATCAAATACGTCATGTTTTGTATAGCTTGACGCCCTCAGTCAGCGGAGGTCACGCACAGACACCGACACACAGACTAACCACCTAATTAGAGCTGAAACTGTTAGTCGATTAATCGATGACACGATTGACATAATCGTTAAGAGTCATTTTTCAAGCGAACATGCTAAAAAAATGTGATGATTTGCTGCTTTTTTCTTGTTTAAACTAAAACCTTCTGTTGGTTGGACGAAGCAATGAAGACGTCACTTTGAACTCTTGAATGTGATAGGCATTTTATCGCTATATCGTGACATTTTATAATCCAAAAAACTAATGAAAGTAATTAATTGTTAGTCACAGTCCGACAGTGTATTAACCCCTTTAATCTAACGGATAGTTTGGTGGATCCATCATTGAAAACGTATGTTTTATTGTAAGTGTTACCCAAAGCATTTGAATTTTAGTCAAGGTGCCAAGGTTTCCTATACAGTATATTAAATTGTCGACTCAGTTGAATTGCAGAGAAATGTGACATACACTTTAATATTTCAGTCAGTTTAACTGTGAAATAGCTTCAAGTGCTGGAAGAAGCAGATACAGAATCTATACGTTATGACTTCAAAGTGATGTGTTAAGTGATGTTATGACAAAGAGAAACGTGGCCATCAGGTTGACTTCAGGCTACAGACGTCAAACTCAATCTGATCGGTATCTGGTCCGCTCCGCTGTGTTCAGCAGCTGCAGTGTCGTCCCTGTTTTAAGCTGTATTTTCTATTTCTGCGTATGTATGTTGAGAGCATCAAAATGGAGTCAAATTCCTTGTATGTGTTCACTTTTACTTGGCCATTAAAGCTGGTTCTGATTCAGCCAGACGGGGGAACCTTATCTTGACAGGCAGGCCTGCTGTTCATCAATCCATCAAACACCACAGAGAGAACTCCATATCTCACATCTGAGCGTAGGTCAAGGGAAGCACATTTCTTATCACTTTTCAGACCAGCTTTCACATTTGTTTAACCTGGAGACTTTGTTTTGTCCTTCACATGTAGTCGCTGTAGGACAGAGATTAATATAGGGCTGCACCTCACAATTATTTTCTTATTGATTAATCTGCTGTTTATAGAGTGCTACAGCAATGAGTCCTAAAGCCCAGAAATGAGTTCGCATTTTAGCACTTCTGGTTCCCACGTCTGGAAGTCAATGGGTTTTTATTTAGATGCCTGAAATAAGGTCTGTGGTTAACACATGCTGAAGAGATTTTAATGTTTTGTTCTACGATATAAAATATGTCAATAAATACCCCACTCGTGAATTTTGAAGCCTTTGTGTCTTAAAACAGGCGGTTGCCAACAAGTGGCTAAATGAGACTACTAAACGTCATCACGCCGACTCGTCTGCCTTTACAGCCTCGTCGTTTATACTTGCGTTCATGCGACCGTGGCATATTTTGTTTATAGCCTAACGTTAGCTTTTTATTTCTGACGATTGCATTTACACTTCAAAAATCTTAAAAGCAGTGTTCATTTGTGGAGATTATCTCGCTGAACAAAACGTGTAAGTATCATAAACGTGTGTTTGCCACAGAGCTTATTTTCTGCAATAATCCAAAACCCAATGGAAAAATCATATTGGCTCTTCGTCGAGGGAACCCAGAGTGATGCAAACTTCCTGGTTGGCCTACGAAAATACGTAATCCCTGAAGCACTCTGTTCTCCTGATTAATTCTTTTGTCTATAAACAGTCTCGTCAGTAAATAGTGAAAAATGTTGCCCATTATCATTTCAAAATGCTCAAAATAATGAATTCAAATGTCTTGTTTTATTCAACCAACCAACAATCCAAAGACTTTCAGTTTACTATCATATATGACAAGAGAAGCGTCAAATGCTCACATTTGAGAAGCTGGAACAGAGTGAATATTGGGCATTAAAATGATTAATCTATTCTCAGCAATAGTTTGTGATTTTCTATTCATATAAACCATTAACAAAATAATTAGGCACTTGCCCTTTTTGACATTTTAAAGACAAATACTTGCTTTCATTTTGACACCAAAGATGGACTTCTTCTCTTTCAGTATATATCTAGACTCTGGCGAGGTCAGTAGATAGAGAGGTTGACCATAAATAGTGTGGCTATCACTGGGATGATGATGGGACTGGTAGGTTATCATCGGGGTCACATCCAGTAACCTCATATAACAACTCCTTTTGTCTTCAATGTGGAGGAAAAGGATGTCCATCTCAACTGGATTGCTGTTGGCACGAAAGAAAGTGGAATCAAGGCTACAGTAATATGTAGTTCTACCTTCTGCTCTAGGGAAGAAATGTGTCTTTAAAGGGTGTTACTGTGGAGTCACTTCATGTCGTGCCATTGTGTCCCGTCTTCCTGTTGTGGTGGTAAAGAACGAACAAAATATCCTGACGGCCAGATTATGTGTGCTGAACTGGAATGTGTCCTTATATAGCCCAAATAAACAGATTACCTTGTAGTACATTTGTTTTCCTAATTGAGGTGTAGTCATTATGGAAGAAAGAGCAAGTGAAGCCATTTGTCTTTTATTTGGACTGACCTTCTGAAAGTGGGGAGGAGGGGACAGCGGAGGGTGATTTGTCTCTGCCTGTCCATAGGTCAGGAAAGGGCACACACACAAATCTCACATTTTTGTCTTACTTTTGTTGTCCGTCATCGACACACCTACACAAGCACGCACGCACACACACACATACAGGCGCCCTCAGGCGAAGGCATATCCGAGGTCAATCCTCTCCCAGTGTAATTACTCTGGACTGATCCCAGACCATTACTCAGTGTGACCTGTCAGCTAATTACCCAGAAAAAAAGGCAAAGAAAAGGAGAGAGAGATTTTCTTGTGATAGGGAACTGTTGCTGACTGAGAATAACATCGTTGCTAAGTTGCATATGTGGCTGCATAACTCTGAGGCTCTCAAGTGGTCATACCAGAGGTGTGGACTCCAGTCACATGACTTGATGACTTTGGACTCAACTTGACAGAATCAAAAAAGTCTTGCAACTCGACTTGGACTCTTACACCAGTGACTCGTGACTTCACTTGGACTTGAGCCTATTGACTTCAAAATACTTGAGACCTTCCCACAAGCCCAAGTATGTTATTTAAAAAGTGTGCCATGAATCAGTTCATTTCCCTTCATTTCCTGAATCAACTAACATTAATGCTATTCATTACCAACAAGTAGAAAGTAAAGGTGCATTGTGTGGGATTTGGCAACATCCTGCAGTTATGTGGCTACTGTAGTAACATGGTGGCCAGCTCCGTTAAGACCTGTTCCCTACGTAGATATAAACAGCTCATTCTAAGGTGACGAAAACACAATTCTTATTTTCAGGTGATTTAAAGAAAACATACTTATTAATATTATATTCCATTTATGCCAATAGATCCCCTAATAGTTAAAAAATGGACCTTTAATTCACCAGATCCACTTTGCATGAACCAATCCGACAGCATCCAGTCAAGTTGCAGGAGAGAAACATGAAGCGCTAACATTATGTTCCTAAGCGGCAGTTGGGGAAAAAAATGGTACCAAAGATAATTTTGTCAGTGAATAACAACTATGCAGTGGTCAACAAAAAATGACTATGCAAAACATGCGGGTTGGAAAATTACAGACAGAGACGCAAATGGCATTACATTTTGTGAAGAGAACATTATGACTTGTTAGAACTCAAAACTTAAAGTTTAGGACTTGTGACTTGACTTAGGACTTGACTAGGACTGCAAGATGATTTGCTTTACTAGAGGGAATGATCATTTTTACACCATTATTCTAATTTTCATTGAAAATGAATATATGAGTATGATGTGTAGGCCAGGACATCTCTGCAGCACGACAACATTTAATTTAAAATGGTATTTTGACACACATTTCACCTTTAACAAATATTGCAATTTGATTGATAAAATTTGAATTATTCGTGCAGCCCTACTTGGGACTTGAGTGCAAAGACTTGAGACTTACTTGTGACTTGCAAAACAATGACTTGGTCCCACCTCTGGGTCATACCTGTTAAGATTTGGTCTCAGGAAGTTCAAAATAATCCCAAGTGCTGATACAAAGTCTGTCTCCCTAATATTAAAACAATTCAATCAGGTATAATCAATCACAAACTGTAGAACACTCTCTATCGGGAACTTTTATTTTGTAAATCATATTGTGATGATAGTCTCATCATGTTACTGGTCAACAAAATCTGTTTTCCAATTTAATGATTCTGACTAAGCTGTAATGAAATGAAACTAAATTAGTTAATGAGGCTTTTGCTTTACACATGAGAAGAGTTTGTATGTTATGTGTTATGTAATACATAACAGTGAAACGATTCATTGCTTTGGATCCTCATTAATATTATGATGATGATTTAGAATAGAATAGAAAATACGTTGTTGTCTACTTTCTGCGTACAAAAGGCAGAAATTTGTCTTTGGTTATCATGTGCAAAAACTGCTATTAAAAAGGGTACATTAAAACACAACATATCACATCCAGACGGGACAAATTAAAACACATTTACATTAAAACACAATACACCAGTAGAAGCTACATTAAAAGGAGCACCAGGTACTGAATCAAGGTTAAATGAATAGATATAAAATGCTGTGTGCTGAGGTAATCTGGCTTCAAAAAGAAGCTGTCCTTACATATTAAGATACTTTATAGCATTTTTATATATTATATTTAACGATTTTTTTTATAGAGAAAAGCAGACTTTGCACAGTGACAAGCCACGCGTCGCTGATTTCAACAATATTGCTCAGTCTTACTTCTTAAATTTGGGATTTGTGACCCATTTGATACATACTACAGTAACTGAGCTTGTGACATCTTGTCTATGGGAAGGTCTTCAAACCACAAGACCCCCCTCATCATCACTCTTAAATCCTAAAACCGCAAATACTACTGTTTCAGAGTCAGAACCCGTAGCTCTTTGCACGTTTGTACATTTGTACAAGTAATCAAATCAGTGGATTGGATAGGTGGAAAAGGTGACATTAATTCTGAAAAGGAAAAGACTCACAGCAGATGAGGTCATATCGATACCCTTTTAATATTAGTTCATTCACAACCACATGTTTAGCTCGATAGATTCTGGGACCTTTTCGTCTTATCTTTGCCTTCAGATGATCACATTATGACGTTCTTTCACTGAGGCACAGATTGTCCCTGACTGCGTCTTTGACTCAGCTGCCAAATAAAGTTCAGCTTTGCTCACTTGAAGTCTGTGAGCCTCCAGACTGTTGACGTCTGTCTTTTCAGCTCAAAAATGTCCCACGGTGACAACAATGACAAGCGTCACTTCTCATTATTATCTTGAATTTGAATTTCACTGTTGGTGTGCTTCCTGAACACGCCACCAGGAGTCAGTGTGTGACAGGTGAAATCTGTGCAGACACTGAACCTGGCTTGCAGGTGAAAAAAAGCTGTATTTCCTTTTTTTTTTTTTTTTTTAAAGTGAGTTTCATTTAATGAGTTTAGTTTCCTCAAACGACTCCAGGGTCAGAAACTTGGACCGCGCTGGTGTCATGTTGCAGAAATGTACCCAACACACAGATATCAGCCTTTTTCCGTTCATGTTTTTAACACTCCGATGCATCACTGGGATGGACACTCATTCAAAACATTGTCTTGCAGCTCTTTGAAGTGTGGACACTAAAAATGGACATGAAAGCTTTTCCTCTTCTTTTTTTTTACATTGGTGGAGGAAGAGGAGGAGGAGGAGGAGGGTGGAGCTGAGAGAAATGGGAAAGGATCAGCCCTTCAGCTCCAGATAAATAGACACACACTCACACACACAGCTGCACTCTCCCCCAGATAAGGCTTTCGGAAGTTGAAGTTTACATTGAGCATCTGGGGGAAGTCAAGGGTTAAAGAAGTTTCCCACCACTGCAGAAAGACCTTTGTCCTTTTCAGTCATCTCGCCAAATCCCACAACTGCAGTGAACTCCCCCCTCTTCATTCACTTTCTCCTGCATGCTGCGAAGCCGACACATTTCACCTTTGCATACATGTAAAAGCACATACATGTATGTGTTCAAACACACACACACTTCCTCTCATCGCACTTGGAACTTTTGGCAGAAAGATCACACTTTGTCTTCCACGGGGAGCCTAACTTTGGATACACTCAACACAAACCACCTTTGTTGACATTTTCACTCGCCGTAAGATAAAAGACCAATAGTAGGATACGGGCCATCAGAGCTTGATGAAGCAAACTGAGATAACGTTTAGTCTCAGTTGACATTATCTTCGTTCTCCGGGTGAATCCTCCCTCTTGTTTATCAAGATATGAGACTCCGCTGTGGTTCCTTTCTCCAAGAAACTGATGGGAAAATCATGTCCCTTATCTTGGCCGTGGAAATAAAGAAACGGAGTAATGTAGGAAAAAACCCTGCCATGTCAGCGTGAGCCATTTTCTCAGCGTCATCAATCAGACGTGATCTGGAAAAATGAAGGATTAAATACTTTATCGGATACTTAATTTAACAGACCTGCAATGCAACTTTCTTACTCAAGAAAAAAACTCAATGTGAATTTGATTGGTCCGTCTTTCTGCAATCTGTTTATATTCACACCCAGACGTGTTTTAATGAAGAAGAAGAGGTTCATGTGAGGTGAGATTTTCTCCACATTCTCTTCTAATGATGTTTGGCCCACTTGTTGGCAGATAGTGGACATACTGGAAAAACAATAATTGTTATTTTGTGTGTGTGTGTGTGTGTGTGTGTGTGTGTGTGTGTGTGTGTGTGTGTGTGTGTGTGTGGACAGACAGATGGCCATTTTGTGCCGCAGTACTGCCATCTGCTGAAATGAGTAGATGAGGGGGCAGAGGGATTCTTGTGCGAGGGTGTGAGTCTGTCTGAAGTCAGCATGTGTGCAAAATGAAAAGTAAGATGGTGCAGTCTTGTTCCTTATGTTACACCAAATACAACTGATTACTCTGTTGAGTGTGTGTCCTCTACTCTGCGATGATGTAGCAGCTTTTGGCCATTAACATCACCTTACAGCTGGTTTGTTGACTCGCCATGATTTTGTCTCAATTACGTCCTTGTTTTGATCATTACCAGTGCTTTTTCCTAATTAGTTTGGTCATATAGATCAGAAATGTGTTACAGGGCTGTTGCTCCGTGCTCCCAGTAGCTAATGATGGATTTTGTGCAGATTCTGTAGCAATAAACGCAACCATTTGTTTTGGTTGCAAAACTTTGCCAGCTTAGAAGAGTACACCATCGATTTAGCCAACCAATCTCACTCCCAACTCGCCAAGTAGCCTACCACCGCATGGTAAGTGCCCCTCGGCATCGAATACTGATGCGCAAAGACACCCTTTAGCGACTGTATATAACACACCAGGCTTTCAACTGACTCCAATGTGTAAGAGGGGAACCCGGTGCGTCAGTCTCTGATACCGAGGGGGGATCTGACCAAGCTGCGGTATTTGACGAGTTGGGAGTGAGAATGTGTTGATATAGCATTGTGTGCCTACATTACCCACAATGCAACTTGACCGCAGACAGTTCGGTCAGAGTTTTAGGTGGGTTATGCTAGTAGCAGCTAATGTAGCCTCAAGCCCCTAGCAGAGATGAGGAGCGGGTTACAGAGATCTATAAGATCAGATCAGATGAGAAAAAGCCAAAAAGGCTTTATGCAACTTTTTTCCCCATATGCAGTAGGACTACCCAACACCTGTAAACAGATGTTGATCTGTAAAATCCCCTTTAAGTATAAACTCTGCACAGAGGCTGGTCTAATTGTGTTGAGGAGATTTTCTCTATCAAAGATCTAAAGATAACAGATCCTTAGATCGGATCTTGCAAAGCTAAAATACAAAGCTCTGGGTAGTTGGCACTATGAAACCACTCAAAGCAAAGATTATCCTTCTAACATAGATTTTGTGTAGTACATCAAAATCTTGGAGTTTTTACCATAAATAAAAAATCAATCCTGACAATACAAATGCATGACTTCAAAAATATGTTTTGAAGTGACGTAAATTAAAATCACAATCTCACTCCGGCAGGACAGTTGGTGTAGAAACATCATGGTCCACTGTGCTGGGATGAAGTGATGCTGAAGTGCAGTTCCAGTGGCATTTACTCTGTTTCCAGGCTGTCAGCTCGGTAGATGATCAACTGTGCAAGCTCTCATCTCTATTTCAGCTGGGAAGCTCTCCGATCATACAAAAGCATCACAGTGTAAAGGAAAAAAAACCTGGCATCTACTGCTTAACACTGGTTCGATGCCGGCAGAAGAGAAGTAATACCTTTTCTGGTAATAATCCTCATTACCTCTATTGCGCTTAACCTTTCTCACCTCACAGATGAATGTTTAAGATTAGCCGAGTAAGCCGTGTGCAGACGTGCTGCTCATCTAACTGATTGATCCCTCAGTTGGGAATGTACTGGCAGCTTTTATTGAAGGATACTCACTCACGTCTTAACTTTTCAATAGCTGGACCAGACTTTAAAAGCGCTCAGAAACAGAGACTGGATCTTGTGTCCTAACCGAGGTTTGCTGTGATAATTTAGGGATTAAGAGAGTATCCCTGCAGCTGCGTGGTTTACGGGCAATTAGCTTCTTCGAGGAACACCATCATCTGTTGCTGAAAAGCCTTGGCAGTGGAGCCTGGAGGAGCTTTGGGTGAACTTTCACCTCCAGCCTTGATGGCGTGAAGTGCTTTGTGATGCTACGCAGCCGACTGCAAACGTCACCATCAGTCAGCAGAAGAGGAGGCAGATGGAGGAGGCATACTTACAAGTGAAGATTTGGGGGAAAAGGGCGAGTTGCCTCGGATGAGTTACTCTGTGTTAAACTAAAATTCAGTATTAGCTGGAAGTACTTCAAACAAACACATTTTGAATGTAAGACCAGTTCAAAAAAGACGATGGTTCATGATCTGTAGCAGTCTGCTTCCCTGTCTCTGCACATGGAAGGTTTCCATTATAGATAATTAGCATCATAACTGGGTTAGATGTTTCTGGAAGACATACAGCGGCCGCACAACGAGTGTAATCACAGAGCTCCTTTCTCGTCCTCTCTGCGTTTTTGGCGTTGAGTCATCCCCGTCCCTCACCCCCGCAGATGCAGCGAGGGGCCAGGGATTCCCCAGAAGGCCGTTCCCTGGGAGTCGCTGTGTTTATTGTTCATCTGGGGAAGGCTATGACTCCATAACATCAACGGAAATAGAGAGTACATGCTGTAGTGTGTGTGTGTGTGTGTGCATCGTGTGCAAGTTTGTGAGATTAGCTCTGTAGTAAAGAACTTAACAGCAGCTGCAACAAGCTGGGAAATATCCAGAGGCTTTTTTCTTATTAAATACTGGAAACAAGAGAGAGAGACAGAAAATGGAGATGAGTTCTACTTGCAGTGAGATATACAACAACCACGAGAAGGAAACCCTTTGTAAGTATCTGTTTGGTTGTCTTTGTGTCTATACGGGACTGTTTTAGACCGTCACTCTGCAGAAGCAAGAGGGACAACTGGTTTCCATTAAGGCCAATCAAGTCAAGGCATGATGTATCCTCCTCAGACGGGGATGTTGAAAATGGATGCCCCTTTTCTGTCTTTTTTTATTTTATGGCAAACCTCATTGTTTACTTGAAACTGAAATCTGCTTGCTGAACGCTATTTCACACCCTTGTGTAATTCTCTTAAAGAAACAAGTTGTCGCCTCAGTGTCGCTGTGGTTTAATGTTAAAAGAAACAACGCTTTTATGGTAGTTAGAAAGCAGTACTCATTTTCATCATTGATGCTAGATGTCATTATTTAGCAGTCCAGCTGGGAAAGCTCTGGTGGCTTAAAAGAGACACACAAAAAAAAAGACGCCGTAGGCAAACACTTCCCCATAAACAAACGCTCAGACCACAAAATCTGTTCAGTTTATCCTCTTTGTGGTCGTCATTATGCAAACAACACATAGTTTTTTACTCTGGTAAGAAGCTGATGAAAAGGCTGAGTTATTGTAACCTTGAGGTAAAATGCTCAAGCTGGGATCCGAGGGGGAATAAACCTGGAGGAGTGAAGCATTTTACTGTCAACACATGAAGTAGCTGAAGATATATACACAGATTAATACATTACTGTTAATGTATGTGTAGTGATTTCAGTCAGAGAGGGGGAGGTTTTGGAGTCTTGGAGGCCACTTTAGGGTGTTGAGATAAACCATCCTCACTCATCTCACACACATGCTGTCTCCATTTGCACCACAGGGGAGCAGAGCAACCACAGTAAAAAAAAAACACAACAGGAAGTCTCCAGCAGACCCAGCTATCCTCCCTATAGACATCCAGGCGAAGCCAGATGTTCTTTCTCTTTCCCTTGTCCCTCTTGCTCCTGACTCTTCCAACCACCATCACCCCCTCCTCCTTCTCTTTCTCCTCCTTCATCTCTATTTTTCTTTGCCTCCTCTTTTCCTTTCTGCCCTTCCTCCAGCTCCCTCTCTCTTGGGGAGGATGTGTCACCGAGTCACTCGGTCAGCTGAGTCATGGAGGTGACTCTTTTAATCAGCTCCATATGTGCGCTGCCCTGATTTGGTGGTCTTCAGCAATCAGCCCTGACCCGCGGGCCAATCACAGAGCTCCCCCCTCCGACGGTGCTCCCGGCATGCCACGTCATCACCGCATATTAGACTTCAGTAACCCACATGATTTGATGCTGTTTTGAGCTGAAAGGGCCACTGTGTTTCAAAAGAAAAAAAATGATGAAACACAACTAGAATCCCTAAATTTGAGGTTCGCAGAGCAGCGGTTAACTAATGACTTCACTGCAAGAAAATCCGACTTTTTTAATTAAAATGTGGAGGGGCATTTTAATGGGATATGTCACTCGTACAGCACTTTTCTTAAGTTGTTTTCTGGAATCTGTCAGTTCTTTTATGGTTGTATATAATCATAGACTATCTAAGAAGTGGACGTAGTCACCGTGACGTCACCCATTGGTTTGTGGACTGCCGTTTTGAAGCCTCGGATTTGGCATTTTAGCCGTCGTCATCTTGGTTTTTGGCAGTTTTGGGATACATGTTGGGTTTTTGCAAGTGACACGAGAGGGTGGAGCTAAGTACAACCAAACTCTGACGAACCAAAAATGTTATAATTAACTTTCATGAACTGAAAGAACACTGGGAAAGGGTTAAAGTTGTAAGACGAAAATACGGACAACTCCCAGACCTAACAACCCTGTGGTAGCGACCTGTCAATCACAAAGTAGCCACGCCTTAAAGCATACCCTGCTTTATGATCTATTTGATGCTAAATGGGACCATAATTTACTATATGAACATCATACTGTACTGAAGAAGACTTGAAACTAGAGATTGAGACCATAAACTCATGTTTACAATGTCTACTGATGTAAATCAAGTGAGAAGTAGGGTCATTTTCTCATGGACTTCTATACATTCAGACTTTTTGCAACCAGTGGAGTCGCCCCCTGCCGGCTGTTAGAAAGAATGCAAGTTTAAGACGCTTCCTCATTAGCTTCACTTTTCAAACCCGGAGGTAGCCCGCTGTGTATAATGTAAACAGTGAGCTTGTATGGTGCACATGAAAATTGAGTATTGCGTGTCCCCTGCCTTACACAGTTAATCAAGCTCGGATTCTAATTGAATTTATTTGCCATAAATCTTTTGCTCAAAGCTGCTTTTTAGGCTCTCGGGGAGGCTATTAAAATAACCCTCCTAACACGCAGCAGACCTCTCCTTTAATCTTTGGTTCCCACAAGAGGAAATGGTAACTTCAGTCACTAGTGGGTCATGAGTTTCACTGACAACATTGTTTATTGTTTAGTGAGAGCAATATGGAAAATGTTTGCTTTGCTGAAAAGAGATATACAGCGGGAATGTGTCCGAATGCTTTACCCAGAATCCCCCAAAAAAGGCTGTTCTTCAGGATTGCAGGACAGGAAAAACATTTACTTTTTGTCCTGTTTCCACACAGGAGATGATAGATTTAGGATCTAAAGAAAAAAGAATTTGCTGAGAGAAAGACCATTGACTGAATTGCATTTCTGCAGTGAATCTATCAACGGTAACCTGATAAAATATGGACAAGATGGAGCGATGATAAAAACTGATGAAGGCACATCAAAATGTTTGTTATGAAGCCAAGAGGTTGTGGATTGCTGTTCATACACAGTCCTCAAGAGAAATGATCGCCTTGTAGACCGGGTTATGTTACTGACTTGGGATCAGTTTGTCAATCTGGACAGTTAATCTCCACCAAGAGTCAGTTGTGTAAAATGATTATTCAGAGTTCAATAGCACATGAGACCTATAAGACCTGTAAATGGAAACTTATAACAATGTTCCGACAGATTACCTGATATAAACAAATAGACGGATGCATTCATGCTTCCGTACATTTACGTTCACATCAAAAAACACAGCCAAGTGTGACATTCAGCTCCAGCTTTGACAGGAAGGAAACATTTTCTGCTGAATGTTATGAAAATCTCTCTCAGGCCTTCAATCGTGTATGCTGATGGAAAAAAATAGTTGAGCCATATCAACAAAGGAACAAATGAATCACTCTCTCCTTCCAGTAAGTCGGGATCAAATCCATTTTATAACCAGCATCTTTCTTTAATCATAAACTATTCTTAGACAACATCTTTTTAACATGTCGACTACATTTTGCAGTCAGCGGGTTGGCTGATCGGTGATAAGTGCACATCTCTCTGTTGTGGCTGAACTGGAACACAGGAAGCGGCACATATTTTCAGAGAACATTTGGGTTTTGGAACCGCTTTCATCTGTTTTGCAGCCAACATCGACTTCACTGCAGCTTGATTCGCTCAAGTTGTTGTGAGTATTTGATATTCCTGTAAGCTGAGTGGTGGCAGCGCACCAACAAAATATAGATAGAGAAAGCACAACAGCAGCACAGTAAAACCATCGATGTCCCTTAAAGGTACAGTGTGTAGGATTTGGAGACATCTAGTGGTGTGGTTGCAGATTGCAACCAACTGAGTACCCCTCCGCTCACTCCTCCCTTTCCAAGATAACGCGAGTCAGTGAGTGCAAAACCGTGGTAACGCCGTTCGCCTCACTCAGAGCCCATCCTTACCATAATAACGCTACTTTAAGAGCAACGGAAGTCAGGCGGTGGCAGACGGTTCCACAGTTTTGCACTCTGCGGCTCACATTACCGCAGTTTCACAAGCGTGTCAGAGAACAACGGTGGCCTTCAGGTAACGTTAAAAACCCGAATGGCTCTCTCTAGAGCCAGTGTTTGGTTTGTCCGTTCTGGGCTACTGTAGAAACATGGCGGAGCAACATGGCGGACTCCGTTAAGAGGACAAGCTCCCTATGTAGAAGGGCTCATTCTAAGCTAACAAAAACACAACGATTCGTAGTTTCAGGTGATTATACACTAATGAAAACATAGTTTTGAATATTATATTCCGTTTCTGCTAATAGATCCCCCGAAATCTTACACTACTGTTCCTTTAAATATGAGGCTAAAGCCTGGAGAAAGTTTGCTTAGCTTTGCATAAATACTGGAAACAGGAGGCAACAGTTAGCCTGGTATGAGTTTCTCCAAACGTAAAATCCCTGGAATCTTTTTCAACGTGAGGTTGCCAGGCAACCAGCACATACTAGTTACTAGTCACTACACCCGGCCAAGAAATAGTCCACAACCCATAAAACCACAAATTGTCATTATTTAGTGAGCTTTAGAGGTGCTGGTAGGAGAGGGTTTTTTTAACTTTGGAGACTATTTCCTCCTGCTTCACAAGGCTTATTGAAAGAGGCTGGGACACATGCAGGTCTTGAGCTATGTTGTATGACACATGCACAGTGTAACTGGAGCTGCGGTCGAACGTTGCTATTGGCTCAATTTCAGCGAGTGCAGACTGCGCATGTGTTATACCCCAATAATATGATACGATGATGACACGTGACATCTCCTCTTTTCACCCCCCCCTTGCTGTTTCCAGTCATTCACCTGATGGCTCTAGCTTGATATCTAGTGTAAGGATATGAGGGTGTTATCAATCTTCTGAGCTAAATCTGGACAAGAAAACAAAGTGTATTTCCAAAAATGTCCCGCTATGCCTTTAAAGATGTTTTTTTTCTTTTTCTTTTCTAAACTTAGAGTTGTTCTGTGTTAGTCATGGCTTTAGTCATGAGTCAACCACATTTTTGAGGGATGGAGACATTTGTGAGAGAAAGACAGACAGAGAGAGAGAGGAAGGAGAGCCTGAAGGATTGAAGGAGGGAGATGAACAAATGCTTTCAGTGCGGACACACACACACACACACACACACACACACACACACACACACACACACACGTACGTATATATATAATCCAATACTCTCCTCTGTGAAACAAAGCAGTGGGAGGATGAGAGAGCAGATGGACACACACAAGGACAGGGAAGTAAGAAGGATATTGCCTCTTGCCTTGTGCAAACACACACACACACACACACAGGAAATAATGAAAATAAATGTTCCTGTATTTTGACATAAACAAACTCTCCCACTGTCTTTCATTCGGATTAAACTACACCCACACACACACACACACACACACACACACACACACACACACACACACACACACACACACACACACAGCTTGTATCTCTAGTGGGTTTACTTAATCGCACGTGGTCAGAGATAGCCTGCTGTATCCACAATGTTCTCCATTCACTTTCTCTGAATGAGGGGTGTGACTCCCCAGCCACTTGGGATGGCGGTCATGTGACCTGGCTGTGGGTGTGGCCAGAGGGGGGGGGGGCAGCAGCACCAGCACCAGCAGCAGTGATCCAGCCTCACCAGCTGGAGCTGTGATTGAGAGAGGAAGAGAGTGCAGGAGAGGAAGAGAGAGAAAAGAGAAGGAGAGGAAAGGGTTGGGTGAGTTGTCGATTTTTTTGTGTCTGCGGCGTGCTTTTCTGTCTTACGAGGAGAGCTGTGAATCTTGGCCGAGAGGAGATAAAGGGGAGGGGGAGGTGAGAGAGAAACAGAAGGAGGGAGAGGTGATCTGGTGCTCTGAGGCTGTTGATGTCAAAGTTAGTTAGCCAGGTGTCTGGTGTGTGCTGTGTGAAGTTTTGAGGCGGAGAGGTGGAGTGTGTTTTTGGCAGGAGATCTGTAGAAAAACTCATAATTTAGCGTGCAGGCCTTGTACTTTCTCATTTCTTCTATTTTTTCTCTGTCCTTTCCCATTGTTCAGGGAGAGTTTGGGGGGTCAGCACTACCACTCTTTCACTCCTCCCCTCCTCTCTCCTTTTCTTACTCCCTTTCCCCTCCCATTGTGTCTTCAGCTCTGGAGCATGCATGGATAATCAATCTGCCATAATGGGGGGACAGAGTGTTGACCAATCAGGATAGACCACCATTACTCTTTAAGGTCTCCGGGGCTCTCTCTCTCTCTCTCTCTCTCCCTCCCTCCCTCTCTCTCTCTCTAGTCATGTTTTCTCCTCCAGCGTCACGTCAGGCAGAGTTTCCAGCCTGACTTTGATCCAGTGCAGTGGATTAGCCAGGCACTGATGGAGCCAAGCTGTTTCGACGTGATTTAGTTTTTTGACGATCCCTTGTGTCTGCTTTCTCCGGAGAGTTTGTTGCCAAGTTGAAGGAGAGTTGAGGAGTCGAACAGGTCATATTTTCAGTTTTGCTTTTCCACAGGGAATAGTAAGAACTCATCTCTTCCCTCTCTAACTCTTCTTCTTCTTCTGGGAAGAACATCAAGTAGTCACTTAGCTTTTATCTTTCATGTTTTCAGTCAGTGCGTCACATGGTCTACTTTTACCCAGCATGCAGTACGATGGCTGAATAGTTGCTTTGTTGGATGCTGCACAAGTGAAGTGAGATGTTGTAGATGTCCTTGCTTTGCACCTACCAGCCACATTGTATCTCATGAAAAATGATTTGACCTTGTACATTAAGACTACTGCATGAATAAAACGCACTCCCTCAAGTAAGAGCGCCCCAGAAGAACGTTATTGAATTAAGAAATTCATTTATTTTCCCACAGTATAGTCAGCCTGCAGTGTCCGTGAGCTGGAGCTTATAGCACACAATACATTTGATACCAGCAAACCGCTAATGCTGCCTCATATCTGATTTACATTAAGCATTATTACAATATGCTTCACAATAGGCGCCAGTTAAAGCCACTCAGCCAGTGTTTAATCAGAAGCAATTCAATACCACAGATAAACATTTCATTAGGATTGTTTGGCACCAGCGGCGTGAAATAAATTCACACAGAAGTTTTTTTCTTGCTGTTATCTATTACTTGATATCATACCAGTCCAGTCCTGTCAGAGAAAACTGAAATGCCAAAAAGAGATTTTGCGCTGCAGGTGCTGATTCTTCAAAAGGGAAATCCACCGCTGTATAGATTTAACATGTTGTTCCCATCATGTTGGAGAGTTTCGTACACTTTCGTCCCGTGTTTTTGCACCCAAGAATTTGCCCTGAAGGCAGCCGAGTTGGGAGGAGGAGAGGCATGAACATGTTTAACTGTAAACAACCAGACTGTTTGTCTGAAAATATCCGTTCCCACATTACAGTATGTCTTCCTAGTCCTCCGGCTAATTGTATCCACATGTGGTATAATCTCATGTGGTCTTGTCTTCTTTTCCTGTTCCATCCAGTGAGTGAAGGATGTAGTTGGTATGTGACGTTACTCTTTTTTGGTTTCAGCGTATGGAAGTAGAAAATGATGGCCTTTTTGTGAAATGCAACAACTCGTCTGGCAGTGTGTTTCACTCTAGCTGCCCGCGGTGGGAGGATGTTTTCTGTTCTACATCTATGTCACAGGGGGGAGGAAGTCAGATATGTCATGTCCTGTTAGAGGTGACAGGTTGTGAAGAGGTGGAGAGGTGGAGGGGAGGGTGGTATAAACCAGTCTGTGCCAGTATTATGCCTCAAGCAAGGCATTATGGGTCATCCGTAACTGTGTTTTTGATTCTGGGATGATAACAGGAATTGCTTGCACAAATATTGTTATTAATATTAGAATTAGGGCTGAACGATATTGAAAAAATATCTAATTGCGATTATGTTGGCTGATATTGCAATTGTGATATAATTCTCATTTTCAGTGAATAACATATTAAAAGGATTATGGGAGAGCTGCAACGATTAATTGATTAGTTATCAATTATTAAATTAATCAGCAACTGGTTTCTTTTCTCCTCTACGACAGTAAACTGAATATCTTTGAGTTGTGGACAAAACAAGACATTTGAGGACGTAATCTTGGGCTTTGGGAAACACTGATCGACATTTCTTATAATTTTCTGACATTTTATAGACCAAACAACTAATCGATTAATCAAGAAAATAATCAATAGATTAATTGACAATAAAAATAATCGTTAGTTGCAGCCCTAGATTATGGTCTTAAGAGTATGATGTGAAGATCAGGACATCTATGTAGCATGGCAAAATTTAATTTAAAATGGTATTTTGACACACATTTCACCCTTGACTTATGATTTTGATACAAATTTTGATTAATTGTGCAGTCCTAATTAGAATCAATTTCCAAAATGTGTTATTTTATACTATACAGAGGTCTATACAAAGACGTTTAGGCATCTTAGACCACATGCAGCACACCAATCATTCTTGTATCCTGTGTTTCTCTTCACAGTTGGATTCAAACACGTGGTTCTAAAGTAAAAGCAAATGGTGAACTAATAAAGAGAGCTAATTAGCGGTGCATTTTATAGACAACATAATGGTGTGTCTCAGAGAAAAACTTCAAGTGCAGAAGTCGGCTGTGAACAGCGCGATGCTTCTCATGTCTTCTCCTCCAGCCAAATATTCAGCCGCCCCCTTTCCCGCCTTTCCGGTTGTGTGATTTACTGCACCGTTGGTTTGTCCTTTACCATTTACCAGTTCCCCTACTGCAGCTGTGGATAGGTCTGCGGCTGGACCCTCCTAGTTTCCCTCTATGTTTCTCAGAAATGGGCTTTTGGTTACGCCTGTGGTCAGTTAGCCAATAGTCCTGAGAGCTGCAGAACAGCAGTAGAACAGCAGGCTCTTACAGTTGTACTCGGCACCACAATGACCGCCCTGCTGCGTTGGGCTTTGCTTTCTCCTTCTCTCAGTCTCTGCTTACATCCATCGATCCTGTCGCTGTTTTTATAGTATTTATCTCACATCTCATCTCTCCGCTGTCATGCCCTTTACCTCAGTGACCCTCCCTCCACACCTCTTTCTCTCCGTCTCTTCTCACTCTTTAAATCTTTTTTGAGGCGTTTTGGGACAGGTCATTATCTACTCTACCAGAAGTTTCCGTGTGGAGAGCTGTATTTCAACACCATCTGCTTTGCTCCACGTCAGGCCAGGGGTCACATTCTCCGTGGGCCGGCACCAGTGACAAGGCTGAAAGATGATGTGGGCCAGTAGCATTCTTCAGACCCTTTTTCTGAAGTGCCGACGTCTGTTTGTGTCAGCCGTAGCCGTCATCGACCTCACCGAACCTCATCGTTTTACATGGCAGGGAGTTGTTATGATGGAGAATAAGGCAGGGTTTTTTTTAACCGCCACGTTCCTTTGGTTTCAAAGTATGGATGGGGGGATTGAGTGAGAGGGATTTCCTCTTGGATGTACATGGCAGCCCACTGAACCTATATCCTCTATCCAGCTCCCTTCTGTCGACCTCACTCTGTCACTACCTACTGTAGACACAGCGTGTTATCTCCCTCAAACAGTGTAGCATAAAGCTTGTGGCCTCTGCTCCTTTTAAAAACATGCATATGCTTGACATTGAAGTCAACACACCAGGCAAAGACTGGCAAATCCTTTCATAGAGATTTAAGAGAGACTTGTGTTTTTGAAACATATTTCAGTATTGTGACTGGCCCAATATCAGACCTTTTATAGGGTGTAGACGAAATAATATTAACACTTCTTGGAATGGGAAAAGGACATTTAAGGTAGCGCAGTAAATCTGAACTCTAAGCGCTGCCAGAGAATATTATATCATGTGTTTGAGTTCGTGTGTTTGGCCTACGCTGTCTTATTCATATTCATGTCGGAGACTACAGTCAAAATACTTTCGCTCTCCTCTGACTAATGCATCGGATGATTTGGTCACAGTTGATACAACATCATGTCTTGTGTTTCTTCGAAGACTTGTATGCCACGTCTCAATATACTGTAGCTGACAAATGCTGCTACTTGGTGTGTAGCAGTGTTTGTAGCATGGGTTGTATATAAGAAGTGGACATAGTAACCGTGACATCACCCATTGGTTTGTGGACTGCCGTTTCGATGCCTTGATTTCAGCATTTTGGCCATGGCCATCTTGGTTTTTGGCTGTCACCATCTTGTTTTTGTGCAACTAGAAGTGACACGAGAGGGTGGAGCTAAGACACAACCAAATACTGGATTTTCAGGCAACAAAGTGTTAAAATGAACTTTCATGAACTGAAAACACACTGTCAAAGGGTTAAAGTTGTAAGACGAAAACACGGACAACTCCCAGACCGGACAGCGCTGTGGTAGCGACCTGTCAATCACAAGGAAGCCACGCCCTACAGCATCCCCTGCTTTATGATCTATTTGACTCTAAATGGGACCATAATTTACTAAATGAACATCACGCTGTATTGAAGAAGACTTGAAACTAGCGATTGAGACCATAAACTCAAGTTTACAATGTTTACTGAGGTAATACATCAAGTGAGAAGTAGTAGGTTCATTTTCTTATAGACTTCTATACAATCAGACGTTTCTTTGTTGTCGGTGAAGCTTTTTTTGCAAATTCAGTCTACAAGCCTTTAAGGGAAAAAAGACATACTGACATTACTTAGAGGAGTTTATTTTCCGTCCAGCTATCATTTTTGGACGATCAGGAGTCTATTTTTATGGCTCATGTTGTCTTTTTGAATCAAGCTCTTTTTGTGAAACATGTACTTATCTGAACCTTTGTCTCTGCAGAGCACAGCTAGTGATGCACTCTGGGTTTAAGCCATCCATACGCTCTGCATAACAGATTGTGTGTCTTGTTGTCACAGTTGGGGGTTGAGTTCCACGAGTTAGTGTCATTACTCATTATCAGGAAAATAAGCAATTAAAGTAGAGCTGGAAATGATAGTGATGTTTTTATAGTGCTTGTTTCCCAATATGAAATGCTGTATTTCTCATTTGAGACTCTGGCTTAAAAAGCAAATTCTTTACCCGACCGTACCAATAAAACTACTCCATAAAATTTTTAGATGATATTAAATTGTGCATATGTTAATTCTGTATTCCTGTGACACACTTATGACTGTCAGTCAACTCTTGTGCGTAAGTCTTCTTCTTTCTGGACCCTCCGTCCGTCTCATGCAGACTTCAGCAGGCATAAAACTTTACGATCTCTTCCTCTTTAGAGGGAGCCACCAAAGGGCCAGTGGAAATGTCATCTCCGGTTTATAAAAGAGAGAGAGAAAACATGCTTGCATAGACACACAGGAAAGGGAAATATCCAACTGCACCAGGGCAGAGACTCACCTCATGAGAGCCATGTTTTATAGAAAAATAAGAGAGCTTTCAAATAGCAGACAGTGTTTAAGAGCTGTCGGTAACGGTGTGTGAGTAGAAGACCAGACATGATACCTTCTTTTTCCCGAAGCACAACCCCCTCAGGAGTGACTGGACAGCTTGTGAACATATGCTTAGACAGACTGAAGGCAGGGAGGGGAAGAAAACCAGGTATCTTGTTCGGCAAGCATCGCTGGAAAAATGCACTTGTACAAGACGTTTTTAAAAGTGAAATATAAACATGGAAAAAGTTTGGTAGATTTCCACAAAAATCAAGTTAAATTTGAAAGACTGAATCACTGAATTTGATTACTGATTTGTCAGTCGCTGTAAGCCCCATAGATTTGGGTCAATAGGGCCTTATACACCCACTAGTAGGTTTTGTCATCTAATCACATGGTAGATCACCGAAAGAAGGTATAAAAGATCACGACAGCGACCTCTAGCGACCGTAGTAATAAAAGACAGGAGCAGAAGCGGAAGTCAGGTGCTGTAGTATAGACAGCGTGAAACTCCATATGTGGTGTAGGTTGGTGGCTCGTGTTGTTGTCTTTCTTAACAAGCGTTAAGTTTAACTTTCACTTTTGAAACATTGTTTTTTTTAAGCCAAAACACAATATTTTTCCCTAAACGTAAGTGTTTTTGTTGCCTAAACCTAAAAAAGCCTTTTTATTTGTGTTCAAAACGTGATGTTTCATTCAGTTTCGCATTAGAGCGTGTTGCTTTTAAGTTTTGCGGTCACATTTACAATGTAGTAGGCCCCTACTGACCCACATCTATGGTGCTTAAAGCGTTCAATAATGCACATTTAATTGCCTGATAACAGTCGAATCGGATGGCATAGTGAGGTAAAATAATAGTGTGTGGATAAGCTTCTGAAAGACAACACAAATTACGTTATTTACGTTATTTTATACAGGACAAAAGTGATAAACTGTACAGTCTTGAAGAGAGAGAGTGCTCCAATAGATTCAGTGGAAAACATTATAGCCCGATGCAGCATAATTTATTTTTGTTAACCCTGAAAGCAGCATAGCTCAGTGGAGACCAGAAAACACAAAACTGCTCTCGGGCAGCATTCTTGTCCGGCCTCAGCCTTCACAGAGAAGTAATACATCATGTTAATATTTCAAGAGGTATGTGACATGTAAATATTTAGCTGACGGATATCAATGACCACCATCCTGAAGCATCGAACCCACTTCCTTACACTGACCTGTAATGTTACCCTCCTGGAAAACCAACACAAAGTGTTCCCCTTCGATCAGATACTACTTTTCCATTTTGCTGTAACAGAGAATCCCCTTCCCGCTCTGGGACTCACACATAACTCAACACTCCCCTCTCCAGCCTTTCATTAAAATCCCATCAGGCACATCACATCCAACTCTACATTTAATATTCACTGAGTGAATGTGCCAATGCCAGAAACAAAGCCTTCATTGTCTTCTTGAGAGGCCTCTTAAAAACCAAAGAAATTCAGCTTCCTTCGATCCACAAGCACCACTTCACCACTTGTCAGCCCTGCTTTATATTATATGAGAAAGTAGGTTTTAGTGTGTTATTGTTCTGACAGTATTAGTATGGTAAATACCCTGCAGAAAGGGAAAGAAAAACAGGGGGTGAAGGACAAAAAAGGAAATCAGTAAACTGATTCGTGGCATGCACAACAACATGTAATGAGCCAAACTGTTGAAATGAGTGTGTTTGAAGACTGACCTTCTACATACGGAACTGGTCTTTATTAGTTTTCAGTTCTGTATTCAGAAGAACAGTTCATCTCACAAGTTTTGCCTACAGTATTACTGTGCATGTTATACTCATGCTGATGTTTTACTCCACCTCTAACGATGAATTGTTTGGAAAATCCTGCTGCTGTCATGCAGGATACAGTTGCAGGGAAATGAGAACTCCACAATACGACTATTTTCTTGTGTTATCTGTAGCTGGCACATGGGATTGAACTTTATTTCATTGTGGCTGACTATGCACTGGTTGTGTGCATTACGTAGGGCATCATAAGGTATAAAGGTGAAAAGTAGCCCCTGGGAAACTAAATAAAAGAGTAATAGTTCATTGAAGGAGCACTCCAGTGATTTTGTATTCCATAAAGTTGAGGGACTTACAACGAGAGACAGATTTAAAGAATTGTCAAAATTGAAGCAACACAGGCCGAGATATCCTGACTTTTAGTCCTCAGTATATGGGTCATGATCCAAAATACTGGATCCTACAATTTCCATAATGCAGCTTGGTAGCATTTTTCATTATATCCTCCCTATCAGGTAAAAGTCCACTAGGGCTGGGCGATATGGCCAAAATCTTCTATCATGGTATAGGTCATTTCATATCATGATAACGGTATATATCACGATATAGCATGTTTTCTGGTAATTCAATAAATAAATAGTCTATATGAAATAACCATGTGGTAAAGCCTCTTTTTGTATATACTCCTGTGTGAATAAAATACTTGACAAATGAAAGCATTTTCTAATTTTAAGAACTTGCAAGTGCAAACGAACATAACAGTTTTAAGTGAAATAATAGAGAAAAAAGAAAAAAATATAGGCCTAGCCTATATCGCGATGGAAACAATATGGAAAATATATATGATAGACATTTTTATAGCATTTTGACGATATATATCGTCATATTGCCCAGCCCTAATGTCCACATCTTTCAAACTCCATGCCCCAAACACAGGCTTTCTGTTAAATAACGGATGTCTCCAAACTCACATCCTCAGTTTTATTTTCTCAGACTTGACAAAGCTCCCCTCAGATCCACAGAAAACATCATACATTTGCTTTCACAAGCTGAGCAGTTGCTCCTCTTCATGACGAGACATGCACGTATAAAATTTGAGTACCCATTTAAGATACAAACGTTTTTAATGCGGATGTAGTCTCACATAGCAAGACCTATCTCCACACTGCTTTAGCGCTGGAGAAAGGTCTGTCTGAACACATCATAATTCAACACTGAGGGGGAAAAAAACGTCTCTGGGTTGTTTGTATTTTTTTAAACCAATCACAATCGTCTCGGGGCCAGCTAAACCCAGGGTGCATCGATGGTGCCCGTATGAAACATACAGACAGCAAAAGGCGAGGAGAATCCGTCTGAAATAGGCAGGCTAATACTCACAGTGCACATCCTGTGAATCAGACTAATGCGGATGTAAAAGCTGTGGTTTTGTCTGCTGTGTAGCCCTCAGTGACAAACAGGAAACCAAACATCTACCATAACTGTTTGAGTGAAATACAAGCACCAATAAGACAACACTGTAGCTCCTGTCTTTCAGATCGTATTAATAGGTCATGAATGAACAGCACAGTGTCATCCTCAGAAATGTAAGGATATATATATAAATGGCAATGATAGAACTTGAAACAGCCCTCATTCCACTATAAGTGCTCTCATCTGAAGCTAAAGGAGTGGAGTCGTCTCTTTGATGGGATCTATCCATTCATGCAAAGAAAACGCCTGAACTCATCTCCATTCATTAAACAAAGCTCTAAAAATCAGCTAATCCTAAAATACCGCTTTTGCTTGTCACAAGGCAAAGAAAATATAAATTCCTCTGCTTACAGTTTAGTGTATTTATTGGAAGCAATCTTCACACATAACATCTGTCTACAGTTTAATAAAGTTGTTTTCATTTGGAGTCTGTGTGTTGATGAAGGGAGATTAGAGCAGCAGGTCAAATGAGGCCAAAGTTTTTACGTTTCCTCATTGAGCAGTTTCGAAGCACCTGTTTCATTTGAATGAACTGTGCACACCACTGACTCATTGTGGCTTTTTTTGGCTTCAGTTAAATAATAATAATTGTAAGAGCCATATCTTAAGAAGCATATAAGAATATAAAGAATATTAGAATATACTTTGAAGAATGTAAAATGTTGTTTTTTCTCATTTAGGAACTGCACATGTTTTGTCATAATGTGTATAAGTAGCGCTTCTGTACATATATAAATGACGTCAGAGTCGCATTTTGATGAGTCACTTATCAGAAACATGTCTACAGAGTGCAATCGTTTTTTGACCTAGTTACAGTAAATATGTGTTTGTACTGTTTTCTACTTAAGTAAGCGGTTAAAACTTACCTTGGAGATGTGTTTGTCAAGCTTGCTTCTTCTTGTGGACATACAAAGTGTCAATGTTTGGTCAGATGACGCTACAATAATAACTGTATTTGTGTATCACCTGTCATACAGAGAATACAGCTCACAGTTCTTTACAGTATGGCATTATAAATAGTGCACAGCAGAAATAAAATACAAGGAATAAATGGACTTGCATTTATATAGTGCTTTTCTAGTCTTCCGAACTCTCAAAGCACTTTAAACTACATGTCAGCATTAACCCATTCACACACACATTCATACACTGACTCTTGCTCAAGGACACATCGACATGTGACCGGAGCAGCCGGGGATTGAACCACCGACCTTCCGATCGGTGGACAACCTGCTCTACTCTCTGAGTCACACCCGCCCCAAATAAACGAGTTCATAAAAATAGAATAAAGGATCCAATAAAAAGGCAGAAAAATAAAAGTAGTAGAAATGTTAGTAGAAAAAGATAAAAACATGAACTAAACTCCTGCCTGAATAAATAGGTCTTCAGATGATTTTTAAAGATGTCAACAGAGCTTGCGTATCGGATGTAGCATAGTAGCTAAAAGCAGTTTCCCCACTCGTTTTGTAGGTTTCTTTAGGAACAGTAACCAGCATCAGAGGACCTAAAGGCTCTTGTTGGTTGATAAGTAGTTAAAAGGTCTGAGATGTAAGAAGGTGCTATATCATTAAGTGCTTTGCAAGTGAGTAAAAGAATCTTCAAATCAATTTTAAAAGGAGTTAAATGAAATGAAACGCCGCTCTTTGAAGGAAGTTTATTCCAGTGAAGTCCCACGCGCCTGATGCGTCGTTCTATTTTGATGCGCCCGTTGGGTCTGTCTTGTTTCAGAGCAGTCAGGATCCAACGGTCGAGGCCACTGATCTGAGTCATACTGTACGTCTGTAATGAGGTTACTCATCCCGAAATGTAGTTCGCCGTGGCAAAGGTTATCAACGCTTTCTCTGTGGAACATCACAACGCTCGAATGCAGATGTGACTCACTTGAAGAAACACTTTGTTGTGGATGTAAAATGTCACTCTGAGGCGCATAAATAATGATGTTAAGAAGCAGCGAAAGACGATTGCTAATGGCCAGCTCATCCACGGCCCTGAGGATGAAATCATTAGGATGCGGTGTTGATGAAAATGAAAGAGCTCTACTGGAAAGATAAGTGAATATTTAAGCAGACTGTATAACATTTTTGACTCTCCTGGCACCGCCGTTTGGTTCTTCCTTTTTCCGTTGCATGTGTTCTTGTTACTACGCCTGTGTGTTTGCCTCTGCTACAGTATGACTGTTTATCTATTCTTAGAGAGCAGCCATTGAGCCAGCAGATGGCCCCGGGGCTGGCATTGTCACGGTGCCCAGGAGGCAGTTTGGCATCAGACCTGGAGTATGTCATTACAGCTAATCTGCATTCTGCCATTCAAGAGGCTACTGATGCAATCGGTAGATGGAGTTCAGTGCATGGTTAGCCAAATGACTCTATCCAAACATTTGCAAACATCTGACAGGCTAAAGATAAATTGATCCAAATACCTCAGGATCACTTTCCAAGACGCTGCATTTCTGCGTCGGGTTTCTTGAGGACAGCGTTGCAGCAATAAATCAGCTTTAGTCCACCATGATGAGGTATTAACAGGAGGTTCACGTTACAGCATGTACTCCTGAATGTCAGGATGTGCTTTTTTTTACTGATAAAATGAATGTCCTAGCATTAAGGGAAATTGCCTCTTTGGTTGTGGAAGTTACTGTGCAAAAACTAAATCTTGTATCCTGATCATTTACTGACTAGTGATGATGGACACAGGGGGGATGGATATTTCTTATTTCCCCAAGATTTTAGCGATGGATTTGTCAAGTTTTAGCCGAGCAACGTGTTATCACAGCACAGCTGATCAGTTAACCAGTAGACTGTCCGGCAATTGAAAGTTGGAAAGACTGACAGATACTATAGAGCAGGTCTATTCAGTTACTTTTTTAAAAGGATACACATTTATACTGCATGCAAAAAACATTTGCCACAAACTGCATGTGATTGTGGGTACCCATAGAACCCATTTCTATTCACATATCTTGAGGTCAGAGGTCAAGGGACCCCTTTGAATATCACCATGCCAGTTTTCCCTTGCCAAAATTTAGCCTAAGTTTGGAGCGTTATTTATTTATTAGTTATTTAGCGCCCTTCCTGATGGTCGGTACCAATGGATTCCTTACATTTTCTAGTTTCATATGATACCAGTATCTTCACTCTAGCTTTAAGACTGAGCCCGCTACAGTCTCTTAAAGACAGTAACGTCGGCCGGGATTGCTGGCGATCCCACGGGTCAGAGGGTTAAATACTTTTTTCATATTTATAAATAATCAAAGTGCCGAATTGAGTTCGTCATAGGGCCAGATTCGGCCCACTGGCCGCCAATTCAATAGGCTTGGCTGCTATAGACACTGTTGAAGGTGGGGTACCCTCCTTAAGGTCCAAAACTGTAGCTTGGAGGAGAAGAAAAGGTTGTTGAGTTCAGAGCTGACTCATCAATGCTCTCATGACTTTGGATTTTTAAGGTGTGCAAGTGTGTAGGAGGGTGAGATTGTGCAAAAACATGTGTGAAGCAGAAAAGGATATGATCCTAACGTACACTCTGATTCATTCATTGTTTATTAAGAGGTGGTTAAACTGAATCTTTTAAGATATACCATCAACGTTTCAACCTCTCTCAGAGTGTAAATGTGTGTTTCTGTTTCCTGTGACACAGGTGGTCCCAGTTGTACCCTTAAATTAAAAGCACCTACACAGTGGGCTGCTCATAGTGGTTATTAAAGCAGCACCTTTCCCAGGACAAAGCCACAGAGAGCCAAAGAAGGACTTTCTTGTGGAAAGTCTGTAATTCATAGTTGCAGTAAAAGCTCACAACCTCCCGCCGTCTCCTCCATCTCACACTTTCCGTCTCATCTGAGGGAAAGGCAAAACTCTGAGCACATCATATAATGTTCCACTGTTATTTGTGCTGCATTTATATTCTTATAATTATTATGTTGCAAAGGCATGTTACAAGCATGGCTGTCGCTGTGTTTATAATGTCAGACAGACAAAATCAAAAGCACAAAGACTTCTATGTTCTTAGAAATGCTGGTGCCATATGAGAAATCATAATCAACCCAATACAGACAGCTGCAGCGTGCCGTACCTGCATGTAGTCAGGGTGGCTGACTCCACTCAGCTTCAGGTATATGAGTCTGTGGTTTGAAGCGTCTGTGACTGCAAACCTCACACAGACAATACCACAAGTTTCTGTCACACAGCACAGGAAATGTTGTCTCCTCCTACATGAAGAGTCTCTGCTGCTGCAAGCGCACACTAGCACATTTGGCAGAGTCGAGCTGTTGGCACGCAGCCTTTGTCTTCTACACAACAATCGATCCTCCTTAAAGTGAGGTAAGCCGTGATTTG
Source organism: Sebastes umbrosus (assembly GCF_015220745.1). NCBI lineage: Eukaryota > Metazoa > Chordata > Actinopteri > Perciformes > Sebastidae > Sebastes > Sebastes umbrosus. The sequence continues at coordinate 8,769,761 of NC_051271.1, forward strand.
TAGTTGGCAGCGCTTTCTCCCGACGAGGTCTGTTCATTTTGTCTCCCTAATCCTTTTAGGATTATGAAAAACTAATTTACAGATATTCTGTTTCATTTTGGTTACTGAGAGGTTTCTGAAAAGTCTGAATTTCTCTTGTGGGCTGTGCTACTAACACAAGGTAATCGAATGCAACATTAAAGAGCAGATGTGCGCCTGTTCTCATGTGATTTACTGATAAGTTTTACAGCTGAGTGTATGCACTGGAGTAAAGAGCGCTGGGGGAAACAATAATTCTTTATTGAAGAGTTATGGGAAAGTTTGTCTTGGTATTTTATGTTACATCTGCACATGTGTGCACATGTGTGTCTCCCTGCTGGCATAAGCTGGGTTTTTTGGCAGACGGTGTAAATGATAAATTATCACCTTTCAGTGTTGTCTTGTACAAAGGCGGGTGCTCATAAATGCAAATTTTAAAGTCTGGTGTATCCTGTTTCACACAGGAAATGAGCTGCTCAGATCAGTATCTTCACACTGAACTCGATCTTCTCTGCAGTTAATATGATTTCATGTGTACTGAGTCACGCAGTTGCTTTTTTACATCACTCTTTATTACTAAATTTGTACACTTCACTGCTTACAAATCACGCTTTATGCTTGTATATATCGTATAGATACCATGTAAATCTAACATCTCCTTTTATTTCTTTCCCTCAGGGTCAGAGGTCAGTCTGAGCCACAGCAACATGTCGGAGTCCGCCAAGCCCCACCCCCCCACCCCCCAGGGTAAAGGGGATAAGACACACGCCAGCGACTTCAGCTACGTGGGCATCGATGCCATCCTGGAGCAGATGAGGAGGAAGGCCATGAAGCAGGGCTTCGAGCTCAACATCATGGTTGTGGGTGAGTCTGACATTCACGCATTTAATTCAACTTTTAACAAAACAGTCCAAACTGCAACCTGAGTCCATGCAGAAAACACTCCAAACACAACCAGAACAACAGCTACATGAGCAGGATTTTGGCTGCATGTTCTTGCTCTCATCACAATGTCAAGTCCCTTCAGAAATAGTTCAGTCCCTATGACTTTTCTTGCCCTTGTCGTGCTATGTTGTGTTGTTAACCCTGACCTTGCCTTCCACAAATTACACTCATATGCAGCTAATTTGCAATTAACCTTCACTTAATTATGCTTTAGTTGTCATGAGTAGGTATTGTGGGGGTGAATGAAACTGTTAAAGGCTGAAAACGTGTGCTGCTAATGCTGAATAATTGCCTATAAAAATATATTTTTTATGAGAAACGGTTGGATACTGTATGAATACAACTGAAAATGTGCGGTATGATGTAAAGATTAGCTTAACTGTTCCCATCCAGCCCGACCTTGACGTTGATTATGCCTTCATGTTAGAATTAAAGTCTAAACTGACACAGATGTATCCCGAGAAGACTTGAGGCTGTAATTGCTTCCAAATGCAGTTATTGACTCAGCACTGAATTCAGCAGAAAAGATCAGACGGTAACCATTTATAACGTTTTCGATTTAGGCCGCAGAGACACAAAATGCAGAACAAAGCACATAAAACAGGATGTCACACACAGCCTGCTTAGATTGCAGATCCTCTCACTTAGAAAATACCTTTCTGTTGTCTTTCTTTTCATCATGAAGCTTCTCCTCAGCTGTCTTTTCATGCATGTATGTGTTTGTATATGTGGTTCTACTTCGGTTGTTTAGTTAAGAGTCATGGTGCCTTCCTGAACCAGCTCTTTTACTTTGTGTGTCAACAAACACACTTGAGAGGACAGAAGGAGGCTGTCGGGCTGAGAAAGTGGCACAATGATGGCGATTACTCTGCTCACACTTCCTCGGAGAGCAGCGCTGCGCCGCGAGTTACTGTAGATCCTACCGTCAAGTCTGTGCACACACAATTATCCTTGAATGCACCTGTTTACATGCTTGCAGGCACGAAACCTATGCACATGTTGTCTTCAGAGAAAGGAATGTCAAAAGGTGTTTAATTTATCACACACTGAGATACAGATTACTCAACAGGAATATGTTGAAAAGCCTCAGCTACAACCTGATTGGATTTTGAAACCTTGATGTCTGTATCATGTTGTCATAAGAGGCAGTCGGTCTGATTTCAGGCCCTGCAGGGAAGTGTTTTGTGTACACAGATAGATGGCATGTCAGCACAACTCCAAGGAGGACTGATACTGTTTATCAAAAGAGGCATATTGATTTATAGACGTTGGGGAATGAAGTGAAAGTGTAGTGAGAAAGTGGCAATATGACAAAGTGAAGGTTCTATCTGTCTATCCGCACATTTCTGCATAACACCAACGTGTATCCACTCGTAGTGCTCCGACACCTCGAGGATAAATTAAACTGGTGTCGTGAGACGTGTTGTGAAATGATACTCTGTGCACACACCGGAGTAGAACACAGTAAAAGTTTTACAATAGCAAAGAACAATGATGAGTTTAAACCTGCGCAAAGTGATTTTTGTTTGCCAGAGGGAGCTTTGATATAGTGTCAAGTTCTTCTGGGTAATGCGTCGGCAGATAATTGCCCAACACCTCACTGGAGTCCTATTTCTCTGTGTAAGGCCAGCGTTGACCTGCCTTTTGAGCCTGGTCCCTTAAATCCTGAGAAAAATGTCTTAATCCTTTCGGTTTATTAGATGTTTGACTTCATTTTGCTACTCCTCAGATGCTGGGTTGCGTGAGAGATCATACTTGCCAACCTGGAGACCTTAAAAAAAGGGAGCATTTCAAAACCATAGTGGGAGGTCTCCCTTTGTTTCCTGTATTCTGGTGACTTTAAAAAAGAGAAAATAACAAAATAATAAGTACAATGTAGCAGCATTTTTATGTTAAACTTTTGATTTTAACTTAACTCCCAGGAAATAAAACGGAATAATTTGCCCCTCTGGTGTGAACTTGGCGAGTGAATCTCTGGCATAAACTAATATTCATCTGTTTTTATTTATTTTTGCTCCCGCTTGAGTATTTCTTTCTCTTAGTACTCTCCATTTCTCTCTCCTTCTCTCACTCACTGAAGGTCCTTTCTGACACAACGCGACAACGCCACCACTGCGCTCTGCACCCCATTATTTCCAATGGCTTACGCCACACCACGACAACTTTTCGCTGCGTCGGGCAAAGCTCAACTTTGGGCGCTACACGCTGTGCCGCGAGCATAGACTGCTCTCTTCAGCCGGAAAACGACTATTGTCGTCAGGGTGGAAACAGTAGGGATTATACACACTGCTCAGTTCCAGATACAGGCCAAGTTGGCAAATATGAGTCAGATGCCTATTTGTTGCTGTAGCTTTGTTGAGCTTTCTTTGCCTGAACTTTGTTAAGTTCCTAGTTGCTTATATGTAAATTAAAGAATGAAGAATGTCAGGATAACTGGATAAAAGTATAAAAACTAGAGCATCCTTTGTGATTCTAATAAAGTTGGTGTCGAGTGACCACGTGAAAGGTCAGAGCGGCTGTGGTCTGGGCCGTGTCCACTGTGGTCTCCCCTATGAGACACATTAGCCTAATCCTTGCCCTCAGCCAGCTGACCTTTTGATTTCCACCACGCAGAGAGGGCAGTTAGGGTGTCTCAGTGTGTGTGTGAGAGAAAATGAGAAAATGTGTGATTGTGGGTGAATGTGAGCAACTGAGTAAACTGAATGTAGAGTGTGTGTGAAAGAGCAAGTGTGTAACGGAGACGGAGAGAGGTGGTGGTGGTAAAGGGCGCCCTAGGTGTCACAGAGGGCCTGGCAGCTTGGCAACGCTCCACACGCCACGCTGCATGCCCACAGGAGCTGTGAGCGGAAGGCGACGGAGAAATATGGAGGGAAATGAAACAGCCCCGAGACTTGGTGTGTGTGCGCATATCCCTTTTATGCAAGAATTATTCAGTCACAAAGAATAACAATTTTTAAAGTTTCTGAAATTAAACAATGTGTTTAATTATTTTTACCCCATGCCTTATCGGGCAAGTGAGTTGCTAGATTTACTAGCCCAACGTGGCATTTTACTTGCCCTGGGCAAATAGGCAATACTTATTGTTGAGCCCTGAAATGTCATGAATGTATAAAGCTACACTGTAAAGTCAAGTTTTCACCCTGGAGACTCGTCTTACTTGTCTGAATGTAGTGAAAGTTAAAAATGGCTTTTGAATATTTGCTCACGATAGTAGACATTTTTGCGTGTGTGTGTGTGTGTGGTCTATACAATACATCTGTCCTCTAGGCCTCCACAGCTGGCCTGTCTGACCCTGCAGCTGTCCTGCTATGCTCATGGTCTCTGGACACACACGCACACACACACACTGACTTTACAATCCATACGTTAGCGGTGATGTCATGTGCATATTCAGCCTCACTGGTTTTGTGAGAAAAAGCCTAAAAGAAACTCTTGTGTTAGAGTAGAATGACATTATTGTCTTTGTGACTGTCTGGGGTTAAAACCACGACTGAATGTGTTCCCAGTTTCTCTAACTGGTGCATTTGTGTGTGTGTTTTCCTGATCAGGGCAAAGCGGCCTGGGAAAATCCACCCTGATGAACACCCTGTTCAAATCCAAGGTGAGCCGCAAGTCATCGCAGCCGAACCCGGAGGAGAGGATCCCCAAGACCATCGAGATCAAGTCCATCAGTCACGGTCGGCCAGTGTTCATGTTTAGTAGCCTAAATATTGATAGTGTTATTATTAATAATGTGTTTTTTCTGCTGCTCTATCATACTACTTATATGTTGCTTTCTGTGTCCAAAAGAAATACAAATTAAATATCCTTCCTTTGTGTAGATATTGAGGAGAAAGGAGTGAGAATGAAGCTGACAGTAATTGACACTCCGGGCTTCGGGGATCAGATCAACAACGAAAACTGGTGAGCTGAGGTCACTTTACCTGTTACTAAAGTCATTTCCATCATTGCATATGTGTGGTTACTTGTTCATTCTGAATGGTTATCAAAGCCAAAGTTCAGTGTTTTATCTAAATAACAGTACAATTTCATTATTTTATATAGAATATAGATATAATATAAAAGCAATATAAAATGCTTGTTTTGCAGAACACAACTCTGCATGAATCCACGTTGTTCATCACTATAATTCTTCAGTTACTGCCGTAGCTTATTACACAGCTTTGTTGAATGCTCAATTCTGATTGGTCAGTTACGGCATTCTACGGTCTGTTATTTTTTTTATAGCAGACTGGCTGCTATGAGTAACAGAACGTTAGAAGCAATAAAATAACTTTCAAATAAATCAAATCAATTATTGATCTCTTTAGTAAGTAGCTGTGTAATAATGCGGGATAATGTACAGCGAGCGGGTCATTATTGCAAAATGAATCCCTTCAGGGTGATTCAAGTCCTGCTACCCACCCTGTAGGGGTTAATTTCGCAATAATGACCCGCTCGCTGTACATTATCCCTTACTTGAATAACTGTACAGAGGTTTTGACTGTGGTCTGATACAAAGTTAACATCTATTTCCTGTTTCCTTTGTCAGCTGGCAGCCCATCATGAAGTTCATCAACGACCAGTATGAAGCTTACCTGCAGGAGGAGATCAACATCAACAGGAAGAAGAGGATCCCAGACTCCAGGGTGCACTGCTGCATATACTTCATACCCCCCACAGGCCACTGGTAAGATCCCATATTAAAGAGACATGTGACTAAAAACTCATTCTCCCAATTTCTCCCACAGCTGCGAGAGACCAGTCAGACCTTCTGGGAATCTCCCCTGACCCCGTTGTCTGTCCACAGCTCTTTAACCACATCCTTCTCCAGCTTTTCTTTATCAGCTCTGTCTTTACTGACCACATGTGGAACTCATTCTCTCCTCACAGACACTGAATATCACTCAGAGAGTCCGATTTCACAACGAAATTAGACTCTACAGTTCTCATAGTTGAGAGAAGTAGAGAAACGGGGAAACGATTATCACGATGTAGAGAGTGCCTTCTTATCTTGAGTAGGAGAGTTTGTAGTGGTTGAGGCAATATTATACATATACCGTATAAAATATGCTAATGTTTTACTTGAGTATGTTGATTAATGGCTTAATAATGAATATATTTACCACTAAAATGTATGAAATTGTGTAGCCTTAACATGTCTAACTTTCCTCAATCTGCCAAGTTGGGTTGGGTTATTATAGTAAAGTAAAACTGAAACTAAAATGAAAATAAGCAGTGAAAAATATTTTTAGTAAACTGAAACTAAATAAAAACTAAACTGATACGATATTGCCTGATTAAAAAAAATTATAAAAAATTAAATATAGAATAACATAAATACATTTTTCACTACCGAAATAAGGAGACAACATGAGTTTCCGTTAACTGTCATGACATTGAACCACAGAAATTGAACGGGCTTGACCTTCCAGGAGATGGTCCTGTGCAGCAAATGCCTCACTAAATTAGCGCAAAGATTAAACATGAACATTATGGCCATTCCTACACAGTTCTCTAACCATGTATTTTGTATTTATATAGCTACATTATACCTAAACTAAAACTAAATATATAAAAACTAAAACTAAACCTTCCTGGAAAACTGAAACTAAACTCAAACTAGCAAAAAACACTCTGAAAACTAACTAAAACTAAAATAAAAATCCCAAACTATGATAACTTTGGTGCCAACCTGACTCAATCTAGTGAATCATTACGCCTGAAAGTGTTTTTCCGCTGAATTTAATTTGAAAAAGGGGCCGCATCAGAGAGATCTGGATTTGATTATCGATTCAGTGCCTCCATTATTCATTTGGAACATGTTGTTAAACAGAGAGATGGGACACCAAATGGTTCACAGATCCACTCCTGGTGGAGTCCGACATGGCTGTGGTCAGAAAAAGATTGTCCTCTGTGTAAATGATGCGAACAGACGGAAGTTGCGAGGGATTGTAACAGTAACGATGCTGTAATTTGGCACAAGATGTGTCCGAGTTAATGAATTGAAGAAAGGTTCTGCAGGAATAAACTTCCAAAGTGTCCTTTCAGCGTCTTGGCAGAGCACCCGTCTCTTTTTAAACAACCAGGTGGCGGCTGATTGCTTCACTTAACGTGGCGTTTGTGTCTGCACACTTTACCGCTGCAGAGATGACACTAACCGCATTTCTCCCGCTGCTTCGTCAGTGATTAGGCTCTTTTTTTTCTCCTTGGTGTCGACTCTGTAATTTGTTCGATGTAACAGCGATGATTGGTCTGTCCTTATGTGCACTGGGGGTCATGGTGGGTACACAGCAAGGCTCAATGCACACACAGAGAAATTAGAGTTGATAGGAGTATTGTATTGTACACATGCAGATAAAAGCACACCAACTGTAAACACTCACTCACTAACCATCTGAGCGCATATCTCCATGATGGCTTCACATTTCTGTGCACCGGCAACTCAACAGTTGTCCACTTTAAACGCTCTCTTTGTGAATGGGGGATGACATGTGTTTCTGTGTGTGCTGTCCCGCTGTTTGACAGACCCCCTCATCATCTGCTCACGTCGCCACAGCTGCAGCTTCGGAGAATGTGTGTGTTCATGTAAAGCGGAGCGTGTAGTGGACTCAAGTGGGCAGTAGGCATGCTAACACTTGTATAACTACACTTGTGTGGATGCCCTGAATGTGTTTGTGTCACAACTCACAGCTGCTCAGTTCAGCCGTGTTCAACAACACGCTGAACTCTCACCTCTCTCTCTTTCATTGTCAATATGTGTTGCTTCGCACTCTCAGCTCCTATACGCTATAACGTTAATAATAATAATACATACAATATTTGGTGGCGCCTTTCAGGACACCATACAAAGATGAAATAAATACTCAAACAGTTAAAAACAACCAAACACGGAGCAAAAATAGCAAGAGACATTTAGGCAGAGACGTATGAGGTTTGAATAAAACAATAACAGTGTTAAGGGAAGGACACAGAATGACGCACACTAAAATGTTGTAGCAGGCTATATTTAAAGCGTTACTATTCACACACATATAAACATCCCAGACATGCACATTTGACAGAAACATGTTCATAAATACATGAAAACAAAGATGCAAACATCTGTCAGGAAGTGGTGTCTTCCTTACAGCCAACCAGAGAGTTGTACAGTAGGTAGCAGAACAAAGGAGGCGTCTGTCGGGGCTACTGGTGTAACCTGCTGGCATAGAGATGAATGTTAAAAGACTCAATTTGTGTGTATGCATGTACGTAATGTAAGTGTGCATATGTTATATGAGACTTATAATAGGCAACATACAGCACATGCTTGCAATCACATTTTCTATACACCCCAAAATGAGTTTGAACCTTAAATAAACACTTTAATTTGTGCTGGACAAGCTTTGTTGTCCTCCTGTGATTCATGGGGGGAAAAAGGGCTGGAACAAATCTTAAAAACGAAAAATATATCATGCTCTATTATTCTCCTTTTGCTTATTTTCTCTTTTTCATTTCACACAGTAACGCCAGTTTTAAATTAGGGCCTGTAACCAATTACGCAGACACAGCGCCAGAAGCCTTTGGACGCCTCTGCCATGCGACCACAGTCCAAGAATGACGGGCAGGAAAATGATGACAGAACTTCCCTGGTAGCTCTCTACAGGCCTCTATCATGGGAGATAGCTTTTCAATTGTCTTATCGTCTGAAGCGTTTTAAACAGCAGTTTGTATTTATCGAGGCTCTAATGTAATTTGCGCGTCAGCAATTTGCTTTTAAGTTGCTTCTGTGGTTTCAGATAGATGAACGCAGCTCAGCGGAGCAGAACACGCTCATGGCATCGCCAGCCATTTCCGATAATGGCAGAGTCAGGCAGCTATACACAGTTTCCCCTCTGGGCAATCTCGTTGTTACCTCATTTAACATGTCCGCCTGAGAAAAAGAAGGCTGCACTTTGACTCTCATCAACTCAGAGCTGGTTTCTGATGTATTACCGTGTATAAAAGAAGGAAGGAAGGGAGAGCTGTGCTGTTCTCTCCACTTGGAGGGAATCCTTCTCAATTCATATAAACACGACTGCTATTTTTTACCCCCAACCACATAAAAAAAGGAAAAATTGTACATGCTAGCAGGCATTTAAGTGGACATCTGTGCATGCATGCTTATTTATTGTCCATATGTGCATGTGCAAACATACATGTGTACACATGAAAGTGTGCATGTATGCTCCATCATGCGTATGACACAGCTCACATGCCAGTTTGTACGTCCCTCCATCTGTACATAGACTATTTATGTATGCACTTATGTAATTTATGTTCGATAAACATTCACACAGAGAGATCATCAACTATTTTCCTTTGATTTCTCGCTATCCTACCTCTCTGCATGCATATGACACATGGCAGTTGTCCCCTCAGCATGCAAAATGCATAAAAACGTAGTGAAGTCTGGTTGAATGCACCGCTTACTGTGTCATCTCTCTTTACCTCTGTGCAGCTCTGTTTCTGCTTTTCCTCTGCCTCGCTCCATGTAACACACGCTCCCTCGTGTTTCATCCTGTGTTCATGGTGACATGCCTGTCAGTCACTGTGTGGAGAGCCAGTCAGGCCTCTCCTCCTCCTCCAGCTGCCCCTGGGTCTTTGAACCGGGCTGGCCTGGTTTGGCTGGGGCTAATTGGAGGGCAGAGCAGACAGCATGAGGGGAGTCTGTCTGGAGGAGCAACTGGAGGCAATGTTGAGACAGAAAAAAAAAAACGCTGAGGGCAGAGAGAGATGGGAAACATACGGAAAGAGAACAGCAGAGTAGAACTGTATGTAGAGTGAGAGCGTTAATCAGTGCTTCACCAGGCACAATAATAATAACTGTATTTATATAGCACTTTTCAAAAACAAGTTACAAAGTGCTTTACAAAGACATAAAAAGCAAGAGAAATTAATAAATAGTAATACTTAAAAAATAGATACAGTAAAAATGACAAGCAAGGTATGAATGATTAAAACACTAACAACAAGCTACATTTGACTGTTTTATCCATTAACCCTTAAAATGAATGTGCTCTTCCACAGAAATCACACCTACTAGGAGAGTGTAAAAGGACAATGGTTTTAATGAGTGTAGGAAAGAAACTGCAGCATATGTTAATGCAGTATGATGAGTGTCAACATTAGAAACCAGGGTGGACTGATTGTAATGGAGTAGACCATGATTGCCCTCTAGTGGTTATTGTGTTTCATTACATTAATTTTAAGGAATTCACATGCTGCAACTTCAAGTTCAGTGATTTTCAATTGGAGAGAAGATGAGGGAAAAAGCTAAAACATATATATATATATATGAGAAATAAAATGTAATAATAATAACAAAGTATTATTGTTATTAATATTAATACCAATAATAAATATACTATATATAATTTACAATAATATATAACATATCTGAATATTAATTGCTATGCCAAGTTTTATATTTTTTATTTTTTGCCGTTTTGAGGAAAAAAAGCAAAAAAAAAGTATATATAAAAAATAAAAGTTATTATTATTAGTAATAGTAATAATAATAATAATAATAATAATAATGTATTATTATTATTTTCATTAATATAAATAATAATAATAAATATACTACGTATAATTTATAATAATATATAACATATCTGAATCTTAATTGCTATGCAAAGTTTTATTATATTTATTTATTTTTTTTTGCTGTAGTATTGTCAACGGCTTCTTAAGACATTTTGCAAAAGGGGGACCCCGGCCATCAGTTAATGCTGTTTGGGGGTCCTTGGCATGGAAAAGTTTGGGAACACAGTTTGGGTATAGTGATGCACAAATCTGCAGTGTTGTGAGTCGTTTCCCCTTTTTTGTTTCAGCCCAGGACTCCTTCATTTTGAGCATCCAAATAACAAACACACATAGTTACTGAGATATGTAATGCATGTGTATGTATGCATGAAATGAACTGTCGTCTCTGTCTTCCTCCAGTCTGAGGCCTCTGGATGTGGAGTTCATGAGGCGTCTCAGCAAGGTGGTCAACATCGTCCCTGTCATTGCCAAGGCCGACACGCTCACCCTGGAGGAGAGGGACGACTTTAAACAGACGGTGAGAGGAGTGTGTGTGTGTGTGTGTGTGTGTGTGTGTGTGTGTGTGTGTGTGTGTGTGTGTGTTTGGATGAGAGAGGTGTCTGAAAATATTTTGTGTGCGGCTGGTTTTCACATGTGGCTTTCTCCTCCTCCCATCACACCTGCAATAACCTGCAGCAGGTCTTTAAGCTTAAAATAAATGGATGAGTAGGTTATTAAACAGTCGGCGGGTTGCCCCTCACAAACACGCGTGTATGCGTACCCGCAACCACAACATATGGTAACACACGAAGAGCTGCCAGGCGCCACAAACAAAAGCCATCTGGGCAAAACCCACAATGTAGGCTACCCATCCCGGGGAATACTGTATCATCTCTATATCTGTAACATTTCGACAGTCGTGCTCGGTCCAGACGGAAACATTTAAAAAGTCTTTATTTGAAGCATTTATTTACTGAGCGGCGTTCCACAACTCTTCAGTCTGGCTCTTTTTTAGATGGGGGAACTTCTCCCTGGTTGCCAACCGAGCAGGCTAGCCCTTCATTACCACTGAATTACTGGGTGATCGTACCAGTCAGCAAGTTCAGAGAGATCTCCACTTCGCTGTGTGGTAGCCTACATGAAAAAAACATGACCTCTCTGAAACATGAGCAGAATTAAAGGAGCTAGAAGGTAGCATTTATATTCATCAGTTTCCATAAGTAATTTCCCTGGTTTTGATACGTCTGTGATAGCCAAAGCTCTTCACAGTTCATGCTGCTCATTTTTTTTAGCCATGCTAGCAGACATTCGGTCCACCGCTTATAGGTCCACACTAAGGCTGCGGTCGAAAAGTGTAACTGAGTGAAATGACCTGGAAGTATCTGAGTAGCAGCCATGATAAGAGCTGTTTGAATCCTCTAAATGTTAAGGAAAGGTGCTTCAATGCTTCCTTTCTTATCTCCTTTAGTATAGGATACACTGGACCATCCTTTACCAAAGGAAAGGAGATAATACCGTCCCACAATTCCTTGCGGCCGCGACATTTAAAGGGACGCACCATTCGGCCATTCATGAAAACAAACAATATGCTTATCTTGCATAATATTTACATACAGTCATATACTAATTCATGTTCATTTTAATAAATATGAGTAGACTGTGACAACCATTTCCTTTCACTTTATTTTTAATTATTTATGTATTTCGAACATGTAATAAATACCTCAGTAAAAAAAACAAAACAAGAACAACAAATAAAATGAACAGTAAACATATATAGCAAACTGTAAATAAATAAATATTCAACATAAATAGATTACATGTCCGAAAAGGAGCAGGAAGAAGCACAGCCTACACATGGTCCTACCCCTTCACCATGATAATTAACTCAATATTTATCGTATACTCCTTTTTTTATTTCAATTTCAACCTTGGTAATGAAGTTGTATTTTTCAGCCGTTGTCTACATTAGGTCAGATAATCCTTTATTATATATTTTCTTTTAACCTTTATTTAAAAACAAAAAAATATATAATGATGCAGGGAGTTTTTTAAGAAATTTCAAAGGATTTATATGCTAATAAATTAACTGTATTATTATATTATTAAATGTATTAATCTGGATATCTGGACAATTTTTTCGCGCTCCATTTGCCAGAGTTTGCTCGGACGCTGTATGTTAGGAAGAGGAGTCATTCATAGCAAACTAACACACATTGAGACTTCCAAGGCTGATAATCCTCCAACCTGTAACGTCACCTCCTTATCGCAGCTTTCCCTCCTACAGCAGACTCTCGCTCCACCTGGCTTGAGCCTTAAACGGCCTCCGCTGCATCCTTTCCTCGGTGTGTTTCTGTTGGATAATTCTCAATCCACGGGAGGCAGACAGCCACCTGCCATCCTCCATCATTTCCTTTATATCTCCATCCCTCTTTCCAAAACTACAGACTTCCCTAAAAGCTTTATTCATTTTAGAGAAGCACGATGGGTGTCTTGGCTACCGTTTTCCCCCTGATGCCTGCAACACCGTCCAATAAGAACAAAGCAGCGATTGGACCAGGCCCTGGCAGAGAATAGAAGCCGCAGGGCTTGTAGCTGGATTGTTTTGGTTGGCCGCACATGCTCCGTATGACCCTGAAGATTATTGACTAAAACCCTCTCGTGCCAAATGTTTTTTTTCCCTGCAGCAACTTGCAAACAGAAGAAGAGGGGTTTTTCTATTAAACGTTTAGCCTCAGTGTGTCCAGCTGTGCGTGTCTGTTTGCATTCCTCTAACCGACAGTTGATGTGGCTTTTTTTCGTAGAATTTCACTTGGTTTGCATCCTATAATGTAAGCCTGAGAAAGCTTCCAAGGATAAACAATGAAGTGTTTGATCAAGGACCAAGTGGAAATGGTCAGAGTAGTAATTGTGGGAGTGAACAGTCATTCATTAAAATCACATTTCTCCCAGAAGCTTGCCTGTCTATTTTTCTGCGTCCGTGCCTGAGTTCCAGTCATTATAAAGACATATAGAGGAGGCTATTTTATAAGCCATATCTCAGGCTGAATGTAGTCTTTTTTTCCCTTAAGAGCGGTTAACCTCCATGTTAACTCCTCCGTGTCAAGGATATTAGGAACCATTTAACGTCAACACCAGCCAGTATAACATAACCAAGTGTTTATTTAAGTCCTCTATAGCAGCTTCTATTCAAGTCTCCGGCCCAGACTTAAATACTTGTATGTAAACAGGATTCAGTCCAAGCGTCCAGTGGTGTTTGGATGTTATGGCGACGGTTTCGATGTTGGTGAGATGATGGATGAAGGGGTTTGGGCCTGATTGATTGTTTTTGTTTGCCAATCTGACTTCCCTTTCTTCAGTGTCTGTTTTAGCTCTCATTACGGAAACCTTTGTGTAATGATGTGTAATTATTCAGCAATTGTGAAAGCTCTGTTTGAAATGGGATTACGAAATGTGATTTAAGGCTTTAAAGACTGTTTTAGAGTGGTAAAATATCCTTTATTTGACTGAATTAGTTGGTTATTCTGTTCAAAATGTACCTTAAAGGGAGATTTGTCAAGTATTTAATACTCTTATCAACATGGGAGTGGGCAAATCAGCTGCTTTATGCAAATGTATGTATATATTTATTATTGGAAGTCAATTAACAATGACAAACAATGACAAATATTGTCCAGAAACCCTCACAGGTACTGCATTTAGCATAAAAGATATGCTCATATCATAACATGGCAAACTCAAGCCCAACAGGCAACAACAGCTGTCAGTGTGCTGACTTGACTATGACTTGCCCCAAACTGCATGTGATTACCATAAAGTGGGCATGTCTGTAAAGGGGAGACTCGTGGGTACCCATAGAACCCATTTTCATTCACATATCTTGAGGTCAGAGGCCAAGGGACCCCTTTGAAAATGACCATGACAGTTTTTCCTCGCCAAAATTTAGCGCAAGTTTGGAGCGTTATCTAACCTCCTTCCCAACAAGCTAGTATGACATGGTTGGTACCAATGGATTCCTTAGGTTTTCTTTCTTTTCAAATGATACCAGTGTCTTCACTCTAGCTTTAAAACTGATCGCGCTACAACCTCTGAAAGTTTGATTGTGTTACTGCGTTAAAGAAATGAATGGCGTTAAAACAAATTTGCATTAATGCTTTATTATCGTGTTAACTTTGACAGCTCTATTTATTGTATAAGATAACTCTGTATGCTGTTACTGTGTATATTAAGCCAATTTGAGTTAATGTTTCTGTGTCATTGTGCTTGTCTTTGTGCAGATTAGGGAAGAGCTGCGAGCCAACGGGATCGATGTTTACCCTCAGAAAGAGTTTGACGAGGACGCAGAGGACAGGATGATCAATGACAAAATCAGGGTACGTCAGCTCAGTTAAGGCGATCCTCCTGTGGCTCCAACACTTGACATGGCAATCACAACATGTGTATTTTGCAGGTTTAAATTCGAGCCTTTCTTCTTTTTTGTCTCTGATTCTGTTCTGTTTTTTTTGGGGAAATCTTAAAAGTCACGATCGTCACAAAAAAAAACAAGTCAATTACAGCATCTTGTTCGAGCAAAGATGAACAACAAAAAAGCATGACCTGAAAACAAATCAGCGGTATCGCTTCAGTGACCGTGTGCATTTATGCGTGCGTGTGTGTGTGTGTGTTTGCATGTGTGCACTCAACAGGAGATGATCCCTTTTGCTGTTGTGGGCAGTGACCAGGAGTACCAGGTGAACGGAAAGAGGATTCTGGGAAGGAAGACAAAATGGGGCACCATAGAGGGTAATAAGACACACACACACACACACACACACAAACATAACATTGCACAGCTGGCTACTTGTCCTGTCAAACAGACAACAGAAAATGATTCACCAGGCAGAACAATACATGTTTCCTGACGGTCTAAACACAGATCAGCATCAGTTAAAGCTGAAATCTATTGAGGTTTTTAAAAAAATCTTACATTTATATATTACAGATTGACCTAATGATATATTATAATGTCCATCTGCACGGTGGAATTTGTTCAGACACTAAAACGTCTCATTTACCGTGCTCACACCTGGGTCACACCTGTTCAGTTGACAGTGCCAAGGCCATCTAGCTTTATCACTCTGATAGATCATATTATCACATCGGGTCAGTTGACAGCATTCACACAACATACCAGCAACAACACGATGAAACCGCTCCGCAACGCAGACGACGGATTGTCTTTTTGTGGTGTATTTTCAACATGTGGAAATTGACAAACTGCAGCTTTAAAATCTGTCCAGCTGGTTTAACCATCTGTTGTTTGACTACCAGGCGTTTGTTTACATGCGTCTCTCTGAGTCTGTAACTAGGGACATGTATGAGACAGGAGGAAGAGATTTACAAGGACTTTCTGTGTCCTCTGGGATAACGCACACACACTGCCTCACACGCAGCAACTGTAATACAGTTTACACTTGTTGGCCTGTCCTGCATGTTCACACAGCCAAGGAGGCTCTTAGCAAGCAATGTCCTCAAATCACCCATGGGTGTGTGTGCATATATGTGTGTCTGAGAGAGAGAGAGAGAGAGAGGACATCTGTCTGGACAGGGAGTGAAAGTATGATTGAAGGACAATAAGTCAGCTGAAGGAGGCTTGGAAAGGACTATCGCTGTTAAACAAACACTATTTCCTTCCCAGGATGCACTTCAGCACACTCTTCTGCAGTGGATACTGAGCTCTAGTTTATTGGCCGTGCTGCAAGGCATTG
The DNA here is from genome assembly GCF_015220745.1 of Sebastes umbrosus. Classification (NCBI taxonomy): domain Eukaryota; kingdom Metazoa; phylum Chordata; class Actinopteri; order Perciformes; family Sebastidae; genus Sebastes; species Sebastes umbrosus. Next base: position 8,785,996 of record NC_051271.1, read on the forward strand.
TAAAATATAAGTATCTCACTAAAAATAAACCATTTTTATATCCTGTAAATTATTCACACTGTAGAATCCAGAAAGCTGCTTGTCTATTTCTATTTTCTGCTACTTTATAGTTCTACTTCACTATATCTCAGAGGGAAATATTGTACTTTTTACTGCACTACATTTATCTGACAGCTGTAGGTAATAGTTACTTTTCAGATTTTACATTAATACACATAGGAAGCTAAAAAAAAAAAAAAATAGCAGTGACTACCTGGGGCCCCTTGTCACATTTCAGATGTCTAGTTGTGAGTTGTTGATTTCCTTCTTAATATCTCAGATGGTTTTATTTAAATAACCGCTTAATGCACATAGCGGTAAAATGATATACATTCCAATATTTCACAAAAAGCAAAGATTAGCGAAATAAAAAATCCTCAATTATCATCTCACAAGCCCCTTTGCAGGAGGCCTGACCCCTAGATTGGGAACCACTGGACTAAACTACCAAACTACTGTGTAGTTTAAACTAGCTGCACCTCAACCAGCTACAACAGTTTATGATGCTTCTGCATGAATGCATTCATATTAATCTAATAATTTAACAATAATTTATCAGTCACAGGGGCTACAGGAAGTACTTGTACTTTTGATATGTTATATTATGCTGATAATACTTATGTACTTTTACTTATAATGGAATATTTTGACATTTATGTATTTGTACTTTTACTTAAAGGGCCACTGTGTAGCATTTAAGGCGACCCATTGGCAGAAATGGAATATAATATTATAAGTGTGTTTTCTTTAGTGTATAGACACCTGAAAATAAGAATCGTTGTGTTTTTGTTGCCTTAGAATGAGCCGTTTATATCTACATAGGGAGCAAGTCCTCTTCACGGAGCCGGCCGCCATGTTTCTACAGTAGCCCAGAACAGACAAAAAAACATTGGCTCTAGATAGTCATTCACATTTTTGCGTCAGCCACCGAAGTTTACCTGCACGCTTGGCACACAGAAGAAGTTTCAGTTGATCCTGCAAACTCACCGCTAGATGCAGCCAAATCCTACACACTGAACCTTTAAGTAGAGTTTTCACTTCTTCCACCACTGCTTTAGTGGATCACAAGACTCCAGGGTGGGCAAGTGAGCAGGAAGCAATCTATTCAAGATTTAAAAGATAATAAACATGCTGCCTTTTGCAACTCTATATATTTTTATTATTTTACTTGTAATGAATGATTACATTGGTCCTACTTGAACCTCAGAAATGCATTTAGTTCAAGCTAAAACAAGGCAGTCGTACTCCCTGAAAAGATGACATTTCCGAGGCAGTACCATGAACCCTTTTAAGTGTTTGAATTTGAAGGTGACTACTGCTCTCTCAGCAGGCATTATGAAATTAACGCCACAGAACGGCTGGGCGAGAGAGTTGAAGTACACGGACCGCGGGACAAATGCCGTCTTGTCCAGCTAAAAGAACAATGGCTCCATTCTAGTAAAGCCAGACGGAGGCACAGAGGGAACATGGAGAAGGAGGAGAGAGGAAGCTGCTGGGCTGCTGGAGTGGAGGATTTTCAAGGGGCTGGGGGGACAATTAGAGATTGAAGGAGGAAAAGGAGCAGAGTAAGGCATTTATATGTATATAGTATTGCATATAGGGAGAAAGTGGAGATACCAGCAGTGCAGCTTGTTACAAGTTAGTAGCGGCTCCCCCTCGACGCCACTAATCAGCGCTCACAGACCCAGCAGTTATTCCACTCTCCTCCTTTCAAAGAGAATTTAATTTCCTGCCCATGGATTTCAAAGCTTTACATAAATAGCGCCCTCCTTTTTTTTCATTTACACTCTTGACATAATCTATAATTCAAACACGTGTTAGCCCTACTGGAGGCACCAGCAGCTTGTCACAGGGAGTTTGTTAAAACGTCTCACTTAAAGTTCTCCAATATAGAGGAGAGTCGAGTTGTATTAAATTACTCCAAAGTGGAGGAGTGTGTTATCTGGGCTTAAGAAAATTGCTGGAGATGTCATGTTAGAGGACGCCCTTCGGTTGACTCGTGAGCAACACTGCCATTATGTGGTGCTCTGAGGAATGACAGGTAGAATAGAGGGTTCACATTTAGTTACCTCATTACAAACTGTGTCATGTGTTGGGCATCTTTCCCCGTGTGTGTAACATCTAGCTTAATTTATTCCTCACTGCTGCATACAAACTTAACAGTCAAGATTGTTTTTGTGAGTGTTTCTCAAGTATTAATTCAACTAATGTTTTTCTATTTTCTCTCTCTGCAGTTGAGAATATTGCACACTGTGAGTTTGCTTACCTGCGAGACCTCCTCATCAGGTGAGCTTCCATCCTCACTCTAGAGTTGATTGTATGAATTTTACGAGATACAGGAACTGATATAAAAAGCCTGTTATGGGCCGAGCCTCCTGCTAGATTAGAGGCAACGCACTTTATTTGTTTGAAATGAATTGGAAACAGCACCGAGACTCTATGAAGCTTCACTTCCCTGCTGAAATCAATACTAATGAAATTCTTTTAGATGGCTCGAGTGCTTCCCTAGACAGTGTTACAACAGGCATTTCTACATTAAATGTTAGCAATGGAGTTGCTTGTTAGTACAGGAGTCTTATCTATGCCTGAGTTTAGGCTAAAATAATGGTTCCCAAACTCTTTTTACACATGCAACCTTTTCAGCTTAAAATGACCATGGATATTTATTGTTAACAAACTGTCAAAACAAATAGCAGATTTTAGAATTAGTGTACAAAACTATTGTTGACAGTGTTGTAACTTTTCACCTTCCTGCCTGATACGATCACCTAAACTGTAGATCTAAGAATAAACTCTAGGATTGTGTCAATGGCAAACAAAATAGTTAAGCCCTTGACTCAACTTTTTACAGAAAGGACGAGGAAGAAAGCGAGGAGCTCCCATCTCACTATAGAGTCCCTCTGGCAACTAAAAATGTGTTTAAGAAGTCCTTAATTTCAAGCGCCATCAATATTCTTTACTCAACAAAGTGACTGAGTAGATCTAAGCCACAGACACTGACATGAACTGTCATGTTATCTGTAAATTAACATCAATATTACATTTAATAATATGGGCCTCTTCTCAGTCTCTCAGAATAATCTCATGATATATGTTGCCATTGCTACGATAAAATGGTAATGAATAAAAATGAAGCATGCTAAATGGTTAAATGTATTTCTTTTTTGGTCAAAGGTACATTATTTACTACATTTTAATTTTTCATTGGTTGTGTTTTTTTTTTATTTAGCTCTCTTAAATGCTTGAAGAGCTTCTTTGGTGCAGCATATGATAACTTTTCTTTGCAGATGAGGCTTTCCAGTGTGGGATAGCTAGCTTCCACCATTCACAAAAAGCTGTAGGCCACTTAGTGTAGTTAAAATGTACTGTATTAAAATGAACAAATCATGCAGTACCAAAAGCTTGTACAATGGCACCCACTTTCGGAACCACTGGGCTAAAATATATAAAATAACACAAGAACACATACTTCGCTTGTAGGCATTTGCTGTAACATTATGTATATTTACTGATGATGAGATTCTGTCCTCTGTCTTTCAGGACACACATGCAGAACATCAAGGACATCACAGGCAGCATCCACTATGAGACATATCGCGTCCGCCGGTTAAATGAATCCAACGCTCATTTCAACTCCCACCCATCCGACCATCCTGCTGCTCAGCCGAAGGCCAACGGTCAGCCCGAGGAGCAGCCCGGCGCCCTGCAGGCCAACGGAGTGGCTGCTCAGCACGTAGCCCTGTCCCACGAGATGTAGAGCCAATATACGATATCAGGACACAGCCAGGCGCAAAACACACACACACGCATATGTATTCTGTTTACATGAACAAGCCCACATGCACACAAACACACACTCATGCTGTGAAGCCAATTTTATTGTGACCTAGAAGGACTTTTGCCAAAAAACTACCTAACCACAGGAAGTTCAAAAGACATACAATTCAGAGTAAATCCCAACATTTTCCTTCCATGGGCTGTTTTTTTTTTCCATCATTGCAATTCAGGGCAAAATCAGGTCTTCCCTGCAGATCCACATACTGTACAGAACTCATCTTGTTGTTTTCCCCATCTGCCTGAATGCACAATGCAATCTACAGTCAGGATTGTTTACAATAACCCATCCAAGTTAGATAAACAAATCTATACATGTTTCATTGCTGACTGACTGTCAGGAGTGCAGTAGCCATGCAAGTGAGATGTACGTATATCATAAGTGAAACAATGTACAAGATTTTGATCAGAATCAATGAGTATGATGGAAAAAAAGAGTGCCCATAAGAGGAGAAAAAGGCCTGTTGTGTACAGAATAGCTTTGCAGGATGTTGGATTGACAGGTTTAGCCATGCAGGGCTATTCCAGCTGAGGAGAAATGGCATAATTCAAAATGAAGTACAGCATATCAGATGATTAGCTCTAAACTAGGAGTAACTGTTAGTGCCACTGGCCTGGTCTGCTTTGTGTTGTGGTGTATAGTTTTGTATAGATACTAGGGTTAAGTAGGGATATTTACATTAGGTTTATAGTATCATGGAGAAAGTAAAGATATTGTTGACACCTCCGCGCTGCAAAATAATTATAAAAAAAAACGAAAGCAGTGGCAGTGTGGAGCAGCTTTCGGAAAAATTAGTCCCGTTGTCATTTTTACGTCGTGTTATGATGTTTTTAAAACCCCTTTTTTGCCAAACCCATCCTGTCTCTTTCTATATAATGCCAATGTTGTGTGTAATACAGTCGTACCTTGCATTTTACATTCTCATTTACTATTGTGTTTTCATTGCTGTTGTTCATGTTTCTAATATTATTGTATACGATGGGAGTTGTGGAGGAATCTGTGCAACTGTTGTCCCATGCAGCCGTTTTGTCCATTTTTTTTCCCCGACCAAATAAAAGTCATTTTTTCTGTTCTAAAGAGAAGCACATACAGTATATAGAGTTGATTTTATGAATAGGTATTTATGTGTATGTTAAGTGTAATCGGTTAAATTCAACTTTCATTCCAGCTGTTGGCTTCCAGAGGTTTGTTGCAGGTCTCTAACTGTGATGATCTTTTAGCTTTAGACAGTGTTTTGTTTTTAGTGGCCTGCATTCTTACAGTATGTTGTACCCTGTTGGCTAGGCTGCAATATAACTAAGAGTTGTCTATATTTGTACGTTGTTTATTAACAATTACAACCAATGCTGCCAATAGATCGTGGTTATAACAGTGCAAGATTAATTCATTTTGTCACAGGTGGATGTTTTACTACCACTTGGAGGAAGTATTTGTGCCAAAAAAGCTTGCATGATACCCGTAATTTTACATCAAGAGTGAGTTTTTGTTAATATTTGTGAAAAACGTGTGCATTGATACAAACTCAAGGGATATTTTTTAATAGAGGCTACATCTAAATTTTAAACATATTTTCCTAACAAAAATAGCCAAGAGTGTTTTTTCTGCCTCTTTTTAAGTCGCAACAAAAATATGTTCCATACAAACATAAAAAACCAAGAGAACTATTGTGTTTTATCCAGAGAAAGTTATCGGGTTACACTTTGTTTACTGTTGTATAGTTCTTGTGTAATTTGTTATGGTATCATAGATTAAGGTTTTATCTTTGATATGCTATCTCAAAGAATAAAGATTGATATTTTTATTGTTTAAAGTGGATTGTCTTGATTGTCAAAACTTAATTCAGTGAAGAGGAAGCACCTTAGAGCTGATGATTCCCAACGGTTTAATTAATTAGAGCAATTCTCACAATATTAAACCCATGAAAACATGTCAATATTCATCAGTTGCTAACTAAGTTAAAATGACAATGTTATTTAATTAGTTCAGAACATTTTCAGTGTGTCCTGTTTTCAATTATAATCTTTTAGATTTCACCTAAGATCTGATTGACGGAGCCAAATCCTTTTCATCAACATTTAATCATTTGAAACAGATAAATACACTTTGAATGTTTACGGAGGTATCATTCTCTAATTACGGAATAAGCCACTAAACACATTGCTTACTGCACTAAATTTAGAACATCTCAAAGATGTATTACTCCTTCAATGTCTTTTTGCAGACATGTGACTCTAGTCATTTAGTCCAAGTCTAAAGTAAGTCCCAAGTCCTTCTTTCCAAGTCTAAATTAAGTCCCACGTTATTTGGTCCGAGCCTCAAGCAAGTCCGAAGACCTTTGGTCCGAGTCTAAAATAAGTCCCAAGTCATTTGATCCAAGTCTCAATCAAGTCCCAAGTAATTTCGTCGAAGCCGTCCCAAGTCATTTAGTCCAAGTCTAAAGTAAATCCCAAGTCATTTTTTCTTGGTCAAGTCACAGGTTATGACAAGTAAAGTCGAGTCCTTAGTTAAGGCAAGTCAAGTCTCAACTCAAAAATGAATGCAGACAAGTCATTCGAGTCATCATGTCTCAAGTCAAATCACAAGTTTGTAACTTCCAAGTCCAATCTCCAGTCATTTATTTTCTGTCAAGTCATGTTACTAGTCATCAAAACAGTGACTCGAGTCAACTCAAGTCCAAGTCACAATGACTTGAGTCCACATCTCTGTCTTTCAGCCATTCTGAAATCAAAGACCTACATTACTTGCTTTTCACTTTCATAAAACATAGTCATTGCGTGAAAAAATAAAGTGCAAATGTTGGACATGTTCCCTCACTAAATGAGAAATACCTGGCAGAGGGTATAGTTGTTGAACAGTAGCAAAACACTGTAAAGACTTTCAATAATTTTTTTTATTGGTTGAGAAATATGCAGATGAAAATATTACAATATATGCTATATATTTAATGGCACTCTATAGGCTAGAAAATTGCAAGACTAGCCGGCTGTGTCAACAAAATGCTTAGCTGTAAACATACTGGAGATCATTATTTTTTATGTAATGACACCTGCTCATTACAGGAAGAGAGCAACTCACTTTTCTTGAAAACACGCAGTCTAGCCTACATACTACACAATACAACCCCAACTGAAGGGAAATGTGAGTCTGCTGTTGGCATCACACCTCGCTCACACAGCACTGGTTTAATAGGGTTTCTCATTTACACCTCCTGTCACAGTCTTTCTCAACCACCCTGCCGATCGTAATGTGTTGACAGCGTTGTGTGTCGAAGGTCATTGTCACCCTTTCACACGTTGGGAGCTCCTGCTGTGGCTTTCCCTGCCATCTCTGTGTAGGATTCATTGGTTTGAAACTCCTCTCTGTGCCGAGGACGACACCGCCAGGGTGACAAATGACAAACGTGAAGGTGAGAGACAATGAAAGTTCCAGAAAAATCAGTATATATTGAACACTCACCTAACGTTGACACTTCTATCTAAACTGTTTCCCAGGCAGCCATCGTAAAGCATGAAGGTGAGTGATAATGACAACTGTGACACTGCTATGACAGGACCACTGTCTGGCACAGGCACTAAACCAATTTGGTGGTGCATATGAACTGACATCTGTACTCTCTCACTGATACAGCATGTTTTCATCTAATCTGATGACTTTTCCCAATGGAAATTCATGTAATAGTGTGGTAAATTAGACAGTAAAATGTTCGAAGATTAGTGCTGTTAGTAGGCTATTAGTAACTGTGAGTGTAACCAAGAATTTCCAACCGTCAGCCAAAGTCTACACAGCATTTTACACGGCAAGACACCAGGACAGATTTGTTCAGAAACCAGACGGATTACCTTATGGCACACAGAGAGACTGTCTGAGCCAAAATGAGCTTTCAGAGCTTCCTCTTGAAGTGGCAGATTGTGGAAAAAACTAAATATCTGTGGGGAAATAAAATCATTTCCAACATGTGTAACCTCCTCGGAAAAGACAAATAGAAATCCTTTGATCAAAGACGCAAAGATTGTGTTTGACTTTTGGGAAATGTGGTCTAAATTCTGACAGCCGCTAATAATATTCCTGGTTGTGCTATAGATACAAAGAGCTCGCCTATGCTCTCATTTGCTTTGTAAATGTGAAAGATAACTTGCCAACGGGTCTGTACTTGAGTCGGCTAATACACTTCTGCACATGGCCTTCATCAGGGTTTTTTTTTTTTTTAAAGGGACTGTTTGTAAAAATCAGAAATTGGTTGTAGCAGCGACACCTGTGGCCGTTAATTCAACGAAAGTCAGTATCTTGTTGCTCGCGCTCGCCCGTTCGGAGACGATTACGACCAGGGAAACCTGTTGGTCTGGAGGAGCTTCAGCATTTATCGCTGCACTAAAGTCCACTGTACATTTACTAGATATGCTCAGAGCTAAACTAACTCTTCTGCAGTGTGTAGTGTGCGCGCATGCACGTGAGAGATGGAGTGATTTGTGAGTGAAGGCAAGCAGGCAGAGGAGCAGAGCACAGCAGAGACTCCGGCCCTGGAGACGAAAGCTACGGTCTCTGCATCCTCCGACTGCGGCCAACACTGTTTAACAGACGGGCTTCATTAGATATAACTTTGCGGTTTTGGTGCTTCTGTGTAGTTTGTGTTGGAGTCTTGTCTGAACAGCGTAGCCACACGGGAGCGCGCGTGGGACACCGACCCGGATTGATTTATACCTGTAAGAAGTTACAAACAGTCCCTTTAAATGGGGTAAAATAAAATCCCAACCTATATATACACTCAGTTGCCAGTTTATTAGGTACACATAGCTAAAACTAATGCAGTCTAATACAACAGAAAAACCTACAAAACTACAATAGGCTAATCCTCAAATTTTACATCCATTCTGCAGAAGCAAACTGAGAACTTTTATTTTGAAAACTTCCTGTTTTAGGTGCAACATCCTTTAAGGCTACCTACCAGAGTTCTTTCCTATCACGCATGCGCAGGACGCACGTGTTAATTGACCATTACCTGTAGTTTTTGCGGTGTGTTGGAGTCGGTGCGGAGCCCGCCATTTGTGGTGTTTATAGGCTGTAAAATCCTATCCTATCCTAAAATTAAGATAAATTCCCTGAGTGCTAAAGTGTGTTGGTTCAAGCAAGTAAGTCATACAGCTCTCTTTTACACATTTCTTGTTCTTGTGAAGTAGCAACAGCACTGTTAGACTAGCTACTTTACCTGTTTCAGTTCTCCCAGACAAAAACAATGTTAATTTTAAAAGACCAGGGACGTGCAGTCCCTGGTCTTTTAAAATTAACATTGTTTTTGTAGTATTTGCATAATTAGCTAAGCCAGTTTGCTGTTAAGTGAAACTTTTCAGACAAGAGAAATCATGTTAGAGGCGTAATGAGATGAGGGTGGGTGTGAATTAGCAACAATTGGAGCTTTTTTTGGTCATTTTTATTTCACAAATTACCTATAGACTGATGAGCAGAGAACTGGACAACTGAGTTGACAAAGGCACTGTCATTCTCACTGTTAGCTAATTAAGTTAAAGGTCCCATATCATGCTAATTTTCAGGTTCATACTTGTATTTTGTGTTTCTACTAGAACATATTTACATGCTGTAATGTTCAAAAAAACTTTATTTTTCTCATACTGTCTGCCTGAATATGCCTGTATTTACCCTCTGTCTGAAACGCTCCGTTTTAGTGCATTTCAATGGAATTACAACAGAATTGCGTTGCTAGGCAACAGTTTTGGTCCATGTTTACTTCCTGTCAGCTGATGTTATTTACATTCACTGCAAAAGGAAATAAACTGGGACACATTTAGAATGTTTAGGTTTAAAACTGTGAAATGGTCTAAATATGTATATTTGTGACATCACAAATGGACAGAAATCCTAACAGCTTGTTTCGAACGCGCAATTTCTGAATACGGGCTGTGTGTATTTCTCTGTATCTAAGGTAGCCACCTACAGGGTGGGTAAAGGGTACCTAGCAATTTGCGGCCAAATATAGACTATTATGTGAACACCTATCTTTATCCAGATTCATCACGTTTACAGGATTCTTTGAGGTTTTCTTCGAATGAAATGTATAACTAAGGACATACAGTACATACATACTAATGTTAGCTGGGCTGCTGCTACTTGCTGTTCCAGATTCCTCATTTAATGTCCAAATAATGTTATGATATTCAGGAAGAAGTAGTATCAAGTGAGAACCATGGTTTGTTGAATTGCAAGGACACCCCCAGAGGGCTCAATAATAGATTATGCACTCTCCTTGAAACCTGGTGTCAGCAATTCAGTCAGTCAGTAAGTCAGTCATCTATTCATCCACTCATTCATTCAGCCCACCTGGGCACTGCAACTTAACACAGCATGCATTGGATTGTAGCTCAAAAGGATTTCTGTTCTAATCATCCGAACAACTGAAGTTAACAGGATAGCTGACTCTGAGAGCTTACCTCGGCCTGATCAGCACTTCAGAATCAGTGGAGTTTTGACTCATCAAAGCCTTTATTTCTAACAAATATGTAGATAGAAGTCACAAAAGCAGAAGAAACCTCTCCTGGGAGGCTTTAAACATGTTTCCCAGTGTTCTCCAGTATTGGCAGATGCAACTACGTGCAACATGTAGCAGCACACTGTGAAACACTGGGCGGTCTGAATTAATTAGCCATTCAACAACACCCAGCTACACGGCATGATTTTAAGTTATGTCAGCTCAAGCAAGGTAGATGTGACAAGCTTTTAAATCTGACAGCATGCTGAAATGTGTTTCATCACTTTTTCTCTCAGATGGTGAGCGGTCTGTCTGCAGGTGGCTGGCTGGGCTTGGCGCTCTGTGATGATGTGTCTCCTGGATTGACAGCATCGGCGGGGCAGTTGGAGATTGGCAAGGTATGAGTTCTTTTCCAAAGGAGCTTGATAATAATTCACAGGGGTTATAGCTCTTTCAGTGGCTCAGCTGTAACTCTGTACTGATTAATTCTCAGGCAGGAAAGGGTGGCTCGCCTCTTCCCTCTACCACAGAGCTGTATTAGAAATGTAGAAATTCATGCCAAATCTAACAGCAGGTACATTATGTGTCTCAGCTGGATCATATCGCCTAATATATTATTCACCCACCACCATATTGCTCCGCGGCGGCACATTACCAGTGTCTACTGGCAGGAAAACAGTGATTCACCTTGCATTTGTAGGAATAAAGCCAGTAGAAAATTCTGCCTTTTCCACCCTTATAATCTAACAGTGTCTTAGTCCGTAATGGATGTTTATCAGATTAAAAAGTACTATCCATTCGTGCAGAAATTTACCCCCGAATGCAAAAGGGAAAGATCAGAGACAAATTTTAAGAAAGGAAAGAGAGAGATGTGGAAGAAAAAGAACCTCACAGTGTTGAAAAACACGGCTTTCCTTGTTCCTTCACTGGCTCCGTCGTTACCAGGCAGAGTTCTTCCAGCCAGACAGCCAATGAGCCACCAGGCCAGCCAGACAGCCAGCAAGCCAACCAGATAGGCTTCCAGTCAGCCAGTTCACCATCTGGCTGGTAAGCCTATCGTGGAGCGAGCCAACGCCTGTCTGCAATGGTGTGGCACAGTGGCTAGTTGTCTTGCTTCTCTCAGTCCTAAACACACACACACTCACACATCTTTTTTCGTCAGCCTCTGTCTCCTTCAGAGCTACTTAGACACACACACACAGAACAGGAGAGAACTCTGTCATATCAGCCTATTCCTCAGTCCTCAGTCTGCGGGAACAACCCAAAACAAAAGATCGCTACCCGACCCGTTGCCCAGCTCACACACACCCAGCCTCGCTGCACTGCGCCTCCAAAGTAATCGACGCAAGGTAATTTGGTAATTAATCGCCGTTCGTTAATGGCTTTGCATTTATTAAAACTGCGCATGCTGACGATTTGTGTTTTGTCTCGTCCTGTTCCCTCTGGGATAATCAGCACCTTGAAAATCACCTTACTTATTTACACAAATGTGTACACACACACACAGACAGACACAGACCACTAGTATTCTCTAATCCTCTGCCCGATTTACCCTTGAGCCCTGCCAACGCACTCTCCTGGACACGAAGCATGGCGCCCCTGTTTGTTGTTGATGTATGCTAATGTGCAACATCCATCTGTTCGTTTGCTTAATTTGGATTTTGCTTGTTTCTAGCCGTGTTCCCGCCCCCTCCTACTCCGCCGTTTCCTCCCCTCGCCCCCATCCACACCTCCTGCATCTCCCGTTCCTCCTCCTGCGCCACCTTTCCAGCTCCTTCATGCCGCTCCGACATCCGGATCTTCCTGGATCGCGGCCAGGGTGGAGGGGGAGAGGAGGGTCCACCGCCTCCTTCCTGTCCGTATGCAAATTGGCCTTGTTTTGATTAAAAGACAGCTGCATATTTCATTAAAGTCACCAATGGAGGTGGGAGAGGAGAAGGCATGCCTCTCTGGGGAGGCGAAGGTTGTTTAGCTGGAGTGAATGTTGTGGGAGCTGCTGTTTAGTGCTGCTGAGGGGAACAAATAGCGAAGACAAAAGGGCTGCCCAGGGACTGCTTTGGGGTTTAATGGGGCTGACTGACTGGCACATCAGTTAAAGCTCACACTGATGCAGAGCGCCAGTGAATGTGCGTTGCATGATAACTGAAGCAATTGACAATGAAATATAGACCCCCGTCAGCCTTCAAGGTGCTCTGGCATGCCAAGGCAGTTGTGTTGCGACCCACCGCTGCCAGGCTGCTGAGAAAAACAAACAGCAACTCCTGTTTGTGAGTAATAAAATGAGAAATGGTTTCTCATGTGGCCATTTTTTACTTTATGGCAAATAGGCTGCTCCCTTGTGGGCTGGGTGATGGAATAAACATTGCTTCACCGATACATTTTCACCTCTTTGGTGAAATAAGTTGTTTCTCTTAAAGTTTTCATCTTGTGCTCTGGCTTCTCAGTGTTTGAAGGCTGGCTGAGCAATGGTACAAATGTATCATTCACACTTTGTTTGTTTTAGTATGAATTTGTGAACGGCTAAAGGTTAACTCTTCCCCCTCTTTAGCCCTGATCAGACAAAGTACGTTTTAGCAGCCTGGGGCGGCTTTTTGTAATTGTTTCCAATGAGATTGAAGTGTTTTGCGTGCTGCTTTTGCATTGCTGTGCACCTCGCGTTTTTACAGGAGCGCCCTGAATGCCTCAAACTGAAAAAAATTCAACTCAGAACGGAAAAGCGGCTGACGTCATTAGCCTTTTTTCTCATTGTGGTGAATTTGCTGGATACCCAGGGCTATATGACTTTACCAACCGTAGTTACCATGATGTGAACAAACAAAGTAGTGCGGTACTTGATATAAGTTGTTTTCATTAATTTAAACTGTACTATTAACTATTTGGGTTGCGTACAGTTCATGGTTTGTAATGAGGGAACATAAGCACTCATTTGGTAGTTGCCTAGCAACAATATAAAATAAAAAGACGCAGCAAACTGCAAAAAAAAATGCTCTGTCTGATCGGGCAACAAAAAGGCAGTATGGTGCACCTTGCTCTTTCCACCTGCAAAACACGCTCTGTCTGATCGGGGCCTTTGTCTCCTTTTTTCTTTTACTGGTCGCCCTACGAGAGGTGGACGAGGGTGATGTATAGGTGGGTGGGCACGATGTGAGGTCAGAGGGTGGGAATAGGAAGGATGGGGGAGGATCTGTTGGCATGGAGCCAACTCCAGTGGAAATCAAAGACACGGGGAGGGAAGGGAGGACGGGGAGTGGTTGTTGCTCTGCATAATCAATCAGAAACAATAGAGGAAGAGAGCAAGTGGTTCTGCCTTTCTTGACAGGGCTGATTGTATTTATGCAAGGATGGAAGCGAGGGGGGGAAAGGCATTAAAAGGGATTGGGTATAGTGAGATGTGGGCAGGTGCAGGGAGTGCTGTAATGGGTGGCCCCCGCTGCAAAGCCAAGGACATATACCCAAGAGGAACTGATTGAATGCCATGCCAATAAAAGGAGGCAGTTTCATGCACCATTGACCGAGTTGGCATCCTCACAGTCACACTGCGATGAAACCCCCTTCGAGGTCATGATAATGGGAATCACATTTTGTTCCTCTGTGGGTTGCACTGCTCTGAGGAAGAATTAAACCGCACCCTCAAACCTGATTTTTTTTTTTTTTTTTTCGTCTGTTTCTCTTGCGGTTTGTGGCATGTATCTGATGTATTCATTGCACGTCAAAACATGGGGAAAATCAGATTGAGTGTTTGTTTGGACAGAAATGAAAAGATCAAATTCTGAGGCACAATAGGTGGGAAAAATAATCAGATTTAATCCTGCAGTGCGCATACAGCTAGAGAGGCTGTCCTTTCATTTTCTCTGTAGGTAGAGCAGCGTCTCCCGGAGTGGGCTAATAGAATGCTTGTCTTGTATCTCCTCAGCCATGAACTTTTCTCTGACACAGTTACGTTCAGTCTGGAAGGCTGTGTGCCTCGCAGCGAAATACAGCATATTAGCTGAAGCAAAGCAGTCAAATGTTTATGTTGAACTCGACAAGGACGTTCATTCATATACCTCTGAAGTAGTTCTGATATTGGAAAAAAGTGCAGAGCTAGCTATATGTTTATATCATGAGTTACAGAACTGCAACTCTCAAATCCACAGCTCATTTCCTGATATACTATAAGCATTTCCTAGTTTCACATAGAAATTAAATGTATAAATACAGATATATTCAACTGACCCAGATGCATTGAGTTAGTTTTGGTGGTCAAAATGGATTAAACTGCTTTTCTATTGAACAGAGAAACATATTTGGAGTAATTGTCCTAACCTTTCAAAAATATGTTTCATGGGTTTCAGTAACCTGTTAGTGACATGAAAGAAACATGAATCTTTAACTTCAATAAGTAACATGTTCACCCCAGTGGACAACCTCTGTGTCTGAAAAGTGAATCAAATGCTGAAGTGCCTTAAACTTGCATTCTTTCTAACAGCCAGCAGGGGGCGACTCCTCTGGTTGCAAAAAGTCTGATTGTATAGAAGTCTATGAGAAAATGAGCCTACTTCTCACTTGATTTATTACCTCAGTAAACATTGTAAACATGGGTTTATGGTCTCAATCACTAGTTTCAAGTCTTCTTCAATACAGCATGATGTTCATTTAGGTAATGATGGTTCCATTTAGAGTCAAATAGACCATAAAGCAGGGTATGCCTTAGGGCGTGGCTACCTTGTGAGTGACAGGATCGCTACCACGGCGTTGTCCGGTCTAGGAGTTGTCCGCATTTTTATCTTACAACTTTAACCCTTTCACAGTGTGTTTTCAGTTCATGAAAGTTAATTATAACCTTTTTTGATCGCCTAAAAATGTCTTATTCAGCATACGGTTGTACTTAGCTCCACCCTCTTGTGTCACCTCTGGTTGAAAAAAAACAATATGGTGACGGCCAAAATGCCAAACTTGAGGCTTCAAAACGGCAGACCACAAAATAATGGGGGACGTCACGGTGACTACGTCCACTTCTTATAAACAGTCACCGTCATAATTTAGTGCAACTGACCGTATGTTGTCAAATTTAATTTACGGGTGCAATTTCACTGCTATATTTTACCCGTACGGGGTGAGTCTTATGTTGGAGTGTTTGAATGACCATTGAGGTGTTGCAGGCCGTGTACATTTTGTTTTTCATTTATAATTTACATTTCATTTGTTTGAGACATTTCTTTTTCTTGACTTTTATTATTGTGTTTTACATCATAGTTACATACTGTATAAGGTTGGTACGTATTGTGAGTAGGGGACATACTGTACCAGAAAGGTGAACACTGACCGTGAGATTAGACTGTTGAAGCTGGTGTTTGTATGACATAAGTTTATTCAGTCAGCTGTAGTAGAGGATATCTGACTTTATTATTGCATTACTGCATGAGACGTCTGAATGAGACATTACAGTTTTAGTGCCTTCTGTCATACTGACACAGTTTGACACAATTTTCCTGTTTTAGTTAAGCAATGATAAAGAGACATTTTGGGTTGCTGTGATGCACTTGATGCATTTATTTACTTTTGAGAGATGAGTTAAGTGTTTTGAGTGAGTGAAGACCTTTTGCAGCACAAGTCTTTTTTCTGCGCAGTAAAAACTGATGTAGCGATAGCACTTAATGTTTGTGAAGAAACTGTAAAACAACAAATCATAAAGTAAAGGTGGATAGCAGCAGATGGGTACAGATAGTAAGCAGAGGAAGCATGTGTTTGCATCTGTGCTGCTGATGCTGCACCACTGCCTCCTGCTGTTTGTCCACAGCACTGACATCTCAAGCCTGTGCCCGCATGTGCAACAAAGCTAATTTCCCACCGTCAGCCCCTGACATTAATGCATATACTGATCCACGAGCCCCTTGGAGCCCTCTCCACTCCATCCGTCTCGCCTCCTGCGCCCGCTGCTCACTCATGTTATCAATTCACTGTTTTCTCAAGGAAAATATAAGTTAAGCTCACCTTATTTACATTTATATGATCAGATTTTCTTCCTTATGGAAGGTATGCAAATTTGCCCTTTTCGCGAGTCTTAGCCACTGACTGTGTAGATTTGTTGCAGGGATGGAGGTGGAAAAAAATAATAACATTGCCCTCCAGGAGGAAAGAGACCCAAGTTAGAATTTCTGGATCTCATGAATTTTGTAATGATCAATTTTGTTTACCGTACCCCCTCTAAAACATTTTGAGCCAGGGATATATGACATGAGATTGATTTACACCCGGGATGTCCATCTTTCTTTCTTTTCTACAGTATATATACTCTTGCTTGATGCCCCTGCTGTGCTCAGAATATAATTTTTTCATTTTCTTCATCTGATGGCCTCTAAATTCCACTATCAGTTTAGGTGTTTGTGAGATGCAGAGAGGTGGTTTTTCAGGGTCCGTTCAGGTATCGTTCACGTCTTAAATCCTCCGTGTGTTGGAGCAGAGGGGGAATGAAAGGCAAATCTGAGGGCTGGCTGGATGAATGCAGTGAGCTTGTGGAATAGCAGCCTTATCTTGTCTGTGTGAGTGAGAGCGAGACCGAAAATGTGTATGTAGGTGAGCGCTGAAACTCCTGAACCCGTTGTGAATTGAATGGTCGGGCATCGCACTGCTTTGGTGTGTGTGTGTGTGTGTGTGTGTGTGTGTGTATGTGTGTGTGTCAGAGAGGGAATAGCACTTGAGCAAATTGCTTTCTGCCAGCATATTGCCAGCGCCAGTCTTTATTCCTCGGGATGGGGAGGCACGTCTCAGACGATTACAGCCCCCCGATTCGGGCTCACACTGCTGGCCTGCCCCGCTCAACCCACAGTCCTGCTTTATAATGCACTCCTCTATACCACGCTATACCCTGCTTGATGAAATGCTGATGTGGAATATTTAAGTGACACTCCAAGCGAAACCTAATAATATAATCAGGTAATAAGAAATTAATTTTCTCCCTGGCTGCACTTTGACTGGGGTGTTGATACAGGGAAGGCGAAGAGAAATCACGAGGCAAATGTTGGTGAGGGAATGTCGTAGGTAGCCTGGCCTCTCTCTCCCTCTCTCTCCTCTCCCTCTCTCTGTGTGCATCAACATTTCTCATGACGCACTCCGGCGATTCGATAGCCACCCCCACGCACCCATTCACACGCCCCATGCTCCTGTGCACATACAAATTTGCAGAGACCCACACAATAACAAGGATGCCTCCCTCTCTACACCACTGAACTGTAAATGACCAAAGCAAGACGACCGCTCGTGACACACACACACACACACCACTACGAATGCACGTAAACACACTCATGCACACCTGCTGTCATCGCTGTCAGTGAAGGAACTTGATGTCCCCCTGCAGGCTTACATTGTGAGTGGCAGTGCATTGGCCTGCATCACAGACAGTTGTGTGTACGGATGATAGTTCATGTTAGAAAGAGAGAAGCATCTTGCTGTGCTTGTGACCCACTGAATGTAATTCGATTCCATCTCTTTTTATCTCTCTGCATGCATCTTTCCTCTCTCTCTCAATCTTGGTGCCTGTCCTTATGTAGTTAATTAGGAGGCAGGAGTCCATCGGTGTCGGTGCTCTGGTGTTTTATTGTCCCCCCCATGTCCCCCAATGGGGAGACATCAATAACCATCCCCCACGACACACACACACACATACTACGTGCCAGAGTTTCCACGGCCCTGCCTGCTCCTGCCTGGCATAGCCATCCATCTCTCCGTGCAAACCCCCCCCACCCCACCACCCCACTCCTCCTCCTCCTCCTCCTCAACTCACCACCCACCCGACCGCTGCTCTCTCCTCCTCTTCCATCACTCCCCTCCCCTCCCCTCCTCTCCATCCCCTGCCATCGCCTCTCTACCTGAGAGCATTTGTCATCCCGTCGCTCTGCGAGCCGCGGCCAACACGATGAAAAAAGAAAGATAGAAAAAAATACTCAGCGGCAATATGCAAAAATGCAAAAAGGTAGATGCGGGTTGCCCTGGCAACGGCTCCGAGGTTATTTCCAAGCGCTGATGGAAATCAATGTCATGTACCAGGCAGGCAGGCACCTCCGTCCTCAGGAAAATTAGAAAAAGAGGGGGGAGTTGAGGGAGGAGGAGGGAGGACTGGAAGGACAAAGAAAAATGCAGAGGAACAGAAATCAGCTTTTTCTCCTCTCTGAACCTTAAGGGCTCCTGACTTTTCTTCAAAGGAGCTCGAGGCGTGCCGCATGTCATTTGGGCGCCGCCGTGGGTCACTTTCTTTTGCTTTTGTTTCTGCCTTTGCATTCACCGTACATTCTGCCCCTCCTCTGCACATTTAACACTGCCAGCGGCCTTTTTCTCATTTGTTTATGTACAAAGAGGAAAAACAAACTCTCTGGCTATGAGGGCGCCAAATCACAAAGATAAGGGTGCTGGAAGAGGAAGAGGTGAGGGAGCGGTGGTGGTGGTGGAGGGAGGGTTTGTGTGTGTTTGAACTGGCGCAACAACTGAGTTGTTTATCTGTGCTGTGATACCAACCAGCAGCTTCACACAACAACAACAACAGAAATGTCACTTGGGAAAAGGCATGTAGAACTATGTCAGGATTAGCTGTGCTGGACAGGTCTAAACCAGGGATAACCCGGTTCCTGGAAATAATGATCCAGTCTGATTTTCAGGGTAGACCAAGGGCTAGAAGTTATACTGAGTCTTTCCCAAATCTGCTGACCATGTTTGCAAACTCCAGTGCCGCAGGGGCTGCAGTGACAGGTGGAACATTGTGAACAGTTAAGTAAGAATAACGTGTCCTCTCCTCAGCTTGTGAGACAGTAGGTAATGTTAAAGACCTCTTATTTATCTAGTGCTCAGGTGTGGTCTAAGGTGCAGGTCTGGAGTTTATTGTAGGTGTTCTGGTCGTAAGTGGACAGCTGTTAATACGACGGGTGGGAATCACCCTTGTGGGGGGCCCCACGATACAGTATCATCACAATACTTAAGTCATGTGACGAACTTATTGCGATTTTAAACATTTTGCATTAAGATATATTGCGATTTATTACCTTTTTTCAACTGCAAAATTATACAGTTTGTCCAAATCTGTTTTACCTAATAGGATACGGTTTTCACTGTGTTCATTTCAGAGTTTTCACTCACATATCTTGAGGTTAGAGGGCAAGGGATCCCTTTGAAAATCGCCATGCCAGACTAGACTAAGCCTACTACAACCTCTGAAAGACAGAATAGCGGCCGGGCCCACCGGCAGGCCATTGGATTGTTAGGAGGTTAATAGTTCATATAATAAAAGATCAATACTTGGCGACCATGTATCGATACAATATTGCCATGCAAAATATCACGTTACTATGCTGTATCGATCCCCCCCCCACACTCTTAATAAATACAGGATGCATTGATTTGGTCAAGGTAATCAGAGACACATATTGTATATATCAGCATATACTGTGCAGTATAGTATAGTGCATAGTCAGTGTGCATATGGCAGTAGCGCTTGCATTCAGAAAGCAGGACGTTTTTGCTGTCACTGAGCGCACAGCGAGAGATATATAGGATTAATTTTCCTTAGGTTGGAATCAATAACCCATAAACTCTAATTTATGGCATAAACCCGCTGCAACCACCACAGGCTGTCTCTGACAAGCCTTGTATCACTGTGGCAGGCTGCTGTGGAATAGATGGGCCATGCATGCCAAGCCAATAGGTTCTCCTCCTCATTTGCATACCTAACATGGCGTTCACACTCCAGTTGACACATTTGCAACCCGCCACTTATCCCATTACCGGCTGTCCCTGGTCGCAGCATTGTTTGCTGCGTCGGCACTCTTTCTTGCTGGCTGGCCAGCTCATTTCCCACTGTGTCGTGTGTCGAGGCACTCACAGGTTGTTTGGATGCAGCTGAACTCGACACAACTGTGCTCACGGGCACATGTGCACAGTCCGACACGCATGCCAGCACACATGCACATATACAGACACACCGCATGTACAAATCCAGTTTATACCTGTTGAGGGATGACCAAAGAAAAACAATATTAAAAGTGAAATGTACAATTTACTAAGTTAGTCGAATATATAATAGTATATCATTTATATAATTTTTGTCTTTTTGTTATTACGGTTGCTTCCATATAGTTTAAATAATATTATAACATGATTTTGTTGAATAATCAATTGTGATTGGTCAATTACGGCGTTCTACGGTCTGTTACTTCTTTATAACAGACCGTTGCTATGTATAACAGACCGTTGCTATGGTATATTATAATATTTTGATCCTGTTTGAATTTCGCCATGAGTCACACATATGGTGTTTGTCAATTTAAAACATAATTTTGCAAGTCAAGAAAGTCGCCGTTTGGTGTTAAACTGTTGAAGATTAAGACTGTGACAATTAGAAAGACTACACGCCCAAAAGTTGCGTAAGTGACGTCTCGCTCGCTGAAGCCACGATTATTGTGTGTTTCGTACTGGATTGTACTCACACGAGCAACAGGTCTCGCTCGTGATAAAAAAGACCAGGAGTCGTTGGATAAAACGCATCAGGTAAGATAACAATACATTTGTGCTTAAGAGATGTAGTTCACTGAGCGCTTTCACACAAAACTAAATGATACTATGACAAACTGTGACTTTCATGACTTGCAAAGTTATGTTTTATATTGACAAACATCGTGTGTGTGTGCGCAGTTCAAACGGGATGACTGCCGTACATATGTTTTCCATAACAAGATCCCATGGGGTCCAGCGGACGGGGAGGGACGTCCCCTCTCTATACTCCTGGAATAAGTGATGTTCACTGTAAAGGTTAATCCATTGCATATTTTTCTTGTTTCAGGTTAATGTGAGGCATATGAGTAGTAAAGCTGATTATTATTATGCTCTCCCATAGCCTATATATACTGTATATAGACACACACACAGTAAACACATGCATAAGGTCTCCCAAGCCACCCCCTCCCTCAGTGTCTTTTCTGAGCTATTAATATGGGGGTTATAATTTGTCATTATGGGTTTAATTTTTGTTGGCGCCTTTGCTCTGGATGTTTAATTTGAGTCTTAAATAAACCCCCTAGACCCTGCAGCCATTTTTTGCATCTCTACCCTACCCTCCTCTCCCTCCCTTGCTCCCTCGCTACCTCCCTCCCCCTTTCTCCTTCCCTCTCTTTTGGGAGGGCAGCATTACAGTACAAGTACAACTGATTCCCACAGGCAACAAAAGGAAACACCTATTAGTGTTCAAGGATGAGCTTCCTCGCTCACCTTCGACATCGCTGCAGGATGTAGTCCATCACCGTCTCTGAGCCACAGTGACATTTGCCTTTTCCCCGACTGGGAGAGTTACAGCATGTTGTTGTGCAGTTAAGTCTTTCAGAGTTTCTTGTTTTTACAGCAGAGGGTTCCGGTATCTTTCACACAAGACTTGCATGATGTTGTTGAGCTCTGTTATCAAATGGCTGTGTAAACCAGCTTACACCAAGACTCTGAACTCAGTGAACTTAAAATCACTGAGCAGATTCTCCATGCTGCAGCTTAATGCTGTATGTCACCCATGGATTTTCTGATAAGATCATTTTCCGCCCTGCACATCTATTTTTGATGTGCTGTGTTGGTGGCGCACCGAACAGATGAATATTCATGAATGTGCAGAAAGCTCGTATATGTATCGTAGTGATTTCCACCCGTGTCATCAAGCTATGCAAATTACATCCTCACATCTCCACGCGGCCATACAGCCCCCCTCTTTCTCCTTAATTAATAACATTGAGAAAATGTTTTTTCATCCAAAGAGAATTAGCTCCTTCAAGACGGAATCGGTGCAGATATTAATGGGAAGTGATCATTCTGAACTTGTTTTGACTTGATGACTGAAGGAAATCCATATTCTCCATCAAATGGTCACACCTCTTTATGTGACTCTCGTAAAAATGAGGTTGTAAATACTTGAAGATGTGAATTTACTGCCAATTTTACCCTGCGGGGATAATAAATCAAAAGGGAAATCTGATTGGATAGACTTTTTTGCCCATTTGTTGTACTATTGTTACGTCCATAACATATTTAACTTGAAACCATTCACTCATATTGCATTATTCATCGACAAAACTGGAACCCTGTCTCCTAGAAATTGCATTTATATACTGATAATTGGGCTGCAACTAACGATTATTTTCACTGTGGATTAATCTGTCTATTATTTTCTCGATTAATCGATTAGTTGTTTGGTCTATAAAATGTTAGAAAATGGTGAAAAATCAGTGATTCCCAAAGTCCAAGATGACGTCCTCAAGTGTTTTGTCCACAGCTCGAAAATATTAAGTTCACGGTGATAGAGGAGTAAAGAAACCAGAAAATATTCACATTTAAGAAGCTGGAATCAGAGAATTATGACTTTTGTTTCCTTAAAAAATTACTCAAACCGATTTATCGTTTATCAAAATAGTTGGCGATTAATTTAATAGATGACAGCTAATCGATTGATCTATTAATGTTGGAGCTCTACTGATAATTTTCAACAGCAAATACGGCCAAAAGCCACCTGAATTATATTTTTTATCCGCAAAATGAGGAATCATTTTTATTGAGCATATCTGATCATTTAAATGATAATTCAAATTCAAATTTTCTAGGTATGTCATTGTGGTCATTATGTTTTCCTCTCTACAGAAATATAATAAATGTGACTAACATACCAAAATGCATTAAGTATCTTAATGAAGAAAGTTTTGTCTTCTGATTCTGGCATATTATACGTTGGCTTAGATACTTAAGAGGCGTTTTTCAGTGAGCTATATGTTACACCTACAAAGACCCCCCTCCACCCTGCACTATTATAAGATAAAACATACCTGACAGCTGGCAGATTCGCTGAATTACAAGTCATGCGTTCTACTCATCATCTATGGCCAATCCGGGCGACGAATCTTGTCTTCATCTTCAGAGATGAAAAAGAAGATGAGACAACTTGTAAAGAAAAGAATAAAGGGCAGAAGTGAGGATAAGCGGTAAAGCTGACATTAGGGTCAAGTACTGATCTGGCATCACATTTCCCTTTCAAATCCATCTATATGCATATGCTCACATGCACACGTTGGGGTCTTAAGCCGCACGTGTGTGCCGCTGCGCGCCCACACGCTCTGCTGGGAAACCCGCCAGAGCGAGGTTAAGTCACACAGCGACAAAAAGCAGATGGATGAAATCAAATGAGTAAAAGAGAATATCGCAAATTATTTAAGTGTGTGCTTATGTGTGTGTGTGTGTTCGTGCCACACAGAGAGAATATACTGTGCGGAGGAGAGGAGAGGGAGGCAGAACCTATTCAGGATGGAGGTAGTAGCTCACTGACAGACTGCACTGCCATGCTCAGCCAGTTCATTGCTGTCATTCCTTACATCTTTTGACATTTTCAATTATGTCTTTCACACATGGCTGGGCGCTTGTTTTTTTTTCTCTATGCTCCCCTCATCATCCTCCTCCGCTTTTCTCTCGCTCTCCCTCCTTCCTATTCTGTTCCTCCACCTTCATTCCATTTCCTTTTTAAGTGGACGCTCCCTCCTTGCTTTGTGCGTCGGCCCTTTTCATATGTGGGGGTCAGGTAGCCCGCGGATCCCATTACTCCCCCCTCCTCCGCTCTGTGGCGGATGGAGGGAGCAGGGGACGAGCGAGGTGGGCGAGGGATAGGGCACGTCGAGGAGTGAAAAGGCTGCTGTCAGATATGTCAAGGACTCCTGTTCAATTTACCCGGTGATCCTGAGGGGGGACCTCACAGGGCGAGGTGCAGACAGCATAGGTAGACTTGTGTTTTTTGGATGGCCACATCCAACCTGACAATAATGGAAAGGGGATTTATATTTGGCAGGGATGTCTGCTGTAAAGGTGTTTCCAATATGCCATTTATTCTTGGTTTTCTTTTCTCAACTGTTCCTCTCATTGGTCGCAATGCTAATATTGTTAGCCTGTGTGTAAAACCTGGATTTTGCTCATAAAAATATGTATTATTGCAGACAATGGTGGAACGTTGGCACATTTATGCAGTTACTGGACTTTTGAGGTACAGTTTTTACAACCCGATATGTAATAAAACCGCCGGTACACCAGAGGATAGCGTGTCAGTGTCACATTTTGCCTCACCGAGTGAATATTACATGCGTGTATGAAGGTGCAGTAGCCTACCAGCAGGAGGCAATAAAACCACTTAGTTCGGTTTAGGAAAAACGTCATGGTTGGGCTTAAAATAAGCACATAATCTATGCAAAATACATACGAAAACTACATAACATAAGTACAGAAAACACGTCACGAACGTAACTTACAAAACAAAACACCGGTCTCGATTGCCGATCTCCTGGTTGAATGTCCTGTGTTTGTTGGATCCATCCGCCTCCCCTCCCGCCTGCCATTAGTGGCCTTTCTCCCTTTTTATTTTACGCCACTTGCTCTGAGCGTTGCTTATTCATGCGAATGCATTTACATTGCTTTCAATACAGACTACGTGGCGTAATGTATCACGTCACCATGTCAGTTACTGTAGAATGCACTCCACACTGTAAACACACCAACTACTGACTGATTGAGTGGCTCTGTGATTGATTATCTGACTGACTAATTGATAGAGTCATAATGAGGACATGATGTTTTTCTCCACTAAGAGCATCAGAGGACACACAACATCCATAATGCATGTTCCATATTAAGGGGAGCAGGGATCATTTTCCCACAATACCAACTGATGGATTTACTGATTGATTGATTAGCTGACTGACTAATTGATTGGTTTTGTAATGAGGGGAAAACACATTTTTCTCCATTAAAGCGAACCGGGGGGTGGGATTCCCCTTGCTGGCATCAATGATGTAATGCGTAGGTTTCTAATGACCTCAGCATAATCACCACCATTATGAAACAGGCGCTCGGCTCTCAGAACCACTTCATCATCAGAGTGTTGCCTACTCATGCCTACAGTTACAGCCATCGCTCATTCACTCCTCGCTCCTCTTCCTGTCAGCCAAACAGATCACCGACGCTAGCTGCCAGATCTGCAGCCAAGTCACAGCAGAAATGTAGCCGGCTGCCAACAAAGCTTTGTTTGGATGAAAAAGAGAGAGTGTGTTTGTGTGTGTCTGAGAGGTAGTGGACTTCTGGTGTTGCCAAATTGGCAACCCTGGCTGCATTCAGTTTCACCAGGGGGCAGTCAAGTAGGTGGGAGGCCAGGTTGCTGTTTTTCCAGGCTAATCATTGGAGCGGGTTGCCAGGTCTTCTCCCCCCTCTTATCCCCCTCCTCTCCTGCTGACTCTTAACCCTGACCCTCCAGCAGGAGATCCCTCTCTTGGCAAGAGGGAGGTAGAAACGTGAGAGAAAAAAACGGGGGAAGTCAGTGGCATGAGCTGTACAAGAGAAATGGAGGGGGGGAGTCATGGTCAAAGGCTGATTAATGAGCCTTTAATTTAATCAGCAATTCCCATCTCGCCGGGGCCTCTCCACATGGCTCTGTATAGCTTATTATTTTTAACAAGTCTGTGATCTCCCACTTTTCCTTTGCTCTTTTTTCTCCCTCTTTCCGTCTTTCCCACTTCCTCTTTTATACCGAGCTCTTATCTGTGTCAGAGTCTGGGATGTGAATAGAGGGGCAATGATTAATGAAGATTTAAGACCTATGAAGGATGTCTAATCACTCCCTCTCTCTTTCTCTTTCTCTCTGTCTCCCGCGCTTCCTCGCTCCTTAAACAAAACTGACTGCTGTAGATGGAGTCTCAGACCGGGCAGCTGCTGTTATGTAGCCAATTACAGTGATGAATGCTCGAAGATGGCCCATGACACTAATTTTATATTGTAAGATCAGAGGTGGGATGAGAATGAAAGTGTGTATGTGTGTGAATCCTGCTCTGTACATTTGTATTTGCCGCGTATCTTCTTCTGTCCAAAGTTTGTTTTCATTGACTTGTTTCTTCACAGAGAGCAACATTTGTTTCACACTTTGACATGTTAATCCGGATAATTGCGTTTTATTACAACATGGGTGTTATTTTCATAGTTTGGGTCATTCTTCTTTGTAATCATGAAGCTTAGCCAAAGTTCAGTCAGGAAGACTATCTTCATGCTTACTCTGTTTATTCCGATTTTTTTTCATCCTTTTCCACTTTCAAAACAATCAGCTGACCGAGGGCGTTGACACGTTTCACTTAAACCAATCTGATTTTGCCACAACCTCTGTGAGCCAATCATGTCTTTGCTGTCAAATTTTACTATAACTGATCCTTTCTCTGCTGTTTTCAGCTGTTATTTCAGTGTCAGATCAACGCAACCCACCATAACCCAATTCCCCTTCAGTTTCATCAAAACCACCTGTCCACCTGTCCAAATCCACATTACATCCATCCAGACCTTCGGCTAGGCTGTACATCACTCCTTCATCCAACCCTTCACCTTTTAACTATTGTGCACTCTATATATATATATAGCTCTTTAAGCCCTTCTTTCATTTAGTCCCTCCTGATTAAAATAACATTACTGTATACTCAACAAGTTAATTGCTGAGATATGGGAACATAGCAACATCAATAAAGTCTAGTGGGGTGTCAGACCAGCTCGCTCACATTCCCAGGGCGTCAAATACAGACGCTGTGTCGCGGCCATCATCGGTGTGCGATCCGCTGTACAAGGCACCCTTTAGCACATCAGGTTTTCAAGTAACTACAATGTAAACTAGGGATGTGCATTCCAAGCAAAAATACTATTCAATAATCACTGGGAACTAGTAGATGATTTTTCGAAAATCGCTGCATATGAGTTTTATTCTGTTTCTGTCGGGTTTGAATGATGATATGTTCCGCTGCTCTAACAGCTGATCTACCAGCTGAAACTACGAGAGGCGTGGCGCCACTTGCGCACACACACACACACACACACCTGCGCTGACAGAAAAGAGCTGAACTGAACATGCCACACGCGTTTTACCGGTAGTTACGTTACTATCAGGCAGCGCCTGCGACGGTTAAAACAAGGGAAATATATATATTTTTAAGACGGGACGATAGTCGCATAAACTAGTAAAGAAAAATATTATTTAATGACAATTCAAAAAATCGTGAGAAAATCATGACCCATCCCTAATGTAAACCCATCCACGTCAATGTTAACAGCTCAGAGAAAGATTCAGATTCAGATTCAGATTCAGACAACTTTATTGATCCCAAGAAGGGCAATTCAATTCACAGCTTACCCCATAAACACACACAGACAACATCCAGACCACCATCCAAAATGTTATGTCAATCACATACCAGTAGAGCTGACAAACAGAGGTCGGTTAAGGACAGCAGATAAGTGAGTTAATAAAATATAATAAATAGTAATAACATAGATAAAAAGAGAAAACAAATAGATAATAAATAGACATTGTTACATGATTTATCATGTAAGGGAACTGTCAATAAAAATCTCACATGAAATGACTACTGTGTGAGTTTAATAACCTGATAGCAGTGAAGTGGTCGGGGAGTGTGGTGACGTAGTTTAAGGAGCAAAAAGTCACACATTGGGCATGCGGGAGGGGAGGTGGATGGGTCCAACAAACACAAGACTTTCATCCAGGAGACCGCTGTTTGTGTCCCACGCATTAAGTTTCACTTTCACGTTACAATCAGCTGTTCATGCGTCTCCCGCGTTCATGTTAAGTTTAATATTCACTTTACAAACATAGTCATTTTAAGCCCAACCATGTTGTTTTTTCCTGAACCTAACTAAGTGGATTTGTTGTCTTACCCTAAGCAAGTGTTTTTGTTTAAATTCAGAATGTTAAGCACGTGTTTACTGCGACCGTAAAATGACGCCAAGGGGTCTGACAAAGCCTCAGTATGTGAAGAGTTGGGATGAGAACGTGTTGGACATACGATCCATAGAACCAACAGAAACAATTGTCCCATACTACAAAAAAAATAACCAGATTTATCCTTTAACAATTCTTCTGTGAAAGTACTGTATGTTTGTCAAATGAAACAACAGTGTATATAATTGTCGCAGCCCTCCACTGACAGCAAGCTAAAATAAAACCTTTTACCTTTCAAGCCGCTCTGCATACAGTAGATGCCCTCGCTCACAGTTTGGCTGGATATAAAACAGCACACACAGCACCTTTTTTCAAATGCAGAAGCAATTCATTTATTTCTAGATAATTAGAAATGATGGCAGGTTAAAAAAAAGAGAGTACGAAGTGATGGAATAAGAAAGGCTTTGTAGTGAGTCAGAATGGAGATGAGAGAAGCTCTTTAATTCTACCTCTGATTACTAAGTGGCTCCGTCCATTATCTTTACACAGTGAATAGCAGAACACCATAAAGGTAAAATGTGACTCATCCATCCCCACCGGTTATCACTCTCGATGGCTTATGGGAGTGCCCCCCCCCCCCCCCTCTCCCCTCCTCGCCCCCCCACCCCCATCCATCCCCACACACTTTGACACAGTGCCTACTTAACATAGCCCTTCAGAAAGTGCTTTTAGATTGCGTATCCAGGAGATGTTTACACATCGAGCATTTTACACTGGATGCCCGTGGATGTATGTTTTCAAGAGAGACTTTTGTGTATGTATGAGTGTTTGTGTATGCATGAAAGTATGTCTTTTGTAAGAGTGCGTGCGTGTCAGGTCGTTTCATATTCGTCTTCTCTCAATCGGAGACAAGGGGAGGAGTATGTAGGTCCCCTCTCCCGTCCTCTGCCATGGGGCTCTGAGAGGTATTGCCTCCCTTATTGCTGTTGAAAAGCCCCATCAGTGCCAAGCGCTCTGATTTATGTCCCTGAACCCCTCCACCTCCAGCTCCTTTCCATTAGGCTTTACAATATTCCCCCCATTGTTCAGCTCCCGGCGTTATCGGCCCTGCCCAGGCCTGTCAGCGAGACCTGCCCCACACACAATCACACCAGGGGCAGCGAGAGTGGAGGAAGGAGGAGCGTGGGGGCTGATAGGACGGAGCGAGAGATCGAAGAGGTGGGGTACAACAGATAGGAGGGGAGGGTGGGAGAGTGCTGGGATGAAGAGGGAGATAGAGAAGTGGCAGGTAGAGATGGGTGGGGGGGAGGAAGGAAAGGAAGATGAGGTGGGAGGGCAGCATGTTGAAGGGAAGTGTAGAGATGGGAGATGTCCATCTAAGCCCTGGTTTTATTGTTCCTGAAAGCATGGAGGTGGAGGTGGTGGTGGTTCAGGGCGAGGAGAGGGAGACATAAGTTAGGCGAAATGCGGGAGGTTGACTCTAACGATGAGGGGTGGAGATGCCATTTGGTTGCATTACTGCGGGACATTCTGTTAGTGTATTTCCATTAAGATATAGATTTTATTGCCTCAGAACGGGTCGGGGTTGCTGTGCGTTCAGTGCAGTGTTGCCGAGATAAGGTGATGGCGACGGTGCCAGCTAGTGTGGACACCCACTTCTTGTCAATTCCAGTCAGCTTTATTGCCTTGAAGAAAGGTTGGGTGAAGAAGAAGGAGCGCGTTGATGCACTTGGTTAAATGTAGGTGCCTTTCACACGGAGGTTTACAATATAGCTCGGGCAGATGCAACGGAGTCGTTAAGCGCGGCACAATGAAGGCTTGAAAGGCAGCCTCGAGAAAGGTCGAGAGGGCCGCATGAGCAGAATGTGAATGAGGCAGGACTATTTAAAGAGATTCAGGATCGATGCTTGTCTTGATGATGTGCAAAGACAAAGCACATAAAGGTTGTTTGCGAGGGTGAAGCATCGAGAGTTCCAGCCGCTTAATAAGAAATGTGCTGGTTATTTTAGCCCTCAAACACCCACGAGGTAACTTTTCTGCGACAATACTTAAAGTCGTATTTCTTTTGCTGTTAATAATGCAAACGCAATCCGGTGGAATGTCATCGTAAATCTGTAATGTATTCCTTTTCCCTACCTTCTGTAAATGGATGCCACCTTGACTTACATCCCCCCCTTATTCTAATTGTAATAAAAGACAATCGCTCACAAATGGCAAAAATTCTCCCTATTTGTTTCAGTGCTGCATATGCCTACCCAGACAATGACATGGTAAATTTAAAAATGAATTGCAAATTGCCCTCATTTTGTATGCAGGGGCCTCTCCTCCCCCTTGAAGAGCCGGGCTCGTTCCTGTAAAAGATCTCTCTGACATATACCTTTTAAGAAGAGGAAGATGAGAAAGCATGGATGAAAAGAAAGAGGAGGAAGGAGAGAGGAGGGGTGGGCCGGGTGGCAGATAAGCTTGCTTGCTTTCAACTCTGTGGAGGATAAGGGAGAAGAAGTTTTAATATCTCTAAATCAGCGGCTCGATATTGAAAGTGTCATCTAATTGAAAATGATTTAGGACACCGGGCCCGCCTGGCAATCATATATAAATTCACTCCTGACACCAGCTCCAAAGTCTCTCTATTTCTACTTTATGAGTCATTTGCATGGTGGGGGCCTTGGAGAGTATAAACCATGCAAATGATATGGAGCGCTGCGCAAGGTGATGTATCCCCTCCCCGCTCCCTCCCTCTCCTCCTCCATCTCTCCATCTCTCTCTCGTTCTCCCTCTTAGCCTCAGGAGAAATGCTTTCTGCTTTGCTGCCGCCTTTGTCCAGAAAGTCATTTATTTCTCTTGTTGTTCGCTCGCTTGCTATTTTACAGCTTGCCGCATAGGTTAGGGGGGAAAAGAGCCGGCTGCCACCCCGTTCGGCTGAATAACTGTCATCTCCTATTTGCGAGCCCGTGTTGTACGTGGAAGTCATTTCCTTATTTTGTGAAAAGACAGATAGAGATGCCCACAATAGAACTGGTGGTGTGTATCCCAATAGTACATAACAATAAATATAACTGTGCTTTAATGTGACACTGAGAGCCTGGGAGTACATCTTTGCACCTCCAGACTGTAATATGAAGTAATACCTGTACTGTCTGTGACTTGAGGCTGTTTGAAATGTTTTGTTTTTATCTTTCAATGAGCTTTCGTCTCCTTTTGCAAAGCTGTCATTAACATGAGTGCTTTCAAGTCACTAAACACACACTTGGCAGGTAGAATCAACTCCAAAGTGCATCACAAAATCAGAAGCCTTGAAACAGTGCAATTAAAAACAGAAAATGGAGAAAAAAAAAGAAACCTCCGAGCTGAAAAGAAAAGGCTTTGCTATTGGATTATTTCCAGAGCAATTCTTTACCTGACTGCCCTTCTCTCCTCTCAGATGGATATAAAGAGCAGGGAGTGAGAGTTCAGAGGGGGCCGGCTGTACATGCTTACCCTTTACGGCTCCTATAAAACTTTTATGACTTGAAAATCCTCTATTTCTCCCCCTGGAGAGAAACACTGAGATTAAAGGATGAAAGCGTGAGGGTGAAATGGAGACTGATGGAAAGCAACAAAATGAGCATCTCTGTTGTTGCTCTTCTACCATAAACGGACACAAATTTGTAGACAAACCCCTTTCGGTGTTTTCGGGCTTTTCGTCTCACCAAAGCGGCTGTTATTGAGGCGTAAGTAAACCGGCGTAAGGGGAATATCCGTGTGCACATTATCATCTAACACTGTGTGGCCTTTCGTCGTAGAAACGGGGCTAAGTTATCCCACAGGGTGTAATTTGTGTGTAAACATGTGTGCCCTCGTTTTTTCCCCCCGGATCTGTGGTTTTGGTCCATTTACCAAGAGGAGCAGGGCTGCGCTATAATCCTCTGTGTATGTTCGTGTGTGTGTGTGTGTACTGTATGTGTGCATGTTTTGTGTGTGAATTTTACACAAGTGTGTGTTTTCAGCTCCCAAAAACGAACATCTATGCGTGCATCATAATTTGGTGGTGAGTGCTAATGTACGTGCATGTGTGTGTTTTTCCTATACGCATTAGTAAGTGTATGCAAGGTTTAGAGGTAGGACTGCTCATGTGTGTGTGTGTGTGTGTTCAGGAGCTGGTGAGTGAATGACTGCAGCAGTCTCAAGTGTTGCCCAGGGAGCTCCTGCGTGCGGTGGCAGTCTTGTTTGTCTTCCACTGCTGCTCAAACAATGGCTCCCCATGGGCCCTCTCTCCGCCTAATTGAGAGACTACAGAGAGAGAGAGAGAGAGAGAGAGAAAGAAGTGATAGGGCCGCGCTTACACCAGCTCAATTACACACACATCCACTTACACACCCGCCACTTCCACGCGCGCACAAGTAAACACCAACACATGCATGTAGCCGCATGAAGAAACTGGTGTTAGAGGCACTGTGGAGCCCGCTGTACATGCCCTATTATGTGTATCAAAACACACCAATCACATCTGATGAAGAGGCAGCGGCACTTAATATAGCAGCACTAAGAAGTCTCTCAGCGCAGAGCAAGGGTAAACCAAATAGTCGATAGAGTGTTCTGTTGTGTCTGCGAGGCCTTGAAATGTCTCCGACACTCTCCTTCAGGATGACGTGATTGTTTACTATATACTCTAGGGCTGGAAGAAAATATCAATACACCTTGCCCCTGAAGTGCATGTGATTATCATAAAGTGGGCATGTCTGTAAAGGGGAGACTCGTGGGTACCCTTGGAACCCATTTTCATTCACATATGTTGAGGTCAGAGGTCAAGGGACCCCTTTGAAAATGGCCATGCCAGTTTTTCCTATTTAGCCTCCTTTGCGACAAGCTAGTATGACATGGTTGGTACCAATGGATTCCTTTTCTAGTTCCATGTGATACCAGTATTTTCAGTATCTTCTCTAGCTTTAAAACTGAGCCAGCTACAACCTAAAAATCGCAAGTTGCATTAATGCGTTAAAGAAATTAGTGGCGTTAAAATGAATTTGCGTTAACGAGTTATCGCGTTATCTTTGACAGCCCTAGTATATACATAATGTATACATGTAGTGTGTCAAATTACAACACAGTGTTCACAGCTCAAAGGACTGAATCAGCTACATGTAAAATTACAGAATAACTGTTGTGGTATATTTATATGTTTTCCCAGGCGGCAACCTCCGGGTCTGAGAAGTGAAGCCAATGCTTAAGTGTCTTAAACTTGCATTCTTTCTAATAGCCAGCAGGGGGCGACTCCTCTGGTTGCAAAAAGAAGTCTGATTGTATAGAAGTCTATGAGAAAATGAGCCTACTTCTCACTTGATTTATTACATCAGTAAACATTGTAAACATGAGTTTA
Source organism: Sebastes umbrosus (assembly GCF_015220745.1). Lineage (NCBI taxonomy): Eukaryota > Metazoa > Chordata > Actinopteri > Perciformes > Sebastidae > Sebastes > Sebastes umbrosus. Next base: position 8,819,438 of record NC_051271.1, read on the forward strand.
TGGTCTCAATTGCTAGTTTCAAGTCTTCTTCAATACAGCATGATGTTCATTGAGTAAATTATGGTCCCATTTACAGTCAAATAGACCATAAAGCAGGGGATGCTTTAGGGCATGGCTACCTTGTGATTGGCAGGTCGTTACCACGGCGTTGTTCGGTTTGGGAGTTGTCCATATTTTCGTCTTACAACTTTAACCCTTTCACAGTGTGTTTTCAGTTCATGAAAGTTAATCATAACCTTTTTGGTCGCCTAAAAATGTCTTATTCAGCGTTCGGTTGTACATAGCTCCACCCTCTTGTGTTACTTCTGGTTGCAAAAAGCCAAGACGGTAACGGCCAAAAACCAAGATGGTTAACTCGAGGCTTCACAACGGTAGTCCACAAACCAATGGGTGACGTCATGGTGACTATGTCCACTTCTTATATACAGTCTATGGTTTTTCCCTCTCAGTCACACACATGCACACACAGTTTGGAGGCAATGGTCCAATATTTCTCCTGCTTCTATCTGGGCACTCCAAGACCATTAGGGGAAGAGAGTGTGTGTGTGTGTGTGTGTGTGTGTGTGTGTGTGTGTGTGTGTGTGTGTGTGTGTGTGTGCAGTGAGCTCTGTGGGCCCATTAGAGTGGTATAGTGCAGGGCAACTACCAGGAGAATAGACTGCAGAAACAAGTGGATTAGGACTTTCTAACGAGGACAGGCAATACCTCTTGATGGATGACAGCCTTCATACTGTACTGCCGCGCTTATATAGGATGTGTGTGCCGAGGGGGGCTCCGCTGTACATGTGCATGTTAGTGCGTGATTAAGTTTTGAGTGTGGATGGCTGTGTGTCGTGGTTCGAATGTGCATGCCTGCGTGCCATTTACTGTCTGTGTCAACGCTTGCGTATCCACTCTCTGAAGGAAACTGTGAAAATGATGTCCTTGAATTTCACATCCAGGTTTCTTCCTTCTATTTATTATTATATTTTTTTTCCCATCAAAGCAGCGGCATAAAAGACCAGCTCACGGATGTCAATATAAATATTTGCCACGCACTAACGCTCCGAGCCTATTGAAAAGAAGAAAAAAAAGAAGACACAGGATATTGTTGAGCATGGCGCCTGTGTTCGTCCAGTATCGTTGACACATTCACTTGGTAGCACAATAGAGGCAAAAGCGAGGACGCATGGAAGTGTCGGCTGCTTGTGTAGTCAATGGGGCCCTTTTACAAGCTATTTAAGGGGATAAAAAGCATGTCCTTTTCAGCGTGACACTGGTGTCAGTGTGTTTCAAAGGCGCTCCAGGGCCATTTAGGAGCAGTGGCAGCGCCGCCCGCTTTGATTAAAGCGCTACAGTGCAGAAAGGAGAGAGGCAACACTCTGCTAAGTGAATATGGAAATGACCTTCGCCATCCTCTTTTTGCTCCCACGCCAACCTCTCCAAACGCACAGAACAGCGTGATAGAGACGAGTAATGTCCTGTTTCTGTTTATGTGTCGGCGTCGAAGCATTAAAGGAGGGTGTCTAGTGCGTCTCTAGTTAAGATATAGCTCACGAGGGATGTGTGTGTGAGTTGCAGAGGAAGGGGGGAGGAATGAGGGGAGAAAGAGAGAGAGCATGATGACATGATAGGCCCTGAGGAGTGGTTGCGAGCTGCTCAAGTGTCCTGGTTTTGATTAATTAATATGCTTCCAATGATAGCGGCCCCTGACAGACTGAGAGCATTGCCAGGACCTCAACTCTCTCCTCCTGGTGGAGCTACCGGCATTACACACCAGAGACCAATATAACTAATACTGAAAATACATGCAAACATAAATTATCTCTCTGACTCTCTTTTTCTCTCTATAAATATTTACTTTAGGGCAATATATTCACACATGGACAGCACAGGCCAGATATACGCATTCAACCCCAACCTTTATACCTATGAAATAGTAATAAATTACCGTGAAAGAAACAGTCCCTTTATCTATCTCTGCAAAATGCAAAAGCATACCCATACACACCAGCATACTGATACCTCATCCATTACACAGATCACATACTCCAGCATGGCCCTGTACTGTAGGTGAGCTCATTTGCATGGGCGCTCTGTTACGTGCCATTGGCCCTCAAATGGATGTGTCCCGCCATAGAAGATTCCAGTAATTAACCCAACACAACATAGTTGTCATCCGCTAATTGACCTAATTGTTTGGCTTGTCAGCTCCCGTTCTACGTATTAAGCATTAAATACGCCGGGTGTCATTAATCAGAGGGTGATCATGTATCCAGGGGAGGGCGAATGCACTGTGTCTCCTTCTTGTTTAGCAGTGTGAGATGTTATGGGGTGTCCGCAAGGTGTTGTATAACCCCGCTACTTTCCTCCGTGTGTTTTAATCGCCATAACACTTTTACAGGCTTTAAGCCTTTAATAGCTTGTGAAAGTCCTTATTTTTTACAGCCCAGCAACACTCCATCAAATTATCCACAGGGTTTACAGTGTGCCGCCTTTACCAGGCAAAGTGGGGTTCTTTTGAAAATTGTGTAAAATTGAATTTTGTTTAGCCTGGGTAAATCACAAATCAAAATCTGTTATTCCCAACACCATCATCCCATTACTGTAAAGCTCCCCACTCTAGCCTTAATGTACTGTCTGAGAGTGCCAACATCAGCTTACCAGCCCTGATACTTTTCTATAGGCCCTTATGGAGGTGTGTGTGTGTGTTTGTATATGTGCGAGCAGGCAGATGGCTCAGGTCCAATTCACAGCTGATTCACAGCTGAGGCTTATGTATTTAGAAGCAGATTGCCTCCAGGTTGCTATAAAAGGTGTTGAGCTGCCACTTTTATTGGATTTTTAAAGTGAGGAGATTACATCCCGTATATGTCTAATGGTTCCCCACACACTGCTTATTCAGTTTTGTCTCTCTCCTCTGGTCCGGCTTTTTGTATTGTCTAGAGCAAAGGAGGAGGGGTGCGCTTCCTTATACCTCATGCACACACCCAGTGCATTAATAACAATAACAATAAAAAGGTAATCAAATCTGTAAAAACAATATGTACTTAATGTTAGCCCAGGATCCACTGCTAAAAGCCCACCTCATCAAACTGCAAATTAGTCTCGGCCGTAACTTTATTACGGCCTGGCCCGGAGACGGGCAGCCATAAATAATTCAACTGCGCCGTCTCTGGAAGCGGTGAGATTTAATTCTACTGAAGGGAAAGCGTGTGTGTGTGAATGTGTGTGCACTTGCTTAGATGCATGCATGCCTGCGAGGTTTTGTTTGAGCTAGCTGTGTGTATGTATTTGTGAAATTAGACAACCCCTCCTCCACACAAAAACACACACACAGCCAACACCACCTCCTCTTTGCCTCTGTTCTCCCATTGGCAGGCGGCTGGCTTTAGCCTCCCATTGCAGAATATTCCCCACCAGGTAGCACCATGGCAACGTGCTCAGCCTCATCCATCAGCCAGCCAGCGCCCCAACCCTCCCAGCTACAACCACCTAGAGAGAGAGACACACACGCAGGGAGAGAGGGAGTAGCAAGGGATGGGGTAAATCGGTGGAGAAAGGAAGAAAAACAGGAGAAGAGATAGAGAAAGGCAAAGAAGAAATACCAAGGCAGCATCAAACAAATAGTTGAGAATTACAGGAGCAGAAGGTGAAACTCCAGATAACGTTAACAAACAGTTTTGGCATTTCATAAAATATCATTACAGTTTATACAGCTTGGGTAATAAACACGCAGGTTAGCCTAACGTGGCAGACAAAGATGAATGGTAACATTCTTGCCAAAACTTTGGGTTTATGAAGCTGCCCAAAAAATACATCTCAAAACATTTTATCCAAAATGTCCATGAATATCCTTTAACAGTCTGACATCTTGGTTTAACTTTAACCTACCGTGCTCTAGTTGTTGTGCAATGATACATTAATATTATTATATAACAACGTTGTGGTTTCATTCTCTTTTGATTTAACCTCCAAGTAAGGACTAGTGCATGGTTCCTACACCAGTGCCCGCAAACATTACGTATTTAGTCTTAGTGCATAGCCAGACCTATCTCCACAGCGCTGTGTCAGCGCTAAAGAAAGGTCTGGCTCCACTCATTATCCTTCTTGTATAAGGGAAAAAACACTCTGGCTTGTTTGTATTTTTTTATCATCTTGGGCGATGCTATGCCCAGGATGCAGCGACAATGCCCTTCAAAATAAATAGCGGAAGGGGAACTGTATCGTGCGAGCCACTGGACCGAACGAGCGAGCGACTGACTGAATAGCGAGAGTGACTGAGCGACTTGACGACTGGATCAACCAACTGGACTGAGTGACCGACAGGATCACCGGCCTGAGTGAGCGACTGACTGGACAGATCCAGAGATCGACCGACTGGACAGATCGACCAACCCACCGACCCACCGACTGACTGGTAACTGTTGCTGCCATGACGGAGATCTATTTCAGCATTCAGCAATTGAGGGGCCTGGCAGAGTCCTCAGAGTTGTTTTGTAGCACGTCACCAGAGATGAACTAAATCCATGATATGTAAAACATTGTCATTGTGTGGGACATATGCTTAAATACCAAAAGCACCTTCACCTGTCAAAATGCCACGTTTAAACATTATTATCATCATTCATATTTCAGTTCGAGTGAGCGACCGCCTGGACAGAGCGAGCGACCGCCTGGACAGAGCGAGCGACCGCCTGGACAGAGCGAGCGACCGCCTGGACAGAGCGAGCGACCGCCTGGACGGGAGCGAGCGAGTGACTGGACAGAGCGAGCGACCTGACATTGTTGATTTGATGTAGTGTTGTTGCAGTCACGGATCTCAGCAATTACTTTGGTGAGTACAATGTTCTTGTAACACGATGGCCAAAACTATGAAAATAAGACCCACGTTGTAAAAAAACGTAATTCTCGTTTAATAACTTATTGAAGGAGGTTTATTTAAGCCTTGTGTCAGTACCATGGGATCCTTTAATGTCAGAAAACAATAACATAAAATCATCTTGTCACAATCATTTTGTCACAACTTGCAGAGTTTTCCATCTGACGGCACACACACAGCTCATTTCCATAAAACTCCTCACTACCTGTTTCTCGAGATGTCCGAAACTGTGGACTTGCCAAATCACAGAGCAGACAGCCGTGGTATGAACCGATGCCTCGGGACAGATGGAAGCTGTCTGCTGCCCATGAAAATGTCATCAGTGTACCTGCGCCATATATCTTCATTAACGCAGCTCAGATAGGCATCGGGGGAAATGCCCCCAGTTTGATGGGAATGCTCAAGTGCAGTGTGTTAAGCTCGATGTGGTGCACAGCAGGCAATTTGAATTCATTGTGTGTGCAGAATCAACCTATTAGTGGCATTTAGCTTTCAATACTGCAAAGTCCCCCCACTATTGTGTGTCAACCTGTCTATACTGTATGTGTTTGCGATTGTTTGCAAGGCTAAGTGACAACCAGAGACCTAAACATGGTGATGTATGGTGTGGTATAGCAGCAGAGCACATTAACAGGCTCCTGTATTCTCTGACATCCGCACCTTGTTTACCGAGTGAGAGGGACCCTATCCTCTGGGTGGGGGGTGAGGAGAGTGGGTCGGGGGAGGAAGGGGGCACAAGGGGAGCCTCAGGTCTCACTTGTAATTGAGGACTGGAATGAGAAAATGTGGACGGAAAAAGTGAAAATAGTCATAGAGGGAGCAGGGGTGGGCGAAATGTGAAATGGTTTTCCCCTGCCCCTCCCTTGTGAGTGTGTTTGTGTGTATGTGTGACTCTCCTAGCGGCAGGAGCAGAGGTTGTGGGTGCCTTGATATGGCTGGATGGCAAGTGATAGCAGTGGCTGCATCGAGGTGAATGCAGAGCGTTCAGGGAGTGTGTGTGTGTGTGTGTGTGTGTACGCATGCGTGTGTGTGTATCTTGAGGGATATAACACCAAGGCAATATCAGTGGCAATATTGGTGGCCCAAGAAGGGGCTTGAGTGAGCAGGACCTGGGGGACTATGTTTCTCTCTCTCTCTCTTTATGTGTGTGTGTTTGTGTTTGTGTGTGTGTAACCGCTCTGTGGCCGCAATCAGTTCCACCAAGCTGACATTCCAGCAGCACCTGCCTCGCCTCGCCTCGCCTCGCCTCGCTTCACCCCCACCACCACCACCACCCCCACCCTGTGGCTCACTGAGTCTCGGCATGGATGCAGTGGCGCGAGCGATAAGGCCAATATTACTCGGGGATAAAAGCGGAATTAGCTACCTGCTGTGAAAAACGGGCACCGCGAGCCGTGATGGAGAGCCAGGGGGTTTCAGGAGGGGGGGGGTACAAGGTGTGTAAAAGTGTTTGTGTGTGTGTGTGTGGGTCGTTCTGATAATATTGGATCGCTGTGAGAAAAATGGCCTTACAACGTCCCTTCAGACTCCTTTAGGCTCTCTGATACTAACCCTCACTGCTGCACTCAGATTTTTCCGTTCAGCTTCTTTTTCTATCGCTAGCTGTTATTGCTTTACCTTTCACTCTCTCAAACGATATTTAGAGGCTGTTCTGTGTAAGAAAATATTGATACACATGAGTTTCGTGATATTATGTTTCACAATACATAATCGATTTTCCAAAACGCTGTACCAATTTTTGATTAACCTCTTAAAAATCCCATGGCTCGTCGGCAAACCCGGCCGCTATTCTATCTTTCGGAGGTTGTAGCAGGCTCCGTTTTAAAGCTAAAGTAAAGGTACCGGCATCAATGAAACTAGGAAACTTAAGGAATCTAATCTCATACTAACTTGTCACAAAGGAGGCTAAATAACGCTCCAAATTTACTTCCCCGAACTCAGACCATAAATTTCTACGGTGATTACTTGTGACAATGCAGAGCAGTCAGATAATCAGACAAGTTTGTGAGCAAACCAATAGTTCAGCCAGACTTTCTACTACATCAGTTATAAGTCAAACTGAAAGTGAGCATACATGTTGGTAATAATAATCCCTCATTGCTCACAGAAACACAAATACAGGGAGTACAGTACAGTAGAGTAGATCAATGTTGAAACAGGTGTTTGTAATCTTTGATGGATGTTTACAACAGTGTGGAAAATAATTCTCAAGTCTGCCTTCATTTCTCTTCCAAATAAGGACTGACTAACTTGACTAACCTGGTTGTTTGATGAAAACCCTGTCTAGTCATCTGACTGCTCGTGTTTCTTCACTCCATTTCATTCCCAGATCTCAGCAATTAACTTGATGAGTCCAATGTTATTATTACTGACAAGGATGGCGGCCTAAACTAAGAGAATTAGCCCCAAGTTGTAATGAATTGGAATTATTCTTGAACTCAGAAGAAGACTGATAAGAAGAAATGAGAGCAAGTAGAAGAAGAAAAGGACGAGCTGTAAAACAAGTCGGGCTGATGGAATCCAAAGACGACAGCCTGAGGGGCCTTTTTGTGGCTCAGCAGCAAAGTCCCCAGAGATGGACCGTATCCTGACTTATTGGACATACTGAAACATGTCAATAAATTCAGGCTCAGTTTGAGACAATGTGGCCACGCCTTCCCCTAAACAAATAAAACAAACACACACTTCAGTGAAACCCCATCTGTGCCGCTTTGCTGTTGCTCTCATTCAGGTATAACGGCTCGTACCCACTGCCTGAGGGAAGGGAGGTTGGAGGTGTGATGTGACCTATCATTGTACAGATAAGGGTAAATACAGTATAAAGGAAGGGAGCTGAAATATTGATGAGGGCCCGACATGGAGCCTGCAGCTCTGTAGCCTTGGCTACTATATAAGGTGCTTTATCATTTGCGGCTGTAATTGAGCAGTAGGAGAGAGAGAGAGAGGCCCTCAGGGCAGCTTGCAAGAGCCAGCAGCTACACTCCTGCTCCAACCAAGGACCTCACAGACTGAAACAGGGAATTCTGGGGAATCTACTTTCCAATCTCGCATTAATTGGACATCATTTATCCTTCAAATGCTCCTAAGTCCGTCTCCACTGGGACTGATTATAGCATTATGTCTGGATAGTGCCCCCCTCTACATGAAGACTACTTTTTTTCAAATATGTATCCGATCAAATTTGACTGGTGAGTGGGACAGGCAAAGTTATGATTTCTACATCATTTCCACAAAATATATGGTAGCCAAGAGCGATTCATTCATTTTCTGCAAAAAAAAACAAAAGAAACTGCCTGGGCTGAAAACTGCTGGAGGCAGGACTGTCTATGAAACAAAAATTGTCACTCAGACAGATTTTTGTTACATTTCATTTTATGGAAATGAGATTTCATTTTTTTGCAGTCGCCGATTATCCCGTGGCTGTTGGCTCAGTTTGTTACCCAGACTCTTCAAATTGTCATTTTGCACTTTTAGAAACATCAGATGCTTTGACATCAGGACACGGCTCTCTCTGCAACAATGGAGCTCCATTTGGGTGCTCAGGCAATTTAACAAAGCGCCTCACGTGAAGATGTGGATTATTAGTATGGGTGGCTTACCTGGGAATGAGCCATGGTGTGTCTGCGGAGTTACAGTATGCATAGAGAACTCTCAAAGGGGATCATTATAGAGTGTTGAATTTACTATAACACACAATGGGCTGTTGCTTCAACATGTGGCCTCTACTATAGCGACAAAGCAGCACTGTTTTCTATTATTTTTTTAGATTTACGGAAACTCTTAAATCGTCTTTTCACATACTTCCTCTGTAAAATGTCATTATATTGTGACTACGTTTACATGCTAAAAATATTCTGCCCTTATTCCGAAGAAGACAATATTGCTACTAAGCTGTTTACATGGCGAATGAAGATGAATATTCCACTAATATTCCCGTTTACATGCAGCCGTGCATACTCCGATTAACGTAACCAGTGGCGAACTTCATCCTCCCTCTTTCATTCCTTCAACCACCTTCTTGAAAAGGTCAGCCAGCGATATTTGCGCATATCAAAACCTGTTGATATCCAAGTCTTTCGTGATGTTTAAAAGTAGGTGTGTTTCTCTTTCCAAACAGAAGACATGCAGACTTATTTTTGGGCATGCATCTCTGCAAACTATCGGCTAGTTGGTTTGTGTACAACGCACAGAGCTGGACGTAAACAGGCAAGAGGCCGTGTGTCGCAAACTGCCGTAAAAACCCCAATTGATACACATATTCCGAAGGCGCTGCATACATGTCCAAAGAATGCTCCTAAAACCAGAATAATATCAGCATATCCCACATGTCTTGATCGGAAAATGGTCCATTCGGAATAAGGCCCAGACTCTTCAATTGTAATTTTGCACTTTTACCAACATCAGATGCTTTGACATCAGGACACAGCTCTTTCCGCAACACTCCCCTTTTCATTCTTGCTCCGTGACACTTTCAACATTGCTCTCATTTACATATTTAGCGTAATCCCTCCCTGTGGAGCTGCCCACGATAATGACCATGTTGTGAAATGAGCGGCAGCGCCCGTGCCAATGAGCCATGTGGGCACGGGGGCACGGTGGCTTGCCAGTTGGCAGGGCGGAGAGCGTGCCTGGGTCGGCGGCTGTAATCAAATAAGTCAGCGGTTGTGTTGGAGGGTCGGAAAGAGAAGAAGCAGAAAGGGAGGGATGGAGTGAGGGATTAATAGAGAGAAAGTTTGTGAGCTAGAGATGGGTTTTGATAACTGGAGGCTTGGGGGGGTTTGGAGGAAAGGGGGCGGTTCAGAGACAAGAACCCGCGCCCCGTGTCACTCCGCTACGCACTCCCATTTAAATCAGTTAATTAGTACAAGGCTACATAGAGGGAGATTGACGAGTGTGTTGCCATGAGACGACTTGGCTGCTAATTAAGACGAGCTCTGGGAGGGAGGGGGATGACTCCGTGTGTGAGTGAGCGCACGCTCGCATGAATAACCTTTTGCATAAATCTGTGTGCGTATTTTTTTTTTTGTGCTTGTGTATCTGTGTGTATACTCCGTGTTGTGTAAGTACACGTGAGCGCGTACGCGTTTAGAGAGTGCAGGGGGTTAACAGTCGCACAGGAGAGGAGGGGTTGTTGCAATCTGCGGGGGCACCGGCGTGTAACAAGCGTGGAAGGTGGAGAGGGAAAATCTGTTATTTTGCGTAATTACCTCATAATTGTGTCTCTGACTGTCAGTGATTGCTTTGTTTATTAGAGAGAGAGGGGTAAATGAACTCCTGGTGGTTTGACTCATACCGTCTCCGCTGTTCCCGGTGTCTGTATTTGTCATTAGGCATGTGTGCCTCGTGGTCCTGTTTGTTAACATACAGTAGGCGGTTGGTATATTAGAAAAGCGGTAAGGAAATGTAACCTCAGTCAGCTTGACAGTGTGTGGCAAAGTAGAGGACATTTGTAACTCGGTGGTGTGCTGTCATTGCCTCATAACAAGTAGATTCAAGTATGCCTCCACTCCAGTTATTGCCTGAAATGAATAGAAAATACAAGTATGGTTGTACAGCAGGTGTTCAGCCAGATTTTGTGTTGGATCACTACTACCTACTTGATCAGCATCCACTCGAGGTAAACAGAATATACTCACTAAATATAGTCCAATGGATTGCACATGCAGCTGTAATCTATACCATGAGACTCCACAAAAACAGCATTACAGTACATGCAAATGTCGTACTATCATCCCACATACTTGGTGTCTTCATTTTCTCTGCCCACAGTGTTTTTACAGAAGGGCAAGACCTTCCATACTTCCAGTCTGGAATAGCCTTCGTATAAGAAATGACTCATTCTGTCTTCTTAAAGTTATTTTTTTGGGGGCATTTTCCATTTTTATGACAGGACAGTGGATAGAGTCTTGAAAGGGGGGAGAGAGAGAGTGGATGCGGAAAGGGCCACAGGCCGGATTCGAACCCGGGCCGCCGCGGTCAGGACCAAGCCTTAATATATGGACGCCCGCTCTACCAACTGAGCTAACCCAGGCGCCCTCATTCTGTCCAAGCAGCATTGAATTGTGGGAGATCATGAGTGTGTAGCATAACATTTTAATTATGAAAAAACAAGTCTTGGGATTGGGGTATGTCCTTGCTGGGAATTTCCAACATGTTCAATGCAATTCACCAATAGAAATAATAATCATCATGCTTCTGTTGTCCTCATAGTCATAGTAACTACAACAATGGAGCTCCATTTGGTTACTGTGACTACGTACAGTAGCTGTTTACATGGCTAATGAAGATGAATATTCCACTAATATTCCCGTTTACATGCAGCTGTGCATACTCCGATTAACGTAACCGGTGGCGAACTTCAACCTCCCTCTTTCATTCCTTCGACCACCTTCTTGAAAAGGTTGGCTAGTGATATTTGCGCATATCCAAAAACCTGTTGATATCCAAGTCTTTCAAAATGTTTAAAAGTAGGCGTTAGTCCTTCCAAACAGAAATGTGGACTTGTCTTTTTGGCATGCATCTCTGCAAACCGCCGGCTAGTTGGTTTGCGTACAACGCACAGAGCTGGCCTTAACCTGGGGACACACCAACCCGACGACAGAGAACTAGCGCCGACAAAGGACGCCTGTTGCTTCGCCCTCACGTCACTTTTGTTTTGGCCGACAAGTTGCACTCAAACACACCACAAAGACTACAGCCAACGGACAGTTAGCCCGGACGTTCTGCGCCTGCGGGAGATTAAATAACTCTCCCTACCAGCAGGTCGCCGTAGTCTGTATTTGTCATTTAAAAACGGAAACTGGAAGACCGATGACTGCGGCTATACAAGTTGCCCACTGTCTGCTTGGTGTGTCAGGGTCTTAAAACAGGCAAGAGGCCGTGTGTCGCAAACTTGAGATGCAAATTCTGAATACGCTGTATACACGTCCAAAGAAATAAACCCCAAATATCGGCATGTCTTAATCGGAAAATGCTCCACTCTGAATAAGGCCTATTCAAAATATGCAAATGGGATATGCTGTTTACATGACCCAGAAATTCTGAATATTGTAATATTCTGAATAATAGTGGAATATAAGTGTGCATGTAAACGGTGTCATTGAAAGAAGAGCATACGCACAATTGCGTCTTAAACTATTGAATCCACTTGTAAGGCTTTTGCGTCATTCTCCATCTCGCCTCCATCTCTCTCCCTTTTCTTTTCTCTGTCCTTCACTTTCACACATTCTGATATAGATATGCTCAAAGTGAAAGTACCAAATGACCTTCAGCTGTCTCTCTCTCTCTCTCCACTCCGCTTCTCCTCTTTCTGTTGTCTTCTAAAAATAGAGCCTCCCCCCGCTAATCATCAGAGGAGTGCTGCGACTGGCCCTGTGGGCACAGGATTCGGCGAGAGGGTGCCAGAGATGAGCCTAATTAACTCATTGAGAAGGAGAGAGCAAGCGAGGGAGAGGGGGAGTAGAAAGGAAGAGAGGGACAGTGGCAGAGGGGGGGTGAATAATGACAGAGAGGTGGAGAGGGTGAAAGATGGAGTGGTGCAAAGAGGAAGACGAGGAGGAAGAGGGGAGCAAGAGGAGGAGGTAATGAGAAGGAGGGGTCAGAGACGGAGAATGGAGAGGCGAAGCAAGGTCTCTCGGGTGAGGATATAGTAGTGAACAAGGCAGAGGGAGAGTGATGGAGAGGAGCACTAATTAGACGTAGGACCAAAGCCCCTTCTCACTTTACATGGCGGTAGAAGGGGGAATGGAAGAAAGGAGGAATGGAGATAGATGGGTCGGGCGGCTGCAGCGCCAAGATATGAAAAGGAAATATGTAATCTTCAATATAGAGAGAGCGAGACGAGCGACGGCAATCTAGCCAACTCAATTAGCCCACGTCCATAAAACAAACTGCTCTTAATCGCCTCTGTCAGACACTCATAGGCAAATGAACTGGCTGCTTCCTGAAGGGAGGTGGGGGAGAGATAACGGCAAAAGATGGAGACACCCCATCACCACCTCCACCACCACCACTCCACCTCTCCCAGCACTTATCTGACGTCCATTCAAGGTGCTTAAAAAAACCCTGTTTTATCCATTCTTGACTGCTTTTTCGCTCAGCGTGTTCATTTTATTTACCTTCTCCTACTGCTCATGTTTTTCTACATATATTATCTTTTTTCCCCCTCTGTCACCTCATTTATTCCCCTGTCTACCTTCTTCAAGGTAAACAGCCACAGTGAATAACAATTTAATCCTTTTATGCTTTCGCTTTCAGTGCAATATTCTTTTCTATTCTAGTATTGCTTTAATCAAAAGTATTTTTGCATACTTCTTATTCACATATTCCACCAGCTACATTCAGTGTTGTAATTGTCAGTGTATAAATTGACAGTTTTGTGTGTTAATATACCTCTTTTGCTATTTTTTTTTTTAACATTCTGACTTCCTGCCCATTGTCAATTAGCTGTCGTGATCCTATTTCCTTAAAGCATCGTCGTAGTGGCTTTGCATGTTTTAATACAAATCACTTATGCTTCACATCACAGCTTACCGTACCATTCTGCTGGTTTCCATTCATTCCCATCTAAAATATATCAGCACACTCTTGAAACCAACACAGTCAACATCAAGTCTGAATTATGTTTTTGGTCTTAGATACATTATTGCAGTGATGTAATGCAGTGCAGCCTTTTGAAATTCATCTGCATTAACACTCAATAATAATGTAACATTGACATGAATTTATGCAGACTTGATGTTCACGCTAATGGAAGCCAATGGCTCTCTTGAAATGCAGGAAAAATACATTAACGAACCTAATGCGTTTGACCGGTTTGATCCCGGGACCGACAGGATAAATGTGGGTGGGAGGAGTGAAAAAGCATCGCTCTACTCTTCTTCATTACCAACAGTAAGGAGCCCTTGAACAAGGCCCTTAACTTCCATGGCCAACAGATCACACTGTGGTTGTACTGGACAGCTTCCACGTGTGAGTGTGAGTCTGAACAAGTGATAAAGAATGCAAACATGCCAGTATGGTCCTTTAAGTTGCATAGAGTTTTGTCTCATTTTGGATTTCTATTTGCCGTTCGTTTCCACTGCATGTTTCGGATTGACTCGACTCTACTCGACTCGCTTTTGGTTGCAGGTGCTCTTCTCAGTTTCGGTTTTCCCCTGCAGAGATACCCATCAATGTAGGCGGGATTCTTAGCTGCCGTGACATCATCTTTGACGCGACACAGCATGCGTTGCTCGCTCCGGCGTCGCCTATGGTAACAGGTACTATCCACAATTTTTGCCAATGGAAAAACACTAAATAACGACTCTAGTTGAATCGTGTCACACCATGCAGTGGAAATGAGGCTTTAGTTTGGACAATTTTCTAACACTCTGCACTCTTACGTGTATGCACCACATACCACCTCAGCCATATGTCCCCATACTACCCCTGCCTGCCCTCCTGTCTTGCGATCAGTGGCCCTTGATGAGTGTCCTGGCCCAGGCTGACTGTAATTACCAAACAGGAGGAACAAGTAGGCTAATTAACACGTTAAGGAGCAGCAGCCAGCCGACAAGGGCCTACAGCACCGCCAAGCGTGAGTCTGACAACTCAATCCTCCATCTGTCACCAGGCACACACACACAGACAAGCACCTGTGTATGTGTGTGTACGCATTTGTGTGTGTGTGCTGCATAGCATACAACAAGGTCCACCCCTTCTGCACAGAGGAGCTGAATAGAGATGTTGATGGAGTGCGTTGAAGTTAAGTGCCTTTTGTTAGTCAGACTGGTGGTACCCTCCCGATGCCCCCGTGCCACTGTGCGGGGGGCCCCTGCCTAGGCAGCACCATACATCACAGTTGGCATCAGCCAGGTGGTCTGGCTGTCTGTGCCAAGCCCAGCCATGCTGTGCTGTGCTGTTCCACGCTGAGAAGAGGCAGATCATTTCTCAGAAGTGTTTGTCTGTGGTTGGGTTCGACTAAAATGGGATTGTGTGTTTTTATTGAATTTTATTTTGTATTTTTTCTCCAATACTCTGATAAACTGCTATCAGACCACGATGAAACATCAAAGCAGAAACTGACATAGCCTACCCTGGAGTCTGCCACTAGAGACGACACATCCAGGCTCCACAGAAAGTCCAACTGGCTTCAAAGGGAGCGTCCACTTGACTGCTGATATCTGATTGTGTCACCAGATGCTCAATGGTGGCAGTCTAGTTGCTCTGTTAGAGTCAGTCCCACTCAGTCCAGTAGCCAGGTGCTAATACTTTTCTCTCTGCCAAGTTCGGCCAGCTGGACGCTGCCGGTCACCACAGACCCTGAATGCACAAAAAAGATGATTGAATTAAAATCAGCAGTCATTTGGCTGGTAAGCATGTTGTTGATGAAGCCAAACAAGTGGAAGTGGAAGAAGTTGAAAGTTTAGAGACTTAGATTTCCCCCACGGCCACAGAATAATCATGTAAGAGTCAGTGTTGAGAAAAGATGTGGGTGCAGGAACCTGATGGAAGAGCTGGTATTGACTAGGATTGATTCTTTTGTCATCGAAATTAGCAAACCTTGACATGAAGCATCCGATAGCAGCAACAGCTAAATCCTCCTACCGACCAATGAACATGAAAAAGCCACTGTTAGTCATGTCTAATCTAGTATGTTCACCATCATATGCCAGGAATTACCCACTCTATCCATCCTGTTTCCTGCATGCTGCTATAAAACCCAGTGTTTCCTGCCAGGCTGTGCCAGCTGTGTAATGCCACGGCTCACAAGGGTTAACCAGCAGCAGCTGATGGGGAACACTGGTAGCTGGCACAGACACAGACCGCTAACCATTTCTGTCACATTGCTGGTGTACCATTACAGGGAGGTGAATACGTTTACACGAGGGCTGTCAAACTTAACGTGATCATAACGCGTTTACGCAAATTCGTTTTTAACGCCACTAATTTCTTTAACGCATTAACACAATCGATCTTCCGGAGGTTGTACCGGACTAGAGTGAAGATACTTGCATCATACGAAACTAAAAAACCTAAGGAATGCATTGGTACCAACCATGTTATACTAGCTCGTCGCGAAGGAGGTTAAATAACGCTCCAAACTTGCGCAAAATTTTGGGATCCCTTGACATCTGACCTCAAGATATGTGAATGAAAATGGGTTCTCTGGGTACCCACGAGTCTCCCCTTTACAGACATGCCCACTTTATGATAATCCCATGCAGTTTTGTGGCAAGTCATAGTCAAGTCAGCACACTGACACACTGACAGCTGTTGTTGCCTGTTGGGCTGCAGTTTGCCATGTTATGATTTGAGCATATTTATTATGCTAAATGCAGTACCTGTGAAGGTTTCTGGACAATATTTGTCATTGTTTTGTGTTGTTAATTGATTTCTAATAATAAATATATTTATGCATTTGCATAAAGCAAGTCATTACCAACTCCCATGTTGATAAGAGTATTAAATACTTAACAAATCTCCCTTTAAGGTACATTTTGAACAGATAAAAAATGTGTGATTAATTTGCAATCAATCGCAATCATGGACAATCATGCGATTAATCACGATTAACTATTTTAATCGATTGACAGCCCTAGTGTATATATGGTCAATTGGACACACCAACACTGCATTGATACCATCAGTCTGCTGCATAACAAGGCTAGTAAGTAACCACATAAGAGTTACTCATAGTGATACTCAGGCGTGGATTATTTTTTTTGGGCTGCAGTTCAGACTTATGTCAAGGTTCATGTTGGTAATGTGAGCAGGGTTTTACAGCAATGAAGGATAATGGGCAACTGTTTTGGTGCATAGCTCATTTAGCATTCTGGGACAGGCAGCTGGGGTGAAATCACTGTAGATAACATAATAGGCTGTATGAACCGTTTTGAGGCAAAATAGCCCGTCACCATCGTTTCATGTTGCCTGTGTGTCCTTGCCTGCGGGAAAGAAAACGCAGAGGTGAATATTCCACAAAAGTTGATGTTGTAGCACTGATTTTTTGTGAGTGCTGGGTGGATTTATTTGGGCGCTGCTCTTGTTCTGTTGTCAAGACAACCGCACACAGTGGCTCTGCCTGTGTGTCCAGTTGTCTGTCTGCCTGCCTGCGCCTGCACCTATTTTTACATGACTGGTACTTTTCAGATATCACAAGTACTTTGCGTACAGAGAGCAATATTTGGTAGCAGTTTGGCAGCGGCATCAGCGTGACTGATCACAGTAAGGCTGCGTCTGACTGATAAACTGGTGAATTTGGAAGCTTATGCTTACATAAATAGAAAATATTAGCTTTTTTCCCCCTATGTTGCAAACGCAAAGAGCATTTTTCTTCCACGACCCTGTTGTTGTCTAATCAGCGTCTTATTGTGTCTGTGCCTGGAGTCTGCAGTATCACACTGTCTCAGCAAACGGCACGCTCTCCCCAGCGGCTCGGCTATGCTTCATATCCAATTGGTTTGATTTCCTCTCTGAAGGAATACAAGGCGCATCCCCCCGCCTTCTGAAGTGTGGCGGATAGTCTTTTCACGCAGTGTACACCCAGCACTCGTCTCATTCATCAGCTTGTGTATTTGCATTTTCAATTAATTGCCAGCGTCACGCGCGGCGACTCCGAAAGCAGCTCCCAGCTTTGTGTGCGACCCTTAATTGCAATCATTACGCAACGCAAGTAACCCGCCTTTGAGTGTTCAATTGTACACTGGGTTTAATTATGGGAACGGAGTTAGAAGCATTACTCAACAGTCTAATAGACCAGATACTGGAGCCGGTTTCTCTGAAACTGAATGAAATGATGGTCGAATGCTGAACTGGTAATTGCTCACAGTTGTGGTCGCTGATTTGCATAGCTGCATCTTTTCTCTGAGGGTGTGAACACATTTGAAAACACAGACGCCGCTGATGCAGTTTGAAGGAATATTCCAACATTGTGGCAAATTAGCTTATTATGCCTCGCTGAAAGTCACTGAGAGTTAGATGAGATTCATATGATCAAGTTCATCACTGCGTATTCAGTACAGAGTAGAGGCTAGCTGTTTCCCTCTGCTTCTAGTCTTTGTGCTGAGCTCGGCTAACCAGGTCACATGCTGAACACACAAAGATGAAATTAATATTATTTAGGGCTGTCAATTGATTAAAACATTTAATCGCGATTATTCGCCTGATTGTCCATAGTTAATTGTGATTAATCGCATTAATCACGCATTTTCTATCCGTTCAAAATGTACCTTAAAGGGAGATTTGTCAAGTATTTAATACTCTTATCAACATGGCAGTGGACAAATATGGTTTGCTTTATGGAAATGTATGTATATATTTATTATTGGAAATCAATTAACAACACAAACCAATGACAAATATTGTTCAGAAACCTTCACAGGTACTGCATTTAGCATAAAAAATATGCTCAAATCATAACATGGTAAACTGCAGCCTAACAGGCAACAACACCTGTCAGTGTGTCAGTGTGCTGACTTGACTATGACTTGCCCCAAACTGCATGTGATGATCATAAAGTGGGCATGTCTGTAAAGGGGAGACTCGTGGGTACCCATAGAACCCATTTTCATTCACATATCTTGAGGTCAGAGGTCAAGGGACTGCTTTGAAAATGGCCATGCCAGTTTTTCCTCGCCAAAATGTAGCGCAAGTTTGGAGCGTTATTTAACCTCCTTCGCGACAAGCTAGTATGACATGGTTGGTGATGGATTCGTTAGGTTTTTCTAGTTTCATATGATGCCAGTATTTTCACTCTAGCTTTAAAACTGAGCCTGTTACAACCTTAAAATCTTATGATGCGTTAATGCGTTAAAGAAACTTGTGGCGTTAAAGCAAATTCGCGTTAACTTTGATAGCTCTAATATTATTATCTTCTAATCTACTTTGTGGAGTTAGGTACTAAATGTTGGAGTATTGCTTTAAACACATTGTGGGTCTCATATCCATGCAGACGCACATACTCACAGACAGACACACACACACTCTTATTTATTCATATGCATGCGGACACACACTCACTCACAAATAGATGTCACTTCTTGCATGTGAGCGGTTAGGAACAAAGAGGCGACGTGATGCAGGGGGATGGAAAAAAAAAAAAAAGCAATTATTCTGTGCAGGGCTCTGTACCTGGGGTTTAGAGCCTCGCCTCTGGAGTAAATAAGTCACTGGGAGAGTGTGTGCTCATGCCGCAGATCTAAGGAAGACACACACACATACATGCAAACATATACACACACTCTTATGCACATACTCCCAGGAGCAGGCGCAGGCACACAAATTCAATCTTGCATCTTGCTACAAATGCGGAACACACACACACACACACACGCACACTCCTCATCCTGCATCCTGTCACACGGATAGCCCCTGCGCTCCTGTAATGAAGCTCTGTGTGTTGCATTCACGCTCGGCCACTGAGCCAATAACACAAAGGCTGCAGCAGAGAACCCCCTCTGCTCTCCAACTCCCTTTTTCCTCCTACCTTTTCCTCTTTTACTTCTCTTTTTTTTTTCTCGCCTCACTCCCACCTTTCCGAGCCCTGATAAGAAATCGTCCTGTCGGTGCCATGAAAGAAGCAAGGACAATTTGGCTTGAGAGAGAGAGCAGGAGAGAGCAGGAGAGGGAGATGAAATGAGTGCGTTTGAGAGAAAGAAAGACGACAGGGAGAAGAGGGAGCAATTGTGTACTTGTCAGCGTACGACCAGAGTCTCTGATATAAATCTTAATATCCTATTTAAGGCTTTTCTTCATCACGGGCCCTGATTTATTAGCGGGGCTTCCCCTTTCAATTTATCAAAATAAACTATGAGCTCGCGGTCGCGGCCGGCAGGGCAAATTAAAGCAAACAACAGACTGAGTGGTGAGGAGGAGGAGGAGGGGAGGAGAGAGGACAGGGTTGTCATGGAGGGAGACATACGCACACATGCAATCATACGTCTCTCTTTCTCTTCATTTCTTCACCTCTCTCTGCTCTCTCCATCTCCATCAACGGCTCTGTGACAGGTGAGGCCAGGTAGTGTAAATGGTCGAGCTCCCTGAGAGCCAGACAGAGAGATGAGTAGGGGGGAAGGGGGTCTGAGACACCACCAGGGAGAGCTTTGTGTAAAAGCTGGATAAATTTGTTTAGGGATCTCCAGTGTATCAGTTGTGAGGAAGTGAAATCTGAAATCCGCTCAATTAGTTCGGTGTGTGCATTGCTGAGGAGGTTGTGTGTATGAGAGAAGGGAGGCGTTTCAATTGGTGTGTGTAGTAGATAATGATTGCCTGTTTTTCTATCCTGAAGGCTGTAATGTATTTGGTTACTGTATGTGTTTGCGTGCCCTAAATGTACACGTGATTACGCACGCGGTTCCTGTCAGTATGTGTTTGCGAATGACAGAAAGAGAGTGGCATTTGTTGTCCGTCATTATTGACATTGTCATAATTATATTATTGAGTGATTATTGCATTAACGCAGCTCATGCATTGATGCATTAACATGTAAGCAAAACGTGAATGTTGTAGTTGGTTGAGGTGGAGCAACTTTTACAGAAGTAACTTAGTAAAAGTAGATTTACAAAATCAATTTGTATGTAATCCACATAATCATGTTCAACATGCTGAAAATCAAACATTTTTACTGTATTAATTTAGATATTTTCCAAAGTAAAAGTCCCTAGAAGTGTATGATTCAACTTTTTCTCGTGGTCTAGTGTTAAAAAAGTTAACAAAAATCGCAATAAATAGTAATATCGAATCGCAATACTTAAAAATCGCAATACATTTTGAATCGGCACCCAAGTATCGTGATAGTATAGAATCGGGAGATATGTGTATCGTCCCAGCCTTATTAACTAAGTAGTTATCTATGAAGATGGACATTTATTTCGAAAAGACTGGAGTGAAGATTGACACGTGCGTCTATTGTTGCTGGACATTTGTAGGAAAACGCACGAAAAATTAGGAGATATACAAACTGTTGTATGAGGATACTAGGGATGTTAATAATTAAGCGTTAACCGACATTAAGCATTTTAACTGATTAACGCTATCGATTAAAACGGTTAAAAGAAATGTTAATAATTAATTAAAAAGCTGAGAAAAACTCGTCAGTTTAAGGAGAAAAGCTGGTCCACCTTAAGAGCCCACCTTAAGAGAGTCTGATCTGGCGTTACAGATACAGGAAGTTGGCTCCCGTCTATAACTCGCTTGAGCGGAGGAGATGTAGCCTCGTAGCATTTATTCACCGACAAATAAACTGTACACACACTGTCTGCTACACCTACGTCCACAGCTATTACGCCACCAACAAAACCCACATTAGAGGATACATTAGAAAAGTAACTATAGCTGTGAAAAAAAATGTAGTGGAGTAAAATGTACAATATTTGCCTCTGAAATGAAGTATAAAGTAACATATGATCTAAATATTCAAGTACAGTACAAGTACTTCAAGATAGTAGTTGAACAGTATTTGAGTAAATGTGCTTAGTAACTTCCCACCACTCTGTGTCACTATCTGATCACCCCTCTTAACAAATTGGGACCTAACAAAGCTTACTTCAATGTTACCTGAGTTTTTGGTGTTCTGGGGAAGTCTACCGTCTTCACGTCCACGAAAAAACCCAAACGACACACCTTTCAAAGCCAATCGATACTCTGTACAGCTAGGCATTTCCTCTGGGGAGGCCTGCCTTTATGTGTTTGTGTGTGTTGCAAGCAAATGCACACAGAGAGGGTTGGTATGGGGATTAAATGAATGAGAAGAACAGAAGAAGCAGGAGGAGAATGAGGGATGAGAGAGGGCTGTAGAGAAGTGATGCAGAGAGAAGGGCAGGTGGTTTAAATGATACACACATTGAAAACTGAAGGGAGAGAGTGGAAGCATGGAAGCCAGAGGCTTACAAATGGATGGAGGGATGAGGGATAGAGAGATCTAAGGTGAGATCAGGCTTCTCGTGAGACAGGGAGGATTGATCTGTTAAAGGTTTTCCGTAGTCTTGCAGGAGGGGAAATACATTTTTAAATGGATCGGGGAAATGTCTGCTCCACTTTTTCATTTCAAATGTTAGGAAAATCTTTTATCATATTCCTAATATAGCTCTTGTTGGATCAATCATCTTTAATTCCTCCCCCGTCTGGGACAGTTGTGATTTCATCAGCCATGATTTCCCTGCGGGCGACACGCAGCATCGACTTAACCCACCGGTCAATCAGCCGTGAGGTAACTGATCACCATCCAATAGCGAAAAGGCCAGATGAGGTCATCGACCTCGTCACCCTTGACCTTGTGCCTCTGATCCCTGGGTCTGGTCCGGCGGGAGTCTGGCGTCGGGACGCCGGGTTAATCAATAGCAGGAACGGCATGTAATAAAACACGTGCTCTCCAGGGAGGATCCCAAATAAACCACCAGCGTCCTCAATGGCCAGGCCGCCTGTCAATCAACCACTTTCACTCGTGTTCGGCGTCACGCTTTTTTACGAGCTTGTTTGTTTTTATGAGCAGTGACAGAGTGGGGATTTGAACAGAGCGGAACAATTTTGTGACAGTAATGAACTCGGAGATGGTTGTTTCTCTCCTGCTGTTTGAGTCTCGTGGAGTTTTATAGCAGTTAAACAGCAGTTAAGACGGAAGAAGGTGCATCAGCTGATCCAGTTCATCTAGATGTTGTTAAGTTTTAAGTTAGGAGTGTTTATGATTTTGTTGATGTTGTAACTGTTTTCCTTTTGTAAAGCCAAGGGTGAGGACACAATAAGATCAGAGAGGTCCAGAGGGGAATGCATTAATAGAAATCATTATCAATCTAGCATTAACATAGTATGTTGAAATTGGTTATCCTGCTTTTCATAATAATGGCAACATAACCAAAAAGATTAAATGTCAACAATAGAGCTAAAGCCTTTCTACTAATCGATTAGTTGATAATCTAAGTAATTTTTCCATGCAAAAATGGCAGAAAAAGCTGTTTTTCAGCCTCTGAAATATGGACATTGTCTGCTTTTCTCTGTTTTATATCATATTAAAGTGAATATCTTTGGGTTTTGGACTGACCAAAGAAGACATTTAAAGACCTCACCTTAGACTGTGAGAAGCTTTGATGGACATTTTTTACTTTTTTCTGACATTTTCTAGATCAAACGATTAATCTAGAAAATAATTGGCAGATTAATCGATGATGAAACTAGTCATTAGTTGCAGCCCTTGTCAACAAAATCACATTTTCTTTTCTGATACAGACCTGATATTTCCAGCTTTACCACAAATTGTTTTTGATGCTGAATTCTAGCATCCCTTTAGGGGGATATGTAACTGTAAATAAAAACATTAATCACATTTTTAACCCCCGAAACATGCAGATATAGTCTTCCTCACAGGCTGCGTACGGCATCAATAACCTCAATCAAGAGGTTAAGGCAGCCTGTGTGTTGCCTTTGAGGCAAAACACGTAAAAGTCTGCATATCGCTTACTTACTTAATCATTTCCTGGTAAAGCTTAATTGCAGTGAGCGCACAGTGATGGTAGAAGATGGGTATATCAACATTTTGATCAACTTAGATCTCTCTCTCTCTCTCTCTCTCACAAGATGCCACTGTTTAGAGAGATTTAATTGAGCAACTCAAACTAAAACTAGAAGAAATGAGGAATAAAACATGAATTTCAAAGTGGCAAATACGCCCTTGTGTACAGTTGACAGATGCACGAGTGATTCTGTGTTTATATGGGATTAGGGATGCTCTAACTGACTGAAACTGTATATGCTTGGTTTACAATGGCAAATCACAGCAGACTATTTGTCCTGCACGCTCCGTGCTCCTATCAAATTACTGTTTCTAGGCAGATTTATTTCCACACAAACCACTCTTTCTGTTACCACTCTCACCTCTCTTGTCTTTTCACCAAAGAAGCAGTTCAGCTCTTTTCTCGTTTTCTTCTCTTCTCCTGATCAAACCTGGGGCCCAACCTTCCATCCCCATCCCTCTCTTCCTCTCCGACCATCTCTCTCCGTTCGTCTTTCTTTTATCTCCCGTCTCATCGAGGTCTCCGTTGGGAGCAGAGAGGTGACAGCCGTGTGTCTGCCCGGCCCTGCTGTCTGCCTTTCTAATGAGCCTGAAACACGGGGGGTCAGCCTATTATGGAGATGAGGAGATCCAGGCAGGCCAAAAGGTGACGGACCTCGCTAATAGGGGCCCTCTCCGATCCTGCACTCGCTCCCTCCTACCTCTCCTCTCCTCTCCTCTTCACTCCTCTCCTCACCTAACCTTCGCTCCTGGTTTCTTTCTTCCATCTATAAGTCTAGTCTGTCCTGCAAGGTCTAGTAAACAGACTCATATGCTAAACAGGAGCTGTGGCCTCCTGCTCATCCTCCTCTTCCCCCTCATCCTTTCCTTTCCTTTTCCCTTTATCTTTTCATCCTGGAGGTTGTTTGAAGTTTCTCTCCCCCCTTCGGTCGGTAGGCCGTTCAATCGTCTCCCTCTGCCCAGGGCCACCTCTGTTTGTCTGCTCAGCCTCAGTGGGGTCCCTTTGTAGCCGGGCCCTGCGCCGGAGCCCCACTACTGCTTCCTCCAGGAGAGAAGTGTGTGTGTGTGTGTGCGTCTGCATGCACGTATTTGTGTGTGCTGCTGTTTTTCTTCAGCCATCTTCTTCAATCACATGCAGCCCTCCCTTCGCCTTCTCTGTGGCCAGGCCTCAGTCAGCGAGGTTGGCTTTGAAATGCAGCCAGAGCTCGGCTACACAGGGACGACAGAAGACAGGGACGCTGTGTTTTCTCCACTTTTTAAGATTGGTGTTTGAAGCGGGAGATGGCACACACACACGCAAACACATATACTGTACAGATGAGCAGTCTTTTTTATCACTCGTAAATTACCTGATACACACTCACCCCTCCTGTCTCCTCTCCCTCTCCGTATTTTCTTTTTATTTTAGTGTGCAATCTAGTTTATTTCTCGTGGGGCAAAGACAGTGAATTAACCCCGAGTAAATACGTACCTGTGACTGTTTAATATTGAGTTGTAGCCTTGATGAATCCGTGGGGGTGCATTCACTAGCCCCGGTGCTGTGTGAAGCAGCGGGGTCACCCTCATCGGGTAGCGTCTCATTAAAAACTAAAAAAAAAGTCTCAGAAACCTGCCTCGTTAGCGCTTTTTTCGACATCTGATTTTGGAGCTCCCGCGGATTTATTCTATTTTACTGTTTGCCAGTCGAAAAGCTTGCCGGGTGCTTCTGGTTGCTAGGTCAAATGGAATGATTAAACAGGATGCGATTCATTGGTCAGATCAGGTGATATGCAGATTAGAGCTGCCACGCTGTGCCAATGCCTGGCAAAGAGAGAGCTCCAGCACCACATGCCGGGAATATTCTGAGATGGTTGTTGCTAGGGGAAATTTGGGGGTTAAGAGAGCTGTAAGAAATACACCTGCAGGCTTTTGTGCATCACTTACTTGCCAATTTTTAGAAGATTTTAGTATTCCCGAAGATTTTTTTTTCCAAATCCAATAAAACCCCATGCTCAGCCAGGCTGCATATTTGAAACCAGAAAAACTACTCTACAATGAAATTATCAGTATTTGAGAATATTAATAATTAATAATAGTGACAAAAGGGATGTTAGCACTTCTGAGGCCATTCAAGTGTCAAATCAAATCACACACACCTCAGCTAGTTCAAATATTTGAGACAATTTATTGAAATTTTATTAATAAAATGCTCCAGGCTCCTGTAATTATCTGATTGCCGTTGCCTGAGGTTGCTGCCTCTGAGGGATATTTAGTGTCATAGCTGAGCTCACAGTGAGAGGTGGTCCCGATGATTAGCCCCTGTTAGCGCCAGGTCTCATCTACTTCTCTGTGTTATCCCTTAGCATTAGTCTAATGGCCCAGGAAACACAGATAATGACTCTCAGCACAGATTAGCATCTGCCGCAGCCGCCGCTGCTGCTGCAAGACAAAGCACGCACACACAAACACACACACATATTGTACATGTGGCCACGTGCAGACAGAGACTATGCATTGACACATAATCACACATACACACACACACACGCACACACACACACAAAGAGACACAAATGTACAAATGGAGGCTGCAGAGCAAATTACATGCATGGTTTAGCAAAGGATCCCAGAGATGAAAACAAACACTGTTTCTCTCTCTACCTTTCTATAGAAACATGTTCCCTCTTTCTCTTTCTTTGTTTCTTTCCAGTGGTAGAAAATAACTGTGAGTGTTTTCTTTTCATGCTACTTTACACTTCTAATCCACTACATTGTAGAAGGAAATACGTTTACAGCACTACATTTATATGACCACTTTACATATTAAGATTTGTGCACACAAAACAAACACAGAGCTTATAAAATATGATGCTTTGTTGTAAATCAAATGACCCAATAGTGTACTGTAGAGCTTAAACGATTAGTCGATTTATCGATAAGTCAATATTTTGTTGATTGATTAAGTCATTTTTCATGCAGAATGAACATTTCATGTTTCCAGCTTCTCAAATGTAAGGATCTGGTGCTATTCCTTTAAATGAGTTTAATTATTTTCATTTAGTTTTAATTATTTTGAGGTTCATACTATTGGTTGGGCAAAAAAAGTATTCCGTTGGGCTCTGGGTAAGTGTGATGGGCATTTGTCACTATTTTCAGAATTTTTACAATCCAAACAACCAATCATGATAATGAATATAACGAAAATAATCATTGGCTGCAGTCCTACGCATAATAGTTAAAAATTAGCTCCACTTCAACCCGTTACAAAAGTGAGACTTGTGAGAATTTTTTTGCATCGAGTACTCTCACTTCTGATACTTTAAAGCTGAAGTTGGGAACTTTAAAATATGATAAAAAAGCGTCACTATATCCTGACAATAGTGCATGAGACAGATAATCTGTGAAAAAATCATGTGCCTCTGTGTCCTCCAGTGTCCTCCGATGGTCCTAATGGCATCTGCAAGATTTCTCGCTCCTATTTCTCGCCTCAAATGTTTTCAGAAACATCTTGTAGTGTACTTGTTTAGCTGTAAAATGAGAAAGTTTGCTCTGGCCGGAGGGCGGTGCTTGGTTTTGGCTCAACTGTTTTCGACATGGCGGCCGGCTCACAAACTTTCTCATTTTAAAGCTAAACAGTACACTACAAGATGTTTCTGGAGAAATAGACATTACAGTAACAGAATATTGATTCATATTTGATCAGCGCTGCCTAGTTTGACCGAGTTTCGCGAGCAGTGATTGACAGCTGCTGTAGAGACTGCTCGGCTCTGATTGGTTGTTTTCCTTCGCGCACGGTGAAATCTTGCAAATGCCATTAGGCGCACTAGGAAGAAGCGGAGGAACAGAATTTTTTCCACAGATTATCTGTCTAATGCACTACTGTCAGGATATGATGGCAGTTTTATAAAAAATACTTTTTATCATATTTGCTCAAAGTTACTGACTGCAGCTTTAAGTACATTTTCCTGATAATACTTAAATACTTTTACCTAAATATCATTTTCAATAGCCCTGCGATAGGCTGGCGACCTGTCCAGGGTGTACCCCGTCGTCGCCCAATGTCAGCTGGGATCGGCTCCAGCCCCCCCACGACCCCTAACGGGATAAGCGGTTGCAGATGATGGATGGACGATGATAATTTTCAATGCAGGACTTTTACCTGTAATGGAGAATTTTGTTTTTACAAAGTATAAGTATATTTCCTTAAGTAAAGCATCTGAATACGTCCTCCACCACTAGTTACTTCTCTTGAACTTATGCACATCCATCAACACTAAAACACCCCTCCATCTAAAGTAAAAGTCAAATTTACATGAGTTTCAACCGTATATAAAATGGTGCATCAAAGGAAAAACAAAACTACAGAATATAACCGTTTCAATTTAGCAGTAAAACTCATTAATTTTATCACTGAAATGTTATACACACATCATGAACTTCCTCTAAACTGATGCCCACTGGCTGTACTGCTGTAAATATGCGCAATATAATGAGATGCTACGCACTAGCAGAAAGCCAAAAAATGTGTGTGTGTGTGTGTGTGTGTGTGTGTTTGTTTAGAGGAGACCCAAGGCTTCGTCTGTGATGTGGTGTGTGTGTGTGTGTGTGTAGGTTGCAATGCAAATGAGCGTGTGTGTGTTTCTAAATGTTTTTCTGCCACAGTTTGTGTGTACGAATGTTCACAGCCGTATGGGTGAACACCATGTGTGTGTCTGCTTGCTTTGTGCATGTATGCATGAATGCAATCCTCTGTGTGCATGTGTGGCAATCCCTCCTGCAGGGCAGTGGAGTGGGCTGGAGAGAGGAGGCTTTTTCTGTTCCGTCTGAAGTCTAGCCGTCTATAAAGAGGCCTCTTCACGCGCTGGTGATAGATAGTCACTTATGCTGCAGCTGACATCCAATCTGGCATCAGCGATTATAACGCCCTCACCTCTTCATGTGTCCCTCTGTAGACGTCGGACCCCCTCTGCTCAAACACAGAAATCCCATTTTGTATCACAGGGCAGCGAAATGAGGTTGTGTCTGTCTGGCTGTATGTGTGTGTTTGAGAGTGGACGACAGAGTCCACAGGGTGGATGCATATTCAACATTGTTCATCCTTTTGTGTAATTTCTTTCCAATCTGGACTAAATCATAATGAATCCAAAGCAAATACGGGGCACTGCTTGATAGAACTGATTTGCTATGTATTGCAAATTTTAAGTTTCGCGATTCTACAAGAATTGCGATTCGATATTATGATTTATTGAGATTTTTGTTAACTTTTTAACACTAGACCATGGGAAAAGGTTGAATAATACACTTCTAGGGACTTTTACTTTGGAAAATATCTAAATTAATACAGTGGAAATGCTTGATTTTCAGTATGTATGTAGTCAGATATGTCCTAAAGTCAAATATATCAGTCAGTGTGAGGCATTATTTATTCATTTCTTTTCCAGCAACCCAAAAATCAAAGAATGAAGACATTTCCCTCACAAATTAGTGGTATTTTATTTTTAATTTATAAGGGACATGTAATGTTTTATATTTCTGGTGAATATAATCAAATCAATCTTATTTCCATATATGTATTTTGCATATACAGTTCCCTTTGTTAACACCTTATTTTGAAAACCAGATGTAGTTGCACGTGTATACTTCCGCTAACTTCGCGAAGTCCGTTACTAGCTCTTACCGTCAGCTCTGTCCTCTTTATACATCCATGGTCAGCTCCGTTTGACTGTATTTAACATAAATGTCAGTATATGGGTGCTCTGCAGTTGTAACGTCAGCCAATTTGACCACAGAGATGAGAGTGGCGGTTGGCTTGACCGCACGTTTACCGCAATACGATAACGTTACCTGTCCATGACAGAGTTAGCATGCAGCTTTAGCCATCATGTCTAGCTCTGCTTTTTCTGGCAATGTGTGAAACCCAAAGTGTTTCCATACTTTACTGTATGTGTAGTGTTTACCACTTTGGATTTAAATGTGAGGGTACACGTAGATCCTCTGCCGTTTTCTGCTTTGTCGTTTCGGCTCGCTGCAGCCGGCTGCAGTTTGTTTTGGTTGACGGATACGAACCGAATGTGACGTCACGTTACTCAGACTCAGACTTCCTTCTACCACCGCATAAACTCAATTGAAGCAAATATATTGATTCTGGCATTTAAATATCGCTAAAAAAATTCCAATACATAGGTGAATCGTTTTTTTTCCCACCCCTAATGCTTGACCACCTTCACTTTATGCCCGTTTTCACGGCAAGATGTCTGCTGATCTGGTGGGTGATTTCTGTTTCTGTTCCTGAACTGAACAAAGTCCCCATTTCTTCAGGCTTTATTCTTCTCTTCTTTCTCTTTACTTTCATCCCCCTTTTTTGCCGTATACCTCAGTCTCTCCATTTCTCTTCTCCCTACAGTTATCTCTCCTCACCTGACCTGTCCTGTAGCTTCTTGATCACTAACTATCCCTCTGTGTGACAGAACCTGCCGCTGTGATCAAGACACATGCACACACTGGGTTGGCATTCACCAGGGATCTGTAAGCCCAGCATGGAGACTCCTTTGAGACAACTACACAGAAATACATACTGGCTGTGATTAGACAGTGCCACAGGGTGCTGTGTGTCTGCGTGTATCAGTGTGCATGTGTGTGTTTGATATGGTGCCTTTGTATGTGCGAATCAGAAGCCTGTATCTTCTGTGGTTTTGTGTTAGCCCCTTGCAACACCAATCTCACTTGATCCGGAGGGAATCTGGTGCACCTTTAATAACATAGAACAAATAGCTCCAGTATGAACCATTATACTAGAACACCAGTTCAAACCCCCACAGCCTGGCTCTGCGCCATCTCAGGCCAGTCATGTATGACTTCATATGGCTGTGGCTGTGTGCCTGTATGTGTGCTTGTGAGTGTGTGTAGCACAAACCACCAAACTAGAACCATGGGGAGAAAACCGAGCAAAACTAAACTTTACGTAAAGGTCCACTAATCAACTTTTTTTATATATATTAGCAAAAGATCAAAGGATCTGTGTGATGTGAAAGTGACTCATAATGATGCAGAAAAAAACGTTATTTCTACCAGGCTGCTAGTTAGGTCTGTTAACTGTTGAAAAAAATGCTAAAAATGTATCTTTGGTGGTGCCAAATAAGTCTGCACAACCTTTCATTGTGTTGTATTAATGTTTATTATCCTACTAATACTGTATATAATAACGTCCAGTCAAGTCAACTCAATTTTATTTATATAGCCAAATCACAATTATGATTGGCCTCGGGGTTTTACAATCTGTACAGCAGCATACAACACCCGCAATCTGGATTAGGAAATACTTCACCCCATTGTGTGTGATTCTGATTGTGTGTAGTGTGTACTCTATTTTTGTGTCTCTGTGTGACTTATTCTGTATTCTGTGTAAATGTCTGATTGTCTGAATCCTCAAGCTCCTGGTGTCCCTCTATTTCAGACTTGTCAAATCTGATTTTCCTCTGTGGGGCTCTGATTACAGCATACCAGAAACAGACGTATCCGTGCTGCACAATACTCTTAAAAGGTCCAAAATATGTCCCGCCGCAAAGCCGACATGATTGCTAATGGAAGGACTTCATGTCCTTTCAGCAGAAGCATAAAAATGGCTTTTAAAATACCACACCCCCGCTATCTCCATTAAAGAACCCTCTCCTTGTCTACTTTTCCTATTTCATGTGGTATTTTGAGACTCACCTCAGAGGAAAATGCCAAGAAGACAGAAAAGTCAAAAGCAGGATATTGTATGCTTAAGCAGCTGGCGATAATGATGCTGCATTGAGTCACTAATGGATTTTCAGAATAGCTCTTGTCTGCCAAGAAACAGCTTGACCCCTCTTTCATTGTGCTTTTTATCATCAGAGGATGGAAGCAGCCAAAGTGTGTGGCGCATTCTTTCACATTTCCTCAGTGTGGCTATACTCTGTGTTATTAGAATGATTACACCAAGAATATAGAGAGAAAAAAGACAGGATTTTACATTTAATCTGACAATATTGAAAATTTACATTTTCAGATTAAAGTCTCTTGAGAACAGTGATGCCTTCTCTCCTAATTTACATCTCATATTGATCAGTTTAGATAGCTGTAGGAGGTGTTTGCTTGACAAATGATTGTTTTTCTGTTTAGAGAGGGAGCTCTTATATCTTAGATGTATTAGATTAATAATTAGTTTACATTTGTGCTATAGGCAACAAAGGCCTTACCTATGGAGAAAAAAAATGCTTGGCCCTCCCCTCGCACCCCTTAATGTCAGAGTCATTACTCATTCCAGTCTGAACACACAAACATGATGCACACATTACTAGATTATGTGCAACACTGTCGACACTACACAGATAGTGGTATCTGTGATGTCCATTACTGTTAAAAGTCCATAAATCTACTTAGAAATCATAGAAATATGCGCATCTTATGTGACGGTGAGGAAATTTTCAACACCGGTGTTGTAAATGGGTTTTATTTCTATAAAACAAGCAAAACGACGGTGGGCAAGTAATGTAATCGGTGTATGCCTGAACACCGTGTAACACCGGTAACACCGACTACCGCAGCAAGCCTAGTGAATATTGTACATTCGCCAGGTGGACAGAAACAGGACTCCAAACGAATGATAATGTTGCTCCATATCTGCTGGATGTGTAAAGAAGCAACTGTTTGCAGAGAAGTTTGTCATATCAACTTAAAAGGGGATTATGTCAAAGTGTGTTTGTGTTGCACACCTTGTTTCCTCTGCCCCCAACTGGCCAAAAATAATCAGCTATTGCAGGTCCCGCCTCCTAATCATCACAGGGGCATCACGGGGAGCATGAGAGTTTGCCGAGGGCACCAAAACCGCCACTGTTCATTTTATTGTAATTTATGGTTTTAAGTGACATCAAATTGCGGAAATTTCTGCAAATGTCAGTCTCATTATCTTGTCAGTGGTCTGCAGTCGTTGTGAGGAACTGTTAATTAAAAAAAATATAATTGCAGTTTCAAAAGTGCAAGTTGCTGGAGCACTATTAAATACACACAAGCTCACAAGCCTTTACATGCACAGACACAGTCTCTCTCTCTCTCTCTCTTAAACACACACACACACACACACACACACACACACACACACACACACACACACACACACTCAAAGGGTACATCCTGTCCTGATGTTTTTGAAGGGGGCCAGGACAATAGCACTGATTAATGAAATTGGACGCTGACAGTGAAGAGCTCACAAGGATCCCACATCCTTGACTAAAAGCATTCTCTTCTTCGATCATTTATCACTGTCGTGATAACATGACCATTACCTCGTGGTAATGTCTTTTGATGAGTTGTGTGTTTGTGTGAACAGTGCGTTTTGAACCCCATTCAATGTGTTGTTCTGGGTGAAATGTACTTGAGAAAAAATGAAAACTCAAGTGAAGAAAATTTTTAAATAACAGCAGGTGAATTAATGAAATTCTGCTCCCAGTAAAGAAGAAAGTTTTATTTTTCCATTTTCAATTGATCTTGATCTTTCTAAAGTGCATAACTATTCAACCACATAAACACCTGTCAATATTGTGTTTTATAAAACAAGACTGAGCATATTGTACTATTTTGTCAGTGTGCTGTCACATCATAATTACAGAAATGAGAGATGTATGATTTTGGTATTTAACGCCAGACAGCCTGTTGTTTTCGTCCCCTGTGGATGATTCCTGCCTTCTTTAATTAAAGCCTCGGCTGTAATTGGTGTCACAAGTGCTGCAAACACTCTGTGTTTATGTGAGTAATCAGTAGAAGCACTTTTATACAACCACTGCAGGATTCGGTGAATCATTCTACAAAGATCATAATGCACGTGGGAGCCATTTTTTGGTTGCACTAATGAAGATCATACCATTTAAAAAAACTGATGATCATGGATGCCATGTCTGAAAGCCTTTTGTATGTAGTCACCGTAAAGTGCTGCTGCGTATACAGGGATCACAATTCTTTGTTTTTATTTTTCAAAATCTTGAAATTTCATGCAAAATAAATTGGTGAAATCTGATTATTAATAAGACAAAGATGGAAAAAGGGTTTAAAAAAAACAATACTATGTGCTGCACAAACATTCTAGTAGTTGAAGCGTTTATTGATGTAGTAATTATTCTGAGGGACTCTGATGCATACTGTATTCAGCAGCTAATCACTTTCTATCACTCGAAGCATTTTCAGGACCTTCCTGTTTTCTTACAGCAAAAAACAAAAACAAAATTGAATGTTTGGTAACATTAAATCAATTTGAAAATCAATTTAAACAGATAAGCTCCTTTTTAAAAAATACAGTAAAAAAAAATCATATTGAATCGGTATCATCCATAGACTGTATAAAAAGATGGACGACATGACAGCTCCCCAAAAGTGAAGCCAAAACATCTCGATCGCCCCCTGGTGGCTGGCTGCAGTATAGGTCATAAATCCCGCCCCCTCCATGTTAGCGGATGGGACATGGACCAAAATAAAAAGTCAAAGTACACGTAACAGTACATTTTTCCCAAAGATGGTTTCTGTCATTTTATGTAGTTCTTAACACGTTGTTCATTTCTTCTGATGAGTTTGTTTTAATTAGTTGTTTGATGCTATAATAAGGAGGTGAGACGTCGTGATTGACAGCTGCTCTAAGCGAAGTAGTCACGGAGCCAGAGGCTCAGGAATTGTACGAGAGAGGAGATGTTACTTTAAATTTCCATAACCATCACAAGTCTGTGTAATAGGATGTGTGTCAATTTGATCATAAATGTAGTTATAGAGATATTAGTTGATGTGTCTTTCTAGCCAAACAGCTACCGTGGGGCTAACGTAGCAGCTAGGTGGCTCATGCTAACAAGCTGCGTCCATGCTCGGCTTGTGATTTGCTCGGGCAGGCGTGTGGGCGGGACCTCGATACTGCGGCTCCAGTCCCCCGATTACTACTGTGCAGACTCTGGCTCCTGTATCAGGGATATTTTGGCTTCACTTTTGTACAGTGGGCGGAAGTGAAGTAGCGGCGTCCATCTCTATATATATACAGGCTATGGCATGGTCCAGTAAGAAGACATTTTCGGGGACTAATATTCAGTGGGACAAGAGGGAGAATTCATCTCCCTGTTATAGCACGTTAAAGCCTTTTATTAAGACTTAGAAATCAGTTGTAATACACCGTAATGGATGCAGAAAAGTTAGTCACTGTGCAGAATTGAAGCAGCTCAACAAGTTCTCTCTTTTGTCTTTACATTTGTATTGTACAGTGTCATGCTCAAACAGACCAGGTTCACTGAAAAACAGCTTCACATCAGGTATCAGATTGTTACAGTAATGACAAATACCACCCAATGTGGGTGAGGATGATGATCAAAACGGAAAGCCCCATAAGGGCCTCATCATCACACCACCTGAGCTGTGTAAACAATAACACACACAAGGTGATGTTCCATATTTTCACTGTCTCTCTCTCTCTCTCTCCTCCCTGAGATCACACACCAATTTTCAGGCCATCACAAGCGATGATAAAAAGACACGGGACGCAGGAGGGGAGTCTCCCTAATGCGCTCTCCTCACAGCGGGGAGCACCGTCTTCCTGCACGCCTCCCCTACCTGCTCCCATTCCCCTTCCCTCCGCTCCTCTTCCCCCCCCCCCTCGGGCCCGGCGAGATACATCCACACTAATTGGATTAGCCATGACAGTAATGCACTACTGGGTCTCGGTGGCACAAACACACACTAATAAATTGCGCGGGAGAGAATTAGCGCTTTCACTATCGTTTTACGAGATTAAAAGAGATTATGAGTGGCAGAATTAAGTAAGTGTGAGAGCCCCTTGACGAGAGGAGGAGAAGGTTTGTGACCTTGGAGCCGTGGACCGGCACCATGCCTGGACAGTCAGACGTAGCAATTAGCCTGCAGACTAAGTAGCACGCCGGCAGACAGGCTAATAATAGTGTCATTGCTATTAATAATGAGAGTGATAACAGCGCTCGTAATTATGACAGTCATAATCATAATGATGTAAATCATGTTCCGAGTTAGCACTTTAATCGTTGTGTGTGTGTGTGTGTGTGTGTGTGTGTGTGTGTTAGGAATAACATGAAGGTGATAGATTAATTTGAGGGTGTGTTTATGATTTAATGTCATTAGAGCCCTGTGTGTTTCCATTGGATTATCATTTATGTAACACTGGCTTTGTTGTTGGAGTTATTGTTATCCGTCTTGGCAATGCCCGGCTATCTATTGCTCACTGTTACTCATGTTTATATGAAAATAGGCCATTTCCTTTGTTGCTCTCATTCTTTTTCAAACACGCGTACATGAAAACCACATGATGATGGCTTCAGTCTCTTCATCAACTCGCTTGTTCTTTTCATCAGGCATCCTCCTCCTTTCCCCGATCCTTCGCACTGAGGTTAGAGAACACGCTGCTCCTGACTCCATCACATTATTTTGCTCACATCCACCTAATTTTTACTGGTGCCAGCCGACCTTTTCCCAGTGCCTCGCCTCCTTGCTTCCCCTTGAC
This sequence comes from Sebastes umbrosus, assembly GCF_015220745.1. Classification (NCBI taxonomy): domain Eukaryota; kingdom Metazoa; phylum Chordata; class Actinopteri; order Perciformes; family Sebastidae; genus Sebastes; species Sebastes umbrosus. The sequence continues at coordinate 8,855,279 of NC_051271.1, forward strand.
CTTTTGCTGGTTGCCATGTCTGCTTTGTCCTTTTGTTTCGCCCCCGAGGTAATATCTCACATTCGGGCTGGGTGATTTATTTACTGCCTTTCTTAGCACTGGGCGCACTCACACACACACACTCACACAAATACCCATCAAAAGTGCATTTGGCTTCTTTCTGTCACTCTTTCACTGTATTTGTCTCCAAGGCACATAAACACACCCTTCCAGGAGTGTGAACAGAACAAACTTCTGTGTGGCCTGTCATAGAAATGTCAGTGTTTCTCTGAAAAAGCATGGGCTCATCACTGCAGATATTTTGTTCCTCACATTCGTATTTCTCCGCTGGATCAGCCATCAAGGAAGTTCAGCCTCTTCTCTGGAGTGCCATAATCCTGCAGGACAAATGTTAGGTGATGGGAATTTTTTTTTTTTACAATTGTTAGGATTTTATGTGGAACGACCTCCTAAATAAGCGACTCTTCCAATTTCACCTTCTTCAACTCCATTTCCCCTTTTTAATCTGGTGACTCACGCCTCTGTTTTGACTGACTGTCAGTCAGCCTAAGTAGCGTATGATTGAGGTTTATTGCAGCAGATTTGGGAACCTCTGTTCGTATTTGCCTGAGGCTCTTTTTCCTCCGCTGCTGTGTGTTGAGCTGAATTCATTACCAGACACGGGCTTGGTAAATTGTAAATCTGCTGTAGGTGGCAGCATCTCTCACACAGTAGCTACTACTCTGCCAGAGTTGAAGTTTGCCTCAGGGGCACAGTTCAATTCAACACTTTCTTTACTTTGATTTCTGGGAGCAGATTTGCTCGGCTGTTGACCCAGACCAACTGTGCTCACGATCATAGATATCTCACATTAAACATCAAGGGACTGCACAAATACTGCTGAATAGAAACAGTTCACAGTTACATTTGTTGAATAGCTGGCTGCCAAAACTAATCCTTAAATCTCCTGATGATATTTAAGAAAATAAAGTCAAAATTTACCAAATGCGTCCTCTAAGGAGGGGGAGTAACGCAGTAATGCAAGTACACACTGAAAATTGTCTTCAGTAGCTGAAGTCTACATGGATTAAATGAGGGTTTTAAAGACTTGTTTGAAGTTTATCTACTGCCTTATAACTACTGCTTAAAGGGATAGTTTGAGTGTTTTGACGTGAGGTTGTATGAGGTGCTTATACATAGTGGGTGTATTACTTATAGTAGATGACGGTCGGCACGCCTCCAGCATCGAGAAACAGACAGGAGCACCGGCACCGGAGTAAAGCAATACAGTGCTGAGAACGGGGACGGCAGAAAAACGTTTTTTGTCATCTGAGCCAGCTGGCTTTGGAGAGAGCATAGATAAGTTCCACTTTCAGTTCAGTTCCCTGTTGGAAAGGAGAAGGAAAGGGCTGTCTGACGTCAAGCTAAAGCTGTGAAAATATTCTCAATATAGTTTTGTCGAGCCAGCCAACGCAAAAAAAGCCTGTCTATGTCAAAACTTGCTTCATAGTCTACCCCTCTGAAAAGATGGAAGTCAAAATATATACAAAATATAAAAATGATTTAGTGGAACAGAAGTATCTCCCTGAAACCCCAAGGTTGGGAAACACTGATTTAAACCTCGGTACAATTACGCTGACCCCAATAAATCAGACGGAGGGAAAGACAGAATAGTATAAAAGATTCCTTCAGGCACTTCTGTCAGCAGAGATGCCTGAAAGACACAGAAAACAATGTTTTTATTATTGTTATTTTTTTACTCTCCCACTGTAAAGCGTGATTATGGAAACTAAATGCTAATTTAGGTTTTAAGGGTCCAAAATCTGAGGAATTTATGATTAATTTACTCACAAAGGAGAAGAAAGCCACTGATAAATTTGTTCAAGCATTCAGATAATCGTCTCCGTCAGGCTGTGTGACCAAGCAGAATGTCTGCATTATCCGTACTACAATACCCATAAGCCCTAGGGTTTACACTGTCAGCCAACCAATTAACTCCAAATGCTCCTGTCAGCCAATTATGCTGAAATAATGATACTTTGGAATCCCCCAACACGCACACACACATAAACACACACACATGCACAGATGCCACCTTACTTCATCAGCGTGCCAGCTACCCTGTGTGTGTGTGTGTATGTGTGTGCATGTGTGTGATGATGATGAAATAGCCATCTGCCACGGGCGGGCGTGTGTGAATCCCAAATGAAGATGAGTTGCTGGCTTCAAACAGCAGCAGCCTGTAAATTGTAAATGAACGGGGAGCATTTCTGCCTCTGGGCAACCCAAGCTATACCTACCTACACTGCACCAGCGCCTCACACTCCCTCAGATAAAGAAACACTGGTCAATTACTCCCTTTTCCTCAATTTAATCCCTTCTCGCCCCCTTTTCTCCTTCCTTTCTGTTTGATTCTCCCCCCCCCCCCTCTCTCTCTTTGAAGACGATACCATCGGAAGTGGGTCAACAGAGAGCAATGTCAGCTGTTTGCTGATATTTGTAGAGGGAGAGTGTGATGTGCGGTGTGTGTATAGTGTGTGTGTGTGTGTGTGTGTGTGTTAGAGAACGAGGGAGAGAGATTTACATTGTGTTTGATGTGAGTAAGCCCGGCGCTGTGTTCATTAAGGTGCTCTCAGGGTCTTGCGTACTCATGATCAAATGATATGATAACAGTCCAGCCCTAATAGTTGATGGCAATTTAAGCTCTTACTGACAATCTGAGTCTATTAGAGGCACTCCATAAAACTGAAGATATACAACTGAAATCAAATTGAACATTTTCCCATTACAAATGAAACCTTTGATTTCAATGAAATTGTTCACTTAAAGACACTTGAACAGTTTTTTTTTTTTTCTTTCATCTATGGGGGGGAAATTATCCAGTTGAGTTCCACCTCTTACTACAAAAGAAATTTTGACACGTCTTAAGATGAAATATGACTGTGATTGCCGCTAATTGTGATCCTAAAGTTACCGATGTAATCACTCATAATTATTAAGTTATGCTGAACAATGAACACCACGCAGCATTCATCGCTTTAAAAAGAGTCTTCTTTTGGAGTGAATCTTACATCCCAAAAACCTTGCTACTAGCAGCAGCAATGGATTTGGCAGATGTTTTGACTTGTCATAGCTGGAAAAACACAGGTGAAACAAATTTTCTTAACAATGTCTCAGTTCCATCAAGTGTCCCAGTACGACATGCCAGTGAGCCAGCATGAACAATACCGGAACCCTGGAGCTATAGCTCACTGAAATGGAAACGGCGTCAGTTTTAATGTTATTAATTACACCTACGCTTTTCCTGCTATGACAAGTCAAAATACCTGCAGTGAAAAAGGTCTATTTGGAAACATAGACTGTATATAAAGAGTGGATTTAGTCACCGTGACGTCACCCATTGGTTTGTGACTGCCGTTTTCATGCCTTGAGTTTGTCATTTTGACCGTCGCCTTTTTGATTTTTTGCAACCAAAAGTGACACGAGAGGGTGGAGCTAAGTACAACCGAATGCTGAATAAGACATTTTGGGCGACGAAAAAGGTTATAATTAACTCTCATGAACTGAAAACACACTGTCAAAGGGTTAAAGTTGCAAGACGTAAACACGGGCAACTCCCAGACCAAACAACGCTGTGGTAGCGACCTGCCACGCTCTAAATCATACCCTGTTTTAAGGTCTATTTGACTCTAAATGGGACCATAATTTACTAAATGAACATCATGCTGTATTGAAGAAGACTTAAAACTAGCGAACGAGACCATAAACACATGTTTACAATGTTTACTGAGGTAATAAATCAAGTGAGAAGTAGGGTCATTTTCTCATAGACTTCTATGCAATCAGACTTATTTTTGCAACCAGAGGAGTCGCCCCCTGCTGGCTATTAGAAAGAATGCAGGTTTAAGGCACTTCGCATTGGCTTCACACTTGCCCACTGTTTGGAAAGAGAGCAACATAATAAAAATCCATATGGATGAAAACATTTTTTTCTCTGCAAGGTGTGTTTGGGAGAGACAGATCTCTAATGCATCAAAGTCAAGCAAATGCATTAGAGACCGCAAATGTTTGTGTGAGACTGTGCAGCTACAGTATGACAGCAAAGGTGGGATGTCTCCCTTCACAGTGTATCAGTGTCAATCACATCCAGGCTGCTGTGTAGGTCCCATTATACAGTAACTGTCAGATATGTGTGTGCATGTCTGCATTCATGCGTGTGCGTGCGCATATATGTGCTTATGCACGTGTCATTGCATTGCTGTAGGAGTGCTTGTGTGTACAGTATGTATGTGTTTTCACATCCGGCAGCACATGCATCCTGTCTTGTGTGTTTTTGCGTTTATGTGTGTATGGAAGTGTACGCTTGCCTCTTGCACATGCATTGGTGTAGACAAGCCCCACATGAGACCTCTCAGACACAAAGGGGGTAATATATGTATAGAAGGGCCTCTGTGTCCCAGTCTTATGGAAATACAGTCTAGCTCACTGTCTCCGTGCTCCCTGGTAATGCCTGCTGCTAAACCCCAAATGGACCATTATGTGTCTGCAGAGTGGGAGGGTCAAGAGACCCCTGATGGAAATTGGAATGGGGGGTAGGGACACATTAATTCAACTTGGGTCTAGTGATACAACACGTGATGCACACTCAAATGGGATATGAAGTGCACACAAACGCATCCGCACACCTAGGAGATGCATACATCCACCTAAAAAAAAAAAAAGGCTAAATATGCACACATACAAATAGGGGTGAACACACTATGCAGGATATGCATGCATGATTAACAGCACTGGATTCAAATGTATACACACAGGCAGGCACACACACATATACACACACTTTATCTTGGACTCCAAAGCCCATGATGGACCTAACTCTGTCCCATAATCTACACTGGCCACATGCTTAGGAGATCAATGCTGTGATTACACCAGAATGGCTCTGGCTCCGTCTAGTATAGCGCCCCTCGCTCTGCTCTGCTCCGCTCTTCTCCTCTCCTGTGCGACCTTATCTCCCAGGCTTAATCAAATTGCCAGTTAGAGGTAGAGGCTGGTGCTGAAGGTTGTGGATGGGAGATAGCCCAGGAGTGAGAGAGAGACAGAGAGAGAGAAAGAAGGGAATAATGAACACAACCGTGCTCCGCCTCAGAAAGGGAAAGGTGTTATAATAGATGTGGACAGACGTTCTCTGTCAGCAGCCAGCGCTCAATTCAGCCTCTCATCTCCTGCATTAACACCCTCGTGCCATCCCTTCCCTTACCCCCCTCCACCCACCCATCCACCTCCACCCCACCGCTTCGACAGTACTCTGTAACCTCTTGCTATATTTGGCCGCCAACCTCCCTCCCTTCCTCCCCCCCGTCTCTCTCTATCCTTGTCTCCTCCCTGCTGCAGTCTGACACCCCATCTCTTTTTATTTGGTTTCTCTTTACTCCCTCTTCCTCTTTTCCCTCTTCTCCTGCTCTCATTCTCTCTCTCTCTCGCTCTGCAGCAGTCTCTCACTCAGATCTACATATCTTCAGCAGTAATTGACATTTTCCATTTGCCAGCCTCTTTTCCTATCGGCTGCCAGCCAGCGTCACCAAGGCAACTGCGATAGGCCCCTGTGCTTGGCGAGAGAGAGACGTGGGGAGGAGAGGGGGGTGTAGGTCTGCCTCTGCACTGGCTTCTCCTCTCCCCCGACACACACACACATACACACACACACACACACTTTGACCTGACAGGACCCTCGGCAGCCCACTTAGGGAATAGTTAATAAGCAAAAAATAATCATGAAGGTGGCGTTCAATAAGGGCATTTAAGCTAATTTAAGGAATTAATGAGCATTTTATGATCCCCCAGGGCAGAAAGGGTTGGCGAGAATGGTCATGTGCTCTATGTACACACGCATAATCCCTCAATATGTTGTGTCCATATGGATTATGATATAGAGAGCTATTAAATATAATAGGCATTTCATGTCTTTGTTGGAAACATAAGAGCATTGTAGCTGCTTGATGTATGTATTGTACGTTTGAATGGACAGATGGTATATCGTCCTATTTATCTTTGATCGGTTTGTGCCTCCGTTTTTCTAGTCTTCTCTCTATCTTTTTTCTCTCAGTTGTCATGTGCCACTTTTATCTCTCTTTTTCTCCCAAATATGTAAAGTGACTGATGTCCTCATTGAGTTCATTTGTGGCTTTAATTACCCCACTGTGTTTGAAAGGCAACTTTTTTTTCAGCCAAATAACCAGGCAGCGCTTCAGTGTGCTTCCCTCCAGTCACGTTCCCACTTCAGTCATTTTATACCACAGAACTTGATGCATGGGTATCATTTTAAAGACCTGAAGATGAACAACTCTCACTTACCATGAGAGTACCAAACCATTTTTTTCTGTAGTTATTTTATTCATGAGATTCTGCTGTTGTGTCTGCATTGCATTTTTCATAGTTCTTGGCGGAAATGGCGGTAATGCTACTGGAAATGGAAATGCCGAATATTATCGTTTGCCCGGCTGAATGTTGGCAAATGAGATGAAATAAAAAACGATAATGTGGTTAACAAAGGAACAAAAGTAGAGTCAAAGGTTTTCCTTAATTGATGCCAAAATTGTCCGTTTACAACGCAAACCAAAATTCCTGCCCTTCCTGTCTCTTCCTAATGATCTGCCAGCCGTTAATGCCGAGCAGTTTTCAAGTCGCACTGAATGTGATGGCAGACAACCCAGAAGAAAGATAAAGATCAATGTGAGTAGTGTGGGATAAAACGTGCTATTGTGCATTTGTGTTTTTGTGAGTTTGTGTGTGCAACACAATGTGCTGTCACCTCACAGTGTGTCCTGGGGCCAAGTAATGAGAGAGCATCGTAGAGAGATCTGTCACTGCTCTCTGTCGTTCAATACTTTCTCTTTTCTTTTACTCATTATTTTGTTTTCCCTCTCTGGTTATTTTTGATTGCCGTCGCCGCTTTCAAAATGTTATTTTTTGAAATAGTTTAATAATCTAGTATTTATAATCTAGTCTTTTTTTTTTTAATTGTGCACAAGTTTAAGTTTACTCTGGATAAATTTTAGGATTATAAATGAATGTTCATATGATATGAATTCATTTTTAATAAAGTAAAAGAAGAAAGCTCTTAATCGTGGATATATTATGAGAACTTTGTTTACTGTGTTTCAATATGGCGCCCACACGTGAACGTTATTCACCCGGTGCAGACGCCAAAAAGCTTTCTTCTCTTCCTGGTTTGATTCTGCATTGTGTGGCCCACTACACACAGGCATTAGTGTCTCTTTTCATGGCCCTGCCAGTTTTACAGATTGAATTAAATCCTCACCGTTTAAATAATCATAATAAAAAGACTAATAACTGGCATTGTGTGCCGTTTGAGGTGTCCTGTCAACAGATTAATAGATGTCTTTTGTAACTAATGTAAAAAAATGCATTTGAACCATAAGGGTTTTTTGGCTACTGAGATAAATTTGCAGCAAGGCTGACTTTCCACGCCTTCACAATTGAAAGTCTTGATTGCAGTGCCAAACCGCTCTTTTGTAGCGATTCATTTTAAACTCAACTTTGAACTCTGCAGTGGTGTGTGCAGCTTCCAGTAAAGCATACCTTCCAGTCTGAGTCAGACAGCAGCTCTTCCCAGCTCCACCCTCTAGTCCAAGTACGATCACTTCCGGTTCCAAAAAAACAAGATGGTGACAGCCAAAATGTCAAACTCGAGGCTTCAAAACGGTAGCCCACAAACCAATGGGTGACGTCACACTGTCCACTTTTATATACCCTCTATGTTCAGTCCACTGTAACCCTGTACAGGTTAAGCTGTTCAGAAAATGATTGGATGTATGATATGTTTGACTTGAAAACCGTAAGAAGGTAGGCCTTTTGTCATGGAAGACATTTGACATGTCACAGTAGAATAAAGCACAGACATGATTAATCAAATTAATGATTGATGATGATGAGCAGAGCCATCGTTAGTGTTATTAGTAACACCTGATTGTTACGCTTGATAGTCATCAAATTGTTTCCTGCTGTACGTACAGTATATAGGCGTTCATTGCTAAAGAGGATACAATTCATGTGCAGGGACATTTCTAGAAATAGCCATAGCGTCTGAACAATAATAGTCTGGACCATTATGGAGACTTGAGACTTGACTTGAACTCAAACACAAGACTTAACTTGGACTTGCAATTTTTTGACTTTTTAACATCTCTGGCACACATACGAGTCTAGATTGTTCATCTCCATTGTAGTGAGACGCTGCTTTGGGTCTCTCCTGTGTTTAGTGTGCTTAAATGTACAGTAGGAGCCGATAGCGGTGTGGGGTGGCAGGATTGAAAAAGCAGATAATCAGCAGGACCGGAACCACGTCTCGCAAACCGCAGCGATGGCTAAATTGAGGACCGGTGCGATTTCCGCCCGGCACTGGGCTTCATACCGCAACCAGCGGAGATTCTCGCCACGATTAGGGAGGGGATGTATGAGATATGCCCGGTCTCTTCAATAAAACATAATGCACACTGTCATACCCACAGTGTTTATCAGACTCATCTCACACATATTCAGCCTGTCTTGTCATTAAAAATGCATCTATTTGGTTACCATGTAAAGCAATCCCACAAATAGGCCGTTGGCATGGCAAAGGCAGAGCGAAGAACGACTTTCTCCTCTTCCCCTTCTGTGTAATAAGAAGCTCAGTCAGCACTATGTCAGTTTTTACTTGCATCTGCAGGGCACTGAGTAAAAAGGGCTAATTCCAGGCAAATTGCTCCCTTTGTCTGTATATGCCTGTTTTCACGCACACATATACACTTTCTCATCTCTCTCCCACTCCGAGGCTTTAGTCTTTCTCCCTTAATGAGCCACTAAATATTTCAATTAAAGTGTCACCTGTCAGTCAGACGGCTCCAGGTGATGTTTTGTACTGTTGAGCCAACATTAGAGATCCCCGAACCAAACTGCCAGCGGAATTCATTTCAATCATCTTCTGCCGTGCGTGGTTGAACCCAGGGACTGAGACAATCCCCTAGCCTCCACAGATACACACACCTCCTGTGCTGCCTTACCTCCACCACCACCACCACCCTCTCCTCCCTCGCTCCCTCCACCCCTCCCGCTTGTCTCCTCACTTTAATTAGCTCCGGATTAAATTAAAAGCTATATGTTGGCGTTAATTGATTTATCATGAGACAGCGTCTATAATTACAGGTTCTCAATGGAGAGATCTACTTCGTGACGCTAGAGGCTTCCCTCATTTCATTGTCTGGCTCCGTGCGTGTGTGTATGCATTTATGTGTTGCCGGTGTTTGTGTGTGATCACCACCGTAAGCATAATAAGCATTGTTGGAGCCAGTCAGAGGTTAGCGAGCAGGCAACACTCGATGAGCAAGGGAATAAAAGATGATGCAAATAGATGTCGTCTCGCCATAATGAAACACAATTACAGCTTTATTAGAAGATGTAATTGCTTTGTTAGAGCGTCTCAATTTGTCCTTGTTGTGCGCCGTTTACTCCTGCCATTATACAATGCACATGCTCATCCATACTTGACCTGCTATGTGATATGTGACACCCCCCCTCAACCCCCCTTCAGTTATTATTCCACGAGCATGGCGAGTTGTCTTTATTGTTTTTATGGAGAGAAGTGGGCTTTCACTGGTGATGGCTGGTTTGCTGTGAAGTACAATGAGGGAGCCTGAAGGCTTTGGCTGGATCACTGGCAATTGGTATTCTGTGGTGTAACATACACACACTAAAATGTGCAGACACCTCCTGTAACACACTGGACTCAGTGTGGATACACACAATTTAAATGCAGATGCATGCAGACAAGCATGCAGACCCACAAAACTATATGCACACTTATTTTTTTCCTCTCTACCCAAACTCCTCTCACCCAGCTCATCTAAATGAGGGAGAAAATGAACCCGCCGCATTCCAGCGTTTCCTCTTTCCTCCCTTTCTTCCTTCCAGTCCACAGTGCGCATCCTAATCGGGGCGAGCAGAGCGCCGAGTGCTGTATGTCTGTCAGTCTGTAACACCACGCGCTAGCCGGCATCAGGCCTGGAGGTGTGAAATGAGCCCGCTGGGGGCTATAGTCTGGCTTGAGCACTAGTCAAACAGCGCCGGACATCATGAGAGAGATGGTGTGTGTGGGGGGGTGGGCAGAGTGAGTGCAGTGAGGTGGAGGCGAAAGAAAGAAACGGACGATTTAAAAGATCGTGAGAGAACAAAGGAGTGAAGGAGAAAGAAAAAATAGAAAGGCCAAGTCATCTGGAGAATGAGGGAGAGAGGAAAAGAAGGGAGGAAGATGGATAGAGAGAGGGGATGAGGGATGGAGAGACATGGCTCATCTGCCGCTGCTTTCTGGCTGCCGCGAGATTGCAGGATTTCCTAGATCAGCCAACTGTGGAAGTGAATTTTTCCCCTGCTTGTCTCCTCTCGCTCCCTCTCTTCCTCCACCTCTCTCGCGCACTTTCTCCCCCTCCCTCATCTTCTCTGTCCCTAACGTCTCTTCCCTGCCACTGAGCAATGGATTATATTCCTATTTCCTTTCCAATGCTGTTGTGATGTCAGATAATACTCTCTTATCCTCTGTCTGTGGTACCTGTCTGTCTTCTCATGTCTACATGCCTCTCCATTGTCACTATTTTCTGTGTTTTTATAGTTAAAGTCTTTTGGAAATCAAAACATTGGCTAGACAGATGCACGAAGGACTGAATTAAATCCAGATATGTTGTCAAATATTTAAAGGTGGAAAATGTATGTACCCTGGGGGTCAGATGGATGATCAGTTCAGCGGTTGGTGCATCCATCTCCCATCCAACACTTTGCGACAGAACAACTGGCCAGAATGATATGAAGTTTTACGAAAATACGAACAAACTTTTATGACTTTATGTGTATTTCATGCTAGTTTGATGTGTAGGGAGATGTTTAAATGTTGTTTCATTATTAGAAAGGACAATTTCAGGTGTAATGTGTGCAAAATAGACAGCGAAATTGGATATGCAAGTTGTCTGTAAGATAAATATAATAAGGCTCACTCCAAAATACTGATAATTTAATAGGTTAACCCATTTGTGGGCAAAGACTATATTTAGTATGATAAGGAAAAGTGCCACAAATTTTGTTCTGATTGATCAAAAGTCTTGAAATTTGGTACGGACATATACTTTGAATCGAAGTATCTAAAAGTATAACTTTGAAATTTTTAGATCACATGAAAAATAACACTTTTATTAATAGTCGGAATCAGGATAAATGCTAGCATTGTGTTTATTTAATGTTTTCCAAATGATTTTTTTTTTACACTGCATATGTGTGCATATCGTTGATCTTGAACTCGTTATGAGTTCATAGATACCAAATGCTTGATTGTGCTCCTTGTAGTTTCTGATACAGACATTTTCTTATCATACTATATCTAGTGTTTTGGGCACATGGGACTACTGTTTTTTACTAAAATATAATGGAGTCTATTGCGAAAACAGTAGTCCCATGTGCCCAAAGTCTAGATTTAAAAACAAAACTCACTTTTCAGCCCAACTGGTTGACCTATTTTGAAAACGTCTTCATATTTGTACTTAGGAAAGCTCAGAGAAAACTTCCACCAAAGGAAATTAAGAATTTCAGTTGTGGGCTTGGATTAATAGTATGTTTCATTGAATGTTATTCCTGAATAGCTGAATGAGTCTGGCGTACATACCATGCATTCAACTCTACCTTAAGATGATATAGTGATAACATTAGCTCACAACACTCGTGGTTACGTTTTAAACACATGCATTTGAAGTAAGGATTTTCCATGCGTGTGGGACAAGGGCTTCTCAGCGGTAGGTAGTTACACGTTTTTTTGCATCCCTATTGAACTCGGTACCGTTCTGCGTGAAATCCATCAGCTAAGCTCCATTAGAGGGCGCAGCCTGGGTAATAAAAGTCCCTCCAAAACTCTCCACCCTTTTCTCTGAAAGTGAGTGCTTCAGACAAGAATGACAATAACCAGGTCTCTCTCTGAATGTTGAAGTAGCCTGTACAAAGAATTGTCAATAAATTCCTGCAGGTTATAGTGTACCTTTTGGGGAAAGTAGTTTTCTGCTTTTGTCACATTTGAATTCAGGAACAGTAGGTCACAGCTCAACATCAAGGGATGTGAGGTCACTCCCATTAATCCTTAACCCTTAATCACCTTGGCACGAGCATTGCTAATACCCAACAGGCTTGGAAACCAAAGGAAACTTACATGACCATGGAGGGAGTACGCAAACTCCACAAGGAAAGGCCCTACTCACAGTGGTGTCTAGAAGGTAACCCACAAGTTGTGAAACTCTTGCCAGACGCTCAAGGTTAGGTCTCGCATAGTTAAGGTTAGGCGTTGATCTCGAATAGTTAAGGTTAGGCGTTGATCTTGAATGGTTAAGGTTAGGTGTTGATCTCGATTAGTTATGGTTAGGTGTTGATCTCAAATAGTTAAAGTTAGGCGTTGATCTCTAATAGTTAAGGTTAGGCGTTGATCTTGAATGGTTAGGTTAAGGTAAGGCATTGATCTTCAATAGTTATGGTTAGACATTTACCTTGAATGGTTAAGGATTGGCATTGACCTTGAATAGTTAAGGATAGGTCGTCGGGCAGCGAGTCTCGCAAGAGTTTTTGCAAATTTCTTCCACATTTCGCAAATTAACAGGTTAACTTCTAAACATGACCTCTGTTCACATTTGATCCACGGACCTTCTTGCTGTAATGCAATAGTGTTGCTTCGCACCACCATGCCACCCAGTAGCCCAGCAGGGCTGTATATATTGGTAATGACATAAAAAACTATATTGCTTTAAATTTCATGAAAAATGCTTATCTGTACTCGTAAAAAAGTGTAATGGGAAGTACCCCAAGGGCCTGCTGAGCAAAGCTGTATGCTAGTGACAAGTGGTTAGCCTCAGCCATTCCATATCTGGCGAGCTGTCAGAAACCAAAGCCAGCTCCCCGTCTAGATTACAGTTTGCCAGCCTGCCTCCATCCATCTCTCTCTTCCTCTGGACGGATGGACAGCAGATTAGGCCTGCTTCCACCGCGGTATGTTATACCCCATACTGCGCTAAGTGACCTATGATTAATTGCACATTATTAACTTAACTGAGATTGTTCTCCAGATACGTAGGCGTCGATAATGTCTGATTCCTCTTTAATAGGCCACTTCTGACAGTATTCATAATGTGCCATTTGCCCTGATCCCTCCCTAATGTATTCCTGCTTTGTGAAAATCTCACTAATTTAGGGGTGGGGGAAATGGGCCAAAGGGAACGGCGGATCGGGAGTGGGATGATTCTCCCCATCGGTTAGTTAGCCCACAGGCACAAGAGGATGCCTTTGGGGATGAGGAGCAGAAAAAAGCAAAGTTTGTTCATGTGTGAAATCCCCATCCTGGGCTTTTTCAAGTAGGATAGAGTTCAGTTACTCTTTAGGTTTACAGGATACAGTATCACCAGATATTTTAGAGGTTACACTATATTTATAGATTACTGCTAGTATCCCATTTCCCTGTTGTTTCTCAGTGAGGGCTTTTATGCTGTTAATGACTTGGAGTGATGTTCACCCATCCAGTGAAGCAGAAGAAGTGGGAACAGCGTCTGTAATTTAAATGGAACAAATCCAGCATATTACTCCCAATTAAAGTAACATTTAAACCATTTACCTTTTAGTATGCATACTAATCGTATAAGTTGAGCTGTTGCTGTGTGCTTTATTTTGAAAACCTACTGTACTTGACAACTTTTCCTCTGTCAGATTATTTCTCACCTTCCGAGTGACCAACCTTCCTCTCTCCAACCTCTAATCTCAGCCCAACCACCTACACTCTATCTCCAAATTGGTGCTCGCTGCCGTCACACACACACTCCACTGAAACACTCCAGTTGACCACCTTCTTCTTCACTTTTGTTAATCTTCCTCTGTCCAATCTGCTGTGGTCATAAACCCGTACACTCTATATCTCCAAAAGAGGTGTCCACACAAGACTGAGTTCATCTCATGTCTCGTAGAACACCCAAGCCACCGGACACACACTCCACACACACACACACACACACACACACACATACACACACACATTTGCGTTCCCATCTGTCCACCAGTAGCTCTCTAATCCCCTTTTTGTCTCTGTCAGGTGTGTTTGAGTTTGTGTGTCTCTGTGTGATTTTGTGCATACACGTGTGTCTGTGTGTGATGTGAAAAGCAGCAGGGTTTATCTTCTGTCTCGGTGTGATGTGGCGCAAACAAAGGCAGCGTCCATGTGGCCCCTGCTCGCGCTGCAGCAGGACTGTAAACACGGTGCCACTACAAAGGGAAAACCCTCGCCGCCCGCCTGCCTGTGTAAATCCCACTGCTTTCACCAATTAACACCAGGGAAGAAACTCGCCGCTTGTGTGCCGTCTGCTGGTGTTTACCAGAAGAGAGAGACTGTCAGAGAGAGAGAGAGAGAGAGAGAGAGGGAAAACATATTGCTTAGTCGTCCAGCAACTGTGGTACAATATGCCGGGGCTGACGTTTATGACTGTTTAGATAGCCATAACCACAGCAGGCGGTGATGGTAATAATGCTGTGTTGACATTAGCCCAGGTGGGAATATGTCAGCGCTGCGTCCCCACCCCCCGGTTGCCGCTTCTATTGTTGAGTAATTAATGCTTAATTAGGAAGCTTGCTTCAATCAGCGGCGGGGTCGTTAAGAGAGGTGTCGCACGCGCTATAAACAAATGTTACCTTTACGAATGCAAATCGAGCTGCTGGTTGTTTTTTTTTTCCCGTGCCCTCTTTTTTTTTTTGTCCTTGCGCCGCCAAGCGTAAGGAGGGAGCGCACCGAGGCATCCATCTTGAGCTGGATGTGGGTGCAAAAGGATTGAACGGGGACGAGTTTTCTCATGTGCCGCTTCGCACTGCTGCTGAGTTGCTTATTTTGTCTCTTCTTTGTCTCTCTTTTTTTTCTTTGGATGTGGTTTATTATGTGTTCTGGGTTGTTATTTGGAGATGGATCCCCCATGCCACTGTGCTGTCACACTCCAACCTATGGATGGAGGCTGGGAGGGGCAAGGAGGGATGGATGGGGTTGGGGGTGAGGGGTACAGTCAGTGGAGAAAGGGTTGAGTGTGTGTGTGTATGTGTGTGTGTATAGGGGGGGTAAAGCTTAGTTGGGGGAGGAGAGCCAGAGAGAAGAGGAGAGCATGCAGCGTGCAGCTGGAAGAGGCAGAGATGAGCGGAGGCGTGAAATTGGCACTGCACCGTCCACCACCCACAGCCCCCCCCCACCCTCAATCTCAGCCTGCTTGCCCCCTCCGCTCTGTTCCACTGAGGAAGGGACCACGTCTGCACTGACTATAGCACTCATGTGTGCATGAGTGTATGTGTGTGTCTGTACCCAGTAAGCTACATATGACACTTCTGTTTGATATGACCAAGTGATGCATTCTCTCACTCCCTACCCTTACCTTACATACATCTCTTCGTTAACACACATACACAAGCACGCTTCACCCCACCCTCCCTGCCTGATCCCCTCCTATGGAGTGGTCATAACTCACCTTAATTGTATTTCGTAGGCGGTGCTCAGACGTAGAGTGCATGGTGAAATGTAGCTGAGACCGTGAGAGAGCAGTAATGGGAATGAGGGCAGAGTACTGGAAGGAGGGGAAACGACCGACCTATTGGCCCCTGAAAACACACATTATGCATTTAAGGTGGACACACACACACACACACACACTGGCATAAACATGCTCACCCTCAGCAAGCATGGAAACGCATACGCTAATGCAGACAGGTGGGCATTTAAGGTGGCACGTTAGGCTTGCCACAGTAGTTGGTGTTACCGGTGGTTGGGCACACACCGATTACATTACGTACCCAGCTTCATTTTGCTTTTTTTACAGAAATAAAAAACATTTCGTTAATTTTGCGCCGTGTTATCAATACATAATCGAACACTACAAACTGAAAGTTAAAATGTCAACTCCATACAGAGTCTCAGCTCAGGGTAGCAGGAGTCAGATTTCACACATGGGACGAGAGAGAGTTGACAGACAAGACGATGGCGGAGGATTTGGTGTCGAAGCGAAAAGCGAAAGTGCTTATTTGGCAATATTTTAGATTTAAACCCAATGCTATAAGGGAACCATAACATTAATGAGGTAATTAATGAGCAAAAGCTCGACCGGAGAGGCCAGAAGAAAAGCCATCCGATGTTGAAGATCTAAGTAAACGCGCTACACATATTGACCGTCATCTTTTCTTGTAAAATGTCCGGTGTAATCGGTAACACCGATGTTGTCACGAGTTTATTAACCAGTTAGAAAATATCCTCACCGTCACATCCCTAACACATGTACAAAAACACTGTATGCACTCGTACATCTACACAAGTTATTAGTTGTTGATGAATGCACATGAGCATGAAGGAGTTATTGCACCCCATCTCCTTTATTCAACCTTTTCCTGGGCTGTTTGTGTATGCTGGGGACCTTGAGACGTCCCAGTCTGGACTATATAGAGCTCTACGTCTACAATGAAAATGCTAATAACATTTTCGC
This sequence comes from Sebastes umbrosus, assembly GCF_015220745.1. Lineage (NCBI taxonomy): Eukaryota > Metazoa > Chordata > Actinopteri > Perciformes > Sebastidae > Sebastes > Sebastes umbrosus. The sequence goes on from NC_051271.1 coordinate 8,871,826, forward strand.
TCCTTGCATGCATTTAAACTGCCTGTATGACTTCAGACATATCCACAGACACAGTCATACCTTCAAACGTGTCCGCACACGCGCGCACACTTCCACCTTTTCCTCTCAGACAGCCTTGTTAATCAGTGTCATAGTAAATCAGAGGCCTGGGGTGTGAAGTTGGGTGGCATAATAAGCTCATCTAGCCAGTGAGAAGGTTTTCTCTGCTGCTGTGTTGACTGGTTTCAGGTAATTAAAGCAGCAGCCACGACTGTGCTGTCCAGTCCCCTGTGAGTCCTCCATTGTCACTCCATTAGCAACTAACCCGGACAACCTGCTTTCGGGGTTGACGCGCACCAAAGAAAGCCAGTATGACGCTAATCAACTGTGTTGGGAGTCTATTGGAGGTGCTATTATGTGGTATTTAAAGGTTCTCTATTTGATATTCAGAGCATTAATATAGCAGCAAACAACTATTTGCTGTGTAAAGATATAGAGGAGTAATGTCTACCTGAGCAGAGAATGAAGTCCCTCTCCGTCTGTGTGTAATCAGAGCTTCTCCGTGCTTTGTTGACATAGCCGGGCCGGCCGTGCGTGCCTTTTAATGAATGTGAGTGTGCCCCACAGGCTAGCTCGCTCTGCACTGTTTTCATACGGCGGTCACAGCTGATAACGCCGTCCCGACCGACGCCACCGTAGCGGAAGCGTAGAACCCACCCACCGGTTCCCCCCCAGGTTAACACTGTTAGCTCTGTCAGCACAGTTGCTAATGTTTTCACTGTTAGAGCTGTTAGCACTATTAGCTGCGAGCCACCAGCTCAGCCGTCGCCATGTTGAGAGCCGTGCGGAGGCAATAGAAATGCTACCAATCTCGCATTTAGCACCTTTAAGCCATCTAAAAAGTTTGAAAACCTGCATGTTTTTATGTGTGTATATAGTTGTGTATGTATGAGTCTACTATGGCTGTGTATACACCATGTTGTGTATGTGTGTTTAAAGGGCATACTGTAGATTTGTCTTGCAGTTTTTCCCCTTCTTTAATGGCGGGGTACATAGGGGGGGTCGGACAAAGTGTTTAGCTGGCTTCCATCAGACAAGGTCTAGTAATGAGAAGCCAATTGACTTTCCACTGCAGCCTTCAGCGGCCAAGAAGAAAAAGAACAAACCTCTCCATTGTTATCTCTTCTTCCTCCTCTTTCATCCCTCCCTCTATGGTCTAAAGAAGGAAGGTAATTCCAGCCAGGTCCTACTTCACACCTTCAATTTGTCTTTTGCTGCTCTCCCTCCTCCTCTCCTCTCCTCTCCTTTCTCCACTGCCTCCCCCTCCTTCGCATGTCTCCCTCTCTCCATCTATCTTTCTGTCTCTCTCTGTCACTCGCCCTCTCTCTCTCTCTCTCTCTCTCTCTTTCTCTTTCCCTCTCTCCTGGTGCAAGGTGATGGAGGCGGGTGTGTGTGGGTCTCAGAGAGCACGCCTCAGGGATTATACAGCCCGCTCGCATGAAAGATTCATGATGCTCGGGAGTGTGTGTGTGTGTGTGTGTATGTGTGTCTCTCACGCTCAGGCACTGACTGGAAAAAGGGAACAGGGAGAGACAGAGAGGAAAGGAAAGAGGGTTGGGGGGGATGGAGGGTGCAGAGTGTGAGACAAATTGACGGTGCACAGCATGGCTAACTCTCCAGGCTGCGATTATACTACTGGCTTTTTTTTGCACACACTTTCAGACGCCATCTTGGTTAGGCTTAGCAATGACCAGTTGCAAAAGTTTGGAACACAAATGTCTGAATTTTTCAAATAAACAGAAACAGTTTGGAAATAAACGGTCTTGAGGGTCTTTTAGACCCAATCTGTAAAAAGTCCTGTGGAAAACCTACCTGAAGAGCATTAAATTAATTTTCCTAAAAGAGAGACACAATCCAAAGAGGACCCACAGATAGACACTACCGAAATGCTGTCAGACCTTAATAGAGGGAGAACACCAACACTGTCAGCAGCGTGATGCATCAGTTAACAAGCAGATGTGGTCAAAAAAGCAGAAATATAATAATAATGTCCTAAGAATGAATGTAAAGACATTGAAATTACAAAAACTATTTGTTGCAATTTGCCTTCAATCACCTCCTGCACGAAGAACAAATCATTCTGTAGCAAACTGTGCTATAGACAGACAGAATATAACAATTTTCCAACCAATTTGATATCAGGGAATCAAAAAAATTGGCATTCAAAAGCATAAATCTTTTACATAGCCTAATGAAGTATTCTCTCCTGTGGTGATTATGATGGCATGAAAGTTGGTACTGAGTATGCTCACATCCATTCAGATCCACTCAGGTATTCAACATATTGACACACAGACACGAGAAAACAAGATTACCAGATTAGACTGAGTAGAATTTGCTGTCAGATTTCAGTTCCACAGAACAAAGTGGACCCGTTAAAACCTCTGTTGTGTTTTATACAGGCCAGCGACAATGCGGCTGCCATGCAGTGCAAATACGAATAAAGGGACCTGTCTAAATCCAACCTTGAGTTACTTTTCATAGAACTAAGCAGGTGTTCAGACCGAAAATAGCACTGTGATAAAAATTGCAAGAGGCTGAGTTGGTGTGGGTGTATTGCTAGAGGTACTGGTGAGATGAGATACAATACAGAAGTTTTGTTTGACTGATACGTCCATGAGTTTCAACGCTTATCAGACACCAGAACACGACAAAACAAGAAGCAACTACCGGAAAAACACTTGCCAGAGCCCTGTGCATCGACACCCCCCATTGTGCCGACTCACTGACATAAATCGGGACGTTTTTTAATGCAGTAATGTTGGTCTACACACAGCTTAACAAGTAGAGATACAAACACATGATCTGTGTCTCTCTCGGTGAATCATTTCTTGTGCCTGTTCACAAACTTGTTCCTATACTGCGTGTAGCGCAGCTGCAGACAGATGTAAGCTTTTAAAAAAGTTCAATGTCAACCCGAAAAGCACAGACAGTATGATGCCAAAGCAAAAATAACACTTTCTTAAGAGTTTTGAAAACTGTTTATAGTCAGGAAAGGTTGTAGGTCACTAATACACAACTTTAATTACTGATTTAAGGAGGTTGGCACACTTGAAACTCTTGCCCATGTCCTCCCCCCCTCTCTCTCTCTGTATGTAACTCTCTTCTTGCCAAGTCCACGCCAGGAAAGACCGTCTGGCACAAGAATTTGCCACGAGCTTCTCAGACACAGGAAGTGTGTCGTTGCCAAGTATCTATTGGTGTAGGACAACTCTATTCATGTGCCTTCACCTTGGCAGTCTGTCTACAAACAAAGGGAGGGGAGGGAAGAGTGGTGGTGGCGTGTGTGTGTTTGTGTGTGTGTAATGTGTATGTGTTTATCTAAACCTCACTGGGTGCTCTCTAATAGCCCCTCGCAGGCCTGTTCCCCCTTCCTCTCTCCAGCATCTTCAAACACATTACATTATTGCCGCTTTTGATTGCATTTCAGATTAGAGAGCGCTTGTGGAAAGAGAGCAAAAAGAGTCAGACAGAGAGAGAGAAATGATGGCCGAGAGAGAAAGAGATGGATGGGGATGAGAGATACGGAATGCAGGAAGAGAGGAAGGAAGGGCAGATCAAGGGGAGACAGGGACAGACAGACAGACGGGGAGTATGAGAGAGTTTGAATGAGAGACAGACGGAAAGAAAACAAAAAAAAACAGAGAGGAAGAGCCTCTGGGGGAGCGTATTATACGGCCGTTACCCCCCTCCGGTGCGGCAGCGAATGGGAGAGGCTGAGTACCCACTATTCCAGTGACCTTGGAGGTCAGCTGGAGGAAAGCAGCATTAATCAAACTGACGCCCAGGCTGAGGTGGATGATAGCAGCAATGCTCACAACAACCCCCCCCCCCCCCACCCACCCACCCACCCACCCATCAACACCAGCAACCCCTCTACCACATTTATTAGCATTCTTCCTTCTTGCCACCTTTCTCTTTCTGTTGTCTTGCTTTCCACACATCACCCTCTTCCCCTTTTTTTTCTCTTTCTTTCCGTCTCTCTCCTCCACATCATCCATCTCCCTCCTCCTCCTCCTCTTTGCATGCCCTGAACCCTCTCTGGATCTCCGGCTACAAACAGTGAATTAACCCGTCTCCACCCTGTGTTAATGGACTTCTAAATATCAGCCCTTGCCTGTGGATATGCCACCAACATTTACATTGGATGTGGGATTGAGTGAGTTGCCTTCTGGCCACTCGCAGACGGCGCAGATATCGATGTGCTTGTTTTGCTCTCTGCGTCGGTGCATATTTTGTGGGAAGTCAGGTCGGGATGCTCATTTGAATGTATGCGTGCACGTAATGAATGTGCAGAGGTATGTGAAAAATGCAGCGCCAGGCCTCTAATATCGGCCTATTCATGTGGCCTTTATCATGCCCTTTTCTCTAATGTCAACACACACATGTAAATACAGATGCAATCATTATTTGCACAACACTGCACAGTTTTGACCTATAGTGAGGTGTAAGTATAGAATTAATTTGTGTTGAAACTTTTAAAACAATTACTAAAAATAAATCCAGTTGAGGAGCTGCAATAGGACTTCCCTGACCTAAATATGCAGCTTCAACCATCCGCCCACCCCGCTGTGCAATGCCAGCCAGCCAGCCAGCCAGTGAAAAATAAAGTCAACAAGCTAGTGTGTACACGTGGTAGTTCTGTGTGCCAGTCAATACAAACCAATCAATACACCCAGGGCCCTTACTGAATCAGGTGTGTGAGAGGGAGAGTGTGGGTGTGTGTGTGTTTGGGTTGGGGGTTGGGGGTGGTTATAGGAGGCTGGGTTAATCTGTGACTGCTCGTCTGCGCTGATGATAGTATTGATCTGCTGAAGATCATGTGAAGGTCAGGATGTGTTGTCTCTGTTTGGACCGCCTTGATCTTAATACACTGTCTGTCCTTTCACTGCCGGTATATAACGGCAGCACATACTACTTCATTTCTAGTAGAAAACTCAAATATAAAAGCGGAGGGCCCATATAAAGAGCGAGAGCAGCAGACAGCAAAATAAATATCCGGCTTTTACAAGTTTAAAGATAAGGTGGACAATGTGTTTGCGTCAGTGTTTTGAGTGATAGGGTAAGTAGAACAAATCATGGCATTATTATAATCAGTTTCTATCGTAAACAGGGGACTAAGGCAGAAAAGTGCAACCTGTGATGTTAGCATTTTTTTGATTGACACCTCTACTACCTTCCCTCTCTGTGGGTCATTATCATCATTTCAGAATGATGAAACAGAAACTAGGCTTGTTAGCACTTAATTATTCATTTGAATCCATAAAGGCAATCAATTAAGCTTAAGTGTGCAATAAATCTGATTAACCAGTCAGTTCCCAAAACACCATAAAATCCACGCAGGTCTTATACCCTGGTAATGAGTTTGCAAGTAGGGAGGGGGGAAGGGGCTAATAAATGTGGGTGCTCACCCACAAACACACACACACACACACACACACACACACACACATGTGCACAAACCCCCGTTATACAAACCACTATTGTGTTTTTTTTTTCTTTTTTTCGGGTGATAATTTGACGCATTAGCATTTGGGGATGAAAGATAAGCAGGGCTTAATGTATGCTAATATTAAGGTCTGCGGCTCGCAACAAAATAAAGCAAGGTCATCAGGAAAAAGGCACACTTGTAATTAATAGATGAATTCATTACAAAAACAATGACTCAGTTCAAAACCGCTCATTAACAAGATAAGGCATTTGAAATGAAAATAGAAACGTTAATGTGTTGACAACGAGAGCGACTACGCTCAACCTTGAGATGCCGTTAATGCGGTGTGTCTGTGCGTTTGATTGGGCGAATCTGCCGGCCTCTTTTTCCGCCGCCGCTGTATCATTCCTCATTATTCTCTGACACACGCGCTCGCTGCCTCTCTGCCTTCCTCGCTCCATTCCAGCCTCCTTCAATCCCTCCCTCCCTCTCTCGCTGGCCTTTACCTGCTCGCTCGCCTCAGGGGAAATTACCACAGCTCAGAAACGCTGTCCTACTGCACTGCAACGCTCCGCTCTGCCCTGCCTCCCTTCCTCCACACCCGTACAGCACACACATATGGACAAATACACACACGTCGTATACTGTGGACATGCACTCACACACGAGTATGCATGCACACAAAAACACCCCCACACATGCACACAGCGACTGAGTAACCCCTTCCCCACTCCAGGCATTGCCCCTTTACCAGCCGCTGCATAGAGTGTTTCTTCTTACTATTGTCCTCCCCCCATAATATATTATGTACTATACAGAGGCACAGCAGTATACAGAGGATTAGAAGCATGTTGTCGCCATGGTCTGCACTGTATTTGTATTTGTATGTCTAATAGTAGAGTTGTTCCGATACCGATACCAGTATTGGAAATGCGTCCGATACTGCCCAAAATTCGGAATTGAGTATCGGCGAATACGCCAGTCTATGCACCGATCCGATACCATAATTTATTAACCCAGAAAAAAATCAACTTGTTTAACCGGAAATTCTGCTTCGCTGCTCCAAAACAGTAGCCTTCACTGTGCCGTCGCCCTGGATGTATCATGGCTGCCACTAGCAACTTTATTGCAGGTAGTTTGTCACGTGACGATAGCAAACAACAACAGTAAAACGGCGATATATACAGTATGTAAGGCTTCCGTTTCCAAGGGTGGCACTAGCGTTGCCAATTTCAACACCAACAATCTTAAAAAACATTTGAAGACGCACCACGCGAAAGAGCACGACGACTTCCCCAAGGCAAAGGGGGGGAAAAAAAGACTAACCAAAGCAGCAAACGTTGGAAGCCGCATTCCAACGACGAGATACATTTCACAAAGATAGCCCAAAAGCGCCGAAGATATCCGCCAAAGTTGAGGAAATCATCGTTCTGGTCGTTGAAAACATGGGATTTCGCTACTTAATGGAGCATTTGAGCATTTTTACAGTTTGCCAGGTCGCAAATACATTTGTTAAATAATGATAATAATAATAATAACTATATATTTTTTTTATCACGCTGGTTTCGGATCGATACTCGGTATCGGCTAATACTGCAAGTTCAGGTATCGGAATCGGTATCGGGAAAGAAAAAATGGTATCGGAACATCTCTATCCCATGTTTGTATATACATGTGTGTTTTAGTGCAGGAGAGTGCGAGTGTGTATACATTTCCCTACCTAATGGCTTTTATGTGTCAGACCTCTTTTGTTCAGGGTAATTCACTCTTTAGTCTTAATGAAAGTTAATGAAAAGGATCCCTCCTCCTCCTCTTATGGACTACCCTCAGCTACTTGCAGTCTGTCTTATCTCTCAGTGCAACGCTGCAGACCTTGGAGATGAGAGCAATGAGCAACTCAGCAGGGTTTTTACCACTCTTCACTATTATTTAATGGATAGGCACTTCAATCAAGTTGCTAATCAGAGTGCGAAAAACTCACAATGAATGTTTTCAGCTCAATCGCACAGCTACTTCTTGCAAATTTTTGCCTTGCAGTAGCAGGACTGGGAGACTCGCTGCGCAACATTCCTCTTCTTTAATGTGCAGTTAGGAGACGGTTTCATTTGGCTCCTTCCTCTGTCAGAATTATCATCATGACGGTCCTTTTGCATATGTCAAGTCATGCCTTTGGAAATGTCACTTTGAGCGAAGCAGCAGTAGCTCGCCGTCTGCATTTTGATTACTCACATACATAAAGTCCAGACTGTGGAGGAGGATTGCGTATTCATAATCAATACCAAAATACTGACATCCCCCCCTCACCACCACCCCCCCCCCGACTCATCAGTCATTCAGCATCACACTGCAAACTATGAATGTCTTCTTCTAGTATGCAGTCACTGGGGAATGAGGATTTAAACCGAGATCTGCTTTTGGATTCAGTGCTGTCACGAAATGTTTGGCTACCCCTCAGATCATGTTTGTCTGGTTAATTCCACAAGATTAAATGTTAAGCATTTGGATAGGGGGCTTTGTATTTAAGAGTAAGGCGAAAAATACATTCAAATTCATTTGATGATCCTATAAATTCAGCTGGGTCTGTCATAAACTATGGAATATATTTTGACTTCTGAAGCAAAAAAAAAAAAGATATAGCCTGTTGGGATTATTTTTATGTAATTTGTCTGGTTATGTTTCTGCCTTTTATGAATGTGTGTGATTATTAATGTATCTGAATGGAGTTACTTTCTCTCACGGGAAACATGTTTAAATGATAAAATGTAGCCACAGAGCACACGCATTAAATATGCATGTAGCCACGTAACGCATATGTGTATTTGTGATGCGAGAGTGAAGCGAGTGTGTGTATGGTATGCATGAGAATCTGTGGTTTGGTGTGTGCACATGCATTCTTGTGTGAATTTGTGCATGTGTGCGTCTGGCAGACTCCCGGCTTGAAATTAAAACCTTATGCGGAACGGAGCTCATGATTGGACTGGAATTAAAACAAAAAAGCAGAAGAGTGCACTGAAAAAATGGAGAGAGGAGAAAAAGAGAATGGAGAGGAGCAGGAGGAGGAGGAGGAGGAGGAGGAGAAATGTGTTGTCTGAGAGGGAAAGGAGTGAGCGATTGCCTCTGCTGCAGTCCTACAGCTTGTGTCTGGGCTGTTTCCTATCAGAATGTCAGGCGGACCTTTCCCATTGGCTCGCTTCTGTCAGCAGTCTGCTTAAATGTGAAAGCAATTGGGGAAATTGGCGGAGTCAAAGAAACATCTCGGAATGGCTGTGATGAGCTAGAGAGACACACGCACACACACACTCTCCTTCTTTCGTCTTTTTTCTTCTCATTAACATTAACACATCAGTAGTGCTCACCTTTAAGATCAGGTCAAACCACTATCGTTTCAAGTCTCAGTTGTCCTTTGTGGTGCATAGATTTCCATCTCCATCTTTGATAACTCATGTTAGTCTTCATGAAGGAGATTTAAACCTGCAGTAGGCTTAAATGTTTTTGACCTCATTGGGAAAAAATTCCATAATAACCTTTCAGCATATTGTAATTCAAGTGTTCTGAGAGGAAAACTAGACTTCTGCACCTCCTCATGGCTCTGTTTTCAGGCTTTAAAAAATCTAGCCCGTGACAGGAGACTTTGGTCAATCACAGGTCATTTCAGGGAGAGGACGTTCCTATTGGCTGTTCATTCAACGGAGGCAGTTGTCAATCACTCACAAAGTCCGATTAAACGATCAAACTAGGCAGCGCTGATCAAATATGAATCAATATTCTGTTACTGTAATGCCTATTTCTCTCCTCAAATGTTTTCAGAAACATCTTGTGAGTAAGTTTTTATTCAGATTACCTGTCTCATTCACTACTGTCATGAGACAGATATTGTGGATATTGTGACCGTTTTATAAAAATAACTTTTTTTAATCATATTTGCTCCATTTCTACACACTGCAGCTTTAAGCTACAAGTAGGTAGTTTGTAGGTACCTTAGTTTGTAAATCATTGAAATGATGCTTCAAGTTGGCAACATGTTTACACGGAACAAAATGTATTTAGGTGGCATGAATGAACATCTGCATACAGTTTAATAGTCTGTGATCTGCAGTGAACTACATATCCCCTCAGGCGCTTCTGACGGCATTCCCCTCTCCACTCACCTCTCTTAACCCCGAGTGTGGAACATCTGCTTTCTCCATTCAGTTGGAGCTTGCTATTTTAATAGCTCTGGGCATCTTGCCTTGAAAAGGAGGGAAAAAAAGTTTTGGCCGGGGCCCCTGGCTTTCTCATTAGCAGTCTCTCCCAGTGATGTATAGAGCTTTGCTGAGAGAGTTCTCACTGGTCAGCCTTCCCCTTTGTGGACTGCAGCCCTGACCTGTTCCCACCTCACAGTGTATGTGTGTGTGTGTGTTGTCTGTGCACAGAGCGGTCATTTCCATGAGAAAAGAGCGCAGAGAATGGACAGGGGCCGCATTTTCTTTCTCTGAGGAGGCTGCAGCCGCGGTTCAGAGGGGCACAAGGGCGACCTCATCCATCATGTTGTGAATAGCCGGGAATTATCGCCCCATGTTTCTGGGCATCATGTGATCAAGAGATTCTTGACAAAGGTCATCTTGGGTAGGGAAACTTGGGGTGGGCCCTCTCAGAGACTTTTGAGTCTGCTAAATGAAGTTCATGACGTGAGTTCCAAAACGCTTGTAAACTTTTACGACTCATTTATTTCTGTCTTTTTTGCACTATGTTGGTCATGACTCACATTAAAGCAGCAGTGGGTAGAAATGGAGCAAATATGATTAAGACAGTAGTGCATGAGACAGGTAATCTGAAGAAAATCATGTGCCTCTGTGTCCTCCGGTGCTCCTAATGGCCTCTTCAAGATTTCACAGACCGGAGGAAAACAACCAATCAGAGCCGAGCTGGAGCCTTGTTGTCTCTGAGCAGCTGTCAATCACTCGCAAACTCTGATTAAACGGTCAAACTAGACAGCGCTGATCAAATATGAATCAATATTCTGTTACTGTAATGCCTATTACTCACCTCAAATGTTTTCAGAAACATCTTGTAGTGTACTGTTTAGCTGTAAAATAAGAAAGTTTGTGACCCAGCAACCATGTTGAGATCAGTTGAGGAAATACCAACTGTGATTCACATAAAGTAGCCTAGACCTCAACTTTATGCAAATGAGGAGCGGGCGATGCGACGGTCCGTCTCTCGAATCGCGCCGCCACGCTACAAGAATGTATTGCACGGACGAAGCCTGTGGAACAGTGTTGGCCGCGGTCGGAGGGCGCGGGGGAGACCGTAGCTTTGGTCTCCAGGGCCGGAGTCTATGCGGTTCTCTGCTCCGCTGCCTGCCTGCTTGCCTTCGCTCACATAGCGTGCTCGTTCTTGCTCGCTCAGCTCATCCTCCGGATGCGGTTGGGAGGCTGAGGCAGGAAAAGCCAACACTAGGATCAGCACTGATTCATGGAGAGACCTTCGTCTAGTCAGCTAACATTACTGCCAAGCAGGTGAAATACAGAGTGATATTGTGGTTTTAGCTGACGTGTCGCCTCACTGTTTTGACGGATGCTCGCTCACATTCAGGTAGCGCGTGCACGCGGGCGAGGGCGAGCAACAGGACACTGACTTTCATTGACTTTAACGGCCACAGAGGTCACTGTTACAACCAATTTCTGATTCTTACAAACAGTCCCTTCAAAATAATATTGATTCATATTTGATCACTCCCTATAGTTTGACCGTTGAATCGGAGTTTGCGAGTGATTGACAGCTACCGCCGTTGAATAAACAGCCAAAAAAAAAAAACAGTCAACACTTAAATTACAATATGCTGAAATATTATTATGGATTTTTTTGCCCAATGATGCCAAAAACATTCTGCCTCCTGCAGGTTTAAAGGGACTGCCAACACAACGGCCAACACTGTTTTGCAAGACGGGCTTCACTAGATAGAACTTTGTGGTTTTGGTGCTTCCGTGTAGTTTGTGTTGGAGTCTGAGTCTGAACAGCGTAGCCACACGCGAGCACGCATGAGACACCAACACAGAATGATTTATACGTGTAAGAAGTTACAAACAGTCCCTTTTAAGGTACGTGTCCACAGGCTTCGTCCGCGCAATGCATTCTGGTAGCGTGGCGGCGCGACGGATCATCGCGTCGGAAGCTCCTCATTTGCATAAAGTTGAGGTTAAATGTAAGAAGTTACAAACAGTCCCTTTAAGTATGGCATCCTATTTTTTTATAAAATATTATGTAACTGTCATCAGGAGCCAGTAGTGAACTATTTTTTGTTGTTATTTTTCTATCTTTACAATATCCTCCCCCAAATCCATAACAGCGTTACATTTGTTTATTTTTTTTAAGCTCACAGTTATTGGTTGCATGCTTCAGCAAAGTGCTCTTGGAAATATGAGCTGTCCATCCAGCCTCTGTCCAGCCTCTGTCCAGCCTCTGTCCAGCCTCTGTCCAGCGGCCGCTCGGAGGGCGGCGGTTGGGCGGAGTTGGAATCTCCTGCTTCTGATTGGTCGGGAGTGTGACGTATCCGGAGCCACTTCCTGGTCTGTGGGCGGAGGAGGACAGCGCAGACTGCAGCAGTGTTGTTAGTTTGAACAAAATGGCTGCGAGACCACTGCTGTCAACGAGAGCTCACTGAACCGCCTCCTACCATGACTGTCTGGATCCACACAGAATGTATTCACCCGGAGTCGTTTCTCACGCCAGCCCGTCGCTAGTCGTCGTCCAGCTGGCGACCTAAAACAACAAATATTTCTAATTTTTTGCACTTTAAAACAAGTTATCTGGCTGTGCTGCCTGGCAACCGTCAGCTTTGCTCTTATTACTATTATTATTATACGCGAGAAACTCAACGGTCATTTTTTAAACTGCCAGATTCTCTCTGGTTAACGGTCGACGACTCACAACGTCAACCTAACTGACGTTAGCTCGCGTTATTTAGCTGCTTTTAAAACATTTTATTCCTGTTTTTTTGTTGTTGTTGTTAGTGGTGCTTCGTTCCCTTCCCCGCCCCCCTCTCCTCCCTCCATTATATCGTGACGTTTTTAACAAAACTGTTTTTTCAGCGAGTGTAAATCCACATTTAAATTACCGTACTTGCTGTGTTGTATATCTGGCTGAGTATAGCCGGTTGTTTACCTCGGTATCTTGTTGTCACCAAGTCGGCTTATCTGCCAAGTCTTGACTTTGAACTGCGACTGAATCTGCTCCATCTCTTTTACGGGTAACTTCAGAAAAAAGACATCGGAGGATGCTTTTCTGCATATTTTTTTTTTCTGCTGCCATGCACCGACTCTTCACTGAAAGCTGCCAAAGCTGTGGTTAAAGCAAGGTAAGTTTCAACTCATCATCATGTTTATCTTATGTGATAATGAATGTTGTTGCTGATGATGGGTGTTCGAAAAAAAAAATCAAAATCGTCTAGAGGAAAGTGGACAGAAGCTATAGCTATAATGTCAAATAACATTATTTTCTCTGATATATCTCACTCCAGCCAACTACGACCGCAAGCAATGTCAAGTGTAACATAATTAAAACATTATTATAAATAAATTACTATATCACAACATTATTTTTCTCTATGATATATCTCACTCCAGCCCAGTTACAACTAGGACAGCAAGCATTGTCAAGTGTCACATAATTAAAACACCCAATTAACAATTATCTGTGCTTATTTGTGGTGTCACAGTTTCTCAGTTGTACATCCTCAGAAATAAGGCTTGGTTATTATATGGATTTGTGACAGTCTTCTTGCGAAAACACCCTTTTGATGGGGAGTCCCCTGCAAAATTAGGAATGGTGCTGCAAGCTATAGCTATAATATCAAATAAATAACACAACATTATTTTCTCTATGATATATCTCACTCCAGCCCAGTTACAACTAACAAGCAATGTCAAGTGTCACATAATTAAAACACCCGTTAACAATTATCTGTGGTGTCACAGTTTTTTCACAATATTCATGTTGTATATCCTCAGAAATAAAGCTGGGTTATTATATGGATTTGTGACAGTATTCCCAGCAAAAACACCCAAAGGGTTTTTGAAGGGGAGTCCCCTGCAAAATTAGGATTGGTGCTGCAAGCTATAGCTATAATGTCAAATAAATATCACAACATTATTTTCTCTATGATATATCTCACTCCAGCCCAGTTACAACTAACAAGCAATGTCAAGTGTCACATAATTAAAACACCCAATTAACAATTATCTGTGCTTATTTGTGGTGTCACAGTTTCTTCACAATATTCATGTTGTGTATATATCCTCAGAAATAAAGCTGGGTTATTATATGGATTTGAGACATTTCTTCACAATATTCATGTTGTACATCCTCAGAAATAAAGCTGGGTTATTATATGGATTTAAGACATTTCTTCACAATATTCATGTTGTATATCCTCAGAAATAATGCTGGGTTATTATATGGATTTAAGACATTTCTTCACAATATTCATGTTGTATATCCTCAGAAATAATGCTGGGTTATTATATGGATTTGAGACAGTCTTCCTAGTGAAAACACCCAAAGGGTTTTTGAAGTGGAGTCCCCCCTGCAAAATTAGGATTGGTGCTGCTTTATGTGATGTTGGATCGATGAGAAAACCCTATAGGAACCACTAAACCGATCAGAGGTATTCTCCCATTTTGGATAGTCATAATGACTAAATATAGTAGCTATGCGTTTGTTTGAAGGGGGCTTGTTGTGAAAATGTTGGGAACTTTTGTGTTATATCATAGCTCTTTCATGATTGGCTGAGTGGACTGGAACACACGGTACATGTGAGCGTGTAATGTGATGATTTCTTGGACTGCCTTGCCCTTTTTTCCAATGTTTCCGTAGTTATTCGAAGGTAATGGTGTGGTAGTAGGCTGCTTTTGTTGATCACACAGTACTTTCTATAGGTTGATCGTTGACAGAGTAGAACGGTATTATGACAGCAGGACTGTTTTGTTTTGTGCCTGCAAATTGAAGCTGCATTGTTTTCTCCAGTGTGTGACACATTCTTGCATTTTTATCCCGATTGTTGCGTTGTCACTCCTCCTTAGTCTTTGGTTCAATCTGTCGCTGTATCACATCCTGTATCTTGCACACATTCCACTATACTAATTCCAAGTACATTATTAAACATAGCTGTCCTGTCTCTCTTCCCCTCCTTCCCTCCACCCCCCCGGCTTGGTGAGAAAGCCGTAGATACTGATTGAACTGTCGCCTTCCATTGCATCCCCCCTTCCTGCATCCTGTCCCCAGGCAGTGGAGTATAGCTTTTAATATCTCCTCCGCGTGTCTTAATTGAAGTACATAATTTCCCGTTCAATTTCAAACCCCCTTTTCATTCCTCCCCCTGACATCTCTGTCACTACGGTCTTATCTCTATCGTCACACACCAGTGAGGTGATGAAATGAAAAATGCGCGCGTGCAGCAGTGGCACACATACATGTGCATTTGCAGGCGGACGGGGAGTCTGTTCGGGCATTTATTCGTGTGTACGGTATCCACATTTGTGTGTATGTCTGTGCCATGTCTCGGAATGTAGTCGCATGTGTTTGTGTCTTGAATCAGCCAGTGAATACACATGTGCAATGCCTGTCGTTTTTGCCATGGGAGTGTGTGTGTGTGTGTGTGTGTGTGTGTGTGTGTGTGACCATTTATGTCAAGCTCAAAGCCCCGGCAGTTGGTTAATGCCCTGCAGTTGTTCAGGTCGTGAGCTGTCTCCTGCATGCCCTAGCCACCCAGCTGACTCACACACACACACACTGAGCCCTGTTCTTACCCGGGGGTCAGGGGTCCTCCTCGCTTCCATGCGCACGCCCATCTTTCCAAAAGGCTTAAGAGCACGCAGTAAGGGGGTGGCTGTGAAAAGATGTTGCAGGGGCCCCTCTGGTGTGTATGTAAAATGAGTGAATAGGGTGAAAAAAGAGACCTAAAGCCTTGTAAGAGGAGGAGGGAGTCTGCTAGTTTTCTTAAACACCATACAGTTAGGCTTACCCTTCCCAGACATAGCTGCTTTAGCACCATAGCTACCACTACGGCCACAGCAGGTGGCTCATCTAGAGGGCACTAGGGTAAATAGTGGGTGTGTATAGGTGTTAGGTCCCCAGCACCGGGGTTACCCCCAAGGCAAGACGCGTTATGTTGCCATGAAGATGTCAGCAGCGATTCTCTTTTTAAACCTTTCCTCACAAATGTTTAGTCTACGGAGTAGTATAAAAGGTTTGGCTTTGTTTATTTTGGTTTGAAGGGAATGCATAAATTATCCAGTGAGAGAACGTGGATAGCACTGATAGTCTCTGGAGAGCATGGATAGTCTATCAATGCATGCCAACATCTGCAAATCTAGACACAGAAATTGCAGAACTCCAAATTATTCCAATCTTGAGGTGTATAATTGGTTCTTTCCAAGACCCAACAAGACCCAAAATGAGAAATTCAGTCTCTCACTGGGGCCCAGACTCAATGAATTATATTACTACTTGTGCCATTTTGGCAGCGAGCTTGCAGGAAACCCATAACCCATGTTGGCTCTGGATCCAACCAGGCTGTAGGCTGTTGGCATCTCAACATTGTTTTGATTAGAGTGTATTATAGCAAAGCCATGAGGACAAACCCTGGCAGTAACTCCATCTGCAGCTCCTTATCACCGAGGAGGCAGGGTCATTTGTTTAAAAGGAAACTGGAAGCTTGTCTGACCCTTTACAGACAATACAAACGAACGCTAGTCCAGTCCTCAGGTTGCTATCCTTAGTCTGGTTTCCACTACAGGGCCAAATGTAACTGGAATGGACCTGCTTGTTCTATGTCACTATATCCCCCATACACACTTCTTCTGTTTTGAATTTTAATTTCTGTACAGTAGTTTGTCTATTTGCCCTGGAGACTGCAATTTCCAATAAACAAAGTTCTTTCTATCCCCCGTCAGACGTTTTGTGTTTGCTCTGGTAAATCCCACTTAGTCGTGCTTTGGAAAAGTGGCTTGTGTTGTCTATCCCCTTTCCCTGTCATTGACCTTTAACCCAGGTCTATCCGTGGTAGTTACTGAGCCTGTGATTATGTGGCTTTTCAAACAACTGGCACAGTCCCGATAGATAACGCGCTTAACACTGCCGCAGGGTGCTGCTGCAGTAGGGAGGCGTTGACAGTAGAATCAGCTGGATTCAGTGGGAGGCAGCCAAAAGCCATTACCCTCTTCCTCTGCTCTATGGACGGCTATTTTAAAGTCGAGGGGGGCAATATAAAGACTCGCCAGGCAGTTGTGTTTGGTGTGGCCATTGTATTAAATGAGGAGTGTTTGTGTATGTGTGTGAGAGCCAGCGAGGGGGTAGTGTAAGTTAACTGTGGTGTTGCCAACGATAGGCAGCCAGGAAGCCAGACATAGTTGTAGTATCCTTAGTTGGATGAACATCACCCTGAAAACAAACAGTATCAATCTGTCATTAACAATTCCAAGTGACATTTCCTGTGAAGGGTGTGTTGTGCTTTGTTTTTGTGTACTCGATTGGTGACTGGGTCTACACGGTTTATGCAACCTGGGTCTGCATGGTCTCAGCCAGGGTTCACTTGAGGTCTGACGCTAATCTGCTTTGGTATGAGACAGTGATCTCATGTTATGATAGTCATAATCTTATCTTCTAGTGCTCCCTGCCCTAAATTCAGCACTTCCTGATTGCAAGTGTGTAAGCTGCATTCACCTTTTTATATGGTTTGGATGGATTGTGTCTTTCGGAGGTTGTAGCTAGCTTTTAAAGCTAGAGTGAAGATACTGGTATTATATGAAACAAGAAAATCTAAGAAATCCATTGGTACCAACCATGTCATACTTGCATGTCGCTGAGGAGGCTAAATAACGCTTCAAAGTTACGTTAAATTTTGGCGAGGAAAAACTGGCATGGCCATTTCCAAAGGGGTCCCTTGACCTCTGACCTCAAGATATGTGAATGAAAATGGGTTCTATGGGTACCCACGAGTCTCCGCTTTACAGACATGCCCACTTTATGATAATCACATGGGGCAAAAACCATGCAGTTTTATGCATGTAGTATAAATGTGTTATTTTCACCTATTCCAAAATGGTGTTTTTGAATATTTCTGCATGCTGGGGTCCCTAATCAGTCTTGGAATTGTATAAATTGGGTATCACTGTAAAGCTGAGACTCTTGTGGATCCAATGAGTTCAGTTGTATTCATGTGTGATGATGTTAGTCCCCATAGTAGCCATTTCACATAGTGACTTTGTTGACTCAGATTTTATACATATGGTGGTGTGTTCTTTATACTAAGACAGTTTTCCTAAAATTAGATTTAAAAAATCACAATAAATCACCTTGCTTACAGTATTGCAATATATTGAATCGTTACTCCTGTATCATGATACATATGGTATCGCCAGATTCTTGCCAATACACAGCCTTAGTTTGAAGTATATTTTATGTCCCGTGTGAAAGCCAGCCACCAGGTATTTGCTTGTGACCAGTAGTCTCGTGTACAAACACGGGTAGACCTCCTGCTGCTGTACAGCATTATGTCATGCACAGGGCTTTTGCATGAAAGACGTATAGGAGAGTTGTAACCAAAGAGTTCTATGGGTGTTTGGGTGGTTTGGAGGGTCTGTGCAACCCCCATCTTCTTGTCCAACTTGTGTGCCAGTGGAGGGGGCAGAGCTTAGGGGGCCCCACCAGGGGTAAGCCAGGCCGGGATGGAAGCAGGGGGGATGGGGGAAGCGAAGCTGAAACTGGCGAGCTGCTGCCTGTGAGTCTTGGCAGGGGTCCAGGGGAATGTTCAATGTGCCGAGGTTCGGTGGGGGCCTGCTTCCCTCCCTCTGCTCCATGTCGGCTAATTGGAGGGACGTGGAGAGAAAGAGAGAGCCATCACATGGAAGATAACAGAGAATATGCAGGACATCCAACATCCAGTGTTCCCTTTTTCCTGCTCCAAACCAACATTAGACAGCCGTACTCATTATGTAAAAGGACTTAGGCCCTACGGCACTTCCAAAGCCTTCAGTTACTGCTTTGTAAATAGCACTAGCATGCTCTGCTGCTTTCCCCTATGCTGAGGCGCAGGTCATTTGTTTGCTGTCTTGGAATGTTTAATTGCCTTAATCAACTTGAGTACAATCAATGAAGTTCAAGTGTTTACTTTCACTTTGTGTATTTTGATTGTTAGAGCATATTTTAAAGACTTAGTGTGATTAAACAGAACTGCTGGAAACTACCAACAAAGCATTTCTTGTGATGTTTGAGTTGGGACCCTGTTAAATCACAAAATTGTGGGGCAGATTAAGTTTTAACAACAGAGTTTGGCATAGCCTAATTCATATTTATGAAGACACTGAGTATCTAAGGATACTAAAGCTGTTTGCCCAACACATCACCTTCTTTAATAATGTTTTGATACTGAAATTGCTGTAGTAATTTGTGGTATTCTCTGTATTTTAAGAACTATGTCATGAGCCTAATGCAGGATAAAACTGAAGATATTGAGAGTGTAGATCTCAGGATGCCCATTCTCAATAGTCTCACTAAAGCAAATCTAGCTAAGTTTTTACTCATGTCCATGCTACTGTTCTGCTTTCCCTGGTATTTCTACATCTCTACCGTCATACCCACAACTGTACAGAGGGGGCTGTTACTTACTCCCTGTTTTTTCTTGTCCTCATCTCTGTCTTCCTCGCATCCAAGCAGGCTTTGTTGCCGCAACTAACCACCGCACTTATTTTCTGTCTCTCTTTCAGAGTCTATGTTATTGCTTACACTGTTGGCACCCAGGGATTTGTTGACTGATATTTATATATATGGTTAGCTGCAGCCCGATATACTGCAGGCTGACTGGTGATCAAACTACAGTTTGAATCGCTAACAGCTGAGCCAACCAATGCTTTCTGTGGCCGTGGTATAAAGCTTAATGAATGCCAGTGTACATTTAGAGATGCTCGGTTTTGGTCTTTGGTAAAAAAAAAAAAAGTTTGAGGAACTCCTGCTTAAGGTTAATCACCAGAGGCCAGGCATTGTATTAATGCTAATAGCACCTCATAACTATACAGACCTCTTCGACAGGGAGTCACCTCACAGCCTCTACGCTGCCAGGCAGGCACACAGATTAAAACAAATATGCAGGCATATGCAGACCATGCTCAACTACTTATTCTCATAAACACAAAGCAGTCGCAAGTAAAGACAAACGCATACACCAACACACTCGGCTTGACAGCTTCCTCTTGAATTCAATAAGCTTTAGCTGTGGTCCTGGCAGGGAGCAAGCCTGCTTGGTCTTGTGCATTGTGCTGTTTTCCTATTTAATGAGCTGCCATCGTGTTAAAGTTTCATATCGACTTGGCAGAGGAAGCAGCCAAGACACTGAGAGCTAATTTTCTGGAGGCAAACCTCAAAGCTGTTATTTATAACGCAGGTCTGCTTCTCTCACTATCTGATTCTTTGACTTTCTCTCTCCATCTTGCGTCGCCCTTCATCGCCGCTCTCCACCCACCCGTTCGCCCTCAATCAGCCCCTCGTCTACAGATTCCAACAACCAAGAATATTTCTGCCACAGTTCATTGAGCAAGTCCAGTCTAGTAGCAATAAAGTGCGCTGTATATCTTTACAAGCCACTCTCGCCACCTGCGGAAAGGAAAGCAAAGCTGGTATGCGGTGAATGCTTACAAACCAAGCGACCAGTTAGTGCGACCGAGGGATGGAAACACAACATTATTGCTGCTTATCAACTGTGGAATTTACAGGCTTGTTTTTCCCAAGCCATTCAGGTCGAGTAAACACAAATGCACACACATTTGTGGAGAGTAGTTGAGGTCTGTAGCAGCAGTAGCTGCAGGAGTTTGAAGAATTATACCCCAGGTAATGGCCATCCATGATCATGTTCCATGTAATAAGGCTCATGAGAGCCCTGTGGCTTCTCTAATGCCACAGGAATGGGTGGCTGGGTGAATGGTAATGCTGGTGGAGAGTGCATTTACCACACTCTGTGGCCACGACCTGACCATATTCCTTTTTTTTTGCTGAGAGAGGAAAGTCTCTCCTCTTCTTCTCCCCCTCCTTTTGTGATTGGTGTTGTGTCTGCGGTAGATCTGACAGCCTTTCAGGACACGTGAAGCTGCAGCTCTTCTTCTTTTCAAGTTCTCTCTCTGTGTCTCTCTTCTTTTGTCTCGCTCAGTCTTCACATGAGCTCTTTTTACTCCCCTTTTATTCTCTTTTTTTCTATCACCCTTGCATGGTTTCCCCCCTCACCCTTCGCTTTTCTGCCTGCATCTCGAGATACTAGCGATCAAGGTGCGTGGGTATTTCGGTTGCGTGGATATTTCGGTTCCTCTTTCTCCCCCCCCTCCCGTCTCTCCATGTCTGCCAGCCTCAGTAATGCTCTGTTCAGTTTTTTTTTCCAACTGCTCCATTTCTCCAGTGAGGATTCTTTCTGCCTTTTCCCTCTTCCAGCACAGTCTCTCTTCTTTCTCTCTGTGCCCTGTCTGGTTCTCCGGCGGCTGTCGTTCTTAATTGGTGTTGCTCTGCGTCTGCTTTCATCCTCCGCCTGTTTTTTCCCTTCCTCTCATCCCCCACCTCCCCTTCCCCATCTCTCCTTCTCCTCCTCCCACCTCCCTCTCCTATGCATCCCTGGCAGAAAAAGACAGGCATCAGACAGACTGCCTCCTGCCTGTGTACATCAAGCTTCTCTGTGTGTTTTCATGCGACTAGGTTTGTGTGAGTTTCTAGCCCCTTCATTCCTGTACAGTGTGTTCCTGTTGTCATGCCTCCTCTATAGCTTAGCCCTATAGTCCCAGGATATGAACTGTTTTGTGCAGCAGAGGAAGAGAGGATACTGCCTCATTATGCAATTTCTTCACAATTTCCCAGCGGCTCCAGTTTGCTTAGATTTGGGATGTTTTCCTACTCAATTCTACTACGCTACTAAAGCCGGGCTCAGACTACTTTTTGAGTTTTGGGCCGATTTAGCTCAGATTCTGTGGGACCTTGGTCGGTACTGTGTTCGACCCAGATTATCTGGTCATTTGAGGGGTTTACAGCTCCAGTCTTAAACCTCCCGAACTGTTCGCACACTCATCGGCTCCATGCTTTGCGTAGCTTAGCTCGAACAGCTAGCCTAACCCTGGCAGAGGTCCATTTCAACAACTCAAAGCTATTTAAATGTTATGTTGTATTCAATATATGTAGAAATAGAAAAAAGAGAAATTGTGGTTTAAGCAAATTATTTTCACTTTTCATTGTGGCTAGCCTTTGGTTTTAGTATCTGTGCTAAGTTAGGCTAAATGTACCACAGAGCTATCTTTGCATTAATATTTATCTTATCAACTTTTGGTTAAAAGCAAATTCTCCAAAATGCATATTTATTTTAACAGTGCCTTTTAAAATATATATTTTTTTATCATGTTTTGTTTTTAAATGGAAGAGATAAATAATGACTGGTTCAGGAACTAGCTACGTTATGTTAGCTGTGGTGATCTGAGGCTCTGTCACGTAAGAGAAGACTGAATGACACACTGTGGCTTTGTAGGTCAGTAACCTCAAAACAGGACATATTTTGCCTAATTGCAGTGTCATACTGCCAGCGAGGGTAAACCTGATGCTGGACGGCAGCACAGAGACACCCCAGGGTCATTGCTGAGGAGGTGCTGGTGTCAGCAGTACTGAGTGAGAGGGGGAGAGGCAGGTAAGGTTATATGTGGGGCAAAGGAGGTCAGGAGGGAAGCTAACTTTGGCATTGACTACGTCAGCTCCAAAGACAACTGTCCGCTCTCTCACATTTCACATGACTGGTTTTCTACCAGGCTACCTCCAACATGACAGTAATAATAACAAAAACAACCACTTAACTGTAAGCCTTCCATAGTGTATTGACATCTATCAAATTAGATGATAAATATATTGTTGTGCGGATGTGGTGGTATTGTTGTAGTATTTGTCCCCTCTGTTCTCTGTGACAGCAGCGGTAGTAACAAGATAGGGTGGATCCACTATCATCTGGGGTAAAAGGTGAGACTACCAGGATGACAGGGTCAGCCGTAGCAGAGAGGCTGTGGCTACATCCACACGAATACGTTTTGCTAAGTTTACGCCTAGCGACCACACTACTCCAGAGTTTTGGAACCTCTAAAATGGAGACTTTTGAAAATGCTACTGACACTGCTTTAGTTTAAAAACTCTGGGATTGTGTTTTACTCTAGAGTTTCGAAAAAGATGTCATAGGCTTGCCGCGGTAGGCGGTGTTATCGGTGTTACACGGTGGTCGTGCACATACCGATTATATTACTTGCCCACCGCCCACACCGTTGTTTTGCTTTTCCAACGATAAAGATCTACAGATATTGAGCGTCATCTTTTCTTGTAAAATGTCCGTTGTAGTCTGTAACACTGGTGTTATCACAAGTTTATTAACCGGTTGGAAAATTGCCTCACCGTCACATCCCTACGATGATGCAGACACTCGCGTTCGTTTCCTGATTGGGTCCGATCAGTCACGACGTGTCCTTCCCTGATTTCTCATGCTCCAATCACGTGACTTGACTACCAGTGGTTAATTCAACATGGATAACAAATTACAGGCGTTGCTGACCTTGTTCTCTATGCTAGCAGCTGTTGTATTTATTGTTGTATTGCATTTTGTAATGCTACTACTCCCTACATGCACAGGAGGCAAGATATTATTTCAGCGATTTGCGACAGTCCAGCGATGTTATCAATCTGCTTCCTGTTTACACTGGCACACACATGCCCAGTGTACGTGAATGGTCATGAGATATGCGTTTTCAGGCGTGTTAGTGGAGATTATTCCTGAAACGGCGCTAAAACACTTTTGCACGTAGATCAGAACAGAGTATTATTGTGGATGTAGCCTCTATCACTTGCAACTGATGGTGAAAGAAAAATCTAGCATGCTGTGTTAATGGCAAAAGCCAGTTTCTTCCCACATATATCCCCCATCCCTTTCTCTGCTTGCATGCTGTCACCGTATCACAGCCCAGAGAATGTCACAAATACACAACTGCACATACTACACGTACTGCATATAATTATCTGAATGCACACAAACACCCACACATAATTTGTGCTCCTATTTATTACCCGAGGGCTGCCTTCCTCCTAGCTGCTGAGGTAGCACAATGACACACACACGCACAGACTCCTCAGTATGAAAAATAGGACTGTGTGAATGTAAGAGAGAGAGAGAGAGGGGTAGAGAAAGAGAGCGCAATGAAGAAGAGAAAATCCAGATGGAGGCAAAAAAGTAATGTAAGGAATATCTCCTTTCTTTGATTTTACCCTGCTGCCGTGGCCACTAGTCTGGCAGTCGTCTCCACGGTTTGGCTCTAAACTCATTGTTGACAAGTCTTCAATGTCTCTCCTCCTCCGTCTCTGTCTCTCTGCCCATCTGTATGTCTGTCTGACCCTTGTCTACTTTCTTTCTTTCTTTCCCTTACTGCCATAGAGACATTACCCCACCATCACCAGTCTCTGTGAGGCCTCTCCTGTCTTTTTGATTGACAGCTCCCTCCCCCTGCCAGTGGGCAGCACAGTGGGAGGCACGCCTTTCATTAATCCTCTGTTATGAGCATTATGATTCATTCATACATTCAGATTTAGATTCAATTTCCAGGCCCTGTGTTGTATTTTGTGCTAAGTTTACTTGTCAGGGACAGTACACATTAATCAACATAAGGGCTCTAATGATTTTCATTATCGATTAAAATGTCCGTTTCTGAATGTTCTTTAAAATGTCAGAAAATAATGAAAATTTGACTTTGCTTGTTTTGTCTGATCAACAGTCTAAAATCACAATAATATAAAGCTTAAACAAGCAAATGTTTGACATTTTTTGCTTGATAAATTACTTTTTATAATGAATTGTCAGGCCGTATTCGGATATATCATCATTTAGCTATTCACTCTAAACACTTTCCAATGTTATTAGGCGAGATGATCAACTAACAACTGTTAAAAAAGGACTCTCCGAGACTAGAGGCTAGAATACAGTACATGCAATCCAAAGAATTTGCCCAAGTTATAACAGACTCCAACACATGAATGGAGGGTTTTGAGTTCTCTAATATTTGCTGGCGTAGAGGTCCTTTCTTGTGTGGCTTCAATAGAAAAGGCGGATTGACTGAAAGTACTTTTTTTGCAGCATGACGTTAGTGGATAGTTATGTGAAAGTCTGCGAAGCAAATTCAACATATCGCTCGAGCAGCGGGACAGTTTTTTGGAAGAAAGTCATGTCCTTCCAGTTCACGAGGATGAAGCACAAGGGCTTATTGTACAAGGCAGGCGTGCGTGTGTGGGTGTGTGTGCGTGCACTTTTAGCAGGATGGCCATTAAATAGGAATAGACCATTATTTTAGACTGGCATGAAGATGATCGATTGTATTTGCACATTTCAGAGTGTGGTATCATTGATTTGATATGACATAGTGCTGTATTATAGATTAGTGTCCATTGCACTTAGTGAAGACTAAACACACACACACACATTGAGTCCCTCTGGCCCAGCTCATGCCTCCTAATAGTTTCCAGGAGCTGTCACTGAAGCTGAGCCAAAGGAAATACAGGCTGAAAAGAAGCACTTAGTTTCCCTGGCCCTCGGGCTAGCTATCTAGCTAGTTTGACTCGCGCCCACTAGAAACAGATCTTTGTTAAAAAAAAAGACCTTGTGTCCTATTCTGTCAATCTGTTGGCCTTTACGTTGTCTTCCTTTCAAACTTTTTAATCCCTTGCCTTTTTATCTTCTTGCCATTTCCTGCTGTCTTTAAACCAGCCCTTTTACACTGGCCTTCACTCTTACCGTATTTCTCTTTCTCTCTGTATTTATCGCTCTCTTTAACTCACATGTTTTTCCTTTTCCTTTTTTTGTAACCCCTCCATTCCACCTTCTCCTTTTACAGTTTTTGACCATGAGGGAAAGTGTTTCTCAGAAGTGCCTGACATGATTTTCACATGAGGTGATGATTGTGGATGGAAAAGTTTTTCCAGACAGAGTGCACTTTGGCTCTGACTCAGACATGGATCAAAGGGGAAAAGGGTTGAAAGTTTATATGCACAGTATGTGTGTGTTTGTGCGTGTGATTGCGAACATTAGGGATGTGTATCAGCAAGAATCTGGCGATATGATACGTATCATGATAAAGGGGTTACGATTCAATATATTGCGATATATTGCGATACTCTAAGCAAGGTGATATATTGCGATTTTTAAAAACAAATTTTGGGAAAATGTCAGAAAAGTGTGTGATGCCCTTGGGTCTACATTATTGTAGCGTTTGAGCCGATTACTAGCCTCTCTCCTTCATGTTTTCACTCATTACTCTTTCCCTATCTTGTTGTGCAGCTGAGAGAAGCCAGCAACAGAAGAAAGAGAACCATTTGATGGAAGAAAAGAAAAAGAAAAAACAAGAAGAAAAGACCAAGACGGACGTCGCTCAGAAAAAGGTGAGGGTGAAAATGATGCACTCACAGCACACCTATTAAAGAGCTGTGCATATCTATTTTCAGTCTACCAGTAGGCACTTAAAGTTGGCACTGTATTTGTGTGGGTTATACAGTTGGTGCTTTTTTTAAAACTTCAATCTTTTCTACTCAATGGCTTTTAATAAAATCAATGGCAAACTTCCAGTAAAGCAACAACTGAAACAAGATTGGATCACTTTACTCTGTAACATTAGCCCTTTTCCTGTTGAATAAAGTCTAGGCTCTTTATTTATTTACAGTATTTGAGTGATTGTTAAACATCACCCTCACTATGTTAAGTTCCTAAATTCATTTCTCTCTCTTCTCTTCCTGCAGACTGCTGATCAGAAACCCAAAGGTGAGTGTCATGATCAAGTAATTGGAACCCTCTCATCTACCTCATTTTCTAAAACTACATTCCAGCCACTGATATGCATTAATCAGCTCTGATTAACACACACTGACCCGTAAAGACACACACAAACACATTATTCACGCATTAGCATTTAGCATTCTCGTACACAGATGGACACACACATTTTGCACATGCATGCACAATTGTGCCGTTTGACTCTCTGTTTCTCAAACACACACACACATGCGCACACGCAGCAGAGCAAATACAGTGGAGTCTAATGCGGAGTGATGCAGAGTGACGCCCAGTACGCCCGCAGCACCAGGCAGTGGAGCGTGAAGGCACCCAGACAGCACACTGAGTGTGATGTGGGTGGAGGAGATGGGGGAGGGGATGGGGTAAAGGAGGAAGACAGAGGAAGAGTAGAATAAAAGAAGGGCATAGAGCTCAGCTGAAATGCAGAGAGACTGGGACTGAAAGAACAGTGTCCTCATATGCCCTTGGTGTTCTCTTAAGATGCTAAAATAGATCTTAAGAGAACATTGCTGTGAAATTGCTTTTGAAATGTTTACAAAATACGTAGCGTTGCCTCTGTTGCTCTCAGTTGCTTCAAAATAAGGAAAAGGTTGTACCTTTTTTTACCTTTTAAGAAATATATAATATACACACAAATAAATGTGTGAGTGAGTAAGCCAAGTCCTAAGCAGAAGATATGCAAATCTTTATTGCCTTCTTCTTTGGCCCTTTCCTCTTCCTGTTAGTTAGACCTGCGTTTTCATGCGTCACTGCCAGTACTAATTATCACAAACAGCATCCTGCTTTGATGTCTTTTCACTATGGATGGGGAAAAAAACCTGATTCACCTTTGTATCGCGATTTTGAAATATATTTTTTAATGCCAGAATTTATATATTTGCTTCATTTGAGTCTATGCGGAGGTAGAAGGAAGTTACCGCTTTTATTGTTGTAGTCAGAGTAACGTGACGTCGTATCAGTTCTGTAACCTTCACCCTAAACAAACAGCAAGCGGCCACCGCGAGCTGAAACGAAAAAGTAGAAAAAGGCGGCGGGTCCGCGTGGATTCGACCTACACTCTCACATTTTAGATCTAAAGTGGTTAACAATACACATACAGCAAAGTATGGAAACACTTTGGGTTTCACACATTGCCAGGAAAAGCAGAGCTAGACATCACGGCTAAAGCTGCACGCTAACTCTGTCCCGGACAGCTAAAGTTATCGTATTGCGGTAACGTGCGGTCAAGCCAGCCACCACTCACATTTCCGTAAACAAATCGGCCGACGCTATAACTGTAGCGCACCCATATACTGATATTTATGTTAAATGCATTCAAATGGCCCCGATGGAGCTGACCATGGATGTATAAAGAGAACAGAGTTGACGGGAGAGCTAGCGACGGACTTGGTGAAGTTAACGGAAATATACATGTGCACCTACGTCCGGTTTTATGTACATGTGTATGATGTGTATGAATCGTCCCAGCCCTATATTTCACCTTGCACCACTCTGGTGTAATCCCTGCATTTACAGTTAGATCTGATGCAATCAATGCAAAAGGTTTGAAATAGGTCTTGTTATTGCACGATCGGGTTTGGGTGAAGACGGCCCAGTGCATATCCTCCTGCAGTGTGAGCAACAGCTTGGCCATCTGGGTATGACTTTCGGGCTTTGACAAAGGTCACCACAGCTTTCCTTGAACTTTGACCTGTCTATTTAATTGCCCTCCCTGTCTTTCACTGCCCTGACTGTGAGCTTGGCCTATGATCTAAGTTTCTAAGCTTCCACACAAAGCTAGCTGCTTCGGATTTGAATACGCATTTAATGCCAGTGTGCTTGAGTGATTGAGATGGAAATTCTTTTCTATGTGTACGATATCCGTATATATGGTACTTTGACAAAAGGTCCTTGTCACAAATAGTATTTAGAGAGCAACAGAGCACTTTAGGAGAGAACAGGCATATTTTATAGTGTGCAGCATCTGTTTTTTTGAACTGTTGAGCATGAATGCTCTTTTCCAGGAACACCCTGCTTCACACTCACATAGTTTAAATTCACACCTGGAAGCTGTCTTTTTTACAACCACAGTCTTATCTGTTGGCCGCTGAACAGCTTTACTTTGGTTTAAATGCCTTGCTCAACAGTATGTTAGTGGCGGTGATGAGGCAGGGTTGAGTTTTATGTGTTTACCTAGACTGTTGACTGAGAAATGACTGGTGAGTGTTTTGTGGAGAGGAGAGGTTTGTGGTTGTCAGATGGTGCAAATCCACATACCCCAAAGGATTATGTGGGCAACAATAGTTTGTCTGCATATTTCTTGTATGAGAAATGAGTTTAAAGTGAGCAGACACTTGGTATCTTCCCTGGTGGTGCTCTGACAGACCTGTGCTGCAGCTGCACCGTATTGCTTGTTTCAGGGGCCTTTTATTTGGGTTTTTTGGGTTGCTTATAGTTTGGCTATAGAACATCTCATTGTTTGTCTTATTTGTTTATGATCTATGTGCATTGTTCTAAAGTGAAGGCAGTATATATATAAAACTCATTCACATATTCATTGTTTCATTTCAAATCCATGAAAAATGAAAAGCGTATCACAGGGATAATACTTCCTGACTATAGTGTATGATGTGAGTATGTGGGCTGTACCAAGTGTTACTGATAGGAGCGGTAAAGGAAATGCTGAGAGTCAATATTGAAAACTGCCTGTGAGGGATGCCATGGACAAGGGGCACAGCTAAGAACGAGAAAGAGGGAGGTGGAAAGGAAAGGAGAATAAGAAAGAGGAAGTGTTCTGGGGCCAGATAAAAGCAAAAATGAAGGAAGGAAAGGGAGGAAAGAAAGTAATGAAGCAGTGAGCACT
Source organism: Sebastes umbrosus (assembly GCF_015220745.1). NCBI lineage: Eukaryota > Metazoa > Chordata > Actinopteri > Perciformes > Sebastidae > Sebastes > Sebastes umbrosus. The sequence continues at coordinate 8,900,998 of NC_051271.1, forward strand.
TCAGACGAGTGCCAAAAATGACCGTCGGGAGTCAATGACGGAGCTGATATAGAATAGGACTAATGACATGGACATTTGTTTTATGGTATGTTTAATGAGAGGTAGAGCGAGAAAGGGACATAGAATGAGAAACTAATTGTGTGTATGTAGTGGGTGCTCATGCAGACAGAAAGAGGAAGAAAATAGGGAGAAAAGGGGGCCTGTTTGAGGACTAATCATTCAGTGAGCCATCAGGACCTCAGAGTTTGCTCATAACCTCCCATCGGCAATATCTCTTAAAAGGAAGGTGGCATCAACTGGAATGAGTTGAGTTTTCAGGCGTGACTCTAAATAATAGAAGTGTGTGTGTATATGCAGACGGGGAGAAAATCAGTATGCGGTAGTGATTTGTGTCTTTCCATCCATATCAGTGAATTCTGCCTTCCTTATACACTCTCAGAAATTCATAGACACATACGCATGCACACCACCTCCCCCCATCCTCAACGCCTTTCTCTGCCTTTCCTCTCTGCAGGCCTCCTCGGTCCCAGGCATTTCAATTTGTTTGCGGTAATCGATCTCGGCCTGGCGCGTTCATATGTATGAAAATGAGATAAAGCTTCGGCGCAGTGGAATTAACTTCTCTGCCCCCCATTAGGCATGGAGCTTCACCGAACGCAGGGTTCCAGGAGGGAGCGTCCCACTGCCCCAACCCACCTCCCCCACACACACACACACAGGCTGGACCTCCCACCCTCCCTCCTTCCTGGTCCCCATTACCTCAGAGGGATGCTGATTATTCACCCCCAGCACACACGCAGCTTCATCACAATCTCTGCCACCACTGCAATCACAATCAGTCAGTTTGACTGCTACACATACTTGACAAAACATGCACATGCCAAGACACATACATACACACAGAGGACTGCGTGAGGAGTATCTGTCAAGCTGCAGATGTGTTTTCCTAGATGCCCACAGTCATATTAATAGACATGCACATATCTCCCTACAGCGACTTTCAATCTACTCTGTGACTGAAGAAAATGCTTACATTGTGGAATTGCAAAGCAGCAAAAGCCATAATATAGCAGCCATGTGATGGCTTTTAGCGCGCACGGGCACACACAAATATTATTGAAGTTAGCAGGAAGTTACACAAATGCAATTCATGAAACAGGTGGCTACACGCAGGCACGGAAAGCCACATTAATACCCTGCATCTGTCGCATTCCCACACCCCCATAATCAGAAAATCTGCAATCTCCATTTTTGCTGCCCACACACTTTTCACTGCCGAAAGGTTAGAGAACAAATGTAATACCTGTCACTGCCTCGTCCCTCACTTTTCCTCCTTACCAACGCCGCCTTCTTCCGCCACGATTTGCTCGGCCCCGTCGACCGCATCTGAGGAGAAACATATTTACACGGTGTCACCACCGTGATAACGCCATTATGGTTTTTCAAAGTGGCGAGAGTCGCACATAAACACAAGTGTGTCGTATAATTCCGCACTGGATTAATTTTCAATTTCACATGCTATTAATTGCGTCAACACTTTTGAAAGGGAATTTCATGAATCGCAATCTAATTAGAGGCTAATTTACTTTAGCATTCCGGCTGCTTTTCTCTTCTGTTAACCACATTTTATAAACACTCAATGAATTAATAGTGAATAGCTCGTGAATTACATCCTGTGGATTTATGACTGCCGAGCATAATTGTTTTTCCTCTACCCCCCGTGTGCTCACCCCGCATGCATGTCAAGTGCAAGAGGAGAGTGAGGGATGGAGAGAGAGACCGGGGGGGGAGGTTAGAGAGAAAAGAAACAAGAGGGGCGCACAAACTCAAACAATGCTTTCCTCTCTGCGTATTCATGTTGTATGATCACTCACAAGCTGCTGACAAGAGAGCCCATTCGGTGCCTCTTGCCCCTCCCCCATCACCTCCTCCTCCCCCATCTGTGAGCTGCTTCATGTCAAATAGCAGGCAGATTAATGGGATGTAGCTCAACTGATATGAATGACAGTCCAGCCTGCGCTTTGAGGCCAAGGTGTGCACATATATATATGTGTCTGTAAGGTTCAAAGACTGCTGTGATGCTTGCATAAGGGGCTCATCTCACTCTCCCCTCAGGCCTTTATCAAACGGCAGTTAGAAAAATGATTGTACCAGCTGAATTTGACTTGATGAGATTGTTTTTATTAACTATATATAGCGTATGGTTATAATCTCTTCGAATATTAGTCATATTATATACATATACTAATGAAAAATTCATATTAAGACTGAAAATGAGTGTTTGCCTACTGTGTTCCCTATGCTCTAATGACCCTGGGGCTCTGACTGTGGGAGACCACATCTTCAGCCTTAAAATGTTTAAGATACCATACATCATGCTACATATCTATCACATTCAAAAGACTTCTATCCTCAGGCAGTTGTTGCCCTCAGGCGCTGACCTCGGATGGAGGTGTAGTTTGATCCTGGTAAAGCTCTATACCCAGAGAGGGAGTTAGCTACTATTAGGGCTATAAAAAGCAAAAAGGGGGCAACTCTTTCATAATCTTAACAGGCCAGAGAGGCACAGCTGAGATGAACAACAGGGACTTGAGAGAGAGAGAGAGTGGCATTGAGAGGGGGGCACTAATTAGAGAGAGAGGGTAGAAGAGGCGTGGTATGGGAAGAGGTCACAGGAGGCACATGGGGGTCACGAGGCAAACGGAGGTGCGTTAGGCAACGGCCCGTTATAGGAAGGGTGAAGGGTGAGAATTTTTTTTTGGCCTTTTTATTTTGTGCGAGATCGAGGGTCTTTCTGTTTTTCTCCGCTAATACTGACAGATGGGACCTCATAGAGACACACCCACTTAACTTTGGGTGCATAAACATACGCACATACGGTAGGACAAAAAGGTCCTCTCGGTTACCGTGTCAAAACAACCAAGTGTCATCGTAAAAGAGAATATAGTCATCAGGTTTGTGGATTGTAGACCAAAAGTGTTGAGTAGTGTAACGAGTAACTTAGCCATAGTAACCACAGAAGCAAAGATGAGTAAGCAGCCTAAATCTGCTTTGACAGAGAATTTGCAGAAGGAAATAAGAGGCGTGATAAGATGGTCATGAGCTCATTGTTTTAAGTTTGTGCACTTCATGTACTTGGCAAACTCATCTATTTGTGCTTCTGCCTCCATATTGTTTTGATCCGACTTCTTGGGACAAAACTGAGTGTATCTTGTCTCACTACTTTCACTCAGGCAAGGACATGCTTCTTTTCTTTAGCTTGTTTTCGTGAGCTTAAAAAAAAACATTGATGCACCCAATTGTACACGTCTTTTAAAACCACTACAGCAGCATGTATACAATTGTTATACGCAGACAAACATGCTGTATTTCCCTTCTCTTCCCTACGTCTTATTGGATTAAGAAATGCACCATTGTGTAGGGCATATAGGCCTGTGCGTTGTGTCCATCCCTCCCCCTTCTATAAACATGGCTGCATAATAAAGTGGCTCTGCAGACAATAGACAGAAGAGATGTGGGAACCTGCGCTGCCTGGCACTAGGCTCAGAGAACCAATCACAGTTGTTCTTTACAATAACAGATACCCTACTTACCTTCCTGCCCATTATGCCTTGTTTATGGATTTTCAACTCTATATCTGGTTTCCTTTATATATTTCTATCTATCTTGTACGCTTCCCCCTCCTTCATCAGTGCTCACTTGTTCTCTATTCTTATGCAGTTGCTCTTTCGCTCGCTCTCATTGTGTGTAATTAACCATTTAGTGTGAGGAAGGGCTGTAATTAAAAGTTTGGTGCAAGGTTGCAGAGAGCGCCTCAGCTGGAGGGTTTAATGGAATTTACAGTGCACTTGATACAGATGCTAATTTAATTGGCTCTCCTTTTCAACTTCAATTAGAGGTACAAAGGCCACCTCCACATTAAAGTCTAAATTTGGTTTTCACAACACAACTCTCACTTGCACCGCTGCAACTTAAATATTTCTGTATTCACCTCTGCTAATGACGATGGTAAAATGGTTATTTTCAGCAGTCTGTTGTTGTCTCTTGTTTTCCTGTCGAGATGATATCTACAAGTTACCCATTTCTAATGTAGTTGGACAGTTGAAGAATCTTGTTTTCTGCCTCTTCAATCTTGTGGTCTCGTTGAGTGTTTAAAGCCAGGTTTCCACCAAAAGTTCCTGGTACTTTTAGACCCTGGAACTATTTTTTAAGGGAACTAAAAGGTTCCTTCAGCCCAATGTTGTCTGCGTTTCCACCGCCGTCTAAAGACCCGTGAAAATTAGCCAAATTAGCCAGCAACATGACATGGGACGAGGGCTGCTGGGGGTCACAGTGGTAAACACACTCTGTAGCCTGCAGTTCAGTGTGCCAGCCCGCTTCATCTAAAAAAAAAAAAACGTTTGTATGTACGTTTTGTATCACTGCCATGATATTTACTACTGCATATTTACTGATGCACGCTGGATGTAATGAATGAAATGCAGCAGAGGATAATAAAACTAAGAGCATCTGTCTGCACAGTAAATCATCTGTTGAGTGTTAGATGGTTATTTATTTGTGCTTTAGAACGTCACCGCCGTGAAATCTCTCTCTCTCTCTTTTTCTGTCTTTTTTTTTAATGACTCGAGACGCCGACAGCAGACTCTAACTTTATTTTCAATGTAATCAAACAAAGAATACAAGATACAAGAGTACTTCCTTGTTTATGAATGAAGCGGTACACGAGTTGAAGCCGTTGGCAGTGCCGCTGTGTGTGTGTGTTTCATCAATCAGCGACGATCATCCCTGCAAACCCCACCCCGAAGGCTCTGGTACTTTCAGAAAGTACTACCCTCCGACCAGGGCCTTTGCGAGGGATAAAAAGGCCCTGTAAAATGTCCCCGAAACTTATTTTAGACCCTGGTCCCTGCGGTCGAAATGCAATGAGTTCCTCAAAAGCTTCCTAGTTCTGAGGGAAAGCTCCTACGGTGGAAACATGGCTTAAGTAAACTCCTGACCATCATCAGGTCAAAATGCCCAGTGTTTGTAGATTTCTTAAAAAGCGTCCTGTGAAAAGATATTTTTAAAATATGTCTGATATTAGAAGCTGTTAATTAGTAGTATTGGAAAGAAACTTCACCTACACTAAGGGGTCAATAAGCAGAGAAACCCTGTTTCTGTAAAGCTATTAGTCATCCAGTTGAGTTCAAATGCAATAAGCTTGCAACTTCACTAATTTACTGTGTGGATTTCATTGCCTTTCACTGGCAGTGAGTGTAACCACCATAACTCTTCACTTTCCTCATTTAATCTTTTATAGGCACACTCTCATCTGAGGGATTCCCCTGCTTTTCTCCATTATTTTCCTTGGTAGTCTTTTTCTATAACCCCCACCTCTTCAAAAGCACTTACCCATCAATCATGGATTAGGAAAAGATCTCTCCTCCTCAAAATAAAAAGACGCGTCTCAGTAAATGTATTTATGTTTATTCAGGGCAGAGTGGAGCTGCGTCTCTCACACATAGCCTACTATTCTTCTCACCTATTACACATTCAGACTGCCATTTGTGCCATCTCATTTGTGTGAGTATGTCTGCATACACACACTCCTGCCTTCATTAATTCTCACTTGTTAAATACAGATTACACTGTAGATGGTTACACATTACCCAGCTGGATAGTGTTATAGCAGCAATTTTCTTGAAAAATGACAGATCATTTTAGCTTTTTTTTTTGCGGGCACAGAATAATGTGATTGAGCAGGTTTGTGACAATGTGGTTTTAAATGTCTCAGCGTTATTTTAGTGAAATATGTCATTGCTTGTGCAGAAGAAATTTGATGTGGTCATCTGCAACATGAGGGAGTTGCAGCATGGATACACCCCTGTTACTACAACAACACAAACACAGGCTGGATGAAGCTGCAGGGTGTGTATGAGGCACGCTTGAGCGAAGGGACTTGTATATCTGTCATCTGAGTTCGTCTGCTTCCTGTACCACACTGGCAACAGAAATAAACACTGAGCCCGACTGAGTAACATCCTCATGTGTATTTTTGACCAAATTGTTCAGGGAACTAAGATTAAATCTTAGGAGCTCTTCAAGTTCCTTTAGTGCGTTTGTGTGTGTATGAATTGCAAACATTTGACAAATTCGACAGATAACAGATTAAAAAGGAATTCCTTTGTTTGAGACAGCAAAGTATGTGACTGACTGTCAGGAAGGATATGTGCAAAGGTGGAGAAGGAGATCAAAAGAGGCAGAAAAACCACCCATCTATCAAGTAGGTCACCTGCTAAATAACATAACCACACCAAAACAATTGGTAAATACAGTCAACACCTTTGAATTCTTCCTTGTCAACTAGTCGGGACATGGGTACATTAACTGCTATTTCGATTTCAGGGGATCTATTAGCAGGAATATAATATTCATAACTTGTGTTTTCATTCATGTTAATCACCTGAAACTAAGAATCGTTGTGTTTTCGTTGTGCTTAGAATGAGCCCTTCATATCTACATAGGGAGCAGGTCCTGTGCACATAGTCCGCCATGTAGCTCCCCCATGTTTCTACAGTAGCCCAGAACGGACAAACCAAACACTGGCTCTAGAGAGCCTTTTTGCGTTTTTACGTTACCTGAAGACCAACGTAGTTCTCCGACACGCTTGTGAAACTGAGGTAACGTGAGTCGCAGAGTGCAAAATCGTGGTACTGCCAGCCACCGTCTGACTTCCATTGCTCCAAAAGTAGTGTTATTATAGGCTTAAGATGGCCTTTGAGCGAGTTGAACAGCGTTACAACGGCTTTGCACATGGCGGCTCACATTACCGCAGTCTTGGAAAGAGAGGAGTGAGCAGAGGGGTACTCAGTTGGTTTCAATCTGCAACCACACCACTAGATGCTTCCAAATCCTACACACTGGACCTTTACATGAGAGTCCCTTCCTAGCAACAACCATTATGTGATTTTAATCTCAATGAATTCTGCACACAATCTTTCCCAGTCGTCAGGCTTCTGTTTGAGCAATGAGTAACGCCCAATAGTGCAAACTGCATCCTGGTAGTTCCTGGGCCATTGGGAAGTACTAGCTTGGGCCCTTTTTTGGTGGCAGGAGTCCAAGTACCAAACTAGAACTAAGTTTAAACTTTCTGAGTTCATTTAAGGGTTCCTTTTTTGGGGGGGGGTTTTAAGTTCTGTCACTACCTTCTATAGTAATGCCTAACAGCAAGGGGAAAGAAAAAGGGGGCTACAAAATGTGCACTAGGTAGAACAATTGGTTGGAGTTGGAAGAGATTAAAGAAATAGAAAGTAAAGCAGAGAGAGAGGTTGGGTGGAGGGGAGACATTTGGAGTGGGGAGATGGAGGAATGGAAATGACAAGGTAAGGAGACAGAAACAAGACAGGGGAGAAAAGAGACAGAAACTCAAGAGATGATGGATCAAGATGGATAAAGGCCCAGAGGGAGAATAACACAGTGAGCAGAGAACACCAGGCTGAGAGATGGGTAGACACAAAAAAAGAGAGGGAAGATAGAGATGGAGAGAGAGAGAGCAGTGGGGTTATGGAGAAACCCGCTGATGGAAAGAAGAGGAGGATGGGGGGCGATTGGAAACGGAGTGGGGAGGACAGTGAGGAAAGGGGGCAGGGCAGCGTGTATTCACCGTCCTGCTGTGTGATTGGTCGAGGCATCGTCAGGCGGGCCGAGATGAATTTAATCAGAGTTGTGCGTCACCAGCTGCAGTTCGAAGCCAACAGCCAGCCAGATACTGCTGGAGGGGGGAAGGCTCTCTCTCTCTCTCTTTCTCTTTCTCCCTCCCCCTCTTTGCATGCCTGTTTGACTACATTGGTGAAAGGGGGTGCAAACAACTGTGAAAATGTCCTTTTTGAGTATTTTTATGTTTTCAAGAAACATGTAGAGGCGCACGTGTTTGTGCCTGTGAGGAAGTGCGTGTGTGTCTGTGAAGGGCATCAATAGAAGACAATGTTTGCCTTTCTACATATGTAGTTCTCTCCATGTAGAGGGGCTTGTATTTTGGATTTGGCTGTGTTACTGCAAATTCAAGTTTTCCCAAACATCACTGCTGTTTCTGTGTGTCAGCAGGTAGGCAGCCATCTGGATTAGTGTTGTGCTCACAGAGAGGGCCTCTGTTTTTAGCTTTTAGTCGAGCTCTTGGCAGGCACAGTGAATACCTCTGCACTCTGTATTTACTTCCTCCAGTGTGGCAGCTTTGGCCTGTGTGTGTGCGTGTCACTGTGTGGTTAATTGCCAGCACTGCAGTACCGGACTGCTGTAGGAATAGTTCTCACAGTGGACAGAGTGAAGCTTTAATGAACAAATTATTTCCATGCCATCAATTTCCCACTATTTCATGGTGTAAAAAAAGCATCCCCCTTCCCTCCACACACACTCACACAACCTGTGTCTCTCTCTCTCCTCCCCTGTGTGAAGGCAGTCTCAGCTGTTGTGTAGAGCAGCCATATCTATCTAGGGACTATAGAAAACAACATCATCAACTCTATTCATCATGCATTTACCCATGGACTGAGAAACTGTAATTCACTGCAGCTCTTAGGTCACTAGCAATTGGCAGCCATTATGAAAGCAGCTGTTTCTGTGCAGCAGGGAGCTCTCAGGTATAGTAGTCAGGGCTCTAAACAAACCTTTTTCACCATCCTCCCGGAACCGTCCCAAAATCATCCCGAATTTAAAATCTTTGTTTTTTTACATTATTATTAATTAATCATTCAAAAATACTTTTAATATAAAACGGACATCAAAAGAGGGTTTATTTTTGTTCATGAATCTATCATTTATCCCAAACTTTTTTTTATTTTAGAAAGTAATTTAATAATTTTTTTTATTTAATATTTACTTATAAATATTTGTTTTGATTTGTATGTTAAAAATGCAGCTAAGTTACATTAAAATATTTTTCATGAGCAAAAAGTAGCATTTGGTCAAAAAACAAGATTTTGCATATGGGCCGCCAAAAAGCTAGAAACGGCCCTGCTAGCTGCGCGTCCTAAAGTTGGAAGAGCTGCTGGACATGATGCACTTGTTGTGGTGAGAAGGCGCCACGGACAAAATGTGACGGAGAGATCTCATTGCAGCCTTATTACCTAAAGGGGACAAAGAGGAGTAATTTAGTAAATAAGTGGTTAACATTAGTAACAGGATTTGAGCTGTTGCGGAGTTTTGACTCCTCGTTAAAGTAACGTTATCGTCAGCTCACTCACTGTAAATGCAAATGTTGGCTACTGGCTCGTCAGCGAGCATTAACTGTGACGTAACCGTTAACGTCAAACAGTCAAATGTTTGCTAACTGGTAACGTTAATACTAGAAAGTTTACCTCATTGACTTCGGGAATAATTTTCCGTTGCTGCTGCGGCTGTCGTGAGGTCAGAGATCGCGGTATATGCTGTGTGTGTCAGTGTGGAACGGATCGGGCACTGACAGTATGTGCGTGTATTTATGTTGTCAAAGAGGTTCAATAATAAAGGTGCGCTACACAAAACGTCATTTTCATTGCCGTTCATTCTAATGTAGCAGGTATTTTTCTTTCAAGCCTCGTCCCAAATTCATCTCAAAATCAATTTTCATCCTCCCCGATCATATTTTCTTTGGCCCTGGGACGACGGCTTGAGCCCTGATAGTAGTGCTATACCAGATCTAGTTCAGTTTCCCCCTATGTTCATACAGCCACAGACTCACACCGATATCCTCTTCAGCTTCCTCAGAAGAAATGTTCAGTGTATAGGCCAGACAGACCCCGGAGAGGAAACTTTAGCCAAGCCAATCTGTTTGGTTGCTAGCTGTCCAGGTCCTGCTAATAATAACACCTTTCAGGCTAACGCTCAATTAGATGGCTGGCTGGTCACTGCAACCACAGGGAAAGGGTCAGGCTGAGGCCAAACCAGCAGGGAAAGGTTTGTGTGAGTGTTTGTGTGTATGTGTGTGGGGTGGGGGGGCAAGAGAAGAGAGTGTAATGAAGAGGAAAGGAGATGTCTCCATGTGTTTGTGTGTGTCGGTGTTCAGTCAGCAGAAAAAAATATGACCTTTTCATAGAGTGCGTCTGGGCCAGTAACATATGTTCGACAAAAGGTTGCATGAGGCAGTTAACTTAAAGAGACAGTCCACAGCAACACACAGTGCAGACAAGCAGATTGAATTATTAACACCTGCTGTGTACTGTTCATAAAATACAATACACAAAATAAAACTGAGACTGCATGAACATTAGCTGAAAGTAAAACGGGTCTGCCACACATTCTTTAATGGTACATTGTATAGCATTTGGGGAGATATACAATAATTGATTAACCCCCCCCAAAAAACTATTAGCCACTATTTATTTTTTTTGTCACCGGTTGTCAAATGTTAGCACTACCCAGCTAAATATAATTGCGTTTATATAAAGGTTTAATAGTGAGTTAACCCAGACATTAATACCTTGCTACCTGCATGTGTCTTTCTGTGTGTGTGTGTGCCTGTGTGCTGTATCCATCCAGTGCCAGAGCCTGCTCCCACTAAGCCCAGTCCCGGCCCACCCCACCACCTCCACCCCGCCAGCCCTACGCTGCCCCTCTCCTCCTCTTCTTCTTCTGGCAATGGCAAGCGCGTCTCCTCCAGTAGCCAACTCCCGACTCAGACTCCCCCTCAGCAGCAGTGCCAGTTGTCCTCTGCCAGTGCTCGCTACCCGCCCAGAGAGGTGCCCCCGCGCTTCCGCCAGCAGGAGCACAAGCAGCTACTGAAGAGAGGCCAGCCACTGCCTGCGGGAGCCCTCAGCGCGCTCACCCTCTCCTGTTCCTCTTCCTCCTCCTCCTCTTCGCCCTCATCATCTTACGCTTCTTCTTCTACGACTACCAGCAGCACTTCCCTAAACTCTGCCACGTCCACTGCGAGCAAACGCCACTCAGGTTTGTGTCAATACAGTAAACAAATTGCCCTTGAACAAATTCATTTTTTAAATTTTTTTTTATTTTAACACTGTTGTGGTGGCTGTGTGCGAATTGTTTCACCCTTCAAACTTAATCCTGATTTTGTTTTCATTTTTGTGTATGTCGGCTGTATTTTGGCTGCATGTTTAGTAACATTTCTCTCGATGAGCGTAGTAAATCGTCCTTTAAATCTAACATTCTGCTTCAACCTCTGTTACACTCACTTTGATTTTCCCAAACATTGTGAGACAAAATAATCCATATATTTTTTAGGGATCCTACATTAAGCTTAATTTCCGAGTTTGTATTCAGTTTGGCCTGGCACAGATAAAAGTGGTGTGCAAAGCAGCCTTGACAGATTTACTGCATTATAGGCATAATAAATTATGATGACTATAATTGTAGTTTAACGGCACACCTTCACTTCCTGTCAGTGTAAAATAATGACGAGATACAGCTCCTAAATTATGTGGGTAGGCTGACCAATTATTTAAAGCCAAATTAAAATTTAAGACTCAAGTTTAAGCTGTGTTCAATTGGCTGCATTTCCGTTTTCCTTTCTTTGGCCTTTTGAAAAGATTCTGATAGCTGAATGCTTGTTTCCAAAGTAGGTATGTGCTGTTAGTGTTCAAGGCTGAATCCAAGTGCTTATAACACTGGCAATAATAACGACAAATTTGATCAACGCCTTGGAAAATCTTAAGTCAGAAGAGCATGGTTTAGTTGTTTAAACCTCTGCATGCTCTTTTGCTCAACTCACAGGACCACACACACTTGCACACACACTCAGACCTGTATAGCCTTCGGTAATCTTTTAATGAACTCACTAGTGGCCCCTAAGATCACTAATACTGAACCTGCCTTAAGGTGCTCATTGTGTGGCTGCTTGTGTGCATTTGTATGGAAGTAATGTGTTGATAAAAGGATGGCCATGATTTATTTATATCATTTTTACAGCTATATTCCTCTCAGTTCATGGACACCACTGTGTTTCTTTTCACTTGCAGAAGATTCATTTTTTATTATAATTTCTGCTCTTTGTGTGTACTTGCGTCATTTTCTTTGTAAAGCAATCACAACCATCTGCTTAATAATGTACATAGACACAACGATGCACGTCACATCCTCTAATACAACACTTTGAAGACATAGATGCAAGGATATCTTTGCAGCACACCACACAGTGTTTTCATGTTCAGGTTAACAGGAACTCGCATGAGTATCTGCTTGCATCTTTGTTGAGTTTCTCTTCTTTCAGTCCCTTTTTTTTCCCTCTTTCTTTCTTTCTTTTCATCAGTGCTCTTTGCCGCTCTGTGCTGCCTTTCATTACTGACTTAACATTTGCTGGGACAACACCAAGCACTCGGTAAACAAATCTGCAGCAGCTGTGCTGCAAGGCTTGCTGGTCAGCAAACTGCAGCCCTCAGCATCACAGAGGCAACTGGTCCTTGTATGCTCGGTCTAGTCGCCGTTATTCTCGTACTTGGGCCGATGCCACCAATTACAGCATCAAACAAAAATGGATGCCTGTTTTTTTGCAAGACAATTTAATGAAGGATGTTGTGAATTAGTCTGCTTTCTGTCAGCATTTCACAAACAATATTTAAACATTAATAATTGAGACAGCTTTGTTTTATCCTGGAATTATTAGTTCAGAAGCTGAAACTCTCTATTATGATATTTATTCTCTGTGCTCAGCTGTTTAGTGCAGGGTTTCCTCAGCTGTGGGCAAGGATCTAAATTTGGCTGCAGGCTTAAGTCTCTCAAGAGAAGCAATACCTCTAAGCCTTTAGATTTAAAAGAATATATTTCTCCTTTTGGCTTCATACAAGTTAAGCTCCCCTGGTTGAGTGTATTAACCTATAATGTCCTTATTATTGTCCTAGTCCAGCGGTTGTTGTCCTGTTTGGCCTTCACCTTGCCCCGGTTTTCCCAGGGGCCTCTCGATACAACACAGCCTGTGGCATAGTAGCCATTGGCTGGGTTTCCACCCCCTTCCCCTCTCGGTCTTGTCCCCAGGGCTTCCCCTTCACAGCCTGTTCTATCCTGTCTGCTCAGCTAATAGCCTCAAGCTAGTGGCCCTGTTGTTGCACAGATTCTGGCATACATAATTTAGAGAGTGGACACTGTAGTTTAACTTACTGCCCTGCACTTGGAGATTTAAACCCAAGCCTCTGCTTTATTTACATAAAACATCACTACTTTTTTAGTAGAAGCTTGAGAAATGACTTTAAATTGACACAAATATTACCACACCACGTCCTGCTCTTGCAAGTACCGGTCCCGGCTACAGTGGTTGTGTTTGTAGCAAATATCTGTCCCAACAGAACACCTTATTAATGCATGACTTCTATTCTATTTTTGCCAGACTACACATTTACAACTTAGTGTTTTGAACTCACTCAACCATGTAAACAAAGTACATGGAATTAAGTCAATCATCAAGTCAAGAATTATAGATCATTATCATAGATAACATATTCATTTTCTGAATTATCGAAAATAAGTATCACGATATTATGTTTTGCGATACTGTATTGATTCTCAAACGATTTGATATTGATTTTTTATTAATAGTTTACATGCAAAGATTAACTCAGTCAATACTTAATTTAATTTCCAGTGTATGTGCTCTCTCAAAGTAGTGCTCTGATGTTGGATCTGCAACTGTGATAAATGCAAATGCATATCCCACTGTTCTGATTGCATTAAAAAGTAAACTTTTTTCACTTAGATTTTATGCATATAGTGATGTGTTTTTTATACTATGACAGTTTTAGGGCTGCACAATTAATACTATTTAAAAAAATAAAATAAATTTTAAAAATGTAATCAAAATCGCAATATAGCCTACTGCAATTTGAAATCGCAGGAGGTGAATATTTGATAAAATACCATTTTAAATGAAATATTCTCGTGCTGCAGAGATGTCCTAGCCTACACACATCACATTCTTCAAACTTAGGAAAATATCGTTGTTTGGTAGAGATCCCTACAAAAATCACACCTTAATCATTTTAATGTTTTTCAATGAAAATGTGAATAAAGATGCAAAAATTGTTATTCCCTCTAATATCGCAAATCTTATCTCAATTGCAATATCAGTCAGAATAATCACAATTCTTAATTTTTTTCAAAATCGTGCAGTCCTAAACAGTTTCCTTAAAATTAGATTGAAACATCGCAATATATTGCCTTGCTTCCAATATCGCAATATATTGAATCGTAACCCCCTGTATCATGATACATATCGTATCGCCAGATTCTCGCCAATGCACAGCCCTAGTTTGTGTATTATTTTATGTTCCCTGCCTGCAAGTACAGATACAAAGTTTTCTTCCTCAGTGTAACTGTAAGTGAGGGATGAACTGTTTTGAGGACATGTTTCTGACCTCTCCGGTGAGGTTACTGTGGCCGAAAGGGATGTGATGATGTTCCTTCCACACACTTTTTCACTTGCACATGCAAACACAAACACATGTGCATAGATGGCTGTGCAGCAGTAAGAACACACTAGTCTGACCTAGTTGTGTCCTCTCAGATCTCTGTCTGCCTTGCAGGCCAGCTGGCTGAGTTTAAAGGGTATGCACACACACACACACACACACACACACACACACACGCACACACACGTTAGTTTATGAGGCAGCAGTACTGCAGTATTATTGGGTAGATATCCTAAGGTGGTTAAATGTGTTTCCTTTGACCCATTTTTTGGTTACTTTCCTCACATTTGGTTCAGAAAATCATACTGACTTCATTTAAAAACCATATTAAATTTAACTGTGTGTGATTTATGACATTCCAGCAGGCTATCCACACACACCGCCCCATCCACAAAGTCTGAAAGGCAACCCCCTCTAAAGTCAAGGGCATTCACACCCCTCCCACGTAACCTCCGCTCTCCGAACCCCATTTAATTGTCCCAAACACCAGACAGAGACCCCCTGTCCCCTCTCCCTCACTCCCTCCCTCCCTCCGTCACACCCACCATCCCAGTCTCTCCAGCTGACTGGGGACCATTAAGTCCGGAGCAGCCAGCAGCCATCCAGACAAGCTCCCCAGTAGCAGGTGCTGGAGTGGGGGTCTCTTAAGACTGTGGGAACTGCAGCCCAACAGCTGTTTGTTGGTCACCCAGACAGAGCATGTAGCCAGAAGGCACTCTGCTGGGTGCTGTTAAAACACTTGGCCCTTTCATTTGGGCCCTTTTGATTATCTTATTTAAGTTAAATGCCTAGTGTGGAGGTGGAATAGGGTGTTAAACATTGGTCTGTAAAACATATAATGTGCTTCAAGTACCCTCTCATGGAAATGCAGGTCTGCTTCTTCAAACATGGGACCATTAAGACGTAAAAATAACTACCACTTAGGTCTTGTACGTTTTTAAAATCATAATCACAAGACTACTTGGCCCTAATGAAGCCGGGGAGGTATAGATCGTCCCATGTGCTCAGGCTGTGACACACACACACACACATAGAAGTGAGAGAACCCCCTAGTGGCTTAATTAATCCAGCCTTTGTCAGGGAAACCAGAGAAGTCACCATGGTCTCGCTCTCCTATTTTTTCTCTTCTCTCAGCAGAGGTAAACAGACATGAATAATGAGCTTTTTAAACCCTCCTGTGACCATTCCCTCACTCTTTCTTGTCCTCCCTGCTTCCGGAAAAACAAGTACATGCCGTCTTTGATTCAAGTGGGCGTAAAGCACCCCTCAAAGAGAGATGGAGAGGGTCTATTTGGGGACAAAAGACTACTAAACGTCCCCTCCTGCTCTGGTTCTGGTGTTATGTCACCCCCACGGTTTGCTCGGAGAAAACCAAGCGTAGTCTTCGACTCACAGTCGAGCTAATGATTCTATTTATTGCCACGCCATCTCTCTTAGTCCGTCCATGCTTTCTCTCTCACCGTCTCCCTTTCTTTTCCCTTGCCACTGCAAGTGCCAAACCCCTCCCCCCAGACTTTTCTCCCTCTCTCTTTCTGTCACCCTGCCTTTCATTTCATTCGAAGGGGAGGGGAGGCATTTAATTCTTGGCTACCTGCCCATTTCTATGATGGCAGCTAGTCTCATTATCAGAAGCTCATCTCTTGCTTATTTCTGCTTCAACTCTGGCATGCTGGCATCGCAGCGTCAGTGGTTTGTTGCTGTTGTTTAATGTCACATTTTCAGCACAAGCACTGCTGGTGTGCTCATCATTAGGAATTTGGTGTTATTATTATTTAGCTGTAGTCCAGGATCTCTAAACAGAACAAGCCTGTATCTGCACGCATGGACTTGCACATACACAATAAAGCTCCCTGTTGGAAGTACGACGAGCCATAGAGGGCCCCTTAGTTTTTATTTTTGACCCCCTTTTCATTCACAAAGCGTAATAAGAGACTGCCCTCCTAATTGCAACCAGAATGAAAGCAGCACCACATTACTGACACATGATTGCAAATGGTGGACGGTAATAATTGTCCCCCTTTTCTTTGTTTTTCATGTCCAGCTTGTTTCTTTCGTCTCCCCGCCTGCCAAATCACCGCTTTGCCAAGAATCAGCAAGACCTTTTTATTGGAATGTCTGGGGAGGGAGTCGAAAGGGGAACAATCGGGGCATGTTGAGGTGAAAGGAAAAAGAGGCTGTTTTGCATTAGTCCCCACATGCACGCGTGTACACATCCGCAGAGGTAGACACAATAGCATCAGCACCTATACAGTATGATGCAATCCGATGCAATAGTCCAGCGATAAATACTCCTTTTGTGGAGCTCGTAATGTTGCATTTTTGTTACCCACATTTGCTATTTATATTGCAGTTAAACAAATACCTGCACACACTATTGGTCCAGATACAACTCAGCCACCTAGTAGCAGCAGCTAGCTTGTAGACATACTAAGAGGATATCTGTGTAAGCACTCTGAGAGTGGCGCTGGTGCACCTCTCCTCAGGTACTTTTCCTCTCTCTCTCTCTATCTCTTTCTCTCTCTCTCTCTCTCTCTCTCTCTCTGACTGACCCCTTTTCCCCACCGCAGGCAGCACACACTCCTTTTTCTTTTCCTTTTTGTTTTCTGTGTTTTTTTTTGTTTAACATTTGTCTGATTCACAGTGTCTGGGACAGAAGTGATAGAAAGATGGCTGCTTTCCAGGCTTTGATTAACTTATCATGTAACCTATTTTTACGCTCTTCAGGAAGCAAAATGTGCAAATGAGAGTGAGACAAAGACAGAGAGAAAGTGAGAGAGAAAGAGAGACAGGAAGATACAGCGGGTGGGTGAGGGGTCGACCGAACCAAATTTTCCTGAGGCTGCAGCCTCAGAGCTCCTTGGCTATGTTTCAGGTCTGATAAAATGGCGATCTCTCTTTGCTCGTAAAGCTACCATTAACAGAGCTGGGACAAAAACAGAAAGGGAGCATTTGGAAGCAAAAGACCTACAAACCACTGAGAGTTTACAGTAGTAAAAGATCGTCTGTTTGGGTTTTGTTCTTTTCTTTACAAATTGACTTGGTGGCAAGCAGCAGTCATGCACCAACTCAATAGATCAGGAATCGTTTTTGTGAAGGAGAGACACTTTTCTCACCCAATTGTGTTGGAACTCAAATCTCAAAAACACCGACATTTAGATGCATTTAAAAATGTTTTGTAACTAAGAAGGAAGTAATAAGAATATTGGAACCTCTTTGACCCATCTGTTCAATGATTACAGTAGTCCAATGTGACATCTCTAGCATTCACTAAACATTCACTACTTTCCTATAGACGAAAATATAATCAACGCATCTCATCCTACAATATGTCCCGTATATCTGATACAAATATACTGGACTTAAATTCCAAGTCGCTTGAATATCTTCCAAAATCATTCCTTAATGCTGTACTAGCTTGCTGTCTTTTTGGCAACAGGCATTTTCCACCTGACTATTTTTTTGTGTCCATAAATGAATGAAAGTTTGACTGGACAGATTTGTGTGCTGACATTACTTTTGTGGTCTGTATTTCCTTGGAGATTAGTCATGCAAACCGAAATTAGGCCTTGGCCTTGACTTTCAAGACCAACTTATTGTCAGATGGCAGAGAAAACTCATGGAAACTCCAATTAAAGTCTTTCTTATTGAAGGCTCATATCTGGCTTTTTTTTTAAGTTCAAACAACTTCTAACTTCCCTCTAAAACAATTGGCACCGTCACAGCAGTTGTGAGGGATCACTTTTGATGTGATGTTTCAGTAGTTTTTTTTTCTGCGTTCAACTGATTGCAAACTAACTCCAGAATAGTGTTGGTGTGTGTATATGTGTGTGCCATCAGTCTGACGACCCTGTGCGATAAGGCTGCCTGGGGAGTGGAGATAAGTGTCTTCGGGCGAAAATTGCATTCACAGTCACTCTGTGGCGTGTTGCGCAGTATCTTAAAGCCACATATCTGCCAGCGTTTGTCAAACAAATGGACTTTCCCCTCATCTGACTGGATTGTTTTGACCACTGGGTCTTTATCTCATGATGGATAACGTATAGCTATTATGGAAATCACTGCAACAATCTAATGGAAACTAATGGCAGAGTAATGGAAGGTAAAACAGCTTAATTACTAAACAAGGCCAATATTTTACAAACACAGCCTGGGTCTTATAATTAAAGGTTAGTGAGCCACGCTTACTGCAGCTGCTCAGGAGGGTAGCCAGAAATGTATTCTCGTCTTGTAGGCTAGTATGCTTGTTGAAAAGGACTTCTCGTGTTGCATATGGTTTGGCATCACATTTTGTTCATGTTAAATGCATTGCAGTCATCTTAAAAACATATTAGGCATATATTTTGTCATAAAGAATATTACGTTTGCATAAGAATACATAGTGTTTACATGCAGTGACTGCTGTAATCTGCTGTTTTCCCACTGAAACGTCCACTTTTGCTGAATGTTGGAAAACACTCAAACTGGGATAAATTGGGATTTCATGTACACAATTTGGCTGTTTCATAATACACATTCATTTTCCTTTCTCCTCCAAGAGTTACTGGATGAATTTCTCCCTTCATATCCTTGGTTGGCCTGTGTGCTTTTGAGATTCCTAGCAGTTCTCATTGGTTTTTATCCCATTACATGAGGCTGGCCCAGTGGTTTGGATGTTTGCATGCTGGATCGATAGCCTCCCTGCTCTCACCCACTAGCATTAATAAGATCATTGATTAGCTGCCTCCCACTGATTGATTACCCCTTTACAGCATCGAATTAGTCTATTATTAGTTCCCCCTCTGATGGGATGCTTTTGTGCCTAATGAAATTGCTTGTGTGTGGTACCATGTTGGTTAGAGAATCGTTTGTGAAATGCTTTGTTTTTGTTAGTGTGGTACTGAATTTGTAAGTCAAGCTTAAAGCTTGTAAGTTGTAGGATACATTTTACATACAGTCCTTAGTTCTCAGATTGTGATAAAAAATGTATCTATATGCAAACCGTATTATACGCAAGTAGTGAGAAGCTAGCAGAGACGCACACGCATACAGTATTCACACAAGCTTGGAGGAAGTGTTTTGTGGTTAGTTGGAGGAGGAGTAGGCCTGGCGGAGCGTAGGGAGTGATGGATGAGAAGCCGTCCTGGTTTCATTCCAATAAATGAGCGGCGTTCCACTTGGGCTTCCCTTCACAGCCCCAGCCAGTGAAGCCACGATGGAGACGGATGGGCCTCTCACTGCTGGGTGTTAGAGGAGAGCAGGGGGGAGAGAGGGAGGAATTAAAGGGTGAGGAAAGAGAGATGGGGACAGAAAGTGAGAGAGGAGACATGGACAGAGAGAGAAAAGGGGGAGGAGGGGGTAATAATAGATAAGGGAAGCTTGATAGTGAGAGGGAAGTAAAGGGTAAAATAAGACCGCAAGGGAAGAGGAGAGGAGTCAGAAACGAAAGTGGAAAAGGAAGTTATAAGTGAGGAGAAAAGAAGGATGGATAAAGGAAAGAAAGTGAGGGCTCCATCTCCCTGTTTCTGTTTGGCCGACTGCACAAGGGCAAGAATTTATGGATATGTCATAGCTGATATGACATGTAGCACGCTTGATTGTGCATTCTGATTATGTGTTGGATTGTGGAACGAGCAAGTGTGACCATCTCCTGCCAAGGATTCTTGATAGCTAGCATTAACCAACCAAGAAGATAAAAATCGGTCCAGGGGACTTACAGGGGCTGTATTACATGATGTTCCTTAGTCTAACCTAATGTATATTTTTTTTCCTCACCCCATCCCTCTTTATCCTCCCTTTTGTTTTCTCTTTTTTTAACCTTTGTCTCCGCTCCTGTTTCTCCATCTCTTCTTTATTTCTTGCATTTCTGCATCTTCTGTTACTGAAATCTTCTTTTGTTTCTCTCTGACTGATTCATCATCTCCACTGCTTCTTTTGTTGTTTCACTTTGTCTAAACCTCTCTTCTCTCTCTCCCTCTTTCTTTAGACATATCCCTCCAGAGTGGCTCTGTTGCCCAGTATGAGACCTTTCATTGGGGAGCCTCTTTGCCAGTTGACAGCTCCTCCAGTGCCAACAGCTGGGACAAAGTGATTATTGACGGAAGTGACACAGAAGCTTGGCCATCCATCAGCCGCAATAGTGACCCCAGCCACCCCGCAGCACCAGAATGCCCCTTGGGCTCAGCTAGCTCTAACGCAGACACCAGTGCTGTCACTACCACCTGTAGTAGTAGTTTTATGAGTATGGCCACAGGTGCCGCAGGCCAGCAGGCCCACTACCCCTCTCTTAAAGCTAACAATAACATGATGACGGGACCTGGGTCAGCCAACACATGCGGTAATAGAGGCTGGGGCTCAGATGGGAAACAAGATGGTATGAATGGCGGCAGAGTAGGAGCGCCAAATAACTGGGGGTCTCCCAATTTTAACTTGAACCTCAATCCCAATGCCAACCCATCAGCCTGGCCTGTTCTGGGCCATGAGAGTGGTGGAGGTTGTGGTATTGGCCCCAATGCGGTGTCAAACTCACCGTCCCTCCCACCAGGTATTAATGGCAATGGAAACATGGGAAACGGGAGCCTGGGAGGTGCAGATAATGGCGGGGGAAGTTGGGGTGGCATGATAAGTGGTAATGAAAATGATCAACAGCACCCTTCAACCAACACAAGCTTGTCCTTCAAAATGGAACTTTCTAACCTTAACTCTGATGGACCAAACCACACTAAGCAGCAGCAGCAAGCTCAGGAGCCTATGAGCCCTATCCATGGAATAACTGGCTGGGGAGGCCAGTCACCCACCGAATCATCCCAGCTCAATGGGGACACAACAGGCAGCTCTGTATGGGGTAGTGGTGAAACCAAGGCAGCTGACTCTCCCAAGGACTCAGGCTGGGAATCATCTCCCTCTGGAGGCCATTCTGCCTGGGGCCGCCAAGGCAGTGGAGGTGGGAGTAGTGGAAGTGGTGGCTGGGGTGACTGGGGGAAATCCTCTGGTGGCGGAGAGGCATCTAAAGGCTGGGACTTGGTAGACGCTGGTAGTTCTGGTTCAGGCCAAGAGCAGCAACATAGCTCATGGGGCCAGCAGCAAAGACCAACCCCGGCAAGTGAGGGTAGTGGGGAGAGCAGCGAAAATCAATCTGACCACAGAGACAGGTCCTCCGGCACGGATTGTACCCCTCTGCTACCCCGGCAGGACCTCGATCCTAGGGTGCTGAGTAACACGGGTTGGGGACAGACCCCGATCCGACAGCACACTGTATGGGAGATGGAAGAAGCCAACGCTAAGGCTGGGAAGAGCAAAAGCAGCCCAGACACCATAGGAAGCTCCAGTTCTAATGGTGGACCCTCATCCATCAATGGAGGTACCATCAACCCGAAAATTGGCCCCAGTCAGAGGCCTGGGTCTGGAGACAAAAATGACAGTGAAGGATCATCATCCTCTGGCTGGAGAGCCCCTCCACCTCAGCCTATCCAGACTGGATCAGGATGGGGAGAGCCCCAACAGTCACACAGCAAAGCGCCGAATGGCACTAGCAGTGGCTGGGGTGAACCTCAGCCTACCAATGGTCCTAGAAATGGAGGCACACCATCCTGGGCTTCTGAGGACAAGTCACCCAGTTGGGACGATGGCATGACAAAAAGTCAGCCCACTAACTGGGGAGAGGGCCCCAAAAGCTCCCATGGATGGAGCAACAGTAATGGGGGCTCCAACGGCACCAGCACAGGGGAGTGGGGAGAGGCGGAGGTCAAGAAGAATGGATCCTCCAGCAGCATGTGGGAAGGAGAAGGAGGTAATGGAGGAAGTGGTGGATGGAAGGATAGCCCCAGGGCAGGAAATAGAGGAGGAGGCTGGAGTAAGCCCGCTCCTTCTGTGAATAATAGCAGCTGGGGGGAGACCCCACGTACCAATGGCCCTGTGCAGGGAGGCTGGGGTTCTTCCAAGCCCCAGGAAAGCAGCAGCAGCAGCAGCACTGGCAGCGGAGGAGGTGGCAGCATGGGTCAATGGGGTGGTCCTGGTACTGTGAAGCAGAATTCATCAAACTGGGGCAATGGCAGCAAACAGGACCAGGGCATGGATCCCACGGGCTGGGAAGAGCCCTCCCCTCCCTCCATCCGCAGGAAGATGGAGATTGACGATGGAACGTCCACCTGGGGCGATCCCGGCACCTACAACAAGACTGTCAACTTGTGGGATCGCAACAATCCCAATAATAACCCAGGCAACAGCGGCCCACCGCCCAGTAAGAATGGCGGAGCGAATATCCCCAACAATAACAACAACAATCACTCTGTCGGCCCCGGCAACAACAATCACCATCACACTCACCACATGCACCACCATCCCCATCATGGCCAGCCCCCAACTCACCTGCAACACCATGGAAACAACAATGGGTCATCCAACAATGGCGCCCCACATCCAGGTGCGGGCCCCCAGGGCAGACCCCCCCACGCCAACCCAGGTAACATAGTATGGTTGTGCTGTTGTGTTAAAAATCTCAAATTTGTATATTACTTGAAAAAAAATGGGTTCTATGGGTACCCACAAGTCTCCCCTTTACAGACATGCCCACTTTATGATAATCACATGCGATTTGGGGCAAGTCATAGTCAAGTCAGCACACTGACACACTGACAGCTGTTGTTGTCTGTTGGGCTTCAGTTTGCCATGTTGTGATTTGAGAATATTTGTTTATGCTAAATGCAGTACCTGTGAGGGTTTTTGGACAATATTTGTCATTGTATTGTGCTGTTAATTGATTTCCAATAATAAATATATACATACATTTGCAGAAAGCAAGCATATTTGCCCACTACCATGTTGATAAGAGTATTAAATACTTTACTCCCTTTAAGGCACATTTTGAACAGATAAAAAAATGTGATTAATTTGCAATTAATCATGATTAACTATGGACAACCATGTGATTAATAGCGATTAAATATTTTAAACAATTGACAGCCCTACTAGAAATTAAAGTAATGTTTGATATTCTGAAAATGTTGAAAAAGTTCATAATCTCTTACCAATGCAAAGGACACAGGAATGTTTAAAAATGCAGTATGTTTGTATCAAGCAGATTTAAACCTGATGTTTTAGTGATCCAAAGTTTTTATCTGACAGCATAAGTATGTTTTACTGAATGGTATTAAGCTTTACAGTCGGTCTTGATTATGAGCAGAATGAAATATGGGGAGAGACAAAGTTTAAATAAAGTTGTTTTCACTCATTGACACACAAAGTGACTAAATTACTAATAAAAAGCATTGTTGCCAACAATGGTTATTCCATTTACAGGTCATTCCTTAAAGTAATTCACTCACAGGGATTATTAAGCAGATAGTCTCGGAGGAATTTAAGGCCTCTTCATGGTCATGCATATATAATTAAGAGTCTGTGCAGCAAGCTTAAGTTCCCTCTGCAGCCAGTTCAAATAAGTCTTTGTGGAGACAAAGGCCATGCATATAGACATGGCACAGCTTTAATGCCTAACATTCTCCTCTCCTTTTGATTGTGAATGAGACCATTGCCCCCTGCTGTTTACCATCTGCACTGCAGCTACCAAAAAAGCACAGTGGCCACCTTTAGATGCACTTGTGTCGATCACAGTTATACCCAATCACCCATCTCTGCTGAAGCCAGTATAGATAGAGGAGAGATGTAGTGTAAGAGCTTGCACCGGCTGGCCTGAGCTGCTGCTTTCAGCCGTCTCCTCCTCCTACATAATCATACAAACACACCACCCGACGAGCCAGACTGAGCTGGTCAAGGGCCTGTTGCTGTCAGTATAGGGCTGGCTGAAAGGCTTCTATATATAGACTGCATGGCACTATCTCAACTGAAAAGCGTACTGTTCGATTTTCTTAATAACATGCCTCTACAGTGCTGTGGTTTTCAGTTGCTTGGTTTATCATAATATAGTTTTTGGTAAAAGAGTGTTAAAGATCTGACTTGTGCACGAGTACACTGCAGATTACAAGGTGTTTTCAGACGTCTTAAATGTAAACTCTTCTAATTCACCTCTTTCTTCCAGGTTGGGGAGAGCTTCCCAGTGCTCAACCCAAGTCGGAGCCTCCTTGGGGAGAGCCAGCAGCTCCAACAGCATCTGTGGACAATGGCACCTCTGCCTGGGGCAAGCCCACAGGGGAGTAGGAACATGGGCGGGAGACGGTGGCCATGGTGGCCATGGTGGCCATGGTGGCCACGGTGGCCACGGTGGCCACAGTGGTCACGGTGGCCATGGTGGCCACGAGCCCTCTGGACCCTATGGCAGGGCCAACGGACCCACAGGTTCTGCACCCTGCAAGCCAGGTAACACCCGCAGATGAACTATATTTACAGTCGTGCATTATGTCAAACATGGGGATGTGGGGACGAAGGACTATGGTACCATCTGTTATTGATTAAACTCATTACCACAGCAAACTGTGACACAGAACAGATTAGATATATTACATACTTTCAGATGAGCTGGGGTACAAGACAAATCCACACAATCTAGAAAATACCACACATTGTTATGGGATTTGAGATGTGGGTCGATTCCAGTGGTGCCACACCTTTTGTAAAATACAGATTGATGGTAACTCCTAGTATGTGTGCACTATCACACTTAATTTAAGGGAACAAAAACAGGAAGTTTCTTCAGACCTTTATCATTTGTGCCAATTCTGAAGGTTTTTGTCAGTGCTACTGGAGTGTTGCTGGGATTAAAGCAATTCCACGCCTCAGTAGGTTTTGGTTATTTGTGCTGTTGGTTTGAAATGTTGGAAATGGCAGAGGGAGATGTAGGGGGGAAAAAAATGCAGCATGTTAAATGGCAACAGTGGCACCAAGTGGTCAGGTTGAAAACTACCTGCTTCTCACCCTCTGAAATGGCTTGTGTGGCATGAAGGATGCGTCACAGATACTAAAACACAACCGTATGTTTATTTTTGTTATAATTATGTTATGTCATCGCTTTCTCAGGCCCCAAACCTATGCAAGATGGCTGGGGAAATGGAGGAGAGGAGATGGGCATGTCTACCAACCAATGGGACACTGAGGATGGGGACATGTGGAACAGCCCCACCTCCCAGGAGAGCAGCTCTTCTTGCAACTCTTGGGGCAATGGACCCAAGAAGGGCCCGAGCAAGGTCAGAGAACACACCTGACGCTTGACATAAATATACTGGCAGATGTTAAATGGTGGGGATTATTGTCATTTAAATGATAATTTAATATTTTTGCTTGTGTTGTCAGGGGAAGATGGGCAAGCCAGATGAAGCTTGGATCATGAACCGTCTCATCAAACAGCTCACTGACATGGGCTTTCCGGTAAGTTGTCACACTGACACGCTTTCTTTCAAGTTTTTTTTACCCAACTAGGCCAAAAATGTGCCAGCTTTTCAAAGTTCTACATTTTTTAAATTAAATACATGATCCCCTGCTGTGCAGTGTAGAAGCACATGAGGACAAACACAACCGATTAAGGGGTTGAAATAAACCATCCAATGATAAATACAGCCACTCAAGAAAACTGTTAAACATCCTGCAATTAAGCCATGGTCAGTGACAGGCTTATGTTGTCCATGTGTTACAGAGAGACCCTGCTGAGGAGGCTTTGAAGAGCAACAACATGAACCTTGACCAGGCCATGAGTAAGTTCACAACATATTTTTGTCCATGTGTGTGTTTTTCAAAATGCTACTATGAGATAGTTTTACTTAATGCAACAACACAAATATGTAGCCGTCTTACATTCAAGGAATTAAGATCGGAATTAAATTCTTTTGCCACATTTTCACTTCAATTCAACAGGGAATAATACCGTTAGTTAGTGTACTATTTAATCTCAGTAAATGCTGTCAAATACCAGCATAAGCAAAGTGTATACAGATATGAAAAAGGATATTTAAATGACATCACTGTAGATCAAATACATAAAAACTACAAAATGATCATTGCATTTTGTGACACGGTATATTTCTTTGTTTAGTCTTAGAATATAATAAATCGACCTTCCTCCTTTCTGCTCCCAGGCGCCCTGTTGGAGAAGAAGACGGACCTGGACAAGCGGGGCATGGGCATGTCTGATTACAGCAACGGCATGAACAAGCCCATGGTGTGTCGGCCCTCTGCACTCTCCAAAGACCCCTCCGACCGCAACTCCTTTCTTGACAAGGTCAGACAACTGACCAGCACATGAGACTTTTTCCAAACATCTGTTGGAAATGATGAGTAGAAAAAAAAAAAACTTAAATGCATCGCAGTACTTTTCTTTAATCTTTTGGGGCATTTGCCTTTTTTATTTTTACATTGCAACTCTTTTTATGTGCTGCAAAGAGAGGTTAATAGATCGTTATGACTTTCATTATCTCATCATTCCTATTGTCAGTACAAATTGTAATCCAATCTTCACTCACTTAATCATTCATGTTTGTAATGATTAATGCTTTATTCCGCTTTTATTCATCTGTTTATTCCATTTATTTTTGCTCTGGTCCAGGATGGTGTTCTGTCAGATGATGCCCCTCCATCACCGTTTCTGCCTTCCCCCAGCCTGAAGCTCCCCCTGGCCAACAGTAGCCTTCCTGGGCAGGGTCTGGGACAGGGCAACCCGGGGCTGGCCATGCAAAACTTGAACAACAGACAACAGGTAACACATTGAGCACACATAAGTTATACTACACACTGTCGCAGAACTGAAATTCAGTTGGGAAAAATAACAGAAACACTTGAGTGAAAACTACTTTTGTAAAGCATGTGCATAAAACATTGTTGAGATTGTGGGAATTTTGTGATAATATATAAAACAGCAATATTATGTTTAGTGGTTATTTCCTCTCTCTTTTAATGTATAGTAAAAAACAGAGTTTATATTTTCAAAATTGATAGCATAAAAATGCAAAATGCCCAAATTTGCACCAGCAATAGTGATACGCATCATTTGTGGTCCACAATTTAAGACAAAAAATGTAAACATTTGAGGACTTCAGTACATTTGAACAGCTGCTTTATTAACAGGGGAATATGCTGACAGATTGTGCAACCAAACCTTAGTCAGTGCAAAACATTTTGATCAACAGTCTGTGTTTATCACACTGCAAATGCAAAACCATCATTCTAAAAGGTAATGGCTCGTGCAGGATTTGATGCAGTGATGGCAACATCTGATACATTTAATTTGTTTTACTCACAGCTCTTTACCCATATGATCTCCCAAATCTCCACCTCTCTATTGCTCACTTATGTTTGTATGACCTTGCCTGAAGTGGCCATTGAAATCAGATAGTTATGCTCTATCAAATATCACCCCTAGAGGCAGTCATGGCCCAGAAAAACTACAGTTTGTCCTTGAAGCCCAAACAAAGGCAGTGTATGCAGCATGCACTGAATAGAAAGACCTCTTTAACGATATAGAATTGGAAATGTGGATGAAGCTGCCTTTTACAGGCTAGATGTTTTGGGCCATTTGATAAACGGTAAAATAGATAAAATAGTTACAATTCCATATTCTTTTTTGCTTTAGTGAACAAGGTGTAGTGTGAGGTTAGACCTTGGAGGAAAATGCTTTGAAAAATGTTTTTAGACATTGCTATGTGGGCTGGGAAATATAACCGACCTATGCTAGGCTTTTGAGTGCACTTTTGAGTTTTCTTTTTCATCAAATTCAAGTGCGCTCATTCATGTATTAAATGAACACATCAAATTCATGAAGACTTGACAGTTGGAAGTCTACTCTTGACCTTGCTGTTGAGGTATTCTGTAACCGTTTGGTGGAGAATACACACATTTTTTCTCATTTCAGTGGCTCAGCTCTTCAGTTTAGAAACGGCTTCAGTTATTTGATTTAAACGTGGAGCTTTTGAAGACGTTTCATTGTACTTTTATGATTCCTGCTTATAGATACCCAGTGGAATGTTTGGCAGTAGTGGAGCAGCACAAACCCGGGCCATGCAGCAGCAGCAGCAGCAGCAGCAGCAGCAGCAGCAGCAGCAGCAACAGCAGCAGCCTCCTCAGCCACCAGTGCCACCTCTCAGCTCCTCCCAGCCTAGTCTACGTGCTCAAGTGCCTCAGTTTCTCTCCCCTCAGGTAGCTATATACACACACATGATCATGTACATATTTAATGTGTAACATGGAGCTATATTGGTTCATAACACATACGAATTTGTTCTTTAGGGCTTGCCAGGTTAAATAAAGGATCAGAAGCCAAAACCGATATATATCATCGAATCATTTCAGCATCATAAAATTAAAATTAAAATATATTATGAAGGCTGGCACAAAACATCAGCACCAAGTTATTTTCTGGGAACCACACTACACCTGTTACAACCTCTTGGCTTTACAAAACTCCCCTAGCAGACCCCTTCTCCTCTCTTTTCCTCCTTGCATGCATGTAGCAGTGACTAGCTTTACCTTGCCAGAGGCTTCTTTTGGGCAGTTGTTGTGATTTGCAATGACTAACTTGTCATCTCTCCTTTCTGTCTCCCCATTCTTCCCTACGCCCCCCCAGGTCCAAGCACAGCTCTTGCAGTTTGCAGCAAAAAACATTGGTCTGAACCCTGCACTTTTAACCTCACCAATAAACCCTCAACAAATGACCCTCTTGTACCAACTTCAGCAACTGCAAATGGTGAGTTAGAGTCCCTCTTTTCCATCTGTATTAGCAGCTCAGCGTGTGTTTAGAGATCCGAGGCACAGAATGTGTGTTGTGGACTTTTATTTAAATGGAAAAGAGATGAATCCGGGCACACTTGAATTGTATTATTGAAAACACTTGGAATTAGTAGAGCTAAAATTGAAACGGTTGACCCCTCTCTCCTACTTTGTTGTATTTTTTTCTCCCTCTATTATTGTATCTTTTAATCATTGTGTTGTACTTTTAATTCCCTTCATTCAGGCGTACCAGCGTTTACAAATCCAGCAGCAGATGATGCAGGCGCAACGCAATGTTTCCGGCCCCATTAGACAACAAGAGCAGCAAGTGAGTCAACAAATGCATCATTACACAAATATTGTGATTGTCATGATACCAAAACAGCAACAGAGGAAAGGATCATGTGTTGTTACAACAGGAGTTACTCAAGCTTTAAGATAACGACATGGGAAAAGGTTACTTCTCGTTGATCATGAGCCAACAAGTTAGAGTTTGTTCTCCTTTTTAAAAATGTTGGTTCTTTTGTTCTATATTATCCTCAGACTGCTTCAAGATAGGGTCTGTTGAAAGAGGGGATGCTTTTGTAAACAAGTGCTTGCTTCACCCACTGTTTTTCTCCACTTTCCATACCATATCTCCTTCCACTTTGTCCAATACCTCCTCATCCTCTTATTTGCTCATCCTTTCCCTTCTAACCTCGATTGTCTCTGCTTCCTGTCCCCATTTTCCTCTCTATCTTTTCCTTATTTTTCCATTCATCTTGCTATTGCCACCACATAATTTGAATAATCTTCTTGTTTTCCTCCCCCGTCATGCTCAAACGTTCTGCTTATGACACATTGTTGTGACGCTGCTTCTCGTCTCTCCCAGGTTGCACGTACAATCACCAACATGCAGCAGCAGATCCAGCAGCACCAGCGTCAGCTGTACCAAGCGCTGCTGATGAAGCAGCAGCAACTTCCCTCTCATTCCTCCTCCTCTTCCTCCTCCTCCGCTGGTCTGCATCCCCCCGGTGGCCCCACCGGAGGCCATGGTTCCGGCAAATCAACCCTGGACTCCTACACAGGCCCACACCAGGCTCCGGGCCTATCCGACACACTGCACACCAAAGAGCCGCCGTCTTCGCCCAACGCCTACAGCACCTACCCTCTCTGTGAGTCTGGGATGGAGACAAAACAAATTGAAAATACTTGTTGACAATAGCAATTTTCCTCTGCAGCCCTTGAGGTAGCAACCTCTGTACTTATTCAATATAGTGTGGCCACCCACAAATCCTTCAGTGAATGCACCCAATTAAAAACATAATCAGTGTATAGTCATTTTTTCTTGAGAAATACATGCAGATTCACATTTAGGGCGTTCCATCTTGACATCAGACAACATATTAATGTTGATTATTTTTGTTTTGAGCTGTTTTACTAGATTTCTAATCTAATAATAGAATAATAATATGTAGTACTGACAGCTAGCGTTCTCAAATGGGTACTACAATCCAAATTTAAAACATTGGAGCCGTGGCCCGCCTGCTCCTCCAGTGTGATATATAGCAGTTAGTGTGTGTTAGCATCACGGCGTTAGCCTCTGGCCAGCAGCAGTTGTCAGAATCACTTCAGTGACTGTGTGTCTCAAATAGTCGCTGCCTTGATAACCCAGCTGCACACGGACCACAGAGAGATGTGTCGAGGCTTTTCAGGTCGTGTAGAATCTAACCTTAACGTTATCTCTGTTGATCCAGTCCGTTGGCTTGCTTCCATGGCTGCAGAAGGCTGTGTTTGTGTGCCAATTTATGATTTATTGCAGTAAATATATTACATATTGGTCCTGTAAATAGAAATCCTCCACCACTGACTTGACTGCCAGATTGTGCCACCAAACTTGACTTGACTGATATATCTCATTTTTCTTGTGTGTGCAGCTGGACTGAATCCAAACATGAATGTAAACTGCATGGAGGTTGGGGGTTTGTCCCTGAAGGAGCCCCCTCAGCCCCAATCCCGCCTGTCCCAGTGGACACACTCCAACTCCATGGACAGCCTCTCTGGCAACTCCTCAAACATGGAGAACAACCTCAATAAGCACGGTACGTCAAAGAAAAATATAGACAGGCATACCATTCACGCATGTACGTATAATACTGTATACATACAGTACTGTACAGTGAAGTAGTCAAGTAAAAATACACATGAAACCTCCTTTACTATATATAACAATACCAATAAATTCCCATGCCATCTTAAATAAATGTACGTTATTCTGTACAGTTCCCCCCTGCACACATGTTGTATTGTAAAGTACCACTAGGCAGCTAATATGTTGTACAATAGCAGCTATACTAATAGCTCTTTTGTGTACAGGAGAGAAGGAATGACTTTGATGTTAAAGTTTGGGTAACTTGATAACAGTAACTTTCTCAAGAGCTGTAAAACAGAATGAGTCGTGATCACAATCGATAATGTCAGCCTCCCGCCCAAACACATCTGAGCCTATCAGATATCTTTGCAGATATGGAACTTATCAACTGACACTAGCTTGTTGTCATAACACGTGAAGTGTTATCCGTGACTTTGTTGTTTTCACACATTCTGACTGAAAGCTCATCGTCAGCCTAGACAGAAGCTTTCAGTTTGTCGCTCCCTGATCGCTCAGGTGCATGACCAAATGTGGGAACCTTGACACCACATTTCTTTCAGCCAAGAAAATGGAAATGTAAAATCCTTGAATATAATATATACCATTCTCATATTTGAGCCAGTGTGGTACCACTGAAGTACATATTCATCATACAATGAACAGTGTTAACCACCTGCCAAAACACATTTGGCTTGCATATTGTTTTAAGATGAGAATCTAGCTAACACTAGCTTGTTGACTCCTACGCTTGCCATTTTAACGTTTGAGATATTATCAGCTCTGGAAATTCCACACATTCTGACTTCAAAGTGATGCTGATATAAAAATCTGCCTCCCATGTGTTATGGAAAGAGGTATTGATATAGATAACTTATTGTAGACATCACACCAATTACATGTTATTCTGAAAAGGCCTTCAATGTGAATATTTTTTGAGTATTTTCATATATTATGTCCTCATTATGAAGTAAAACCAAGTTAAATTGAATCTCTTATTTGTCTTTGCATGTACTAGGTGCCATATCTGCTGCCTCTAACCTGGGCCCCCCTGGGAAGCCCCCCCATCTGGAGGACTCATACAGCCCTTACAATCTAATGTCCAGCTCTGAGTCCCCCACCAGCCCCATGGTGTCTCAAGACAGCTGGGGCCAGGGCAAGAGCCCTAATGAAAAGATCTCCAATGGGACCAACATCAACTGGCCCCCAGGTGAGGACAAGATGCAAATAAATATCCACTAAAACCCGTACACATCCACAGTCAACCCACACAGGTGTTTCATTTATGTTTTACTCTTCTCAAGACTCAGGCTATGTTTTAAATCACACACTAACATACATGCTTTCAAAACCCTGAATTAAGCACTTTATTTTGCTCCATTAGAGTTCTGCCCAGGTGTGCCATGGAAGGGCCTTCAGAACATCGACCCTGAGAATGACCCCAACATGACCCCTGGCAGCGTCCCCAGCGGTCCCACCATCAACACCAACATCCACGACGTCAATCGATACCTGCTGCGGGACAGGAATGGAGGTACGAACAGAAGCCACGCCACAAATATTTATTAAAGACAACCAGTAATCCTAAAGCAAAAACATGCTGTGTAAAGTGAATCCTATGTAAATGAATAATTACTTCACTTACACATGCTGACACTATCTCTACTACACCACAGGCCCCACTAGCATGTGCTTGTACTGATGCATACATGATTGTTTGTTTTTTCTCTCTCTGTCTCTGGTCACAACACTGTTACCTCTACGACCACATAGCCACTTCCCCAGCTCCGCCACTACAGAATGGCTCTCTGCCTCCAACCAGCAGTGACTGGCCAGTCAGTGGCTACTCTAGCTCTTTCAGTCTGTCGTCCTCTGATGGAGACAGCTCAGGTACACATCCAGAGTATCTTCCCTCCATGTGTGGACCTGCCAAAAACCCCTCTCCTCATCCATATGAGAGCCCTGATACAACTCTGTGTTTGGCTCCCTACTTATCCTAAACCTTACCCAACCTCTGACCCGTGTTTATGACCCTTCTTTTACTCCAAGTCACACCTAAACTTGTGCCCTCAGTGCCTTTAGACAACACCTTTACCGATACTAAGACAGCAACTTCACCTAAACCGTGACCTTTAACCATCTGTGCTTCTTTGACCTAACCCACAAAAAAACAAGCCTCACCCCAGCCCATTGTGACATCAGTACACACCCTGCGTTTGTTTGTGTGTGTGTGTGTGTGGGTGTGGGTGTGTTTTTGTGTGCTTTGACATAAAAAAAAAAAAAGAATCACAAAGAATTCAGCTCTCTACTTTGTGAATGTCATTTGAGATGTGATTCTTTGAATATACTGTTTTAAGACAATTTTTTTTGTTTTTGCATTTACACAAATTTTGAAGGAAGACAGAAATTTCACATAAGTCCAGGAAAGCGGTACTTGAAACTGAGAAATATAGTTTCTCAGTTTAATTTCTACTTTCACTTCCGCAAGCGTTTGTGTCTGATTTGTATGATTTGAATGCACTTTTACAGCAGAAAGATTTCTTATAACTTTTTATCTTTTAAAAAAAAT
Organism: Sebastes umbrosus; assembly: GCF_015220745.1. Classification (NCBI taxonomy): domain Eukaryota; kingdom Metazoa; phylum Chordata; class Actinopteri; order Perciformes; family Sebastidae; genus Sebastes; species Sebastes umbrosus. The sequence continues at coordinate 8,934,680 of NC_051271.1, forward strand.
ATTTGGTGAATTTAATTACATTAAGGAAACATCAAGACCCACTGAAGCCATCGTTGGCATTAGCTGAACCAGGAACATAAATGTTGGCAGCCTGTAACAGACTTATAGCTGTAACGTCACATCTGTCTTTTGTTACTGATTTTCTGTCCTCTATCTCCCCTCCCTCTCTCCATGTGAAGGTAAACTGTCTGACATGAAGTCCACCTGGTCTCCAGGGCCCATCTCCCAGAGCCAAGCCTCCCTGTCCCATGAACTGTGGAAAGTCCCTCAGCAACGCAGCAACGTAGCCCCTTCCCGGCCCCCGCCAGGCCTCACCAACAACAAGCCCTCTTCCACCTGGGGTGGCAACTCCCTGGGCCTGGCCCAAGGCTGGAGCGGCTCCTACACATCTGGTGAGCCTCTAAACTACAACGCACTCATTTCATTTCTATTAGCAGCCCCTAATGGAGCGGATGTGAATCTATCTGTCACAAACTCAAGCACCGTTCCTCCAGACTTTTCAACAAACCTGCAATTTCGACTGCATTTCAAAGCACAATATTTAAAAAAAGAAAACATTTAGCATCTTTTTAAGTTGGTTGGACGTATACATTCTATACATGGGAAACACTACTAAGTCTATTAACACTTCTGAGTCTCAGGTTTCACTTTGAGGTATTCATTACCAGGACTAGATCTCTTTAAAAGGTCTTAACATCATTACAATAAGTCCATTAACTTGGAAAGAAGCAAACATGTAGCTGAGAAGACTTTATCTTAGATTGTAGAATTAAGTCATTTACAAAATCTGTTATCTACATTGAGTTTCAACATAATTTTGATTTGAAGACACCTTTCCCCAAAGTGAAATCAACACATATCAATATCTGTGATGTATTTCACACCCTGCAAAACACAGACGTGACCGAAGATGTGTAGGTGTGCCGAAGTTCGCAGCTGCGACTGTGCACTGACACCACTCGCTATATAAAGGCTGGGTGAACACACCCTGCTAAACTGACATCTTGAGGTTTACCGGCTCTGTGAGAAACCTCAGTTAAACATCATACATGTGACCTTGTTTTGACATGACACGTCTAAGTTGATACAGGTTGAAGAGGAAACTACTTGTAGTAGTGTAGACCAGATTCATGTGTGTGGAAGTAGATAACAGTTGGAGGAATGTGTGTTCTGTCTGACCTCGAGCCCCTCTTGAAAAAGCATCACGGGGGCTGAAAAAAAAATCAACACAAATGATTTTACAGGAAATTAGTTTGAACAGTTTCCCTTTTAGACTTCTTTTATAACGGCACTGTCCCTTGAAATGTATTTGTCACATACTCCCTTTGTCTTCACATTTGCCTGTTATATATATATTGTATATAAATTGCAGAGAAACTAATGCACCGACAACATTTTATCATGACAAACTCTGCAGCTCTGCTACTTTTTCTTCTTACACTTAATACTTAATATTATATTTTACCTTTCTGTCGCAGAGGGAACCACCTGGAGTACTGACAGCTCCAACAGGACCAGCAGCTGGCTGGTGCTGAGGAATCTCACCCCACAAGTACGTACTCTGTGCTGCTAATTCTTGCTAAATTGAAGCCACAGTGTATTATGAGTAAAAAACTAGCATGTAAATATTAGGAATTCAAAGCGAGATCTGATCATGGATCATTGTCATGTCTCAAACAACTCATCTGATAGATTAGGGAGTAGGATACTCAAAATGTAATAAATATGATTCTGTGCTTTTAGTTTGCCATTCTAGCAAATGTGGTACAAAACACTTTAGATGGAGAAATAATAATAATATTAAAAAAACATTCTTAGGCAGATGAAATATCAGCCTAACAATCCCCCTTTTGGGGGATAGAAAACCAAAAACCAAAGATCCCATAGACTTCAATGCAATTTGACAAGTTTGTATGTATTCATCTAATGTTATACAAACGTTTGTTTTATACACAATAATTATTTTTTGCGTTCTTGCCTGAACCTGAGCATTTCACGATAACTTAATAAATTAAGGTTGATCACCGCCATGTCCTTCAGTTTTACCCCGTACATCTATACATATTTGGGGACAAAGCGGAACAAAGCATTTTTTGATTTATTGTTGGTGCAACTAACTACACAGATACTCATCAGCATAGCGTTATTACCGGTTTGTTTAAAGTAGAAGTTTAGAGACATGTTTCAACTTCTTGTCTTTACGCTGTTACCGTGTATGAGGGACACAGGATTGTTTTCCCCTGAAATGATGCATGATCATGTGAGCCTTCTCTGGATGACTTATTGCCGGTTTGACGTATACTCAAAAAAAAAAAGACAAAAAAGAAAGAAAAACTACAAGAAATAGAGCGTGGGCAGCGAGTAAGGGAAATAAACAGTGACTGAATATGCAGTGTAATATCGATGAATAAACTCAGATATCAGCTGTAACTTAAATTTTTTGCATTTTTGTTTTCTATTGTGCTCCAGATTGATGGTTCGACTCTGCGGACCCTGTGCATGCAGCACGGCCCCCTGATCACATTCCACCTCAACCTGACCCAGGGGAACGCTGTGGTGCGCTACAGCTCCAAGGACGAGGCCGCAAAGGCCCAGAAGTCTCTGCACATGTAAGCCTCAACTAAGTCTCTCACATCAGCTTTAGCAAATTGAAATTAAGGAAACGTTCACCCTTTCTTTCTCAACTTCTGCTGCCCTTTTTTTTATTAAAGTGAAACAGCTATTACAGAGAAAGAAAATGGGGAACACCTCGGGAAAACCTAATGTTCGTGGTTTCTTATTGGTGTTTTCCCATGCTGAGAACAGTTCAGCTTTTTGAATGAGTGTAGATAATGTTATTTTCGTATCCGGGCAGTCACATGGAAGAGGAGGTGGTTAGTCACGCTGTAGTCAGCTGTGTTATAATGTTACAGTGGTTATCGTCATAAAGTGAAACGGGAGGAAACCCCACCGCAGAGCCAGTCTGGGGGCACGTGATTTATCTGTAGATGTCTTGGGTTTGTCCCTAATTTTGCTTTGCTAATAGTGGCAGCCACTGCAGCTGGTTGTCATGGAAACAAAATGCAAGATGTGTGACCCACTTTTCATTATCAGCAGCAGGAATGTGGTTATGGCAGGATACAAAAAAAGCATAATAGTGTGGTAAAAACCCCCCAAAAAGTACCACTTGGTTAAAAAGTATGTCAGCAATATGCTGTCCCCTTTTTTCTTACATAACATGAAAAGTTCCTTATTTCCGGTAGAATTATCATTGTAAGACTAATGATTTCCTCCTCTTCTCCTGTAAGGTGTGTGCTTGGAAACACCACCATCCTGGCGGAGTTTGCCGGCGAGGAGGAGGTGAACCGCTTCTTTGCACAAGGTCAGTCGCTGGGGGCTAACACCACTAGCTGGCAGGCCAACCAGGGATCCAATCAAAACCGGATGGGCGGGGCAGCACAGTCCCACTCCCACTCCCTCGGCCAGTGGAGCAGCGGTGGCGGCGGAGGCAAGCCGAGTGGAGGCGACCTGCTGTGGGGCGGCGTGCCCCAGTACTCCAGCCTGTGGGGACCGCCGAGCGGAGAGGACGCCCGTGTGATCGGGAGCCCCACCCCCATTAACACCCTGCTGCCTGGAGATCTGCTGAGTGGGGAGTCCATGTAGGATGATGCCACGATACACTAACCAACCAACCCACCTTTCACCATGTCAAGTAAGCCATCGGTGGAAGGTGGAGTGAAAAAAAAAAATACAAAACGAAAAAAAAAAAAATTCAATATGAACAGGAGCAAAACCCAAGCAAATCATGTGGCGATAATCAGTATCAATTTGAACTGTTTTGAACTGTGAATAGTGAATCAGAAGGCTGGAGTCTACCACACAGACTGCAGACTCCAGTCCCTCGGATTCGCTTTTGTCCTTTTTTTGTTCGGTTTACGTTTTTTTGGGGGGAAAAAAGCTTTTTCTCTCCTTTTGGTATTTTTGAAATGCGTCGTATAAAAACAAACTGAAATGAGACACAACACAAAGAAACCTTTTAAGTGTTTTTAGTTTTTCCATTAAGTATACATGACATTCTGTGTGAAGTGTTTTTAGGAGAAGCAATCAAAGCTGCCATCTGAGACTTTCCTTTACCCTCCCAAAAAAAGAAAATCATCCCAAAATAAGACTTAAAACGACCATTCCCAGCATGTTCATGGCCAATGATGTGGTTCAAAGACCTTTACTAGTTATGTTAACGTTTGTTTCTCAGCACTAATATTAGCCTTAAGTGCTCTCTGGCCCAGGTCCTTCCCAAGCCGCCTTTTTTAGTTTGTTTTGTAACTGAAGAAAAAGCTGAAATCTTGCACACTTTCACCTCTGAGCCAGCAAGTGGTACAGGACATGACTGGTGACCAACTCTGTCACTGGGCAGTAAGAAGGCCTGGCCGCGTGACTGGCCCTACCAATCATCAGCTTAATTATTTTGATTTGTATTCTCAGAGGGATTGACACAGCTGTTAAATGTTCTTTTTTTTGTAGGTCTAGACCCAAGCGCATTTTTTGATATCTATCACAACATATAAGCTGAGAGAAGATTATTTGTCAACCTCGCTGCGTGTCTCCGTTTCCGTACATGTCGATGTATGTCCGGTGGCACCTAATCATTGACGTCTGCAAGCCCAGATCCTTCTGGTCACCTTCAACCCAGTCGCTTTACTGGGGCTTTGTTGAATTTTCTATTGTCCGATTTGTTATGAAGCCCAGCGGTCTGTATGGTCAGCCAGTTCTCGGAGGAAAAAAAAAGAACACAATTTCACCTTCATGTGACAGTTACATTGTGCAATATACACCATAGACCTTTCTTCCGTCCATACTTTATGTCCAACGGAGCTGGTTTCTCTTTTGTTTTTGTTTTTAATTGTTGCTGAATGCAGCAAAAAAGACTTTGGAACTTCACAAACCTTTTCAAAACTTGGATTCCCTCCAGGCCTCCAATCCCCCTGAAAACTGTTGGGAAAACTCTGCAAAGAGGAAGAAGAAGCTGTTGAACTGTGCATGCAGCAAACTGTACTAAAGAGTGACACAATAATGCACACTTCCTCTCTGCGTGCCACAGCCACACCCAACAGAGACTGAATCCACAGGGGGATTGGATGGTTCTGGGTATCTGGCACAATACCAAATAAGAGGGGTTTCTCCTAATGCAGTAGACCTACGAGTGTTCCTTCCGTTTGGTACTGTACAAACAGAAGAGACTTAAGACTTTTATAAATTCAAAGGGTTTTATCATAGCACTTATGAAGAGCAAATCGCTTCAACTGCAATCCAATAAATCAAAAAAGGAGCAGCATGAACATTGAAAACAACGGAAAACATACTGCTCTTTTATGTACTATATCTATTCCTTGGAAAACGTGTCTGGAGTTGTTCCTCTGGTAGCAGGATGAAGGGAAAACTGAAAGTACCATTGGACTTTGGGGGAAAAACTGCAGTCTTTTTTTTCCTCCCTTCTTTGAACAATATCAAAGTGAATATCACTGTTACTCCAAATGTTTAGCCTTGTTCTGTTTGGAGGCACTAGACTTGCAACGTCAGCCGTCTCTGACACCCGCTGGCCAGTCAGTCAGTGGGTGAGTCGGAGTGGGGTGGGGAGGGGGAGTGTCCACTGAGTGCCTCTCTGCTGTGGTCCTCCGGGTGTCAAGTGGCAGCCCCCACAGCGCAGCACTTCCTCCTGGGCTCCACTTGACCCTCCCTCAGTCTGGCAAGAAATGCAGCTCCTCCAAGACCGGCCAATCACGGCTCTCCGCCACACACGGCATCTCCAACGGGGGGGCCCGCCACCACTCGACCCCGCTGTCGTCCTGCCCTCTCCCCCATCTCTCAGTTCTTTGACACAAAGATCACTTTAGCTGGAAGATGTAATAGTCATATTTCTGGAATTTTTGCCAGTGTACTTTTTATTTTTTTGGAAAAAGATCATTTTGACTTTATTTTTTTCAATGTGTTATATTGTTATTTTTGTCTACATGCAGTGGTCTACAAAATACTGACTGCTGAACTAGCCCTTCACTGTTCATATGCAGATACACTTTGGTCAGAGGTGCCTCTGTATGTTCATCCTGTGTATTGAATGCAAAACGAGGATCAATACTACAGAGCGTTATTGATTGTCTATTTGTTTTTAACTGATCATGCTTTTGTGTTTGACAGTATTCTGTAGTACTTCCAGGTAGTATCTTGAGATGTGTAAAAATAGGGTGTCTCAGACGAGGGGTGTGGGTGATTGTTGCTCCAAGCTGCTCCGCCTGCCCGCAGGCTGTCCCCCCTTGCCCTTTGCCTAGCTGCTACGCTATGACCTCCTCTCCTTCTCCACCTCAACCAGACCCAGTAGCCCTCCCCTGACCAGGCACCAACAGGCCCTCCTATCTGTTTCTATGCAAAAGACTAGAGGCTGGGGCCCTTTACAGCACGCCAAACCGGACTCGGGGAATGAGCACTCCTCCCAGAGCTTGGCAAACCCTAACACTCGTCCCTCGTGCACTTCTGTCAGCACTTCAGAAGGCCCGCGGTTTCTGTAAAGTCAGGCTAAGCCACCAGAACACTGTCGTATACTAAAGTCCGAACACTTTATCAAAGGTCGGCCTTTTTGCTCTGCGCTGAAGACACTCCTGTCCAGCTTGATCTCAGGGTAGGGGAGTAGATTATACCAAGTATGAGATGCAGCTCTCCGTGTCTGTCCTTTCTACTGTGAGAGCAAAGTCTTAAATTAAAAGGCCATCTGCGCAACAATATGTACGGACCTCATGCCTCGAACTTAATCCTAATTGGAAGGGAAAAGGCTTGTATTGAATCCTTTTCTCAAAAGGTGGCCTATCGTTACTGTTTCGGGGCCCATTATTGCGTGTAAAAGTTGCCAACGTAATGTGCCAACATAAATTTTGCTGTGTCATACTGTATCTTCATAGAGAGCACTTCTGTTCCCTGTTTGGAGGAGCTTTGATAACCTTTGCAGAGGGTGCAGCGGGGGACAGGAGGGATCAAACAAATGGGCGGCAGCATCACACCCTTAAATGACTGAGATTTTTTTTTTTTTTTTTTATGCTTTTGTGGGTAATGCCCCATGCTAAGGAGAAAATCTTTACTCAGTTGGGGGTTCCAGTTTGCTACAGTGCACAGTTGATGATGGGTAATCCCGGGTACATATTTTTTTAAAACCAAAAATGAAATCGCATTTTAACGTCATTTTTATGAAGTTTGACATAAAAATCTTAAAAATGCTAAAAAATCTAAGTGAAAAAAAAAAGAAGATCTATAATATGTTAAAGCTCTGCACTTCTAGCTGAAACGTCTCCGGTCATCAGCCTCTACTACCACCATCTAAAGGAGTAGACTGGTGGCCGGGGTGCCTTTTTGTGGATGCTGTATTTATCTCGTTTTTATGTTTGTGTCCTGCTCAAAGCAGGTCCACTGAACTGTACATTTCCACAGACCCAGATGGCTTGGGCCCACTGTATCAGCCTCACTCTCCTCGCTCTGCATCAGCAGGAGGGGAGGGGCACATTTCAAGAGGTACAAAAGTCTTAAACATTTAAAAAAAATAAAAATAAAAAAAGTTAAAAAATCTAAAAAAAAATAAAAATAAACAAGAAAACGGGAAAAGGCTACCTTTCAGGACTTGCAGTCCTGCAGCACACAAGCAAAAATCACTATTGCCTGTTTCTGTAACTGCCTTGATCCAAGCTCAGACAGACCCAATAGCCGAGGACCTCCCAGCATCCTGTACTAACTGGAGAACCCTGACAGTGAAGGGGGTTTCCCATGCTGCACCAGCATCGAGAGGTTCTCCTCTCTACAGCTCTGTTCTAGATAACAGTATATATGTATACACTACATATATATACATATATACTGTGAGTTCGGTGTGTGGTATCACCTCTTCAGACTTCTTGGATCGTAACCTCTGAAACTTTTCATTTTTGTTTGAAAGGTCTTGGTTTAATACAACTGAAAAATGAGCAATATGTATTTTCCCCGCAAATAAGTGATACGAAGGAAAGAATTTGGGTCGGGTGTAAACTGATACTTGATTGATTGAAAGCTACGTCTTTCTTATATGGAGTTGGATATGCACGTTCTGGTTTTGATGACATATTACAGTACTTTGAAGTGCTTGTACTGTATATATGTGTATTTGTTTGTTAATTAACCTGTCTAAAAGCCCAACCCAACCAGTCGATAAAAAAAAGAAATCACAAACATATCAAAACAAGACAAAATATTGAACTCAAATACTTGAATCATAGAGCGCCAATAATGTAATGTGAAGTCAGTAATTCTCTTTTGTTCTCTCCATCTGACAGGTACACTTAGGGGCTTTTAGAGAATATTAAAAATGTATTGCATTAAGTTACAAATACAAAGTCTTTGAGGAAAAAAAATGCAAAAGTCATCTTAGATGTGTGCTTGAAAGTCAGATGTTTGTATGAATGTGTGCGCAAGAAACTGTGTGTACCGGGCACATGGCCTGCTGTTATGTTCCACTCAGTATGTTATATTTTGTGTCTGTTTTTATCTTCTTTTTTTTTTTTTTTTGTTCTGTCAAAAGTTATTCTGATAGACATTGTTATTATCTTCTAACGTTGCACTGAGTGTCTTCTACCCCTCACTCAGCTAATCGTAGATAAACGAGTTTAAGTACGGAGGGGAGATGGTGACAATTCATGTGTACATGTTTACTCAAGGACTTAATGGATTTTTTTCATTCTATCTGTAAAAAGTTTATCTACCTTATAGTGGCTTTTATTGTGGAATAATCCAATACAAGGATTATCATTGAGTATTGCACCATTTTGTTCCGATTATACAAAAAAAAATGAAGAAAAAAACCCTAAAAATGAAAAAACTACAAAAAAAAAAACTACAAAACAAAAAAAGGGGAAAAAACAAAGAACTGTGGCCATAGATAGCTGTAGAAGGACTAGTAATCCCTATGTTAACTTCATGGAGAAATGGAAAGGGATAAAGTGTGGGAGGTGAGTTTGTTACAAGACTCATTTCAGAGGTGCCTATCTTTTCTGTTTGTTTGTTTTTTGCAAAAGCCACCTGCCGTTTACAAGCATTTCATTTGTCTGAAGTTCAAGGAAATAGGAATTTATAACAGGAATGTTGTAAAAAAAAAAAAAAAAAAAGACTAATTTCATCTTCCATCAAATATGGACATGGAAATCTTGCAAAATGAAGATTTATGCTACTTTAAGAACTCTGGGATTGATCAGTGTTGTGTCATTTCAATTTTTAAGTTCTCTTTCAGTGTCGACAGACTATCTCTGTATGTATTGAGTTGTGATTTTATGTTTCCTGTAAGCGACGCAGTTTGCTCACTATCTTGCACACTCAAAAGATGTGGATTTTGTCTCAGGAAGGCCAGGGTTCCAGATACCAACTCCATCATTTCTAGGTTTAATGTTTGTGTGAAAAAAAAAAAAAAAGCAACTGAAAACAATTAAACTCCAAGCAAGCACTGAAGGTCATGAGTTTAACAGAATATAGAGAGTACCATTGTTTCTTTAAAGCAACAACAAAAAAAAGTTTGTAGCAAGTTATATATTTACCAAATAAGACTGAGAATCAACTTTGAAAAAAGTGCTTTACATGTGAAATCTATGTAGAATTGCTTTACATTTAAACTGATCAATGGTTTGATTGTCAAAAAGACAGTGACAGAAAAATGCATTTGTATGTTTTGACTTTAAAGTTTCCATCCTGTAGTCCAGGAGCATTGTGCAAGAAGTTTTTTTTTTTAGTTTGTTTTTAATCATCTCTCCTGTCTGTTAACATGTCTGTTCCTGTGACATGTATTTCAATAGTTGAGAGATTTCTTAACATGTAACAGATGGTTTTCAGAGGCAGGTTTGAAGTGGAGCTGGTTTTTAAAGGATCATGATCTATGCACAAGTGGGAGGGAAGAGTCCAAACCCAGCTGCTGTACTGCGGGCGTTTGTCGACTCAGACTCTGGGGTTCAGGGTTTGATGTAGGGTTGTTCTTGTTTTGTCTCTTGCTCAAATTTCCTCCACTCTACTTCCCCCTTCCCTCCTCCTCCTCCTCCTCATTATCATCGTCATCTAATGTTTTAGCAAAACTTTACATTGCGTCGCCATGCTGTGTAATCCTTAACCAATGAGCGCTTATCCTTCTGCTAAAGCACTGTGGGTTGTACTGAGAAAAAAAAAGCCCATGACTTTTAAAGCTGTCAGTTTTTTAAAGGGAAGGAGGGTGGGTGGGGGAATGGGGGTACTTTGCCTTTGCCTTTTCTCTTTACTTTGAAAAAAAAAAAACATTAAGGAAAAATGTCTGTAACTGAAATACAAAGTTGTGGCTTTTAATGTTGTTCTTTTTTCTCCTCATAGAATGTGATTGTTAAGGACATGCACCGGAAAAAATGTTTCCATGGATTATGGAGCTTCTTTCGGACTATATTAATAAATTACAAATTTTCTTGGCTGTTAATAGGGGTCTCGTCCCTTTTTTTAAAAAAATGGTTTCCTAGTTTCACCTATGATTCAGAGTCATTTTATTATTTTAATGCATACTGTATAAGTGCAGTAGAGAGGTAAAAGTGAATATTTAACTATTTATTAGGGGTGCGAGATATGACGGATGATATGGTATATACTGTATGGTATAACAATTCATAGTATGTCATAAAAAGTAAAAAAAAAAAGTCATAGTATAGTATTTAAAAAAACTCAGTGTACATTAGCTTTTTATGACTTCTTTTTGACATACTGTATTATGTCAGAAAAAAAGTCAGAAAAGAAAAATCACAATATGGTATGTCATAAAAGGAGTCACAGTATAACAACAACTTCATAGAAGAATGTCAAAGTGTACTATGCCTTAAAAATGTATTGAAAACATCCTAGTAGGCTATAGTAGTTCCTAAAAAAAGTCATATTAACATACATATGATTACTTATATTACTGTAAAAAAGTAATAGTATAGTATGTCAATAAAATTCGCAAACAAATCATAGTATGTCGAAAAATGTCGTAGTCATAATATAGTATGTCAAAATAAAGTCATGAAAAAGTCCTAGTATAGTATGTCAAAAAAAAATTAAATATAGTATGTCTACTGACTTTTTCGACATGCTATATTGTGACGTTTTTGATATACTATATTGTAAAAAAGTCATAGTATGGTACATCATAAAAGAAGAAAATCACAATATGGTATGTCATTAAAAAGTCATGGTATAGTATGTCATAAAAGAATGTGATATTGTACTATGCCATAAAAATGTAATTAAAAAAAACATAGTAGGCTATATGGTATGTCGTAATATCTGTCATATTGTATGCTATAAAAATATCATTAAAAAGTTGTAGTATATAAAAAGGTAATTTAAAAAGACATTGTATAGAATGTCGAAAAAAGTCAAAAATTCATATTATAGTGTCATAAAAAGTAAAAAAAAAAAAAAAAAGTCAGTATATCGAATACAATATATATACAATGACATTTTTTCGATATACTATACTGTGGCTTTATGACTTTTTATGATGAACTATAATATGACTTTTTTTACATAGTTTAGCATGTCGAAAAAAAAGTCATAGTATAGTATGTCAAAAAAAATCTTAAACAACTCTTAGTATATTATGTCAAAAGAGTCATAAAATACTAAGTAAAAAAATCATAAAAAGTCAGTATAGTATATTAAAAAAAAATCATGAAAAAGTCATAGTATAGTATGTCGAAAAAAAGTCATACTATAGTATGTTAAAAAAAAATGTAGTCATAGCATAGTTTATAGGAAAAAATTATAGTACAGTATGTTTAAAAAAAGGTTAAAAAAAGTAATTGTATAGTATGTCGAGAAAAGTCATAGTATAGCATGTCGAAAAAAAGTGATAGTATAGCATGTTTGACATGCTATACTATCACTTTATTTCAACATACTATACTATGACTTTTTTTCAACATGCTGTACTATGACTTTTTTGACACTTTTTTTTCAACATACTATGACTTTTTTCGAAATGCTATACTATGACTTTTTCAAAAAAAATTTCGACATACTATACTATGACTTTTTCAAAATGTTTTGACACACTATACTATGACTTTTTTTCTCAATTCTTCAACATACTATCATATGACTTTTAAGCAATTTTCGACAAACTATAAGACATTTTTTTTACAAATAATTTTTGACATACTATACCATGACTTTTTTTCGAGAAAGTTTTCAACATACTATGCTATGACTTTTTTCAAGAAAGTTTTCGACAAACTGTACTATAACTTTTTTTCACAACATATGACTTTTTCACAACATTTTTCTACATACTATAGTAGGACTTTTTTTCAAGAATTTTTTCAACGTACTATACTATTACATTTATTTCAAAAAATTTTGGCTTACTATACCATGACATTTTTTAAACAATTTTCAACAAACTATAATATGACATTTTTTTCAAAACTATTTCGACATACTACTATGACTTTTTTTTCGACAAAATAAACTATGGCTTTTTTTTTGTATAATATGTCGAAATTTTTTTTAATAAAAGTCATAGTATAGCATATCGAGAAAAAAAAGTCATAGTATAGAATATCGGGAAAAAAAAGCCATAGTTTAGCATGTCGAAAAAAGACATAGTATAGTATGTCGAAAAAAAAGTCATATTATAGTATAACTTTTTTTTACCCTTTTTTCGACATGCTATACTATGCCTTTTTTTTCGACATACCATACTATGACTTTTTTACTCTTCGTTCAACATTCCATACTATTAATAGTATTCATGAAAAATCGATTCAGAATTAAGCATGTTACAGTCGATTTTGTAGCCTATGGAAGTCTCTCAAAAATAGAAGATAGAATAGAAGTTAAAATAGAGTAGGCAATGTTACTGTGTAGTGCACTATAAGATAATTATTTGGTTTAATAAAAGGCAGCAGCGGACAGGAAAGTTTTAAGCTTTGATTTAAAAGAACTTGGAGCGGTCCTGCAGTTTTCTGGGAGCTTGTTCCAAATATTTGGTGCATAAAAACTGAACGCAGCTTCCACATGTTTAGTTTTGACTCTTGGGGGACACTAAGAAGACCTGATCCAGAAGACCTGAGAGGTCTGGATGGTTCATAACATAGCAGAAGATCAGAAATGTATTTTGGACCTAAACCGTGTCGTGCTTTGTAAACCAGCAGGAGCATTGCCAAACACATGTTGTACACGACTTCCCATGTTGTAAACAGGAGCTCACGAGTTTCCTTTGATGGCACCATATGTAGCCTAAGGATGTTTTAAAGGTCCCATATCATGCTCATTTTCAGGTTCATGCTTGTATTTTGGGTTTCTAATAGAACATGCTTATATGCTTTAATGTTCCAAAAACACTTTATTTTTCTCATACTGTCTGTCTGAATATACCTGCATTTACCCTCTGTCTGAAAGGCTCCGTTTTAGTGCATTTCAACGGAATTGCGTTGCTAGGAAACAGCTTGGGTCCATGTTTACTTCCTGATAGCTGATGTTATTTACAATACACTGCAACAGGAAATAAACTGGGACACATTTAGTATGTTTACGTTTAAAACTGTGAAATGGTCTAAATATTGTAGATTTGTGACATCACAAATGGACAGAAATCCTAACGGCTTGTTTCAAACGAGCAATTTCTGAATACGGGCTGTGTGTACTTCTCCATGGATTGAGTGTTTTGATACTTTCACAGTATTTATATATCACTTAAACCTGCTTTATAATATAGAATACATAAAAACCTCACTTTTTCAATAAGGGACCTTTAAAAATATTGACTAAAACCAGCTGGCTATATAGGCAATAAATCCTGTGGTCTATATCAGAGCTGATGCATAGAGGCTAGCATCCAACTCTAGGCCACCCCAGTTAAAACAATCCCCACCACTGGAACAAATTAATTAAGTATTTTTTTTACAACTGGTCCAGTCTGTCAGCTCCTGTGTGTTGTTTTCTTAGTCCTGGTGGAGTTTTTAGACTTGATATAGCTGGTGGCTTCCAAACAAATCCCACATCCAGTAGGCCTCTGCTCCAGCTGGGGTCCAAAACAATCAGCAACCGCACATCTAAAGTCAACAAAGGTGTTTTATCAACAAAAACTTTGCACTTGAATTTTTCAAAATAACAAAAACGTAATTAATATTTTCAGCGGTACATATACTTTATTACTTTGCGGTCGAAAAACTGTTCCGCTCCTCCATCTCAACACAGGTGACAACAATCTCCCTAATTACCCGTCATGCAGTAGCAGAGCTGAACCAGCTGGAGGATCCTTCATATTAACCATTTAAACAAGCACATTAACCATTACAAATACATTACCTACTGCTTTTTACTTTAATATATTTATTACCCCTTCTCCCAAGTTTTAACCCTAACGCTCATATTCATTATGGCTCCAACATATAGTAGCCTTTGTCATAAAAAGTCATAAAAAATAAGTATAGCATGCCATAAAAATGTTATAATAAAGCAAATCATAATAAAAATCATAGTATAGTATTTCGACAAATGAGTTAGCCAATCAAAAGTCATAGTATGCTATGTCATAAAAAAGTCATAAAAATGCATACTATAGTATGTCGATGAAAAAAGTCAGAAAAATGCATACTATAGTATGTCGATGAAAAAAGTCAGAAAAATGCATACTATAGTATTTTGGGGGAAAAAAGTCATAAAAAAGCATACTAAAGTATGCCGAAAAAACGGTCATAAAAAGTCAGAGTATACTATGTCAGAATAAAAGTCAATAAAAAGCATACTATATAATGTCGGGGGAAAAAGTCATAAAATTGCATACTATATTATGTTGATAAAAAAAGTCGTAAAAATGCATACTATATTATGTTGATAAAAAAAGTCGTAAAAATGCATACTATATTATGTTGGGTAAAAAAGTCATAAAAATGCATACTATATTATGTTGGGTAAAAAAGTCATAAATACCTGCAAATGAAAACATGTAATAAAATGGCTAATAGCTAAAGTATGTACAGTGTAATGTGCTTTCTAGTTTTAAATGGGTCCAATTGGTATTTGTTTTCCTTTTTACAATACATTTTGGCAATTCATGAATATAACAATAGTTTGTATATAATAGAAATGTTTATTAGTCTGCTACTGCATGCATATATATATATATACACATACAGTACATGATCTTGCATAACATGCTTTTATACAGCAGTAAGACACTTTGTGATTGGGATTAATTGTATTGATTGTCACCCAAATGATGCCATTTAAAACTCTTGATTTAAACCTCTGATGGCAGACACAACTCATGAGGCTAAGAGCTTTCTAATGTGCCTACACAGAAGGCCATAGGCCCAGCGGACAATCTGCTTCTAAGCTGTGTAATTGCATTGCCTTGTTATAGGTACACAAACAAAAATTAGCCACATTCAGTTTTAATATTGACTCCAATTTATTGTTTATCACATATAAATACTGCTTATCTGTAATATTTGCAAGTTTAAATTGGTAAAGTCAACTAAAAGATCAAGCATATGATTTAAAAGCAAAGACCTCTGGGTTTATATACCTGCTGAACACTCTGCTTCAGTCTATATAGGCTACTTTAATACCTTGGTCAACTTGGCTTTTACTATAATTTTACAAAAAGTCAGATCAACAGAGTAACCACTCAGACTACAAACGGAAACCAGAACGCTTCCGATACCAAAATCTTGTTTCCTTCCCTACAGATTATACATAGTAGAGATAATACAGATAATTTTTTCCAAAACAGAGTACCTTTAATTTGCTGAAATATTCAAAAATAGACAGGGGCCGTCAACATTTACAAAGATTTTTAAAGAAAATGCCAAAAAAAAAACACTTTCAAATATCAACAGTCCAATAAACATGAGATAAAAGACAGTACAAGGGCTGAATTGAGTGCAGGGACTTTTCAGGCAGCTGAGTTGATAAGTTGGTCTAGTGCACGATGCTGGTGACAATAAGGTCTAATATTTCATTTCTGAGATTGACTCCAGGGGCGGAGGGCCCCGCTGGGACTTTCGTAATGGTTTTCAGGACAGGTTTTCTTCGCAGAGCAGTTTCTGTACTCCGAAGACTCCATTTCCTCCAGATGGCAGGCGGCTAGTTTTCGACTGTCAGGCTTCAACCCGGTCATTTCCTCGTAGATGGGGGCCTGAGGGTGTGACTTGACACTGCGGCGAGCTTTGCCCTGACAGTCATTGAAACAGGAGGTAAACAAATCAGTGAAGGGAACAGAGTGAACTCACTCTCGATTTCCTGTCAAAATCAGAGTTAATCATTTTCTCTTGAAGCAGCACCTAAAACAGGAAGTAAAAAACCAAGTCTAATCCACACTATTATATGTTTTACTGTAAAAAAAACACTATAGTTCACTACTATATATATATATAAAAACATTTTAAAACTAAACTAAAAAGTAGAATAAGGGTTGCACTTCCTTCCTCATTGAATTGTAAGAAAAACATGCTGACATCTGACAGCAACAAGTTACGAAACTAGTGTGGTTTTTGTGGTGAACGCTCAGAGGAACTCTCTAGCACGCTCCAAACAGGCAGGTGCTGTTGGCGGTAATTGCTTATATTTTCCCCCTTAACTCTTGTGTAATGCCGGAGCAGCGCGTTTTAAGTCCACTCACTTTATACATCACCACAAATCCAAGGAGGAGGAGAAGGAAGAGAACGGCCACAGCTGCGGACAAAGCATACAGCAGAGTGGAGTAGTTGGCGCAACCGCATTGACCTCCTGTGAAGAAGCAGAGAAAGAGAGAGATGTTGAAGATGAGGTGGACTTCAAAGCTGCTGCAGGACACAAACACTCGGGGGGCCTCAACATCCCCCCCGAGGAACCACACTGACACCACTCAGCTTCCTTGCTGCACTTCATTCCCACTCTCTATGTGTAGTATGTCAGTGGAATTGCAAGAACCACTGAGTCAAACTTCCTTCATAGTTGTAGGCTGCAATTTGAATATATTATTTTGAGGGGAAATCAGTTATTGTGGGACGACGAGGCTTCTGTATAACGTCAAGATCAAAGGATCTGAAAACTGTTCATGAATAGAGATAAACGCCTGCTACCGTGAGCAAACAGGAGTTCAGATTGGTCTGATATCATCAGGAGGTGATAGCGGTTTGGTTTGCTCAGTAATCTGAATCATCCTTCTTATAGATGTGATTAATCTATAGTCAAAGATAGTAACCGGACACGTTAGTCATTTTTAGCAACTGTCACTCAAAACAGAAGTAAACTGTGTATTTGTTGGGGGACTATTCTCAGCATTTACTGGGATTTACCCCCTGAAATTGTTGATTGTAATAAAGGAACGTGTTACAGAGTGCAGCAGTGTGGCTCATTTATGTATTTCTAATAGTTTTTAGATAACAATGGAGCTCTATGGCACAGAAGAATAAGCTATATTAGGCTTTAGCTAAACAGACAACACTTGTTAGTAGGAGCAATTCAGTGTTTGTATGGCATTTAGAAAGAACTATATAGAATAGCACCAGACTTTAAGACACATAATACAACATAATTATGAATTAAAAATCATTTTCTAAGTCTCTGAATTACTGGTTTGAGGCACTGCCAAACCTTGCTGGACATGTCAGCTAAAGTGGGACAGCACCACACTAAATATCATCAGAGTGATTGATGGATTAACTGACATTCAAGTATGGAAAAAATATGAATGTCATCTGTTAGTGATATCTACTAATATCTAGTGTTATCAGTTGTGCAAACACCCACAAACATACAAGCGAGAAAAAAGGGGAACATTGTGAAGGGTTTGTGAAACTGATGGCAGAGATAAAGGGTTTTCAGAGCTCCACCTAAAACCCCAACCCACTCAATACAAAGTATTATTTTAAAAGAAACAAACAACAATACTGCGAGACAGTTTACACAGAAAATATGAACATCAGTGGAATCTTTATTTAAGTTATAGCCGTTGTTATTTATATTATTAGTAGCAGTTATGTTAGTGGAAGGCTGACATCCTGAGATATCAGCGCTGCACTGATAAGGATCAGACACATATAGACATTGAAACAACAGCACGAAAGAGAGGGGGGGAAACAAATGCGCGCAACAACAGAACAACAGTTAGTATGAAAAGAAATTTTCATTTCCAAAAGCCTGAAAAACAAAAATAAAGTTAGTATAAGTAACCTGGCGATCAAGTCCCCTCTCTGACGTGACCCACCTTGCACAGAAACAAAGAACACTTGTCTCCCTAGAGTGGTGCTGGTGTCAGGCCCGCCGCGCAGGAGCAGCTGGCAGCTGTATAGGGCGCTGTCGTCTGGCTGCAGCTGCTGCAGGGTGAGGTTGTAGGTGATGCCCCTGGGACCGGGCGCCGAGAACAAATGGACCCTCTCGACAGGGAACTGGGAGGAGGATGGAGGGCTGCTGCCGTGGTGACGCTTTGAGTGGTACAACACCTCCACGGGTGCCCGGCCCCTCTGCCGCTTCAGACTCACCCCCTCCACGGCCAAGGCCTCCCCGTGTGGGGAGGTGCAGGGGAGCACGACCGAGCCCCCAGAACACGTCTCTACCAACCCTATGTCCACTGACCCAGGGGCGTCTCCAGAGGGGAAAGGGAATACAACTTAGAATATGACCTATGGTGAAATCCCTTATCCTCTGAATGATCTAAATATGTTTGGGGTTAGCAGGTGTTTGGTTATTAGGGGAAGTTCTCAGTTGATTATATAGGTTATTTAGAGTAGTGGCATTATTGAGCATATGTACTATACATATACCCAGATAAGACTGATTGAATGCAACCTTTTTAATCAATCAATGTGTGTAGTAAACAGGCAACAATAATAGATACGCTTTTTTTAACAGGAACTTCAGTGTATCCTAAAATTCATATTATGTAAAAAAAAACAACAACATAAAAAACATTAATGTCTGTAAAATAGAATAGATAATTGTGTAAGCGAATGTGTCTAAGTGGATATCTTTATGTATGCGCGTGTGGATATAGACATATGTATATACTGTATGTATATATATCCATATATGAGGTTGGTTGTATGTATATAAATATGAATATGTATGTATATGAATATGAACTTATCTCTTGACACTGTACTATTACAACGGGTAATACTTTTATTTATAATTTTTCTTTTTTTTAATTTGATATATGTTGTTGCTGCTGTCTGTATGTCCCTTTTACAAGTATGTGTATGTATTCCTTTAACCTTAAATAAAAAGAATAAAATAAAAAATAAAAAAATTAATATATATATATAATATTTTTTTATACATATTAATGGTGCTGTGAAAAAAATTATATTTGGGGTACAATATATTGAAATGTGGAGTGTATTTGTTGTACTGTATATTGTTGCATCCAGTAAAAGAACAATTTTCTCTTCTCTTGGCTAACTGGTTCAGTGTCTGCTGTTTTTAAAGGTTTAAAGAGGCTGAGAGGAGCTGATGTGACCGGCATTACTTCCAACTCCACCTAGTGTTGTCAGCAATATTCCTATACATTTCTAATTTCAACAAAACTCAGTATGATTTAATTTTGTTCTTGTTTTTGCTGCTGGTGGTGGTGGTGGTTGTATTTTCAAATGTGGAACCAGCACTGTGTAATTCACGGCCACAGCTATTCTAACAGTTGGCAGTGCTTAAACACAGAGAGACCGACCAGTGTGAGTCATCGGGGGCAAAATGCTGAATGTGTGTCAAGGAGGACAAAACAAGCAGTGTTGAACTGTGAGGATGTTTCAGGAACTGCTGAGAGACCATGTTAGTTAATTTAGAAGGTTAAAGTCACACCACAAAGAAGACTTCATGGTACCAATTTTAATAAGGCATCATTTATATAAGGTTTATAAGACTTATTAACACTTTATATGTCAGTAAAACGTCGTTAATAAGGGAACTTTTGGGTAACCAGGTTGTGAAAAATCCCCCTTTTTGGTGTATATCCTCCTCCAGTATAATATACTTTATATCTTTAGTTAACTCTTTAATTCCCCTTCAATTTACAGTTCCACCACTTTCCTTCTGGCTGCAAAGCACCTGGACCAAACCTCAATTATTACCAATCATTATCGTTTACAACCCTTTATAAAGTATGCCTTATTAGACGGTGGTGCTTAGTGGGAGCACTGGTGCTGAGCAAACAACAGCACCAAACACACTTTCCAAAGGTCAACCCTCCTTGACCTTCTTGTTTCGTGGTAGTTTTGGAAAGTTTCACTTATTGTGGGTGACAAACAGGTGATAAATGAGTGGGATGGAAACAAAAAGAAAAAAAAACTCACCAGCCTTAACAAGGAGGAAGAATTCAGTCGTTCCACGTATTTGTTCATCTGCACCGATGGGATTTTCCACAACAAACTCACAGTAGTAGTGGTCTGTGTCACTGGCAGTCAGCTGAGTGACGGTCACATTCAGAGAGTGGATGCTCGGGTCTCCGCTGACGCTGATGCGGTTCTTGTCATCTTTATTATCCGCATGGAATTCTGCCTCTTTCATCTTGTAAATCACTTCACTGGGATGCAGCCAGTTGCGCTTCAGGTACATACCGAAGGGCGAAGGGTTCCTTTGATTAACCACACAGGGAAGAACCACAGATTCACCCTCATTTCTCTCCAAGAACTGAATGTCGCTGGACACTGAATAAAAAAAAAAAAGTTTTAGAATATACATTTCTTGTCTGGTGAGAAAAGTGATTATAGAGATATGTGTCAGTTTCAAAACAAAATTTAAGAAACATTTCGCAGCTAATTGTCATAGTTAATTATAATATTGGATTTATAATATTCTAAAAAAACAAATACAAATTGGGAGACGTGCATCCCCCATTTTTTAAAATCCTATTTGGTAATCTTCCAACCAAACTATTCAATATACACGAGATGGACAAAACAACACCTCAGAGTATAATCCAACATGACACCACTACAAACTGCCCCAAAACATCAACAAATGTAAATTAATCTGACATAATTTCTTCATAGCGGTGCTCATATTGTGACCTGTTATTTGACTCCCAGTGACTTCCCCTCACACGCTCCAAGTGTAACTCAAACTGGAAAAAAAGGAGACAAATGATCAACTTACCAAATCCAGTCAGAGTGATGAACAGAGTCCACAGACAAGCCAGGTACTTAATCCCAGTCATCTTCAATACTGTCAGAAGACACTAATTAAGATCCTGAGGGAAGTCAGGGATGTGAATCATGCATGACAACACTCATGCAAAGTACTCAGAACTGGATGTCATAAGTTTGGTTGACTGTAAATGAAACCAAGAGGAACTCCATGAAGCTCCACCTTCAAACCTCAAGATGAACACAAGAGGAAGCAAACACTAACCCACACAACGCATGTTGGATTAGCTCCTTCTAAGGCAATATGGTAATAAATGAAAAATATAACACAGCTGAGACAAAACGTTTAGGGTCAGATTAAGAAGTATCTCAGCAGCACAGTAAGAAGGCCCCTTTTGCTGAACCATAATCATGGCACTTTATGATCCATTTATTTGTCTACTTTTTGATTTGAATGTTTTTATGTTTGCTTTTAATGTTTAAGATGCTAAACTGTTTTTCGTTGTTTTCAATGACAATGACAATAAAGTCTTTATTCTATATTCTATTGTATTCTTAAGATCAAAGTTTGTTTGTTTTAAGCAGTTTGACCCGACTCTTAGGTTCAATTAGCGTCATTCGGAAAGTTACATTTGCATCCATTGTGTCTCACATGCTTGAGAAACACTTTCTACAGACAGAATAGTTTTTTTTGCATATCCCAGAGGAAATGATTCTGACTGCCTGTTCCTGAACAGGATGCGTCTGCTTTCAGATAATTTGCATCAGTGGACAGAGCGTCAACTCTGTCAAAAGGCCGGCAGACATGAGGGGGCTTCTGCAAAAGACAAAAATGACAAAAATGTGAACCTGAACTGCCCAAAGATTTTTTTTTATTCTTATTTTATTCAAAATTTTTGTATCTATTCTTTTGTTATTATACTGTTTAACTTGCACCAACAAAACCAAAGCAAATTCCTAGTGTATACCTTTTACACCTGGCAATAAACACCATTCTGATTCTGATTCTGAATTGACAGCAAAAACATTCAAGTCTCAAGTACAGCTTCAATATTTTGTTATTAGGCCTATACGCATTGAAAAAACCTGGTCTTAAAACAAAAAAATAAATATTTCACAGACAATATCGACAGGAGGAATGATTACAGCAACTTTTCCACATATTATTTAAGTGAAAAAAATGCTAATCTATCCTTTTACACAGTTTTGAAAATGTTCAAATGTCTTGCCATTTTAATGGTCAGCAGCAAGAGACTAAAAGACTTGAACAACTCTGGCTACCTGATATCTAGAAGTAGTAATTCAAAGACAGCTAGATTTATTGTTTCGTTTTTGGAGATTTTTTGCAACTCATCTAAGATGCTTCTTCATTTCTGACTGGCAGGGAGTTTTAACCTTGTTCTCTCTTATAGATGAAAAAAAAAGAACAAATTATGTAGTCACATCTTGACGGTAGAAGGGCTGTAACACAATTTGAATGCAGACTAAGAAATGGAATCAAGTAAAAGGCTTAAATTTAGGGTGAACACATGCAAACCTGCAGAAGCATAAACAATGTTAGTCATTCTTAATTTACAAACACACCGGAAGAGTTTAGACTTGTTTGTCACTTGAATGTGGTAAGCAGTACATCTTTCTAAACAGGGGGTTTGCTCTGTGGTTCATGTATCTTGTACTCGTCCAGCAGGAAACCACAATTAGAAGGTTGGTATGTATAACATTTAAGCTTCAGTGAGTGTTTACAGAGTGCCACTGTTTAAGAAGGGTTCTGCAGTTTGAGGGTCTTCGTGCATTTATTTCCGTGCGTGTTAGTACTACTTGGTGGGCTTGCTTTGAATGAAAATGTTTTTGAGGTCAAACTACTTGTGCAATATATGTAGAGCGTGTGTGGCATGATGCTTTTAACCACAAATTTAGCTGTCAGAACACGTGACGCATTGCATTCCTGGAAATGTTTGCGACCAGCCCACCAGAGGAAGACAGAAACTAAATTAAGACATGCAAAGTTTCCATTCAAGTACTTTTTACACCAATACATGCATCTAATGGCTGTAGTGCCTAGTTCTATTATAGGTAATCATTTCAATTCAAAACTTATATAAAGGTCAAGTGATGTATTGTGGCCAATATTAAATAAAACAATATTAACTCAACATTTGGGAGTATTCCTGTTCATAAATACAGAAAAAAATAAACAGATTGTAATTTATTCATTTGTTAAAATAGCATTTTCAGGAACTTATTTCACTATTGTAATCTTTACTTTATTTTCAAAAGTCTATTTTTTACTTCATGGTCACTTATGAGTGTAGGTTTAATGAATGATGCACTAAATTCTCATCTCAATGGCTACAGTAGTGCCACGAGAAATTACAAAATATTGAATGCTTCTATCATTTCCCCGCTCTGTAAGTTATCTGAACTAAAACTGCTTTAATCAGGCTTCATACTTCATATTATAGTATATACTGTAAACAATAAATATATCAGACTGTGTCTAACACCACAGACGTTCTCTGGATCTCTATCATGGAGAGTAGAGGGTCAAACATGGATCTCTTCGAGGGGTCAATAATATTCCCCATAAGCCACTAGGTGGTGCTCTGGTTCCACAAACACTGAGCACCTAAAGGTGCTGGGAGCCTCAGAATAGTGGATTTCACCTCAAGTTTGAATCTAAATGAAGGAAAACAAGTGGCAGCAAAATAATGCAATCATTTTATTAAAAAACAAACAAAAAAACATGAATCTGACATTGTGATTTGTAACATTTTCATTCAAATGTCAAGCTACTTTCTGGACAATTGTTCTTTACAGGGCAGCTTGTATTCCTTTAAATACAAATACACCTGATCCAAAAACAAGAGTATGAAAATACTATTTCAAAAAGGATCTGCTATACACTTGCATTGGATTTTGACTGGTCATGAGTTTGTCAAAACCAAATTTATCTCAAATTTAATACATTTCAACTTCCATTACCGTCAATGAATAATGTTCCTTACATGCCAGTGGTAAAGAATTCATCTGCATAATGAATACTTTTAACACTTAGGTACTTGTTGTTGCCAACAACTTGAGGTTTTTACTTAAAGAGTGAGTCACCCAAATTCAAGATAACGTTTCCTCGCTTATCTCTTGTGGCCTCTAGTCATGCTAATAGTGTTGGTTTGATGTGTCTAGGTTTTGAGATATCGGTTTCTGCCCTCAATACTGCAATACAACTGAGGTATATAGATGTATGTTTGTGGTGGTTTGAGGTTTATTTCTTCTAAAGAAATAGTCCCTATAAAAAAAAGTGTTAACTGTGTGTTCTGTGGATTATTCAGACTAACGGAAAGTTGCAGTTTAATTTTTTTTAAGTTAAATTAATTTTGAAATTCTGTGATCACCACAAACTAAATTCTATTAAGACTGAGGCAATAATCTGTGCCATTCAGTCACAAGTAGACGCTGCTTAATTTTAAAAGAGTTACTCCACCAATTACGCACATTAAGAAGGACTACTACTCAGCCCTTGAAAATGGTTATGTATCTTTCTCTAAAATAATCTGAAATTAGGCTTGAGAATTCAACTTTTATTTATTTATTGACAGAAAGCCTGCGTTAAGAACTGGGAGGGTGCTTCATGGAAGTGGAATACTCCTTTAAGAAGTCTCAAACCCAAAGGTTTGGGAACCACTGCGTTAGATACCACTGGAGAAAAGTGATCCTTTTCTTTCTCATTAAGCCGAGCTGGCCCTTTAATGTAACACACATCGCTGAACGCTTTAATCAATTTTATACCAGACAGAACAAAACCATAAGAATCATCATCATTTACATTTCAATGCACACATCTTGGTGCCTTTTAATAATTTAAAACGAATCAACACATTACTTTAGGCATACTCTCATCTCATTAACACAACCCCTACGTGAGAGTCTTCAATAACCTTATACATCGCAACAACATTGTTTAAAACAATACATATAGTAAAAGGCCTAGCATCCAGTTGTACAGGACAGACCCACACTATAATAAACAGCAGGTACTTACTGGGTTTAACTGACCTTTCATGCCAGCTGAGTGGGTTTTAAGGCTGATATGGATGGGCTACAGACAACAAAAAACAAATACAAAGCAGTAAGTGATATGTGCAGAGGAAAAACTTGTGCCACACTAAGATAACGAGATTGCTCTCTGTGCAGCAATCTCCAACACAGGATCACTGCAGATGACACCGGCTGATTATTATGAAAAACATTTAGAATAGAAAGATGGACAACGCAAAATAACACCCAGCAATACAAACTAGCACTGCAGCAAATACCAATCTAGTGAAGCACTTTTTCTTGAGACCGTCTCAGGTGTTGATTTATACATAGTTAGGTATCGGTTAGTGCTGGTGAGGGTTTCCTTATGACTACTGTTCCTTCTTGCAGATGCAAGTTTTTCTTCCGTTTGGATTATGTCAACACATTTTGAAACTTTTACTTTCTATATCCTTTTGCAGGAATGGATGCACAAGCTGTTGCAAATCACAACTACAGATGCAAACTGAGTTACCATTTAGCAGTTTGTGTCAGCATCTGACAACCACCATCTGAGACTTTCCAACATCAGTAATGTATTGAACATGGATAAACCAATGAACCTGATCACCACTGAATTGCTTATCAGTTGCAAACACTATGTGGTAAAGTCTAAAAATAAATATATTAAAACACCAAAGAAAGAAAGTAAAGATTAAATCAACTTTTCAATCTAAAAACCTGAGAACTGAGCTTCACAAAACTGGAACTTAACACAGAGCTACTGTATTGTTGGGTGTGCCGTTTTGCTTGCCCCCTGTAGTACATTATGGAGACAAGACTGAGATATGACAAACACTAACATTATACCATTCATGCATGTTTGAGTACTGGTATGTATATACAGACAAAAGAGTTAATGAATCAGGAATTAAATTTAGTTACTCTTTCACTTCTGTGTAAGTGTATCTACAAGTATATCTATTTAATCTGCAGTTATTTCCATCGTTATTATAAGGTAACATGCAGTATTTGGAACCAGAAGTTGGCCAACATCTTAGTTTTGGGCGGGTGGTACATGAGATTTCAGCACACTAAATCTTTATTGTTTCTTTTGTGCTTCAATATCCAGCCTTTTATCAAGACGCTGCAAAAAAAAATAATAGATGATGGCAAACTTGGTTTTTAAATATCTGATGAAATCTTGTAGTTAAAACAGAGCCATAAGATAAGAACACCAGTACAAACCTTCATCACTCACCTCAACGCACGTCAGGACAAACCAGCATTGGATTTCAAGATGAATTTTATTACAACAGATTCATAAAACATTACAAAGGATGCATACAGGTACCCTTTTGACCAGAAAATATTAAAAACAAACCTGAAATGAGGATAAAGCTAAAGACTGATGAGAAATTGTAACACTACTTAGTTGGAATCATCTTCATCACTGAGACCCTCACCAACCAAGGTTGGGGACGCAAGTCCAACAGCACCTAAGCGTGCTGTGAGGGCCTCAATCAATCTACCAAAAAAAAAAAAATAACAAAAAATAAAAAGAATCAAATGTTTACAAGAGAAACTTGCCTTTGTAAGGGGTTGGTACGTTCATGTAACTCCAGCAGCTTCAAAAGAAATATGAATCATCTTAACACACTTCACTTCTATAAACCTGAGTGAAACCTATGGGGAAAAAATATATATATATAACCTCACATGTAATCAAATGACAACAAAATAGCAGGAACTCGGGTGGCTGTTTTCCAATAAAGATGTTACATTAAATGTCCATTAGTTTTAACAAATAACGTTTGTCTTCACCACCACTGGTCTTACTGCTCTTTGCTTGCAGCTAGGTTTGAATAAGCACAAGGATGAGAGAAAGGTGTTAACCTCAAACCTAATGTGGTGGCTGCTTTGCTGCTTCAGTAGCGTCCAGCCGGAGACATGACGGGCGGCCTCATGCCCATGGGAGGGCCTCCCTGGTAAGGGGGCACCATAGGAGGACCCTGCCCATATGGAGGCATCCCTCCAGGCATGTAGCTTGGCATGCCCTGAGGAGGAGCACCATACTGACCTGCAGGGAGGACACAAGGAAAGCAGAATGTGTTAATGCTGCAATTCTAACAGATTCAACAGTTGATGTCATTAAACTGCAACTTATTAAAATTAAATCTGATGCATACTTTTCCATTTAAAATCAGGTAATTAGAGAGCAACTTAACACCCAGTGTTATCTTGAACATGCCTTCTTCACATATACAAGAAATTCATTAAAATGCATACCAACGGCTAACTTTGTTGTCGACTTAATGTGCCATAAAAAAGAATATCTATGAAGACGTGCCATTGTTTAAAAACGTTTGAGAATCACTGATGAGGAAATAATTATTGGAAAAAGCTGAACTTTTAGTGCAATGAAAACTGTAGACTGGGGCCACAATTAATTGATAATTAGGGCTGTCAAAGTTAACACGATAATGACACGTTACTTTCTTTAACGCATTAACGCTATTCAGCCTTTTGGACGTTGTAGCGATCTCATTTTTAAAGCAAGATCGAATGTATCAGATGAAACTAGAAAACCTAAGGAATCCATTGGCACCAACCATGTCATGCTAGCTTGTCGCCAAGGAGGCTAAATAACGGTCAAACTTCCGATAAATTTTGTCAAGGAAAAACTGGCATGGCCATTTTCAAAGGGGTCCCTTGACCTCTGACCTCAAGATATGTGAATGAAAATAGGTTCTATGGGTACCCAAGAGTCTACCCTTTACAGACATGCCCACTTTACGACAATCACATGCAGTCAGGTCAGCACACTGACAGCTGTTGTTGCCTGTTGGCCTCGAGTTTGCCTTTTTATGTTTTGAGCACATTCTATGCTAAATGCAGTGTTTCTGGGCAATATTTGTCATTGTTTTGTGTTAATTGATTTCCAATAATAAATATATACATACATACATTTGCATAAAGCAGCATATTTGCCCACTCATGAACATCTGTTGGGTATTTTACACAGTGATTTCCTGACGAGCATTTTCTTACCATGCATGGGATGCCTCATGCCAGGCTGCTGAGGTGGCATGCCTTGCTGTTGGGGCATTAGGCCGCCCACAGCCGCCACTGGCGGAGCAGCCACATGGGCCTGACCCGATCTGGGTATAAGACGCTGGTAACGGGGCAACTGGGCCCTCAATTCCTCCTGTTGGCAGGGACAACACACAAAGCAAACATTCAGACTAAAGAAACACTGTTATGCCCCTTACAGTACAAAGATAAACACTCACAAAAATGAAGAGGAATTGGGTACCAATGTTGGCGTGCCCTGATTTCACACTGAGGATATTCAGAATCATCCTTCAACATAACCACAAAAGAGCAACTACTAAGTAAGAGTAAGGATATAGAATCTAAATGCTTGGCGGATCTCCAATAAATATATATATCTTCATGATGATATTGATATTTAGTACCAGATTGACAGTCAAACAGTGAACTAACCCATTCATCCATAAATGTACTATTATATGTATCAGTCATTACTTACTGTGAAAAGGGCAAAATAGAAAGCTCAAGCAACTTACCAGTGAGATATCCTCATCAGGATGGATCAACTTACTAGTTGCACTCGTGGTGGTGAGGGTGGCAGGCTTAGTGGGCACTGTGGCCGGGGGTTTGGCCACAGTGCTGCTAGAGGGGTTAGAAGAAGAAGAGGTGGAAGAGCAAGAAGAGACAGAGGGCTGGGTGTAGGCAGGGAATGTTGCTTTGGGAGGGTCGGAGGAGGCGGCTGTACTGTGGGAGTTTGAAGCTGCGATTCCTGAAGTGCTCTGATGGGCCTGTAAAAAGACACAATACAGGTAATTGACAGGTAGTCCAAACTGCTGCTTTCTTACTTTTCAAAGATGCAAAAAAAAACTTTAAAGACACAAAAGTCATCAATGGATTATAGCTTTGTGACAACCATTAGGTAACAAATTACTTTCAGATATATAAACCCCCCCCACATTCAATTTAAGAAGGTTTGCCTTTTATAACACTCAAAGTTACATTTTTATTCACTCCAGATTTAGCAAAGTAGTTTTAGAATTCCACTTTAAATGTGGGAATCATATATCAATTTGACTTGTGAATTACATTATCCCAATAAATCAGTCAAGTCGTTTTAATTAGAGGAACAAAACAATTGCCGTTTACACGTACACCATTTACTTTCAACTGGAGTGCCACTTTTGCATGAAATGAGTTGAACCCTTTGTATCCATAATAGTAAATTAATCATCGGATGTAACACAAATCCTAAGATACAAGTAAAACCAATCGACACACATTTAGAGTTCAGAGTGTGGGGAAAAAAAAGTGTGTTGCGCACTGTTGTAGCGTACAAAGTCAAAGCTTGATGAGTAGTTATAGCAGAATTCATGCTTCAGAGGTTAGGAGGGGTGAATGATGCAAAAAAAGAAGACCCATTTAAATCCATTGTTGCGCCTCATTCTGCGTTAATTAAAGCGCATGCACAGTAATAAAGCTCACAGACAAAAAGTATGTCAGTTGTTGTCAGGGATAATTATCCTCTGACACCAACATCTTAGCCAATGTGCTCATTTTGATGGACAAGGCAAATATTATTAGTTATCAGCCTCGTTTACAACTTGAGAATTTACAGGCAGAGTTAATAAATAAGCAACATGCAGCTGCCACAGCCCAAGTCAAAGTCCTGTCTGTGAGCGTACTTGTGGCGTGTTAGGAAAGGGAGGCTGGGAGGAGGCAGACTGAAGGTCTGCAGGTGGAGAGGAAACGGCTGCTGTGCTGCTGTGAACACCAGCGCCCATCTGCAGCATGGTGGAAAGGAGATCACAGTATTGGCATGTAACATGTCCACATACTCTGTCCTAATTCAACTATGAGAACAAAATATGCTACATAATAGTGACACCGATTAAAAAAACGAAATGTGGTGAGAAAGAGGAACAGCTGACAAAAGAAATGAGGAAACAGGACATCAGTGTTAGGTAATAAAATAATATCCCCGAGTACTGTGTTCATACGAAACCATATAGAAGGTTTAATAACGTTGACAGCTATCTACTTTGATAAGGGGACAGGCTTACAGGAACCTCTGAACTCTCTGGAAAGTCGTGTGCGAGTGTGAGGTGAGCGTGTGTTGTTGGGGGGGTTGCATGGTTCCCACCTGTGCTGCACTGGGGAAGAGAGGTTTGGTGATAGCGGGCTGGGCCACTGGTACTGCCGGTCGACTGGGTATTGCGCCGGCTGCAGCAGCTGGGGCCATATGGGGCATCCCTGGCCTTGGAGCCATGTGAGGTGGCATTCCTAAACAATCCCCCAAAAAACGGGTCAGTAAACACTTATTGCACCATTACATTGAATGTCTCTTGTAACCCTAACCCAAAATACAACCACAACTTACCGTGGGGTATACCGGGCATCCCTGGCATCATGGGAGGCATCATTCCACCCATTGGCATCATGCTGCAAAAGGCAATAAGACCAGTAAGATAATGATGATTTGGTGTTACTATGACTGCGGTAAAATTAAATGTAATTTATACCCCAAAACTAAATAAGTTGTTGTATGTGCATACAATCAATTAAAGAAGCAAACCAAAAATAGTATTGAATCTGAAATGGTATCATTAAACACAGTCAATGAGGGATCTCTTACCCTGGTGGCATTCCATGCATGGTAGGGGGCATGCCATGCATCATGGGAGGAACGCCCGGCATCATGGGAGGCATTCCTGTAACAATGAGTAAGAGGACATGTTCTGATTAACAACTCCACAAAGGCAGCTACACATCTAGGCAACTGAACACACAACAAAAGAAGACATATGCAACAATCCTACACCCTCGCCCTGCTGTATCTATACAGTTTCTTGAACTCAGTTCTGACACATTTTATTAGATTACAGGTCTGAACCTGCTGGCACTGTGGATGCGTCACATCAATAGCACAGCATCCTTGTTTAAGTACAACATACACATTAGAAACACACAAACAAGGACTAAAATAGTCAAATAATAAACAGATTATTAAAAGCAGAGATGTGATAAAGAAAATACAAGTAATGTAGAGATTAGTGGGAGAGGGCTAGAATTGAAGTTATAAATAAATATTAAGTCTAGCTCAAAAACAAAAGAAAAACTAACATATGTCCAACAACTTGACCACCTAATTGTCAAACATAAGACCAGGTCAAGGTTTTGCAGGTCACATTCAAGTCTCAAGCCCTAAAGAAGATTTTAAATAAGTCACAAGACACCACAAATGATGAATGCTTATGTTCAATACTTTTCACTGACATATTCCTTGGTGAAGCGTGAACAGCCTTGCCGCAGAGATCCATTTCCATAATTGCCTATATAAAAATGTCAGTGGATATCAATGCAACCTCTCATCCCACAGTAACCCAGAACCAAACCAGGTAGGTGGGAAAGGGCCCTAACTGAAAGGGAACTTATGAGCGTTTTTTGTCAAGTTGAGTCAGTGCTGATTCCCAACTTCTACATTTTACTAAGAGGTCCTTGCCTTGATATCCTCCAGGGTGCATCCCAGGCGCGCCAGCCACCGGAGGCATCCCAAGCTGGGCCATTGGAGCTGCGTAGCCTGGCTGGGGCTGGACAGCAGCCACCTGCTGAACTGATGGTCCTGCTTCATCATCATCATCGTCATCCTCATCAGAGTCGTCTTGATTGTTTGACTTCTTCTTTTGACTCTCTGCAAACAGAATGATAATGCTCAAGGTAATGGTGAAGCTTTAACAAAATGCAAATTAACCCAGGCTTCTACAAAGAAAAAACCCTCTAATGTTGGTTTTGATTATCTTTCAGAAACAACGTAGTTATAGAACATATAATTAACCAAGATGGGATACCCCAGGATTACGCTCCACTACCTCTCAGGGCTCTTACCACATGGTAATGCTACCCATCACCAAGTAGACAAATACACAAAATCGAAGGAAACATCTCATTTGGTCATCTAGACCTTTAATCAAACTGGTAAGAAAAGCACATGAAAGTGTACAAACCTTGTGATTTCTGTTCTAACGTTCGTCTTCTTTCCTGCATGTCTTTCTCCGGAATCCCCTCCATACCGTAGATCTCCAGCTCGATGTCTATCCTTCCAGGAATTGCATTTGGTACACTGTCAATCGTTTCTTTATGTACCTGAAACAAGTGAGCCAGTGCATACTGTCATAACAAGCAAAGTACATCCATTGCCCACTTTATGAGAACAAACTAATAGCCCTTTACAGGAACAATGGAAACAAAGACACTTAAAAAAATCAGGAACTAAACTACTATAAATGACAAAGAAAGGGGGCCCCCCACCTGCATGCAATGGATAGCCAAGCCTGGGCCTGTGTACAACTTCTTGTGGCAGATGTGGCATTTAAAATGCTTTGCCTTCTGATGCTGAATGAGGATCTTTTCATCGTCAAAGTCTCGATTACAGTACCTGGGAGTAAGGAAGTTAAGGATCGTGTTCGAAACAGGAACCATGAGCGAAAAACACCCAAATTCACAAAGCCATTGAATCATATGCAAAATAATGTTAATGTTGCCTAACGTGAAATATAAAAAAAACCCCGTACTTTGAGGCGTAACGTTAGTCTTAATCATCATTTATGATCAATGACCTGGCAGACTACATTTTAAGAGCAAAAACAAGAAAAAAAACAAGACCAAAACATTAATCATAACGTTAAATGGTACCCTGAATCATCAATGCACGGCTAACAGGTTAACGTTAGACAGCTAACAGTTTTTTTTTATTGAACAAATTCAAATTTACAAACAACATGGCTCATAGATCATTGCAGAAGAGTAAAAGGACAAGGTGCATACAGAACAAGAACAAATAAAATATGTAAAATTATACATGAAAATAATAATAAATTAAATTAAGGGCTGTACCTGTAATTCATATTATTCTATTATACTAAAAAGTTTCAAAGCATTTTAGTTTTTCATGACTTTAAGGGCTTTTATGTAAGAAAGAAACTCAGAATGAAACACATTAAAACTAGGTTTCACTTTCATATACTTGCATTTGTGCAAATAAAATTATCCATGAATGAGAATATTATTCAGCAGAAAGTCATCTTTGTTATTGTCCATGACAAGACAATAAAACAATGTCCTTTTGAGAAAAGTTTCCCAGATGAGAAACTTTTGTGAAAAGCCAGTCATTTATATCATAAAGCCATAAAGCTACAGAATACATACAATGCAAAAATAAATGATCAGTAGTTTCAGTATCATCACAAAATACAGTTATTGGTTTCAAATCCCGAATCGTTGTCGCAACAAATCACTGGATGGATGTTATTATTAATTATATTATTATACCACTGGATGGATGTTATTATTATTAATTATATTATTATACCACTGGATGGATGTTATTATTATTATTAATTATATTATTAAATCATTGGATGGATGTTATTATTATTATTATTATTATTATATCACTGGATGGATGTTATTATTATTATTATTATTATATCACTGGATGGATGTTATTATTATTATTATTATAATATTATTATATCACTGGATGGATGTTATTATTATTATTATATCACTGGATGGATGTTATTATTATTATTATATTATTATATCACTGGATGGATGTTATTATTATTATTAATTATATTATTATATCACTGGATGGATGTTATTATTATTATTATTATTAATTATATTATTATATCACTGGATGGATGTTATTATTATTATTATTAATTATATTATTATATCACTGGATGGATGTTATTATTATTATTATTATTATTATTATTAATTATATTATTATATCACTGGATGGATGTTATTATTATTATTATTATTATTATTATATCACTGGATGGATGTTATTATTATTATTATTATTATATCTCTGGATGGATGGTGATACTCTCCGTTTAATACTTTAAAATGGATTTCTTTTACTTTTGGGAGTTATGGGGAATTTTACATATTTAGTTCGTAACATGTGAATAGTTTCTTTCTGATAGATTTGTGATATGTAGTTTCTGTAAGAGACTATAGAGTAACAGATGTGATTAAACAGCTGGCTAACAGGCTAACGTGAGCTAGCTGGCTAGCATCTTAACGGAGGTAGTTAGCATTCATATTAGCAACACAATGCACTCAAAATAATCTACTACAGCGAAAATGTACTCGACAACGAATATGTTACCATTATTAACTATAAAAACCAATCCTTAAATCGATTAGATAGCCTCCAGAAGCTAAACCGTTGAGCTAACGTTAGCTCACATATTAGAGGCCTTCCTTTGTCGAGCTAACGGGATTAGCTTCTAGCATCTCTCCTGTTGGTCTTTATGTCGTCCAAGTCAAAAGGATACCAGCACCACGGCTTCATCTGCTTCTTCTTTTTCCGTCCCATGTCTTTCCTTAATGAATCCTGGTTAGAGAGGTTGTTACCGCGTTAAATACTCGTCTTATTATCTGTTTGATAGCAGCATGCTGCAGTCCCGGAACAACGCCGAAAATGGCGCTTGTGTTGGAGAGGAAGTTGTAGTGGAGAGAGGCTGCTGAAGTCTCGCGATAACAGAGAAGTGACGTCATATCGTAGACACGCCCCCCCCCAGTTAAGGAGATTCAAGATTCAAGATGTTTATTGTTATACAGGTACAAAGGTGTGAAATACTTTTTGCTGGGAAGCTCCATTAAAATAATAAGTTATATTACATTTACATTACAATTACATTTACATTACAATTTTGGCCCTCCTGTTGTCTTCCCGTCAACCATGCAACTTTTGTCTTTCGTCTGGTTTGACTGTTTTTAAAGCATACATTATAAATTATCACCCAATTCTGTATAACATCTTTTTGGCCAACTTCATTCCAACTCATTACCACAAGTTTTACACTTTTTTTGGGGAATTCATGGTCAATAAACCTAATTTATACGAAATTAAACCTAATTTTTTTAGGAAAAAATGCCGAAATTATGAATTATTTGGACTATACACAAAATTGGAGGAATAATGTTGATGGATTATCACAGACCGCCCCCCCCCCCCCCCCCCCCCCACCCCCCAGCATCATTTGTCATACATACCTCTTTCAGAACCATCTCATCCGTACTCACTACAGTTGTCCCAGCTAGCTACAAGGCAGTACAATGGGAGCTGCCAATTTAAGATGAATATTGAAATAAATATGTTTGATATAATGATATATTTTAGTCAAGATAAGATTGGAAAAAACATGCTGTATATTATACAATTATTTATTATTTGCAAACAGTATAGCACCATCATACCCAATATTAAAAACAAAAAAAGCCATGAAGACTTTTAAATTATTAAATGATTATTATATGATGTATACAACATAAACACAAACCCTGTCATTATGAAATGTATATGTAATTACTTTTGTTTTGTCTTCTCTTTTTTTGTTTAACTGTATGTATCTGTACCTCTGTTAATAAGCATGAGTTCAATAAAGAAAGCTTAAAATAAATAATAAATAAATAAATAAATGCATCAAAAAAAAGAGAGAAATAAAGATATATCTATATAACTTTACTGAGCTTAATACTATTTGCAAAGTACAGTCTTTGTACATGTTTTATGTCTTGATGATGCCCAATTTCGTTCCCCTATATACTTAATAATGTATATGGAGATAAACACAATCAATTCTACTCACATGCATACGATTGTTACTTGTTATGTCGTCAGTGTCCACTTGATGGAGACACCGTTGCAGAAATAGAAACTGGGTCTCTTCCTTGGCATCATGGATTAATGTTTGGCATTCAATGTGATTTTTGAAAGGCTGTTTTTGTCTTTTGTACAAAATTACATGTGGACACAATCTTTTTTTATACATTTGGTTTGGGGGCTGTTTCTTTATGGTTTCCTCCTTTCCAATTAAACCTGCAGTGGGCAGAATATGTTTGGTATCATCAAAAATGTTATAATAACCTTTCAGCATATTGTGATTCAAGTGCTCTGAGAGATAACTAGACTTCTGCACCTCCTCATGGCTCTGTTTTCAGGCTTTGATGACAGGAGACTTTGGCCAATCATAGGTAATTTTTTGAGAGAGACAGCGTTCCTATTGGCTGTTCATTCAACGGAGGCAGCTGTCAATCACTCGCAAACTCTGATCAAACGGTCAAACTAGGCAGCGCTGATCAAATATGAATCAATATTCTGTTACTGTAATGACTATTTCTCACCTCAAATGTTTTCAGAAACATCTTGTTGTGTATTGTTTAGCTGTAAAATGAGAAAGTTTGCTCCGGCTGGTGGACGGTGCTTGGTATTTCCTCAACTGATCTCAACATGGCTGCCGGGTCACAAACTTTCTCATTTTACAGCTAAACAGTACACTACAAGATGTTTCTGAAAACATTTGAGGCGAGAAATAGGCATTACAGTAACAGCATATTGATTCATATTTGATCAGCGCTGCCTAGTTTGACCATTTGACCATTTGATTGAAGTTCGCAAGTGATTGACAGCTGCTCAGAGACGGCAAGGCTGCAGCTCGGCTCTGATTGGTGTCAGATGCCATTCGGAGAGCCGGAGGACACCCGAGGACAGGATTTTTTTTCAAATTACCCGTCTCATGCACTAGTACTACTGTAAGGATATAGTGACCGCTTAATAAAAATAACTTTTTTTATCACATTTGCTCCAATTCTACCCACTGCAGCTTTAAAGGATATCCTAATGCTACATCATTCACCACTGTTTTAAGACAATATCTGCTTCCAGCTTTCTGGCAACAATTTGGGGAAAGAGGACCTCTCCTCTTTCAACGTGATAGTACCCACACGCACAAACCGGGTTCAATAAAGAAATGGTCTCCTAGGTGAGGGAGACCTTGATTGGCCTGTACAGATCCCTGACCTCAACCCCATCCAACAACCTTTGGGATAAATCAATCGTCACACCACTGACCTCACTAATGTGACTGAATGGGAGCTCATTCCCGCAGCCAGGGGAGAGGGGAGACTGAATAATTACCTATAGTATTACAATTAGATGTTCAAAATCACACACAGCTGTAATGTCCTGGTGTCCACATACGTTTGGCCACATAGTGTCATAATTACCGGCGCCCTGTAAATACTATATACCACTGAATAAGCCAAGGCACAGTCTGATGTGCACTGAAGAATTGTATTTTTACAGAGTACACTGATCTCACACATGTGTACATACATACACATATGCAATACACTTCATAAATGACACTCATACTGACAGAGAAGACATCAAAATGGTTAAGGACTACACCAACAATGCCACTGTCACACCATCAGCTTGGTAGAAACATTGGTAATGTGTAAACTGTAAATCCCGCTTCTTGCATGTAACCTAAAAAGATATGAAATGCAAATTAAAACGTGGCCAAATTGAATCGAATACTGTTCTCAGCAGGCAGCATAAACGCAGGGACACTACAAAAGCTTCCACACAGAATTTCCTTCCCTGCAGCCTCACTTGTCTTCTCTTTCTCACCAAGGTGAATGATTACCTCTGAAATTGGAGATTTATGAAGGGGAAACACAACGGAGGCGGCTTTCCTTGGGCTTAGGCTTCGCCTAATGAATTTTTCATTGTACGCCTTCAAAAACCGCTACTCTCCATATGGTTGTACCGGCTAGACAGAGAAGACGTTCAGTGACAGCTTAAGGAGTCCCTTCTCTGAATGAATTATGGGTGACTCTTATATGCTCGCACATTTCATTGATCACTTTGACGTCTGCTTTTTTTTTCCACAAAGGCTCTTCCCCTGGCTCTCCAACTCGGGGGCCCTGAGCTCTCTCTAAACACTGCGATTGGATTTTGAAGCTAATCTGGTTTTAAGGCTGCAAACCTGTTTGGTTTGAGCACTTTTCTTTGCACAATGGGGGGTAATTCCTGTCCCAAGAAAAACATTGAATTAAACGTGTATGTGTGCGTGCAAGCATGTGTATAAATGAGGGCGAAATCTTTGTTTCTGTATAAAACGGTTTAATGTACTCCAGTATGTACATATCAAATCTACAAAATATGCACAATGTTAAAATATTATCAGCGATTTA
The DNA here is from genome assembly GCF_015220745.1 of Sebastes umbrosus. Lineage (NCBI taxonomy): Eukaryota > Metazoa > Chordata > Actinopteri > Perciformes > Sebastidae > Sebastes > Sebastes umbrosus. Next base: position 8,972,899 of record NC_051271.1, read on the forward strand.
CCCCTCACTCACTTGTGTCATAGCCCTTATTATATACAACCCCAGACCACCTTGAACCAATTTTTAAATAGGATACATACAGGATATAGCTAACATATCACAATGACCAAACAATTCACGCAACATACCAATATCACCAAGTAAAAAAGAAAATCAACATCAAATGCATGTTAAAATATTAATCTGTATATAATTACATTATAATAATGTTTGTGCGAAGCAGTTACTAGCGTAACATGAGGTTAAAGTACAGTACAGTTTGAGACTTGCAGCTTATGGGCTGGGGTCGTTTTCTATTCCGGTTCCATCAATTAACAATTGTGACAGGAACTAATGAGAGAGCATTGATTTACTTCTTTACCCCATCGCCTCCTGATATGAGAGTGAAACGACCCCAGCCCGGATGTAGTCGAGGTCAGGCATGTTTGCTCTTCTACGTTTGGTAATGAGAAAAAGATTTATTCAGAATGTACCCACTGGTGAATGTTTTTATAAAAAAAATCCCACATTGCCACAATTTACCACCTCACCATTAAATAAACTTAAACCACTTCTTTGCTATTTTTTTAACAAATCGCAAAAAAAATACTGCAAATGCTCACAGGGGACAACAAAATGACAAACTGCATCTCTGGGTTGTCCCAAGGGTGTCAGTCTTTAGAGATCATGAACATTTTCTGTTACATATGACCGACTCCTTACAGACTAAATTAGATTAATTTTGCATGCACAAAGGCAATTCTTGTCAGGGGATGTGCTCTTGCTTGTAGCAATGTTTTGGCATCATTTTTGAAAGCTTAAAAATCTGAATGGCACTTCTACTTCTTTTTTTTTTTTATCTGTACGCACAATGGTACAATTGTCACACTACTTGCACACAAAGAAAAAGTCAAAAGACACAAGTTTGAGGTTCAAATTAATCCTTCTCTCTGGGGAAGTACCGAATGCTGAAGGCAACACTGAATAGTAACCCACACTTTCCTTCAAAAAGCAAATTCATCATAACGTTTGAAGGTTGCTGTAGCCTTTATACTTCACGCTCTCCTTACAAACCTGGAGAGGTTTAGCTATCCTGCTGTCTGCTTAATCTAAACCTCTCATGCTTGTGAGCCGCTTGTAATGATGACAAAACACCAACTAAGCCTAAATTCTCATATGACCTTATTCTTAATTTACTGATGATGAGGGGCGCAGGGAGATTACAGGATTTTCAGGAACTCCTTTGTCTGAAAATGGTTTATACTGCAGGGTTTTGCTGCTGTCACCCCACACGAGAGGCAACTGTGCAGAAATACTTTCATCAGGCTGACATCTCCATGAGAAGGCACCGTTGGATTGAGGAGGAAGAGGCAGAGAAGGTTAAGCCATGTGGACAGGTGCTTGTTGCGTTAGATCCGAGGCTTCTCGTTTGTCGTTGTGCTGTCAAATAAAGTCCAACTGACTGATACTCTTGAGACAAACGTCCAACAGAGATGTAGACACAGAGCAGGTGGAGGTTAGCTTGCATGGTATGCGGAAACAATGGTAAGGCTTAACCCGAAGAGGGAGCAGGTGGGCTGAAAAACATGTGACAAGACAGACAGCGAGGGCTGCTGCGTGTCAGGTGCACCCCTGCATCAGAGCGCTGGATGTAGGATGAGGGTGGCTGTCAGACGACTCTGATCGCCCCACGATGAGGCTCAGAACATGAAGGCTGAGGGGACTTATCCAGCCAGGCGGTCAGCAGGGATCTACCAGTTTCTACTCTGCCTCTGATAAGCGAGTCAAGGTGGCGGGGGCAGTCGCACGTCAAGCAAGCTGTAGGCGAAGATGTTCCAGAAGACGGCGCAGAGCACAAACAAGGTGTAGACGCAGAAGAAGATCCAGAACAGGGACTGCTCCTGGAGTCGCTGCTCGTAGTTCTGCAGGACCACCACGCCCAGCGTCAGACCAACCACCACCCCTCCCAGGTGAGCTACGAAGCTGGGGTTGGGGCACGGAGGAAAGGCCGGGGGATAGAACCGCAGCCACACCGCTCGACCAAACTCCACACTCACTGTGAGCAAGACAGAGGGGGAGAGAGAAAACACAATATTAGCAAGGTATGTGTGCGTATTTCCTGACAACTACTGTACTTATCAAAATGTAATAAAACCATCTCTTCTAAGAGGTAGAAGAATAAGAGTTGCTTTTATATTGTTACCAACTATACTGGGCCATTGAGCCGATAACAAAGAAGACTTTACAGGTCCCTGTTTGTGTTTCCACTGACAGTGTTTCTGTGGAGGAGGGATAGTAAAAGAAAGAGGGAATTTTGTACTAAAAACACTCTAACTGAGGAAGATATTACTCACTAGATTGAGCTGAAACCTCATCTTACCTTCAGATAAACTTTAGAACTAATTTAAAGAGGATCTATATTCTTTTTTGTTTTTTTCTAGAACATGTTTACATGCTTTAATGTTCAAAAAACACATTATTTTTCTCATACCGGCTGTGCTGCAGCACCTCTTTTCACCCTCTGTCTAAAACACTCTGTCTGAGCTCCTGTCCCTACAAATGTGTTACTTGGTGACATCACCATGTTACGGAAGAAAAAGGCAGGATGTCAATCAAGGTGTTTCAGGCAGTTCAGGAGCAGTGTTTCTTTGGGATTTGTAACTTTGCAGACCTTTTACATGCACCAAAAATCTATATAACACACTAAAGGAAAGAAATAGATAGCACAATAGGTCCTCCTATTTCTGCCATGTCTCACTCATTGTTGTGGGCGTATCGAAGGTCACAAGCTAGCAAGTAGCTTGCTGTCAAACAACCCACCACTTTTTCCAACAATTTACTTGACGTTGTGCCAAGCAGCACTTCATTTTTGTTTGTATCTGTAATCTTGGAGGAAAGAGACATAAAAAAGGCATCCTAGGAACTACAATAATGATTGTTTCCTCCTCACAGACATGCATCCACAGCAAGTGAAGAGAATCCCACACTGCCTTGCAAAGCGATTTGCTTGTGTCGCATATAAAATGAATAGCTTTGCATCGCCATGCTCGGTGGGTCTTCACAGTTAGAAATCCTCCATATGCTGAAGCAGCAAAGCCAGGAAGTTTAATATCGCTGCCTTCGGAGCAAAATCACATTTCTCTAATAAGGAACCTTTGCTGTGAGATTACATTCTTGTGATGGACAAGCAGATTAAAAGTACAAACTCTTTTGTTGAAAAATAATCCTTAAACTGAGGTGAAAGGGGAGTGAGGCATCTTTATTCACACTTACTGCAAACCAGAGCCATGGCCATCCGGAATAACTTAAACTGACACTTCATTCCCGACCAATTCTACAGAAAGACAAAGAAAGAGAGGATGGGGGTAATTCAAAAGGTCATTTTCAAGTTCTGATGATAAAGACAGAACAAACTGTGCTAGAAGGTCAAGTCCTCCTCAGACACACACACACACACACACACACACACACACACACACACACACACACACACATACGTTGACATGAAATGACATGAGATCTCGCCCTCTCTGTCTCAATTCACGTCAATTTTGAAAGCCCCAGAGACGCTCTGACCCCCAATCTGTTCCCGCTGCGTTAGATAATGTGATTTCAGCTGAGAGGAGGAAGACAAACTCCTCCATCCCGACGCCAAGAATGTTGTGGAGGATCTGGCAGCAGGGTACATCATGAGTACCCTATTACACATTATAGAGGTTCACCTGAGTGCCTTTTGCCTAATGTGATGACCCACAGGATGGGGAGTTTTGACCAAATAGAGAGCAGATGTCAGAGAGTGCGGTGTGGGATGGGGTTTCTTCACATGCACACGCTCACACACTTTCTGATCTTTGGGGGGAAAAAGAAAAAACGTGATGGTGACGTTGAGGAATGTATGGTATCTGTAGATAGGGCAGCACCTGCTGGGCCCCAAAACAGGCTGCTTTGATGATGTGGTAGTGCTCTGTAGTGACAGGACAACTGAGTGATGTGATAAGCATCTACACACATGCGCACACAAAAACTTACCATTACTACATTGGCCAAATGTGCGGAGACCAGAGCGTACACTCCACCAGATGAGCCGACCACTGGAGCCGTCATATCGGTGACAGACACCGCCAGAGACCCTGTATCGATGAGAAAGAAACATGCTTTAGATCAGTGGTTAGGGGACCCCTTTTCTATCATTGAGTAAACAGATATTTCATGTTATATTCACTGTATAACAATAACAGTACAGAACAACTGTAACTAGTGAATGAGATAACTGCAGGAAGATTGTTTAAAACGAGCAATTTGGATGAATTTTGAGCAGATTATTTCCTATGAATATTGCATCAGATGAGTTTTCCTGTTACTTTTAGGGATTTTTAATCACATTCAAGGAGAGCCACGTGGGTACCCAAATAATCCCTTTTCACTCACATATCTTGAGGTCAGAGGTCAAGGGACCCCTTGAAAATGACCATGCCAGTTTTTCCTCGCAAAAATTTTGTGCAAGTTTGGAGCATTATTTAGGCTCCTTCGCGACAAGCTAGTATTACTACAACCTAAAAATCACAAGTTGCGTTAAAGAAATTAGTGGCATTAAAATGAATTTGCGTTAACGCGTTATTATCTCGTTAACTTTCACAGCCCTAATAATTTTTTTCAAAATTGTCTTACACTAGGCCTCGCGACCCCCTGTGCAGCTTTGGTGACCCCTAGTGTGGGACGGGACCCCCAGATTGGGAACCATTGCCTTAGGTAAATAAACAAAAGAGAGCATTCTTGTATCATCCACATTTAAGAAAAAATAGAAATCCCTAATCCATGCAAACTTCATTAGATGATGAAGATCATGTGATATGATCGAAAGCTCAATAACAGCTACTTCACAGACCTTGTGGTGAGAATGTTTACTCAACTATACTAGATATGTTTTGCCTGGCAGTTGGCCATTTTGGGGATGAATGAATATATTTATTTTATGCAAATGTTCTATAATGCAACACACTGTTAAATGATAAAGTACGTTATTTGTTTATTTGAAATGTGTCTCGTGCTACAATCTTGAGTCTGAGCTTTCATTATTCAGGAGGAAATCTAAATATTTTTTTCCCTTAGAGGATCATGCTGGCAGACACTGTGACTAAGTGACTAATTTAAACTGTTTTTTGTATACAAGTGCATTTGTGCACTGAAAACATCTATTTTGAATGGCATAAAGGCGGCCTTGCTACTCGCTGTTTAATGTGGGTGTTTTATAAATAGGCCTTCATGAATAGAGGCTTGCTCATACTGTACCAGCACACACTGGGATTTTATGTAAAACAAATGCATTCATACAAATTGGGCTGCCGCAAACAGGGAATTGCTCTCTTTGGCACCTTGGTACCAATTCATCGCGTGCACAAAAGATCCAATCAAGCATTCATAAGTTTAAATGTGGGGACATTCAGAGTCACCAGAGGGAATTTGCTCTCGCTGCAGTGTGTGTAAGGATAACAGAAAAAAGGAGATAGAGATGTGCTTAGTTGGACTATTAAATTGCGCTAACACAAACTCTCTCATTCTCTCTCTTTTGCTTATTTTCTTTCTCTCCATTGTGCATCCACTCCATCCACTCTTCATTTCTCAGTATATCTTTTCCTTCCCTTCTCTCCATGGTGCTGACCTGTGTACATGCGTACAGTATATGAGACACAACTGCCCACGCTCTTCCCACCTTCTCTCTCTCTTTCTATCTCAAATACAAATATACTTTATTTGCATAACACATAAATGTGTGCATGCATATAAACTGTACCAGAATTTACATATACACAGAACTCAGTACCACTGTCATTTGTTGTTCGTTTTAATCTCATTTGGCTCTTTATAACAGTTTAACCCTCAAAACATTATTAGTTATGTAATTAATGTCATCTCAAGGGGAAAAAAAACTGATTATTATTATTTTAGGAAAGTTACAGTTAATTTACATAAAGTGTAAAACAAAAATAGACAGAGAACATGAGTAAGTCTGTCTGCTGCATCTGTGTCTGTCTCCATCATTCAAAATGACTAACAGAGTGCCCTTACCCTCTTGATAATGTGTGATACTTTAAATTAGGACCCATGGCAAACATGAACTCAATAAAATCTATTAAAACTGTATAGGCAGAACTGGGTGCTTTTGACTGGAGTCCCACAGAACCCCAATACATTTTCTTTCTTGTCTTTTTAAAAAGCACTAATTCAAACAGAAAACAATGATATGAAGTTATTAGGAACAAATTGTCCGTCCTTTCTCCCTATACGTGCTTCAGCCTCCCCTTCATCCAGAGAAAGTACTCTAACCTGTGCCGACATCTTGATATTCCATATCATAGCAACCAGATGCAACCAAAGCGCAGCTGAAAAACGCTGCGCATCATTGCCCTTCTATGTTATGCATTAAACAATAAACATGTATTAAATTATTATAATGTTTTTTAAAGTTGCAATAATATAGCATATCGCACTGTTGAGCCAATCATTATCACCGCATGGGAAATTCCCTCACCGCGGCAGCCCTATTCCTGAGTCCTGGATATTTGTTGAAACATCGCTCTTGTCTGTATTTGTTGATAATCCCGCTCTTTGCTGTAGTTCTGGAGCAAGGACGTACAGTATTTGCTGTAGCCTATGGTAAATAAACAAAAATAGAAGTAAACTAAATAAACACGCTCACTGGGCTGTGGACCCTATTTAGATATTTAAGCCTGTGTGACTTCTGCTAAAAATGCAGCTGGCTAAGATCAGCGCTCTAATAGCTGTAAAATCAACCGACTAAGCTCAAGCCACATTTAGCCAAACCTTGTTACTTTGTACATTAATGCCATCGTGCGGTTTGGACGATGCTCAGCCCACATTTAGCGCAATTTCACATACGTTTAGTCTCTCTCTCCCGTACACAACACACACACACACAACCACAGTGCAGGCTACACTATACAGTAGGCAAACTGTACAGAGAGGGCTCTGGAGTTCATAGATATCAAATCACCATGATGATGGGATAAGCCACGGCATCTCAATCATGGTGCTATTTATGGGAGTTGGCACAGCATGAGGTGAAAGAAAACATACACTAGTCCACACACACAAGCATAAGAGAATATGCAGCCACACACCATACAGATGTGCATAGAATAACAAAAACACATGCAGTATACTACACACACATACACACATCCAGACATGCTACAAAAACAAGTGGATTCCTTTGATGCGTGCGTCCTTACAGTGGCCTCATTCTGTCAGTTTGTTTAGAGAGTTTTGCTCTTATATTACATTTTTACAGTATTGTATTTGGACAATGAAACACTGCAAACACTGAAAAGACTGCATATTTACCTAGGAATTGTTTTGTTAGAACACACACCACACATCATGTTGTTCATTGCAGTAACCTCTATTGCAATAAAAAAAAAAGGTTGCATGCTGTTTTGCCACTGTTTCTAGATGAGGAATGGGGCACAGAGTGGACGGTCCTGAGGGACTTCAGAGATGTGGAGAGAATGTATATTGTATAAACCTTGTTGATTTCAGAAAGAATTAACCTATTTCATCTTGCAATGTGTCCTATAATCATAGACTGTATGTAAGAAGTGGATGTAGTCACTGTGACGTCACCCATTGGATTGTGGACTGCCTTTTTGAAGCCTCTATTTCGGCATTTTGGATGTTGTCATCTTGGTTTTTGGCGACCAGAAATGACACGAGAGGGTGGTGTTACACTGAATAAAACATTTTCACGCAACCAAAATGTTACAATTAACTTTCCTGAACTGAAAACACTCTGTGAAAGGATTAAAGTTGTAAGACGAATACACGTCAACTCCCAGACCGGACAACGCTGTCGTAGCGACCTGTCAATTACAAGGTAGCCACGCCCTAAAGCATACCCTGCTTTATGGTCTATTTGACTCTAAATGGGACCATAATTTACTAAATGAACATCATGCTGTATTGAAGAAGACTTGAAACTAGCGATTGAGACCATAAACTCATGTTAACAATGTTTTCTGATGTAATAAATCAAGTGAGAAGTAGGCTCATTTTCTCATAGACTTCTATACAATCAGACTTCTTTTTGCAACCAGAGGAGTCGCCCCCTGCCGGCTATTAGAAAGAATGCAAGTTAAAGACACTTCAGCATTGGCTTCACTTCTCAGACCCAGAGGATTGTGTTACAGTTTCTCCTGATTTGGCACTGTTGGCCAATCAAATAAGGTCAATTGTCCACACCAGGTAGATAACCTTGTAGTGTGCAGCTTGTGGCACTGTGCTAATTTTGCTGTAAACCAATCAAAACTGCACTGAAGTTATTTAAAAAATTCTCATCGATAACAAAAACTGTGTTCCAAATCAGTGTGCTGGTTTCTGACCCTGCTTAAAGGAATATGTGGCATGTGAAATGAAAGGACTTTTCAAAAGCAGGTGACATTTAGAACCAAATAGGAGCTCCTTCTTTGCCTAATATGTGGCCCCTCAGGTGTGTGAACCATAATGGCAGCACTGTGAGGTGGTGTAATAACAGCATCTGACTCACCAGGTCATTAAACACTGCAGAGTAATCTAAGCAGCTGAATGATTACACACACAAATACACGCCCACACATGCTCACAGAAGCATATACACGGTTTTCCTCTCTCTAACAGGAAAATTGATTCTGAATTAATTCTCAAATAAAAAAAAAAATTATTTTAATATTAAGAATTATGGAGCAGCTTTAATTAATTCTAAATATTTTATTATTATTAAATCAAGCAACAATTTTAAATTATGACCCTCCATAATAAAAGCAAGCGGTAATATGCACAAAGATTTCCACTCCCTAGGTTACACCCTTTTAAAGCACCCTACATTACTTCCTTCCTCTTCAAACACACACACACTCACACGGGCATGCAGACACTCAAACACCTGGTTCGGGACACCTCCACCTCTCTAGTTCCTGTGTTTAGGAAGTGTGTCTGGGCAGGATGACCTCCATCCCTGTAATTACCTTGGTTTGATAACATTATTTTAGTTTGGCTCCGTGTTCACACAAACACACACACACACACACACACACACTAACACACAAACACACGCACACACACACACACACACACACACACACACAGAGACAAGGACACAGTCTCTCTTAGTCCCTCAGCAGGCCCCTGGAGGCCTGTAGTTTTTAGAGTCCAAAGTGGCATCTCATTTATCTTGGCTGTTCATCCAAACTGCAGAGAAAGAGCCGGGAACACGAGAGGGAATAATAATAACGCACATCAGCACTCATAATTAAAAAAGTCAACAGTTCGGCTGCATGTTGAGATGACTGAATCTACAAAGTCGTGAGCCGATAGTTGAGTCTGGAGTTGTTTGACTTTGTGTGATTTCCCTTTCTTGTCTACATGTCTGATCCTCTGTTGTTGTACACTTGTTCTTTGCTGCACCGTATGCTCTTTGTGCACTCTGTGTTGTTTTTTTTGTGTCTACGTCCTTGTCTGCTGTCCATAAGTGAATACTCGTGTGTTTGCATGCAAGTCTATTGTTTCCATTAAAGTGTCAGAGTTTGTGTTGGCCCTAGAGGGCCAACGACCTCTCTCTGAGTCATTACTTGACCTCTGACCTCTGCATTGACCCCTGTGTGTGCCAGCTGAGCCCCTGTCTGTTCACTATTGGTTGTTCTGTTTCCACACACAATTTAGCAGTGTCACTGTGTAGCAAATTTAAAGTTATTGTTTGCACTTTAACTGATTAGAAAAAAATAATTCGAAAATTAGATCTGCATCGATTAATCAATTAGTTGTAACCTTTCAAATGAATCGCCAACTGTTTTGATGATCGATTAATTGATTTGAGTAATTAAAAGAAAAAATTCTCTGATTCCAGCTTCTTAAATGTGAATATTTTCTGTTTTTTTTACTCCTCTTTGACAGTAAACTGAATATCTTTGAGTTGCGGACAAAACAAGACATTTGAGGACGTCATCTTGGGCTTTGGGAAACACTTTTCTCCATTTTCTGACATTTTATAGACCAAAACAACTAATCGGTTAATCAAGAAAATAATCAACAATGAAAAATATTGGTTTGTTGCAGCCCCATCGAAAATGCTCAAGGATTAAGCCAAGCTGCTGAAATGGCATTAAACAATAAGGCACATGTAAGAACTGCACACACTGAATTATGTTTGAACGGATGGAACGAATTAATAAATTTTAAAAAATGATGCACTGAGTAAGCTGATATTGATTCTTTCTTTGACCAAACACTTTTGTCAATGATCTCTCAAATTTGGTTATTAACAACTCTGTGGGCTGGATATTATTTTACAGCTGAAAAATAAACTTAACCATCAAAAATTATAATAATAAAAGATAACAATACATTTTGAAGAGTAAACTTCACTGGGCGTTAAATAATCATTTTCCTATCTCTCTCCATTGTTTACTATCCAATGAAGTCAGTCATGATCAGACATAAAACTGCAGCCTATAAAACATTAATGCATAAATGCCAGAAATACAATGAAAAGCAAATATCATCTTATCACATCCATCCACTTGTTGCTAAATGCTGAATATTCTGAGGATTGTGACTTTGGCTAGAGTTCTTCTGCTGACAAAATAAAAAAAAAAGAAGCCCAGTCAGACATAACAAACCCAAACATTACAGCCAAACACAACCAGAGCGTGCCTCCCCTCTTCCTCCGGTGGTCGATATCTAATTAAAACAGCAGACGTGTGTGTGTGTGTGTGTGTGTTTGTGTGTGTGTTGGTCTGTCTGTGTGCGTACATAAGTGTGTGTGATTTATGGAGCGTTTCCTCCTCATTTCAATGCGAGGTTAATACTACAGGCCACCACAGCTGCTATCCCCAGGGTGTTTGTCACTGACCCCTCTGCGCTCACACACAAACACACACGCACACACACACACACACACACACACACACACACACAGATGGACACTCAGAGATGGAGAGAGAGATTTAATACATAATTTTCATGAATATTAAACAAAATCACGCTGGCTGCAATTAATATCCCACAATCCTCTCTCCTCTTTCAGTAACACACACACACACACACACACACACACACATACACACCACATACTCACTGCTACAAGGCATCACGTTTCCATCCCCCAAAATCTTTAAACACTCATCTCAAAAAGTAGCCCAATAATTCCTCTCCAGTTATCTCGTAGCTACTGTATTGGGAAACTCTGGGTCTGTAAAGTGAAGCCAGTGCTGAAGTGCCTTAAACTTGCATTCTTTCTAATAGCCAGCAGGGGGCGACTCCTCTGGTTGCAAAAAGAAGTCAGATTGTAACAAAGTCTATGAGAAAATGAGCCTACTTCTCACTTGATTTATTACCTCAGTAAACATTGTAAACATGAGTTTATGATCTCAATCGCTAGTTTCAAGTCTTCTTCAATACAGCATGATGTTCATTTAGTAAATTATGGTCCCATTTAGAGTCAAATAGACCATAAAGCAGGGGATGCTGTAGGGCGTGGCTACCTTGTGATTGACAGGTCGCTACCACAGTGTTGTCCGGTCTGGGAGTTGTCCGTGATTTTGTCTTACAACTTTAACCCTTTCACAGTGTGTTTTCTGTTCAGGAAAGGTAGTTATAACCTTTTTGGTCGCCTAAAAATGTCTTATTCAGCGTTCGGTTGAACGCAGCTCCACCCTCTCGTGTCACTTCCGGTTGCAGATAACCAAGATTGCGACGGCCAAAAAACAATATGACGACGGGCAAAATGCCGAACTCGAGGCTTCAAAACAGCAGTCCACAAACCAATGGTTGACGTCACAGTGACTACGTCCACTTCTTATATACAATCTATGCTCGTAGCTAAAAGTGTCACTCCTGGGCACCAAAAACATATATATATGTTTTTAAATGCCTAAAATGTTTGTTTTGGAGAAGGAAACCAACACATTGTGGAGTGGGTGACTTTGTTAGTCTGTCCTAATTCAGCAAAGAAAAACAGATCTTGTGATCTCACACATACACACATACAGAAATACCGACTTACGGTCTCAGCTGAACAGAGCTGAACACTGAAATTGCACCAGTACCTGAGCTTGATAGGGAAGTAGGAAGGGAGCGGTGACATTTCGTTCAAAGCTGCATGTCTGTGTTTTTTTCTCATTTGTAGCTGCTCGCTCGGTTTCACCTAAATCTCACCTACCTCCACTCGTCTCCCATCTCCATGTTTCTCATATCCTGGTCCCCCTCTCCAAACCCTCTCAGGCTTATTAACACTTATGAATTCATCTCCCCTCCTCCGTCTCTTCTCCCTCTTCATCCTTTCATCACACACTCCCCCTTCCTATTCCATTATCACTGTGTGTGTGTATGTGTGTGTTCTTCTGATTGAGCTCCATTTGAGATGACCCTCTCTGCTGTGCCCCATTGTACATGACCGTAGGGAGATACAGGGGGGCTTTGACGGGGCACTGACAACCCCCTACGTCCCACCACGTCTGGTAGGAAAACAGAAACACAAGGCCATCTGTCCTGGACACACACATACGCTACATTTTCTCATTGACCAGTATCCACCAGCACACTCTCTGCAACCTGATAGGCCGTTGAATGCATGAAAAACATACAACCAGCAGATGGAACAACTGTGGAGTTGAAAGGCAAAACTCTGCGTGTGTGTGTAGAGTGAGTGTGTAGAAAAGGAGGGAAATGTATGCAGTGAGTGGAGAAGGACTGAGATTGCAATTGTTGCATGTGTGTGTGTGTGTGTGTGTGTGTGTGTGTGTGTGTGTGTGTGTGTGTGTGTGTGTGTGTGTGCGTGTGTGTGTGTGTGTGTGCGTGTGTGTGTGTGTGTTTGTGTGAAACCACATGCCCACCTGCCAGCACACCACACACGTAGACCAGTCCAATGCGCAGGGCTCCGTGGACCATTTCTAGAGGGACTCCCACCAGCAGCTGCATGGCCATGTTCAGGCTCAGGTGTTCAATCCTATAAAACACACACACACAAACACATATAGAGTCAGAGAGAGCCCGTGTTAAAATTAAATCAATATTTAATCATATGACCCCAGAAAATGAGCCACAATAATAACATAAATGTAATGATGATATGAAACGTGAAGCAGAGACAAAGTGATTTGGTGTTATTTGTTGATTCTGATAATATTCTTATTAACCTAAGGGCTATATGAGTCTGCAATAAAGCGAAATAATATTTTTTTAATAATATAACAGAAAAGTACCAGTTGAGTATTGTCCTTTGTGCTCATTGCCCCAGTTACTCTGAATAAACCACAGATCATGCAGTGAAAGTTTGTCATTGGAACAACTTTTAACTGAAGAAATAGTCCCTATACTCTAGTTCTGAGAGCCAAAGCTGACATTTTCAAATGTCTTGCTCCCAAAGATGTTAAATACAGTAATACTTAACACACAAAAAGCAGCATATTTTCAAATTCGAGAAGTTGGGACAAAAAAAATTGTCATTTTTGCTTAATTAAACAAATGAAATGAATAATCGGTTATCACAAATGTTGCTGCTTCATTTTCAGTTAATCAATGCAGACAATTAATCTACAGTAAGTGTCTGCATGTGTAAATACCATTATAGAAGATAAAATGAGTTTATAGTTTGAGAAAATCATCCCTGCTACGCTTAAAAGAAACATTTATATATGTATTCCTTGATACTTTAAATGAGAAAAAGAAAGAGAGAGAGAGATTGAGAGTGGGCGAGTCTGCATAATAAATATTTACAATCTGTTTTGGTTTCGAGAATTGGGAAGGATCAGCGTTGCTGAGCTGTTGGCAGGATTTGGTTCATGCACGTGCGTGTGCAGCTATTGAGTATCAACAAAAATCAAATTGCTGTTTGTATGCTGTTTAGTAGTGGTTTAATGCAACTGTTACTGTTTATATTGTGGCTTCTAACGCTGCAAAATAGGGCTGCAACTAATGAGTATTTATATTGTCAATTTACCTATTGATTATTTTCTCGATTAACCGATTAGTTGTTTGGTCTATAAGGCGTCAGAAAATGGTGAAAAAATGTTGATCAGTGTTTCTTAAAGCCAAAGATGACGTCCTAAAATGTCTTGTTTTGTCCACAACTCAAAGATATTCCGTTTACTGTCATAGAGGAGTAAAGAAACCAGAAAATATTCACATTTAAGAAGCTGGAATCAGATTTAGTGCAAAACAAACTAAACACACCAATGCTTACCTAGTGGCTTTTACGTCTGCCTACGAATACACTTTTCCAATAATTTTCAATCCATGATGCCCTTATCTAGATTTTTAGACAAACTTGCAGCTTGGAAAGAACTTATTTCCCCTGCCAGTAAAATGCTCCAAATGTGAAGACATGGATGTGATAATAAACTCTTGAACGAGCAACGTGCTTCCATTTCCTCCCGCGGGTGAGGTGTCAGATGATCGACAGGATACACACTCAATTCTGACACCATACAATGATAAAACAGAAACTGTGACACAATCTAATTCTGGGTTTATGTTACTGCGATGGGAGTTGTTTTCCACACTGGCAGCAAATAAAGACATCTCAAACTATAAAGACATCTCAAACTATACTGACTGTGCAGACTTGATTAGAAATAGAGAAAAAGTAAAGAGTGACCTTGATGATTGGCACAAGTATAAAAAAACACTAATCCTTTGACAAATAACCAAAACAATAATAGAGGAAATCCTTAAGCAAATACTCAGTTTCCACAGATATATTTATGTCCGTGGCAAACTGATTTAAAGTGACAAGACTCCGAACAGTCACTGAGAGTGTGCAGTTTTTATTATAACACATTATCACCTGCCGGCTCCCTCAGATTATTATGCTTGCTCACGGACACACTCACACATAACATCTGCTCCTTCGTCAAACCACACTTGTGGCCATCAACAGATAATCATCAACACACTCCAGTGCACTCAAACATTACACATGAACACCAACAGTGTTCACACACAATCACACAGAAACACAAAAAGATAAAAGAGGTGTGTGGCTGCTGCAAATTTACCCAAATCCGTTCACGGCTTGTGTTTCAGTTTGATGACTATAAGCACGGGATAGCTTGTTCACACACACACACACACACACACGCTTGCTGTGCCCTTCATGGCTAGAAAGTCCTTCCAGCCAAACCTCAGTCAGCAGCACAGACACATTTTGGGTGTCACAGCAGCTAGCGTAATCCTTCTCTCTCATAATCTTCATCATTGTCTCTCACTCGCTCCAGTCACTCCCCTCGTCTGTTTTCTGTCTCAGTCTGAATTATGCTGTCATTTCTGTTTCACAATACTGAAAGAGAGACGACAGTAACGAAAGCAGGAGACAGAGAGATGACTCTCCCTTTTTCTTCCCCAGTCGACAGTTTGACAAACTGAACGGCTGAATGCTGTCTGTGCAGTCATTCAACAAACAGCTTCTACATCCTAGAAACGAATGCAAACATTCCCACAAATAAACAAGCACGCACACACGCACAATCCCCCCCAATACAGACAGGGTGAAAAAAACAAGACAAGGCCGATAATCTATTTAGTTTGAAACAACCCAGCCACCTCAGCTACAATGCCGACAGAGAGGATCGTTCCAGTGATCAGAGAGACAATGTGGGGTATTGATTAGCTGGGAGAGGCCTGTCCAAATGCACAAGGACAACTCCACTCCAGATAACAGCGGCTATCTATTTCTATACTGCTAATGAGGCTGTGAGGGATGGGCTGCACTGTCAGGCAGATCTGTGGATACCCATGAGAGGTCCTATTGTGTCCAGATGACCATGGTCTTTTCAGGGCGCTCCACAAAAGAAATTTTTAATCTTTCACTGGCTCACCAAACTACAGCTGAACTTTTACTGTTAGTTAACTTTACTGCACAATTCAGGCACTGAATCAGAAGTGTCTTCTATTAGTTTTGGTTTTCCACCTCTGATAAAGAGCAGCGCACAGTCGCTTCTCAAGCCTAAGGCCCTATTTTAACCATTATATGCTATTTTAGCATATAATGGTTAAATATTGTTTATAATAAAGTAGTTTTTGATACATTTTGAGGTAAATTTTGGGGTAATTTGACAGTAATTCAAAAGAAATTTCAAATAGGTTACTTGCTAATTATCACCTAATTACCATGAAATTTGCAGACCTGTAAAATGAAGTGTTACCAAATATTTTTCTGCAAAATGTTTATAGAGTCATGGATTAATCTTGCAGGAAGCTAATCTTCCCGAAGTTTTCACAGCTGCTACTGACACACAGTATTTTGTGTGGTGTGTGACACAGAGTGAGAGAGAACGTCTGCATAATGCTCTACTGAGGGATGTTTTGGGGCCAATATTTACACTCTGTTTTAGTGTTGAGAATTGGGAAGGATCAGTCCTACTGAGCTGTTGATAGGATTACATGGTTTGCAGATGTGTGTGAGGGAGAGAGAGAGAGAGAGAGAGAAAGTGAAATATAACAGTGGTATCAGTCACAAAAGCTTTCCAAAAGACATTGTCACTGTTAATGATTATAAGCAGTGGGTACTGAGCAGCACAGTATTGTCTGTACTGGTGGATCAGTTTGTTTTGAGTCATGCTTTTATTCCTGTCCGTGACCTTTGTTAAAAGTCACTCCATCCTTGCACCAATGTTTTCTGTCACTCTTTATTAAATTATAGCTAAATAAAGAAACCATGGATGTATAAAGAGAACTGGATACAGCGTTGGAGGTGAGCTCCCGTTCATTCCTATCTGAGTTGCTCAGTGGCGCATGAAGCCAAAATGGCTTGTGTGTTAATAAATTATGGTATGGGATCGGTGCACAGACTGGCGTACTCGCCGATACCCGATCCCAAATCTTGGGTAGTATCGGACGCATTCCTGATACTGGTTTCAGTATTGCAACAACTCTATAAAAAATTACTCAAACCGATAAAATGATTCTCCAAATGGTTGGCGATTAATTTAAAAGTTGACAACTAATCGATTAATCGTTGCAGCTCTAACGATTTTGAATACAGAGACTTTGAGAAGTGTGTCTTGATGTGCCTCTTAATGAAGGTCTCTCCCAGCGGCTCCATATCAGCTTTAGCAAATGAGCTGAACTGATTCAGTCAGCCAGCATATAACGACCAATGTTCTTCTGTGCCTCCGCCCCCAAAGGATCCAATATGAACCAGTAATGAAATGTTTATACTCCCTGAATTATTAAAAGCGATTTTTGATCAGCCCTGCATATTTATGAAGTTGTGTGCATTAAACACAAAAAACCCTTTCAAACAAAAATCTGCAAAATGTGGTAGACTAAATGAAATGAAGCCCTCTAAATGCACTCAAAATTATTCAACAAAAGGATGCGCTATTACAATTTAGAGAATTACAATCATCAAGGTCATCGTCATATCAGTGTGTTCATTTACTGCATCCTCACCATCTTGGCTCAGAACGTGTACAGAGTGGTGGGCGTCTCACTATTACTACAATACCACAAGGAATGAGATTTTACTATCAGGAAGCTGTTTAGAAACCATTACCACATATAATTGGACACATTGGTAGACAAAGGATAATTCCCACAGGCTCTTTTATACAGCTACTTCCCCTGAGGACCTAAATCATTTCAATATGTTCCTGTGTACAACATCCCTCCTCCCTCCATTCATCCCTTCTACTTCATCTGTTAACCACACACTGTCATCCCTACAGTCTCTCTGCGGCACCTCCAAGTTCTCCTAATTAAATTACCATTTTATTAGTTCTTCTAGACTACATTTACCCAGAAGGTTAATTAAACCTGGATGATCTGGCCTGCACCGAAAATAAAATAGTCAGTGGTGCTTGTAGTGGGAGAGGAGAGGAAAGGAGAGGAGAGGAGAGGAGAGGATAGGAGAGGAGAGGAGAGGAGAGGATGCTGAAGAAGTATAATTGCAGGTTTTATTAAATTCAATCTGTCAAGTTAGTATTTAGTGGTTTGTTTTGGTAGAATAGAGTCATTATGGAGACAAATGTTCCCCACACTCATCGCATCGCAGTATATACACATCACACCAATAATCCAATAATCATCGCTTGTTTAAGACCATGATACTTTAGGTGTATTTGTCACTTGCTTATTTGTGTTGTCACTTCACATACAGTGAATTCACCGAGAATTGCGAGACTTATCCAACTCACAATCCCTCATCTCCTCTCCCTTCTGTGCATCTTTCCTTCATGATTGAAAAGGATTTAATGGCTTTCAGTTGGTGTGTTTCACTAGAAATTAATTGCACTGAGTATTTTTGTTAATGAAATCGTTATGTAACAAGCTCTGACTCACCGAATGCTTCAAAATAACATAAACCCAAACCACCGGAGGCATCGCAGATATGCAGTACCTCTAGTTTGAGTTCAACTATCAGTCTATTATTTCCACCCCATGGTGTCACATGCGATCCCCTGATCACACGACTGACGTGAACACATTCAAGTGGATGAGTTCACGTCATTTAAAATGTGTCATTGAGGCTTTCTAATACTAGAAAATAGCGAGATGTGAACTCACCCGGTGTGCATGAAGATGTAGCTGAGGTACCTCCAGGCCTGGGCTCGTAGCTGGGGGTGGTAAGGTAAAGGGCTCTTTAGGAAGGACGGGCTGGAGACCTGCAGGACCAAGCGCTCCAGCTGGAACCCATAGTACATGAACACGGCCACCTGGGGGAACACAGATGGATAAACAGTGGTATCAGTATACACACCATGATGAAATAGTGCTCTGCATCATGAACCAGAACAAATTGCTCTGGTAATTAAATGAAAATTGAACACAAACTTAACACTTAATCCTTCTACTTATCTTTCAAGAGTTATCAGTCAAATTACATTACCCTAAGAGACCAACATTTTTTTTTTTTAGGGGGGTACAGGGGGTCTTTAGGGGGAGATAGCAGGTCAACAGTAGATGTCACATAGAAGTGGTGTACATCATCTGAAAGCTGGGAACCTGAAGATTAATTTGAGATGCAGCTCAGCACTGTGTGTCAAGTTGTTCTAGTCATAAATCAGAAATAAACATGAATTAATTAATTATTTTAAATTAATTGTGAAAGTGTATAAGGGTTTAGAACATTATGATAGAAGTATATGATGGTCATTATCATGCTCTATTATGTCTCATAAGTTGTTGCAGCAATTTTAGAGTTGATACCATTTGTTACACATATTTGGTGCTGAATTTAACCATTTTTTACCACTCGAGAATTGATAAAAATGATCAATAATCCCTCCAAAGACCACATTAAGACACCAAGACCTTGAGGAACACCATAGAAAAATAGATGCTGTGATTTTGTATCAAAAACTTTTAACGTTTGGAGATTTCTGCAAGAATTGCATTTTTCAGCGACTGGATGGAGAACACTTCTGTTGTGTAAACTGCTCAGAAACCCCCTTATTGTCAATCTAGCTTGGAAGCCATCCATCCTCTGAATGCTCTACATCTCTAGTTTGTGGCTGTAAAGTTTCATGAGGCTGTGATTATCCTAGAGGTCACCACAGGTCATTTTATATAATGAGGTCATTAAAAAATGGTCTCACTACAATGAAATGGCTACTATGGGGGTTTACATCATCACACATGAATACAATTGGGCTCATTGGATCCACAAGAGTCTCAGCTTTACAGTCATACCCAGTTTATGGTTTGTGTGTAGGCCTGTTATTGAAACATAGCTCCATAACGCCGCAAGTGGTCAAAACTCTGCAGCGTACCTTTAATAAGACAGGTTATAGAACACGTTGGGCTCACGTTCCGAAACAATTTACCTCAGCAATGGTGATAGCCAGGATGAGCCAGGGTGGGGGACAGTAGGTGTAGCTGTCAAAGTACCACTTGCGGTCGACCTCTCGGGGCAGCGTCTCGTAGGCGACGTGCCGGACCAGCCGTTGAGACAGCCCCAAGCCTGCCTCATCTCTGAGATTGCAGCCTTTTAGCTGCCTGCTCCCCTGCAGGATGGCCCTCCGGAAACTGTTGGAGCGCTTGTTACTCATCTGGAGGAAGGAGGAAGGAAGGGAGGAAGAGGAGACAGAGGGAGACAGATAGAGGAGGAAGACAGAGGGAGGAGGGATAAGAGCTTTACTATCAGTGGTTCAGCATATTTTTACATTAATGACCAACCTGTTTTATTTAACATGTGAACACTTCAAGGTGCTTTATTTTGTTAAGTATATTCACAGCTACTTGATGTACAACGCTCTGGGTACAGGCTACACACAAACACAATCCTCCTCAGTCAAGCACGCTGATGGACCCCTCCCACCTCGCCATGGCAACAGAATGCCTGAATCATCACCTAGCAACCACCAAACCCCTCTCTCAATCCCTCTCAGACATATATGTTCAGTTTTGATGGGCGGGGACCTCACAAGTAGTTCATCATTCAGAGAAGATCCCACCAGTCAGTCACTATCGTTTTATTTTAAAAAACCTGACAAAATGACTTTTTCTGCTCTCATTTCAAAAGCGCTGCCATCTATTTTGATTTAGTGCAATCGTTTTTATAGCACGGGGTGTCACATTTTTCAAGGCTTCTCAGTTTCAAACACACTCTGATTGAGAGGCAGAAACATGTCCTTGACTTTTAGAGGCAGAAATAATAAGAGCGTGTGCGATTATTCCTCACTCCAAACACAAGGGTTGAAAACGTACTCGTCAGACAGGGAAATTTCACCTTCATCTGAGTGTACCATCTAGGATGTAGAAGGATCAAAAGCTTTATCACATACAGTGGTTGCCTGTTTTAGCCATTTTCAGTACAAGCAGGTGAGAAAAGTCAGAATATTATGTAGGTATACGCATGCATACACTGAATAAATCTTTACATTTTATCACTAAGCAGTGATGCCCATCGTCTTTTATCTTATTTAACTTAATATCTGCAGTACACCTTTGTGCCACACGAGGAAGCCTGAATGCTTGTAGAGTTCTGATAATTGTAGCCTATTATAACATTGAATATAATAAGAAGGGCTAGCGTACATTCTGTTTGTTTCACTGATGAGAGGAAATATAAAGAACGTGATCCTGTTAACTCCACCTAAATGCATTTATTTGGTCTCTTTTATAAAGTATCTAACAGGTTTTCAATAACACAAACATAAAACAAAGTTGTGATTTATCAAACGTGTATCTCTTTGAAATGGCAGTTCAAGATAATATAAGGTGATGAGGAAATAGCAGTAAAAATGGTCAGGAACGTTCTTTTATGCACAAATTCGCTCTTCTCAATATTTATAGATGAGGCCTATTGTGAATTGGGTCGCCATGGTTTGTCATTTTTAAAAAGAGGGTCCCCAGGAGAAAGTTTGGGAAACACCTATAGGAATTAATATGAGACTAAACATATTTATAGGGGGAACAATGAAACTGCTACTAATATTTATAATAAACCCAAGAACGGCAATTAATCAATCAATTAAGAGAAAGTCAATGATGTTAAGGGTTTGAGCTCGTCCCTTTTAAGAGCAGTTAATACAATCAAAAAACATTTCGCATTTCTTTGCATTGATGTGAAACAGATCTTTTTGGCAGCCTCAACTTTGTGCCTAAACAAACCACTGTCTGTCTCCATAAGCTTTGTGCCTTTTATTGCACTGGCTGTGTGTTTTTATAACGTTCTCCATGACGATGCAATGGCTCCTGTCCCACTTCACTCCCACAGTCTCTTTCTTTTACTCTTGCTCTGTATATGTCACACAACATAACTCAACCCTACTACTGTGTTTGTGTCTCTAGGATTGCAGGAAGCCCAGATGTGTCAGCTAGCAGATGTTATTTTAAGGCGACACGGGTGAGCGATATCGTTTTCAGCAAGGGCAGAGATTGGCAAAATACTGTAGATAAATGTGATGTGGCTATCGGCATTAAAAGTATGATAAAAAGGGAACTTCTAAAGCTACAACTTCTAAAGCTAGAACTTTAAAGCGTTGCCTGTGTATTGAAGCTGCGATTGATGTTTATTCAAATACAAACACTGACAGAAATAAGGAACATTTTCGTTTGAAGATAGTGGACATACTTCTCTGTGAATACCAAGGTACAATCCATTTAATTTCACTGAGTTTGATAAAGAAAACACAGTTAGAATAAAATAGCGATAAGATGTAAAATCAGAATATCAATAAAATCTCTGTATGAATGAACAGTTGGCTGACGGTTCTCCTGGCACTGTTTAATGAGACTTTAGTGTCTCTGCATGGATCACCGTTTGGAGATAAACTTCAGAAAAAAAGCCAATTATTTCAGCCTTTATGTTAGGCACAGAGAACTGTGGGAAAATGATTACGGGTTACCATGGCCACTTCTAGACCGCAAAGAGAGTGCACACACACACACACACATACACACACACAGCCAGACCTCCCGCCCGGCAGCCATGCTCCATAAAGACAGTCAATTCTTCGTGTGAAGTGACTGCAATTCCTCTCCTCTTTGTAGGACACAAAAGAAAGAATGACGTTCTGTCTGTTTACCCACTGGCAACCGGAGAGGGAAGAGGTGAAGGGGACAAATGGGTGTTCGGCCAGCGAGAGACAATTTCACTGTTTGATCAATGGAAAATGTAGTCAGAGGAGAGGGACAGGCGAGAGAGACATAATCGAGACGCAGAGAGAGGGAGAGACAGATGGAATGAGAAGGAGACGGAGGAGGACAGATGGAAGAAGGAAGTAGAGGAAGATGAGGAAATGTGAAAGGAAAAAAAATGTAATTAAAAAATGCAGCGTTGATAGAGGCGTCTTGTGTCAGATACCGGTAGGACAGTGAAATACAATCCAGGGATTCCAGTTTTAGTAATAGGTCCATGAGTTACAATAGTTTTATTGTCTGCTGCAACAATCGGCAGGTAAACATTAAAAATATGGCATTCACTCTGTAAAGAAATCTACCAGGAGTGTGTACTTAGACGTATATGGCCAACACGACCCAAGATGACGTCCTCAAATGTCTTGTTTTGTCCACAACTCAAAGATATTCAGTTTACTGTCATAGAGGAGTAAAGAAACTAGAAAACATTCACATTTAAGACGCTGGAATCTTGAATACTCAAACCGACAAGTATTAGTATTAATAGTTTACAACTAATCAATTAATTGTTGCAGCTCTACATCCATGTGCTTAACGGCTTATCCTTTGCAGGTTTTTTGGGGTTCTGGAGCCAATACTAGCTGATATTGGGCGAGAGGCGGGTACGCCCTGGACAGGTTGCCAGGCAATCACAGGACTGACACACAGAGACAGACAACCATTCACGCTCACATTCACACCTACGGGCAATTTAAGGTCAACAGTTAACCTAATGTGCATGTCTTTGGACTGTGGGAGGAAGCCAAAGAAGAAGAAAATACATGCCAACACAGAGTTCAAACCCAGAACCATCTCGCTGTGAGGAGAGAGCGCTAACCACTGCACCACCGTGCAGCCCCCCCACGCTGTATTATGTTGTGGTGAAAGTTGAACCAGGTCCAACTTCTTTTTTTGAGGATTCTTTGGCATCTCCTGCCTTTGTTAGACAGTTGACAGGAGAGAGATGACAGCGAATGAAGGCAAGGACAGATGGGGAACAACATGCAACAAAGAGTCCCCAGCCAGACTTGAACCAGGGACATTGCGGTTCATTGTTGCCCTCAACCCCCTCGGCTACCAGGGCGCCTCCAGGTTCACTTTTTCTGCCCTCTGCGTTGGTACTTTGTGTGTTAAAACCGTAAAGGGTATTCCCCAAACTGCTGCCACAATTTTGGAAGCAAACTAGTGTCTAAAACATCAGCATTAAGATTTCGCTTCCTTGGAACTAAGAAGCCCAAACCGTGAAAAACAGGATCTCAAGCAAAATATAACTGTATCAAGCATACACACAGCATATATATATATATATATACGAGTGCATCAGTAAGCACCGGCACAAATCCATCATGATCATTCCACAATTTCATCCCACTGGGGGAAAAACAGAGCGGTTCAACCTGTTTGTAGATATTTTAGGAAGTGTAAACACATTACTGAGCCAGCTTCTACCAAGAAGAGTCGCAGTGCGTTTTATGAGAGAGAGTCAGACAGGAGGAGGAGATGGATGGACAGAAAGAAGAAGAAGGAGAAAGGCACTGATGCGAAGGAAGAGAGATCGAGGGAGAAGGTACAGAGTGAGAGAAGATGGAGGGAGGAAGAGGTATAGAGAGGTAGTGAGCGGTGATTTGAACGCCGACTGTGACGAAGCAGTGAGCAGGCAATTACTGACAATCACACTGATGGAGGAGCTGCGGTGCGAAGGGGAGATGGCGCAACAAATAAACCCCTCACAGTTTGTCTCTGTCTGTTCTGGCCTTTTTCTTTCCATCTACTTCCTTCCGTCTGTGAAGGCAGAAGAGCTGGAGAGATGCACCAACAGAGACCAGGCACTGGTAATTAAATTGTTGGAAGAATTATAACCCTTTCTCAAGCTCCCATATTGGCTTTGACCTCTTCGATCTTTATATTAGACACCAGTAATGCCTGTCCCTTAGAAGGTCCTTTATGTTGTGTTTACATACCTTACATTCCTTTAAATATTCATATCATATTTACAAGCTTTTTCACAGAAGCGTGAGTTGATATGTGCAGAAATCCTTGACATTTAGCCTTGAATGTCAAGGTTCCTATAGCAGAGGTGGACACTTTCAGGGCCTGAACTTCAGTTATTATTGTTTTTTTAATGGTTGTACAGCCTTTGACCTTTCATTCTAGTACTCAATCAAGTTTTTTTCCCCCATTTATTCTATTACTGGTTTGGTTTATAAAATAAAATACCAATTTTTGGGCTTCGAAGCTCCGGTGAGAAATATTCGTAGGTATTCAAAGCTTCACAGCGCAATGCGGCACGACGCGGCGCAGCAGGTTGACGTGTTCTTCTGTCTCCATCTCCCCAATTTTAGTGCTGCTGCCACACTACTGTTCACACACAACAAGCAGCGATATCCGTCTGAGAATAATAACTAATAATAATTAATGTTGAATATGAATAATGAATAATGTTGTGGGATTAGTCCTTATTTCATGGGTTATTTGGGAATGTATACATCATAATAATAGACTTATATATAAACAAAGCAACAACAAAACCCCCCCGAAGCGTCCAAAATACTGATTTGGAGGTTGAATACCATGGCAACGGTCGAAGCTTCGAGGCATTCGGGTGAGCCCTAAGAAAATGTCAGGAAAGTAAATAAATTCCTGTAAAAAATTTCTTCAAATCACTTGTTTTGTCCGACTAATCCACAAAAGACCTAAAGATATTCAATTTACAACAATTTTAAGAAGAGAAAAGCAGCAAATCTCTACATTTTAGAAGCTGAAACCATTAAATGTTCGGTACTAACTGATTTCAACAATTCAAAAATTATCATCGCAGCCGTCAACTAGCTCTTTGTTGATCAACTGATTAATCGACTAGTCTTTTCAGCACATTATTTAATACCAGAATCATGAATACATGTCACTTTATGTTTCCAACCAACAGCTCAAAATCCAAAATATCTGATTTATAAGTATATAAAAGAGAAAAAAAATCAGCAAATATTCACATTTGAGTAGCTGGAACACGCAAATGTTTGACATTTATGCGCGATAAACGATTAACAAAATGCATTGTTTCAGCACTTATTCATTCATTGTACAGTATATTACCATAATCATGAATACGTGTCACTACTTCCCTCCCTCCCTCCCTGTGTTTAGCTTCTGTTGTGGCTGCCTCTGAATGTATAAACCATTGAGGGGGTGGACACAATAGCGACTAAGAAAGTGAACGTACACACAGATGCCGGCACCCCATTCCTCTCTGTCCCACTTCCAGTTGCACGCCATGACCCGCAGCCTGTCACATGACATGAATGCACCAATTGGAAACCAGAGGCATAAAGCCCTTTTGACTTGTTTCCAAGCTTCCTACAGAGCTCATTCCTTACCCACTGTATCAGACAATAAACAGCTCTGAGGAACGAGAGAGAAAGAGAGAGATGGACAAACTCACACTCACAGACAACAATGAATTCCCTACAGTCTCTGCAGACGCACACACACCCCCACTGCCACCCAGTAGTTATTGTGTAATGTGTGCTACTCCCACTCCGAGACCACTCTACACTGTCCCGGGTCAGCAGCTCAGCCGACGCTCCCATGCGGAAGAGCAGCAAGACAGCGGAAAACAGAAAATGAGAAGGTTATGAGGCAGCGAGCACAGCTGGAGATGCTTGAGTGAGACCTTGGATAAACAGCAGCAGGCTGCAGTTTGAAGGTGAAACTGAAAGTGGGGCAAGGTGAGCGACAAGAGGGGAATTTATCACCAGACTGAGAGTCGTTTCCTATCAGGAGGACTCTCTACTTTGTAGCTGAGGTGATCTTATGGAATATGGCTTTTGGGGCTGGATGTAAAAATGGAAAGAAAGGTTGGATGTGTGCCAGAAAGACAGTAGACAGTGGACTATTCAGAGAACAAACATTGTTTTGCAAGTCATAAGTCTCAGTTCTTGGCTATGATGTCAAGAACCAAGTCAAGACAAAATCCTAAACTTTGTGTTTAAAGTCTTAAACAAGTCATTATGCGCCCTTTAACAATTCATTTCGTTTTCATTACCATTTCAATTTTTAAACTGAGTAAAAGTTAGTGTAGGGAATTTACAGGAATAATAAAATGCCTCTTTAAAGGACCAGTGTGTAACATTTAGGGGGATCTATTGGAAGAAATGGAATAAAATATTAATAAGTATGTTTTCTTTAGTGTATAATCACCTCAAAATAAGAATCGTTGTGTTTTCGTTGCCTTAGAATGAGCCCTTTCCCCTCTCAACGGAGTACGCCATGTTGCACCATCATGTTTCTACAGTAGCCCAGAACGGACAAACCAAACTCTGTTAACTTTTCCTGCTTGGGCCCGAGTCGATAACGTTACTTGCTCCCGTTGCCACCACTTTCTCTCTCTTGCTTCACCCCTCATTTCCCACGTACACACACACTCTACACAACAGCTCTGCGTCAGCCACCGAAGTCCTTCTACACGCTTGGCACACGGAAGAGGCTTCAATCTGCAACCTTACTGCTAGATACCGCCAGATCCTACACACTGCTCCGTTAAAGTCTGTATTTAATACTTTCAAAGAACATTTAAATGTAAAATGAGTGGGTCTTTCTTGGTGTGTTTTTTCTGTGTCACAGTAACATTTATTTGTAATATCTGAGCTGAAAGTTTTGCGTGTCGCCGTCCATTTTTTGTTGACCACAGCAGAGTATTTTACAGTTGAATGTGATAATCTGAGGTATCATTTTGCAGGTCTGCACTGCCTCGCCTTAAGTTTTCCTCCTGCTTGCGAAACATGATTAGCTGCTGATGGACTGATTCAAAGTACATCCATTGTCAGGGAAATAACAATCTGATTTGATGCACGTTTTTTAATAATGTAATCTTTAAGCTTTGAGGTTTGTGGAGGATATCAAGTCATTACAAACCAAAAGGAATAAAGTCTAAGTGAAGTCACGAGTCTTTGGTGTTAAAGTCAAGTCATGTCTAAAGTCATCAGATACAGACTTGACTCCGACTCAACATGAAAACCACAGCATGCAAGAACAAATCTGTATTTATATTATAATAAAAATCTAAACATAGATGTAAGGACAGTGTGTGGTAAGAGATGCCAATAGACCATTGATTTCCACTCAACACTGATGTCAGCAAGCCTATAAAAGGTTAAAACATCTCACCAGGTTGACAAAGTCTTGGTAGCAGATCTTTCCATCGGCGTTGCCGTCGGCGAGGGCCAACAGGACTTCCAGTTTGTGGGGGTCAAGCTCGGAGCCGTGGGTCGCCAGCAGGTCCCTGAACCGCTCCGTACTGATGAAGCCCGAATTCTCTGGGTCATACTGCAAATGAACACAGACACACAGATCATGCAAAAATGAATATGGAAGTGTAAATAGAATAGAATAGACATCTCTCAATAGAGTGGTGCAGGAATGAGTCCCAAAAACACAGAAATGAGTTAGCATTTTAGCACTTCTGGTTCCCTCGCCTGGAAGTCAATGGGTTTTTTGAATGGACTTTTTGTTAGATGCCTGAAATAAGGTCTGTGGTTAACACAAGCTTAAGAGATTTTATGATGTCAATAAATATCCCACTCGTGAATTTTGAAGCTTTTACATGTCTTAAAAAAGGCTAAATGAGACTTGTGTTTATACTCGCACGCGACTGTGGTGTAGTTAATTTATAGCCTAACATTAGCTTTTTACTAGTGGCGATTGCTTTCACACTTCAAAAATCATTTGTTCATTTGTAAAGATTATCTTATGGAACAACATGTGTAAGTATCATAAATGTTTGTTTGCCACAGAGCTTATTTTCTGCAATAATCCAAAACCCAATGGAAAAATCCCATTGGCTTTTGTCAACCCGTGCTATTCTAACTTCCGGGTTGGCCTACAAAAATACATCATCCTTGCACCGCTCTATAGATTACAGGCACGTACAGTATATCAAATAAGCACCACATTCAAATAAACATGTGAGAAGTTCATGAGCGGTCAAAATCAACGTCAGATATTCAGATAGAAACCAAAGATATTTAAAAAAGCTAGGAATGCAAAAAGACCTTCAGAGGAGTGATCACTTAAGCACTTGAATGTGCAAAGAGCTCTGCACTTTTCTCCATTTTTGTTACTCCCGACATCACACTCTTTTCTTTGCTTTGCACGTAATAGCTTGGGGGCTTCAATTTAGAGTGAAACTGCCACTTGAAAAATATACAAATATAAAAAAGAAATGTACATTTTGTTTGTGTTTGTGAACTATATAACAGAGGTTGAAGAGAGAAGTGAGCAAAGACACTTATTATAGCCTGTAGCCTGCCAGTAATTCAGACTAGATTCCTAAAAATCAAGCTGCTCTTGATCCCCTAAAACAAGGATAAAGCAGATAACAAAAAGGCTGCAGCTGTGTGACGGTATTTGTCTGTTCAACTGAGGACAAACGGGCCTGGAATACATATCAATCCAGGACTTGAATCTTTCATTTGAATGTCAGGTTGTTTGTGGATGCAGGCAGAAGACAGCTGCTACTCCTCTATATGTGCCTGTGTGTGTCTTTGTATCTGTATATTTGCAAATGTGTGTATGCGAGTGCAACCATGCCTGTGTGTGTGTGTAAATACAGCACATTCATGCATAAAGATGTGACATTCAGACAATATGAGCTGCCTGCCAGATTCCAACACCCCTGAACTAGAAAAAGTGACCGTGCACACGCATGCGTGTATATGAGTGTGTGTTTGCCATACGCCGGTGCTGGCAGACGCTGAGTAAAGCCAGGCTGGCGGCTCGACCAAATGGCAACGGGGAGAAGAAGGTTTTGGCTCTGCTTCGTGTTGTTTTTTCTCCGTGTTACCTAACAGTGATAAGGTTTTGTTTTTTTTGCTGTTAAAGCTACAGTTGTCAGTACACTTTCCACTCAATGTCATCTTTGAGATCTGGCCGTTATAATCATTCACACTTGGCCTGAAAATGTATTTTATGTAGCTTGTGTGGCTGCAGTTTGTTAGTTTGTGTGTCTTCGGTAGATAGCTCTGTGTGGCAGGTATGCCAATGCTATAGTAGGTATATTAAGTGTTCAGAAGAAATATAGCATGGACTAACTCTCGGAGGTGGGCAGATTGGATGATCACACACACAGTCACTCAGAAGAGGTGAACGTTAGTAGAGGGCCTTCATCAACACCCCCATCACTCCTGTTCCTGGAGTAGAGGGTGAGCGAGAGAAGTCACGACAGGAAGACGGATAAGGGAGAATATTTTGTCCAAGTGTGACGCCCAAATTTAAAACAAGAAGTGATGCGCCTTATGATGATGACATTAAGAGACACAGTTGTGAACTTACAGTTGTGTTACAGAAATCTGTGAATGATGGACATTTTTAGTAAAAGCAATTATTGCCAGAGGGTACTAGATGAGAGATGTTCTCTGTGTGTTTGGCATGTTTTATGATCTGACGAAGGTTTTTACGACCAATACCTTAAGGCTGGCCCACACTAAAAGATTTTTCAAATCTTAACAGATGTTGAAAATGTGAGAGACCCCACACATAACGACATGTTATGTTAAATTTAACAGTTTTGTTCCTATAGTGTGTAGTGAGCAACGATTTGGCCGAAACAGCACACCACACACAAACAGATTCAATTCATGAACAAGGAGTTTTTTCATTCACTCCTTCTTAGTTGATTAGTTGACTAATCGGTTGTTTTGGTCATAGTCAACTAAGATTTCACTTGACTTAGTAATTTTTAATACTTTTCCATGCTGATGACTTATTTCCAAGAAACTTATGAGCCAATCTCTGGAAAACAAAAGATTATTAAAGTGGTGCTTTAGTGTGATTCTTTGTGGAGAAACTTCGTTTTACAGATCTGTTGATTCAATTAAATAATCGATTAGTCACCAAAATCGTATGAGTGTTGGCCGAGTAAGAATTTCTTTAGTTGAGGACAGCCCGACACTCGACCCAGATTTGTTTTTTTAAATGTCAGCCCGCAAAACTACGCCGTACAACTGACGAAGTGCATACGTTCTGCTGTTTGGTTGCAGATGGAAGGATTTAGCGAATGTTGCGGTGAAGATGAAGATGATGATATAAGCAAACGTAATATGATTTTTAGCGGAGTGATACCAGGAAATACATTTTTCTTGTCAAATAAAATCTAAAATTGTTAATAAAATAAATAGATAGATGCATGGTGAGGAAAATTAAACCAACAAGATGAAGTAATTTCATGTAATTATGACTTTAAATCTTACGTTTCTATTGAGTTATGGGTATCTGAGCTAGATTGCATCTTGACTGTGTGAGAACTTACTTCCATGTGCACATCTGGTGTGGGAGGTATGACAGCAATGTGAGTAACATTAGGGCTGTGTTAAAATCTAATTTTAGGAGAACTGTCATGGCATAAAGAACACTCCACCATGTGCATAAAATCTGAGTAAAAAAAGATACTTTTTTTATGCAATCAGAACAGTAGGATCTGTTTCAGCATTTATCACAGTCCCTGTAACATCCAACATCATAGCACAACTTTGAGAGGGCACAAACACTGAGAGGGCGCATCTCTTTGCAAATGAAATAAAGTATTGACTGCGTTAATTTTTGCATGTAAAATATTATTTAAGTATCAATACAGTGTTTTTAAGAATCTATACAGTATCACAAAACATAATAAACTCAATATTTTCGATATTTTCTTACACCCCTAAGTAACATCCTATTTAGGTGCCACCAGATGGATAAGAAAAGGCAAACTGGGGATCACAAGTGTAACCTTCCCAGAAGTGAGCTGTTCAGTTATGACAACCAGTCTGAATGTGAGCCATCTGCCACATGGCATCCAACAGAAGAAGAGGAGGAGGAAGGAGGTGTTGCAGAAAATCATTTGTATATTGCTATTAAACTGGAGAATATTCTCACAATGACAGAGCATTTTTACAAATTACGTTTCTGCAAAGGCAAACAAACAAAAACTCCTGAATATGATTCAGCTTGCACTGCTGAGTGCAACACACAAACACTATCCCACTACTATCCCACTTCCCTTACACGTGCATGAAAACACCAAAATATCTCATTCCCACACACTTGATGCATAAAATTTAATCTCTACTTTCCAGAAAGAACCAACCTTCTCTTGCAGTAAATCATCCAGTTTCTGTCGAGGCCATTTTGTCATGATGAAGTAACGTCAGCCAAAGCCACTCTCACCACTCGCCACCAGTGTGTGAGTGAAAAAATA
This sequence comes from Sebastes umbrosus, assembly GCF_015220745.1. NCBI lineage: Eukaryota > Metazoa > Chordata > Actinopteri > Perciformes > Sebastidae > Sebastes > Sebastes umbrosus. The sequence goes on from NC_051271.1 coordinate 9,004,718, forward strand.
TGTTGTGTGTGTGTGAGTGTCCCTGTCATATTGTTTGTCCCAGACTGCGCAGGGTTATTTCTAACCAGGACTAAAGGATTACAGTCCAATCCAAGATCCTCAATACACACCTCCCCCATCTTTCTCTCACAAACACACACACACACCCCTAAAACCCCAGTCACCCTCATCGCCCCGCCCCACACACACAACACCCCCTCACCCTACATTCAGACCCCTCTCCTTCCACTTTCTCTCTCTAAAGCCAACATGTGGGCCCCCTCAGAAGAAAAATAAATAGCTCAATAAATTTGCCTGTTATCTCTCTTCCTGTCACTCCCAGAGGCAGGCAGCTGTACATTATTTTCCTCACACAAACACTCCCTCGCTCCACTTCTGCGACACCACCACAGGCTTCATAGTTGAGTGAGCGCTCTCTGAAGTCAACAGGCTGGCTGCTGGGGCGGAGCGACGGAGACACACACACACACACACACACACACACACACACACACTCAACAATGGGCCTCCGATGGCAATTTCATGCAAGGTTCACCCAATCCCTTCACTCCAATTAGTGTTCATTTCCTTTTGATGCACCCAGAGGTCCATGCAGAGAAGGACAGTATATGATACAGGAGTAACTCTCCGTCCAACATTCCTCCGGCTTCACCACAAACTGACTGCACGATTTTGAAAAAATATCTAATTGCGATTATTTTGACTGATATTGCAATTGCGATATGATTTTCGATATTAGAGGGAATGATCATTTTTACATCTATATTCTCATTTTCATTGAAAAAACTATTAATATGATTATGATGTGATTTTTGCTGGGATCTGTACCAAACAAAGATGTTTTCTTAAGTCTGTAGAAGATGATGTGCAGGCCAGGACATCTCTGCAGCATCACAATATATAATTTAAAATGGTATTTTGACACACATTTCGCCTTTAGCAAATATTGCAATTTTAACAAATATTGCGATTTGAAAATTGCAGTACGCAATATTGCGATTTTGATAAAATTTCGATTAATTGTGCAGCACTAGCTGGGTTGCAACTAACGCTTGTTTTCATTATCTGTTAATCTGCCAATTTTCTCTCGATTAATCAATGAAATATTTGGAAAATTAGGAAAAATGGCAATTGTGAATTTGTTTTGACATTCTGATATTCAGATACTCAGAAAATAATTTATTCTCATAGATGACTAAGAATACCGGAACATATTTACAATTTAAGAAGCTGGAACTAGTAAATTATTGCCATTTAAATCTTTTTAAATTACTTCCAATTCATTTTCTGACAATGAATCAACCAATAGTTTTAAATCTACTCAGTGTATTGGCCGTTATTTATCTATATTTTGTCTATTTATTCACATTTTTACTGGCTTTACTAGGTCATAACAATAATAAATAAAAAACATATGGGATTGCATTGAGTTACAGCATCCCTAACATGAGGAGAGGATTTGGGGTAACACAGTACTTACATACTAGTAAGTGCTTAGCTTGTGCGTGTCGGAACATCCACCAGATTGTGAATTTGACTAAACTTTTATCCCAGCACATTTTCCATTTTCATAACCATGTTATTGTCTCTGCTCCATAAGGCTTGTTTTGCAAACAGCAAAGAGAGCGTGATGCAAATCCCTCAGATTAAAATAAGCACACAAACACACAAACACACACACACACACATGCACACAAATCCTGGTGCAGACATAATACCACAAAACATTCACAGCCAATGAGCTTTCATATAGAGGGCTTGGTGTCAGTGCGGAGGAGAAAAACAGCAGAGGGAGGGGTGTGGAGCAGCAAGTAAAGGAGGGCTGGTTTGGGCTGAGGGGGGGAGGGGACACAATATTGGACACAATACAAGGCTTTTTGTCTTCAGCCTCATTTTCATAAAGCTGAATATTAAGGAACTAGAGGGTAGGCGGTTTGTAAGGGTCAGGAAGTTTTTCCAACTATTGAAGATTGCACAGAGAGCCTGGAGAAATGATGAAGCCTGGGCAAACATAAAATATACAAAAGGCTACAGTAAAAAATAAACTAAAGAGCAACCTAAAATTTGATTAAATATAGCCTGCGGGGGACACACACTGAGCAATCACAAGATCTTTAAATAAGTAAGTGGATTCCGACCATTAAAACTGTCTTTTACTGTAAAACGTGAGACTTTAACTTACTCTTACTGCTGTCGTACATTTCAATGATCTCAACTGGCTCAACGCAGTCATTTAAGTGACTGGAAAGAAGCAAAACAAGAAGCAAAATCTGCTAATTACAGGATATTTATCACAAGCAATTAACTTGTTTTCCTGAGTTACACCCGCCCATCAAATCCCTTAAAAAAAAAAAAGAAAAAAAAAGAGAAAGGCTTGGCAGGAAGTCTATGTGATCGACTTCACTACTGACTCTCTGACCTCTGGTACTTTCAGTGACCTTTGACATTTTGACCCACACTGGTACGGGTCACTGTTCAGGAGTGTTGAGCTGCTGATGAGCTGCTGTCTGGAACAGTAAGTGCGGACTAAAGGGAAGAAGGAAGGCGTGAAAGAAGAGTTAATTAAGAGAGACGGTGAGTAACTCAATCCTATCCTGGTTTATTAACAGAAAACTGGCGGCCACTCTCAAATCCTCTTACACCTACGTCGCACACGCTGAACCTTAAAGAGCTGATGTAGTGAATGCTGGCGGGTGATAATCATGTGGTGTGTGGAAAAAGCGCTGCAGAATAATCACTCAGCAATAGGACAACATTTCACTTTCATCTGCACGAGCATCTTTTCTCCTCTATATCTGTCCAGTGCAACATCTCCAAAGTGAGAACGTGCTTGCAAGTAATATTATTTTGGAAATAAAAGAAAGAGCAAAAACACACATCAGTAGCTACATTGCTGACGATAAACTTAATTTATGCCGCATAAGCAGAAAGCCCTTTGATAACATCATCAACATTTCAGACAAGATGCACCCTGGGAGCTCTGCGGGAAACTGTACCGTGTAATCACAAACTGTTGGCTTTGAACTGGTATGAAGACCTTTGCTGTGAGTCAGTCAGTCTCTTTCCCTCCTCACTGTCGTCTATGTGATGACAGGGAAGGAAAACTGAAGTCTCATCTCATATAAAGTCATCTAATTCTACACAGGAAAATAATACAACCGTACAGGTTCATACAGTAAGAGGTATGAAGAAGTCATTCAGCACCGTAACATGTGTGACCTGTTTCTGAAGTAGTAAACTCACTGCATAAATACAACACAGCTGCTGCCAGTAAAGACTTCTAATGTCACACTTTCTGATAATAACATCCTACAGGCTGAGGCGATACAGCAGGCATGACCGATCAGCATGGCAACACGCGTGACGGGACTGACTGAGGGTGCAATAACGTGTAACCTAAGCAACAGGAGCTCCAATAGCCCTTGAGTTACTGTATGGCCATAATGATAGTGGGACAGAGGACAAAGGAGTGAATTGAGGAAAGTAATTTGTGCGTGCAAGTGTGTGTGCAAGCGTGTACTGTAGGTGGTTGGAAGGGGAAAGTGCAGAAAAATAAACACTGTCTTTAAGATCCAGGAGACTTAGTTTTGGCAGCATTGTTTCATATTAACAAGCATCAGAGAAGAACGCGAATTCACCGCAAATTAGAGGTGTAACGATTCATCTACTACATCGATGTATTGATATTCCTACGATCCAACTACATGGATAGGTGCTCGGCAGGTTGTCCTCCATGCATGGGGGACGTATATCGATCTAAAATCAATTTGCAAAGTAAATAATCGATTGTATCGATACTAAGAATTTGCACTTTGTATTTAGGCACGACAAACGTTATATGGATGTATATTTTACCACTTTAAATAGTAAAGAAATGTTAAACGTCACTCTGGTTCACGCTCCCTGTGTAGCACGTCATCGACATGCGCCAGCAGCGCTGATCTCAGAAAGACGAAAACAATACGAAGCATGGCTGGTGGCGAGGAAGAGCCAGACGAGCAGGAGATTTTCAAGCCGCGTTTGAGGTCCAGCGTGCAGAAACATTTTGGCTTTTGCAAAAAGGGAGATGTCCTTGATAAATCACTTGCTGTTTGCAGAATGTACACTGCCTTGTATCCTCGAAGAAATGAGGCAGTGGGTCCTGAAGTTGCACTTTTATTATTTTCAAATAAAAGATGTATGTCTTTGCCATTAATCGTTGTGTTTACTTGTTTATATCCATAGTTAATTAATCCCTGATTCTCTTACAAGAAAAACTCCTGAACGAAATTTAAATTAAATTAAATTGAGGGCAGAAAACAGTTACTGTATCGATTTGAAGTCATTGAATCGTATCGTATCGCTCCAGATGAGCAAAATATCGTCCTTGAATCATATCGCAACCACGTAAAGTGATATCTATCGTTGTAAAAATGTATCGTTACACCCCTTCCGCAAATGCTTACATTATCTGTACTATATATATATATACTCGATGTGTCACGACATAGAAAATATCCCTACATTATTACTGTGACTAAATTGCATGTCTGAAAAATACAGTCAACAGCTGTGCTCATGTCAAATATTTACTTTATGCAACATACTATCATTTTGGGGTATTAAGGTCAAAAATGTATTACTATATTATTGGACCGCTGTATATTATTATTGCCTTTCTTCTAGTTAAATAACTGGTATGGCAAAATCCAGTCAGCGTACGGCCTTTCCAGCAGTATAATTACTTCCAATCCCCCCACAGAGTCAGACAGCGTGCACCACTGAGTTGTTGCTATTATAAGGACGATGCAGTAAAAAACAGCCTCTACCTGTTCGATCTGATGACCCACAGACAAAACAAGCCATTAGGTTATCTATATATGGCAAGGATTTTTCAAGGATATCAAGTTGGTTTTTTTTAACTTTCGATTCATTCCTGTACAATTGCAAGCCCCTAATTTAAATGGTTATAACTGTATGATGTGGTCGAGTGTATTGCACTACACATACAATCTGTTATATTGCATGAAGGCAGACTAGCCAACACAGACTAATTACCTGTGGCTGATATTATAACAGCCCATTTAATGAGCTGGCAGAGTCTTGCTCTCCTAATGGCTATCCTTCTTTTTTTTTTAGTCATAAGTGTTCCCACTGCAGCTGGACGGCAGGCTGTTGGTGTTAAAAAACTCAGATATATCCTTTTAAAATGCAACGCATGTTCAGATATGACTCAAATTTTGCACACAAAAAACTGTATTTGTGACTTTAGTTAATACTGTAATGAATAAAAATGTGTGTTCTCCAATTAGAGCCATGAGGTGCAGGTATACACTCAGCTCAGTCAGAGGAGTCAACACACACACATACTGTACACACTGTCACATGTCAACTCTACCTGGCTGTAGCAAATTGGACTTCTATAATACTCCACCATACCTACAGAGTCTTCGCTGTACATTATACGCTCAGCAAACAATTTCATGAAATCCTTAAAAATGTCTTCTAATAAGCCAGCAGATGGCTGCAGTAAAAGCTTTTTTTGTGGCATTATATCATTGATAGTTATCTTCAATCGCTGATCAACAGGGTGTAATCCAGGGGTATCCAACAAGTAGCTTGCTCGCTACCAGTAACTGGCTACCATAGACTGCATATAAGAAGTGGACGTAGCCTTTTTGACCGTCGCCATCTTGCTTTTTTGCAACCAGAAGTGACGCGAGAGGATGGAGCTAAGAACTGAACCTGAATAAGACATTTTCAGGCGAGCAAAAAGGTTATAATTAACTTTCATGGTTAAAGATGTAAGACGAAAACATGGACAACTCCCAGACCGGACAACACCGTGGTAGCGACCTGTCAATCACAAGGTATCCACGCCCTAAAGCATCCCCTGCTTTATGGTCTATTTGACTCTAAATGGGACCATAATTTACTCAATGAACATCATGCTGTGTTGAAGAAGACTTGAAACTAGAGACTGAGACCATAAACTCATGTTTATAATGTTTACTGAGGTAATAAATCAAGTGAGAAGTAGGCTCATTTTCTCATAGACTTCTATACAATCAGACTTCTTTTTGCAACCAGAGGAGCCGCCCCCTGCTGGCTGTTAGAAAGAATGCAAGTTTAAGTCACTTCCGCATTGGCTTCACTTCTCAGACCCGGAGGTTGCCAACTGACTTATGCACAATTATATATGTAGATGCTTGTTTATTAAATACAGTCTTCTATTTTTGTGGGTATGTCAACAGAGTAGCAGCACAGACTGTAGACATTCATAAACACACACAATCACACACAACCCTCGTACACAGTTACTCTGCTTCCCGTTGCTTCCTCAACACAAAGCCAGAGTATTCCCTCGATATGGAGCAATTAGCAGTTCTAATAAAAAGCCAGCCTCGTTAGAGTGGGAGAAGCTCGTTAGTCTCCCCGATAATTACACCAAAACACCAGGGAGGACAGGCGAGACCAGGGGCAACTTCATTCACCGGCCATCACTCACACACATGCCGACATAGCAGATACAATGGAAACACACTCACCTACTCATGTTAATCAGGCTTTACAGACCGTGCCCTTAACACCAGAGGGGCTTTCCTCTGTGATATATTACTTGCCTCTATCTCTGTCTCTTCCTCACAAACACACACACACACACACACACTTTTTTGTCACATTATCTGACACAACTGAAAGAGTACACTATCAGTGCTATTGGCCACTGTAAGCTGGGAGAAGCTCTGTGGTTTTGTGGCTTATCGTCAGCCCCCCGGCGGAGGGGCCCAGACTTGGTCTCATTTAGGAGACTAGTTCAGGTTGAGTAGAGTCGACAGCTTGTCGGCGGGCGGAGGCGCTGAATGGGAGGGGCGGGGCAGCGATGGAGAGGTGAAAAGTCAAACACTCAGACTGACAGCTGACATCGCCCAGAAGACCACAGTCAAGACAGCGAGGCAAGCAGACATCATGGTTGGAAATCCTCAAGTTGGTGAGGGAGTTTGTGGGCTGAATTTTTAAAATAAATATTTTTCTGTCTTTCTAGACTTCTATTGTCTTTTTTCAGTCAGTCCACCACTTTTGCTCCAGATGGAAATATGAAATCAACAACTATTTGATGGATTGACATAAAAATGTGTACATACTGTACATTCATTGTCCCCACTCTCCCACTCATGTTAACCTGCCGTTTACCTGTGTCCATCCCAAACAAATGTCCGCACAGACATCCTAGGTTTCGATCCGCTTGGAAACAGTCCAAGACCACTTGCAGAGGTGGTCTTCCAAGAGTTTGATTGCTGCATTAACAACCTCCCAAACGAACCGCACCAGAGTTTGATTAAAACGGACTAAGTGTTGGCTTGTGAAAGTACCCTTAGTTTCTCGGTATCATTTATAAGCCAAGATCGAACCATTTTATACTCATTTGGATGGAAACAAAAAGAGACAAATATCGATGAGATTTCCACGATCAGCAAAGGTGACAAAACTGAGGACTGGGCTTTTTAATAAAACCATACTTACGCCATATTTTTAGATGTATTTGCCTCAGTGTGTACATGCTTAGCCCTCTAATAAACATCCTGTTTATGTACAACTTGTTAAGTGCAACTTGTATAAACTGAAAGGGATGTGGAGCCTTACACACACACACACACAAATGCACACATGAACCGATACAGCGGTCAGTGCAGTTTGTAAGAATAAAGCGCCACGCTCACGGAGGTCGATCTGACACGAGCTAGTCTAATCTCTAGCACAGTCTGTGTCTGACCTGTCAGCTCCCGGCTCGGGCAGGCACTGATGCTGACGGGGTACCAGCCAGTAGCCGGTGAGTTGTTTCATTGTTCTCTGACAGAGAAAGAGAATTCAGAGTCAGACAAAAGCAGGACTGTTCAGAAGAGGAGAAGTGAAGATGCAGGAATGCTGTAGCATCTAGTAACTCAAGAGGGAAATTGGGTAACACTTCATTTTACAAGTCCGCAAATTTCACGGTAAGTAGGTGATAATTCGCAAGTAACGCATTTGAGATTTCTTTGAAATTACCCCTATATTTACTTCAATTTATCCAAAATTACCCCAATATTATTTAATAATTATATTCCGCTATTTCCCAAAGCAGGTAATAAACTGTGTCTGGTAAGGCTATGAGTTGTTAACCCCCAGATTCTGATTCTGTACATCATTGCCTATCACAAACTACCAGCTATTTGTTACCCGCTTTGGGAAACAGCAGAATATCATTATTAAATCATTTTGAGCTATATATAGGGGTAATTTCAAAGAAATTTCAAATGCGTTACTTATGCTAATTATCACCTACTTACCATGAAACTTACCATTAAATCTCAGAGGATAACACCTTCGTCTGCACTGACGAAAAACGATGAGCTCAAGTTGACACCGAGACTCTCATAAGTCCGGCTGTCACTCAGATTCTCATTCCTCTTTTCAATTTCATTATCATCAAAGTGTTCAAATTGAACTTTGCCTTCATCTCAGCTGGGAACAAATTTCCACCAGGGACAAACACAGATGGGCAGATCCAATACCTCCCTGCTCTTCCCAGTCAGACTTCCCACTGGTGTCACTTGACAGCGACACCGGAGACAGCAGAGCGGGGCGGGACGCAGCGGGGAGGGATGTGATGAGCCGTCGAGGTTTCACACCATTAATTACCCAGACATCACCTCTCCCGTCGCGGAGGATTCTGCAGGAAAAGGTCAGCCGTCTGGCTCGCATAAAGACCAGCTCGCCATGCATGTCACGGCCCCCGCTGGCCGAGCCAGTGCTCTGCCCACGTCACACTTCCGAGACATGACTAATACCTCAACGAGACTTCTAATAGCTCCCAAAATGCCACAGCAGTGGACGTTAATGCTGCTATAAACAACACCTAGACTCGGAGGCTAAGGCCGAGGACACCGACGAGTAAGAGAAGGACAGAGGAAGAGAATTGGTGGAGTCGGCAGGAAACAAGTGGAAAATAGCAAGAAAAAAAGCATTATTAAAAAGAGTAGGAGTTATAAATAGATGAGAGCTCAGTGTGCAGAGCTGGCCTGTGCTGAGGAGTGCTGGTAATGTATCAAATCAGAAAATTGAGGTTAGAACAACGGAACAACAAAATATCAATATTTGACATTTTGGGACTGGAAGCTGCTATTCGATCTGGCTATCCTGCTGACTTGTCATCTTCTTTTAATTATGTTACAGATAGCTGTTCAATAACATTTTTTTGTTATAAATTCTCATTATGTCCTGACAGAAATCAATAAATCAAATGCTCTGACAAAAAAAAGAAGAAAAAGAAATCCGGTATCTGTGGCTCCCGCAGGACTGTAATAAACCCGCCCAATCATTTCATTTGGCCCGTATGTAACGATTGGACGGGCTGCCTGTCTGCAAGCACTCTGCCCGTGCACTCATTGAGCATCACTGGAGTCTTCCACAAGCTGCTAGCTTGACAGCTGTGAGTACTACAATAGCTGTGTATGTTGTTGATTATGATATGTTGGTGTTCATAATGATAATTTTGGGGGGAGTGGCTTGGAGGGAGGCCTAAAGGGATAGATTTATGGACTTTTGGAGCTTGTGCTGCTAGCTACTCTTATTGGGAAAGAGTTGGCAACACTGGGCTCGGTTTTTCGGTTGGATCATTTTTAAAATAATAAATAAAATACTGTACAGTTGTTAGTTTCTCAGCATTACCAACCCCACCTTTAATGTCATACTTGAACGTATGTGACATAGTAACACAGAGCCAGCCCTATAGGCATCGGCGATATAGGCAAATTCCAGGGGCGCCATCCATCCATAGGGGCGCCCCAAAGGCGGGAAGACATTTTTTTTTTTAAATGTGTAACTTTTACTATTTTTTAATAATTAATACTTTTTTAATACTATTATTTCAAAATATTACAAAAAAGCAAGTCACACTGAAACGATTAACAACAGTAGCCTCGAATATACCGAATCATGTCAAAAAGACCAAAGCCCTCTGGGTCCCGGGGAAGAAATAGAAGAAGAGAAGAGGAGGAAAAATGGGAAAAAGACAGAGGTAATGTGATGAATAGTTTATCTATTGCATAGTAGTTACTGTTGAAGCAGAGTACTGGTAGCGTTCTAACGTTTGCTAATTTAAGAAATGGCTTAAGTTAACGTCAGTTTACTCCCACCTTAAAGTCATTAGGGAAAGTTGTAAAGACAAGTTTGTGGAAAAATCTACAACATATTTTTTCTGTGTGTGAAAAACTGTGTGATCTGCATAACGTAATCTTTAAGACATAAAGCTGTGCAGATTCTGTGTGAATACTGTATGAACACAATGATTGGTAGTGGAACTGGCTGCAGTGCTAAAATCTTGCCTAGGGCACCAAATTGGTCAGGGCCGGCTCTGTAATAACATAACATAATGATGCCTTCAGTATGTGCTTTAATAGTATTTAAAGAAATACCCAGACTATGCTGAAATAAATCAGCATAGCTTGCTGGAGAGAAATAAAGCCGAGTTGCTGGCAGGTGAAATTACTGCCTTTGATAGGGTAACCTTCAGCTGGGCACAAACCGAGTCAATTAAGCAACAATGTGACGCAGCATACATCAGCAAGATCAACAAGCTGAGAGATGACCTCGCTTGTCCCAGCACAGCACTCTATTATAACCCACTTTCATTAAACAGCAAGCTCCTCCACAATTTCTCACCCACTCTCCTTTCTTTCCCTCGTTCCTCATGTTTGAATACGAGCAGTGTTTTCTCCCCCGGGGGGAACTCACTGGTGAAAGACTGAGGGGGCAAGTGTTGCAAAGACTGCACACTTGAACTTGTTATTTCCCCGGCTTATTGTGCGAGGAGATGATTATTGCAGGGAGCAGACCGAATCCACTCTGCTTTGAAGTGTGAAGAGACGCAGGGAGAGGAAGAGAGACAAAAGATCCGGACTAATCACTAGCAGGTGATAATTATGAAGTGTTGTTTTGTGTCATTTTTTAATAGAAAGGTTGGGAGGGAAACGAGGCGAAGTGGCAAAACACTAGAAATTCTTTATAAAACAACAAAAGAGTAAAAAAACACCACAAACTACAGCCAGAAAAATTACCACAGATTTAACCACGCATCTCTCTGACACATACTTTATAAGCTTCACAGAGGTGGCTTTTATGACCGGATATTGTAATGGATTCTCTCTTTTTCTATAGATGTTTCCTATCTTATACCACCCACTATAAAAACCTTAATATTGCCCCTCATTGGTTAAATGTCCTTTAAAGTAACAGGATCATCACTGACCTTTTGCCGACCACTGTTCCACCTCTGGGACACTAGCACAGTGTTGAAGAACATTCACAGGCTGGTAGTACTATGGAGAGCTACTTGATTATGTAATATGTATCTATAGACCAGAGGGGGGACCAATTCATTGTTTTGCAAGTCACAAGTAAGTCTCAAGTCTTTGCACTAAAGCCCAAAGTCAAGACTGAAAAGTCCAAAGTCCTAAACTGTGAGTTTTGAGTCCTAAACAAGTCATAATGCATTCTTCACCAATGTGATGCCATTTGCTTCTCCGTCTATAATTTTTCGACCCGTACATTTTGCATAATGCAATACATTTTTTGTTGAACACTGCATATCTTTTGTACACAAATTAAATTATCTTTGGTATAATTTTTTCCAACCGGCGCTCAGTAAAGTAACGTTAGTTCTTCTTGTTTCTCTCCTGCAACTTGCTTGGATGCTGTCGGATTGGTTCAAACAAAGTGGATCTCGGGAATGAATTGTTGCTGGGAATGAGGAGCATTAACGTTAGTTGATTCAGGAAATAAACTGATTCATGGCACAGTTCTTAAATAATTAGGGCAGTAAAAGTTGACGCGATAACATGTTAACGCAAATTTGTTTAAGCGCAACAAATTTCTTTAACGCAGTTACGCAACTTGTGATTTTCAGGTTAAGTTGGGCTCAGTTTTAAAGCTAGAGTGAAGATACAGGTATCATATGAAGCTAGAAAAAACCCAAGGAATCCATTGATACCAACCATGTCACACTAGCTTTTTGGGAAAGAGGCTAAATCACGCTCCAAGCTTGCACTATATTTTGGAAAGGAAAAACTGGCATGGCCATTTTCAAAAGGGTCTCTTGACCTCTGACCTCAAGATATGTGAATGAAATGGATTCTAAGTGTACCCACGAGTCTCCCCTTTACTGACATGCCCACTTTATGATAATCACATGCAGTTTGGGTCAAGTCATAGTCAAGTCAGCACACTGACACACTGACAGCTGTTGTTGCCTGTTGGGCTGTTCAGTTTATTTTTTATGTTAAATGCAGTACCTGTGAGGGTTTCTGGACAATATATGTCATTGTTTTGTGTTGTTAATCAATTTCCAATAATAAATATATACATACATTTCTATAAAGCAGCATATTTGTCCACTCCCATGTTGATAAGAGTTTTAAAGACTTGTCAAATCTCCCTTTAAGGTAAATTTTGAACAGATAAAAAATGTGCGATTCATTTTCTGAATCGAGTCCACACATCTGCTATAGACTCTCATCTTTTCAGTCATGGTGCTCAATTTGAAAAAGGATGCTCAGAAATAATCCTGTATACAAACGTATGGTGTCTCCCTTTCTTCCAAGCAGTCTGGAAGTCCAAGAACTTATTACACCATCAAAAACGTTGTGTTTAATTAGTCTCAAGGGTCTAGAAAAGGTTAAATAAAACCTCAGGGAAGTCTTCCAGAGATTCACACTCATACTGATACCTATGGGTAACTTAGAGCACATTTCATGTTTTTGGAAAATGAGAGGAAAGCCATGTGAATATGTGGAGAGAAAAACTCACTGGGAAGAATAAGAATCAAATCCTGCAGTGAGGCTAAAGTTCTCTCAGAAGAGCAGCTGCTCGTATCTGGACCTGCAAATGATACCAAGTCAAAGTCCCACTATCGGGCCTAAAAAAATTGAAATTTCAAGTGCATGGCATTACTTGTGCAGCTATATTCACTCAGATTAGTCTTATCAGCAGGTACAGAGAGAAGTGACTGGCAGGCCAGTATCTCCTCTCTCTTCTTATTTCTTTTCCTCACCCTCCTCCCTCTTCTTCTATCGTTTCCCATTCTCTCATCTCTCCTCTCTCCACCGCTCTCCTGTCCTCTGTGACGGGGAAGACGTGTAGTCTGCCACAGGTAATTGCTTTCTCTCGCATGCAGTCTAATGTACTCTTTCTCTGCTCTCCTCTCATTCTTTTCCTCCGTCCTCTTCACCATAAAACAGATAACTGAGTGCACAACGCGCATATTCAGGGACCGGCATCAATCTTCAGACAACTGTTGCACTGTGATGCTTTTCTACATGCACAACAAACTTGGTTTTCTTTTAACTTCAATCCTGTAACGCAAAACACTAAAGTAGGGCTGAAGTGTCTTCTATTAGTTTTGGTTTTCCACCTCTGATGAAGAGCAGCACACAGCCGCTTCTCAAACCTAAGGGCCCTTTTTTAACGAGTATATGCTGTTATAGCATATACTCGTTAAATAATGTTTATAATAAAGTAATTTTCGATAAAAGTTGAGGTAAATATTGGGGTTATTTGGCAGTAATTCCAAATAGGTTACTTGCTAATTATCACCTAATTACCATGACATTTGCGGACCTGTAAAATGAAGTGTTACCCAACATTGCAAACATTGCAAACATATAATACAAATAAATACAAAATTGTTAAAATAATTGCTGTTAGATTGCCATATAGTTCCTGTCAATAGTTGGAGGTTGCAAAAGTCACCAAATTGTTCATTCAGTCAATATAACTGATTTCAGACAGTCCTGAATTGGTTTTCTATCACACAGAGGCGTGTTTCTTGGGGGCTGCGGGGATGACTGACGCTGTGTCTGTCTGGGCTAATCAACGGAGCGCTGGGTCACCTGTCTCGCTTGACAGATTAGAAGCCGTCATTCATCTCCCCCCCACACACACACACACACACACACACACATTTGTCTGAGGCCATCACAAATTAGCACGGGCCGTCACCGTTTCCTTGCCAACTGGCCTGTAACCAGGCAACGTTGGTCGGTGTGAAGATGTCTTCAGTGGCTACATGCGCATGTACAGATGGGGCCTGATATGTGGATAGGTGTCAGACACTACGGTATTACTGTAAATCCCTGGACACCTGATTCCCTTATAGTGCTGGACCTGAAGCACATAGATACAGCACACAGACTATATATACCAAGACTGAAGCAGCATCACAGTCATTTCAACTGATCCAAAAGGTAATTACATCCAAACCACAGGAGCTGTTTCACCTTTAGCAACCACTGCTGTCTGTCTACAAGTACATTTCCCCCGACGTGACCTTGATCATTAAGCGCTCTCAATGTTCTTGAGACTGAAGGAAATCTTAACTGAACAAGGTGTTTTTAACAAGGTTAATCCTTCAAGATGCACTTAGATCATGTAAATGAAACCTTGGATCGGCTAGACGTCAGAAAAAATAGATCTCAGAGTCATCATTTCAGTTCATCTGTGCATGGCAGGCAATCTAACCAAGATAATGATGAGTGTCTCATTCCCTTAAAGCTTTAGGTGATATCAAAGCAGCCACTTGACTGTGTGAGTCTACGTTATTTCTTCCTTTTTCTTTGTCGCTTTTGTGAATTCGAATGGCGTCTGTAGAGCTGATATTCCGCGTAACTTGTGTTCAGCGGGTCCTTGCAAACCTTATGTAATATTACTTTCTGCTGAGGGTGTGAAATGTGCAACCTTTCTTTTCCCTGCTACCAGCCCACACATTGTTGTGAATAATGCTGCCATCCTCTTTATCTGGCTTGACTAATTAAGGTTGAATTAAAAAGAATCTGCCCTTAAGCAAACTCTCTTCTCGAGAAAACTGTCTTCCACGACTCCGTAAAGACCTGAGGACTGGTACCACCTTGGAGAGAGGCTTAATCCAAATGAAATGTTTCTAGGCAACGCCGTATCAATATGCTTGATCAACCGGCAGCATGTTCGGTCTTTGTCCCATCGACACCTCTGCTAATTCCCACCATATCGCAGCAGCTCGCTCCACAGACAGCCACTGAGATCTATTACCCAGCACACCCACTCGCCAGCCCTGTTCTCGGTCTCTGCCTCAACCCTGAGCATTTGTTAACACACACATACACACACTTCATTGCACAGTTATTGCACAGAGCCTACTTCCTCTCTATAAACTTGGTCCCTAAAGTTTAAAACCGTATTCCCCTGCAGGTTTAGTGCTATCTCAGACAGAGAGGAAATCAGGTTTCTAAGGAGACGAGATGCAATCATAAGATCATCAGGGCTTTTATTTGACAGATGCTGCGATATCAAGCAGGAAGATTGTTCATCACAAAGGCTCTGGGTGCTATAAGAGTCCTTCAGTGCTGGTTGTTGGCTGAAGATTGCTCCGTGGATGCAAAAGGCGACTGTCGCAGTGATGCAGTGACGCTTTGTTTATACTTGCGTGCGGCACCGTGGCGCGGGCCTCCGTAGATGGCATGCGCGCTATGAGCATGCACAGAGGCGTTTATGCTCAGCGCGTTGTTTGTTGCAGTATGCTCCAAAACGCCAGACTTTGATGTCGGGTTGGTGTGTTACCATCTTCAGAGTGCAAAATCATGGTACCGCTAGCCACCGCCTGACTTCCGTTGCTGCTAAAGTAGTGTTATTATGGTAATGATGGCCTCTGAGCGAGGCGAACGCCATTATCAAGGTTTTGGAAAGGGAGGAGTGAGCGGAGGGGTACTCAGTTGGTTGCAATCTGCAAACCACACCACTAGATGCCACCAAATCCTACACACTGTACCTTTAAATTGCACGACACAATCAACTCTGCCATGTTGAATGACATATTCAGAGGTTTCAGTGCAGCTGGTTTCTTTAGAAATTCTTTATGTCAGCTACCGTCTGTTTGTGAAAGGTGCAATACAAATACATTAAGATTTCTCTAGCGACACTAGCAATTTAGAAAGAATTTTAAAAAGCTCAATTTTAGAGCCAGACGTCAAAAAGCGGATGAAGGGAGAGAGAAAAGGATATGTTTTCAAAAAAGATCTGCATTAGTGTGGACATGGTTTGATGGCGAGATGGAGCGAGACAGACAGGCTGATAGTTTAAAAGAGGGGGGAGAGACAGGCTAAATGAGAGAGAGAGAGAGAGAGAGAGAGAGAGAGAGAGAGCTGTATTGCCCCCAAGCTGTCTCCAGAAGCACGGGGGATTGCAGCAGACAGCCGAACGGCCCTCAGCAGACTCTCAAATGTGTTCAAATAAACACTTTACCCCCTGTCGCTGCTTGTGAAAGCATTCACACTGGAGAGAAGCATGTATGAAGAAGACACACAAACAAAAACACACGCAAACGGGACATATAAACACCCAACCAGGAAGCGAAAGCTTAAACCACTGTGGCTATTAACGTCACTCTCACTGAGACACAAACACAAGACCTATATTTGCCAAAAGATCCAAAAGTCAAAACCCCATTTGACAGCCCTGTCAAACACACACATACGCACACAAAGCTGTGATGGAGTATCCAAGCATAGGGCACAGGCAGGTCACCGCAGAGACATAGATGGAGATCGGTGACCTTTTCTCCCCAAACCTCCCATTTACACCGAGGTGAGAACCCCTCATTAACAGCAAGGCCCAACCCTCCACCAAACATCCCTTCACTGCTGCACGCATTCAGCAACTCTTCACAGGATAAGAAGGGGAACAAAAAGAAGGGAGAAACATTTGTTTAACAAGCCGTCCCCGGGCTGTCTTTCTCTCCCATTCAGTCCCTTCTTCTGCTCCAGGCCTGCCCCGAGGTCAATCCCTCCCCAATAACACCATCAATACCCTGCACCACTGATGGCAGCGGTTCCATTCAACGTAGAGATTTATGATCTCTAATAGCTGGCAAATGGACCCACGGCCGGGGCTGCCTCGAGGGGAGGCCCCCCGACTTATTTTCTTCAAGAAGAAAAGGCATGAAAAAAGGGGGAGCCGAGCAAGGCTGGGGGTGAGGATGGGGGACTGTCGGAAACATTTTCAAGGTTGCCATCTGGGTCGGGTGGGACCCTTCAAACTGTCTGTCAATCTTCAACCAGAACCCCTCCCCTACCAGATGGATAAGGCTATGGAGAGAAAAGGATATAACAGTACAAATGAGCTCTGACCACACTGACATTTCACTTCCTGGACTGTTTTGGGGGAAATTCTGCAAGCAGGAGCTTTTATTAATCTACTACAATCAGGCGGTCAGCTGTCTGCTGAGGCTTGGTGGTGGTGGAAAGCCCCACTAGGGCACCCTCTACTTTTAATCCTATTCCCATAATCCTCAGAGGTCAGCGAGCAAGAAACAGTCCCCGCTCTCTCTGTGACCAACACCCCTTTCCTTTTAAGGCGAAAGCAGAGTTCTTTCAAATGGTATTACTGGAGTAGGGGGAAAAAAAAACTTCCAGGAAAGGCAGTTCAGGGCGCTAAAGAGGCGAGGCAGATATAACGCCTTCATGCAGCAGCCAAGGGATTCACATCTTCATGAAATCAGGAGGATGATTTCAACTTCTTACAGGGAGATGATTTTCTTATTGTTCTCAAATGTTACAGCGGGGGCGTCTACACTGGCAGCTTTTCTGCTGCCAGTCCTTTGTTTTCTACATGGAGTTTGCTTTTCATCATGGCCATTTCATTTCATTGCAAATGTAATTTCTATTTATTTTAGACAGAAAAAAGGTTAAGAAGCTCATTTGTAAATAATAGTAATAATCCACAATTAAAAGCCGGTACTTTATTCATTCATGGAGCTGTGCAAGTCACTGCATCTTCTACAACACTGTCCTGCACATATTTCAGAATAAAAGCCAAATGAAGGAATTCTGTCAGCAGATAAAATGCTTGAGGGCTTTTATTTTTTTCATGTCTGTGACATATTTTACAGATACAGATATTGAAAGTGTAGTAATGTTGCCGGTATGATGTCAATATACTGTCAAAAGATCATTTTCACTGTCTGTTGTTGCTGTGAACCGCACGTGGTACGCAGTAAAAATAAGCGAGACCTTGAATCTCTAGAAGAGAAATGGAGTATTTCCAGTAGGTGAAAATGCGTCTGACACGGACAATCTCCTGTTGTGTGCTACATGTGTGAAAGGCCAACTCCAAACAACGTCCGGAGTTATGAAAAAACAGCTTTAGAAAAATATGAAGCTACAGCCAGCAGCCAATTAGCTTAGCTTAGCATTAAGACTGGAAACAGCTCTCTCCAAAGGTAACAAAATCCACCTACCAACACCTGCAAAGCTCACTTATTAACACATTATCTCTTTGACTGCATTATATAACGCTTTTATTGAAGCGCTTTACTGTCTTGTTCACATAAAGCTGTTTATATGAACTTAGGTCTTTAGAAAGTTTCAAAGAAAAGTCAGCTGAAGAGGCAGAGGAAGTGCTTGCCACTTCTTCCATCCTTCCCTGTGTGACTAATTGGAGCGGAGTCTCGCAGCCAATATCTTTACAACTCGCAGTTCTTGTTGAGGTACAGACTCGAAATAATGAGATCTGCGGTGACAGTCGAGATAATGAAATGAACTGTGGACCCTGACGTCATTGTTTTATACAGAAGATACCAGAAAAAAGTGGACAGAGTACACAGACAATATACCCACATAAACACTGTTACATATACCACATTAAAGAAATATTTTTGGAAAGGCTCTGCTGCAAAAGTGATGAATAAAAAGGGATCCTTACTTCACCTGTAATGAAACTGTAAGTTATCACAACCTTGGCAGCTGTTCCCCTGAAGGAGATAATTCCTATCATAGCGACACCCTCAGTGCCAGACCCTGACAGGCACCCTGATGAGCCGCTGTGTCTGCAACTGTGGCTGCGGTAAACCCAGCGACAAAGATAAGAATTCCCCCCCCGTTTGCTCCTGAAACGCTGAGAAGATTTCTATTAGACAGCGACACTGTCAGGGCGATGATGTTGTCACTGGACAGGACCGCCTAAAGGCTCTCCTTGGCCCTGTTTTCACACTTTGCACTAACATGCAGTAATCCGATTCCAAGCGGACAGCTGTAAATATAAGTGGGACTGCAGCACCAAAAATACATCCGGGACACACATTGGGATTCGATCACTACAGACACATTTGGAGGTGACATGATGGCCACATAAAAACACAAATTCCCTGGTGGGTTTGCAAAGTATTTTGGGATATATCCACACTGAAAACCTTCCAAATGCACTGGTATAAAAGGAGGATAGCTCCCTTGTCGTCTACAGTTCTTAACACTTGCCACATCCTACATGTCACCCTAGTTAATGTTGGTATTCAAGACAGTACTGCAACCGCTAAAGTACAGCAAGTGGGAATTCAACAGCTAGTGGGGAGGGTCTTGAGAAACCTCCAAATTGGTGCAATAAACACAGCTTTTACGGCCCCATAGCACAAAATGATAGTAACAGATCTCCAAGGGGCAGGGCAGAGTTATCTGGTCAAAGTGCAGCGGCATTAAAGCTGACCAGAGCATCAGAAAACTATAGTAGTTTCTGAACAAGTTTTGAGAAAGATGAACTGAGCTAAATTTATATGACCTGATCACTTTTTGAACAAAGTACAGCGCAGAGACATTGCAGTTGCAAAACCTTTCAAAAGGTCTCCAACCATTCATCTTCGAAACAATATCTGGAAGTAGCTATGTATAGTGTATTGTAGTAAAGGTTAATTCAGAAAGACGTCACATTTCTGAGGAAGCGGGAACACCGCACTGTCCCAACAATTACTTACTTTGAATATGACAGGGCAATATCGGGATCAGCCCCGATACTAACCTTATTCAGGCCACAATGTGACCGATCCACATTACATACTGTTTCTTTGACAATGTAATTTTAAAGTTGTGGTTTCTCTACATTTCTTACATTTAGGCGGTTCACCAAGACTCATTTTTTAGTACCAAAGAAATCCCTGGACGTCATTGTTTATTCTCTGTACCCCTGTATGAATTTTAACACTTGATGCCATAACTCTTCTGTGGATGTTCCTGCCCAGGGACGGCTGATGAAAGTTAGTTATCCAGCTAACTCAAGGACAGTCCATTGTCCCTGTTAAATAAATAAAATACATAACTAGAATTACCACCTCGCGGTTGTACGCCTCCGCCAACCAGTCAAGTTGCAGTTTACATCCATGTCCATCCAAAATATCCTAAGTTTAGCCTAAACATTCATGTAAAATTGTCATCATGAATTCTTGCGTTATGGCCAAATCGTGTTTTGTGAGGTCACAGTGACTTTTGACCACCAGGTCGACGTTTGTGCCAAATTTGAAGAAATTCCCTCCAGGCGTTCCTGAGATATCGCACAACCCGAAAACATAACGCCTCCAGCCACGGCTGTTGCCAGCACGGAGGCATAAAGATGATTAAAATGGGTCTCCTGCAACGAGATAAACAGATTTGTATGACAGAACTCTGGTCTTAGATCAGTTCTTGCTATTGGCAGTTACTCTAGTCTAAGTTGAGTTATTGGAATTGGTATTGGGAGAGAAAAAAGTTGGATCAGAGCATCCCTACTTCAAAGGTGAGATTTCTGGCCTTCAGTATTCATTTTCAAAACCCAAACAGCCAACTTGCATGATTTTCCACCTGCTCAACCATGAAATGAGCAAGTGTCACAAGATATTTGGGCTAAAGCTCAAAGGCCTGTGACAACACAGTGATTTATTACCTCTTCACTAGACTAATCTCTGCACAAAAGACATCTCTGTATTGTGAAACTATGACAGTAGTTTTTAATCTTATTTACAGACAACTGTATTTCGTCATGCAGGTTAATCTCTTTTTATGATCAAAACAAAAAAATGTTTTTATATAATTTGGGCTGTGAATGTACTTCAGAGAAGGGGATCACAGAATCGTCACAGACCCTCATAGTAAACGTGAGTACATTTTATTATCAGTGGGACCAACTCCATCTGTGACCTAATTTTTTTGTGTTTTTCTTTTTTACCTATTTTGGCAATGAGCCTTCATCAATGAATCATATACAAGACATCTGGCCATGTTGTGATACACTGAATAATTCCATGTTGCAGTATGTGCTCTGAAAAACACACCAGCAGTCAGCAACAACACTGCTACAAAGTCAGACATCACACCAGGGAGTAAAGGGTCATGAATGGCTATATTTTCTATTGGTCTGGGTTTTTTTGTGTGTGTGTGAGGTTTTTTTCTCCTTGTCGCAGTTAGCCGCTTCAGCACTTTGGCCCTGCTGGCAGGCTTTGGCAGCGATGCCCTGTAAGACGACACGGACGGGGGACAGGACGGGAACGGAGATCTGGGTGAAAGCTAAGCACTGTCGCTCACCTTGGGCATCTGCTGAGCCTGCCCGCCTGGGCCGGGCCAGGTTGCCATGACAACAGCAAAACAGTATCCGAGAATAACTGAATACTTTTATTTAACAGGCCGAAACCCAGCTTCACTGTGCTGGAAAATTAAGCAGGTCATGTTGGAAATGACACAACATACATTAGGGCTGACCCGAATGCTTAGAAACTTCGACCGTTGCCATGGTATTCGATAGGCTTGTCGCGGTAGTCTGTGTTACCGGTGTTACACGGTGGTCGGGCACACACCGATAACATTATGTACCCACCGCACCCACCGTCGTTTTGCTTTTTTAACAGAAATAAAAACCCTTAGTTAATGTTGACGTATCAGCGGCATGTTATCAATAGATAGTCGGACAATCTGTAAAAGACTGTATGCATGTAACAAGCAGAAATGTACACGTGTTGCTGAGAATTTGTAGGAAAATGCACAAAAAATTAGGAATAATTTTTTGTAAGATATCGAACTGTTGCATGAGGATACGTTGCATAATGATATAATCTGGTTTAATAAAAGTGAGAAAAAAATGCCACTTTAATATATACAGGAATCAGGGTGTGTATCACTGCAGCATTAACTTCGCTGGGTAAACAAACCATTATAAATGCATTTAAACCTGGATTACCAGTAAATATTCTGTTACTTACTTAGTAAGCCGATTATTCAAACTAACTCGACTATTCCGTGAATGTAAACAGTGTCGGTCTTACTGCCTTTCTTTAGGGACTCTGATCCTGGAACTGGGACAACCACAGAGACTGGGGGAAGCCACTTTGGCTTGATTCACTTGAGCAATCTGACAGTGCTCGTCAGGGCTGCACAGAGGGAACGACTGCTATGGGAGGAGAGGTTACTGTGATTATCACAGTCTATCATAAGCCCAAAGCTGACTGGGAACCCACTTGCTTTTCGCCAAATGTGGAAATTGTTTTTATTCCCATAAGTGAGGTGCTTTACTGGTTGCAAGGAAAGCTTTAAGCTTCTGGAAAGTTGTCATGCAAACACAAATCAGAGAAGGCAACGCTAAGGAAGGACAAATGAGAGAATAAGCACTGGGTTGTGCCTGTCTTTAAAAGGTAATACCGCACATTTTTATGAAACAAACAAATGCTACTAAACAAAAAAAGTTTTTTCGAAAATGCGCAGAGTGAATCCAGAGAGAGCAGCGTCTGTGAACTGCAAACTAAACGTTCTACCAACAGGTTTAGCGTGGGCGTATAAACAGCAGCGAGAAACGCCATTACCTTTGAATTACGAGTGTCTCGATTCATATTGTCTACACCGCAGTCTGCCGTGACTTCAGTGCAAACTCTCCAGGGAGCGGAGGAGAAGGAGGAATAAACAGGGAGACGATGTTGTTTGAACGGCGCTTCACGGACAGCTGAGCACATAGCGAGACAAAGTGATCTGAAAGCCAGCAAACAATTTGGAGTTCAAATCCAGAAAAAGTGTAGCTGGCATCATAAAATCCAGCACGCACAGGCATAAACATCTGCGCTGGTAGTTGTCAGCTTTCGTTTGTGGTGGTCGTCAACGTTGCCGCCATCTGTCTCCGTAAAGACTAAACTGTTTCTCCAAAGGGGGAATGAAAGAGTTGGCGGAGTCGCATACGTTCGCTGTGGAACATTCCCTAATGGGCAGCGCTTGACTGAAGAGGCAGAAATCAGTTAACACGAACGCTCACACATGCACACACACACACACACGCACACACACACAGGTGTACACAGCAAACACAGGGTTATTGTACCTGTGTCAGCAGTGCACCTGCTAGGCTTCACTGCGGACCTGTGCGGCCTACGGCATAGGAATGAGTCCCAAGATATGTATGTATATGTGTGTGCGTGTGTTTCCCAGGATCTCTAACTCGGTGAACATTCCCATGGTGACTTTAAACTCTGTGACAAAAAACAGACATTTTCCATTCTGTGCTCCACAGGTCCCTCGAACCTCTGAGCCGCCACGAGAAAACAGAAGAACAACAGGCCTACAAGTCACACGCTCGTGCACACATACAACCACACGCACACCAGTGTGATGATGGGGCGCGGCCGGCACGTCACTCTGTCAACGGCTCTGTAACTATAACCTATGGGAAGGTATTACAGTTTCAGCCATCAGGAATGAATGGACCTGCACTGTGTCTTCGATCCCCGGAGGCTCGGAGCGACGGACTGAAACAGGAAGCTGGAAGCTGTTTAACAGCGATGGTTGATTAGTCGTTCTTCAACTTACCCTGAACAAAGGTAGTCTTGACCCAAAATAAACAAGCTAATGATAAACTCTGGCATTACGTCCACAATAAAGGTGTCAGTATGCTTACACCAATGTCCTTGCGGATTGGTCGAACAGCGCTGGAGAGCCCCTACCCTCGCACCTTTCTGACTTTGGAATAGAGGGAACTTTATGAAAACCAACAATCAGACAATCATTTCCACTTCATGCAGTGAAGGTGCGAAGAGGTGAGAAAGAAAGCCGGGTTTTCTCAAGATTTTTATCATTCTTCACACAACTACTTTGACACTTTTCGCGTCCATAGACTGTATGAAATATGGGCGTAGTCTCCATGACGTCATTCATAGGTTTCTGAAGAGCCGTTGTGAAGCTTAAAGTGGGTGGCTCCGGCCGTCGCCTTGGCAGTGACGACACAGCCTAAAGCCAAACAGCAAATCCAAAAAAAGGGCAAAGAGGTGGATCACCGGTGAAGCTGAAGCGGGCGCTCTTCCTATGGGCTTGGTGTCTATGAGGATTGACTCCCTTTTGGAGCCAACCTCAAGTGGCCATTTGAAGAATGGGAAGTTTTTGGCACCTACGTGTTGGTTTCACTTCTCAGCACCGGAGGTTATGCTTGTTCGTGTCCAACACTACGAATGCTTTCAAGGAAAGACAGTGCGAAAGTGGAGTGTGCATCGTTATTCCCTTATTTCAACGGTTACCGCGTTTGCCGCTCTCTATATGGCAGCAGGCTTTTAAACCCACCGTCAAGTCTGGATGTTTGGAACATCTTTAAACACTTTCACGTCCGTCGGGTTGAACGAAACGTTGTACAAGTTTGTTTTGAGCATACTGACACCTTTGGCTGACTAAACCTGAAAACCTCTTTTTCTCCATTGTGGCCTTCTGTGTGGCCACATTACGTCTGTGTTACTCCACACCTAAAGAAATGTGTGGACGGTGAAAGTAAGCCATTGGCAAACAATGCTGTATGCTTGCTCAGGCATAGTCTTGGGCTGTGTAGCAGACACACTTTAAAACCCTCTCTATAAACACTCATTTTAAATGTCAACGTAGCTGATTTCACAGTACAGTCGTCTTTTAGCTGGATGACTTTGTTCTCATAAAACAGTGATTTGATTGTGCCAGGGCATGCATTACTGTTGCTTAACAGGCAGTAATCAAATCAGATACTTGTTCAGCTGTCTGATAATAAAAACAGACACACACATAAATAAGATGGAGAGCAGCAGAGGACAGGACCGAGATTTCAAAAAGACCTGGAATCAACTTCAGCCGGCCTCTTTAACTGGTGCAGCTTAAGAAAGACCAGAACAATAAGGCATCCATCAGTTTGTCTAACTGAAATGACTGAAACATGATACTCTTCCAAACAAAAGTAGGTTACAGCCAGCAGTGACACAGACTGAACTCACGACAACATGTAACCTAAATAAAATCACTCTAAGCTCCTTGATCAAACCCTAATTTGACGCTTTTCTTCCACATGGAGCTCCTCAGTGTTTGTGCAGTTATTATACAGCTGATGATCTAGCGTGTGGCGAACCTTAAACAGAGCTAATGAGAAGAGATGAGATGAAAGCATCGATGAGCAGACGGAGACCGAAGCCTCCTCACATCTGCAGTGTCATCCACTTAACGCTGATGGGGACTTCAGAACAAAAAAGATGAGAGACAGAGAGAAAGAGAGGTAGAGGTAATACGGGAGAGGGAGATGAAAGAGGCGACAGAAAGCAGACAAATCAGGGCTAATTTGTGTAGGAGCGCCATCGCAACTCACACTGGTCCTAAAAGGCAGCATGCATATTACCCAGCCTCCACCACACGCACACATGTTCAGCGGGGGTTGTGTGCTGCCACTGCCCTCCCTTGACCTCTAGTAATGGATTTACATTTTAAGGTCTGGTGGGTACAAACACACTGTATGTACACACACACACAAAGCATATGGAGGTTGTCGGATCACTGAGCCGTTCAGCTATCAAAAGAGACACTTCGATTTCATGCCACCGCTGCTATGAGTTTGCACACTGTAGCCAATTACGGGTAAACTGGCACATCTTCTTTTCTCCCGTTTACAGATCGACAGGCACAGCGGCAGCTATTTTTACCTCTGCATAAAAGCAGTGACTGTTTTCACACTTCGCCAACTGGAACTGTGCCTTTCATTAAGGAAATCTATTTAGAGCCGAGCAGGGGAAAGAGAGAGAGAGAGAGAGAGAAAGAGGGAGGCGGAGGAGCGGGGAATGATGAGCTCTGATTAAATCTTTCAATGAAAATGTTTGAGGCTCTGTCTGTTATTTCATCACCACACAGCCCCAGCAGCTTTTTTAATAGCATGGGGGCGGGGTGTGGATTTGATGCCTTCAACTACTTTTACGATCCTGAATAGAGAAAACACAGTTCAATATCTCCCCCGTCGTTGAGTTATCTCCAAGACTCAGCTGGTGTCAATCACTACTGTGGAGTTAGATGAGCAGGTCAGCAGACTGTGACCCTCCACCATTTGTGCATGTGTCATTGGCAATTAGCTTGATATGTACATCGGTACACCAAAGATGTAAAAGAGAAAAAGATAGAGGAATCTACACAATATAAAGGAAAAGGAAAATATAACCTACTTAAAGGTACAGTGTGTAGGATTTGGCGACATCTAGTGGTGTGGTTGCAGATTGCAACCAACTGATTACCCCTCCGCTCACTCCTCCCTTTCCAAGACTGTGGTAACGCTGCCGAGTAATGCCGTTTGTCTCACTTAGAGGTCATCCTTACCATAATAACACTACTTTAGGAGCAACGGAATTCAGGTAACGTAAAAACGTGAAAGACTCTCTCTAGAGTCAGTGTTTGGTTTGTCCGTTCTGGGCTAATGTAGAAACATGGCAGAGCAACATGGCGGACTCCCTAAAGGAGGATCCGCTCCCTATGTAGAAGGGCTCATTCTAAGCTAATGAAGACACAATGATTCTTAGTTTCAGGTGATTATACACTAATGGAAACAATGAATATTGTATTCCATTTCTGCTAACAAATCCCCCGAAATGTTACACACTGGTCCTTTAAGTGACAGAAAAAAGTGCATTAACATGAAATATTTTGGTCACAGGATCAGTAAAATATCCTTTTCTATTAGTTGACCTCTACTCACATATCTTGAAATTCTACACTTGTAGTGTGCAGGCTCCTTTCAATCTTTTCCTCACCTGAGTTTTTGAACTGATGCACTTTCTTTTTAGAACTAATAAAAACATCCTCACCTACTCAACAATACTACCTCAATAGCTGCAGCCATAGTCTCTACTACCGTTGCTATCAGTGATTGCAGTGACCGCTGTTATGATCTCATTGTCTAAACCTCCTTTTTGCTTTTAATGTAGATAAAACTGACGGGGCGTGGCGAGTCATGCACCGGTAAACGCAGCTGAGGGCTCCTGATCCGTTAAGTGCCTGTTACCTGGGTGGTGGATCATTCATTTGAAGAGTACTTACAAAAAGAGCGAGACACCGAGAAGGATGCCAGCTGTGTCGTGCACAGGACGATGAGGCGAGACGGCACTGACAGACAAAACAACTTTAAATAATGACCTTCCTTTTCTCTCAGGCATAGCTCATGGCTCATTGAAACGCACGACAGAAACTCGGGGAAACACGAGTCCCACCAGGAACAGGTGGCTTCCCCACCATTGAATATGTGCTTGTTTTAATTAACGACGTTCGCTGGGCTTTTCTAACACCCCAACTCACTGTCATTACTTTAGCTAAGAGGTGATCATAAATCACGTACCACATGGATAAAACAGTGGTTTCACTACAACAGTATGCACACAGAGTAAGCCCCTCTGGCTGGACGACATTCCTGAAAGATCTGAAAGACTTTTATTCGTGTGGTTTGAGTGAGGAGTTTTGAGGATCATAACTCGCATTCAGGAGGCTTTTCTATGCCACCAAGCAAGAAATTAAGGGGGGAGACACTTCCATGGAAAGTATGCAGCCATGTGAAAGTGTTTAATCGCTAAGCTCCTGGAGGCGTGTGCCTGGGGCATTTCAACATGCCATTGGGAGCAGGCTGTCAACACAAAGGCAACAGTGGACACACTTACGGATCACTCTCACACACAAGGACACAAAGCAATGTTACTGTTCACTGATAGCTGCTTTCAGTCTTCTATCACAACAAGAGACACACATATCTGTTGCAAGGTTGCAGTGAAGAGTCATCTGAGTAAAAAAAAATGTTTCCATTGGACAGAAAAACCACAGATACAGACAACGGTTTGTATACATCACGTCTCTACAAATGCTCCATCTACTTTGAGTTGAGCCAGGTTTCCAGTCTGTAACATGTGGGGACTTCCAATCTCAGGCTTTACAAGCACTGGGACATTCCCAGTCCCCTTGGATTAAAAACTTAGTGTGTCTGTACTGTAGGTGTAGCCCTTCATAATCCACCTTGTACAAAATCACTCACTGTGCTATAAGGCAACTAAAAGACAGAGAAGCCCCTCTACATTTAAATTTTTACAAATGAACATGAAAAATACTGAGGTAAAAGACAAAGGTTGTGTCCTAAATTCCATATTAACATGCTATTTAGTACGCTAAAACAGTGTGTGAGATCTTTTAGTATGTCCGTAGTTCGCAAATTGCATACATTTCTGGTGAAATACTACAGTATGCAAACACTGGACACTACGGCAGCATAAATATCCCACAATGTAATGCGGTAGTGACGACACAGTTCATAACAGACACTGAGAGGCAGCTCTGTAACATCAATTACGCTTTAATTTAAGTGTAAGTATAAGATTTCACTTTGCTAGGCGTAATATATTTTTTAAATTAGCTCAGAATTTATAATTCTCATAAATCATTGTTCGGTCACATGAGGATGGCACGGGTTGCCATGGTTACGTGTTTCCAACCAGCAAGGACGGTCGGGTCTTGAAGGTATCCCACAAATTGTGAAAACTTGCAAAAAACTTGCAAAACTTCTTGAGAGACTCGCTGCACGACGACCTTTCACAACCTTAACTATTTGAGGTCAATGCCTATCCTTAACCATCGAGAGTTTTGCAATTTGCGTGAGGAAGCTCTCAGGAAGTGACGATGTAAATTACTGCTTAGTGTGTCCGAAAAGATACACACTACTGTTTATTCACACAAAAGTATGTTGAATGTAGTCCAAAGTATGCAATTTTGGATGCAGCCAATGAATTCTTGTAAAACGATTCTAATTTGGCTCCTCCAGCCACAGTCGCACAAGGAAATCTATCTGACAAACCTTCCCAGCGAGTACAAAACAAATGTGTTTGGTTCATTTCGGGGTGCGATCTAAACAGGCTTAATATGGCTTATCAGATAAATCCTGGACATGAACTGTGATCCATCCTCAAATCCCCAGAAATCCTCAAAAAAACAACAACAACATGATTGAAGGAGACTCCAAGCAGACCTTTTTGGATGATGCACATATTGTGCGTAATCAGGCTACCATGACTGCAGTCTTTCCAGATTGGTGTGTGTGTTTGACTAGAGGACAGATAGAAGCTGGGACACTTTGATTATGAGGGAGAGAGAGGGCAGTGCAGCTGCTCTCCTCCTAACAGCATCTCCTCTGCTTCATTAGACCGTCTCTGTCTGTGTTCAGTCCTCATGTTTGTTTCAGGCGATGGGGAACATGAATCAAAGCATTCTGAGGTTTGCTCTCTCACTTCCTGCACGCACAGGAGGAAAGCACTTATACAGCAACAAAATCCTCTCCGGGGACAGGAGAGAGGAGTGAAGGGGAAAGCGAACAGAGCGACGCAGCACTTTGATTCCAGCCCACGACGGTCTGAAACCCAGAAACTGATAGCTGTGTGTACCGAGTTCACACGGGGGCCGGGAAAAAAATGATATGACGGGGAAGGTTGTGTACGCAGCCCAAACTGCGTTAAAGAAGACGGAGGAAAGTCGCAGTCCAAACAAAAAGAGGAGAGGAAATGATGCTGTCTTTTCTCTGCTGTGTAAACATCCCTGATGGGATAGACAGAAATGAATGCGCTCTGCATTTGATAAGGCAGGGATGCCAGAATTGATTAACACAAGAGATACATCATTGTCTTTATCTCTAGACATCTTATTTTGCCGATGTATTACACTCACTCGAACAGTTTATTAAATAAATAAATTACAGCCACTAGCTAGAGGGTCAAATTGTGGATTATGGGAAGTTTGGGTAAAGAACGGAGTTTGCTTGAAAGAAGGGTTGTCTGACCACATCTAAAAGTTTTGACATTGGAAAGGTGTGGAAAGACGATGTCTAGACGCTGGTCTAGAATCCGACAACAACTTCATTTGAAGCATGCCAAAGTCTGTGTTGGTTTGTTGGATGAGTGGCGTTGCCCAGCCACCTGGACTAACACCATCTTTACTCTTTAAAGAGCCACAATGAAAATGTCTTGGACAAGCAGGCCGTCCATTAATTTACAGGGTTGGCAGTTCTATCCCTGCCTCCTCCTGTCCACATGTCAAAGCGCCCTTGAGCAAAGACAGTGAACCCCAACTGCCCCCGATGGTTAGGTCAGTGCGTAGGCCAGCCATCG
The DNA here is from genome assembly GCF_015220745.1 of Sebastes umbrosus. Taxonomy (NCBI): domain Eukaryota; kingdom Metazoa; phylum Chordata; class Actinopteri; order Perciformes; family Sebastidae; genus Sebastes; species Sebastes umbrosus. The sequence continues at coordinate 9,034,926 of NC_051271.1, forward strand.
CCATGTGAGCGTGTGTGTGTGAACTGCAGTCCTTGCAGACTAAACAGTGTTATTCTTGATGTTTGCAGATGTGTTATTCTATGTCTGCCCTCTCATAATGCTGTCAAACAAACTGAACTATACATACACTGGACTTCCATGCACAGAGGCACTCTGTAGTGTGTATCTTTGCATTAGACAAATAAAAGCCTCCTAGACCTTGTTCTGTTTTCAAGCAGCAGGCTTTGTCTTTTGTCTCTCCGGTTTGGCCAGACTGGTTTAAAATCCTTCTTTTTCCTCGTCTTTAGTGGCCCATCATTTCTCTTCCTTAGTCGCTTCACAGAAGCCGAGGGTCTCAGAGGTCAGCCCCTTGACAAATGGAGCAACTCATTGTGAGGAGGAAGGAGGAGGAGAGGAGAATAAAAGATTGAAAGGACATTTATTGTTGCCAGACCGGGCAGCGACCTCGCCATTCGGACAAACTCACTTTTTTTTTTTAGACCGACGTCCACTTGAGGAAATTCAAAGCCGTGCCGCACGCATAAAGACGGCGGATTGAGAGGCCCACTTACTGCTTGTCCATAGAAAATGCTCCATCACTAATACACACACACACACACACACACCACACCCCCCAGCTAGCCTTTCCCGTAATCCCATGGGACCTCAGTCTCCCCCTGAAAGAGCGAGCCTGACACGAGCCTCTGACTCAACACTCAACATCCCCGCTAACCCCCTGCACACTCACACACACACACACAAACAAGCATCCAATTCCCCCTCCGGAGAAAGTAGGGGGCCACGGGTCGGGCAGGTGCTGCGGCAGCCCCACAGAGTGGTGGCCGTGCGTGCATAAGTGTGTGTGTGTGTGTTAGTAGGGGGCCCGTTTGCCGTCTGTCAGTCCAACATGCTGCATGCATGATCAGCCGGTCTGTGTTTCTCTTCTCCTGGGGTTTCTTGGCTCTATCAGTGCGTGTGTGTGTGTGCGTGTGTGTGTATATGTGTGTGTGTGTGTGTGTGTGTGTGTGTGTGTGTGTGTGTGTGTGCGCGCACGCCCCCATGTGTTTCTTACAAGATCGGTCTGACTGATGGATCAATGCATCTAGGATTATGTATCACCACAATTGCATTATCAGGGTCAATGTCAGCGGACGACACACCCACTCCCTGATGCTCTCGCCTCTGCAGGAGTTTGGTTTGACAAAGCCGCGGCCCGGTTACATGTTGTTACGCCGTGATTGTTACCCAGCAGGCAAAGGATTTAAAGCTGCACCAGGCAAGATTTTGATCTAAAAATACATTTGTCTAATCAGCCTAAATCACAAACTGGGGCTGAAGGAGAGAGCCATCTCCTCCAGCTGAGTCCTGGTAGTTTCACTTCATTTAGCCAAATTATATTCTGGTGCCGGGTATGTTTACCCACAAAAAGAGACAAATCAGAATTAATCAGTGATATAAAAACATATAGACAGCAGTGAGTGAGTGTTAAATAGCTGCATTCAGCAGCATTAGATCTTTTGGGATGCTTCAAGCTGTACAGATGAGCAAGGATGGCAGACATGAGCGAGCTGTGTGTTTAACATCATGATACGTGATTTCTGATTAGTGAGGTTAAATTTCTTCTTGACAGCTACCTCTTGGGGGCAACGTGCAAAATTTCCTAGTGCTTGTTTAATTCACTTCCATTAGTGATAAAGCCAGTGTTAAAGCATAATGTCAAGGCCATGATGCATGGACAAAATCTGTAAAAATCACGTCATTAAAAGTAGCACTAAAGCACTAAATTTGGACCTTCTCATTAAAACTGTTTTCCTGTTTCCAACGGATGCTTATGGTGCAATATTGCATCTCAGTTCATCCAAAAAATCTTCCCCATGTTTCATGACCTTTAAGCAGCACAATGCAATGCTTCATCTGGTCAACACATCTGTGTTAGTTCAAGCTAATAACGGAGATTAAATCAGAGGTCACCCACAGTTCACACACAGATGAGCGCCTTCTAAGACAACCCTGATCCACGATGAGTGAAACATGCACATGGGTGAGCGATTTAAGCAACTGTAGCTTTGCAGCACATACATACCTTGTCAAACAGAGACTTCCATTGCTGAGACAAGGAAAGAGAGAAAAGAAATGAAGGAGTGAGTGAGAGGAAAAACATCTCAGAAGCAGGTGCCGGAGTGGAGAGGAGCACCTGTTTGGAAATGATGAGTCTCGGCCAAAAGGACTTCCCTCTCTCTGCATGCATTTGCCTTAATTGCAGTGTTGAAATCACATGCTGTTATTATCTGATCATTGTGTTCAATGAGCCACAGTAAAAGATAATAAGGTACCAAAGTGTGGATCATTATGTGGAAGGGGTTTCTTATAGTAGGCTATTTGAATGTTTGAGACAGCTAATGGAGCAAGAGTGGTGTGTATGTGTGAGTGTCCCTTTGAAAAAATGATAGTAATATACTCCTAGAAAAGATGTGCTGTGGGTTGTGTACGGTAGCTCCTCTCATTGTTCTGTAATACTCTGTATTTTACACTGGTATCACTGTGAAACTCCAGGCATGCAATGACATTTAGATAAATAACCTTCTAAAATTAATTTTAGCCTCATGCTCTGACATTCTACTTCATCAAATAAGATAAGATAAGATAAGATAAGATAAGATGAACCTTTATTAATCCCTGGAGGGAAATTCAGGTGTCAAAGCAGCAACATCAGCAAACAGAGTGAAACACAGGAGAGGTAAAGGTTTACAAAAATTATAAAAACAATAATAGAGATATAAAAGATACAGAGTGAATGGGTGAACATAGTGTGCAGTCCGTCAATAAATAAATGTAGTATGTGCAATAAATAAATGTAATGTGAGCATATGTGCAAGTGGTATATAGGATGTATAGTGTAAAGTAAGTGTAAAGTGCGCCAGTGGTTAGAGTCCAAGATGGTTGCAGATAGTGCATGCTTAAAGGCAGATAGTGCATGTTTAAAGGCAGATAGTGCATGTTAAAAGGTAGATAGTGCATGTTTAAAGGCAGATAGTGCATGTTTAAAGGCAGATAGTGCATGTTTAAAGGCAGATAGTGCAAGTTTAAAGGCAAATCAGTGCCAAGGAAAGTGGAGTTCATGCGTAATTGTAAAAATTGTGAAAAGGTGTATGTATAGTGTAAAGTGCGCCAGTGGTTAGAGTCCAAGATGGTTGCAGATAGTGCATGCTTAAAGACAGATAGTGCATGTTAAAAGGCAGATAGTGCATGTTTAAAGGCAGATAGTGCATGTTAAAAGGTAGATAGTGCATGTTTAAAGGCAGATAGTGCATGTTTAAAGGCAGATAGTGCATGTTTAAAGGCAGATAGTGCATGTTTAAAAGCAGATAGTGCATGTTTAAAGGCAGATAGTGCATGTTTAAAGGCAGATAGTGCATGTTTTAAGGCAGATAGTGCATGTTAAAAGGTAGATAGTGCATGTTTAAAGGCAGATAGTGCATGTTTAAAGGCAGATAGTGCATGTTTAAAGGCAGATAGTGCATGTTTAAAAGCAGATAGTGCATGTTTAAAGGCAGATAGTGCATGTTTAAAGGCAGATAGTACATGTTTAAAAGCAGATAGTGCATGTTTAAAGTCAGATAGTGCATGTTTAAAGGCAGATAGTGCATGTTTAAAGGCAGATAGTACATGTTTAAAAGCAGATAGTGCATGTTTAAAGGCAGATAGTGCATGTTTAAAAGCAGATAGTGCATGTTTAAAGGCAGATAGTGCATGTTTAAAAGCAGCTAGTGCATGTTTAAAGGCAGATAGTGCATGTTTAAAGGCAGATAGTGCATGTTTAAAGGCAGATAATGCATGTTTAAAGGCAGATAGTGCATGTTTAAAGGCAGATAGTGCATGTTTAAAAGCAGATGGTGCATGTTTAAAGGCAGATAGTGCATGTTTAAAGGCAGATAGTGCATGTTTAAAAGCAGATAGTGCATGTTTAAAGGCAGATAGTGCATGTTTAAAAGCAGATAGTGCATGTTTAAAGGCAGATAGTGCATGTTTAAAGGCAGATAGTGCATGTTTAAAAGCAGATAGTGCATGTTTAAAGGCAGATAGTGCATGTTTAAAAGCAGATAGTGCATGTTAAAAGGCAGATAGTGCATGTTTAAAGGTAGATAGTGCATGCTCAAAGGCAGATAGTGCATGCTCAAAGGCAGATAGTGCATGTTTAAAGGCAGATAGTGCATGTTTAAAGGCAGATAGTGCATGCTCAAAGGCAGATCAGTGCCAAGAAAAGTAGAGTTCATGCGTAATTGTAAAAAAATGTGAAAAGGTACCAGTGGTCATATGAGGTAACCCTGTGTGTGTGTTGTGTTGTGTGGAGTGTAGACTTACGTCCTCTGGAGCCACTGGGAGGACTTCGGTGCTTTCCAAAACCTCGATCTCGTCTCCCTCCGCGTTGGACGCCACCGCCGGAGAGGAGTTGACAGTCGCCTCCCGGGTTCCGCCCGTCATCCTCGGGCTGCTCTTCTCCTCCATACACCCCCAATCCTCAGGAATGGCTCCACATAGTTTTTACAATCCCATTTCGTTCCTCCTATGTGCGAAAGAAGAAGGCAAGAAAGCAGAGCATGTATGCTCGCTTGCGCATCCCTGTCTTGGTTTTTTCTGGACAGTCAGATAATAAATTAAAGGTGTGCGTAAATCCAGTTATTCCAAGCGCACTTCCACATAGACCGGTGCAAACAAATCTTCATCAGCAGAGGAAAAAAGTTGATTTGGTGATAGTTTAGTTAATAGTTATGGTCTGTGAAGTCCCTTCGCAGTGTCAGAGGTTTTGGCGCAGCTGGAGAGGAGCCTGGTTGCTTTTTACTCGCCACAATCTCAAAATTTCCCAGTGCAGGTTTAAGTCACTTCCATTAGTGATAAAGCCAGTGTTACAGCATAATCACAATGTCAAGGCCATGATGCATGGACAAAATTTGTAAAAAAAAAAAAAAAGCACTAAATTTAGACCTTCTCATTAAAACTGTGTTTCCTGTTCCAACGGATGCTTATGGTGCAAAACTGCATCTCAGTTCAGCCAAAAAAAATCTTCCCCATGTTTCATGACCTTTAAGCAGCACAATGCAATGTTTCATCTGGTCAACAACACATCGGTGTTGGTTGAAGCTAATAACGGAGATTAAATCAGAGGACACCCACAGTGTCAGAAGGTTTTTGCGCAGCTGGAGAGGAGCCTGGTTTTTACTCGGTCCAAGTTAGTGAAGCAGGAGACGCGCGTTTACAGAGCGAGTCTTGTCACTTTGAGAGATGCGAAGCAGCAGAAGAGGCAGAGCAAGGATCCATCTGAAAGAAAATAATGACATCATCAAACACTCATGCCAACAATAATGAAACGCAGTGCAAGAAATGACAAAACCATCCACCGGACTGACTGGATGACGCACAAGTCGACACATAAACAGCGTGGGCATCCACCGCCACATGGCAGACTCTACACAGAGAGAAAGAGAGAAGTCCACAAGCAAGTGCCCCATTTATTGGTGCGTCATGATACCTGGCACGCTGCTTTTCTTTCTGCCGTCTGCGTCTCTCCGACCGGCTGCGTTGGGATGGTTGGTTCAGCTCCAGGAGACTCTGCTGCTCCAGCCGCATGCGTCTCCTCCAGGCACACAGAGCGAGAGAGAGAGGGATGTAAAGAGAGAGAGAGAGGGAGGGATCACCAGACACTCCCCTCTCAGAGGTTTCGAGGAACTCCTGCTCTCATGGCAGAACAGCTGGCTGCCACTGACTCACAGGTTGTAGGTCATTTATGCATGATGTTTAAATGTTTTTAGGTAATGGTAATTTACTACACCAGTCTAATATTCGATAAGGTAACCCTATCAGGTATCAGTTTTTAATAAGGAATCCTGTATAAAGCGTTTAGGCTATAGGCAAGGGTTCAGTGTACTAATGGTAAATCAATCATTGGTTAATAGTTTACAGGTCAGAGAGACGCCACCCACAAGAGGATGATTCAATTCAATTTGTTTTAAATGTTGGACATGAGTTTCTCACTTTATAATAAGCTATCATGTTTGCTGTTATAAACTTTAATTAAAAGTACTAATATCACACTGTAAAAATAGTTACAAGTAAAAGTCCTGCATTGAAATTGTTACTCGAGTAAAAATATGTAAAGATAATCAAGAAAATGTACTTAAAATATTAAAAGTAAAAGCACTCAATGCAGAAAATAATATTAATAATAATAATAATAATAATAATAATAATAATAATAATAATAATAATAATAATAATAATAACAATAATGATAATAATAATGATAATAATAATAATAATAATAATAATAATAATAAACTAAATAATTGAAAAAACAGCAAATCTTCACATTTGTAAAGTGGAACCATCAAATATTTTTGCATTAAAAATGAGCAAATTGACAATATATTTTCTGTTGGGTAGGTTATTCTACATCTAACAACATCATACAAACCTTAACAAGTTCTTCATATGTTTTGTCTGTTAAAATCTTAATTTGTTAAGTAACTAAAGTTGTCAAATAATATTATTGGAGTAAAAAAAGTACAATATTTCCCTCTGAATTGTAGTGTAGAAGTATAGAAAGCGGCAAGGAAAGAGTACAAGTACTTCAAATTCTAAATAAATGTACTTTGTCACATTCCACCGCTGCTCGTAAATTGCTTAAAGGCTCAGAAAGGAGGGAGTGTTCAGGGTTGTAAACCGTCCCCTCCTACTCTGCTGCCACAATCACCCAAATGATTTCAGACAAACACCTACCTATTACCTCCAGAGACATCAAACAACACCAATAGCTGGGTGGATGAGGGGGTATGATGTGTGATGGCGGTGTGGTCTGCAGTGTGTAGGTTGATCAGTATCCTTCTAGTGAAACGCCCCCCAGGTACAGTATGTGATAGCATTGCCATGGAAACAATATGGCCAGCCGATATTTTTAACCCTTAGGGTCTTAACCTGACTCCTACACAGCAGTGTTGGGTTAAAGTTACAGTCTGATATGTTGTTTAGAAAAGAGCCCCGGGAGCCATTCTGTAGCCGCGGTCAGAGATCAGCAAACCACGGCCACATTTTGTGTTTTCATGCGTGGATGGGAGACAAGTTTTATGGAAATTTAAGTTATTGTGGCCTCACCCAGAATTCAGACTTACAGCCTCAAAATATTTACTTTTACCTCTCACATACTGATTATCATTAAAACATAGAAAAACTTTGTCTGTGCAGACAATGCCAGTACATGGGTGACACTTTAGGGACTGTATTCATAGAAAATATAAGGACTTCAAGGCATTAAAGCTTCAGTAGGCAACAATTTGTTGGCATCATTGGGCAAAAGTTCTATAATAACCTTTCAGCATATTGTAATTCAAGTGTTCTGAGAGAAAACCAGACTTCTGCACCTCCTCATGGCTCTGTTTTCAGGCTTTAGAAGATCTAGCCTGTGACGGAAGACTTTGACCAATCACAGGTCATTTCAGAGAGAGAGAGCGTTCCTATTGGCTGTGCTTCGGCTGGTGGGTGGTGCTTGATATTTCCTCAAGTGATCTCAACATGGTGGCCAGGTCACAAACTTTCTGACTTTACAGCTAAACAGTACACTACAAGATGTTTCTGAAACATTGGAAGTGAGAAATAGGCATTACAGTAACAGAATATTGATTCATATTTGATCAGCGCTGCCTAGTTTGACCGTTTGATCGGAGTTTGCGAGACAGCTGTTCAGAGACGGCAAGGCTCCAGCTCTGCTCTGATTGGTTGTTTTCCTCCGGTCTGTGAAATCTTGCAGATGCCATTAGGAGCACCGGAGGACACAGAGGCACATGATTATTTTTCAGATTACCTGTCTCATGCACTACTGTCAGGATACAGTGACCATTTTACAAAAATAACTTTTTTTAAATCATATTTGCTCCATTTCTACCCACTGCTCCTTTAAGCTGTTGGGATTTGCATAACAGATGCAGTGTATATTGTATTTGCATAAAGTTATAACTTGCGGAATCTGCATTTTTATCCTCAATATTAACACAATTGGGGGGTTTTTTTCAACTGTTCCTGGACACAGAACAGGGTGTAGCTGCACTAAACAACTGGAGAGAATGAATAATAACGCTGCAAAATTAAAATCAAATGTATTATTTGTGTCCCACAATGACACAAATGAACTAAGTAGATTCATAAATTTACTAAATAAAGCATGTCACAATCTCCCTAGGACAGATCACATTCCATCTTTCATATTACCGAGGAGTGGAGGGAATTATTGCCTTGTTAGCTACAGGCACCGATGGGAATTTTCCATTAAAAACAGCTAATTGGACAAAATACACTTTGATGTGGCAGCTTTCACAAGTCATGTGTTAACATCAGTTGAAGAGCTGTGACATGGGAGGCGAATGAGGGAAGAGAGTGTGAGCAAAAAGGAGCGAAAGAGACAAGATATACAGAAAAACACCTGCTGTGTGGGTGAATATAGCTCATTAACAGCTGGGGAGTTTTACTTTCTTTTCACAGGAACCAGATGTGTTCGCAGGCACAAACTGTTCTCTAAGCCAGTAGCTGACGAAACCCCACAGAACCACAGAAGTACCTATTTTAATCGACATTAGTGATGTTACAAATGTGTTCACGTGTATTGATTTGAAAATGGATGTTGCACACTGTTAATTGTATAAAAGTATATATTGTTACAATATCTTTTTCATTCATACAATTGAACATTGTCAATGCTTTGGTCAAGTTTGTATTAGTGCAACTACACTTGGAGTGTTAGAAGCTGGACATTTCAATCATTAACAACAACTGTTAGACAACTATTTTAACCACTTACTTTCAGCTAACTATTTCAAACCAATTATCTTTTAGCTATTTCAACTGTTTATCCACAACTTTAACTATTTCAATCATTTATTGTTTATATTCTTGTTAATCCATGAGCTTTTAGTGTGGTTTTGTATGTAATTTATTAGGCTATATGTAATGTTGTGTCTTTTATCTGGACCCTGTGTCTGGAATAAAGTTGAATTGATTGATTGATTTATCACTTGCTTAGATAGATAACCATTTGAGCTGTTTATTCATTAACTAAGTGTTTCAACTTCTCTGCTTGCTAACTTTTCATGCGCTCTCTATTGCAACAGTGACATTCAGATGTTACAGCTGACGCAATATGTGTGTATAGTATATAGGCATCTATCTTGGAAAAATGATTTGAAAAACATTTGAAACAGAAACTGCAGAAGTACCCCGCTGAGGAATAAGTACCCATGGTTGGGAAGTCCTCCTTGTATCAAACGCACACAAACCTTCAGATTACTTTAGTGTTATCACCAGAGTAGGCTGCAGGGACTTCATTTTCATGGTTACATAGGAGTTCTCATGCAGCACAGTGTCTTGACTGTCTCACATAATTACAGATGCTCATTAGTGAGAACCAGTGGTGCTTTAAATGTCCTGAGCTGCACCAGAATATTCAGCTTCAGACGTCCAAATGCAGCGTTTCTTAGGACTCTACGGATTTAACAACCCCAAGATAAGTTGGGGGGCCTTTTACTCTCGAGTGGCTCAGGGTACTGCTTCATTTAGCACAATGTTGGGTTGTGCTTTTAAAAAAGTTTGCAGGTTAGTGAGTCGGTCTAAGGTCTGGAAGAGCTGAAAATTCAAGGTCAAGACTTTGAGTAAACCAGATAACCCTCTCAGCCACATCCCTCATGATTGAAGTCATCCATATTCTGCCCAGTTGGTTCAACAAAAGCTGCTACAAACTAAAATGCTTGTAAAAAAAAATGACATAAATGGTTTGGTAAAACATGTTTTGAGAAAATGAATAAATAAGGTCAATCTGCGGTAAAATAGGTATCTGAATTCAATTTAAAAATCACCCACATTATTTGATATTCTGTATGAATTGAATGTGCTTTGAATACCACCTTATGGGTTAAATCCATTATTAGTCCAATACCAAAAACCCACTGTGATGACTCATGGGTTCTGTTAAATTATAGAGGTATCAGCTTGATGAGCTTATAAATTGTATTTTACTTTACTAAATGAGAGGTTTTCATCTGGAGAGAAAAGACCTATTTGTTTAAGAACAAGATGGGTTCTGTAAGTCGAGGTTATATCTTATTATATCTTTGTAGTGTGCTGGACAATAATGCAATAAAATAATGATTGTATATTTAAGCCATACACGTATGATCTTTCTCAAAGTTACTCCTGATGCAGTGCTTCCTATATACTAAGAAAACTCATCTCTTCTTCCTCCTGATCTGACCCTGGTCCATCTCCCCTCGCAGACTGGCTCAAGCTGGTGTACTCATCTAATCACATGAACAGACTTGAGTCAGTTTCACACTGCATTTTAAAATATACATTACATGGTAGCTACTCAATTTAGTTTCATCAACTTTTTAAGCAATGCTGCCCTCTTGTGTCTTCTCCTGTTTTCACATCATTACACGAATGTTCCGTACAATCTTAACTTACTAAATATAACCATCATCTTGTCAGAGCAGGTCAAAATTAGTTATGTGGTGAGATTAAAAAAAAGAAGCTCTGATGGTCACACATAACTGACAGTTTCCTTTTCAATAATTAAAGAATACTGTCTGCATCATGTTCATTACAGGTAACACATGATCCTTCACTGCCGTTCACAGCTGTTCGGAAATACACAAAATAATCAAATTACCTTGATTTGTTCACTCGAAAGCTTGCCATTACTTGGTCGCAAAATCGTCAAATCTCTTGGAAACTGAAAAGAAATTCCATCACACCACATGTAATACAGATATTTATTTATTGTAAACTTTTGGAAAGGCAGGGCTGAGTGAATACATCAAGACTGAACCTTGTGTCAAGGAGTCGCAGTTGCATGGAAATTAACATCTGGGGAGACACTATTGCATCTTCTCTGATCAGGAGAAGTTACCGGGAATCACGACAAGGGTCAAATGACGTCACTATGACTCGACTATTCTCTGTTCAGCACTCCTGTCAATAAACGTTACTATACTATAATCCCTGGAATATCGGGAGATGGAAAGCAATGTGGAGAGCTTGACGTGGTGATTCTTTTTGTGCAGTAAAAACACAGGAATGTGGTCGGAAATTCAGAAGCATGCAAACGCAAAATGTACATAGCGGCTGTAAAGTGGCAATTTTAATATCTTCTCACACGCATACACACACACACACACACACACACACCATCTGATGAATAAAGTGACCAACATGGGAAGACATGAAAAGAGAGCGAGCGACCGACCCTTCCTCACATTCACATCCACTGATCAAACACTGACCTGCTCAGATGTACAAACATTAAAAAAAGTGTGCATCCATTTTTTGGCCTTGAAAGGCAAACTCATTTCTGTCATTGTGAATATGAATGCTAATGTTTGTGCGAGTTCATAACCAGGCTGCTAAGCTAATAATACCTTTGCATTCAGTGTTTTGAGCGTGAATCAAACATGGCCCTTTTGGACAAAGACAAACAAATGTACAGTCTACTATATTATATACACTATTTACATATAGCTCTGTCTAATAAAAGCATAAATGTTATTGCAAACCCTCATACATCACAGTCCCTATCACAACTGACACCGAGCAACCAAAAAATAGCTCTATATGTAACTCACTCATGTTACTCACTACGGCTCATCAGCGGCTTACCCTCGTTTTTTATATAAATATAGATATATTACTTTGCAAAAACTTGCAAACAAACAGGTTAAGCAAATTAGCAATTTTGGTACAAAATTAAATATTTTTCTCTTAATATTTATGACAGAGGAATGAAAATGCAAAAACAAAAAAAATGTTTGCTAGGTAAGTTTTTCTTTCCCGCCAAAACAAAACCATGACAGATTTTCAATAGATTTACTAAATGCAAGTGTGAAAGCTTAATGTTGTGACTGGTCAACATAGCTCTATAAATGTACCATGGGGGTAAAGAGGATTTGACCCTGGTGCCCGAGGATCACCGTGGTTTGAGCAGCACTCTGTACATGGCGAAGCCCAGCACTGCAAACACCGTGGCCCCGACGCTCGCTCTCAGCCAGAAGGTCGAGCTCTTCAGGTCCGCTTGGCTTACGTGTCTGTTAAACAGAGAGGAGCAGGCTCAGAGAGGGATAAACACAAGGTGAGACAAGGTGAAAGGAAGGACAGTAAAGAGATAAAGAGACGAGGTGTTGATGTGAAAATAAAGGAAGTGAACCAAAAGAAAATATGGATGAAATGACAGAACAGGGATGCAGCCTTGAAACATGGATATATGTGCTGAGGAAAAAGCCAGTTAAACAGATGAGGGACATGCAGGATTATAGTTATGACATGAAACAACAAGACCAGAAATTAGCTAGGACGTCTCTGTTAAATGAGACGACTGAGGCACAGTGATATGAGCAAAGACAACAACAAGGAAGATGACTCCAACGGAATGACAATGGGACTGAGATCAAAATAGAAAAGTAGATGCTTTCAATCCTTTCTGTAGTACAGGAAGCTCACAAGTAATATCAAAGAAGGTAGATGGAAAATAAAGATATCAGAATGGTTTCTTAGATGGAAAATGAAAAACTCAAAAGGACTCGGACAGCATGAAACAAGGAGAAAAGGAGAAATGTGGCAGAAGATTATGCTGACTCTTTCATTCTATTCTAATTTCTGAGAAGTCTGCATCTAAAAATACAACAACTTTGTAAAAAATTAGGAGAAATGAACAGGACAAGCTCGAGGTGACGATGCCGACAAATCTGGAAAGTGATATAAGGTAAAAAAAGGACCTTCTGAGCACAACAGCGTAGAGTTTGGCCCTGACCGTCTGCAGCAGCTCAGAGTTGAGGAAGTTCTGACACAAGCAGAAGGTGCACCGGTTGCAAGTGCACATGCAGCGCAGCCGGGCGTGGCTGAGGAGAGATATGGGGAAAGACAAACACCAACACCCAGTTTATATATAATACACACAAGAGGAAGAAAGGTAAGATAGAGTTAAAAGATGCCGCCACCATGAAAGGAGTAGTTTGTGGCTCATAATTGTTGTGATCCTGTCAGAAATGATGACACTGCTGAACAGATTGTGGATTAAATAAGAGCTAGTCTGGTGTAATTATGTAACTGTGTGATGTGCAGAGAGGCACTGTGTGTTGACAGCGCGCTGCAACCTGACTGACTGCAGGAGTGAGATCCTCTGGGAGAGATCATCCTTACTGCTCGGCAGGGAAACCCGTTTACCCACAGAGCAAAACACTGTGGCATCAGACTTGAAAGCAACATGTCCAGAAGGCAGTGAAGTGCATTAATATAGACTGAAGTACATCGTGTCGGATACCGACACTCGCAGAGAGTAGGAGAATCCCCAAAGGGAGCGGGTTTATCCTGAGGCATGAAGTAAAGTCACAGACATTACACACAGTAGAGCTTCGGATTTAAACTGTAAACTAACAGATAAGGTGGACTGCAAAAGAAAAGAAGGCATCTATCCCTCCTGTTTCACACATAACAGGATCTCCTGCCAGTTATAACCAAACTGCAGAAATGACTGCAACAGCAATTCCCTTTTTCACACTATTGGGAGCAAAAATTTAAAGTGTTATTCTGGTGAGTGATGTACGGAAGACCTGAGAGGCAAGTGAGAAAAAAAAGGATCCATTTTCATACATTTGCATACCAGATTCACTCCTTTAGTTCTTACCTTTCACAATAAAAGCCCTAGACATGTACACTGTGTTAACTGTTTACCAGAGGCAAATTCACTCGGAGCATTTCGCTAAAAGGAAACTAAAATAGCTTACAAAAATGGTTTAGGCTGTACAATAATTTACCTCAGACAGACTGTGAGATGCTGCTCTGGGTCAATAGTTTTAGGCTTCTGCCTGCACAAATCTATTCAAACCTTTTATTGAAAAAGTGTTGCAACTGTCGCAAATTCCCATCCCTGCCGGTATGAATAGTTTAGATGCAAAATATTGGCAGGCGAGTATTTCGCATTTTCGTGTAGTTTAATCGTCACGCCCCCTCAGTGTAAAGGCCTTGAACACAAGGTAAATATATTTTGTGTTAGTAAGTTATGTAAATTTAAACTTACCTGGAAAAAATGAATTAATCAATCACACAAAAAAAAAACACCCCCAGTGTGTACAGGCCTTCAGAGTGCATGGAGAAATCAAAACATGGGGTAGTGGTGCACATCAGCCTCTTTTGGCCGAAATGGGTATTACAACAACAACTACTTTGCAAAAAGCTTACTATAAATCAATAAATATTCACAGATGAAAAAAAATTAAGGAACTTAAAAAGATTATCTTGGCAAAACCTTTTTGTTCACCTGTTCTTAAGTCATAAACGAAGATAAGAGAAAACAATTTAGATCAGATTTAGAAAATGGATCACCAGAATTTGTTTTTTCTCACTCGCCTCACAAGGCTTCCGTAGTGACAATATGTACTAACCATCATAGTTCTTCAATATCTGGTAGGTTTACCAACAAGAAATGTGATAATAAAAGCTTGTCAGCTTTCTTGAGCTACAACTAATGCAGCAAAACACAGTGTAAAAAACTGCAATAATAATGTGTCTTCATGACCACAAACTACATCCTCCAAAACTGAACATTATAACCTTCATGAAGGTAGGATTTATTGTAGGACTGTTGTATTACACTGCATTATTTTTAGCTAGCTGTATCTAACAAACTGCCATGTAAAGGACTGTATGTCCTGCTATGACTTTGGAACATTTTAAACCAGAAAGCCTTGTGTGTAAAAAAACAACAGATAAACGGAGAATGGTAAAGCTTCAGTTCATTAAGGAATAGACAATGCCCTTGCTTAAGTAAGGGATAATATACAGCATGCCCATCATTGTTGTGCCACACACCCTGTCGGAGTTTATTTCACAACAATGACCCGCTAGCTGTACACTATCCTGCTTACTAGCTACTCCCTACGTAATTAAGAAATAAATAATTTGACTCAAAAATAGTCTGCCAGAGACTTATACCAGAACTGCGCCCATAGCAACGGTCCGTCATACATAGCAACGGTCTGCTATAAAGGAATAGCAAACCGTAGAACGCCGTGATTAAAAAAATCAGAATCAAGTATTCAACAAAGCCGTGTAATAAAACACGTGAAGAGGAGCTGGGTGGGTATGATATCATATCAGCACGATATCAAACCCAAATACACGTTACTTACATCCATTTAAATGACTTCTTGGTAATAAAATTCTTTAACTCAGTTAACTCTGCTATCATTAATGCAAGTTTAACAAATCTAGATCTAGAAGTGTCTCCATACTTACGGGTACATGGCCATAGTGGTAAGTTTGGTGTAGATGTCTCTGCTGGGCGCTGCTGCGGTGTTACATGTGAAGGACTGGGGAGGCGGCATCTTGTGTTTCCTACAGAAGTCCAGAGGACTGCAGCCGTACATCTGCTTGATCTCTGGCAGGTCGGACTTCGCTGCTATCATCATGCAGGGAATCTTGCTGTCCATGAAGTATTGCTGAGGAGGGTAAAGAGAGGGCGTGAATGATTGTGGTTAAGATGTTATTTGTCGTTTGATATAATGCACACACACACACAGTTTTACCTTGAAGACTTTGGCGCAGTACTCAAAGGAGCAAGGGTTGCTGACATCATAGACCAGGCAGACAATGTCACAAGCCAGATCAGCATCAGACAGGTAGTCGAAGTCAGGGAACACTTCATGAAGCTGAGAGGAGAGGAGAGAGTTAGAAGAGCACTGCTGAGTTTCAACAAGAGTCACATGTTAGATAGTTGCCACAGCATTTGTGCTCTTGTTTGATCACTGTGCCGAAGGGTGTTTCAATGTGGACGCCAGCACAAAGGGAGTGCCTGTGTGTTAAACTTGTGGTAACAGATTCTGGTAGATGCTGGTAGATTCCAAAATCTCCCAGCCACTCAATGGTTTACCGTTGTTTTTTTTGGCTGGTGCGTGAAGCAAATCTAGCAGCCACTTGCATATTTTTACCAGCATTTGGCTGGTGACTGGTGCTCGCTAATTTACAACCCTAACAGCAAACACAGTAGGTTTTGCATGTGCTGTTACAGGTAAGTAGTGCAGAGTGGAAAGCACTGGGTGGACATGATAAGAAGCTTAGATAAACAGCCAGGTAAGCACAGCCAACCTCAGGCGGGGACGGTTCACAGTTCCCATGATGGTTCACAGTTGACAACCTCGTAGTAGTGGTGCATATGAATATAAACCATGTCTTTTATATGAATAGAATAAAATATTTTTTAAAACTTAATATGAATATATCATGAATGAATGATGAATTTGACAATTATTATTAGCTCCGCCAGGTGATAATTATGAGATTTGTGTGCGCGGGTGTGTGCGTGCGCGTGTCTGTCCACAGCTAATCTCGCATACTGCTGCACCAAACTACATAATATTTTGGGTTCTCATTTATGGCTGCATGCTAAAGGACCTCTCGTGGTTGCAGTGATTCACACTTTCCTAGAACACCTTTCAATTGCCTGTTTGATACCGCCACTGATTGACTGCAGACTACTCACTCCCTACTCTTAACCAACCCCGTGTGACGTGCAAGTGAAAAACACATCTTGATACACTTGCAGTCTAGACGGGGGGTTAGCCAATTGTGATTGTATTCATAATTAATCAACAGCAGTGGTCGTCGCGTCACACTTGGCAGAGATTTGTACTTTGAGCGCACCTTTCTAGTTATTATTGTTTTTAGCACTGGAAAAGCTGTATTTAGAAACAAGTCATAATTGAAAAAAAATGCATTTGATTCAAGTAGCATTAGAGCTATCTTTGAAACTCACAAGAAGGTATTTCTCCTGGCCGTAAACATAGGTTGTGCTGATGGCGTAGTAGGATCTGTGTTCCTCTCTAATCGTTTTTTGGCGCTGAGAGGAGAGAAGAGAAGAAACATCATGTAAAAGCAGATCAGGACATGAAACTGACTGTAAACTATGTTTGAAAGCAGCAATGGGAAAATGTTCGTCAGTCTATTGATACTTTCCCATATGTGCAAGAATAAGAAGTGTGTTGTGATAGTATACAACTGTAATCTGTGACTATGTTGATATCTTACATGGAATATTTCAGTGGAATACTTTTCATATATGTTATGAACTGTACTGCTTTTTGCCACGTCTGTGGGGTGGAAGGCAAAGTATGCTTTAAATGTGTCATTACTGGTGTTTCTTTCTGTTTACCATGAGGTTTCTACCCAGGTAGGCTTGGAGGAAGCCGCTCTTTCCGCTGCCAATATCTCCAAAGACATTACAGCGGAAGACGCTACGCTGGGTCTGCTTCTTCTGCAGGTCAATCTTCTTATCTCTGGTCACTGCAGGGGGGGGGGCAAACCATACACGGGCATCAGAGGATCAGTTCAGACTGCTGCGGTACTCAACACACACCTGCAGTCAGTCAGCAACAACATTCAGATTGAACTGCTGCTTCAGCTGTTCAAATGTTGGTGTAATGACGGTGTTGATTTACGGATGTGATTACTGACTGCATGACTGTATAAAGCATGTTCCTGATGAGCTACAACTCATGATTTAATATGAATATGGAAAAGAAGATGTGATGGTGTAATTCACCTGTAATTCCTGCCGCTTGGGACTCCTGCTCAGCAATTATTGAGTAACCGAGGTAACCCAAATACTCCAGGCATCGCTGGACATCCAGATACGTTGTTAACCTGAACAAATGTTGAAAGCAAAAGAGACTAAATGCGAGGTTCATTAATCATAGAAACCAATGTGACTGAGATATTGTGTTTTTTAACATATACACTCAGACAGGGAAATACTTGTACATTGGTGTTTTCCTGGAAACAACTTCAAAAATAGTTGAAAGCCACTATGTGTAGAAAAGTTTAATAGCTAGCCCTGATGTTGACAAATGAGACAACTGGTGGCATCTTTGCACTCTTTTCAGTCAATTAACCTCAGTATCCCCATGTTTGAGACACAGCATCCTTTTTGATACTGCCACCAAAGTATCAAAAAGTCAGAAAGGTTCAAATTCAACACATACTGGCTTTAACTTTATTAGGGTTGTACCGAATAGTTGAAGCTTCACTCATTACGTTGACATTCTAAATCAACATTCAGTATGCTGCGCTGCTTTTTTATTAGACGCGACAGCAATGCTGGTATTGTTTACACCTTGTGAGTATGTGTGTGAGTCATCATGGCAAAATGTGGTCCTGGATGGTAAATGGACTGCATTTATACAGAGCTTTTCCAGTCCTCTGACCACTCAAAGCCTGGAGACACCTATTGTACTGCATGAACTACCACAGAAGTGGTTTTGAGTACTTTGCCAGGTGTTTATATTTCTCTCACTTGCCGTGCACGAATGGAAGTACGCATCTGTATTAACGGGGCGGCCTGGCAGCAATATAACAGCACCATAAATTACATTTATATAACCACAGTAACGCAAAGTCTCTCTTCTTTTTTTGTAGTGTGATGACGTCATAACATATGACGACAGACGATTTCTTAGGAAACCTCAACAGAGGCTTTAAATGTAAAAAAAAAAGAAAAAGACATTTGGTACGACCCTAAATGCAACTAATCGCCACTTACGTCCACTGGGAGAGATATCCCTGGTAGGTGATCCAGCCCTCCTCATTAGTGCAAACTGTGTTATTGACATCTGGACCCCAGGGCATGTAGGGAAAAACATCAAACAGATCCCTCGTCTCATCTGGTGACAAGGCACAGTCACGGTCCTGAGACACACAAAGGTTGGTTACTGTTCAGGATGGTGAGCAAAATATGGAAAATGGTGCTCAAAGCAGGAAATATTTCACTCAGTTTGCTGCCTGTCATTTCTACCTGAGAAAACAAACATGGTGAATTGAAGCACACATTCACAGTTGGACACTAATCGCTACGACAGAGAGCAGATCTCGGCACAAGCTGCCACTTTCACTCTTTGACTTTCATTCTAACCTCCCGGCTTATTCTCCTGTCAATCCCTCCTCAGTGACAACACGTTAAATCGCGCCTCAGCAGGTGGTCAGCGTAGGCTATGGGAGTGTATTCTGGTTTTGTGCAGTGTTCCGTACTGAGCAGCTTTCTGTAAAAGCCTCTCCAGGGCAGAGGGTAAAGTAAATACAGAACTGGGTTTACAGGATTATACCTTGTCATGTTTGTCAAAGACGCTCTGGAGGAAGAGGTAGGCATTGTGGTTGAGCTCCGTGGTGCAGTCTGGAGGAAGTTTCAACCTAGAGACGGTGACATATTTCAAAGTAAATGCTATAGGCAATGAGCAGAACACAAGATAAACACAGAAAACATTTCTACAAAAGATTAAACAAGAGGATAAATATTACACTTCACTTAGAAAAGTGGCTCAGTAGTCCTTAGTCTACCTATTAATCCTTCCTTGCTAATAAGATCTAATTCAAGGACTTTAACAACACTGACAGTTCGTCAAATTGAGCAAAGGTGCCAAAAGTGAGGCAAACCTGCGTTGGCTTGCCGCTCGCACATCGGCGCTCGGTGAAAAAACTATGTGTGAACTCTTCAAAGACGAAAGCCGAGAGGCTCGCCGTTGCCTCGTAGACACATTCCAGATATCCAGCACGCTAAATATCTGGACCTGGCGGGGAGTCTGTTGGGGAGCTACAGCCAATGAGAGCGTGAGACACGGCTTGAGGAGAAACCTGAGGGGTCACCTGTATCAATAGGAACTTAACTGTATGTGTTGCATTTGGAACACGGACCAAAGTTGTGGTTGCACCTAGGGTGTTGGATGTTTGCATGAATAAACAAAACACAACAAGCCAGTGACTGATCTACATATGATCAATAAGCATGACTGCGCCACTTCTCACGTGTGTTTTCGTGACAAAAAGTAGTTTGGAGACCTCATCTGGGATTCCTCCCAGTGAAAGATCTTGTAGTATGTCGCCGGTCAGTCATGTTGTGTGAAAACCAGGACGACTTTAAGACTCACGATTACGAGACATCAAGTTGTGCAGTGTGAACAGTACAGCGATCTGACGATTTTGAAAGTGTTGTAGAGTGAACTCGACTTAAATTGAACCAAAAAAGCAAACATTATGTTTGAGGAAAATACAGTATTACCCTAAAAAGAGGAATAGTGTGTACAAATACATGTCCCTAAGTGAGGGAAATAATGAGGGTTTTAATAAGGCATGCACACAGGATGGAGTTGGTGGTGGAAAAAATGAAGCCTGAGACTCACGGAGGGAAGAGGTAGTCCTGATTTAACTCCAGGTCATCGTCGTACCCAAACCTCCTCAGCACTGTCCACGTTGTTTCATGGCGACCTCGCTGGATGAACAGGGTGTGGAGGAAGAGGAAGCCTGGAGAGGAACATCACAAAAATACCATACAAAACAGTCAGGAACGATGTGACGAAGACATTTGTGTGTACGCAAACATGAACAGGAAGCAAGTCCATCCATTTCTACCTTTCAGAGTGAGTCCGTTGTCACACACTCCGTCACTCAAATTCTTCCTCACCACATTTTTTACATCCTCCAACGCCTGAGACTCTAGTGGGGCGTTGAAGCACGTCCGCTGTGAGCGGTCAGACAAAAACATTATTGTTGTCAAAAAGGAGCCAAACAATTTCCTATGTACATTGTCCTTTTAGATAAACCCATTGTTAACTGTGTCAGTTACAGCAGTCAACAATTGACTTACCTGGAAGAAGTTGAGCTCATTATCGTTGAGAATCCCGTCATTGTCCAGGTCGGACACTTTGAAGATTCGTGTCAGAGCTTTGACACAAAGTGACTTCATCTGGGAACCAAAAAAGGGAAATCAAACATTACTTCAACAGAATTATTTTATAATTCACCTTCTGCTAAAATTCAGTGACAGAACTCTCTCAAATGTAAATTCATAGATTTTTTTCATAATAAAAACAAGTCGACAGCCACTGCATCACAAAAACAGTGGTGCAGAATTCACACAGTACATTTCTGCTCTTACATCTTTTTTCTCTGGACAGTAAAGAGGACCTGTGGGGTGCAGAACTGCCTTTTGGGCATAGTAGAACAGCTCTGAGATGTTCTTCAGGTTCTTTGCTGAACACTGTAAACAAGAAAAAGAAGGGAGTTTGGTTATAACACTGTATATAACCTTGTTGCATTAAAACGCCTTTGCAACCCTGTGAAAATACAGTGTCTTGGCAAAGTCAGGCCATCTCTGTTTATCTACCTTTGTGTGTGAGTGTGTGTATACTGTACGTGTGTGTGTGTGGGAGCTAAGTCAGGGCCAGACGAGGTATTAACACACAGGATCTGTCTGAGCGACACGCCTGGTTTAATTAACCAGTCTGAAAAAAACACCGTGAGTAAAGGTCATGACCGGTGTCAAGTATCAAATCCTCTTGTACTATAAGCCCTTTTCACAGCAGCCGTTTTTACACGTCATAGCAGCGGTAAACACAGGTGTAATTGATCAAATTAATTACGGTCTCATTCTATTTAGTGTGTCACATGCCAGTGAGCCAACATGCACAATACCAGGCCCCTGGCCAACCTAAATGGAACAGGGCCCACAATTAATGTTATTAATTACACCTGTGTTTATCCTGCTAGGTCAAAATGTCTGCTGTGAAAAGGGCCTGTTGTTGGGCTTCCTCGTTGTAAACACTGTGTATAGTAAACATGCAAAACATAGCATCCATCATGGAAAGTATAAAAAGGGGCAGCAATAGCAATACTATTTACAAAAAGG
Source organism: Sebastes umbrosus (assembly GCF_015220745.1). Classification (NCBI taxonomy): domain Eukaryota; kingdom Metazoa; phylum Chordata; class Actinopteri; order Perciformes; family Sebastidae; genus Sebastes; species Sebastes umbrosus. The sequence goes on from NC_051271.1 coordinate 9,056,659, forward strand.
TAAATTCAGGTTAATGTATACAAACTAAGACAAAAATCTATATAATTGATGTGATTATCTATAGGCTGCAGACATACACATTTCAGCAGTTCAACAAGTTCAAATCACATTACTGAGAAATTGACATGCTGATACTGAGAAACACATGTTCAGTTTGGTTGATAGTGAGGATCATAAACATAAACATATAGGAGCAAAGGTCATAAAAAGCTTTACTTATAGATGCCGCTCTAAATGACGAGAATATATTCTTAATTTGGGCCATTTCTATTTTTTCTATATTGTCATCATGTGAAATCATCATCATGTTTTTTACATCAACATCAACTATATTAAGTGTCTTCAATTGACTGATAAAACCCTTAAAAGTACCGTCAATAAAGCAAAAAATGTCTGGATGTTAACCTAAAAACAGTCCAGTTCCTCTTGGCTCCTAAAAGGTTGACACCCAACTGTTATTGTTGAAAAAACATCTTCCCCTCTTTATGTTCTGTTTAATGACAATAGTGGAAGATATTGATTTCCATTTGTGTTTATGTCCCTTTTAACTTTGTGTACTGAGCAACATGTCTGTTGTCTGAATCATTAGCATTGTATTACTTGAACATGGAAGCATTTATCAAGCAAATCAAAACAGATCAGCACTCTCACAACACTTAACACTACTGTTCCGGTTTCTCAGAAGTAAAACAATAAACAGAGCCTTCACTCTCTCTCACCTCGACACAAGTCTCTATCTCGCTGTGCCGGTTCATGATGGGCAGTATGGTCTCCATGCTGCTGTGCTCCACCAGGTCCGACTTGTTCCCCACCAGAATCAGAGGAACCCTGGACGCATCAACAACACACATTAGATCATTGTATTAAAACTAATAAAAACATAAATTGAATGTTTTGTTTTATACAAGTATTTTAGTATTTTCCCTCTCAGAAAAGCAGTGACTCATTTCACAGCGAGAATATCACAACACAAAAGGGAGAATAAGGCTGAATCTGCTCATGTGAAAGGTCGCATTTCCACTTCAGCTTTGTGCTTACAGAGAAGCATTTGTGTGACATTTTCCACCCTGTGACTGTAGGTCACCACTTCAAACATTGCTAGAGAGACTCCATGACTGGCCTCTTGCTGCAGAAAATGGTCTTTTACAGACTTTCCATTGGGTTGATCATGCACGAGGAGCCTGCAGTGCCAATCCTGTCTCCTGCAAAATTACGTTAATACGTTCCCATACAACAACAAACTGCATCTCCATTAAGTTTCGAGGGAAATATATTTTCTTTAAATATGGTCACAGTTTTAAACACAAAAAAAACGCAACAAAACTACTTGGTAAGGTTTAGTAAAAAAAAACATCATGGTTTGGCTTGAAATGTCTAAGTTCGAGTCCAAGTTAAAAAATAAGTGAACATTGATGTTTGGTTTCACACGGGACACAAAGAGCGATCTCCTGGGTGAAAGTCCTGTATTTGTTTGACCCATCCACCGCCTCGACCTCCTCACTGAGCAGATTTCTGTGGATTATCATTAGAAACATATTTGTGATATGTCAAAAACAAACATGATCTGCGACAAAAATACGTTTCCCTCGAAATGTTATTTACGATGCAGTTTCGTAGTTTGGGAATGCAACTTTTAGGAGACAGGGCAGGCTGTGCTCCTACAGATTTGGCACCCTCTTCTCCCCATATTTCATCGTCCAAAACTGAGCCGACAAAGAAAACTCTGAACTATTTTTACACAAGTTCACACCTGCTGTCCTTGTCTGTGTTCTCGGTAATGAGGGGGATCCAGTGGCTCGTCACCTATGGAAAACAAAAGATAAAAATGTAATCACCATTTTGAAAGACAACTTCTAATTCATGAATGTCACACAGACAGCCTCACAAATTTTACTGTTTAACTGCAACACAAATAAACCAAATATGGAAATGCTAGCCACAGCTCACCTTTTCTATGGACGTCTTGTTGTTGACAGAGTAGACAATGCAAATCACATTTGCCTATGAGAGAGACGAACACAAGTGCCCATTAGGCTTATAGCTGAACTCAGCACTTAACTCCATGTTAACAGGAGAACTTAATACACTGACTGACCTTGGAGATCTCCTGGAACAACTGCTCATCTGTCTGCTCTGCCTCTGTAGGAGTGTACTACAGTTAAAACCAGGAAAGTGCTCTTCTCTCTCATATTTATGATTTCACAACAACGGTTACCACAATTTAATGCTGTCAGTCATGGGCTTAAAGTACCGGAATAGTCCACGATGTGTGTGGGAACTCTCTCCGGTGTGACATCTGCAGGTATGGTGATTTCCTCAGCTCGGTAGGGAACCTAAGGATGAACGCAACATGGCTATCATTAAACACAGACATGTTTACAACCAGTTAAAGGGCTTCATTAATATGGTCAAATCACTAGGGCTGCAACTAATGATTATTTTCATTGTTGATTAATTTTTCGATTAATTGATTAGTTGTTAGGGCTATAAAATATCAGAAAAGTGGTGTGTTTCCCAAAGATGACGTCCTCAAATGTCGTATTTTGTCCACAACTCTAATATATTCAGTTTATTGTGATAGAGGAGTAAAGAAAACAGAAAATATTCACATTTAAGAAGCTGGAATCAGAGAATTTTGACTTTTTTTTTCTTAAAAAATGACTCAAACCGATTGATCAATTAATTGTTGCAGCTCTACACATCATACTCCACAAAGGCATATATTCATTAAGCACGAGGTGCAGAGGCATCATCAACATCTGACATATTAATAATTTATCCATACCACTTTTGGGAACTCCTCGCTGACCAGGGACATGATGAGAGATGTCTTCCCCACTTTGGCTGTCGAAGGAGGAAGAGAGAAGAGGAGAGAGAGTTCAGTACAAATAAGACAGATTTTTCTTCCGTAGAGCTTAGCACATACACTCCAACACATTTCCTTCCAAACAACATTACAATTCATATTAATATTGTAACTGTGGGGACATCATTTATTAATTTAACATGATCTTCATTGAGCTTAACAAGCTATCCAGGCCATGTGACTGTCTGGGACACAGATTTCCCATTATGAGCATCACAACATCACAGGACAATTTTTGTGGTGCAATCTATGAATTGCAGCTTTCATACTTTTTTTTTTTAATTACTGGCCTTATCCATGACGTCCTACTACTAAGCCACAGACCTTCAATAAAATCCACTCTTTATTCCTAACTGTATTCCTTCTGTTAATGACGAAGGTGGAAAGATGGAAAATAAAATTCTCTGTCTGTCTGGGGTTAAATAATAAAACAATAATAAAACACCTACCTACTGTTTTAAAAAGCTACAGCAGATGCAGGGAATATACAGCAGTAACACTAAGTTAAAGTCAGACTATTCAAAACACAAAACATGTCACAAAATCAGAATGTTATGTTGGTGTGGTTTGGGATGGATGGATGGAGGGATATGTCATTGTTGATGTTACTATGTTGATTGTTGTGTTGTTGAATTTATATTTTTGTTTAATAATTTAGTATCAGTATTATTATTTATGTGCTTAAATGTGTCAAGGGGTTTATCCTCTAATACATTTTTGAAATTAAATGAAAAAAAAAAATTATGTAGTATGTATATGCATGATGAGAAGTAATATATGCACAGAGAGATGTAAAAACAAACAAACATGAGACAGTCAGCTTGCAATATCTTACTATAGGTTGGGACCTAAACATTAATTTAAAGAGAACAACCTTTTTCTAGTCTAAATGACTGAGGTTAGTTGTATAATAATAATAATTTAGTATCATTATTAATATTTATGTGCTTAAATGTTTGTTAACTACCATGTTTTGTGCCCTCTTGAAAACGAGATCTCAAGGGGTTTTATCCTCTAATATGTTTTTTAAATTAAATGAAAAAAAGATGTTGTATGCATATGCATGATAAAAAGTGATATATGTACACAGAGATGTAAAACATATATATTAATTCATTATTTTATTAATTTAAAGAGAACAACCTGTGCAAAATACACATCATTATTATTATTATGTATGAGCTTAAATGTGTCAAGGGGTTTATCCTCTAATACATTTTTTAAATTAAATGAAAAAAAATGTTGTATGTATATGCATGATAAAAAGTGATATATGTACACAGAGATGCAAAAAAAATATATTATTAATTTAAAGACAACAACCTTTTTTTTCTAGTCTGTGCAACAAACAATGAAGTGACTGAGGTTAGTTGTATAATAGGGAAATAAAACACCTACCTAACTGTTTTAAAAAGCTACAGCAGATGCAGGTGATATGCAGCAGTAACACTAAGTTACAGACAGACTATTTAAAACACAAAACATGTCACAAAATCAGAATGTTATGTTGGTTTGGTTTGGGATGGATGGATGGAGGGATATGTCATTGTTGATGTTACTATGTTGAATGTTGTGTTGTTGAATTTATGTTTTTGTTTAATAATTTAGTATCAGTATTATTATTTATGTGCTTAAATGTGTCACAGGGTTTATCCTCTAATACATTTTTGAAATTAAATGAAAAAAAAAAATTATGTAGTATGTATATGCATGATGAGAAGTAATATATGCATACAGAGATGTAAAAACAAACAAACATGAGACAGTCAGCTTGCAATATCTTACTATAGGTTGGGACCTAAACATTAATTTAAAGAGAACAACCTTTTTCTAGTCTAAATGACTGAGGTTAGTTGTATAATAATAATAATTTAGTATCATTATTAATATTTATGTGCTTAAATGTTTGTTAACTACCATGTTTTGTGCCCTCTTGAAAACGAGATCTCAAGGGGTTTTATCCTCTAATATGTTTTTTAAATTAAATGAAAAAAAGATGTTGTATGCATATGCATGATAAAAAGTAATATATGTACACAGAGATGTAAAACATATATATTAATTCATTATTTTATTAATTTAAAGAGAACAACCTGTGCAAAATACACATCATTATTATTATTATGTATGAGCTTAAATGTGTCAAGGGGTTTATCCTCTAATACATTTTTTAAATTAAATGAAAAAAGATGTTGTATGTATTTGCATGATAAAAAGTGATATATGTACACAGAGATGCAAAAAAAATATATTATTAATTTAAAGACAACAACCTTTTTTTTCTAGTCTGTGCAACAAACAATGAAGTGACTGAGGTTAGTTATATAATAGGGAAATAAAACACCTACCTAACTGTTTTAAAAAGCTACAGCAGATGCAGGTGATATGCAGCAGTAACACTAAGTTACACACAGACTATTTAAAACACAAAACATGTCACAAAATCAGAATGTTATGTTGGTTTGGTTTGGGATGGATGGATGGAGGGATATGTCATTGTTGATGTTACTATATTGAGTGTTGTGTTGTTGAATTTATGTTTTTGTTTAATAATTTAGTATCATTATTAATATGTATGTGCTTAAATGTGTCACATGGTTTATCCTCTAATATATATTTTTGAAATTAAATGAAAAAAAAAAGATGTAGTATGTATATGCATGATGACAAGTAATATATGTACACAGAGATGTAAAAACAAACAAACAGTCAGCTTGCAATATCTTACTATAGGTTGGGACCTAAACATTAATTTAAAGAGACCAACCTTTTTCTAGTCTAAGTGACTGAGGTTAGTTGTATAATAATAATAATTTAATATCATTATTAATATTTATGTGCTTAAATGTTTGTTAACTTCCATGTTTTGTGCCCTCTTAAAAACGAGATCTCAAGGGGTTTTATCCTCTAATATGTTTTTGAAATTAAATGAAAAAAAAAGATGTAGTATGTATATGCATGATGACAAGTAATATATGTACACAGAGATGTAAAACATATATATTAATTCATTATTTTATTAATTTAAAGAGAACAACCTGTGCAAAATACACATCATTATTATTATGTATGAGCTTAAATGTGTCAAGGGGTTTATCCTCTAATACATTTTTTAAATTAAATGAAAAAAAGATGTTGTATGTATATGCATGATAAAAAGTGATATATGTACACAGAGATGCAAAAAAAATATATTATTAATTTAAAGACAACAACCTTTTTTTTCTAGTCTGTGCAACAAACAATGAAGTGACTGAGGTTAGTTATATAATAGGGAAATAAAACACCTACCTACCTGTTTTAAAAAGCTACAGCAGAAGCAGGTGATATGCAGCAGTAACACTAAGTTACAGACAGACTATTTAAAACACAAAACATGTCACAAAATCAGAATGTTATGTTGGTTTGGTTTGGGATGGATGGATGGAGGGATATGTCATTGTTGATGTTACTATGTTGAATGTTGTGTTGTTGAATTTATGTTTTTGTTTAATAATTTAGTATCATTATTAATATGTATGTGCTTAAATGTGTCACAGGGTTTATCCTCTAATACATTTTTGAAATTAAATGAAAAAAAAAAAGATGTAGTATGTATATGCATGATGAGAAGTAATATATGCACACAGAGATGTAAAAACAAACAAACAGTCAGCTTGCAATATCTTACTATAGGTTGGGACCTAAACATTAATTTAAAGAGAACAACCTTTTTCTAGTCTAAGTGACTGAGGTTAGTTGTATAATAATAAGAATTTAATATCATTATTAATATTTATGTGCTTAAATGTTTGTTAACTTCCATGTTTTGTGCCCTCTTGAAAACGAGATCTCAAGGGGTTTATCCTCTAATACATTTTTGAAATTAAATGAAAAAAAAAAGATGTAGTATGTATATGCATGATGACAAGTAATATATGTACACAGAGATGTAAAACATATATATTAATTCATTATTTTATTAATTTAAAGAGAACAACCTGTGCAAAATACACATCATTATTATTATGTATGAGCTTAAATGTGTCAAGGGGTTTATCCTCTAATACATTTTTTAAATTAAATGAAAAAAAGATGTTGTATGTATATGCATGATAAAAAGTGATATATGTACACAGAGATGCAAAAAAAATATATTATTAATTTAAAGACAACAACCTTTTTTTTCTAGTCTGTGCAACAAACAATGAAGTGACTGAGGTTAGTTGTATAATAGGGAAATAAAACACCTACCTAACTGTTTTAAAAAGCTACAGCAGAAGCAGGAGATATGCAGCAGTAACACTAAGTTACATACAGACTATTTAAAACACAAAACATGTCACAAAATCAGAATGTTATGTTGGTTTGGTTTGGGATGGATGGATGGAGGGATATGTCATTGTTGATGTTACTATGTTGAATGTTGTGTTGTTGAATTTATGTTTTTGTTTAATAATTTAGTATCATTATTAATATGTATGTGCTTAAATGTGTCACAGGGTTTATCCTCTAATATATATTTTTTAAATTAAATGAAAAAAAAAGATTTAGTATATATATGCATGATGAGAAGTAATATATGCACACAGAGATGTAAAAACAAACAAACATGGGACGGTCAGCTTGCAATATCTTACTATAGGTTGGGACCTAAACATTAATTTAAAGAGAACAACCTTTTTCTAGTCTAAATGACTGAGGTTAGTTGTATAATAATAATAATAATAATTTAGTATCATTATTAATATTTATGTGCTTAAATGTTTGTTAACTTCCATGTTTTGTGCCCTCTTGAAAACGAGATCTCAAGGGGTTTATCCTCTAATACATTTTTGAAATTAAATGAAAAAAAAAAGATGTAGTATGTATATGCATGATGACAAGTAATATATGTACACAGAGATGTAAAACATATATATTAATTCATTATTTTATTAATTTAAAGAGAACAACCTGTGCAAAATACACATCATTATTATTATTATGTATGAGCTTAAATGTGTCAAGGGGTTTATCCTCTAATACATTTTTTAAATTAAATGAAAAAAAGATGTTGTATGTATATGCATGATAAAAAGTGATATATGTACACAGAGATGCAAAAAAATATATATTATTAATTTAAAGACAACCTTTTTTTTCTAGTCTGTGCAACAAACAATGAAGTGACTGAGGTTAGTTGTATAATAGGGAAATAAAACACCTACCTAACTGTTTTAAAAAGCTACAGCAGAAGCAGGAGATATGCAGCAGTAACACTAAGTTACAGACAGACTATTTAAAACACAAAACATGTCACAAAATCAGAATGTTATGTTGGTTTGGTTTGGGATGGATGGATGGAGGGATATGTCATTGTTGATGTTACTATGTTGAATGTTGTGTTGTTGAATTTATGTTTTTGTTTAATAATTTAGTATCATTATTAATATGTATGTGCTTAAATGTGTCACAGGGTTTATCCTCTAATATATATTTTTGAAATTAAATGAAAAAAAAAAGATGTAGTATGTATATGCATGATGACAAGTAATATATGTACACAGAGATGTAAAAACAAACAAACAGTCAGCTTGCAATATCTTACTATAGGTTGGGACCTAAACATTAATTTAAAGAGAACAACCTTTTTCTAGTCTAAGTGACTGAGGTTAGTTGTATAATAATAATAATAATTTAGTATCATTATTAATATTTATGTGCTTAAATGTTTGTTAACTTCCATGTTTTGTGCCCTCTTGAAAACGAGATCTCAAGGGGTTTATCCTCTAATATGTATAAAAATATAATAATAAATATAATATAAAAAAGATGTAGTATGTATATGCATGATAATAAGTAATATATGTAAAAAAATATATATTATTAATTTAATTATTTTAGTCATTTAAAGAGAACAACCTTTTTTATTCTAGTCTTTGTGCAACAAACAATGAAGTGACTGAGGTTAGTTGTATAATAGGGAAATAAAACACCTACCTAACTGTTTTAAAAAGCTACAGCAGAAGCAGGAGATATGCAGCAGTAACACTAAGTTACACACAGACTATTCAAAACACAAAACATGTGACAAAAGCAGACAGAAAAAGGAGGAAAGATGAGACAGAGGTCTGGTTGTCATCACATCAACATGCCCAGCTGGTAGCATCAGTAATGCTGCAGAGCATCTCCCTGCTGCTAACCAACCAAACACACTGTAATGTTAAATAATAACAACAGCTTTACTTACGCTCTCCCACTAACAGTATCCTCACGTCCTTGCGCATCCTCTTCAACGTGGACAGACTCGGTAAAGAGAAACATCTATGCTCCTGAGTCTGGATGAAGGACACTCAGCAGCCAGCTCTCCTCGGCCTGCTAACGGCTACGTTAACATGTCAGCTCCGGTTCACAACAGACGGTAGAGAGACGTACAAACCGGTAGATATCCGGGATACTAACGAGGTGTTTTTACTTTATTCAACCTGTGAAGCTCAGTAAGTCTCAGATAGTGCTGCTGCTGCTGCTGCTGCTGCTGTCTTCATCAGCTAATCTTCACACTAACTTGACAGTTGGAGCATTAACGGACGCTAGCGGGCGATCTTCCGTCACGCCCCCTGTGAGAGAGCGTGCAAAGATCGTATATTATCAATACGTCATCACGTCGTAAACAACTCGCCCACCCATCCCGGAAGTGAGAGCATTTGTAGTTTTTTTAAAGTAAGAAATACAGTATAATGACATACTGTGACATAAAATCAGTGGCAGAAGAAGTACTCATATCTTTTAAAGTAGTAATAGCTTTCTGTATAAATTTCCTGTTACAAATAAAAGTCCTACATCCAAGATTTCACTAACTTTACAAGTAAAAATAGCTATATTAAAGGGACTGTTTGTAACTTTGTAAGCGTATAAATGTAGCGGGTCGGCACACATGCACGCTCGCATATGCTCAGCTCGCTCCACCTGTAGACGTGAACGCGCGCTCACTACAGACTGCAGAAGAGTTAGTTTAGCTCTGAGAATATCTAGTGAATGCACAGGGGACGTTTGTGCAGAAATAAATGCTGCAGTTCCTCCAGACCAACAGAGGTTTTCCGTGTCTTGTGAAGTGACAGAGCTCGACAGAGAGTTATGTTGTCTTCTCGTTACCGACCGGGTGCCGGTGTCTCCTCTGCTCTCTCTGACTGCGGGCGGAGAGAGCAGGGAGACACGCTGCAGAGCCCCGCTGCCTCAGCCTGCACTTAGGCAGGAAAAGCCAACACTAGGATCAGATCTAAATCATGTTCATGGAGAGACCTTCGTCTGGTCAGCTAACATTACTGCCAAGCAGCTGAAATATAGAGTGATATTGTGGTTTTAGCTGACGTGTGTCGCCTCACTGTTTTGAGCGATGCTCGTTCAGGTATATTTAGAGCGAGCAAGCGCGAGCCCGACGCTGACTTTCGTTGATTTCACGTCCACAGGTGTCGCTGTTAACAAGCATTTCTGAAAGTTACAAATAGTCCCTTTAACAGAATGTACTTAAAGTAGGCTATTAAAGGGACTGTTTGTAAGAATCAGAATTGCTTGTTAACAGCAACACCAGTGGCCGTTAAGTCAACGAAAGTCAGCGTTGGCTCGCGCTTGTGCTCGCTCTAAATAGACATGAACAAGCATCACTCAAAACAGTGAGGCGACACACGTCAGCTAAAACCACAATATCACTCTATATTTCAGCTGCTTGGCAGTAATGTTAGCTGACCAGACGAAGGTCTCTCCATGAATCACTGCTGATCCTAGTGTTGGCTTTTCCTGCCTCAGCCTCCCGACCGCGGTCGGAGGGAGACACCGGCAGCCGGTCGGAGACGATAACGTTTCTCGCTGCGGAGCCCCGTCACTTCACAAGACACGGAAAACCTCTGTTGGTCTGGAGGAGCTGCAGCATTTATTTCTGCACAAACGTCCACTGTACATTCACCAGATATTCTCAGAGCTATGAAGTCTTCTGCAGTGTGTAGTGTGCAAAAGTACAATATTTCCATCAGAAATAGTGGAGTAGAAGTAAGTAGCATGAAATTGAAATACTCAAGTAAAGCAAAAGTACCTCAAAATTGTACTTAAGTACAGTACTCGAGTAAATGTACTTAGTTACTTTCCATCGTTGCTTAAAATACAGACCGACCTCTCAATATTGAGAGACTTCCTACTTTCCTCCCCAGCTAGACAGCGCCTGTCAAGAGGCGCCATAGAAACCCAACAGCAGAAACCACAAGTTTTGCATAGTGTTCGTATTAAGCACACATTTATTTAGAGAATTGCACCATGTAGCACACAGTATAAACGGAAATGATAAATGCCTTAAAAAGGGCCCATCTAGACCGCTTGGCCTGGTTAGTTGTCTATCACAAACACCTGCCTATATGCTATGACAGGAAGGCATCATCCTCAACTGTCATCTGTGATACATCACTACAGTATACTGTGGTTTTTGTACTTTGTTACTGAAGAGGAATATATACTTCTGTACAGGCTATACCTCTAGAATTGGTAAAATATTAAAAGCAAGTATCAGTTGTGTATTCATTTTATTAAAATGAAAACTATATAGACAGCTGTAATGACAATGTGTGGAAAAAAATCTTTTCAAAATGTGCAAATTGAGTGAAACATAAAATACAAACAATTGCAAACTATACATCAAGTCCTATCCTCTTATTCTTACCTTATCTTTAATAAATACAATATTTGGTTCCAGTGTATTACTGAAGTATTGCAAAGAATTCTTTAATGTGGTGTCGCTGTGGCAACGACAATGTAATAAATTCAAGCCTCTGATGAGCAGCCGACGTCTCAGCTCTGATATCAACTTCTCCGAGGTGTCACAAGATGTAATCACAGACTGCAAAGTGTTGGAGTTGATCGTTTGCCAGTGGAGGTGTCGAGCAGTTATTGCAGTTATAAAAGAGAGAGTTTGACTCCATTTTTTTACCCTCACTGACAAGAAGAAGAGGCTTTCAGTCTGTTATGTCCCAACACGATGCTTATTGTACTGAACTCCTCCAGTCATGTCCCTCTTCTCATGTTGGCTTCATCTAAAAGAAAGAAAGAGTTAGGAGTGAGTGTTCACATATGATAAACACATGAAGACATTACCTGCACTGCATCAGGTGTTAATATCAGTATCTTACTAGCATAGTCCTCTGGGGTCATGGGTTGAGTGATGACCTTTCTGAGGGCCTCCAGCCAATCCTTCTGCTCCTGCTCCTGCTCACACATAAACACAAACTCCCTCTCCGGCGTTTTCAGCGTGATGCCACAGTTCCAGCGGCCTCCCCTCGTGCTCCGCCCTCTGCCCTCTGAAGCAGAGTAGCTGTGGCTCTCTGTGCCAATGAAGACGGCACCCAGCTCTGTAGCATCCTAAACAGCACAAAGAAGAGCACTCAGCAAAAACTATCTATAGTTTCATTTCAGGATAATAGCTGCATATTTTCCTAGAAATGTTGTGCAAGGTAGTAAGTATTATCTGTTAATTACCAGTGGATTTTTAAAATACAGAAGCTTTCTGTTCATTGAGCACAGTGTGAACCACCTCTTCTTGAATGGCTCTCGATGCTGAAAACACACAAACAGACAAAGGAACATAGAGGCAGAGAGAGAGAGAAAACAATTAATCTAATTCATTTGTTAGATAAATGTAAATAAATCAAATTAACTTTTGTAATAAACTCAGGTAGTTTACGAACCGTTGGGCCAGTTTTCTCCATGTACCCCTCCTTCAGGCAACGTCCCGTTATCTGAGGTATTAACTGTGCAAAGAGGAAACACAAAAGTCAGTTTAACACTTGAACTTTAACAATCTATCCAAGCTAAATCTTTTTGAAATTTTTTTACTCACGTCATTATCTTGAAGAGTGGGATGTTTCTTCTGGAGGTATGCCAAGCGTGTTGCCCGAATAGCATTGAACAAGGTTACGATTACCTATAAGGCACCAGATATAATAGGAGAGCATGTCAGGAAGACATAAACTACATCCATGCAAGTACACTGTCTGGACAGTAACATACAAAAGGAGAGAGCTTTACAAAGCAAGATAGCTGAACATAAAAGCTGTATTTATTATCAGATATAGAAACAAAAATCCAAAGATCCAATATGGTCCCAAGATGTCAGAAGACAAATAAAACACAAAGAAGCACAAGACATTCAACATAAAAACTAAACAAACACAATCCTGAAACCAAACTTTACATGAATGCACAGCGGTCCTGGTATTACAGTTATGCTGAGCATGAACCATTGTTATCTGAGAACACAAATATTGAGGATCATACCCACTGATAATATTGTACATATGATGCAGCTTCTGTTGTCCTACTCCGATCTGTAGGTTACTGGCAGCAGTCCTACCCATCTGAATGAGTTACAATTAGTGTCGCATAACAGTTTGTTCCTAAGTTTAGCTGTCAAACCACTGTACCAAGCAGAACATGCATGATCACAATGACACTGCATCAATGATGTCAAGAGAAACAGGAACTTGAGTTTGCTGGCACGCTTAACATTGTAGCAGCAATAGAGTCACAGGAGAGTGTCTGTCCCAATATTATTCCTAAATATATACGACCATGACACATGCATGCAGTATATTTGTGTATGTTAAGTACAATGCGTGCAGTGTGGAGATTTTCTGCTTTTTTTTAGGTATACAGTATGTACATTTTAAAGATGCTTTTGTACAACATTTTAAGGTTCCCCTTCTTCTAGCTCGCAACTGCATTTGTTGGTGTTTTGTTGATATTGTGATCTATTGCCTTTGTGCTTAAAAAAACCCTTAAACTTAATTAGCATATATGTAGAGGACGTATATACATGAAATTTGACCTCTGCATTTAACCCATCCGTAGGAGCAGTGGGCTGCTGTGAAGCGCTCGGGGGGCAACTTGGGGTTCAGTGTCTTGCGGTTAAACGATGACCACTCTACCCACTGAGCTACAGACATCCTAAGTCTTTGACATGTACATCACAGTTGGTGTGATATTCAAAAGGTATAAGAGACTCTATACAGTCAAGACATTTATCTGTTAAAAGTAGAAATAAAACAGCACTATAATGGCACTCAAGCTCACCTGTCCTTTCTCGTGATAAACAAACAGATTCCTCGTGCGTTTGTCATGCATGTAGGAGATCTGCAGACCGTGACCGTGGCAGATCTTCTCCGGCTGGAAAACAGCATTCAGGTCCTTCATGGTGATGACAGCTTTCGGAAGCTTGGACTTGGTTTCAAAGAGAAGGATTGAGGAAGGATTTCAAGAGATTAGAAACAAACGGTATTTGACTCTAATGCTCATATTATGTTGTAGACGAAATATTGATGTGGCAAAACTCACGTCCTCTTTAATAAAGTATCTGAGGGTGAAGTCTTTCCGGGACAGCAAGAAGATCCTCTTTAAAAACTGCTTGTTGTCTTTGCCCTTCTTCCACAGTGTCAACTCAATCGGGTCTGGGTTAGATACATCAAATAAATGAGAGAGATGAACTAAACTTCTTATAAAATACAAAAACAAATGCATAATTCTGAATATTTTTGCTGATTGGAAGATTATTTTTTATCTTGGCAGGATAATTACCTGAGCAATAAGTTTGCTGAACGTAGTTGTTTTCTCCTGTGAATTCTCTTCTTTCATACTTTGCACGGATCCATTGATCCTTAAGAACACTACAACAAAGCAAAAAACTCATTACTGTTTCCTTATTGTTGAAAGATAAGTAAATAACAGAAAACATGTCACTGATGAATGAGTCTAATTCATATCGTCTGTATTAATAGCTCCACTTCTGTACCCAACTCTCAGTGTTTGTTCCTCTAACTGTACCTCTCCACACCCATTCACTAGAAATACTTCACTTTTCACTTTCACTGGGTTAATGAGGTGAATGGATGGGGACTGTGGTGACGGTCACTCACATGCAGTCTCTCTGTTGCGGCCGGTAGAAGAAGGGAGGGACACACTTCTCATATATGGCTTTGGCTGCGGAATTTCCCATCTTCCGCATGAACTGAAACCATATAGGATGTGAGATTTAGGAAAATTCACAAGAATTACCTTCGTTTTATATTTTTAGATTTGTGTCTCGCAGAGGAGGAGGAGGGATTTAGTAAAACCAGAAACAAGTTACAAGTTAGACAGACCTCAATAACAAAACATGTACAGTATCCATTTTGTAAGGTCTTCAACAATGACCTTGAATAAAATAGAGCATTAACGTGGTGGACAGATTAGGTTTCAAGATTCAAAATCTAAAGGTTTTATCTGTCACATGCACATACAATAGATACAGAATAATAAACAGAATAAGAGGAAGAATAAGAATAAGAAAAATAATTTAAAAAATCAAAGCTAAAAAAATATATAAATGTTTGTATATATTTGTCCGAGTATTAAAGGGTCAGTGTGTAGAATTTGGCGCCATCTAGCGGTGAGGTTGCAGATTGCAACCAATAGAAATTTCTCCCGTGTGCCAAGCCTGTAGGAGAACTATGATAGCCGATGCAAAAACGTGAAAATGAAAAAACGCGAAGACGTGAATGTACCTATCTAGAGCCGGTGTTTGGTTTGTCCGTTCTGGGCTACTGTAGAACATGGCGACCGGCTCCGTGAAGAGGACGGTAGATATAAACGGCTCATTCTAAGGTAACGAAAATACAATTTGTATTTTCAGGTGATTATACACTAAAGAAAACATACCTATTAATATTATATTCCATTTCTGCTATTAGATCCCCCTAATTGTTACAGACTGGTCCTTTAAGTGGGCTGTGAAAATTTTCAATATATAAAAATGTAAATTTAATAAATGAATAATATGACTATCCATACGAAATGAATACAAACTACAAACATATACCTCTACTAGTGAATCATCCCAGAGATCCAGACGTATAGATTTTACCCTGCTGACAGCAGGCAAATTACGATGCATCCCCGAGCAGTTCAGGCACACAAAGATACCAAGAGTGTAGGAGGCCCAGTCCGGCTCTGTGAACAAAAGAAATAAATATATATATACATCACAATGTTTACACTGTAAGAAGGAACTAAATACAGTATAAACTCTAGTTGTGTGAGCAGCAAATACAGTGCATAATACAATAAAGTGACAATAACAGCAAATCTGTGTGTAAATTTAATTTAATTTAAGAATTTAATTTGTTGTTTTACTCAGTGATGGCGACATAGTGTTACAGGAGGAACAATGAGGTCATACCAGAACATACAGGGGCCACCACTTCCCCTTGTGAAAGTATATTACAAAACACGGTTATAAAATATGACTTTGGAGAGAGTTCTGTTAACAAACAACATTGCATGGCCTGTTGACGCAGGTTACTGGTCATCATTCTTTTAACTTTAACAAAGAAAACACTCACACAGAGATCAGGTATGATGGTCTTTGACAAAACATGTATAGTTGATATCATATCAAAATGATTATAATGTGGTTATGAATCTTTATCAGCGTACTCACCAGGAACTCCACAGTCAGCACACAAGTTGTTACCCGGCTGTCGCACCAAATCAAGCAGGATCTTGTTATTTCTGTCCAGACTGGCCATAGGTGAAGGTTGTTTGCTTCAGTCAGATTGACAGGTGAGTCCCAACAAAAGAGCTACAAGGTATTAACTCCACATGTTGAACAGTACAGAGCTGCTCTGCTCTGTAGCAGGTGGAAAACATCATTTCTTCTCAGAGGCCAGCAGTGGCCCAGCGTTTCCTCTTACCAGCACAGCATCATTACATTTATTGTTCTGCACACAAACGCAGAGGTCCAGAAATAACAGAGAAAGGAAGTGAAACCGACGTCATCGTGTAACAGGGCGATTGACTTACAGTAAGAGGCTGATATACTCGTGTGTAGCTCATAACTGTGGGTTTGACTTGTGTGGGCGAGGTTTACACTGTAAATATCTGAAATATTTAAATTAAATGAATTTCAATTAATTAATTACATTTCATATGATTATTTACTTATTTAAGTATGCAAAGTTTTAAAGGCTCTACACATTTTTGGTCCACCTACATGTGTGTTTACACGCATTATGTCTGATTAAACCTCTTCTCAAGACATGACTCTGCTTGACTGACACCTCCCTGAATCTCCTGTTTTTTATTTTTACCCACTTATTAGAGCAAGAGAATTATACCTTTACCTCTTTTTAATATTATATGGATTTTGATGACCTTGTGTGGTTCCCAATAAAGCTCCATTCAACTTTAACCCAAACAGAGGTCTTATCAGCCAGACTAAATGAACACACAAGTGTGTGTGTGAGTGTGCAGCACCTTTCAAACACAAACCCATAAATAGAGACCAATTGATAAAATTTACAATAAGCTATTTGTGACATCTGACAGCGTATTGACCTTATGCGGGGCACCCCTTTTACTATTGTTGTTTTGTGTCTTACCTTCTGGTTGCTGTTCCTGCTCAGTGCTCACACCCTAATATAAATTTCTCAAAGTTGGGAAAACACTTCCACATTTTTTGCGGCGGTCATATAGCCTGACTACATAATACAACATACTTCCAGTGAAGACAGGAGGTTAAAAGACAAAATAATGGAGTCTGAGCACTTCCCTGTTGCTGAAATGCATAAAGTCAAAGCAAGTGGCTGAAACACTGGTGTATTTATATCTAAATTTAAAGCTGCATTGATGTATTCTGGCCACAAGGGGGCAGGCAAACTACAAAACAAGCTAATAGACACATTCCTTTGCCAGTTTATAACTAATGTATTTATTACCAAGGTAGCTACCTTGGTAATAAATACATTAGTTATTAACTTGGTACCTGGTGCTTGATCACTAATGCAGTCGAATACAACAGCTCTGCAAAAAAAGATCCCACCTTCATGAAGCTTATTGGAACTGTTTTACAGAGTCGTTGGCTCAGAATTATGATCATTTTGGAGGCTGTGGTTTGCAGGAATGGAAGAAATGTTCAGACAAAGATATAAATACATATAAATAAATGTATTTTATATCTATATATTCTGATATTTTAAGTCAAAATAACAATTGTTACAAGTAAACGTCCTGTTTTCAAAATCTAACTTAGGTAAAGGTATGCAAGTATTATCAGCAAAATGAACTTAAAGTATTAATAGTACTTATTATGCAGCACAATGGCTCCTCTCAGTGTTGCATTACTGTATAAGCAACTAGTTCATATTATAGCTGGTTGAACTACTTTGTGGTTGGATAGTTTAATCAATATCAATTCAACATATTTTATAATCTATAAACCACACATTTTGGAGTAAAAGATAATAATAATAATAAACAATATGTATTAACGCAGCTCAGTAGGACTCTATACCAGGGGTCAGCAACCTTTACTATCAAAAGAGCCATTTTAGGCAAAGAAAAAAAAAATCTGTATGGAGACGCAAAACATTTGAGCATTGTGATGAATGTGACACAGTTTACAGTGTAAGTATATAGTATATAAGTCTAAAGCAGTGAGGGCCAAAGTGCAATGTACTACGGAGTATTAGGGCCACATTGAGGGAAACAAAATCGGAGATTTCCAGAATAAAGTCATAACTTTGCGAGAAAAAAGTCGTAATATTACGAGAGTAAAGCCATATCTTTACGAGAAAAAAAGTTGTAATATTACCAGGATAGAGTCATAACTTAACAAGAAAAAGTTGTAATATTACAAGAATAAAGTCAGAACTTTACGAGAAAAAAAGTTGTAATATTACTAGGATAGAGTCATAACTTAACGTGAAAAAAATAAAATAACACGTAAAATTATTACTTTATAATATTCTGACTATAATATTATATACTTTATTATTTAATACGACTTTTTTTCTTAAACATAATGACATTATTCTCATAATATTACGACTTTTTTTCTTGTAAACTTCTGACTTGATTCTCATAATATTACAAAAAAAATTCTCGTAAATCTATGACTATGCAATATTAAGAATTTATTCTCGAAATCTAAGATTTCTTTTTTAAGTCAAAATAGCAAATAAACGTCTTACTTCAGTAAAGGTATGCAAGTATTATCAGCAAACTTAAAGTATTAAAAGTACTTATTATGCAGCAGAATGGCTCCTCTAAGTGTTGCATGACTGTATAAGCAACATGTGAACTAGGTTGCAGACCCCTGCTCCATACACTCCCATACAGCAGGTGGCGGCATACACCTTTAACGACGGTTCGCAATCCGCCAGACACAGCCGGAACCAAAGAGCAGCGGTGTCGCGGTGCTACGTCGGCTGATTGAAAACCGTCGGACAACAAGCCAAAAGGTTGAAGTTGCTGAACCTGTCTGATCTACAGTGTGATGCTGTTATAGACAGAAAACAACCATTATTTACTTTAATTAACGACGATGTGGGTCGCCAGGCGAGTTCTGTCGTCTGTCGCTCAGAGGAGTAAGTTGTTTATAATGAAATATTTGGTACTTTACTTGTTTACATACATTTAAATTCACCGGCTAGCAATGCTAAGCTAACTCAACTCAGCTAGTTTTCATTGCTAACTTTAACTCTTACAGGTTGTGTTAGTATTTGTTTTAGACACACAGCCTTTGAGTCTCATGTCTGCTGTTGGTGTAGTCATGGACTCTGAGCTGAGCTTTAACAGCCATATTAAAGACAATTACAAAGACAGCCTTCTGTCACCTGAAGGACATAGCAAGAAGAATATGAGGACTGATGTCTCAGCAGGATTTGTGTAAAACTAGTCCATGCATTTATCTTCAGCCGACTTGACTACTGTAATGATGTCTTTACTGGTCTTCCTAAAAAATGGATCAGACAGCTGCAGCTGATTCAGAACCTGCTGCTGCTAGAGTCCTCACTAAGACCAAGAAAGTGGATCATATCAGTCCAGTTCTGAGGTCTCTACACTGGCTCCCTGTCTCTCAGAGTCCTCACTAAGACCAAGAAAGTGGATCATATCAGTCCAGTTCTGAGGTCTCTACACTGGCTCATTGTCTTGCTCAGAGTCC
Source organism: Sebastes umbrosus (assembly GCF_015220745.1). Taxonomy (NCBI): domain Eukaryota; kingdom Metazoa; phylum Chordata; class Actinopteri; order Perciformes; family Sebastidae; genus Sebastes; species Sebastes umbrosus. The sequence continues at coordinate 9,076,500 of NC_051271.1, forward strand.
TCACTAAGACCAAGAAAGTGGCTCACATCAGTCCAGTTCTGAGGTCTCTACACTGGCTCCCTGTCTCTCAGAGTCCTCACTAAGACCAAGAAAGTGTCTCACATCAGTCCAGTTCTGAGGTCTCTACACTGGCTCCCTGTCTCTCTCAAGAGAATTGATTTCAAAATACTCCTGCTGGTTTACAAAGCACTAAATGGTTTAGGGCCAAAATACATTTCTGATCTTCTGCTATGTTATGAACCATCCAGACCTCTTAGGTCATCTGGATCAGGTCTGCTTAATGTCCCCAGAGTCAGAACTAAACATGCAGAAGAAGGGTTTAGTTTTTATGCACCAAATATCTGGAACAAGCTCCCAGAAACCTGCAGGACCGCTCCGACTCTGAGTTCTCTTAAATCAAAGCTTAAAACTTTCCTGTTTGCACTGCCTTTTATTAAACCAGATAATGATCTTATATACTGCACTAGAGCTATTACTCTTGTGTGTTATACTCTATTCTTAGCTTCTATCCTAGCTTTTATTTTTTATTTTCTAATCTTTAATGTTTTTATAACTGTTTTAATTATGTCTTAATGTTCTTTTGCACTTTGTCTCAATGTTCTTGAATGTTTATGTAAAGCACTTTGAATTGCCCTGTTGCTGAAATGTGCTCTACAAATAAAGCTGCCTTGCCTTGATGTCTATTTGACAAGTTCACATTAAATTAACTGACACAATGGCTCTCTACTAATGTGTTTAGGAGTCCAACTTGTAGTAGATTTTATGCTATCCAAACAGGCTGATTTGACGAGTCACCTCCATGTTGTTGTGTGTCTTCTGCAGGTCAGCATGCAGGACAGTCTGGATTATTCCGTCGCCCTCAGCACGGCTGCCTCCCTGAACTGGAGCCGCGGTATCTCCAGTGCACATGTTGCTGGCGGAGCCGGGTTCCCGTGGCAGGCTTCGAGACCCTGAACGCCACCATCTCCTCCACATCTGAGCCCTGCAATGAGGACAACAGATCCCTGGATGCCTGCTACACCTCTGAGCAACGAGACGCCATCCTGCAGCTGCTCAACACCGCCGAGCAGTCAGAGCTGGCCGGTGTCAAGCTCCTCAGAGGCCGCAAGTCTCAAAACCTTGTGGAGTACAGGACTAAAAATGGACCTTTTAAAACTCTGGAGAGTGTTGTCAATGTACCGCTGCTGAAGCACAAAAGTGCTGTCACCGTGTTCAACTCCATCCTCAACCCGGTTAAGAAAGAGAAGAAAGTGAGGATTCAGTTGGCCAAGTTTATCAAGCCAGAGGTTGACAGGTCCTGGTTGGAGGTGAGGTCCTTGTGCGTTTTCACACACCTGCCAGAGTTGTAAACATGAACTTAACTGGGGGGTGGCCAAGTAGAGACTTTCTTTGGGACTCGGGTTTAAGTCTCTGTGTTTGCTGGTGCGCTCCTCTGTTACATTTAGGTTATACAAGGCTGACTGGTGGTTTTGGTCTGCCTGAGATACTGAAAGGGGTACTCTTACAATTTAGTATTGCACTTCTATTAAGTTGTGAGATACAGAAAAAAAAAACTGTTAAAATCAATGCCGCAGACGCAGATATATCCTGACCTGTAGTCCCTAGTATATTAGTTGCTGGATCCTGGATTTCCTACAATTGATAGTAGCTTTTGTTAAACCCTCCTTGTCTGGTAAACACCCATTCTTTTAAAACTCTACACATCCTGTTTGTAATGCAGGATTTGTGTTAAGAATATGCCAAAATTATTCAACTAATGTCATTTGAGTTAAAGCAGCAGTGAGTAGAAATGGAGCAAATATGATTTGAAAAAAGTTATTTTTTATAAAACGGTCACTATATCCTGACAGTAGTGCATGAGACAGGTGATCTAAAAAAAAATCATATGCCTCTGTGTCCTCCGGTGCTCCTAATGGCGTCTGGAGGATTTCACAAACCTTCTAATTTTACAGCTAAACAGTACACTACAAGATGTTTCTGAAAACATTTGGGGAGAGACATAGGCATTACAGTAACAGAATATTGATTCATATTTGATCAGCGCTGCCTAGTTTGACCGTTTGATCAGAACAGCAAATAGGAACGCTCTCTCTCTCTGAAATGACCTGTGATTGGCCAAAGTCTCCCGTCACAGGCTAGATTCTTTAAAGCCTGAAAACAGAGCCATGAGGAGGTGCAGAAGTCTAGTTTTCTCACAGAACACTTGAATTACAATATGCTGAAATGTTATTATGGATTTTTCTCCCCAACAATGCCAAAAACATTCTGCCTACTGCAGGTTTAAATTTCTTGACAAAGCTCTCCATGAACCATAGAAGATATTATACAACTGCTTTCACGTGCTGTCGTACTCCCTGTAACTGATAAATTGACTTTACATGTAAAATCAGTGGAGTGTAGAGGGCAATCCTGATGGATAACTGACACTGAACTTTGAATTCCCTGCGATAGATCCCCTGTTCACCTCATTTCAGTTGTCAAATTAAATGTTAAAGTAGAAAGCAGGATGATTCACTGTGACCACCTGTCATGATTCTGCATTTGTTTACATAGGATGCCAGTACCATTGTGTCACTAGTATGTGGGACTAATAAAATCGCCTGGGCTCATGTGGACCGTGGGATGATGGTGCTGGATTGGCAACAGCTGGATTGTCCAAATTTCTTGAGGGGAACATACATGGCTTCTGCTTACTTGACTGATGTGAGTATAAATACCAGAGTCCATGTAATTATTGACATTTTACACAGTGACTAATTGAAATCTTTTGTTTTAACTTTCTTATTAACATCTCGGTGGAACTCACTGCACAATTTGAAATTTTTCTTTTCTGCTATTAGGTCTCCACAGTTGTGACACTCCTCCCATCAGCTGACTTTTACATAATAGAGAAATCCTCCATCTCAGTCCAGAATACGGCTCTGTTCCCCATCATGGCCCACATGAGGACCGTGGAGGCCATGCTGTTCTCTCTGCTTGAGCCAAGAAACACACCAGCTGAGGCCAACATTCCTCCAAGGTGGGAAACACTTACATGACATTTATTTTGAAATGTGCTCTGCCTTTCGTGTTATTTTTTTTTTGTGGCAACTGTTTAAAGTTGGTGACGGTTCATGAAATGACTTTTCCCTCCTTCATTTCTTCCTTCCTTTGCAGAGTTTTGAACATGATGCGACCTGCTGTGGGACGTCACTTTGGACTCATGGTGGGCGAGTCGCGGACCAGCGGAGCGCCGACAGTGCGACAGCTGATGACGGAGTCGGTGACACAGACGCTTCCCAGGATAAACTTCCCCCCGGAGCTGCTGGTGAAGCACAGGAATTCTTTTCAGATGGGCAGCAGAAGAGGAGGAGAGGAACTCTGTGACGCTCTGCTTCAGGCTGTGGCTTTTTACGAGCTGCTCAGTGAATCTTCCAGTTAGCCGACACATGGACTGATCTCATGACCGAACCGTGCACCGCATCCACCAAAACAAACCTCCTGGGTGGCACTCTGAGCCCTGTCGGACTTTTACCAAACATTTACCTCTTGAACAGGTTTGGTGGTTGCTGATGATAAATATTAAGTACTGAATATTCTTACTGTTACATGTTCGGTTTTGACACTTGCACGGTAAATGCTGACTGCCATCTTCCTGCCGTCTGAGGTTTTTCACTCCTGTTGGTTTGTATTAAAATGTTTTATGGATTATGCAATAACTTTTTTTTTTTTTTACAACAATGAAAAACACTACAATGATCTCATCAGCAACCAACATCAGTACCTGAACAATCAAAGTGCTTTACATTCTTTAAAAATGATCAACATCATTTACAAAAATATGTTTTTATTTACTTTTCATGGTTACACTTACATGTAAATAAAACACGATTTGTCATCTCAACTGCATTCAATTAATTTACAGTATTTAGGTGGAGATAGTATTCAGGTAAAATGAATGAACAGTCAAATAAATACTGAGTGGAGTAAGGTGAGGTAGTTTATGAGGTTCTCTATGAGAAATCTTCTGCCAGGAGGTGAATAGTTGACTTTGAGAGGCCCAGGTGTTTGCTGCTGAGGTAGTTCAGGCACCTAATATACAAGAATAAATCATTTGAATTTTGTCTGCAAATCCATTTCATCCAAGAGTGATTCAAATGGAAGACAAGGCTGATAACATTAGTTGGATCCAACAAAAACAACCATCATCTGTCTTTCACTGTTACACTGACTGCTCTGATGAGACCGGGTTTATTATAATGGAGTTAAACTAGATTTAATTTATTAATAACAGTGCCTTCATTTTAAATGACTCACTGTTTGTACTGATGACAGTTGGCGTCCTGAAATGAAAGTGAATTTAAATCTGTACTGTGCCTGACTCACCTGACTGGCTCCTCTTTCTGTTCCTGCGCCCTCTGAAAGCGACAGATGCAGCGGAGGACCGGCATGTAGTCGACACTCACAGCTCGTCTGTTCCCCAACAGGCTGAAGGATTTACTGCCGAGCACCCTCCTGCTTAGATCATACCTCCTTTTGGACACACTGGAGGGACAGGCATGAGTATGCGGTGGTGAAAAACAGTTGTTTTGTGCTTTGTAGACACCAGTCATTTAACAGACTGAAATCCCAGGCAGAGTTGAGATAGAGAATGGACTCACCTTGGTGCACACAGATGTTGAAAACAGAAGCTGAGGCTCTGTCTTTTAGAAGAGGCAGGTAGTGTCAGCCTCTCCCTCCTTGTGTCTCCCAGCTCCTGTCTGTATTTCTGGGCTTCAGTCCACGTCTCAGACACTTGGCAACAGCACCTGTGACACCCCAAACCCTCAACAGCAGCCTGAATATCCACCACTCTCTCCTGGCTCTGAATCCTGCTCACCTCCTCGTCCTCGCTCAACTCATCCAACAAGCCATCCTTTATCTCAGCTCCCGTCCAGACAAACGCTTCAGGTCGGCATGAGCCTGAAACAAGCGGCGCTGCAGCAGCTGGCATTGTGGAATCAAGGAACGACATGAGGTCGAAGAAGTCGGTCAAGGCATCCAAACAGTCGGTTTCCGCTTTGGCTGCGTTTTCTTCAGTCTCGTCTCTTGAACTAGGGGCCCTCTTTGATTTTCTTTGAGGATTTTGTGTCAAACTGGAAGATGATGTGGCGTCAGAGATTGCTGTGATACATTTCCTTCTGCTAAGCCTGGAGATACTCCTAACAGATTTGCTGTTGGTGGCTGATGCCTTTCCATTGACGTCTCCATCCAGCTGCTGGATGTGAAGATCAGTGTCAGAGGGTACCAGCTCCCTCTGCAGCCCAGAACAAGTCCCCTTGGCCCCGACGGGTAGAAGAAGCTCAAGGTTGGAGTACAGAAGAGGAACACCTCCTCTCCAGCTCTCAGCTAGCAGCCTCAGAAGGTTGTTCATGTCCAATTCAGACCAGAACGGACACTGAAGAATTTAAGAAAGTATTGACAAATGAAACAGAGCTGCAACAATTAATCGATTAGTTATCAGCTATTAAATGAATCACCAAAGAGTCAAAATTCTCTGATTTCAGCTTCTGAAATATGAATATTTTCTGGTTTCTAAAAACAACTAATCAACAGTTGTTTTAAGAAACTAGAAAATAAGTTATTTTTTCATATACACCAGGTTAAGATATCAATACTTGCCTTTAGAAGGTTTAACAGTTGGTGTCGGGTCACAGGGTGGAGACCCAGCATGCTAGCAGTGCAGCCTCGGTTGCAATGAGGAAGCTGGGAGTCTACATCGTCTCCTCTTTCAGTAACACTCGAGTCTAGATAAGGAAATAAAAAAAATCCTGCAAATCTGTTGTTTCTGGTAACAAAATCCTTGTCTATAATAATAATAATAATAATAATAATAATAATAATAATAAAATAGTACAATAGTACAATAATATATTTATTTATATAGCACTTATCAAAACAAAGTCACAAAGTGCTTCACATAAAAACAAAAAACACAGCAAGAACAAAATAAAAGTAGTAAAGAGCAACATACAAAGTAAAATAGTAAATATAAATAGAATAAAAACTAGAATCAGGTGAAATCAGGGAAAGTAGTGCGATAAAAGTACGTTTTGAGTTTAGATTTAAAGGAAGCCACTGACTGAGCCCGTCTATAAAAGGGACTTGATTGTGATTTATTTAGAGCGACTTACGTTGTACACGAGTAGACTCCTTAGGCGAGCCTCCAGCCTGAGATGCCCGTCCTCCACCGCTGTGCACCCAGAGCTGCAGCTGCAGCAGGCAGCGCCTGACGTCACTTCTGGACAGTCTGAGGAGGCTGCCAACATCGTCCAACTCCAGTCGCACATTCTCAGCCAGACCCACCAGCTGCAGGTAACTACAGACGTTCACCTTGGAAGAGATGGAGTGAGTTTATGAAAAACTGGGTCATTCTTGCTCAAATTTCAACATTACTCCCAGCAGGACTGCACATACCAAAAACATGCATGCATTCATTCATTCACTCATGTGCAGTATCAATGTATACTAAACTGCAATATTAATATTCTGTGTTATCAATGTTTCATATGTGCAAATGTGAACTCAACCATTCAGTCTGTTTACTACTGTTTTCTGCTTTTTTATTGTTTACTTATTACACTGTACTTACTTATATTTTACTTTACTGTTTTCTTAATTACTGTTAATAATTTATGATATCTTGTTTTTCTACTGATGCCTCTTGTTGTTGTTGTCCCCTTTGCTGCTGTAACACTGCAGATTTCCCCGCTGTGGGACTAATAAAGGATCATCTTATCTTGTCTTATCTCTTATCTTATTTCCTCTAGTGATTCTGCATGTGTGGGGAACTTTTAATAGTTTATTGACATACAAGACAAACATACAAGAGAAGTGTGAGCTACTTCAGGAAACGAAGTACGAACAAACAAAGTTGTTGTACAAGAGTGTAGATATAAAAATCGGACTTACCGCTGATGGTGTTTTGAAAACGATCTCCTCCAAGCTGCAGTTGAATCTCTCTCTGAATGAGGGATCTGAGGAAGACATTCATTTTTGCATCAAAGCTCGTCCTTAAATCTATTCTATTCTAAAATTACACAGTGTGTGCATTTACCATCGGTGGTGAGTACGACTGGTCTTTTAGTGGTCGTCATGAAAGCCTTGATGGCTACGAGGAAACCAACATCATCATCAAATATGACATCAACCTGTGGGAGCAGACAGTCGCAAAAGGGATCAAACCAGACCAAACACGGCTCATGTGTGTTCTCATAACCGTTAAATTATATGGCTTACAGTGTGGGGTTTGCCAGATGGTTTACCTCTTCAAACAGAATGAGTGATGTGGCTGTCTTCTTGTTCCGCGGCACCGTTTGATCAGAGCCTGGTGATGGGTTGCATGATTTCTCGCTGTCTGGTTTTTCAGATGGTGATAGACCGCCGAAGTGTAAGTGATCTGCTTTGGATTTCATCTTAAAGTAGTTGGCCAAAGTGACCGTGGCTGGATTTGTTTTTCCTTTGTGACTGGAGTGGCCAAACTTCTGTGCTGCTCTCTTTTTTGAGGAATTTTTAGGACGCACTGTTTTTCCTGTGAAAGAAATTAATACAAATGCCTGTAAAATGTGTCAATATCAATACGACGTTAAGGCCGTTACTGTCTACAGATATACATTTAAACATCAAACTAACCTGACACCATAAGGTGTTTAACGTTCTTACAAAACAATCTCTGTTGAAAGCTTTTCAAAGTAAGGAAGCACGAGATTTTGCATGATTATATTGTTTTCAATGAGCACCGTGTCATCATCTATGTCGTACCAGGTAAAGTCTCAGATTTAGGAATGCAGCTGTTGGTGTTGTAGTTGTTGAAGTAAGTTGGTTTCAGTGGGTCCTTCCCCGACATCTCCACTAGGTGGGACTGGGTAGCTTCCTTCAGCTGGGACAGAACATGGCGGCCGCTGCGCTGCGAGGAGCAGTTCACCTCAAATACCTTTGATAGCAAAGGAAAAGGAAAATTTAAAGATAATTCCTTTTATACAAGTGTGATGTGGAGATGACTCTTTGCTGTGAAAGCAGGGTCTAGTTTCATAAATAACTCTGGTAGGAAGTGGTGTAATATAACAAAGTAATAATAGTTCATTAAAGTACTTAAGTAATTTTTGGGAGTATCTGTACTTTGGCGAATCAGCGGTCCTAGCTTACAAGTTACATTATTCACGTGATGGGCAAACAAAGCGCTCTCAAAGCCGTAGTTAAGTTTAGATTTCCGCTCAAGTCCAGGCAGTCGACATGTCAGATCACGCTACCTGCGACTACGAGGGAAGGAAAAACTTCCTTTGGATTTTGTTCTTTAAATCCTTTAAGCTGTGGAGGAAGTGTATAAGAGTTACTTGTACTTTTACTTTCAATACTTAAGTACATTTAATATCAGAATATTACTTTTGATACACAAGTACAGTAAATATCAGACACTTTAAGACTTTTACTCGAGTAATATTCTAATAGGTGACTTTAACTTCTAATAAAGTCATTTTCTAGTTAGATATCTCTACATTTACTCAAGCGTGGCTTTCAGGTACTTCATCCACCACTGCTGGTAAGGGCCACAAAATCCCAAGTAATTCATTTTGACCATCAATTTCAAATTTGACTCGCTTTCATTTAGAATCAGCAGTATCATAAATGAACTGTTGATTTTTGTGATTACTGCCAAATGGCCACACAATGTATTTTAAATTCTTCTCTGAGGCCAAAGAGTCAAGAGACATCATTTCAATGAGCTACAGTGTGTATTTAAAGATATGAATATGGATTCAGATTATCAGCTTTTGGCAGCATGTATACAAAGATATTGGTCCTGTTTGAATCCAACCTTGAAGCCGAGCTCCTGAGCGCAGGCGTACACCGAGGCGGTCTTGCCCACACCAGGAGGTCCTGTGATCAGCATGGTGTTGCACAGCGGCTCCTCTCTGTCGTCCTCAGCCCCGGTCTCACCCTGGAAGTCTCCACAGTCCCACGAGTCTGCACAGGAAGAGCACAGTCGTGACTTTTCCAACCAAAAATCCCCACACATGGACCATTCTGTGAGTCATGTGGATGGATACTGAAAAATGAGCTGGCTTGTGAAACATTTTTGGTCACGGTTCATTAGAAACCACATTAAAATGTTGACCATAAGCGGAGATACAAGAGCAAATGTTAAGTGTGACAAATGCCAGCTCATACCATTGCTTTTTTCTTCTTGTTTCCTCTCTTTCATTTTTCTCCTCTCGTCACAGTCAGCTCTTAGTTTCCATTTTTTCAACCAACTGAATTCCAGAAAAAACACAGAAATCAAAGATTATGCTCAGACTAGGCATCGACTAACGATTATTTTCATTGTCGATTAATCTGTCGATTATTTTCCCTGATTAATCGATTAGTTATTTGGTCTATAAAATATCAGAAAAATGGTGAAAATGTCAATCAGTGTTTCCCAAAGCATCCTCAAATGTCTTGTTTTGTCAACAACTCAAAGATATTCAGTTTACTGTCATAGAGGAGTAAAGAAACCAGAAAATATTCACATTTAAGAAGCTGGAATCAGAGAATTTTTTGTTTTAAAAATCACTCAAACTGATTAATCAATTATCAAAATAGCTGGCAATTAATTTAATAGTTGACAATCGTTGCAGCTCTAGCTCCCACTGATTTCAAGTCCAATATATCAGTGAAAGGGTGAGGGAGCTGATTATATATAACTAACCTTTGCAATTTATTCACGGAGGCAGAGTTGCCAACGACTTCACTTGAATGCTGAGGACTGTATTTGTCTGTCCAGAGAACATCCTCAGAATCTAGACAAAAGAAAGGGGAAAAAAGTTAATTTCCTGCTATTCAAAACACGTCATCATTTTATCATCATATGACACGTTTACCTCCGTGAAGGACGTCAGAGGTTTTGAGTGATTGGCTGTGAGATTCAGTCTGATTTATCAATCCAGAGTGCAGCTCACAGTGGTTCACCACCAGGCCTGCTGGGCTCCCACTTTGCTGCCTCAGTCTGTGAGTACGACTCAGCTTGTTTGCTTTGCGCTGCTTCTTGACCATCAGGACAGGACTTTCCTGGACATCCTGTGCTGATGACACGTGACAGTGATCCATACCAACGGCATTCTCTGCAGTGAGAGGACTAAACCTCAGACGTTTGGGCACCTTCTCAGAGCTTTCATCTCCCCGCTTTCTCTTCTCTTTTATGTGGTTCTGTGGGGAGCTGAGGTTTTCTGCTTTGGAAAAGGAGAGAGAGGCATAACTGGACATGGCAGCAAGGGTTCAGTTGGATGGCTACATATAGCATTAACCCTGCTTAATGACTTAATGAATGAATAAATTAAACCTGCCGTAGGCAGAATATTTTTGGCATCATTGGGCAAAAATTCCATAATGACCTTTCAGCATATTGTAATTCAACTGCTCTGAGAGAAAACTAGACTTCTGCACCTCCTCATGGCTGTTTTCAGGCTTTAAAAAAAAAATGGCATGTGACGGGAGTTTTTGGCCAATCACAGATCATTTCAGAGAGAGAGCTTTCCTATTGGCTGTTCATTCAACGGAGGCAGCTGTCAATCACTCGCAAACTCCGATCAAACGGTCAAACTTGGCAGCGCTGATCGAATATGAATCAATATTCTGTTACTGTAATGCCTATTTCTCGCCTCAAATGTTTTCAGAAACATCTTGTAGTGTACTGTTTAGCTGTAAAATGAGAAAGTTTGTTCCGGCTGATGGGCGGTGCTTAGTATTTCCTCAACTGATCTGAACATGGTTGCCAGGTCACAAACGTTCTCATTTCTCACAGAATATTGATTAACATTGATCAGCGCTGCCTAGTTTGACCGTTTGATCGGAGCTCGCGAGTGATTGACAGCTGCTCAGAGACGGCAGGCTCCAGCTCGGCTCTGATTGGTTGTTTTCCTCCGGTCTGTGAAATCTTGCAGATGCCATTAGGAGCACCGGAGGACACAGAGGCACATTTTTTTTTTCAGATTACCTGTCTCACGCACTACTGTCAAGATAGTGACCGTTTTATAAAAATAACATTTATTAAAATCATATTTGCTCCAATTCTACCCACTGTTGCTTTAAGTTAAGTTACTTAGTGTTTCTCATTTATGCTATTTGTTACTTCTCTACTACATTTCAGAGGCAAATATTGTACTTTTTATTACTCCACTGCATTTACTTGGCAGGTACAGTTACTCTGCAGATTAGGATTTTACTTACAAATTTGCTTATGAAATAAACACCGAACTGAAGCTACTCTGGATACTTTTTTTTGCTGACAGCACTTTGAGTAAAAAAATAAATAAATGCAAGACTTGTGCTTGTTTTACTTAAATAATGTGTGATGGAGGCCTATTTATTTACATGATTCCTCTCCCTCTGTTTTTTTCAGATTACCTGTCTCATGCACTACTGTCAGGACATAGTGACCATTTTATAAAAATAACTTTCTTTTTAATCATATTTGTTCCAATTCTACCTACTGCAGCTTTAATGGACTGAATGCAGAATAACAACAAACAGTTGCTCATATCTCACCTGTGGAGCCAAAATCCTGCAGCCTTTCACTCGCTTTCTTCTGCAAAGTGCTGAACACAGTTCTGACTGGAAATGCTGGGTTGGATGTTTGGATTTCCTGCAGACAGATGTGCAGAGCTGAGATGGACAGCTGTCCTCTGCAGGAGGACCTCTTCTTTCTCTCTGTCAGGTGAGAAACTTCCACCAGTTGCACATCTCCAGTCTGAGGAGGAGGTTTGACTGATTCCTGCAGCTTCTGACCCAGCCTCCCATCACTGCTCCGTTTACTCTTACATGCATGTAAGAAAATTGGTGCAATTTTAATGTCTTTTGTGCAAAAAGTCTTCCTCTGCTCCTGTTCTCCAGCAGTAACAACATATTTACATTTTACTTTACACCCGAGAAAGCTAGCCATGTTAACTATTAACTAAATGCATTACAGTATAAACATGTAGTAAAACGCTACAAATATATAAACACAACTTCTGTTCACTTGAACGGGTGTGGTTGAATCAAAAAACGTCACAACTAACTGCTCTGGAGTGACGTCTAAAACGTGCGCCAGAAGATTGGGATGTAGCCAAAGATCGTATATTATACAGACAAACCACACGGATGCTTTCGTACAGTTTAACAAGTAAACCGAACTGACTCAGATATGAACAAGTCGTTAAAGCTACACATCACACAGGCCTAAACGTTTTTAGTAAATGCTGATGGTTTAAATTTTTTTTTTTAATTTCAACAAATATGTTTTATTTACTTTGAATGTAAAGTCATTTTGCACTAACCATATAATGGTTGTCCGTGTTTGCAATTAGGTATATTCCTGGAATGTAATTTGCAATGTGCAATACTCTTGGCACTTTATTCTATCTATTCCTTTATTCTTTTATCTTGTCTTGTTTTTATTCTTGTATTTATTGTTTTTATTGCAAATATTTGTATTCTTGTACTTTTATTGCACCTCCCCATATGTCACCTATACTGTGTTCCCTCTGTCATTGATGATTGTGCAGTATGAATGTGTATATGTCTCGGTGGACTGCAGAAACTGAATTGCCCTTCAGGGATAAATAAAGCTATCTGTATCTGGTATTAAACAATAACATTAATGGTCGTGGAGTACATATTTTCCTCTAAAATCATGACTCAACACTTTTTTTTAAATCTCCCAGAATTAAGTGCAGAGTGGGACCTCTTGCTGTTTTCTCACCAGCTTTTTTTTGTATCTTTCTTGATTGTTTATTTTGCTGGTTCATTACATGATGTATTGCCAAATAGGTTATTCAACATTCAATGTTTAAAGGTCCCATATTATGCTCATTTTCAAGTTCATACTTGTATTTTGTGTTTCTACTAGAGCATGTTTACATGCTGCACAGTAAAAAAAACACTTTATTTTCCTCATACTGTCTGCCTGAATATACCTGTATTTACACGCTGTCTGGAAACGCTCCATTTTTTTAGCACATTTCAATGGATTTGCAACGGAATTGCGTTGCTAGGCAACAGCTTGGCTCCATGTGTACTTCCTGTCAGCTGATGTTATTTACATACACTGCAACAGGAAATAAACTGGGACACATTTAGAATGTTTACATTTAAAACCGAGTAATGGTATAAATATTGTATATTTGTGACATCACAAATGGACAGAAATCCTAACGGCTTGTTTCAAACGCACAATTTCTGAATACAGGCTGTGTGTATTTCTCCGTATATTGAGCGTTTTGATAGTTTAACAGTATATATATATATATAGCACTTAAACCTGCTTTATAATATAAAAGACATGAAAATCTCACTACAATAATCATGACTCAACACTTTTTTTTTTAATCTCCCAGAATGAAGTGCAGAGTGGGACTTCTTGCTGTTTTCTCACCAGCTTTTTTTTGTATATTTCTTGATTGTTTATTTTACTGGTTTATTACATGATGTTTTGCCAAGTAGGTTATTCAACATTCAATGCATACAATAAACAAGTTAAGAGGGAAAAAAATACAGGCAAAATAATGTAAAAGACAAGAATAGAAATACAGAATATAAAAATGACAATAAAAATATGAAAGATACTAAAACAAATACAAATACAATATAAATGCTCATATAACTCTTTTATTGTCCTAACTAAAAGAAAAGACCTTGCTGCAATGTCTGAAATGCTCTATATTGAAGGAGTGCATCCCTTGAAAATTACACTGCTTATTCTGTAGATTAATAGTCATGAGACAACTTCAAAAATAAGTTAAACTAGGTGTGTGCCAGTGCTTGCTTTTAGTAAAAACAAAAAAGAAAGGGTGTAAATGGTGAACATGTTCTCCACTGTCCGCAGGTCCTTCCTATCGACCAGAGACACATTGAGATCCAGCTGAGGCCAAGATGACCTGATCCTGTTCTCCAATATTAAAAACGAACCGAATATCTGCCTTGAAAGAACACAGCTTATAGCACAGGAAATTGAAATGTATGGTCTGAAGCATTCACTACCTTGACCGGTATCAGCTTTTACCTGTGTGACCCACCTCAATGTGTGCTTCATAAGCAAACTGTGGAAGATGGAGCACACCCTTTGACCTCCTCATTAGCCTACCTTGGAGGACAACCCCAGCAAGTTTTATCACAGCACCAACGGTGTCGAGAAGTCGTCAACCTATAGTCACCTGAAGGGAGAGATGCTGTCTGACCGAATAAACACAAAAGACTAAGAGGTTTTGGCTAGAATTATACCAACTCTCTTATTATATCTAAAATGTTTTGGTACCAGCAAGAAGACTGAGGAGAGAGAAAAGATTTCCTGACGCAGACTCTCAGAGGAGCTTCATTATTAACCCGTTTTTTAAAAAAAGAAATAAAAGGAGACTCTAAGAGGCAGAAGACTTTGGAGTATTTCTTCCCGTTAGATGGAAGGCGGACTGGAGTCTGCAGAGACTTCTTTCTGAAGACGCTTGATGCATCTGGGAAATTTGCAAGGTCTGCACTCTGCTTAATCTTTTTTTCTCTTCGTATTCACTGGAGACGTGCAAAGTTTCATTTAGCATGTAATTCATATTCAGTGAACATTCATTATAAAAACAGAGCTGAACTTGAAAGCTCATTAGGACTGGACCTCAGCCGTGATGCACTGCATGAAAACTCAGCAACATTAAGTTTATGAAACTAATTTTGTGTTCAATCTTTTACCTTGAAAACAGTTGAAATAAAATAGTCTTGTTCACTTGCTCGCCTGTTCTTGAGTACGACTGTTCGATCAAACACAATCTGGTGATGAGGACAGTGTGACGTGGTCAAAAGCTCCAGAAAAAGTGAGTAAGTGACTTCCAAGTTAAGAAGAGAAAACGGTTTTGCTGCTCTGCGTTTTCTTTCCCCAAGGAGACGTATAATACAAATGCAGCTGACCATTTCTTTAAGAAGAAACAGCTGCTACTGAAAACATCTACATGTGAAATATCTCTAAATTTATGCTGAATGAATTGTTTATATATAATTTAAAAGCCGCGGTTTTAGCCTGGAGGGAATGGTATTATTCAGACTGGGTTATTAGATGAGTGGAATTGCTAAGTAGAGACCGTGATGGAGAGAGAGTGTAATGATGTTCGTGTCCAAAAGCGCTGAAAAATTACAGCCATGAATAAGGTCAAATGTATTTTATTTCTTTAAATATAAAAGTCCCCCTAGCCAGAGTGTACAGTTCACAATTTTTCACAGGGTGTTTTGACAATAACGGTGAATATGTCTCCCTTTTTCCAGATGAATACAGAAACCTTCCATGAATAGTGGAGGGAGGAAAAAAATATATTGTTAATTTGGTTGTCGACAAGGGAAGTCTGATGAAACAGTGAGTGATAGCCAATTTAAGTGCACACTACAAAAAACACAACTACTGCTGCTTTTAAAATAACTTGTTGTGGAATGAACAAAAGAAAAGATGCTAAATAATATACAGAACTAAAGAGAGACGGATGAAAGATATTCCCCTTTGGCATAAACTGCACCAGAAAAACTGACTTGGAGCTGAAAACCAACCATCTAATAAACAGCATATTGCTTTGAGAGAACGGCAATCTGTTAATTGTTGGATTCAGAAGAGCTAAACATTCGATGTGATCACGATGTAAACACTTTTCTGTCAATAGTCACAACCCATGTTGAAGAAACACGGTTAACATTGTGATTGCAATATGTTCGAACCTCAAAGTGAAAAGAAACTACAGGTGAACAGAAACTTCTATATCTTGAATGCTAAGCACTCAGCATGATACACGGGGTGATGTGCTGCTGGTGGTTTCAGTAAATAAAATATTCTGAAGAGTTGATTTCCCTGGCTGTCCTTGAGCCGTTATCAACGCAGGCCAAGAAAGGCTTAGGGGTGATGAAGTAGGAGTTTCAGCATGGATCCAAATCTGAATTTATGCTCTTGTCCAGGATCCAAAGCTTACAGTATATATATATCACTATTGTCATGGCAACCTACCAGCAAAGCCCACAATCCATTTGGGGGTCCTAACACAAGCTTTATATACTCTAGACATCGATGCCTATAGTCTGGATTTTTTTTTTTACTGTAACGGTAAGACCCTTCAAATTAAATGTCATTCACAACAGTGAAATAAAACCCACTAGAGTTTCTCCACTGATGACAGTGGAAACGCTGCATTTAACATTTGGCGCAGCATGAATAATAATAATAAAAAAAAAAAGACAATTTCAAGGTAAGCTTTCTAAATACAAACACCAAGTGCTAAAATAATCAGCTAAAAGATAAGTTCTCAACAAGGTTATTGTGTATGTGTACAAATAATCAAGAGTGACAAATGTTACCAGTACAGTCTGAACTGTAGTCTCGATACAGTTGTCTCTAACACGGACATACTGTCGTTTGTTCACTCTCAACCAAACACAGATACTTCAGCGGCTCCTACAAAATGCACATTAAGTAGGTTTGACGTACATCATCCAGTCCTCAAATTCCTGGATTGTGTAACTGTGGGTAATTCACTTTTATATTGTTCATATTTGGTTCAGTTCTCAAGTTCCAAAAACTTGTTTACCTTGTATACTGGTCTGCTTCAGGTCACATCCTCCGCTGACCAGTTCTCCCACCTATCTAAGCACCAAAGGGGTCGGTAATGTTCATTGAAGAAGAAAAACAAAAACAAAAAAACACGACAATCGTTGTTGTTCCATCCATCCTTCATCATTCCGTTAGTGCGCTTTTTGTCCTCTTGCCCTGTTTCCCTCCGGCGGAGGTGACGACGTTGCCGTTGCAGGCTCCTGCCGGTACCAGAGTCTGGTCCTGCTCCTCCTCCTCGACGTCCGGAAGCTCCTCTCGGATCTGTCGCAGACGGGCCATTGCGCGGTCGATGGTGGCCGTGCTCACCAGGTTGAAGTCGTGCATGCTGACTAGATGCAGGAGGAAGTTGCGGCAGAGGTTGCGACGGATGATGTGAGCGCCAGTTTTCTCTGCGAAAAGCATGATGGCCTGATTCATCTGGTTGTCGGCTATGAAACTGACAGGGAAACGGGGAAAACGGAGGATAGAGGAGGTCAGTTTCTAGTGTTTCAATAGACTGATGGGACAAGAGAAGCTGTAACTACAATATGGTACAACTTAGGGCTGGCTAGTACCAACACCCTTAAACTGATATCCATACCAATACTTCATTCAACACCCATCATGTAAATGGAAGCTGTGTGTGTCCCACTGGCTAATCGCCGCCTCACTGCGTAGCGCTCATACAGCGGTTACAGCTGGTAATGCTGACCCACAACCCGCGGTGTTGGGGTCTCAGAAGCGTAACGCCCACCCTCTGGTTCACCCCCAGGTTAAAACTTGTAGAACTACTGTGATGATTGGCTGAGAGTAAAATCATATAATGGTATTTTTTTCTAGATCAGAGCACAAAAAGGATAGATTGCAGGTATCGTTTGATTGAAAAGTTTCGATACTACTTGGTACTGGGTTATATTGGAGTAACGATGCCCAGCCCTCAGTTTAGTTACATACGCGGCTCCAACGTCTAAGTGCTCTGGATTTGTTTTTAAACTGTAGTCAAATCGTCCTGTTTGAACCATTATACTGGTTAAATCTCAGCTTCATCACATCCCACGTACCCGTACTTCATGACATGCAGGTTCCACAGCTTCATCACTTCCTTCTCTCCCTCATTGACATCTGTGAACTCATCCAGTTGCTGTAGGTGAAAAAGAAAAGAAAAGAAAAAGACAAATTATGATACATAGCAATGGAACCATTTTAACGATGATTAATTCATTTTCTGCCGGCCCTGATAGTGAAATGACTGTAATATTGAGAGAGACTACGGCAAGGGACGTTAGCAGATTCAGGAAATCAATACTGAAGTGGTAAAAATGTTGTGTTCGAGTGTGAGAGCAAGCTGAAGAAGTGTTCTGTGTTGGCAATAGTTTTTGCTCTGAGCACTATTAAGTTATTTATGGGGAGCAGGGCTGACCCAAATGCTTTGACTTTTTGTTGCCATGGTAATCCGACACCAAAATCAGTACTCCAAAGCTTCATTTTTCCCTCCTGTTAACATTTTATTCTCTGGGCACCTCAGAAACACTCACACACAGCCACTTTTATTCTATTTAAATCATTGTAAGAGTCCGATTGTGATAGTTTCCTGGCCTCAGTCAAGGTTACTACACAGTGTTTCTTTAGATTTCAATACTGGATTCTTGCTGGATCACATGGTAGGAAAAAAAACAGTGCCCCTCGGTTTCACAATACATGGGCACAGAATATTAAGTAGAGATAAAATGAAAAATGCCTTTTTAACCCTTTTAGATCACATCATATCGTGCACCTATTTAACAATATATGCAAAAAAATTACAAAACAATCAATTTTATATAATGTCAAAAACGCAATCAACTTTTCTTCCTGTAAAACAAAATGACGTGTGCTTACGGAAGCTAGTACCAACCAGTTTCAACCGATAATATCACGACATTCATCCATCAATCAAGCTGCAACTTTAAGCGACAAGGAAGGTGTGTGTGTGTGTGAGACGCCTGTCCTCGTAGCTCCGTGTCTCCTGACATCATAAGCCTGCCTACTTTTTAGCGGTCCAATCAAATGCAAAGGATTGGATTTAAATTACTTTCTTAACTGTACATCGCTCAAATATTCCTTTTCACTGGGAAATACTCACTTATACTTACATACGTTTACTTAAATAAAACGTTTACTGTTAATGGGGTATTTTTTTTTAAGAATGTATATTATATTATTAATATATATTTATAAGTATATATTATATACGTTAACGTAAATAAAGGATCTGGCTTCATCTTCCACCACTGAGAACAGGTAAAGTTTTAAACACGTAAGTATTAAACACATAAATGAATAAGTAGGCCAGGCCTATGTAAATGAATGAATAAATAAATAAATATTAAGCATGGATTCTGTGTGCCAAATAGAGACTCCTAAAGCAATATATACAACATTGAAAACAAAATGTAACATTTGGGAATAATACGGTCACTATAAACTTGAAACTCACTACACTGCATGATCGGATACAACTCCCTGTAGCAATATCACTGTAACGTATTAAATTGATACCATAGTAGATAAAAATGACCAAAAGTACAGTAAGGTCACAATAAAAAGGTACTATTCAGTACCACAGACTCATTATAAGTTCCCTTTAGAAATATTATAGTAATACAACAGCAGATAAAATGCCACAAAGCACAGTAAGTTCATATTAAATTTACTGAGTGCCATAAATATACAATATTATAGAGACATTGTAGCACACTGCAGAACTACTGGGCACCTGTAGGAAGGACACAATGTGGCTGAAAGGCAGTCCTAACATGCCCCCCGAGCAGATGTAATTCAGGACAAACTCTATCTGGAAGGACATTTCACTGTGCAGGAGCCTGAAGTCCAGATGGACGAAACCTAATGATTACACCGATTACAAATCTGTTAGCATGGATTTCCACATCAAGTTTTTTTTCCGTACCATGTGACCCCAGAGGGGCTCTGTCAAATGTAATTATTTTAAAAGATAAAAGTAATAATAAATAATACAGAGGTGTAGAAAACCCGGCCAAGGAGAGATTCTATGTTTGGAGTAACTTGAGAAATGGACCTTTAAGGGCGTCTCCATAAGTGGTGTGACAACTTAATTCAACAGTGAAGCCAGACACCAAACGACGCAACGAGTAATGGCTTCTCACCGTGGCGGTCTTCTCTCTGAGCCACTCTGGATCTCGCTCGTCCTCACTGTCCTCCTCCATCTCCTGGGGCCGCAGGGGCATGCAGCTGTCACTGTGGAAGTAGAGGCGGTTGTGTCCGCTGACATAGGTCCTCTGCTGCTCCAACTCTCCGTCCTCAGTCTCCAGGAACTCTGACAGACTCGGTTTGGTCCTCTTGGGCCTTGTGGAAGGGGGAGAGAAAAAGCAAATCCTGCATGTACACTATGAACTCTGGAATTTTAAATATTTCAAAATCTTATCTATTAGATAGTACACATATTGATAACCTCAATACTGGTTTCTTCATTTCACAATTAAATAACACTACTTTCGTGTGCCAGATTAAGTAGGCCACCACCGTTAATTCAGTGTGTTGGACACATTTCTAATCAACATTTAAAGAAGTATCAGATCGGAGTCAGTATAGGCAGAAGGATGGAGATTGACTGTGTGCTAGTGCACCTTTATCAGGACTTAACATCTTGATCCATGCTTTTAATTACCACACCAGTATGAGAAACCTGGTGACTGAAAAGTGCTGATCTATTTAGGGTCACCTTCTAAATCTGTTTTAATCCAGCTCACTGCTCATGAACAATTCATTGGAGTTAATTCCACTGATTACTAACTCATCACTAAACCAGACTGAATGGAAATCAAATTAAATTCTAAATCATTTAAATGTCTGACATACTTTTACTTTGAATACAAACACTGCTTTTGAACGGAGGTCCCAAGTTTACCTGCAGACCAGTATGTGAGTTACAGCAGTCCTCTTAACTGGGCCGTTGCGGCTGAAAGCGAAGCCGGGTTGGCTGTGGATGTCCTGAGGGTTACCAACGTATGAGCCGTCATAGCACTCATTGATGGACACGTCTATCCTTGCTCCTTTGGGGTGAGGCTGCAGATTTAAAAGAAAGAAAAAGGCATCAGTGAAATTCGACAGGAAACGGGCCCGATGCATATTGTGATTAAGGGAAACCTGGCACTAGCTGTCAAGGTTAGAAGTGTGATTTCTCAAAGCGGAAGGCACATTAATGCTTTATGATTAAAGTGCCTGTTCAGACAGAGAAAAAGAGGGTTCCCTAGAGAAAGAGAAGCAACTAGCTGCAATTAAAAAAGGAGGTAGAGTAGACTAGCTCTCAACATGGCGACGATGGAGCCGGCGACTCGTAGCTAACAGCAAAAAAAAACAGACAAAATAACGGCAACACTGCTGTTAACCTGGGGGGGATCCGGAGAGTGCTACACTTCCGCAACGGCACCATCGGTCGGGACGGCGTTATCAGCTGTAACCGCCATATGAGAGCAGTGCAGAGCGGCGGCCGTGAGCTATCCAGTGGGGCACGTTCACATGCACTAATAGCACCCACGGCCGGCAATATATATAAACAAAGCACGGAGGAGCTCAGATTACAACACACACAGAGGGAGAGCGACTTCATTCTCTGCTCAGGTAGACATTACTCCTCTATATCTTTACACAGACTAGTTGTTTGCTGCTATATTAATCTCTGAATATCGTTTAGAGCACCTTTAAAATTTTTCTTTTTGCACTGGGTGACAAAAACACGTCCACATCTCAGGGTTCCCACAAAAGTCAAAAACTTAATTTATTCCTTTTAAATCACCAAAATGTTTTTTATCCTACTAACAAGTATTGTCTGTGGAGCTACAGACTGACAGAGCCTCAGCATCAGTGTGATAGAACTCTACAAAAGTTACAAAACATAAAAGAGCTGCTGCATTTGTCTTTCATTTCATTTATTTCTCTCAGTTCACCGAACTAGCAAAGCCGTGTAAACAGATTACTGTCCCTCAGAGTGTGCGGTGATGTCTGTCTGACACAGAGTTGCTCTCCAGAGATCATCAAAGAATCGTTTAAGAGTAAACTAACCAAGAAACAGCGGCCTCCTGCTTTTACCATTCATCTACCAAGCTGTCAAGGTTTGTTACCGTGTTGTGGATTGAGATATAGCTTTACGTACTAGAGTTGTTAAGATGCCAATATCAGTATCGGAAATGCTTCCGATACATCCTAAAGTGCTGGATCAAATATCAGCGAGTCCATGCACTGATCCAATATTATGTTATCATATCCTGTTTCAGTTCATTTATGCTACACAGGACCAACAACACGTGTCATCCACTACCCGATGCGTTCATCCTACCCGATTGGTACTGCGTGTGCAACTTTCAGAGATGAGAAAGAAGCAAGATGGCTCACACTTCTATCATCAGTTCTGGAAAAAACGATCGCTGAGTCCGAAATTGATGTGTTGTAAATGTATGCATTTGTTCATGTTTTACAAAGGGTTTAACCTGAGCCAGGCAGCAAGCATATCACATCAATACAGGGTTAGTAGTATACAGCTGTTAAAAAAATAATAATAGTATATATTTTTTGTTTTAAACGCAGTGGTATCGGATCGGTACTCGATATCAGGCCGATACGCAAGTTCAGGTATTGGTATCATTTAGGAGAAAAATGGCATCGGAGCATCTCTATCACAATCACTCTCAATGGAGACTAAAGCTCCAATGAAAAAATACACACAAAAAATAAGCACAGTACAGCATATTTGGCTATTTTACATTTGTATACTTAACCATTGCTTGAAATTAGGTGGTATCTTGCAAAGACGCAACTAGCCCAACCAAACATACTCACCACATAGTTGAAGATGAAGCGAGAGTGGGAGAGTTTGAGGTGTTTGAGCAGGCTGTAGAGTTTGCTGCAATTCAGGGTACACCAGGGACAGTGAAGATCATCTCTTGCCTCTGTTTGCTGCCGTGTGTTATTGTTGTACAAGAACTGAACATGGACAGATCACATTAGTATCAAGGTAAACCAGAGAGGATCTAAACCTCCAGCAGATGTAAATGGATGATTCTATTCTAGCATCACAGAACATCAGTCACTGTCACATTTTGGTACACGAAACCTTCAGGACCAAGTCTTGATGAACTATTACAAACCAGTACATTTTTTTCTACAGTATCAAAATGTGACAGTAATTCTAAACATGTTTTAAAATGTCTGAAAAAAACAGACAACATAGACATTTTGCTTTTCAGCAACCTCACCAAAAGAAATTCTTGTAAATCAGTGTCCCAAGCCCAGTTTGTGTTTCTCACTGTGTTGTACCTGATAAAATATACGTAGCTTCTGCCGCGGCTCACACAGGACCTGCTCTTTCCTCGTCTGAATGTCTGTGCTCACTGACTCTTTCACTGCTGACGGGAACAGATGGAGAGGTTATTGCTTGGAGAATCACCAATTTGACTTGAAACATTCAACATGCATTTGACAACAAAAAAAAAAAGTAGAAACTGTATCGTTTCACCCATAACATCAAGATGACAAGCACACATATCACTGTTGCTAAAGCCCCTTTCAGACATGGAACATGCAACATACCTGGCTTCATCTACCTGTTGAAGTAAAGGCTTTATGACATTCAAACCCGACAGGTCTCTGTTGTGTAAATGTTCTATTATGGTTCCGTTCAAAAGATGACGGACCATTAAGGCCCTGACACACCAGGCCGATTGTCAATTCCGGGCCGTCAGTGAGCGTCTGTCGGTCTAGTTTTTGCGGTGTGTCCCGCATCGTCGGCTCTAGTCTACCCGCGCCAGAGTTTTTTTCGGCCGATTCGGCGGCAGAGTCCATCGGTGAGAGAAATCACTTCTGCTTAAACGAATCAGGGCACGAGAAAAGAAACGGAAGTGAGGAAAGCAAGCCAACGAGTAAAGTCAAGAAGAAAAACACAGAAGGCTTTTCTCATATTTCATCTTCACCTCATCTCGCAATTCTCAGTCTTCAGGTTTCCCTTTTTGAATGATGAATACAGACTACCGCGACCTGCTGGTGTGGAGTTATTTCCTCTCACGCAGAACGTACGTGCTAGTTGGTCGCTGGCTGTCGTCTTTGCGGTGTGTTCGAGTGCAACTTTTTGGGCAAGACAAAGGCGACGTGAGGCAACGCAACAGTTGGCCTTCGTCGCCGCTGGTTCTTTGATGTCGGTTTGGTGTGTCTGGGCCTTTACAGGTAGAATAGCAATGCTTGTGTAATATTCGGCTCCTTACTGCCACAACAGTTGAAATGTAATAAGAGTGTTTACAGATTTCTCCTGGGTTGCATCAGCGAGGGATTTCAAAACTCATTTTGCAGTTGGATAAATGTTTCTCTGTGGCTTAATTAATGACCATCATGCATCATGAGTGCTGAAGGGAGCCTCGACCCCACTTCTCACTTGCCTAAGCAACCATGTAGACACTTTAAAATGTACCACCGTATAAATTTCTTCATTAATTAGATATAACATCTATAATTCTGCTGCCTATTTTCACACAGCCTGAACAGAGTTAAAAATGACACGATGTTGGGTAATGACTCATGCAGTAGGCAAACATTTTGCTTGATATTCACACATACTTCATGACTTCTACAGAAACATGACTCAGGGCCTTATTCAAAAGATTCACATGATAAGTTGCCAGAACATTCATGGAGTGAAGAGCAAATCTCAAAAGGACTCGAGAGCTATGACTCACAGAGTGCCTTTTGCCAGATTCAGTTACAAATAGACCATCCCACACCAATATCACAGTGGGTGAAAAATCCAAAACCATGAACCATTCAGCTTTAATCAGAGAATCTGGCATGAAATAAAGAAATTATATTCAGATTGGTGTCATTTATGAAGCCTTTTACAACACTTTTCATGAAAGCAGAAGATGAATTAACAATTTATCTCCCCCTCCCATCATTCATGGATATTTCCTGCTCTTAAATGTAACATAGGATTAAATGTAATTGATGTTTCCAAACTAAAAATATTGATAGAAATCCTCAACATCACAGCATATTTCTAATTCAGCCTCATATTAAAAAAAGTTCAAACTACCCCGTGGTGTTTTTGTACTTACTCATGAGGGCAGCTCGGTGATTGCTGGTTCTAGTCTCCATGGGGCTGGAGCTGTCGGAGTTGCGTGTGGCAAGGGGTTTTGCCACGGGGGCAGTGGATTTTCCGCTAGCATCACCTGTCCAACGCAGCATGAACTGCAATGTGGGTCCCTGAGAAAATGTCTCAAATGGTGGCAGTCTCTGTGGGACGGTCATACAGAGTTATGGTCTGATGTGGTGATATGAAGAGGACAACAATTCGTTAAGATATGACCGCCATACAAGCCACCCCCCTACCTTTCCATCCAGAATGGTTTCCCACGTAGCTCGCTTCTTGCTGACAGGGCTGTCCTCCATCCCTTGCATCGACACCTCGTACTCCCCATCCAGCAGCTGCAATCTCCTGCAGAGAACAAATCAAGAGTGATTTTAAGGTAGAGTCAAAAGAACGGCAAAAAAATGATGTGAAAACTTCAATGAAAACCTTACCTATTCTTATCAAAGACAGTCATCTGTGCAACAAAGGTCTCTGTGGTCTCTCCCTCGTCTCTATGGGATGAACTTCTCTTCTTTCTACTAGGAGTATCTATTACATCTTGGCATAAAACAAAATGAAAATACAAAAATAGAGTGAGAGTTTCATATCCAACCTGCAACTATTTCAGTTACGTCTCACATTATTATTCAGATGATGTGCCCAGAGAAAGCTCCTTGCAACCGGCAGCTTGCTGTGGCCCAATTCTGAGCTATCATAGTCTCCCTGTGCTGATCTCATAACAAAATGAACTGTTGAAATCAGTCATCCTAATGCAAACTGTATCTGTATTACAGAGCGTGGATTTCCTACCAATGTTCTCGTTGGCCTCTCCGTTGACTAGACCATTAGTATCTCTCCTCCCTGTGCGTGACACCCTGAACAGGAGCGAGTAGGACTTGACCATGTGGCTGTTGCTGGGCTCAAACTCGTTGCTGGAGACCAGTAAGGAGGGGTAGGAGCCATGCTTGGTTTGGTTACTGTCAGGATTCAAAGGCACCTGCTTTTTACCTGTAGGCACTTGCTTTATCGGGCAGCTGACATCCTGAAAGAAAAATGACCAAACGTAATTTAACAAAACACAATCGCTAGTAAGTAAAATGAAATGACGTTCTGTTAAAGTGAGAGACTGCTTCAATAGTGTTTGACTTTACCTTGCGTTTTTTATGGCAGACTTTGACAAGTAGCACCTCTAAGGACACGGAATTTTGTTCATTTTCTGAATTCTGAGATGGCTTTTCTGTCAGACAACAAAAAGAGTTCAGTGTTAATCATTTTGTCCATTTGTGATACACAACAAAATCCCAGATTACATTAAAGTGAAGCACACGTGATTTTCATTGCTATCTGTATGTAAGGCTGATGCTATACTGGTACGTTGTCTATGTTGCTCCTGAGGAAAAGCGTCCACTCCTTCTGTCACTAGTATCACTGTGTATTTTAAACATATTTTTTTGGCAAACCGCTTGCTTCAACACAAATCTTCGGCATGCTAGCAGTTGTTGACTGTAGTTGAGTGGTTTCATGGCAACATAGTGCTGACAATGTTTACATGTGCATTAGTATCCTAGTTTTGAGTTTTATTCTGGTTTTGATCTTAGACGGGATGTTTACATGAAACATGAGAAACCTGTATACATAATCCTAACAGCATCCAGGTTTCTGATCATCTGTGTGCAGTTGTGTCTTGACCAGGGATGGAAATTAGCCCCAACCACCAACCGAATGGTGGTGAAATATGCAAATGACTGCTAGATTTGCTTCACTCGCCACATCAAAGAATGGTAATCTAATGAGTGGCTGTTAGATTACAAAAAAATTTAATTTTCCAACTCTGTTCTTGACAGCTCGCCATCTGAGCCACTATATTCTGTACCAACAGAGAATGATCAGAAAACCTGACTAAGGTGTCGTCATACCACAATATCCCGTTTTTTATCGGAGCACTCCGGGTTATATCCAGGTTTCCCAACACCAGAGTAAGGTCTTATCCCAGAATATGGTGTTTACATGCAGAACACATAACATTATAATAATAATAATTGTGAGTATTTCCCGTTAAACAAATATACTACTACGTAAAATCTGCTTACCATCCTTATGGAAGAACCCAGTGAAGGTTAACTGTAGATGTGAAGATAAACTGAAGAACCAACAGAAAACAATGCACTGGTGAGATTGGGTCATATCAAGTGCTCCAACTATTAATATAAATGGTAATAAATTATGTCAAAACCGTTGACTATCCAGCAATAAAAAAGGGGCACATCAACTCTGTGTTACCTTAGAGAATCCTGCTCTTCTTTCATCCTCTCGACTGTCTGCAACATGTCGTCCACTTTGAACGTTTTCCTGGGAGGAGGGATTACAAGTCCCACAGGTTCAAGTATTATTAATTCAGTATTAATTAATTAATGCTTTAAATAAGATTATAAACATATCAGGTAGGAATGTTTTCATCTTTTCAAACTCTGTTGAAGCATTATTAAAAAAAGAACTCTGTTCTTATATCATAACTGAAAACACATCATCAGATTTCATACCTTTTGGCATTTGTTCGGCCATTTCTGTGAGACATGAAGGTGAGCGTCCTGTGCAAAAATATGGGCTGAAAAGGAAATAAAGAATGAATTAAATCACTCATTTTTAAGTGGGCTGGCCAATCAATACAATGACTCACAAGAAAATATAGCATGACTTACTGCAATCAAATTCCTTGTGCGGAGGAATCTGTATATCTGAGTTGGTTCTGGAAACAGAAAAAAGGTGTTATTGTGATATCACATCACTGTGTTTTCAGGATAACTTTGCAAGGTTCAACCAGGAGCCCACTGAAATCTGAAACATGAGCAGACGTACAAAAAAGGGGCGGTTTTACAGAGAGCTTCTTCTTTCTGAGACAAACCCCTCCATCAGTCAAAATCACAATATGTCAGCATCTTGAAAAATTAATCCAATATTATTGTTAACACATGCCAAAAGAAGGGGTGTTAACAGGTGGTTGCTGATTAGGCAAAACACCCAGCAACTAAAGGAAAACTGATATATGAAACAATCCATGTGATTTTTATTAATTCCAGTCTGAGATACCTAAATAACAGTTAGCATCAGATTCGTGTAGTTATTCTCTGACAGACCCCTCCATCAGTCTGCTGTCAGTCAATATCTCAGTTTGTCAGCATCTTGAGAAATGAATCCATATTATTGCTAACACATGCCAAAAGAAGGGGTGTTCAACAGTTTTCTTCATCTCCTTATATTTTTATATCTGGTACATTTTTTTTTGTACTTTGTACTTTGCACTACTAACTTTTTTACTGCCTTTTTACTAACATGTTTTGCACTATGGAACTGTGATGCTGGGAACTTGAATTTCCCTCGGGATCAATAAAGTTACCATCGATCTATCTATCTATCTATCTATCTATCACAGATAAACTAGGGAGGGCCTGAGACAGACCCCTCCATCAGTCTACTGTCAGTCAATATGTCAGAGAAATTAATCCATATTATTGCTAACACATGCCAAAAGTAGGGGTGTTAACAGGTGGTGGCTGATTTGGCAAAACACCCAGCAACTAAAGAAAAAACTGATATATTTAACAATCCATGTGTTTTTATTGATTCCAGGCTGACACCTAAATAACAGTTAACATCAGATTTGTCTAGTTTTAACTAAGGGACGCCTGTCAGCCAAAAGCTAGTTATTGAAAACAAAATAAGTAACAGTAAAGTTAAGCTGGTAGCTAAACGCATATTGAATGCATAGAAAAGTTCCTCTCCTGTTACCAAAAAAAAACATTGTTTTCAATCAAACTATGACTCTTTGAAAATGATTAGAGTTCAGTTCTTATGTTATTCATGATGTTTTCCCCTCACCATTTCCTTTAAAATCTAAACATGTAATGATATACAATTTTTGCGTGTCTAGTTATTCTCTGACAGACCCCTCCTTCAGTCTGCTGTCAGTCAATATCTCAGTATGTCAGCATCTTGAGAAATGAATCCATATTATTGCTAACACATGCCAAAAGAAGGGGTGTTTAACAGTTTTCTTCATCTCCTTATATTTTTATATCTGGTATATTTTTTTGTACTTTGCACTACTAACTTTTTTTTACTGCCTTTTTACTAACATGTTTTGTACTATGGAACTGTGATGCTGGAAACTTGAATTTCCCTCGGGATCAATAAAGTTACCATCGATCTATCTATCTACCTATCCATCTATCACAGATAAACTAGGGAGGCCTGTCAGCCAAAAGCTAGTTATTGAAAGCAAAATAAGTAACAGTAAAGTTAAGCAGGTAGCTAAACACGTATTGAATATATAGAAAATTAAATTCCTTGTGCGGAGGAATCTGTATATCTGAGTTGGTTCTGGAAAAAGAAAAAAAGGTGATAACTTTGATTCGTCTAGTTATTCTCTGACAGACCCCTCCTTCAGTCTGCTGTCAGTCAATATCTCAGTATGTCAGCATCTTGAGAAATGAATCCATATTATTGCTAACACATGCCAAAAGAAGGGGTGTTAACAGTTTTCTTCATCTCCTTATATTTTTATATCTGGTATATTTTTTTGTACTTTGCACTACTAACTTTTTTTTACTGCCTTTTTACTAACATGTTTTGCACTATGGAACTGTGATGCTGGAAACTTGAATTTCCCTTTGGTATCAATAAAGTTACCATCTATCTATCTATCTATCTATCTATCTATCTATCTATCTATCTACCTATCTATCTATCACAGATAAACTAGGGAGGCCTGTCAGCCAAAAGCTAGTTATTGAAAACAAAATAAGTAACAGTAAAGTTAAGCAGGTAGCTAAACACGTATTGAATATATAGAAAATTAAATTCCTTGTGCGGAGGAATCTGTATATCTGAGTTGGTTCTGGAAAAAGAAAAAAAGGTGATAACTTTGATTCGTCTAGTTATTCTCTGACAGACCCCTCCTTCAGTCTGCTGTCAGTCAATATCACAGTATGTCAGCATCTTGAGAAATGAATCTATATTATTGCTAACACATGCCAAAAGAAGGGGTGTTAACAGGTGGTGGCTGATTAGGCAGCAACTAAAGAAAAAACTGATATAATAAACAATCCATGTGTTTTTATTGATTCCAGTCTGACACCTAAATAACAGTTAGCATCAGATTCGTCTAGTTATAACAACCCACATATAACAGATAAACTAAGTGCTCCTGCTTTTTCTGACAGACCCCTCCATCAGTCTGCTGTCAGTCAATAGCTCAGAGAAAGGAACCCATATTATTGCTAACACATGCCAAAAGAAGGGGTGTTTAACAGTTTTCTTCATCTCCTTGTATTTTTATATCTGGTATATTTTTTGTACTTTGCACTACTACATTTTTTTTATTGCCTATTTACTAACATGTTTTGCACTATGGAACTGTGATGCTGGAAACTTGAATTTCCCTCGGGATCAATGAATTTACTATCTATCTATCTATCACAGATAAACTAGGGAGGCCTGTCAGCCAAAAGCTAGTTATTGAAAACAAAATAAGTAACAGTAAAGTTAAGCTGGTAGCTAAACGCATATTGAATACATAGAAAAGTTCCTCTAGTGTTACAAAAAAAACCCAGAAAAGTTGCATTACTCATACCATATCATGCCAAAAGAAGGGGTGTTAACAGGTGGTGGCTGATTAGGCAGCAACTAAAGAAAAAACTGATATAATAAACAATCCATGTGTTTTTATTGATTCCAGTCTGACACCTAAATAACAGTTAGCATCAGATTCGTCTAGTTATAACAACCCACATATAACAGATAAACTAAGTGCTCCTGCTTTTTCTGACAGACCCCTCCATCAGTCTGCTGTCAGTCAATAGCTCAGAGAAATGAACCCATATTATTGCTAACACATGCCAAAAGAAGGGGTGTTTAACAGTTTTCTTCATCTCCTTGTATTTTTATATCTGGTATATTTTTTGTACTTTGCACTACTAACTTTTTTACTGCCTTTTTACTAACATGTTTTGTACTATGGAACTGTGATGCTGGGAACTTGAATTTCCCTTTGGTATCAATAAAGTTACTATCTATCTATCTATCTATCTATCACAGATAAACTAGGGAGGCCTGTCAGCCAAAAGCTCAGAGAAATGAATCCATATTATTGCTAACACATGCCAAAAGTAGGGGTGTTAACAGGTGGTGGCTGATTTGGCAGCAACTAAAGAAAAAACTGATATAATAAACAATCCATGTGTTTTTATTGATTCCAGTCTGACACCTAAATAACAGTTAGCATCAGATTCGTCTAGTTATAACAACCCACATATAACAGATAAACTAAGTGCTCCTGCTTTTTCTGACAGACCCCTCCATCAGTCTGCTGTCAGTCAATAGCTCAGAGAAATGAACCCATATTATTGCTAACACATGCCAAAAGAAGGGGTGTTTAACAGGTGGTAGCTGATTAGGCAGCAACTAAAGAAAAAACTGATATAATAAACAATCCATGTGTTTTATTGATTGCAGTCTGATTCCTAAACAACAGCATCAGATTTGTCTAGTTATAACTAAGGGAGGGCCTGTCAGCCAAAAGCTAGTTATTGGAAACAAAATAAGTGACAGTAAAGTTAAGCAGGTAGCTAAACACATATTGAATGCATAGAAAACTTCCTCTCTCGTGTTAACCAAAAAAAAAACCCCATAAAGTTGCATGACAAAGTGACTGGGTATGAATGTCTCACTTTCAAAGGCCTGCAGGAACAGCTCATGGTCGGCCTGGATCTGCTCCATCTTCGGCTTCTTCACAGAGTTCATCATGGCTGATGAGGCCGGGTACACAGCTCCGTTAGCTTTACAACTAGCCCCACTCATAATATCACCTGAGTTCTGCCAGTGATAACAAAACACATTCATGATAATTAAAACAACAACAAATGATAACACAACATGTTAGCCAGTAGCAGTTAGCAGTCGAGCTAGCTCAGCTAAAAAGCTCAATGCTAACATGTTAGGTGGTTTGATATTTCAGCGTCGGATCAATTCGTGTATTTAGACTATGATTAACAAAATAATGTTGTATATATAGCGTGTAAATAAAGGTAACCCACCCTGGCTGATGGCATTAACTGGTTGTCCTCGCTGCCTGCAGCAGAAGCCTGCTAGCAGACTGAAACATGAAGATGAAGAGGAGGCGAAAGAGACGCTAGTTAGCTCGCAATGCTAACATGGTTTTAACTAGAAAAACACCCAAACAATGTGACCTCCGAACACCTGAGGTTCCTCCGCATTCAGATGTCTTAAAATACCGAGCTGGTTGTAGTATTTGTTGGATAAAATGATTGGTAATTTATTGTTGGTGTTGGTTTTTCCTCTTCAGTTTTTTTGTACTGAACAACAGAGCAGGAGTCAGCTGTCAGCCAATAGGAGACGAGCTGAGAGAATGCGGCGCTCTGATTGGCTGCTGAGCTCCGGAGGTGACACACAACGCGCTCTCGCTTTCTGCGATTTTTGCGGGAAATCTAGTTTTTTTATCATCAAGACAAGACGACTAATACATGTCTTATTATTCATAGGAGGCTTTACAGTCTGCAGTACATCATGTACTCCATAATCCATATCCTCTAGGATATGGATTTATTTCATGGCAGAGAAATACATGGAACTAAATAGTCTCTAATAAATCCATCTATAATAAACAGTCAAGAGCTGAAAGTAATTATTTTAAGTCTTGGGTTGGTATTATTATATGGCATAAACGCCCAATAATTTCATTATATTAATATCATTTAAATATAATTTTAATATAATATAATACAATATAATGAAATAATTTATATAACTATAAATTATAATATAATATAGACGACCCTGGTGTTAAAACATATATCTCATTATTCATAGGAGACTTTACAGTTTGCAGTACATCATGTATCCCATATCTATCTCTATGTGACTGTATATGTTGTTAAATGTATTTATTTCATGGGAAAGAAATACATAGAACTAAATAGTCTGCAATAAATCCATCTACAATAAATAGTCCAGAGGTGAAAGTAATTATTTTAAGTCTCGGGTTGGTATTATATGGTATAAACGCCAGATAATTTCATTATATTATATTATATTATAATATCATATCATATCATATCATTTAAATATCATTTTAATATAATATAATACAATATAATGAAATAATTTATATAACTATAAATTATAATATAATATAGACGACCCTGGTGTTAAAACATATATCTCATTATTCATAGGAGACTTTACAGTTTGCAGTACATTATGTATTCCATAAATATCTATCTCTATGTGATTGTATGTTGTTAAATGTATTTATTTCATGGGAAAGAAATACATGGAACTAAATAGTCTCTACTAAATCCATCTATAATAAACAGTCAAGAGCTGAAAGTAATTATTTTAAGTCTCGGGTTGGTATTATTATATGGCATAAACGCCAGATAATTTCATTATATGATATGATATTATAATATCATATCATATAATATCATTTTAATATCATTTTAATATAATATAATATAATACAATATAATGAAATAATTTATATAACTATAAATTATAATATAATATAGACGACCCTGGTGTTAAAACATAAATCTCATTATTCATAGGAGACTTTACAGTTTGCAGTACATCATGTACTCCATAATCCATATCCTGTAGGATATGGATTTATTTCTTGCCAAAGAAATACATGGAACTAAATAGTCTCTACTAAATCCATCTATAATAAACAGTCAAGAGCTGAAAGTAATTATTTTAAGTCTCGGGTTGGTATTATTATATGGCATAAACGCCAGATAATTTCATTATATTTTATGATATTATAATATCATATCATATCATATCATTTTAATATCATTTTAATATAATATAATACAATATAATGAAATAATTTATATAACTATAAATTATAATATAATATAGACGACCCTGGTGTTAAAACATATATCTCATTATTCATAGGAGACTTTACAGTTTGCAGTACATCATGTATCCCATAAATATCTATCTCTATGTGACTGTATGTTGTTAAATGTATTTATTTCATGGGAAAGAAATACATGGAACTAAATAGTCTCTACTAAATCCATCTATAATAAACAGTCAAGAGCTGAAAGTAATTATTTTAAGTCTCGGGTTGGTATTATATGGCATAAACGCCAGATAATTTCATTATATTATATTATATTATAATATCATATCATATATAATATAATTTAAATATCATTTTAATATAATATAATACAATATAATGAAATAATTTATATAACTATAAA
Organism: Sebastes umbrosus; assembly: GCF_015220745.1. Lineage (NCBI taxonomy): Eukaryota > Metazoa > Chordata > Actinopteri > Perciformes > Sebastidae > Sebastes > Sebastes umbrosus. The sequence continues at coordinate 9,110,497 of NC_051271.1, forward strand.
TTATAATATAGATGACCCTGGTGTTAAAACATATATCTCATTATTCATAGGAGACTTTACAGTTTGCAGTACATCATGTATTCCATAATCCATATCCTCTAGGATAGGACAGAGAGATTGAATTTGGAGATAAAGTCAACACTGAAGATGTCATCCGAGTTGCCAGGAGAATATCACAAGTACTTCTGCCTATAGACAGGAAATAATGCTTCCAGAATCAAACATACATCCAGTTATCCCTCCTGTTGTCTTCCCGTCAACCATGCAACTTTTGTCTTTTGTCTGGTTTGACTGTTTTTAAAGCATACATTATAAATTATCACCCAATTCTGTATAACATCTTTTTGGCCAACTTCATTCCAACTCATTACCACAAGTTTTACACTTTTTTTGAGGAATTCATGGTCAATAAACCTAATTTATATGAAATTAAACCTAATTTTTTTAGGAAAAAATGCCGAAATTATGAATTATTTGGACTATACACAAAATTGGAGGAATAATGTTGATGGATTATCACAGACCGGTATATGTCAAAGTTTAGTCAGAATATTACAAATATTGTAATATTAAAAAAAAATGTTTAATGACAGTGTGACAGTGTGTTTTTTGCAAAGACCATATAAGGGAACCATCCATATAATTTTGAGGAAATTAGGTGAAAGACATCCATATTTATGATATAATGAAGTTTGAAAACCGGTCAAATTTGACCCGAAGACAACAGGAGGGTTAAACGAATGACCACATTAACGTTAAAAAACGTTCATAGTGTGTGAGAAAATAATCCTCTAGGATATGGATTTATTTCATGCCAAAGAAATACATGGAACTAAATAGTCTCTACTAAATCCATCTATAATAAACAGTCAAGAGCTGAAAGTAATTATTTTAAGTCTCGGGTTGGTATTATTATATGGCATACACGCCAGATAATTTCATTATATGATATGATATTATAATATCATATCATATAATATCATTTTAATATCATTTAAATATAATATAATATAATATAATATAATACAATATAATGAAATAATTTATATAACTATAAATTATAATATAATATAGACGACCCTGGTGTTAAAACATAAATCTCATTATTCATAGGAGACTTTACAGTTTGCAGTACATTATGTATTCCATAAATATCTATATCTATGTGACTGTATGTTGTTAAATGTATTTATTTCATGGGAAAGAAATACATGGAACTAAATAGTCTGCAATAAATCCATCTACAATAAATAGTCCAGAGGTGAAAGTAATTATTTTGAGTCTCGGGTCGGTATTATTATATGGCATAAATGCCAGATAATTTTATTCTAATATAATATAAAATAATACAATATAATATAATATAATATAATGAAATTATTTATATAAAAATATAATATAACATAATATAATATAATATAATATAATATAATACAATATAATATAATATAATGTAATATAATGAAAATATTTATATAACAATAAATTATAATATAATATAATATAATATAATATAATATAATATAATATAATATAATATAATACAATATAATATAATATAATTGTTATAATTTTTTTCTTTTTTCCCTTTTAAAAGTTTTTTTTGGGAGTTTTTTTTCCTTATCCGATGAGAGGGTCATACTGTAAAAGACAGAGGGTGTCGTATCCTCTACAGATTGTAAATCCCCCTGAGGCAAATTTGTGATTTATGATTATTTTGGGCTATACGAATAAAATTGACTTGACTATATTATATTATAATATATTATATTACATTATATTTCATTACCTTATATTATATTATATTACATTATTTATCCCATTTGTATTTTATACAATCAGAAATATTCTTAATGAAACTGAACATTACAGCAGCATAAATGAGTAAACTGTACGTACATCAGTACAGTATAGTCGGCTGCATGGTGATTGAAAACATAATATTTAAATGTTAATTTTGTTGATAACAAGACGGCAATTAATAACATCAAAGGGAATAATTTGTCCTCAGGTTCTTAAGATGTATGTCTGTTTAGGAACATCTTAATTTTCCTTTAACTGTGATTCAGCTTAATGAAAAATTTAGAATTCATTTTCTAAATTGTATGAGGGGTTAACAGAGTTGTTTAATAATGATGCAATGAGAATATTACTAAAAAGAACAAGATGTTCCAGTGCAAGTGAAATGTGTGTGTATGCAGGCATAAATACTTTTCAAACTATATTAAGAAATCTCATGTACAAATTTATATGCCGGCATAATCACTCTGAGAATGACATCATCTTGCGGTTGTCTAACTTCAGATTTTGCACTACACGGTACCAATCACAGCTGTGGAGGCCCTGGTATAGTTCTTTATATGTAAGGCATTGATGTATGTATATTTTTATACTAATATTTATAGTTTTAATATCTTTTAATCATGACTTTTTATAGTGCTCTCTGTATTGTAATGTATTATATGTAATGTATTGTTGTTGTTTTTTCTTTTTTCTTATCTGAACCTTGAGTCTGCAATAAAGTTTGAATTGAATTGCACACTTTGCTAATGTATATACTGTAGTATCTTGCACACTTTTGCTAATGTATATAGTATGTAAATGCACACTTGCTAATGCATATAGTGGGTTATTCTATGTTTTTAATTTAGATTTGTGTTAATGCTAGTTGTAGTAGTCAGGTTTATTTATAGTGTATTCCAATATTCTTTATATTTTGTATTCTATGGATATATTTCTGTAATGTTGACGTGTACATTTTATGTACTATTCCTGTGCATTGCTTGGATAACCTGCTGCTGTAACACAAGAATTTCCCAATTTGGGATCAATAAAGTCTATCTATCTATCTATCTATCTATATATTTATATTAATATTAATATTTTTAATATCTTTTAATCATGACTTTTTATAGTTCTCCCTGTATTGTAATGTATTATATGTAATGTATTGTTGTTGTTTTTTCTTTTTTCTTATCTGGACCTTGAGTCTGCAATAAAGTTTGAATTGAATTGAATTAATCTCAATTAGAATTTCCCAATCAACAATTTTTTTTATTCATTTTAAAGTATTTGACTAATATATTTGTTATTTCACGTCATTAAAAGCAGTGAGGATAGTGTGTCAGTGATCAGTAGATTAGCTGGTTTGAATCTGTTTTGCCAGACTGGATGGTGTTTCCTGACGGACCTATTTAAAGAGGGAACCGGAAAAGCGGCCAATCACAACTTCCGCTTTGCTTCCGCACACATGTGAGGAGAAAATCAGCCTCATTGCTGAGACAGTCTGATGGTATTTCTACATAAAGTTGACATTAATACATAATAACACAACAACGGCTGCGTCGTCAGGATGGCGGAGGTCGTTCAGCACCGGATCGAGGAGAGGATCCCTGAGTTAGAGCAGCTGGAGAGGGTTGGACTGTTCACCAAGAAAGAAGTCAAGTAAGAAGAACACATCATGACTTACAGGAGCGTTTACAGAAGTGTTCATTCAGTAGTAAAACACATCACTATGACTAAGTTTTTATTGCAGTTTCAGCAACTTATACAATCATCATCACATATATAACTATATTATATATATATACTATATCATAACTATATTTTACTCAAATATTCACACTGAAAACAAAACAAGACTTCATCTTAAACTATCATTTCAATCGAATTCAGAGAAAAAGGGAGGACACATAGTTAAACAATCCAAAGAATTAAAATAAATTAAAGCTTCAAGCAGCGATGAACGGGCCCTCGCCCCTACTTGCGCGTCGGGGATGCTGGCGGGACGCCGACCGACGCGGCCAGGCACCGTGAAGCCGAAACTCTGACGAGCACCACGACGCCTGCTGCAAGGCTCTACGACAAGCGGTTCATGAGTTATGAAGGGGGGCGTGGCTAATGTGTAGGGGGCGGGCATAACCTTCACCAATGAAACAGGCACTCTCTGCTGAGCGATATGACACCTCCCACAAGACTCTACGACAAACGGATCATGAGTTATGAAAGGGGGCGGGGCTATGAGTATAATTTTTCATATACATGTCATCAGTACTGGAGCACCATCATACCTGAGAGATTTGGGGCAGATCGGACTATGTACAGTTGAGTTACAATAACTGCCTGTTTCATGGCGAATGGCTCAAAATGGCCGCCACGCCACGGTCAGGTCGTTAAGTGAACACTCATCATTTTAATAACTTTTCATCTTCAAGGTCTTAAGATGGTCCTGACCAAATTTCAAGTCGATCAGATCAAATCTGTAGGAGGAGTTCGTTAAAGTACGCGGCCTATAAAACGCTAAAAATGACATGAAATCCAATATGGCCGACTTCTGGGTGGGCGGAGCTAATGAAATCCAATGAGGAATATGTTTCAAATGATGAGTGGGATATGCATACCAAATTTCATGAATATCGGATCAACTTTAGATTTCGACGCGTTAGGGGGCGCTATAGAGCCCGCTGGCGACGCCCGTTCCCAATCACTACAGAACATTGCAATTTTCGCCTCTCCCGACGCATGTTCCAATTTTGGTGAGTTTTGGGGATGGCTAAGGTCGTCAAAAACGCGTTCTTGCAGCAGAAAAATAATAATACCGACAAAAACAATAGGTTCCTTGCACTTCGTGCCAGGACACCGTTGGGTCCTGGCACTTTCGTGCTCGGGCCCTAATTAAAGTAAAATAAATACATTTAAATACAAATAAATATGGTGAAGGGTCAAAGGTCAGGGAGGTGAAGTGTGTGGGAGGGTGTGTGTTGTATGGGTGTGTGTACGTGCTTGGAGAGATGACATGGGTCAAGAAGACAGAGATGCAAGTATGATCCAGGATCCAGGCTTTCCAGATGTGTTCATTCAATAGAAAAATCACATCACTATACAAAGGACACCATTTTTACAAGATTTTGACGCCACCCACCTGAGAAATGTTTTGTTTTGTGGTTGACTGTCAGTAATATACGGAGACATGAGAGAGAGAGAAACCTGACTAGAACATTTATTTTGTCATCTTATTACTCTCTCGTTGACCTCACTGCTACAGAGGAAATATTAATGGAACTAAAGAGAAATAAATCCTAAAATAAACTTCACAATTTTATATATATATATGTATGTATGTATGTATGTATGTATATAAGCTGTTTATTTTTCACTATTTCAGATCCATAATCAAGAGAGCAACAGCCCTGGAATACAAGCTCCACAGGTTGATCGTAAACAAAGAGGACTTCATTGCATACATTCAGGTAATGTGCCTTATCATGTTACCCATATGTCTTTTAAATAAATAAATTACTAAGTAAAAGCTATGAGTGATATGTTTAAAACACTATTTTTTTGTTTAATTACAGTATGAAATCAACGTTTTAGAGCTGATCAAGAAGAGAAGAGCGGTGAGTCGCGTGTGTTTTGCTTTATGTCATGTTAATATTCATTTTGGATTGGAGTCATTTGATTGTACACACATTTTTTTTATATATTCTAGTGATGAACTTTTTTTAACATGCATGCAAAACAAATGGAGAGAGTGTCAAACAGTGTACTTTTAGATGATAATTTGACGGTGCCTAACTCTGCTTTTGCAGCACATCCATTACCAGTTCAAAAGAGAGGAGATTGAGTACCCCGTCATCCATAGAATAAACAGTGTCTTCAGAAGAGCAACAAATAAGTGGAAGGTACTGTATACAAAGCATTTATATTGTACTTTTGGAGTGTATCAATGAAATCATTGCATGGATTATGTATCGTGCAAAATGAGGTGCATTGATCTGCTAAAAGAAATTATCAAATTGCTTCGGGATGATTTGTTTTCAATCAAACTAAGACTCTTTGAAAATGATTAGAGTTCAGTTCTTATGTTATTCATGATGTTTTCCCCTCACCATTTTCTTTAAAATCTAAACATTTAATGAGATATAATTTTGCATGTCTTCTCTCCCCCACAGGATGATGTGCAGCTGTGGCTCTCACATGTTGCTTTCTGTAAGAAATGGGTACGTAATGATTTTATCATTTGCTTTAAGTACATCAGAGACAAAACATTAAGTCTTCTCGTGCTAATAATGATCTCCCTCTGGGTTTCTCTCATCAGGCCACCAAAGGCCAAATCAGCAAGGTGTTCTCAGCCTTGCTCGCTATACACCCCGACAAACCAGGTACAGAAGATTGTGCTTTTCAATCTGTTGTAACAAAGTCAAGATTAACTGTAATTAGTAGTGACTTTGTACTTCTCCATCTTTAAGCCCTGTGGATCATGGCAGCCAAGAGTGAGCTGGAGGATAGAAATTCCTCTGAAAGTGCCAGACACCTGTTTCTGAGGGCTCTGCGCTTCCATCCCAACAACAAGAAAGTCTTCCAGGAGGTAAAAGAAGCTAAATGTTCCTGCTGTTGTAAGATTATGTCAAATATTCTTTTCTAATAGTTTCCAACAACTTGTGTGTTAGTACTTCCGTATGGAGCTGCTGCATTGTGAGAAACTGAGGAAGCAGAAGGAAGAACTGGAGAAAGCCGAGATGGACCTGGTGAGTGTGTCACAAATTGAACACAAACGCAGTGGGGAAAGAAAACAAAAAAAAATAAAATCCGAAACACACACATGCTCTCATTTTGTATTCAGTGCCTTAATACTCTGCTCTTCACTCCTTCCAGGGTGAATATGAGTTTTCTCCAGAGATCCTGAGTGGCAAACTGGCTGAGGTTGTGTACAGAGATGCTACAGGGAAAATCAAAGGTAAGCTTTTTAAAGTTTATTTCCAATTTTGTTCAAAAACATAAGACATAAAAATATCAAAGTGTTACATTTTATTTCCTCATTTAAACAAGAATTTAGTTAATATTTTGAGTAAGAAAACTGATGCATTGCAGAAGGTTGGCCTATTTTGTCAATTAAGTCTTTTTTTGGCAAAGATATCCCACATAACCCCTCCTGAATCCACAAACTATTGTTTTCAAACATTGTTTTTTGTACAGATTAAATAAATGAGAGCTAAAGACGTGCTGGAAGGCAGATTCTGTTCATTTTTGGACACGCGTCTACTCTTTATGCTGAGCTAAGCTAACCGGCTGCTGGCTGTAGCGTCGTATTCATGATACAGACATAAGAGTAACTCACTGCAAAGAAAGCAAATAAGCGTTCTTCCCAAAATGTCCAACTATTAACAACAGAATTTCCCTTCGTATCATTGATCTTTTTCTCCAACAGAAGCAACGTTTGTCGTCTCCCTTCTGAATATAGCGGCTATCTTTGACTTCACCAAAGACCTCCAGGACTTCATCCTGCAAGAGTAAGACACCAGCTCCACTCGGCCACACTCTGCATTCTCAAAACAGAACTTCATCACTAAGCGTGAACGTGTCTACTCCCCTCCCCTTGTTGTTGCAGCTTACAGGCTAACTACACAGAGGACAGCTTGACGTGGGATTTCATGGCTAAGAGGGAGCTGGAGGCTCCGGGGGCCGGGGAGGAGCTGCAGACCGCCAAAGGCCGGGCCTCGGATATCAACCGCAGAGAGGAGCGCTGCTGCCAGGTCTACGAGGAGGGGGTCAAGAGCCTCAACACCGGTAGGTGCTCATACATACGCAGGGAGATAGACATGGAAAATGGACTGTTTTTTCCCTTGTTGAGACTGAAGGTTGATGAGTACAGCGAGCAGATCATTGTTGTGAAATAAACCCCGACAGGGCGATGCGGCTTATTACACAGCTACTTACTTAAGAAATCAATTTGACACAAAAATGGTCCTCCAGAGTCTGACATCAGAACTGCGCCCATAGCAACGGTCTGTTTTGAAGAAATAACAGACCGTAGAACGCCATGATTGACCAATCAGAATCGAGAGTTCAACAAAGCTTTGTAATAAATAGTTATGATCAACACATTACTACAGGGATCTGTGGTTTTGTATTTATTATGAAAATTACCTAAAGTATTAAAATGATTAAATTATTATTAATAATAACAGTTGAGGTTTTATCACTATGCAGTGACACATTTCTTCTCATTGCATGTGCTTTAGAATAAGAAGAGATTTAGTTTTACAATATGAAAGGGTAATTTTCTTTACGGTTACCAAACCAGAATTGCTTTATTTTACTTATTCAGTTCCCATAGTTTATTTTGCACATTGTCAATGTTGTTTACATTGTTGAATTTGAAGTAAGTTTGGTTTTTAAAAATTTGTTTGTCAAAAAATCAGATCCATTTAGCCTACGTCTTAAATTTGGCTTTTTAAAGTCTTCGGGTGCCCTGCATTAATGCACCGCTTTCATATTCCCTGCCAACTTGATGTGTGTATATATATATAACAAACCGTATTTGTGCTCTGCGCTCTAGAGCCCATGTGGACTTGCTATGCGGCCTTCTGCTTGGAGAGGCTGAAGAGAAAGACAAACGTCCAAGAGTTAAAGGAAAAGGTGAGTGAGTTTACACTGAAGAAATATCAGCGGCATCAGTGTTTTTGGAGGTGGATGTTTTGAGGGGTGAATCCTGACGTGCGTTGATGTGTTTGTGTCACAGAGGCAGGAGAGGCTGCTTGGAGTGTTGCAGCGCGCCCACGACTTCTCACTGCTGAAGGAGGATTATTATAAGAACTGGGTAAGATAACTGCTTCATTAAATGTGTAAATGTAATCATAGCATTTTATAGTTCAGCCTCCCTTCATTTGAATAATGACTCGTCAAATCTCTGTTCACACACAGCATGTTTCTTACATTAGTTTAACTGTAACTGGACTCAAAACACAAGGTTTGATTGTCAAGTGGAGAACAATATTTACATCCGAAGCTGATAGTCGGTACTTACTCGTTCTTGGAAATCCTAGCATAACCAGACTGCTGGTTTCCCAAGATCCCAGACAGTCGATTAGAAGAAATTGCGAAAGAAAAGATGACGTATTGGTGGCCTTGTGGGTAAAGGCTCATATTTTGAGTCTAGTCAAGGACCTATTTATGCATGCCAGCCCCACATTTCATGTTGCTCTCTATTGTTTACCATCTAATTAAGGGATTAAAAAAGTCCATAAAATAACACAGAACAGCCTCTCGCTGCCAAAACCGCATGTTGCCAAAACTCTGTTGAGTGAGTGAGTCAGTGACTTGGCAGCGTGAACCTAAACAAGTCAGATATAAAAATGTAACACAAATATGATCAGAACCAAAGTCAACAAAGTGAGCGTGATGGCACCTGAAGATAGAGGAACCTGGTGTTGTTTTTGCCTTGTAGCACTTTGGGGGTATTCAATTATTAAATCCTATATTATGTATTTATATACCTGCAGAGACGGAGCTGAAATAATAATAAGTTAAAACGATGAGATGGAAACAGGAGGGAATCTGATATTGATTTAACTCTCTCTTTGATTTTTTTTCAAATAAAGTTGCAGGTGCTGCTCTCATCCGGAGACGCCGAGGGAGCGGCCAGCGTTGCCATGGCAGCCACGCAGCGCTACAGCCAATCAGTGTCAGTGTGGAGCCTGAGTCTGCGGACGCTAATGCAGCTGGGGAGTGGAGACATGGGCCGGCTATTCCAGGAGGCTCTCACACACATCAGTCCTAAGGTACGCAGAACACACACTTGCACTTTGACTCTACATAATTTGATCTCGATCACATCAACTGTCTGCTTACACTGAGCACATACACCTCATCAGTTGTCCTCCTGCTGTAGCAGTATAATTGTTCTCCTTGGAGGGTGGAGACACTTGGACCCACGCGCACACACATTAGCCACCAGCACTGCTGTATAAGTGGGCCATCTCCTTGGCCCAATTAGTCTCTATTTCATTATATTAAAGTTCCTCAAATGGCTTCCTCCGCCCCCTTCCATATGTGAGGAAAGCTTCAGGCACTTGAGCAACCTTCCGTTACAAACGCAACATGAGAACAAAGAGATTAATAGTCTGTGTAATTATTTATTATTTGAGGTCAGAATGACACTTTATCTTAATTTAACATGACAGGTAAATGGGCAGGATTACTGTTTAACCCTATACTCTTAGTAGAATTATAAGCTTTGGATGGATAGTGAACTAATCCTTAGAAATGTGTGGCTTTACTAAAAAGCCACACATTTCGTTCCTTGATTTTGTGTCACCTTGACACCCTTCACATCATCACACAGTACATCTCACAGTAATATATAATGCTGTATGTCTATGAATACAAATGCTTTGACTCAGCCTTTACAGTAATGAGCAGAATAGCTGGTTGTTGTTGTGGTGGTGGAGGTTTCACAAGCCTGTGGCCCTGAGAAGTAGCTGTGTGAGGAGGATTACTACACGCTGCTCATTAGGCAGCTCCCTTTGTCTCAAGATAAACACTCTCCGTAAGTGTTGGGAAATAGTGTAAACCCTCAGGGTATGTCGAACAATGAAATGTTTCCATAACTGCACGGCACAGAAGTATAGAGATAAATTAATGAAGAAAACGTGTTCGTACCCTGTTAATCCAGTTTGATGTTTTATACTTATGCACTGAGGGAAACTAGCTGAGAGCAGAGCTAGGTGATTTGTCACTCAGATGCTACACAAGGATACCTACTCATTACTCAGTTTTAAAACAAGGTAGCTAAATCTTTAAGCATGGGTCTAATTTAAGCTTGGTATGTTCGCTTTAAGACTAAAAGGGATGGAGATATTGTACGACATTGACAACACTACCTGCTAGGGTTGCGCCGATATCGAGCCGATACTGACTCAAATAGCTGGATAGGGCATCGGTGACAGTGGGACTGATCTATTCAATTAAATTCTATGTTTACGTCTGATTACACGTCCGCGTACTACGTCATGTGTCAGCAGCACGGCTATTATTATTTTATGTGCATTTCAATACCCATACTACCATACTATTTAGTTTGCCAGAAAAAGAATCAGTATGTCCCAATACATAGTATGTCAAATGCTGTATGCCAAAAGTACCAGGATGTCCTACTACATCCGGTTGCATTTTGCAGTAAGCAAGCCAGCAAGCTTTTCTGGCTATTCTGACCTACAGTCCTCTGCACAGCGGATATATGAGCAAGAGAGTCAAAGTTAAAGGCACAATGTTATGACGAAGTATGTCACAATTGTGTGCATACTGCATGCAAACAGTACTTAGTTTGTACGGGCAGCTGTAGTACGTACTAAAAGTAAAAAGAAAAAGTATGCAATCTGGAATGCGACCACCGTGTCTAAAATTAAATGTCTACGGACATTTTGTTTTACAAAGTTAGGAAAGCAATGTTTAAGTCAGGCCTGGTATTGCCTTACATATAAAAGAATGATCCCAGTCACTTCCACACAGTGAGTCATACAGCTTATTGATTAAACACTTGTATCGGATCGGTTCTCGGTATTGGCCGATAACCAAAGCCCAGGTGTCGCTATCGGGACTGAAAAAGTTACTGCTCAATGCTACAGGAAGCAAGTGAACTCCCCACTGAGCAAGACACTGATGAGAAACCAACTGATAGCTAAATCCTTTCTGTCCCGTCTCGGCAGGAGAGTCTACCACTCTGGCAGCTGCAGGTCCAGTGGAGCGTGGCCAACCAGAGTCCTGAGGAGACGGAAGCTGTCTTCAAGGTAGTTCACCTGAATCCACCACATTCAGATTCAAACTACTGCGCAGTGCGCTGTCACTGCAATGACTTCAATGTCAACTGATAGGAAGAGCTGCTGCTTGTAAACATTTAGCACATAGTGACATGCCTTTGTGTTGTAATTTACACTTGGTTTGGATAGGCAGTTCTTATTAGTTAGAATGATGCAGTAGTCATGTTACTCTTCTGGTCAGTAATGTTAAATATACACACATAAACTGAAACCAGGAAACTATAATCTATTATGAACAGCGGCTCACGTCTGCACAGTGTTTTGGCCTCCGAAACGAGACAGTTTGTTCTCTTGCTTGTTCCCAGAGAGGTCTGCTGTCTGCAGTAGCGGCTGTTGCCATGGAGATGAAAGAGAGCTACCTTGATTGGTCGTACTCCACCGGAGGCTACAAGAAGGCTAGGAAGACCTTCACAAGGTAAAAACGAATCACTTTGTCTGCTCATGTTGTCGTTGATTTAAATGATAAATAACACAAAAGGAACGCTAATTTAATCTGTCGCAAATATTAAATAAACTCCCTAGAAGTGCATCTTGTGACAAAGCTGTTGATTTTAAGATAGGAAAAACTTGTTTTGTTCTGTAGTTTACAGGAAAACCGTCCCTTGTCCAAGGCCTTTTTCACCAAAATGATTGAGATCGAGAAGGAACAAGTACGTATGGCCAACTACTGTACGTCACATGTGAAAGTAACTGCACCTCTTCAGGTTTTAGGTGGTGTTTGAACTTTTTTACAGCTGTTTTTAGAGACTTAACTTTTCCTAAAAAGAAGAAATTGTGTGGACAGATGGTGGACTTTGATATCACTTGTATTACCGATAAGCCGAGACGATCCTGAGCCGTAATAACTGTGTTGTTTGTTCTTCCAGGAGACTCCAAAGATGAACAGCCTGAGAGACTACTATGAGAGGGCCCTGCAGGAGTTTGGTACCTCAGATGACGGTGAGCAGGCTTCAAATGCCTTTTAAAGGAACAACAGACAAAAGAAAAAGTAGCGTTAGTTAAAAATATTTATTCACAATATCCTGTTAGTCAAGTATCGAGGACTGCATTCCAAGTTTCTATCAAACAAAACAACCGCACCAAAAAATTTATCAATGCCAAAATAGTAATAGTATCTGAAAATTGATCTGTGGCTGGACCCCACACAAACTACTAGTCAGCTAAGCTTTCAGTTGGGATATGGGGGAGTTGAAGAAACCTTGTTGAGTGTCAGATTATTTAATCTTCCTTGCACACGTCTACCTTTTTAATCCTTCAAATGTTTTCTGTTATTTTTTATTTCCCTGAAGATCTGTGGCTGCGGTACATCCAGGAGGAGCTGGGATCCCTCGGACAGCCAGAGAACTGCGGCAAGATCCACTGGAGAGCCATGAAGTTCCTGGAAGGGGAGACCGTGGAGAGGTTCACGTCCAAGTATACTCTGATTCAGACCGGACACTTATGAGTTGCCCTGAAAGGTTCAGGTAGCGTAGTAAATTCAGCATCTGAAGAAGCAGCAGCGCACATTTCGGAGCAGGTGTTCCTCCTGGTCCTGTAGGAGATTGGAGCTGTGCCCATCCATTTGTTGTTTAACTGCCTTCAAGCATTGGGGGGGAAATGTTCTTGATTGAGCTGCCTCTGATGTTTGCAGCTTTAATTTACAACTTTCCATTTTCATTTACGGCAGTTTGCGCTGCATTTGACACCAGATTGACGTCGGTAACGCGTAGTATCGTAAAGATGTCCATTTTCATTGAATTCATTTATTTGTCATTTTGTGAAGACAAGCTTTGATGCAGTTATGATGATATTAAAACAGTCTTTCATTTTGGGGTGTTTCTCTGTGGTGGTCCCTCTGAGACAGCGACATAACAACTGTACACATATAAACACACAGCGGATTCACACTGCAGTAGTTTTCAATGACCCACCACTTTCTTTAAACAGTTCTCTTGGTAGGTTAGTGAAGTTAATTTAAGCTACGGTGACAAAAACATCCTCTAAAATTCTCCTTTCACACATTGATCCAGTGTCAGGACCTTAAATCATATTGTTCTAGTTCCTTCCTTTCATGGTACAAAATGCCGCCTTTAAAAAACAAAACAATAAATATTAAGCAGCAGTAGTACTATGAGCTAGATGCACATCTATGAGCAGCTAAAAAAATAAACATGTCACACTGTCCATAAACATCTAAATATATTTACAGTTTTTAAGGACACTTCAAATTGTCATGTGTGCCAGCAGCAGCACATACAGTAATGTAACAGCTATGAGGTATAACAAGACTTTCATTTAAAATGCATTACATAAATGGATTGTGAAGTTAATAATAATAGATAATACACCTATAAAATTCTATCACATTGGATTTTAGGATGTTTTCTTTCATCAGGCATGGACAATGTAAACAGACGCACTTAATGGTCTCCTTTATTTCCTCAAAGAGATGTTCATATGAGAACCATGTCGCCAGTTTTTGGGGAGTACGATATCAATTAAATACGTATGGGATAATGTACAGCGAGCCGGTCATTGAAGGGATTATTTCACAACAATGACACACTAGCTGTACATTATCTTGCTTATTACACGGCTACTTACTTAAGAAATTAATAATTTGACACAAAAATGATCCTCCAAAAGTCCGACATCAGAACTGTGCCCATAGCAACGGTCTGTTATACATAGCAACGGTCTGCTATGATGAAATAACAGACCGTAGAACGCCATGATTGACCAATCAGAATTGAGTGTTCAACAAAGCCGTGTTATAAATTTATAGAAATTACATTTAAGATATTGAAGTACCTCGGTACTCAGACACTAGTTTCAGGGGAATTAGCTTCTCCTGATATCTCAGTCGGGCTTTGATGAAATTAATGCAAATATGAAAACAACAAAACACCAAGAGAGCAAAAATAATGTGCTTTAAGGCAGAAGTTATGGCGAATTATCATTTTCAATAATGATCCTGGTGAAACTTCCAGACACACACTTATCAGCTGAAGTCTCCTCTATGTAAATGGAGTTTTAAATCCTACTACAGTGTGTGTTTGGGTCTCTGACAGGGCTGGCAGACATACAGGTTTGCGGATATATTGAGCTACTTGGGCTATTTAAAAAATTGCAAGTCGGCCAGTTTACTGCTGATATAATGAAGTGTCTGTGTGGACACACTGTGTTTTTGTATCAGAGCAAACCAGAGAAAATATTGAAATGGGTTAAGGACCTATTTTAGTCAACAGCTTCAGCCTGCAACACTTGATGCTCTAAATGCTTTGTCAGGCCTGTAAAGAATACTGGTTTGGTTGGGGACAGTGAATCATTTTAGTGGTAAAGCCATTACATTTAAATAAAAATGTAAAGATATTGGCACATTAAATCTGTCATCAGTAAAAAAACGATCTATACAGGCCGTTAAAAAACAGCTGTAGCTCCACATGCTGACCTCCTCCACAACCACATCACTGAGGGAGGACATGAACCTCAATGTGTCTTCTCCAAAACAGATCGATGTTAAAAAAGTTAATAAGTTACTTGACGCCCATGTATGTGTTCGGTCCCACGCCATCTCCTCTTTCCCGGCTTGAGGACACATCTTCAGATCTTCTTGAAGAGGATGTAGGTGAAGAGCGCCAACACGCCTGCAGACAGGAGTCCAATCACACACTGGTGGATTGTGATGACGTCCTCCAGGGCGTGGATGCGCTCCTCCATGGCGTTGGTGTGGATGTAGTCATAAACGGAGGCCCCGATGCTCCACACCATCCACACAGCATCCACCAACGCTTTCATGGTGGGAGAGACCATTGAGAGGGCCGTCCGCAGCCGGGCGCCAGCCGCATCCGCTGTTTATTGGCCCCACTGCACTACAGAGAGAGGAGAGCTTTGAGGAGAGAGCATTGTGTGGGCACACTGATGGCCTCCAAAATAGCAATCACAGTTACACATCTACAAACATTAACAGAACATGTGATCCTGAGGAGCTCCATCTGAGAAGATTGTCAAAAATACTATAGAAACTGTCACCTGGAAGACTGAAACTTCTGATCAAAAAGCAATCTTTATACTTTCTCTTTCTGTGATGACATTCAGGAAAACAACTCTTCTGAGAGTTTAGTCATTTTATTGTCTTGAGTTTTATTATAAGTACATTTACTCAAGTACAATACTTAAACCTGCAGTAGGCAGAATGATTTTGGCATCATTGGGCAAAAATTCCATAATAACCTTTCAGCATTTTGTAATTCAAGTGTTAGACTAGACTAGACTTCTGCACCTCCTCATGGCTCTGTTTTCAGGCTTTAAAAAATCTTTGACCAATCACAGGTCATTTTCTCAGAGAGTGTTCCTATTGGCTGATAATTCAACGGAGGCAGCTGTCAATCACTTGCAAACTCCAATCATTTAAAGGGGAATACATAGACTGTAAATAAAGTGGACGTAGTCACCATGACATCACCCATTGGTTTGTGGACTGCCGTTTTGAAGCCACGAGTTCAGCATTTTGGCCGTCGCCATGTTGGTTTTTTGCAACCAGAAGTGACACGAGAGGGTGGAGCTGACGGACAACGCCGTGGTAGCGACCTGTCACTCAAAAGGTAGCCACGCCCTAAAGCATACCCTGCTTTATGGTCTATTTGACTCTAAATGGGTTTGATATGGGAAACATCTTGTAGTGTACTGTTTAGCTGTAAAAAGTTTGTGACCCGGCAGCCATGTTGAGATCAGTTGAGGAAATACCAAGCACTGCCCACCAGCCAGAGCAAACTTTCTCATTTTACAGCTAAACAGTACACTACGAGATGTTTCTGTAAACATTTGAGTCGAGAAATAGGCATTACAGTAACAGAATATAGATTCGTATTTGATCAGCGCTTCCTAGTTTGACCGGAGTTAGTAAGTGATTGACAGCTGCTCAGAGACGTTAGGCTCAAGCTCGGCTCTGATTGGTTGTTTTCCTCCGGTCTGTGAAATCTTGCAGATGCCATTAGGAGCACCGGAGGACACAGAGACAAATGATTATTTTTCAGATTACCTGTCTCATGCACTACTGTCAGGATAGTGACCGCTTTATAAAAATAACTTTTATTAAAAGCATATTTTCTCTAATTCTACCCACTGCTGCTCTAAGTTATTTTACTTTAGTGTTTCTCATTTATGCTATCTGGTACTTCTCTATTACATTTCAAAGGCAAATATTGTACTTTTTATTACTCCACTGCATTTACTTGGCAGGTACACTGCAGATTAGGAGTTTACTTACAAATTTGCTTTTAAAAATAAACACTGAACTGAAGTTATTCTGGCTGCTTTTTTTTTGCATGACAGAACTCTGAGTAAAGAAAAAAAATAAATGCAAGACTTGTTGCTTATTTTACTTAAATAATGTGTGATGGAGGCCTATTTATATTCATGATTCCTCTCCATCTCTGTATGCTGACGTCATTTCAGTATCAATAAACTTGGTCCAGAACTGAATGACTGAACTGGCTTCACGTGATCTAACCTTTAGTCTTGTGAGATCAGAATCTGCAGAGCAACAACCACAAAAAGGAAAATGAGGAACAAAACGACAGTTTGTGTTGTACACAGAGATCAAAAGGACATGTATGAACTCACCGCAGGCTGTCAGATGTCAATGAGATGATGAAGATGATGAACATCCGTCCAGCTGTTTGTAGAGTAATGAAAGATGTTGTTTAGGAGAAGAAGCCGGGCTTGTTCCTGTCAGGTAACCTACAAAGTCGGACATTGCTATTTGGCATCAAGTTATAGCCTTTAATCAAACACTTCCGGTCAAACCCTTAAAAATATGCCTTATAATTTACCATATTTTAGTAACAGAAAGTTCCCAAGCGAATAGAAATGTGCATGAAAGAAAGAGTATGATGCCAAAAAACACCACGTCAAAAAGTTACAGTAGCTATTCAGATGAATGAGGGCAAAGCATCAGGTGTTTTATTTTATTTTGATAAGAAAATCACCCCATTTCCGGTGTTATTGTGCGCGTCTTGTCTACATGAAGCAGCTGACTGAAGCCATATGAGGGAGCGTCACCACGAGCACTAAAAGTGGAGCATGACCTCCAGAGTAGAAACACTATAGAATAAAAATAGAATACGACAGAACAGGTATAGAAGGTGACATATCATAGTAGATGAGAATTAAATGAAAAATGCAAGAATAGAATAGAAAATAAAGCAAAACATCAGAACAAATAGAATAAAATGGAACTAAAATGGAAGAATATGAAAGAATAGATTAAATGCAAAATGGCATAAAGAATATGAATGTATATAGAGTAGAATAGAATAAAAATAGAATACAACAAAACAGAATACGATAGAAAATAAAGCAAGATATCACAGTAAAATGGAAAATAAACAAAATATCACAATAGAATAGAACATATCGTAACACAGTAGATAAGAATATAATGAACAATGCAAGAATAGAATACAAAATAAAGCAAAACATCAGAAAAAAAATAGAATAAAACAGAACCGAATACTGCTATAAAATGGAATAGGAAAGAATAGATTAAATGCAAAATGGTATAAAGAATATGAATGAATATAGAGTATAACAATTGAATAAAACAAAGCAGAATACAATAGAAAATAAAGCAAGATATCACAGTAAAATGGAAAATAAAACAAAATATCAAAATAGAATAGAATATATCATAACACAGTAGATAAGAATATAATGAAAAATACAAGAACAAAAAATAAAGCAAAACATCAGAAGAAAATAGAATAAAACAGAACCAAATACTGATGTAAATGGAAGAATAGGACAGAACAGATTTAATGCAAAATGGCATAAAGAATATGAATGAATATAGAGTAGAACAATAGAATAAAAATAGAATACAACAAAGCAGAATACGATAGAAAATAGATACCACAGTAAAATAGAAAATAAGACAAAATATCACAATGGACTAGAACGTCATCATATAGAACATCATATAGTTTAGTTTAATCAACATTTTATTGCTGATCATTATCTCTTTTATTCTATTTACTTTTATTAATATTTAATTTTTTTAATACAATCTGCTTATTTTGTGTAGTTTCATAATTTTTTTATTTTTAAATCTTTTATTATCTTAAATACCCATCTTTTATTGCTTTCTTATTCAATTAACTTTTATCTTGGTTGTTTTTGTGTGCATTAGTCTCTAAATCCATTTATTAACATTCTACATTTTGTCAATCGTGTGTACAGCACTTTGCATTGCATTTGACTTGTTTGAAAGGTGCTATATAAATAAAGTTTGATTGATTGATTTATTGACTTATTGATATCACAGTAGAATATAATTAAAAATGCAAGAATAGTATTGAAAATAAAGCAAAACATCAGAAAAAAAATAGAATAAAAGAGAACCGAATACTGCTGTAAAATAAAAGAATAGGACAGAATAGATTTAATGCAAAATGGCATAAAGAATATGAATGAATATAGAGTAGAACAATTAAGTTAAGTCATGGAGCACTAACATAACACAACACAAGGAGATAGAAATAGAAATAGAAATAGATTTGGAATGAATGTACTGATTAAATTTGTCTAAAGTGATCCAGCTGTTCCCCCCTGATATGCAGCTGCACGTGATCACACTCGGTGATCTAAATAAAACAATAAAACGTTGTAAAATGCAAGAATAGTATTGAAAATAAAGCAAAACATCAGCAAAAAATAGAATAAAACAGAACCGAATACTGCTGTAAAATAGAAGAATAGGACAGAATAGATTTAATGCAAAATGGCATAAAGAATATGAATGAATATAGAGTAGAACAATAGAATAAAAATAGAATACAAAGAAAAACAGAATTATTCTTATCTACTGTGATATCAATCAATCAAACTTTATTTATATAGCACCTTTCAAACAAGTCAAATGCAATGCAAAGTGCTGAACACACAATTGACAAAATGTAGAATGTTAAAATGGATTTAGAGACTAATGCACACAAAAACAACCAAGATAAAAGTTCATTGAATAAGAAAGCAATAAAAGGTGGGTATTTAAGATAATATAAAATAAATAAAATACAAGGAATAATACAAAATAACAATAAAAATAAATAAATAAATAAATACAAATTATGAAAAACATTCTACATTTTGTTCATCGTGTGTTCAGCACTTTGTAGTAGATAAGAATATAATGAAAATGCAAGAATAGTATTGAAAATAAAGCAAAACATCAGAAAAAAATAGAATAAAACAGAACCGAATACTGCTGTAAAATAGAAGAATAGGACAGAATAGATTTAATGCAAAATGGCATAAAGAATATGAATGAATATAGAGTAGAACAATTAAGTTAAGTCATGGAGCACCAACATAACACAACACAAGGAGATAGAAAAGAAATAGATTGAGAGATAGATTTGTCTAAAGTGATCCAGCTGTTCCCCCCTGATGTGCAGCTGCACGTGATGACCCTCAGTGATCTAAATAAAACAATAAAACGTTGTATTTGCCACGTGCATGTGATGGTGATGATGAAGTGTCGTGTCGTGGCGCGTCGCTGCCAGCAGGGGTCGCGGCACACTAACATGTTGCTGGTTTCAGGGAGGTAACATGAGAGGTGTGATGAACCTGGGATGTATATAGCCTCCTGAACAGCATCGATAAAAGAAGGGGAACACCTCGAGAGAGAGAGAGAAAGAGAGAGAGAGAGAGCCGCAGACGAGGCGCTCCGGAGCCGCAGCAGAGCGCGTCCTGCACCGGAGCTCCTGGATGAGTAGTGGCGCATGTTGGACACCGCAGGAATGTGTGCAGTTTACAGGCAAACACACACATGCTCGGACATTACTCAGTGTACAGTAGTGACCGTTTTTTAAAGTCCTCTTTTACTAGAATAATTGGAAATACTGGGGTCCACATTGCTGCTACTGCTGCTGCCCCTCCACGACGGAAAACCTATAATTGGAGACGAGCCAGTGACGCGCTGAAAATAACCAGGTTACCACTTAGCACCGGTCCATTTTGGGGAGGGCCCCAACACGAGGGCGGCAGCACCATATATCAGCTCCTTCCTTCCAGCTGTTTGGGAATATCCTGCTCATAAGATATCGAGGGCTGCAGCATGCATGGCAGTAGCAACAGCAGACTCTCTCTCTCCAGGCTGTCTCTTTCCAGAATGGATATTGGGTGACTGGTTGGGTGCTGGGTGCGCACTGGGATCTCTCTGTGGGAAAGGTTTTGTTTTTTTTTTTTTTTAAAGGAGGGAGGGATGGGGGAGACTGGTACAAGGCGAGACACTGTTGCGTCTGCATGTTTTCCCCCCTTGGACATAGGGGAAAAGATAGGCCTGTCCTGAGGGGGACTGTCCGACTTCTTCTTCCAAAAGACAATTCGTTCCCCCCTCCACCCTTAAAAGGATAATCTTGCTCAATCTGGGATGCATGCAACACCAAGTGATCAGATGGAGCTGGAGCAGGACTCGATGGGTGGATGGACGCTCGAAGTTCGAAGTTCTCGATCTGAAGTTCGAATTTCTCGATCTCCTCCGAAGCAGCCAGACAACCAAACCAGACAGCCAGACAGTCAGTCGGCGCTTTTTACGCGAAGAAGTCCCCCATATGGCTGCAGGATGCTGCTGACACATGCACAGGTAACAACAACCAGGCAGCAGCAGCAGCAGCATCATCACCTGCTTCTTCTATGGGTATGTATCAGCGAGATATCACAGGTTTGAACCCTATTCGCATTATCCTCTTTGTCAGAGTTTTGGTTCATTTTGTAAAAAAAGAAATTTAATGAAATCTTAAGTAAAGAGGTAAAAATGAAACACCAAAGTGCGGTTTACAATTTGTACTACCTTGTCATTTGCAAGTGCCTTTATCATTTCAAGTGTTAATTGTCTCACTAAGAGACAGAATTGATTGAAATCCTGATTAAACACTGTGAGCAGATTCGTGCCACATAGAAAATGTGGATGTCAAATGGTTTAAAAAAAAAAAAAAATAGACATTTCCAGAATATCCATAGGTAAACCTGTGTAGTTTTCCTCCACACTTCACTGACTGAGTCCTGATGATGATGATGATGATGATGGTGTGTGTCAGAGGCTGGGTCTTTGCGGGCAAGGTGAGTCCTCATTTCATTCAACTGGCCTACAAAGTCCCAGTTTCTGGCTCATGTGACCACCAAGTTATTGGAAATAGCCTACACTTCTGCTACACATTAAGAGAAGAAATAGGGAACAGATGGGAAGTCTTAACGGAGAATATAAATAGGCTTTCTAAAGAAGCCCAGTGATATCTCAGGAGATAAAGTCTCACTGTAAAGCTGGATAAGGTCAGTAAACACACCATTTAATACCACTGGTGCATAATACGGTCTATAATATTTTTTGGCAGAATATTATGGCGATACTATCGAGACAAAATACGGTCATGATAAAGTCACTAATAAGACCCACTGTAGACCGCAATTTATATGAATATTACACTTTATTTATGTAGGCCTATGCAAACAGCTGCAGGTACTTAACCCAAGGAAATGTAAAGATATGTCAAATTATTTAATAGCTCACGGGGTCAAACAGTGAATGTCATTGCTTAATAATCGGCTAAAACCTTTGATTACTCAAACTTGAACTTTAAAGTCTTGTGAAAGAGAAGCATGCTTCTCAAGATAGTCACAGAAAACCAGAGCAGAGGGTGTTTCTGTCTGATGCTTACAATGATGAACAACTTTCACATGCCACTTCTCTAAGAAAAAAAACAGCCCTGCATTTCTCAGCTGGCCTCATTCTGCGGTAAAGTTTTTGATTAATTAATTTTTAAAAATAAATCTTATTTATCTTATCCACGCTTTTTTTTTTTTTTCGTCCAATCAAAAATATATTAGAAATTAGATTAAATTAAATTTAAAGGCAAAAATCAGTTAATTTATTAAATTAATCAATCAACAAAGAGCACAAATGATAAAAATTAATTGCGTTACAAGCAAAGTGGCCTCCTTGTATAATTGTAATAATAAAAGTAATGTAGTCCAATAAAAAAAATCCCAAAGTGCCATATACTCTATTATGTCGAACAAGTGTGTCAAGTGGGGAAGAAGTTGTTTTGGAGGCCCGCTTCTATATCTGTCCTGACCCTAGCATGCCGTACATACCTCACTAATGAATTTAGCATCCTGACACTAGATGCTTTATGTAATTAATAGAGCGGAGGGCCATGGTGGCATCTCCATGCTGCAAGTGACACATAGGTAAGACATTCGCTGAAGCGTGGCGATTTTTATTTTAAAAACACGAGACCTCCGTGATTATTAAAACGCAACCTAAAACAGTCCTGTAAATGAACTCCCTGGCATCGCAGTAGGTGGGAAGTGGTTACATTAATCTTTGTGTCAGTTTTATTTATAAAAAAGTTAATGCTCGATCATAAGTTATTTGTAGGTTGTGTATAACAGATCAGTGGCAGGTCGTTTGTTTGTATAAGCCTGCTATTACTCGTTACGTCTGTAAGTAGTTGCGAGGAAAGTTGACACTTTGTCAAAAAGTTCTACTTAAATTCTTTGTGATTGTAGGCGATATCCTGCTGCTAATTAACGTTTTATTTCACTCTTAACATCCTTGTTATCAGATCATAAAATAAACCTAAAATCAAATATGGAGAATAGATGAAAATGCGTCAAAGATAGGACGAGATGAGCTCAACTATCATCACTGATTCCCTCCAACGTAGCCCACTAAAGCGCAATGACACATCACAGAAAGCAGATAAAAGCACTCCAGCCAAAAGCTCTCCATATATGCTGCAGGAGAGTACGAGCCAGTGCGAGTATGAGAGCGGAGGGCCTAGTAAGGGAGGCTTGGTGGAATGAGCCTGGTTTGAATAAGCAGCATGGCTACGGGGAGCTCTGGGATAGTCACCAAGTGTGCTGATTAAAGTTGTGATATTAAACAGTGTTGGCTGCTACCGCCTGCCAAGCCTCTCTCAGTGGCATTTCACATTGTTTAAAAGGCCCAATCGGACTCATCTCGCCACTTGCTGCACAGCGTTGCTTATATCTTTCTTATTTTCCACCGCGGCTGTCCCATATTCTCTCCTCACACCGTTCGTTAGCAGGGTTGTTAGACTTTAAATAGACTTTTCCTACAGGTTGTTTTCCGCTCTGGGTCACTGGGTTCACTTCAGTTCTCAAATTGGCCGCAACTACGCGCATGTTATTGTGAGCATCATATAGAAAACTCTGCTGAGGTAAAAGCTTCAGATTGTGTTTACCTTTTCTGTGAAAGCTGAACTTCTAATGAACACATGGAGCGCGCTCTTTCTCGGAAATTCTGTTCTGAACTCATTCAACCCCCTTTAAAAACGTCACTGCAAATCCCAATAAAACTCTGCCATTATAAATATACAATTCATAAATACTGGGAAGCGTGCTCGCCTTTTGTGAAATATATGACCCGGCTTATAAAAGGTCAAACCTCAGACGCTGCGGTCACTCCAGGTTGTTGCGTTTCTTCATCCACGATTGAACAGATACCAAAGTTATGCACCCAATCGCACTTCGAGGAGCCAGCTAATGTTGTAGTTTGATCTCAAAAGTCTGGAATGAGACATAGAAACATTAAACTAGCGAGGGAGGGAGGGAGAGAGAAAAAGGCAGCAAGAAAAGTGAGGGACTTTTAGGGGCAGCTGTGTTTTATTAACCCAGTCATAATGCCCCTAAAAATCCTTATTGCTCTTGCAATGGTCAACAAATCTCCTCGTGCAACATGTATAGAATCTGTGTAGGGATTCACATCAACAACCTGTCGCACTGCTGGGCCAAGTCAATGTATGCTGTATGTATTGTCCATATTTAGAGAGTTTAACCACAGTTCAAACAACCGGAGAAGTCTTATTGAATTGCAGAACACGTGAATGGAAGGATGCAGTCTCACAGGAGCTGCTGAAATCCAACAGTAACCTTCGTCGTAAGTTTCCCAACACGTTTGCTGATGCAGATTAGCACAAAGTTGGAAACAACTCTATCTGGGAACTGCACAGGCTCAATGAGCAACATACTAACAATACCAATGTTTCCCTTTGGCTTATGAATTGCGCTGTCATTGTATTTCTGCCCAGGTCTTCGTAGTTTAACATGCAGACGGGGGAGTCAGCGCTACGTGCCCTTCGGTATTTTGACTTTGCAATCAAGTGTCAAGGGACGGACTGAAAGACAGAGACTGATAGGCAGGTAGATGACAGGCTGGCAAGCAGCGAATGGCAGACTAACTAAACTCAGAGAGTATCAAGATATACAGTACAGGCTGGTAGAAATACAGGCGGGCAGATGGGCGCATAAAGACAGGTAAACAGTGAGACATCTTGACGAGACAGCGGCAGCACAGAGAGATATAGAAAATGGCAACCAGGCAAAAGACAGGCTGTGATACAAGCAGACACACAGATAGAGAGAGGAGGCAGGAGCAGGCTGTGGAGGACTGGGATCCAGGCCCGGGTGTGGTGAGGTGGGCTGTCGTGGCTGGAGAGCGGGTGTTGTGGAGTGAGTCATCGGAGGGAGGCTATTCTGCTGAGTTTCCCAGTGGGACGGCCGCTGCTGAAGGAAGGAAGGAAGAATCCTCTCCACATGGAGGGAAAGAGAGAGACAGAAGAGGGGAGAGGGAGCGAGGGAAAGTGTGGACGATGACTCAGGGCCACGAACCACATGGTGATGGAGGAGGGAGGGAGGAATTACTCATCAGAGCATGTGGAATCTCATACGGCTATCACAGGACCGACAGTGTGCTTCCCCCATGGCTGCTACTCAGCCGCCGCCCAGCCGCCATCACTCCCTCAGGCACCAACGCCAATCGGCCTCGCTTTTTGGCCAAATGAGAACAGAGAGAAGATGGGGATCAGGGTGAGCCGGGGGTCAAATTCACACGGGACTTTTTTTTTTTTATAAATTCTTTCATCAAAGCCGGATCCCCTTCAGTTTGGGGACATCATGAGGCACGAACTGACATTAGATGAGCTTTTAAACTCTTTTTTATCAAAGCTGAATCCACTCCAGTAGGTTTGATTCGCACGACTTCTCCCCCCAAATGTCTCAGTATGGCTTTCCACAGCCAGCCAGTGTGACTGACGGGAGCATGTTGAAAATACGGCATCATTATCTGACAAAGCCATTTGAATTTCAGCAGAGGCTATAATAGCCCTCCTGTGTCGCTCTGGGTGTTGGAGAATATGTCAAATCATCGGCCAAGTGGAGTAGCTACTATAGTTTCTAGAAAGTGTGGGAGGCCAGCTTGGCTCAGGTCCCGCTTTTAATCAAGAAAGATAAGTATTATCGCATGTAAATATTGAGGCATTTTGAAACAGGAGTTTCACCTCAATCCCTGTCTGCTTATATTTGGGCTTTACATTACAGCAAGTCAGTGCAGGCCTCTCTCTGCTCTTTCTCCGAATTAGGCAACACTGTCAAAATATGTAATCAAAGGGAACTTTTCAAAAGGTCTGAAAATGGCTTTATGAATATGTATCTGGAGTACACGGCGAATAGAGGGTGACATTTTAAGTCCAGTAGCTTCTTTTCTTCTCTGTGGCTCGGCTTACAAAACAGCTCTTTCATGGCTGCGTAAATCCATCGTTACAGTGATAAATGTGACACAGCAGCGAGCCCGCGGATGACTAAGTTGTATTGAGTGATGACAAGACAGAGAATGTAAACGCGCAAAAGGGTTACGGGCACGACATGCACCGCGGCTCCTCTTTATGTGCTCGGGACTCGGCAGCTGACCCTGCAGATGACCTCGCGTGTTAGTGGTGGTGAATTAAGCGTTAACCCATCGCTCAGTGGCGGAGGGGGGAAGGAGTCAGCAGAGAGCTTCTGACTGTAAACGCACACGCCTAGGTCTACTTTATATGAGTCCTATACACCTGTCACAAGATTATTTTTTTTTAATATCTGCATGTGCAGCAAAAAAAAGATGATGAGTACACCATGGTGGCATGACTCAACAGGTGAAAGGGGCACACCCAGAGGACTGGTTTAGGCCCCCCCTTACCAGTGGCGGCACAGTCCCAGATCGCTCTCTAACAGAGGTTGCCATTAGGGTGTGGGCTGACAGCAGCTCCAACACCAGAAGAACCACTCAAATCCAGAGCAAACACTGCAGACAAAGGCGAGAGGGCAGGAAAAACTGGAGCAGACCTTCCCTGTGTCGATCCCTCCAGCACCCCGCTTTAAAAAATGAGAATGAACCCTCCTGACCTGCTTTTAGCCAATCAGCTTGTGAGAGCGGGCTTTGGTATGACTAGAGCAAATAGAGAGGAGGGTAATCAGCCATCATATATCTGCAATGGTAATCCCCCACTATCTTATTAATACCTTTAGCCAAATGAATGTTGCTGCGGTCCACTGCCTTTGTGGATCTGTTGTGGCTGGTTGCACTATTTCTTTGTAATCACTAACTTAGCATAGTTATGTTAAATCTTAAAGGGGACATATCATGAGAAACCCACTTTTTCCGTGCTTATGCTCATACAGTTGGGTATCTGGAGAGCGTATCAACCCACAAACTGGGAAATAAGACAACCCAGTCAGTTTTTTTGGGCTGCCTAGATCCGTGATTCAACAAGCCGTTCAGATTTGGCTCCTCTTCCTATGTCACATGCAGACTCATTAGAATATACCGCCCACGGCTTGAGAACTACCTTTGCTAAGGTGCACCATATTGTTCTCGCAAGCCAATCAGAGCAGACTGAGCTTTTTCGGGAGGGGGTCTTAAAGAGACAGGCGCTAAAACAGGGCGTTTTCAGACAGGTATATTCAGACAGACATGTATGAGGAAAATAATGTGTTTTTTGAACATTAAAGCATTTAAACATGTTCTAGTAGAAACCCAAAATACAAGTATGAATCTGGAAATGAGCATGATATGTTGCCTTTAAGTGTTTACTGAGTAGAGATTTATGAATCACTAAGTTAAAACGGGTTGCACCACACAGACTAGTTCTTGCGTAGAGATTAGTTACACCCAATAACTGCCAGGTGTAACTGTTTCATTGCTAACGGAATTAACAAAGCTAACCTTAGTTTGCTAATATATTACCCTTTTAGAATGAATATGGTGCTGACACTTGATAAAGTGCTGTTATATGAAAATATATAAAATGATGTAAACTGTGAAGGTTTGAAATCTTTTGAAGTCTTCTTCGTTTGAAGTCTCTTAATTTCCCACAATATATGATTACTAGGGCTGTCAAAGTTAACTAGATAATAACGTGCTCACGCAAATTCGTTTTAACGCCACTATTTTTTAAAACGCATTAATGCCATCGATCTTTCGGAGATTGTAGCGAGCTCAGTTTTAAAGCTAGAGTAAAGATACTGGTATCATATGAAAATAGAAAACCTAAGGAATCCATTGGTACCATATCATCCCAGCTTTTCAGGAAGAATTGGCATTCTTTTGCGTTGTTAATTGATTTCCAATAATGAACATATACATACATTACACAAGCAGCATATTTGCCCACTCACATGTTGATAAGAGTATTAGATACTTGACAAATCTCCCTTTAAGGTACATTTTGAACAGATAAAAAAATGTGTGATTAATCGCGATCAATCATGCAATTAATCACGATTAAATATGTTAATCGATTAACAGCCCTAATAATTGCAAAATGTTAAGCCAATAACATTAGACTTACGCTGTGAGCAGCAGTCTACACAAGATGCGTTCAGGCACAGTATTGAGTGTAGGTCAACCGCGTTTAGCAGCGCTCAGAGCCCAACACAGAATGACTTAAATTACGTGCGAAAAACAGAAGAAAATAGACTTATAGACGCATAAAAATATGCGTATAACGTGAATAAAACGCGAGCCGTTACACAACCGGAGTATATAGCTGTAGACATACCATAAATAACCAGCTAGGTTAGCTTAATCTGATATTCCAATAATTTTAATCTGCATGAACTACACGTGTCTCTCCATGTTTGCATACGTAGAGAAATAAAACAAATCGATGACTAGCAGTTAAGTTTAATATACCCTTTGGCCTCCTTAAACTGTTATTTTTTGGGATGCTAAAGAGTCTTCTTCTGATTTTCATCAAATATTTCCTATAGGAATCGATTTGCACATCACTAAAGTTTTTACTTGCAAAGATATTTCTTAATTTTTAATGGTGCAACCCAGTTTAGTAGCTAGATTGACACCAGCTGGTGGTTATTAAGAAGTTTTGGGAGGGTGTAAACTGAATTTGATGTGATTCCAGCATCAATAAATAAAACTCTGGAGGAAACAAAATCCTGTTTATCCTTTTGAGAAGGCAGTAACATGCTGTAATAGTAAGCAAATAAAATAATAAGGCTGCTCTGCGCACTGCAGTATGTTGAGGCGGTAGGTAGGTAGGTAGGTAGGTAGACTGAAAGGTCAAAATAAACAGCACATAAGACACCCAAGCTTCAGCTATAGGTGTAGAAGGTGTGTCTCCGTCTCTCGCACATATATCAAAATGAGATCTTTCGACTCAGGGGTCAGCCACTGTGTACACACCGAGTATACTCAGTCGCACACTCACACAGCCAGACACATTAACTCTCTACCTCTCGACCTTCTCTTCTCACTGTTTGCTTTTCATATGGATTGTCAAACTGCTCGCAGGTATTGGAACTTTTTTTTTTTTTTTGAACCGCCTGCGTTCATTTCAGTCGGCAGCCGGGCCTCATCTTCCACTGTTTGTCTTTGTGATTATGTTTGCATATACATAAGCAGAGTGTTGATGTTTGTATTGTGTGAAACTATTCGCTCTTGTATGAGGAGAAACAGTCGAGAGGTGCACCACTGCCTGAGTTTGAGTTCAGCCTAAATATTTTGAAAAGTCATTCCTCCTCCTCTCTTCTCCTCTGTCCCCTGCCAACCACAGACGGGGGCACGTCGGTTTCCAGTTGTTTTCTGGCTATTTGGGGTCAACGACGCATGTTGGCAGACCTCATCGGCACTTTCTCTTTGCATTGCAAAACTCGTTGGAGGCTGAACTCGGCTCAGCGTTTGTGTGCACCGGTATTGAGTAACAATGAGCTCTGCAGGGCGATTGGCAGATGTCTGTTTGATGCTGCAGATACAGTCATGCCATTGTGCGGAGTCAGCAAGTGAGATCTGTGTGTTCATGTATGTGTATAAGGGGTGAGGAATAGCGGCTGTTTGTTTTGGCAGTAAGATCATTTGCCAAGGAAGCAGTTCCGCTGCCAAAACTCACCAAACAAACCTGCGGCGGTGAGTGTTGTGAGTATCTGCTCAACCTCCTCAGTAGTGATAATGGGAGGGTGGCCATTTTACTTCCCCGCACCCACCTCCTTCACAGCTCTTTTGTGATCCAAATGGTGAGCTGTGGTAGGCTTATGGCGTGTCTTTAAAATAAAAAAGAGACAGCAGTGGAGTTAAGCTGCTGTTTACCCAAACTTCTATGTAACGTTTGGAGCTAACCAGGGAGTGAAGTACGTTTTCAGCTAATCAGGGGCACGACAGAGCCTCATGGTTGCTCTGATCTTTTCTTCTCCTCGCTGTGGCTCACTTGAAGTCCCATTGTCTGGCTCGAGCCGACATCCTCCCGTCCAGCGGGCCTCTGTGCCAAGCTTGGCTCTCTGAGGATATTTCAAAAAGGGAAAACCCATCTTCCCCCCAAAACCTTCCATTACAGAAAAGAGGTTTTCCGCTTCTATCAAAAGCTGTCAATGGAAGTTATTCAAGCCGCTTGGAAAACATCAATTGCTGCTTTTTTTTTGGTCTTCGTGTTGGCAAAAATCACCAGTCACGGGACCGCGTGATGCTGCCACAGTTGGTTTTCAGAAGAAAGGGAGCTTGTGTGTAAGTGTGCATGTGTTTTTATACCCTTCGTGCTCTATAGTGTTGTATGCAAGTATTGTTGCTCTGCAGAGCACATGTGCAGCTGGGTCTGTGAAATATCAGCATCTGCACTGCTTTTCTGTAACTGTAACCTTTGCAACGGATGTGGACACAAATAAATTGCCTCTGTGTGTGTTAAGTGTTGAACGAAGAGCTGTTTTATGTTTGCATCAGAGTGATGGGAGCCACAATGTGACAGGACCGCGTCGACCTTAAGCCCTGTAATGGGCCTTCTTGGAACTGCCCTCTCATTTCTTGGGCAGAAGCGCCCGTCTGACTCCAAAACCAACAGTTTTGGAAATATCTTTTACATCCGCATCCCAAATATTGAGATACACTTTAATGACTCTTATTTGGGTTGACAGTGTTTTATTTTCCTTCCTTTATGCCTCTTGTGTTTTCTTGTTATACTTGGCTGTTTTTGTCTTGACTCATCTCCTCGGCATACAGGGTGGGTTATTTTGGGCAGTGTGGATGTGTGAATGTAAACAATATGTATGACATACAGTATAACTATGCAGAAACCTATTTTTTTATGTAAGATTGATGGCGACAAATAACTCCCATCATCATGTAATGTCAACACTTTTTATGTTGACTTTCCTATAAATGGTTTGTTCATGCTTAACATGACATTTTGGTTCACTTTAATGCTGAAAGTGATATCTCTCACGTCTATATATGGTAAATAAGAAGCTACTGCAAGCAGCCTGTTAGCTTAGCTTAGCATAAAGACTGGAAACGGGGGGAAACAGCTAGCTTGGCTCTGCCCAAAGGTAACAAAGTCCACCTACCAGTAGGGGTTGGCGATATGGCAAAAATATCATATCACGATTTTTTTCAGGCAGGATCACGATCCACGATCTTATCACAATTCTTTTTCATGTTGGTTTTTAAGACTACTTTCCAAGTTACTGAACAGTAGCCTACAACCAAACTAATTTCCCTAATTAAATAAATATAGCCCTACAAGGTAACAAAGCACCACAGCAAATACCGTTCTGAAATATAACACTTTTTTAAAAAAGTTTCTTTAAATATTTATCAGTTTCGAATCCACAAGAACCACTCTTCACATCGGCATAAATTAGATCCATCACACAGCACTTCTTTAAAAAGAAAATATGTCACTGATAAGGCTGGTTCGCCTCTTACTCCCGTTATTTACTTCTTCCAAAACAGCAGTGAAGAATACCAGGAGCAAATGTCAGGAGTTGAGTTTTCATTAAAACAAAATTATGACGTGTGTTAACCGCATGCCAAATTAATTAAAGCAGCACACAAAGACAATTTGCCTCCTGAGTTACCATATGACTGGTTGCTGACAAACAATGCAGCATTTCAAAGGTCCGGCGCAGTGCTCACTCCATATGTAACGCACCGGGGCTCATCAATTCCAGCAAACTTCATGGAGAACAATGACAGCAAAACAGCATCACCGATCTGCTTTAACCGTATATTCTCTGGTTTAGCTGAGTTAAAAACACAGAATCCATCAGCATGTTAGCGTGTCATTCAGGACTAAGCCTGTTTGTAACCGGTACCGACAACGTTATCTTCACTTAACCCGTCTCTCCTCCGCTCCATGCGTGGAGAACCTAAACGATTGCAATGTCTTGGGGTGTTCGATCTATAATCCTCGTTCATCTCTGACTCTGGCTGCTTAAAGTAGAGATAGCGAGTTTTATAGTGCTATGATACGTATCATGATACACGGGTTACCATTCAATATATATATAAATCTAAAAAGGAAAACTGTCATAGTTTAAAGAACACACCGCCATATGCATAAAATCTGAGCAAAAAAAGTTCATAGCACTACTTTGAGAGGGCACATACACTGAGATGGAGCACATCTTTGCAAATTAAATAAAGTATTAACTGAGTTAATCTTTGCATGTAAACTATTAAAGGGGACCTATTATGCATTTGTGCTTTTTCCCTTTCCTTTAGTGTGTTATATATTTTTTTCTGCAAAGTGACAAAGCCCAAAGTCCAGGCCAAAGGGAGTTACTCTCCCTCACAGAAACACTGCTTCTCAACTGCCGGCAACGCCTTGCTTGAAGTCCCGCCTTTTCATCGTAACGTAGTGATGTCACCAAGTAACACATTTTGATAATACCTGCCTAGCGGCTAGTTTGGCATGCCCTCAAACAAAGCTAGTTAGAGCGGAGCTGGAGCGGAGTCTGAAGAGTTTGGTTCTGTTGACCAATCATAACAGTAGGCCAGCTGACCAATCAGAGCAGAATGAACTAGTGGGCTAATGTATGAGAAAAGTAAAGTTTTTTTTTTACATTAAAGCATGTAAACATGTTCTAGTAGGAACCAAAAATACAAGTATGCCCCTGAAAATGAGCATAGTAGGTCCTCTTTAATGGAAAATCAGTATGACACAACATAATATCGTGATACTTAATATTGTCAATATTTTCTTACACCCCTAGCAACGGTGCTGCTGCTACTGATAGAATGTGCACTGTAGTAAGATACTAATGATCTCTCTGTAAAGGCACAACGTGGAGACATTTTAATCGTTCACAATCTAATCTCGTCATATTGCACACCCCTACCTACCAGCACCTCTACAGCTCATTAATTAACACTGTTCGACTGTAACAAAGTACGTTTGAAGCATACCGACGCCTTTAAGTAGAACTATAACACTGCGAGTCGTACTAATGCTCGTCTGTTCAGATTCTGACCACCTGCATCACAGTCTGATCATCATTCTCTCAGTTTGCTCACGTCTGGTGACATTTCAAACTCCCTGTGCGCTTCATTGTCAAATAGCCTCTGGCTTTATCAAGCATGGGGAGGATAAAAAACGTCTCAAGGCAACATCAAATGAGAGATAGAGGCTAACATTAATGCAATAAGCACAGTCCTTATCCTGCCAGCAGAGCCGTAGCAACAGCTACAGTCGTTTCATAAATCAACTTGTTATAATGGAACATGTACATAACAGAATAAACACTCCCCTTTTCCCAAGGCTGTATGGGAGGATAGGGGTCAGGGGGTGATGGAGTTTGGAGGATAAACTCAGCTCAACTTTGGCAGCCCCCATCCCCTGCTGCTCCCATCCATATTAACCTGCTCTAATACAGTCTGCAAAGCTAACAAAGTCAGCACCTAAAAAGCCATTAAAGAACCTGAGCGTCTTGATTTCATTATTTAAAATGTCAAAAGCTTGAATAATCACCCTTAATACAATACCTCCAGGAATAACGCAAATTCAACCATTCCTCACAATCTTTGTGTGAGTTTGCAGTTTTGTCTGAAGGGCGCTTGCAGATTTCACCAGCGACTGCATTTTCTCACATAAAATAATCCAATTCAGATCCACCACTACAGGCACGGGTCAAAATAAAGTCAAACCTCCAACTAAACATTTTAAAATTGCAGAGGATTTTCAGTCCTCTGAAGTTGGTTTCTCAAGCAGTGCTTACTTTCAGACTGTGCATCGACCTCAACAAGCTCCACCAATTGAAATCCAAGAAAGCCATTTGTAACATTTACCTGAAACTAACCACAATTCAGACACACAAGTGTATTTTTTGGGACAGTTGTCTTCCAACACGACACGTTTCATGGAATAAAACAAGTTATTGTCGCACCCGAGGCTCATTTTCATTCCAACGCCCCGCATCTGTTGGGTTGGGCTGTTATTGGACTGATACTGTATCCTTCAGTCTGATCCCAGCATATATGTATGAGGCACCAGCTGAAACATCTTAAGACCATTTATTAACTTTTATTGGAAGTTAGTACATACAGTTTGTATTACCAGTGACTTTTTCCCTGCTCTCTTTTAAACCTTTTTTTTTTTTTTTACCATTTTGAAACACTATCTCAATTTATTGCAAAATAACTAAAAGAAAAAGGGTCATAAAATGCATCTCTGTTTCTCAGGATAGTGGCCACAAATTTACTCATTTTTGGCTGCAAAAATCACAAAATAATCTCTGCAAGATCTTGGTGGGCCCAAATAAAGCAAGAGCTGAGGATAATAAGCAATTTGATATTTTATTTCAAAAGAATTTTCCCACGTGTTGTTTTCAGTTACGTGCTGCGGTGTTGCCATCGGCCTGTCAGTGTTCACCTCGTGGCTGTCAGTTATTAGCATACAGAAAGATTTGTGATGTAGCTTTGGGCACTTTCTTTGTTTGCGAAATAGGAACATTTACTCGAAGAGCAGTGTTCACGCTGTTTCTCAAAAGCCGGAGCAATGATCTAAGATCACAGTTGTCAGAATAAATAATGGATTGTTGGACATGGATCTATGGCTCAGTACAACATAATGATACTCAATCTAATAATACCAACCCAACAGAGACAGGCCTGTGACTCCAGCAGTGTCCTGGGACTGCTCTGATATAGTTCATTTAGACAGGTAGCGCACCATGCCCCGAAACAATTCTTAACCAAAACAGCAACTCGTTAAAGTTTTGGAAATGTGGGCCGCTTTTATAGCAGTTTTCCCTCACAGTCATAGCTCATGTTGCAGGCAATTAGGTAGGCAAACTTCACATTTGTATGTTGGCTGCAAATTTAGAAGCCAACAGTATTTTATTCTGACTATACAAGGACTTATTTGGGTGGACTTTGGCAAGGCACTGTAACACTGCTGCAGATGCTAACATCTTTAGTGTCATTTTGGGGGTCATTTCAACATCAACCTGATCCACTCTTGCTTGTCAAAGCAAGAGGGGGCTGTATGAAAAACTCTGGCAGGCCTCAAGCAAATGCTACCCTCTTAAAGCTAGGGTTGATAATTTTGAGAAACTAGCAAGAGTACGCTAGATTTTTAAAATTATCCAACCGAAAAATCAAGCCCAGTGTTGCCAACTCATTTCCAATGAAAGTCGCTAGCAGCACTAGCTCCAAAAGTCCCTAAATCCAGAGAGAAAGTTGCCAAGTCAGCAACACTGACAGTCCGTCCGTTCAAGCTTCACTCCAAAGCCACTCCTCCAAAATGATCATTATGAACGTAAACAACAAACATGGCACAAACATTGTTAGTACTCACAGCTGTCACGCTAGCAGTTTGTGGAAGACTTCGCTGTTGGGCAATGAGTACACGGGCAGAGAATGCGCAGGTGCCGTCCAATCATTTCATTCTGCCCGAAATGATTGGACGGACGGGTTTATTACAGTCCGGTGACAGCCAGATACAGAATTATTTTTTGTGAAAGCATTTGATTTATTGATGGCTGTCAGGATGTAATAAGAATGTCAACAAATACAGTATAATAAAAACATGTTTTGAAGAAGATTACCAACCCTAGCTTTAAAAGGAGCAGTGGGTAGAATTGGAGAAAATATATAAAAAAAGTATTTTTTATAAAACGGTCACTATATGCTGACAGTAGAGCATTAGACAGGTAATCTGAAAAAATCATGTGCCTCTGTGTCCTCCAGTGCTCCTAATGGCATCTGCAGGATTTCACAGACTGGAGGAAAACAACCAATCAGAGCTGAGCTGGAGCCTGCCGAGCTGTTAGTCACTAGCGAACTCCGATCAAACGGTCAAACTAGGCAGCGTTGATCAAATATGAATCAATACTCTGTTACTGTAATGCCTATTTCTCGCCTCAAATGCTTTCAGAAACATCTTGTAGTGTACTGTTTAGATGTAAAATGAGAAAGTTTGTGACCCCGCTTGAGGAAATACCAAACACCACCCACCAGCCGTTCTCATTTTACAGCTAAACAGTACACTACAAGATGTTTCTGAAAACATTTGAGGCAAGAAATAAGCATTATAGTAACAGAATATTGATTCATATTTGATCAGCGCTGCCTAGTTTGACCATTTGATCGGAGTTAGCGAGTGATTGACAGCTGCCTCCGTTGAATGAATAGCCACGGTCTCTGAAATGACCTGTGATTGGCCTCAGAGCCATGAGGAGGTGCAGAAGTCTTCTCTCAGAACACTTGAATTACAATATGCTGAAAGGTTATTAAGGATTCTTTGCCCAATGATGCCAAAAACATTCTGCCTACTGCAGGTTTAAGCTGGTGACCACCACATTAACTTGTTCTTAGTGGGATCCTTCTGGCTCAGGCTCAGAGGGACGTGTTGTGTTTCAGGCATCAAGATAATCAAGTGGTCACAGTCTAGTTTTCCTGGAAGTTGAGTGTATTAGCGAGATTCTTCTCTATTCTCACCTCTTCTTTCCTTTTTTTTTTCCCCCATTACTGGCAACTGTCACACTTCAAGCTTTGGAGTGGGTGTAAATAAGACGACATGCATGCTTAATGAGCGAGAGTAAAAATGGCTTACTTCTTGTTTTAGCTCTGCGTACTGATCAGAATGTCAAGGTGGTGGGATCGCTTAATTAACTTGTCTGTTAACACGAAAAGACAAACAGAGACACGTGTTGTTGTGTTAGCCAGATCACATCTGTTTAACTTCATAGTTTCTATGAAAAAAAAGTCCATAACATCTGCAACCAGACATTGAGATATCACTTTCTGAACCCACTTGTCAAACAGATTAACATCTAACTATGACTTGCCAAAAGGATAAGGAGTCCATATTACACACTGACAGTCACCTCTTCAGTCAGTGATATGTGCAGTGCCGGCGAGTAAACGAGAGAAACAAGAAGCGAGGAATGGTCTTCTACTTTCAGATTTACAGCCATGGGGTCACCAGTGGAAGTGGAGCTGGAGCAGAGTGGTGCAGAGCTCTCCTTCTCCTCCCTCCTGGCCTCCTTCGCCTCCCCTGCTCCCACCCAATTCTTTTGCTCTCTGTTACTGCATATGGGTCATACTGCGATTGTGCGTACATGAGGGTAAATAAGTTTTTTTTTTCCAGTAAGCGTATGGAAAGAAGTACTCAAACCTGTACCTTTAAGTAACAGTAGCAACACAGTGGAACAATGCTGCATTTAAAAGTAAAGGTCACGCTTATAACTTACTGTACTTACGCATGCTAGTGTTAAATCAAAATGTACTTGTGTGTCAAAAGAGCTTTCATTGTGAGAGTCGATGCTGAGAAGTTTTTCTCATGTTTTAGCCGGTCCAACTATATGGTGTTGATGTAGTTTAGTGTTTCATGAGCTCGTTGTATAAAAAACTTTTTTCTGCAACTTCAAATTACCGGTGTCATTGAAAAGTTCATACAATTGATATATGAACTTCCGCTTCTTGCTCTTTTCACATCTGTTATCTGTGTGCATGTGTATATGTCGATGCAAGAGTAGCCTAAGCCCTATGTAATCAGAGAATCCATACAGTACTCTTTGTTTGAGGAATTGGCCCATGTGTTGTTGCAGTTCCTTCCTGAAGTATATTTTGCAATATACGGAAAAAGGAGTGGTTATAGCAATGATGTAATTTACTAGAAAATTACTTTTAAAATGTATAATTATTGCAGGGGAAGCACAGCGCCGGGTAATTATCACCTGATATTCTTTTACTATAAATAAACTGTTTAAAACCAAGGTAACTTTTCCGTCTTTTTTTCCAGAGAAGCTGTAACAAAGCGTGTGTGTTTTGTCCCCACTAGTTTACCTGCGCGCAGCATGAGAAGTATAGTCAACGCAAAGCTCGGCCCAAGCAGGAAGGCAGGATGTTTTTGATGAAGCAGTGGGCTTAATTTAGGCCCAGGCATTCTCAGCATCTGTCACCTAACTCCCAACGATCTCAACAGGCAGCGCAGGAGGCGTTTGCGTGTGTGTGTAATGCTCATGTTTATCCAGGCAGGTGGGTTATATATTCAAGAAACATACACCGACACTTTGCCACGCTAAAAAGACTAGAATACCTCCCCAAGACATCCTCCTTTTCATTTGGTGAATAATAATAATAATTGCAGCTTCACAACAGGCTTTTGTGATATGGTGTCTCTTTGATATGATTAATTATGATTTTATTAATACAGCCTATTAAAAAAAAATAATCCCATTAACCCTGCCAAACACCCAAAATCTTGATTTTTTTTTTCTTCTAAAAGGAATTGGCTTGGTTATAGCTCCTGCTTGGCTGTAAAATAACCAAACAGGCGCCTGCATTGCCAGCAAACAAGCAAAAGCAAAAGACGATTGCCAACAACCTCTGCCAAAGACTTCAGCTTGCACCCAGTGTTCTCTTACTGGTACACAGAGATATTTCTGCCTACTTCTTCTTTGAATCATAGAATTTCTCTGCCTGTATTAAAGATGGTTTTATTCATAACACTTGCAAAAGAGCAAACTCTGTTGTAAAGCAGCTACACACTGTATAATATAATTACATGAAGCTACATTTTCTGGTCCTCTCTCTGAGCCTGAGGTGTAATCCATGTTTGATGAGCACATGCATACGCTGAAAGGAGCAATGTGGGTTTTTTGAAAACCCCGTAAGAGAACCTCGCGACGCTATGACCTCGAGCTTGTCGTCGTTTTAATGTTGCATTAAGCGAACGTGCTCCGACTCGTCGAGTGACTGCACAGAGTGCCGACAGGAGAGGCGTGTGGTCGTCACGCATCCGTAACGAATGGAAAGAAAGGAAGACCACACAGCGGCGTGGTCAGATCAGGTTGTCAGGGACCATATTTAAAATCTGGGTCATAGTCCATGCCATAACCTCTCTCTTGCTCTGCACTCCTTCATTTCACCCCACTACCCTCTCTTTGTCTTTTCTCCTTCTCCCTACAGCTTTATCTTCTCACCCACTTTACATATCCTCGACTTTATTTCATTCACTCCTCGTCTTTGTTTCTCTCCATATGCCGTGCCACCTGAGCCATCCACAGAGGCAGCAGCTTTGCCGTCAGCATCTTCAGATTAAGATGGATTTTAAATGAATAAGAAGAAGATGAACATTGCATTTTGAAAAAATTTAGTAACAATCTAAAAATATAAACTTTTGTTGAGAATACAACGGTGGATTTTTAACTATTGCTCATCTCCCACGAGGAATTAAGAACATTTGAGGCGGGTGAAAGGAACAGCCATATGATTCTTATGCAGGTCCAGTGGCAGCCAGATGAGTTATGAGTTGTTACAATAAGCCTATTCAGTTCTACTTCATAGCATTTAAGAAAAAAACAGGCGCAGCTGTTGCTGCAGCAGTTACACAGGACTTAAAAAAATCAGGTACTTTGATTATATGGTAAACAAGTCAAGACAAAATAAATGTAGAAAGTGCGGAAATGAGGTGTATTTTAAGAAATACTGAAACATTCTGGGAATTACGCTCAATAGGCTTAAAAATTGATGCCAGTTTCATCTCAGAGGTGCTACACACTGTACAGTCACTGGTCCCAGTGGTTATTGGTGAGTAAATAGCTCCTATGCGTAGGTCACCCGCTAGTTAAACCACATTGCCTTGCTTTTTTTTGTGTAAAATGTGCAGGGTACAATGTGTGCAGTTGCTGGACTGAATCTTTTACGGCCCTAGGCTAGCTGTAAACCCTCGCTTTCAGACGATAGGCTAAACATATCAATCTCTGTATGAAAAGAGATTAAATCAATTTTTTCATCCAACTCCTGGTAAAACAGCACAAAGGTTCCCTTTCCAGTAGGGGAACCTGATAAGGTGCCAGCTATGTTGTTCGTCTTTTGGCTGCTCCCCTTAGGGGTCGCCACAGCCGAAGCATTGATCCGCAAACTGATTTGGCATACGTTTTACGCCCGATGCCCTTCCTGATGCAACCCCCTTGGGGGGATACATGTTTTGGTGGTGGGAGGAAACCGGAGAACCCGGAGGAAACCCACACGAACACGGAAGAACATGCAAACTCCGTGCAGAAAGGCCCTGCCCAGACCAGGGATCGAACCGGGGACCTTCTTGCTGTGAGGTGAAAGTACTATAAAGTGCTCACTTTGGTACCCTTAAATGGAGAAAAACTGCCCTCTAGGGTGGCCTTAAAATTGAAAAGACGTGATGCAGGCTGCACTAGATGCTAGGAAACTTTCTGTGCGCTAGTGCCCCATCGCATGCAGCTGGTGCCCTTTTTATTTTTTTTTGCCCCTGCCCCTCAGAGAGCCCGAGTCCACCACCGTGCAGGTTTATTGACTAAAGTGCTTGAGTATTCCTTTAAGACATGAAATTGTAAATGAACCTTTCCAGTCCTTAAGACAGTCTGCATATGCTCCAATGTATTGCTGCTCGGAAACTGTTAAAGAGCCAGTGATGGAGTCTGATTTAAGATTTAAGAGGTGCCACACTGATGCCTATTCTCTAAGGCAGACCTGGCAACTGTAACAGTGCTCTTGCTGCCATTCATCACGGGGAAAATGGCAAACGCTGTACTGAAATCAACTGGCATAAATGTGCGTGCTTCTTTTCAGCTCGGTGGCTCTGAACCTATTGTGGCACTATACCGTGGCTGCCAACAATAAGACACGATGATGACACTGCCCTGTTTTCACGCCGGAGGCCTCCCAGTAAGGAGTTCTCTTGAATACCTCTTCAGTGTGACATGGAGTCGGGCCCGCCACCACCAGCGGAGCCGAGCTGAGCTGCAGAGCTGCTTTAGAGCCCTGCTGAGACCTGCCAGACCCACAGCCTCCCCTGCCAGGGGCCTCGGCTCGCAGTCAGAGTGAGTTACAACCCATGCTCCTGACACACACATGCTAAACCTGAAACGCACATGCGGATAGCTGAAACATGTACAGTACAGCGCTCTATGTATGCATACAGGCGCACACATATGTGGAACACATAGTGGAGCATGTGTATACAACCATAAACCAATACACACACAAAGACAGGAAAAAAAATACAGTATGGAAGCATGCAGATGAATGCAAATGTATGCACACAACCACCACATTCAACCACATACTCATACATAATGATACCCCACTCACAGTGAGTGTAGCCCCACTGGACCAGTCGATGCATGAGGAAGGCCACTGCATGCTAGGGCTAAAACGATTCACCTATCTCCCGATTCATTACTATCACGATACTTGGGTGCCAATTCTATATGTATTGCGATTCCACAAGTATTGCGATTTGATATTACGATTTATTGTGATTTTTGTTAACTTTTTTTAACACTAGACCATTGGAAAAAGTTGAATCATACACTTCTAGGGACTTTTACTTTGGAAAATATCTAAATTGATACAGTAAAAATGTTTGATTTTCAGCATGTATGTATTCAGAGATGTCCTGAAGTCAAATATATCAATCATTGTCATGCATTTTTTATTTTATTTTTTTCCCCAGCACCCCAAAAATCAAAAAATAAAGACATTTCCTTCACAAATTAGTTGTATTTTCTTTTTAATTTATGAGCAACATGTAATGTTTTATACTTCTGGTGAATATAATCTAATCAATCTTATTTCCATATATATATTTTGTATATACAGTTCCCTTTCTTAACACCTTATTATGAAAACCGAACATAATCACGTGTGTATACTTCCGCTAACTTCGCCAAGTCCGTCGCTAGCTCTTATCATTAGCTCCGTTCTCTTTATACATCCATGGTCAGCTCCATCTGGGTTGTTTGAATGTATTTAACATAAATGTCAGTATATGGATGCTCTACAGTTGTAGCGTCGGCTGATTTGACCACAGAGATGAGAGTGACGGCTGGCTTGGTTAGTATGCAGCTTTAGCCGTGATGTCTAGCTCTGCTTTTCCTGGCAATGTGTGAAACCCAAAGTGTTTCCATACTTTACTGTATGTGTAGTGTTTACCACTTTGGATTTAACATGTGAGGGTACAGGTCATATCCACGTGGACCCTCCGCCGTCTTCTGTTCTGCCGTATCTGACGGTTTCTGCTCACTACGGCCGGCCGGCGACTGTTTGTTTTGGTTGACGTATAAAGAACGAATATGACGTCACGCTACTCTGACTGCAACAATAAAAGCGGTAACCTCCTTCTACCTCCGCATAGACTCAAATAAAGCAAATATATCAATTCTGGCATTAAAAAAATCAATTTCGAAAAAAAAAAAAAAAAAAAAAAAAAAATCGCGATACATATGTGAATACATTTTTTTCCCACAACTACTGCATGCACTGTTATATAAATACACTACATGCAAACAACACAAATGCGCACCACATTTGCACACCTGCAGTAAAGTGAGCATGTACAGGAGCTCTATCTGTCAGGGTTAGGTTAAGCTCAAAGTCAAGGAGCTGATGGATCAGCTGGATTGATCTGTCTGGGTAAACATGTAGGGTGAAAACGAGCATGTTTTTGATTAAGGGCTTAGCAGAAGGTGAGTGTCTGTGTGTGCGTGAGTGAGTGACTGTATATATACCGTGTAGAGGGGAGCATTGTGCAGCTGCACAGGTGTCAGTATGTGCTTCTAAATTCATCGTTTTTCATCATGGCTCAGATAGATCACCTACATCCCGTCTCAAGATGATGAGATGCAGCAAGTAGTCTAAGTTTAGAGAAGGGAATAAATCCCCCAAGCTCCTGGTTTAGTGCCCATGTTTCAGATTTTTTCTTTACTGGAAAAAAGTACTTCCACATGTAAGCCAATGAACTGTCTGTTAATGATGAAAAGTCTTCAGTGATTCATCGTGCATTGGTGTGTCTTCGCTGCAAACTCAACTTTGGTGATTTATATTGTACTACAGTCACATGCTTACATGGTTTCCTATGGGTTGAAAAAATTCCATGATCCTTACAAATGAATTTCCTTTTATAAATGAATTACTGACGGGGCATTAAGGGCGTTTTTTCTTAGCTCACATAACGTATTAGGTAAAAGCTCGCTGTGGCTACATTCAGTGTTTGTGCCTGACAACCTAAGGAGAATGAATTGTATTGTACATACTATATTACCGCAGGGCACAATGACATGATCATCGTTCATATAAGAAAATTACCCCACGGACAAATGTCATCCAATCATGTGCTAACAAACCTCCCAAAGGCACGGTCGTTGGGTCTACGAACATCACCAACAACGTGACTAAACCTTTTTTGTGGAACTTTCAATGCCAATGTTTTTCAACCATTTCATTCCAACATCCACAAGTAGCAACTGTAGTACAGTTGATGTATGGTTTAATTGTGTAACTGTTTAAGGCGAGGGGAAGATTGTAGTCATGGTAAATATAAATAAATTGCATGGTTAGGGTGTTGTATTGGGCAACTAAAAACGTTTGATTAAAGGGGAACTCCCTCCAAAGTCTGTTTACAGGTGTTGAGGAGTACTACAGCATATGTGAAAAAAGTTGTATAAATTTGTATTATGTGGTTTCATGAATGGTTGAATGATTTCGGACACAGCCCTCATCTCTGCTTAAGGCTACATTAGCCGCTAGTAGCATTACACACCCGACCAAACCGTATACATAGACACTGCATTGACACCTGGATCGTATATCAACGTGGGCACCATATTGGACCTGGCAACGCTAGCCTGTAATCCTATACAAGTGAACAGGGAAGCTGCCGTTTTTCTGGATAAAAAGCACTATATAATATAATAAAGACTCATTGAAATCGGTTAAGAAATGTAGACGTTATTGTGCTTTTTATCCAGAAAAATGGCAGCTCCCCCGTTCACTTGTATAGGGTTACAGGCC
Source organism: Sebastes umbrosus (assembly GCF_015220745.1). NCBI lineage: Eukaryota > Metazoa > Chordata > Actinopteri > Perciformes > Sebastidae > Sebastes > Sebastes umbrosus. The sequence goes on from NC_051271.1 coordinate 9,154,465, forward strand.
GGTCTTGCCAGGTCCAATATGGCGCCCACGTTGACGTATTGCTGCAACGGGCTGAAGCGCCCAATGCGGCGTCTATGTATATATGTCTATGAACCAAACTGTGAGCAGTCGAGTTGCATTGTGGGTAATGTAGGCGCCAGGTTTTAAGTCATGTTTGTAGGCCTTCAATTATAGAATAGTAGTTTATAATGAAGCTGCATCTGGACATATTTAGCACTCACATGAGGGCTGACAAACCTTCTTTTTTTGGCTGTCTCTACAAATGTATCTCAGAGCAATAATATATGTGTGTGCATGGATATCTATAGAGCTTGTGTCTACATTAATCTCAGGAATGTAGATGTGGTCCAGAGTTTAATAGGACGAGGCGTGGGTGTGGAGTAAGAGTCCCCCGGAGCAGAGTTAAGGTCTTAAAGTACTAAAAGGCTTTGACCCAGACCCTACGCACCCACTCACAGGGACACAGCACCACTCTTCTTTCAGCCCAGCACATGCTTTCATACTTTGGCTAAACAGCAAAGAAAAACGCACTTGGACACACATGACAAACACAGAGAGAACAAGAAAGACAAGGAAGGATATGAACTGAAACAACAAACATATTTTCCTCAGATGAAGATGAGCACAAAATGTACCCAGCTACAGATGTCGATGCGTTCGCTCTCCTCCAGCTCAAACAACAAACACACATACACAGCAGAACACATCCCTGTTGTCTTGACTTGCTCGTCATGCAATGAGGAGCACATGACTTTAATCAGGTGTGGTGCGTGACCTCTTATCGGACAAAAGCGTCCCACAGAGAGAACTGACGGGGGGAGACTGCGCCTCCCCGCCTGTTGGCAGTCATGAGGTCTCCATCCCGTTCGCCACGCCGAGTCTCGTGGTTCAAAGAGACCATAACATGGTGGCGGCATGTTGTCAATAAGCATCTGCTTAGCCTGAGGAGAGCGACATTAACCGGGGGGAAGGAAGTGCAAAAGACTTAATTTTAAGGCGTGTTTTGGAAGAATGAGCCCTTTGATTGTTTTTGCTGCGTCCTATAAATGTCTCACCTAGAGGGCATAATGTCTCTCAATGAAATTCTCTCAATAGTTGGTTTGTATTTCATTTATGCAATCAAAGCTGAATATTCCAAGAAGTTGTATCATGTTTTATCTCATCTACTGATGAACAAGATAATATCTGTATGTTAGTGTAATAAGTCGCACTTCTCTCATCATACAGGGATCGTTTCTTGTCTCAACATTCATCATATACGTTTTCACTGAAATGTCTGCAGTTTTGGAGCCCAATATGGCTAATATATTTTTACATTTTTATGTTGGTTTCATAGGCAGGCAGTTAAAAATCCTTCTGAAGGTGTTAAAACGGCTAATAAAACAAATAGGGCGAGGTGTTTTTTAGAAAATCAGTGAAATGAAGGCCAGCGAGACAAAAAGTAGAGGAGATGAGGGTTATAAAAGTTTACTACTGAACATCCTCTCAGACTGTTCCCTCTTTGATTTGGTTGATAGCTGAAACAGGCTGGCAGAGTGTAACCAAACGGGTGAAATCAAATTGAGCAGAAATGTCTGAGGATGTGTGTGTTTGTGTGTGAAAGCCATCTATCGGCATCACAACGTAGCGTCATTGAGAGGCAGTGCCCCCAGGCAGCATAGCCACAGGCCACTTAGGGCATTTTAAATCAGAGTAGTGTCCACTAAGACAAGTTTACTGGGTTCATCCACTGTCGAGATATGAAAAGGACCGATTGTCTGGCGCAGTGCTGATGGCTGCATGAAAATCAAGTGAAAAAGGCTTTGAGTCGCAGGCCTATATGTGACCATGGCTAATCGTGGAGTGAATTGAAGGATGACTCGAGGGATGTAAAGGCACATGCAAAGATAGATGGTTGTCCCTTTGAGTGATGGCTACCTTCAGGAGTTAATGACTTTGTGTGGAATACACAGTGGTAAAGCAGCAGTGGGAAGAAATGGAGCAAATATGATTAAAAAAAAAAAGTTATTTTTGTAAAACGGTCACTATATCCTCACAGTAGTGCATGAGACAGGTAATCTGAAAAAAATCATGTGCATCGGTGTCCTCCGCTGCTCCTAATGGCATCTGCAAGATTTCACAGACCGGAGGAAAACAACCAATCAGAGCCGAGCTGGAGTCTGCCGTCTATGGGAGCTGGCTGTGAATCACTCGCGAACTCCGACCAAACGGTGAAACTGTTACTGTAATGCCTATTTCTGCCTAATATGTTTTCAGAAACATCTTGTAGTGTACTGTTTAGATGTAAAATGAGAAAGTTTGTGATCCGGCAGCCATGCTGAGACCAGTTGAGGAAATACCAAGCACCGCCGGAGCACAACCAATAGGAACGCTCTCTCTCTGAACTGACCTGTGATTGGTCAAAGTCTCCCGTCACGGGCTAGATTTTTTAAAGCTTGAAAACAGAGCCATGAGGAGGTGCAGAAGTCTAGTTTTCTCTCAGAATACTTGAATTACAATATGCTGAAAGGTTATTATGGAATTTCTGCAGGTTTAAAGGAGTAAGTGGAGGTTTGTAAAATGTTTTATTCTTGGATTATGTGTACTAATGATGTGCAATAAGTTGAATAAAGATTCTGTTCAAAACAATATTAACTGTGTTGTTGTTTTTGTGTAGAAAATGAGTTATTGTATGTTATAACTTTTAATTCTTAACTTAACCAAATGGGAAATGTCTCCTCTTATTAAGATTATGTTCCACTTTTTATACATGTACAGCTGGGTACTGTAGTTTCTAGTAGCAGACATCACTTAAACATGAGTAAATAGTATTTGTTGGGGACTACTTTGATGTGTTTTCTCTATATGGAGGAATAAACTATATCAGGCTTTGGCTACGCAGACAAAACTTGATAGATGGATCAATTCATTGTTAGGTTTGTTCTTTTCTAGAGCTGCAACAATTAATTCATTAATCATCAACTATTAAATTAATCGACAACGATTTTGATAATCAATTAATCGGTTTGAGTAAAGATTCTCTGATTCCAGTTTCTTAAATGTGAATATGTTCTGGTTTCTTTACTCTATGACGGTAAACTGAAAATCTTTGAGTTGTGGACAAAACAAGACATTTGAGGACGTCATCTTTGGCTTTGGGAAACACTTTTCACAATATTTTTCACCATTTTCTGACATTTTATAGATCAAACAACTAATCAACATTGACAATGAGAATAATCGTTAGTTGCAGCCTTATTCTTTTCATAGGATTTGTTGACAGTAAGAGAATATTTCCAGACCTACTTTAAAATATTTCACAGAAAAAAAAAAACACACCACCTGATGGGTCATGTGACCGGCTTATTTGTGTAAATTCTTGCTACCTGCTGCGGATGATGACTGCTCTGAAATGTTTGTCCCCTGCTCCTAATAAATAAATAAATACAGTAAGACAACAAGTATGATTCTTTCATTTTCTTGAGTGTGGGTCACATTCAACGTTATGTTTCCTACTCTACAATGAATAGTCACACAAATGATATTTTCATTTAATTTCATTCAGAACATCTGCTATGGTCGAAAACACTGAACTGAACAACTCAGGATCGTTTACATTATAACACACACACACACACACACACACACACACACATGCATATTTGCGGTAGAACCAGGAAGCTCATCAAACAGATACAACACGTTATCAGGCTTAAACTGCTATGTAAAAAAGATATTGGGCTTCAATTGTCTATGCAAAGTGACAGCTAAAGAGACAGTTCCCTGAACTCAATGGGGAGAATAAACATGTAAATGATCTAACTAACCTCGTTAAGCTCAGCTTGTCTGATGATGTGACGCACACACACACACACACACACACACACACACACACACACACACAGGAGTAATGAGTCAGACATTCCATGCATATAAAATACACTTCTCTCTCTTTCTCTCACACAAATGTTTGATAAGCTAGGTCATTGTGTTGGAGTGTCTATGGTATGTTACATGCTGCCGTTTCCCAGCTAAACACTTTTCTCATAGAAAGAGGGACGACAGAAATACTGCAACTTTAACAAGTTTTAAAATAGACGCTCTTTAATTGCAGCAGTTTCCAGTACCTTATCTGGTGTGTGTTGATATCACTGTTATTCATGTGTAAAGAATCTGTGGTGAGTGTTTTTGTTTGTGTTTTTTCCCAGAGGCACAATTTGGCAAACCACAAAATTCCTTCTCAAATCCCTCTAACCAAATTATTAACTGCTCCGAACAAAGCAAATTGTAAATTGCTTGGTCACGTGAAGCTTAGTTTGAAGAAAAATAGAGAGCCGATGGGAGACAAGCAGGATCTCATCGCCGTGACAGGGAGAAGTGTCACTATGATTTTAATATCAATCCTGAATTGTTATTAAACCTTATGAATCCTCATGCACTGTGGGAAAGCACCCATCCAATGAATCCAAAGAAAAAAAAAAGAGGAAAACATGATCCTACTTATCCAATATTTCAAAACAAACTTCCACCAAACACGTGTGAGGCCGGTGATGCGCCCCACCCAACGACCTGCATCGTGTGGCCCATTCATAAAGCCTATGAGCCCAACCCTGGAGCTGCATCTCGAGGCCTACCCATAATGCCTATGAGCCTGACCTCGGAGCTGCATCAGGAGGCCCGGATGTACAGCCTTTTGCGATCCACACCCTGGAGCTGCATCGGAGGAACTGCTTACACAGTCCAACGGGACCAGTCTAGGATTTGCAAACACGCAGACACGCCTTATCCGTGCTGCATTTCTGCCAGACGCTGAACAGACACACGCAGATAAAACAGCAAAGGCGTAAAGCCAGATGAACTCACACCTACGAATATAAATACAGCTCCTCATATCTTACGTATCAAAACACCTGCTGTTAACAATAACTAAATGTGGTTGCAGGGCTAAAATGTCCGCAGTAACTTATGTGTTCACCATCGGTAAATACACACAGCTGTTAGCGTCCAGTGTAGCTAGTGAACAATGCTGGCAGCTCCACACCTCCAGCACAAGGGACACATTAAGAGAAATAGTAGGAGGAACTGGCCCACTCACTCTACAGGCCTGTCTCTAGAGTGTGTGTGTGTGAGTGTTTAATGTAAAATGTCACAATGATTACAACATGCCTGCAAAGTCTAACAGTACAAGCGTAAGATGAACTAATGCAGGAGTGGAATAAGATCCATTTGAAGGCATTACATTTAATTTTCAAGTACTACACGTGAATCATGATCTTGAAAACTTCTTAGAAAATGTTCAGTTCTGCTTTAAATTCAATTTATCTCAGATTTAGGCCACTTTAGAGCAATCCTGAAGCTTTTAGTGCATGCGCCTACTAGTGCTTCAACTTGCGTCGAGCATGATGACGCATGCCTTTGACCACCACACGTTTTCTTGCTTGCATTAGTCAAGTCCCACAGAGGGAGATGATGTTTCAGATGCAAATAGAGAGCCACTCGCTGGCATGTTCCATTGCCCAAACCTGTTGATCAGGCTCTTTCCCAAAAGGCCTCAACGCATATTTCACTACGGGCTGTTTCTGTTAAAAGTGGCAGGTGGTTTGTGTGCCAAACGCCCCGAGCTAAAGGGATACATTTATTTAAAAATTTCCATAAACTGTGCAAATTGTAGGGATCCAATAAGTACAAACTGCATGTGCAAGCTCGTGCAAATCAGCACACACATTGTACCACCACAAAAAGCGAGCAAAGTTCTGATCCGCAGTAAGCAAAACAGCCTATTTTTGCTTTATAAAAGCAAGATGTTGATAACGATGTGGGTGAAAGGCTGAACTGACAACAAGCAGTTGCCAGAGAATGAACTTCAGCGTCTGTGCGGGTTTTGCAAGAGTATGAAATCTCCAATTTCAACAGCAATCCCTATGGCCTACAGCGACACATGACCCCAACACCGCACTTGGTCACTGTTGGTATGGTTGGCTGTGAACACACACACACACACACACACATACACAGGAGGACCCCCCACTCCCTCGGCGAGCACTCCCTCTTAGCGATCCCTCTTTTTTTTTTTCCCTGATGGCCGTTGCGAGTAGCAGACGGTTTTGCCATCCCTCTCCCAAAATAGCCACCCGTTAGCACAGCCAGGTCAGATGGTTTTGAAACATCCGTGGCAAACGGTGCTGGAGTGGAGGGGTGGAGGGGACAAGAAGTGCGTGACTACGTCTTGGAGAGGCGGTCATGGGTGGGCCTCAAGTGGAGGTTTCTTTCACACTTGGGTGACAATGAGTGCTGGGAAACAAAGGAGGGGTGTCTAAGAAAAAAACGGGTGATGTGTGCATGTGAGCGTGTGCACGTATGCAAGCAACAGGTGTTGTTGTTTCATAACATTTTAACATATGGATATAGAGAGCCTAAATTCTTGGTTATACTCCCGAACGGACAGCTGAGGACACCACAGACGCATAGTAGTTTGTTGTATTCTGTCCGCTTGGCATTCCATCATTCCATCTCATCCATCGACTCGCCACTTTTGTCGAGTCGTGACGTTTAGCCCGCGACGGCCTAGGGCTCATGGGAAGGAGTGTTGTCATGATACCAAAGTTCTGACTTCGATGCGATACCCTGCCTAAATATCTCGTTACCGAAATGATACCACGGCTCTAAACCATCAGGAAAAGTAATGGATGACAGAACATGGAACTTAAAATTATTTTTTTATTAATTAAAAATGTTTAAATGTAAAACTTCATTCATTAAAAAAAACAAATGGTATGCAGTAATCTGATGTCCCCAATACTTAAGTTTATGTGATTTCTTTGATATATTTAATTTTATATTTGCATTTATTTTTGATAATGCACACATATTTACATTTCATTTTTTCTTATAACTTATATATTATATATATTTTTATTCTAAAAATGGAACAACTGTAATTTCCCCTGGGGATCAATAAAGTATTTCTGATTCTGATGTCACTTATTAAACAGCGTTTAAAACCAGAAATATTGAATAAACAATAGGGGTGTCCCCGACTAAGAATTGGTCAAGTCTTGCCTATAGTCGAATCATGTTTTTATATTTTGCTTATTGACCCCCCCTCTGTTTAAGCTTTATGTATCGATAGAAAATATTTAAAAAAACTACTGACCGAGATACATGTTACTATGGTTTAGCTGTTTTAGAATAATGGACAGTGCTGTTTGTTGTGTGTGTGTAGTTGCAACGCCGTCCGTAGTACTGACACGGAGCGGAGTTCAAAATATATTTAGCACTCATAAATACCTATTCTTTGATTTGAAACAGTAGCCTTGTGTTGTTGTTATTTTTGAATGATCTTGTTTCATAATCACATTTTCCCGTCACTGCGATGATTCGACTTTGAGGTTGGCAGTCGAATTAGGCTCCGTAGAACGAATCATCGAATAGTTGACTATTTAGGGTTACCTCTTATAAACAATAATATTAGATTTTTTTCTTTTTTCAAATTACCATCCTTATCTAAACATATGAATCGAGCCACAGGACATAACTGTTGAGAAAGGCTTTGCTCCAAGGCTGGATTTTTAGCTATTAGCGTTGTTACAAATGTCAATGTGATTTTGTATGAGGTCTTATTACTTCTGCAACAGAACCCTGAAGTTACAGTTTCACTTGGACTCTCTGAATATAGTACAAGTATGTACAAGTGATTGATGCTGTGCAGGATTTTGGCTTAATTTTCCACAGTCAGAGCTCCCGATCGGACGCACAAAATTTCCCATAATCGTAACATATAGATATTACTAAAGAAAACGTAAGGGGAAAAACGTGCTGTAAAATTGCTGAGAGTCTATTTGTTAAAGCTCCAGAACTTATAAACAAACACAGGCAAACAGTGGTTTCTAAGAAACAACTAAGAATCCATTTGTGTTTTCACAGTAATCAGAACCATGACAAAAGGGTTTACGAACGTCAACTCCATAAAATGTTGCTGACAAATTTATAAGCAGTAGTGAGCAATCACATGCACCATCTGGTTTGACTGATGTCGTGTCGAGGGTACTTTTAGCCATGCTAGCGCACACAGTCTGTGGAGGAGTTGGCTAACAGTTAAACTGATCCGGAGCCAGGCGAACCAGAAGATAGATCTTACGCTTCGTGTGTGTCTCTTTCACAGGCGGGCATTTGGATTATTGATTCGTCAGAAAAGTGGGCCGAAGCTTGACATAGCTAGCGAACACGCAGTCTCCTAATGACTTAACCACATCAAGTCTGTTTCTTCTGTGCCATTCACCCTCCCTCCATCTCTCCCTTCAGGCACCAACCGTGGCTTGAACACGGTGAGTCACGTTGGAACAAAAAGCCCCATTCAAAACACACACATACACACACACACACACACACACACACAAACTCCTGATCAACTCTAGCCAGCCTGCCTCTTAATAAAAACTCCTTCTCTTCTTCAGTAACCTCCCCCCCGGCGCTCTCAATATCCAGGCAGAACCAGCTCACCATGGCCAAAACCGTACGAGCAAACCAAATCTATTTTGAAGTACTATGACTTCCTTCCTCAAACAAGGCCTCAGATGCCTTTTTATGTCCCACATGACACACCATCACGGTCCCTCGCTGGCCTTTTCAAAGGCTTATGCTCTGGTCAAGGGTGATGTATTCATTTGATTGGTTTATTTTAACAATGTTGAGAAATATTCAGTCAAAAGAGTTATCCAAAAACAGGGCTGGTCAGCTAAGCTTTATTTAATTTATTTATTTTCCCCTTTGGCAATATTCAATCAGCAATGCCAAAATGAATTTGTGTTATCTGGATTTATTTCTTCCCTTGTGTATTATCCTAAGCTGATCTCTGTGTGCAAGCAAATTAAAATAATGAACTCAATAGAAAAAATAAGGTTTCAACTAGAGCTGCAAAGATTAATCAATTAGTTATCAACTATTCAATTAATCTGCAACTATTTTGATAATTGATTAATCTGTTTGAGTGATTTTTTAAGAAAGAAAAAGTTGAAATTCTGATTCCAGCTTCTTAAATGTGAATATTTTCAGGTTTCTTTACTCCTCTGTGATAAAATACTCCATTAAGTAAAAGCCCTGTAATCAAAATTGTAATTAAGCAAACCCATAAAAAATATTATAAATATATCAGCGAAATATACTTAGAAGTAAACATATTTTATTTATTATGTAAATGTATTTATTTATGTTAAATTTATTATGCAAAATGGGCCATTTCATAGTGTATAATTATTGAATCATTAACTTATAAGCAGTGTTTTACTGTTGTAGTTGGTTGAGGAGATGAAGTATAAAGTAGCATGAAATGGCAATACTTCAGTAAAATGCAAGTACCTCAAGACTACATCTAAGTACAGTATTTGAGTAAATCTGCTTAGTTAGTGTCTGCCACTGCCTGTCCTGATGTACTTGCTGAGGGAGTCAGAGTTTAGTTGTGCAGTCATCTTAAAAAGCAGAACTGGAAATATCACTAAAGTTAAGTTTAATGGTCAGAAGACTATAATAATGCTAAAAAGGTTTACTTTCTGGTTGACGACAAACAATAATGAGGAACTATCTACTTAAAGAAAAAAACTAATTCTCGGTAAGGCCTCCTCTTTCTTCACTGATGTGCTACTTTTTCAGGATCACCTCCATGTTGCCTGAACTCGTTTATCATGACAGCGGTATAAAACATGTTTTCTCTAGGCACCGTGCCAGTATTCACACCAGCAGTCTACATAGGAGGAATCTCTCAGCGGGTCACAGAGTTTGAGTCACACACGAGTGTGTGTGCCATGTATAGACTGTGATAATAGTTTCATAAAGAGACAGTTCACTGTCAGCTTTATGGCCTTTTGATCTCATGATCGTCTGCATCTCGACCTTCTTTACGGTTCAGAGATTTATGAACAGCCTTCGTTTTTCGAGCAGGAATCCTCCAGCAGATGTGAGCTGGTGAAAATGTTATTCTTCTAACATATTTTATTAACTTTACTTTTTAATGTAATGGTAATTTCCGCTCAGTTTTAAACTTAAAGTGCATTCCCAGCGAACGAGTCAAGGTAGGAGACCTCTCTCCAAGAGTTCAGTTGAGCTAATTTGCCTGGAAAAGCTTCCTCCTGTGCATGATTGTTCTCTCCGGGCATGGGGGTCAAGCTCCCAGTCAAAAAACGAGTAGATTATTCAGCACATTTGCCTTTGATATTGCGAGGATGAGGGCTGGGGGGGCAGGAGCGATCCCTGAGGGAAACTGTCTACCTGTGAGATATTAGACTATTATTCAAACACACAAAGCTTCCACCGCCAACATCCATTCCTGCGGGGTAACTGTCTCTGCATGTTCTCCGGCTGTCTAGAAAATATACAAAAAAAAAAAACCTGGCTTATATACATCTACTCTTATAAGGGCCAAATGCTACATATAATTATGTTTAACATGAAAGAACATTTCAATTAAGTCAAGTATCTACATGTTAAATGTCAAGCTTCCCCACGGCAGATTTGTTTATTCATATTATAAAAGCTTCAAGTTTGTGACTCAGAGTTATTTGGGATATTTCAATGAGCTCAATGAACTGTGGCGGCACAGCCAAACATATGTTTACATTGGCTAAGGCCCAGTGTATGCACAGTCTCACAATCATGATCTACAGTAGGTTATAAAGTTATGGGCATGAATGGCATGTCTGTACATTTGACCTCATGATGTGTCTCGCCCGGGGCAACTAACCTCTACCTTTTGCAAGTCTTTATTAGAAATGAAATACGTAATCACAGGAGATCTTACTCAGGAAAATGTTGCTTTAATGCCGTAGCTGGGATTGAAAAGTATTGTGCCAGGAGTGTGTATCCTAACACAGTCCAGATGTTACTAGTTCTTGTGTCATGCTAGCTGCCCTGTGAGGCTGTACTTAAGATACAGCGACGCTTTGAGCCAAATGCGAACTTTAGCTTGCTAACATCCTCATAATGACAGTGCCACTTGTCACAGGTTTAACCCTGTTCACTATCTTAGTTCAGCGTGTTGGTATTCTAACATTTTCTAATTGGACCTAAACACAGAGCACAGCTGGGGCTGATTGGAATGTCTTTAGTTTTGCAGGTATTTGGTCACAAACCAACGTACTGGACAAATAGAAATTTTGATCTGATCGGAGGGTAGAAATTATACGCTCACGCACCACATCATAGAATTGGCTTTTTTGTCAGTTAGACATATCATTACGATGAATTGGAAAATACATAAACCAAATTGTTTTAGTATTGAAAATTGGTTAAAAGAATTTATGGATTTATTGCCAATGAACCTCTTTGAATATGACCATGGAGATGACGGACTCCAGATCTTTATAAGATCATAGCCGCGTTTCTTTGTTTGTCTGTTGTAGGGATGCACAATACAACTTTTTCAGTCCCGATAGGGATATCTAGGCTTTGGGTATTGGCAGATACCGAGTACCGATCCGATACCAGTGTCTTAATAGTAATAAGCTGTATGCCTCACTGTGGGAAAGTGACTGGGATCACTCTTTTATGTGAAAGGCAACATCAGGCCTGACTTAAACATTGCTTTCCTAACAAATAAATACATAAATATACATTTACAGAATTGGTATTTATTTATGTAATGTAAACAAATTGGCCAAAACTTAAACAGGAATTAAGATTCCAGATAAAATGTATATAGTATATAAACATAGAATTGAATTGAATGGATCGGCTCAATTGTCACTGATACCCGATCCAGCTATTTTAGTCAGTGTCGGCCCGATATCCGATCCGGCATCCCTAGTCTGTTGTGTCCTGTTTGATTTTGTACTGTATACGGTGTTGTGCCCTATTGTTTATGTTTTAGTGTTGTCTAAAAGTATCTACATGAAAAAAAAGTGATCTAATGATGGCACTGGATGAAAAAGTCAGGGGATTCCCAATGTTATTAAAAATCATCTGTACCAGATTTCATAGCGATGTATGTAACAGTTTAGTAGTTGAAACATTTCACACAAAACCACAAATGTAAACCTCATGGTGGTGCTAAAAGAAAAGTCAGGTGATCACCCTGAGAATCACGAATGTCTGTACAAAATTTCATGGCAATTCATTCATTCAGCAGTTGTTGAGATATTTCAACAGGCAGACCGACTGATGTATCAACGTTGCCATCATCCCTGAAGCCAAACCGCTAGCATTACTAAGAAAAAAACAACACAGTTTCTGTGTTTCTGTGAACTGAATGAATAAACAGCGTGATGTAGAGGAGGCCTACAGTTAGTACTGCTGGAGATCTATATAACGGCAGCACAGAACTGTTTGCGTAAAGCTGGCAATCATTTGGAGAGACTGTGTGGTCGACTGTACATATTTTCAACATATTTTTCCTTGTGAACGCAGACAGATTTTTCAGACTATTGTGTTTGCTTATCTGCAGCATGAGTTGCATCATTTGGAGTACTGTACCGTACAAATGATGCAACTCTCTCCCCTGGCTTGAAAAAATGACACATCTACAGGCTACAGTGGATTTCATCCTTACATAGCAGGGGTACAGGAAGGCTTTAGGGCTCTGTTAGAAAAGCAAAGTTTTTACATGCCAATTTTCTCAGAATATTTGAGGCACATTTTAATCTTCCCTTAACTCTCAATTGGGTCCTGACCCAGATTTAAGAGCAAAAAGCCTGCAGGGGGACTGTGTAGACTTACAGCACAGTGTACAGTGTGGCAGGGTGTGGTGAGAACAGGAGCCATGATGCAGAATACTAATAAAGAAGAGGAGATGACTCAGTGTCATCACCCCGACTGTATCTCCCTACATCTCCCCCACGCCCACTCTCCATCCCTCCCATCCACCCAGACATGGTGAGCAAGAGACCAGAGGGTGGTGGACTTCACCAAAGCCTACACCAATCCAGATTCAGAACACGCCGGCACCAACTTAGTGTGAGTCACAGAGGAATTTCCCTGACATATTTTTAACCAAAGACAGTCTTTCTTACTTCCTCTCTTGGAGATGTTCAGCATCAAGCAATCTAGGTCATGTGCACCAAGGCCTATGAGTTTCGGATCCACTGAAGACACACCTTAACCAACATTATCAATCATCTGAATATGTATAAATCTGTCATCACTTGTTTTACTATGATTATGGAGTGTTTTAGTCGGGCAATTATTATAATTTAATTTAATATTAAAATTAAGAAATGTGTATGTCTGAAATGAGAACTTAAAGCTGCAGTGGAGCAAATATGATTAAAAAAAATATTTTTATAAAATGGTCACTATATCCTGACGGTAGTACATGAGACAGGTAATCTGAAAGAAATGTGTCTCATGTGTCTCTGTGTCCTCCGGTGCTCCTACTGGCATCTGCAAGATTTCACAGACTGGAGGAAAACAACCAATCAGAGCTGAGCTGGAGCCTGCCGTCTCTGAGCAGCTGTCAATCACCCACAAACTCCGATCAAATGGTCAAACTTGGCAGCGCTGATCAAATATGAATCAATATTCTGTTACTCAAATGCCTATTTTTAGCCTCAAATCTTTTCAGAAACATCTTGTAGTGTACTGTTTAGCTGTAAAATAAGAAAATGTGTGACCCGGCAGGCATGTTGAGATCAGTTGAGGAAATACCAAGCACCGCTCACCAGCCAGAGCACAGCCAATAGGAACGCTCTCTCTCTGGAATGACCTGTGATTGGTCAAAGTCTCCTGTCACCGACTAGATTTTTTTAAAACCCGAAAACAGAGCCATGAGGAGGTGCAGAAGTCTAGTTTTCTCTCAGAACACTTGAATTACAATATGCTGAAAGGTTATTATGGATTTTTTGCCCAATGATGCCAAAAACATTCTGCATACTGCAGGTTTACTAGTAGATTTTTGGTCTTAATCTTTTTCCAGACCTGACATACGCTAACTTCAAAGGTTTGCAAATGTATGTCTTCTTGTTAGTCTGTCAGATGGACAAGACAGATGACTGCCTGGATATGAAGAAGAGGAGATAATAAAATACCAGCAGCTTCTTTATTTGATATTTTAGTCTTTATGTCTTTTTTATACTAATATGAGAAGGAGAACAGAATGGAAGTGTGTGTGTGTATGTGTGTGTTGGGGATGTGCAACTGTGTGCATTTACAGGCTGAAGGGCAATGAGTTGAGGTGGTGTTTGATGCTAGTCTCAGTGGCAGGCTTCAAACAAACTGTCGCTCTGCTTCTGTCTAAGGCAATGCACACACACACACACACACAAACAAACACACACGTCCACCCACACATACATACATATATAACAGTATGCACACACACAATGACACCCTGTAGCTCTCCTGCTCTGCTTCTCTAACTCGCACAGGGATTTCTAGCAGCAACAGGGCCGGCCGTATAAAACTCTGAGCCCGCTGCGTTGTGTGAAACACACACAGTCAAAGCACACACACACAACAAAAGAGGCCAAATCAGGTTCATCATAAACACCAGTTTGCACAAAACTAATTTCCTGTGGAACAAACACACAAAAGAGCACTGGAAAGTAACTGCCACACATGTACAGACACACATACACTTATGGTATGCATATGGAACAACTGTGTGTAATCCTACATACCCCCAAGAGTGCTAAGTAAATAGATAAAGAAGCAAGTGTATTCTCCTTCTCACGTACACACATTTAAACAGCAGCCGCAGTAGCTTGGGGATCTTGCTCTTTCCTTTACAGAGGGTAATTTCCTTAAACTGATTTATCACCAGTGTTGCACAAGGCATTCGATTACCGGTAGCCCTGAGCATGACTGCGAGTGTGTGAGCCCTTTGTAAGAGAGTGACCAACTGAGCTTCTGTGATGGCGTCTCTGTATGTGTTTGCTTGTGTGTATCAGAGGGCCGTAGGCTCCGGCGATTAAGATCAGTATAGTGGTTAGATATGTGATCTGAGGGATGGTACTTCAGAGCTGAGAACAAAGCAGATGCTATTCCAAAAAAGAAACTGTGCAGGGCCAATGAGGAAGCCCTGGGGGACCCCTCAACAATGCTAGCTTTAGAGCAGCTATCGTAGCTGGCCAAATATATTACAGCCAACAGTTAAAACCTAATACGCTGCCAAGAAAATCTGCTGCGCTATTATTGCCATATTTAACCATCTGTGTGCAGTGCATTCTAATATCATAGTTTTGGGGTTTTGTCCAAATTTCTAATTCACAAAGTTGAACATTTTACAGCCTCCCGAGATGTGACAAGGAGTTGATATTTCTGGCAGAAACTATCAGGGGCTTTTGGTGTTATTGTTGTGTGTGTGTGTGTGTGGGGGGGGCAAACAGAGGACGGTGATGAATAAAGAAAGAAAAGGAATGATAAAACGGAGCGGAATTAAAAGATAAACGGAGACAAAGACTGCAAGATCATACAAGAGACAAAGATCAAGTGGGAACTTTTAGAAGTGGGAGAGATATGAAGAAAGATCATTTGAAAATGTAAGGAGAGGAGAAGAGCAAGATAAAGTTGAAGAAACCAAAAGAGGAGAGGGAAAGAGGAGATGGGCGAGGAGAAGGGCGAGGTGGTCAGCATATTAAGAGTCAAGGCATCTCATTCACTGCTCAATAGTGACTACAAAAGTACACACAAGACAAACAAGAAACAAACTATGTAGCGTCAGATGTACATAACACATACCTTCACAGCATTGATGGCACTCAGTCCAACTGCTGCCAGAGCCCCTTAAAAATACTTCACTAAGAAAAGCCAAGGCCAAAGCTACCATCGTAATGTTCTGGAGCTACAGATTAGCCACAGTGACACATAAAACCTGAATGAAAAAGCCAAGTGGTCAGACAAGAAGCAACAAGAACGAGAAGTCATCCAGAAAAAACGTTTGTGAGTCACTCGGCAAAGCATTTCAAATCCTGCTGGCGTACAGTAAGTCTGTGTGATTTATTAAAAAAAAGTATCGACATTAAACTGAAATTACTTTGCTAATATTATCATTATATTATTTATTATATAAATAGAATGAAGGACAGTTTTAAGTCTTGTTTATTAGAACAATTTGAAATTTAAATCTAATTACTTTCGTCAACATGTTTATTCAACTTTTTATTTAACTTCTGACAAGGCTTGTATTACAGAGGAGATACAATACATTTTATTAATTATATAAACAAGTGTAATATGTGTGTATAATGAGGGATCCCATGGGATAAAATTAATGATTGCAAATAAAATTGCAAATGTACCTGTAATAAGAAAACTATTAATATACAGTGTTAAGCTAATTTAACAGTGAAATGAAATTAATTAATAAATATATTTATTTTACCAAAGCAAAGCAAATGAGTAATAGACCTAAGTATTATTGAGCTCCTTTCATGAGTGATTTGATTATATATTTATTTTATGTTAGACTGCAATCATTTTGTTTCAAAAGCAGAACAAATTTGTTGAATTAATATAAAGAAACATTGTTTTACAGGAGAAGAAATTATCATTTTAAAATGCTGCTCCACGTACTGGATTGTGCAATATATGAGTTTCTATCTTTTAAATGGTTTCCAGTAGATATTATTAAGTCATATGAAATATTTAAATTAAATAACACACTTTTTGGAGCTGATTATGTTCTTTATTGTATTTAGTTTCTGCACAATTCTTATACCATCACCTGGATTCTAGTATTTAGTAAAGTATTACACAGACATTATTCTAAATTAACTTCTTCTGTCCAGTCAACCTTCTTAGACAGATAATAATATCTTCAAAAATGGAATGCAATCATTAATAAATTAATTATAAAGAAAAATAACAGAAGCATTTTTGCTGAAGGAGAGCAACGCTTGATTTTAACAAATCTATTTTTACCAATACGAGATACCTATGTTATAGTCAGTCATAAAATGTATTAACAGAAGGTAAAAGAAAATAGATACTTGAAAACACAGACACCACTGTGTCAGAAATTAAAGTCCATTATATCAAAAACAGACCGCATAAATAAGCAATCCCCTCAGTTAAGTCTTATCAGCAATTATTTCTCAAGAACTCGGAGCCTTGAAACTGCTGCTACGATGGTTGCAACTGTGCTTGGCAGCAACTGGCTGCCTTCAACCGGCTCCAGCACGACAGCGCGAGCACATAAACATGTATGAAGTTCAGAAATATGAACCCATTCGGTCTATCTTCAACAAATCTTTGTGTTTTATTGCACTTATTGAACCCGGTACATCTGAAATAGCTTAAGGCCTCAAACCAGCCAAATTCTTATAAAGGAATCTTCTGTCAGTTTCACTCCATTTTCATCAGACCTCGGTTTGCGCTTTGGCAGCGGGAGCTGAGCCAAGCACATTTCTCTGAGTCATCAGAGAGGGGGGGGAGAGAGGAGGAGGAGGAGGAGAAAGAGGAGGAGGAGGAGAAGAAGAAAGGGGAGGAGGAGGAGAAGCAGGAGGTGGCAAGTCCGGAGTTTCCCTCTCGCTGTTGCAGGCGAAGGCCTACACTGAGCAGCAACAAGCTGAGAAAACCGTGCTCTATTGTTTCAGGCCCGTTGGCAAAGTGAGCCTTCCTGAAACTCAGCAAACAACTATCACACACACATGAGGGAGACCTGCCAAAACACTGCTCACTGAGAGACCTGCCAAAATGGAAGAAAGCTGTTGTGTGAAAAGTTTACTTTCGTAGAATCTGTTGTTTTCTTTGCCTGGAAGCCGGACAAAAAATACTTCACATGCAATCTTACAAAAAAAACACAAAATCGATGAGAGAGAGTGGTATGAAAGGTTCTTTGACTGAAATTAAGAAATAACCTATATTAAAGCAGACGTCAGTTACTTTGAGCAAATATGATAAAAAAGTTATTTTTATAAAAGTGTCACTATATCCTGACAGTAGTGCATGAGACAGGTAGTCTGTGAAAAAAAATCCTCAGCGCTGCCTAGTTTGACAGTTTCATCGGATTTCACGAGATTCGCTAGCAGTGATTGACAGCTGCTTTCGAGACTCCTCGGCTCTGATTGGTTGTTTTCCTTCGGGCGCAATCAAAATTTGCAAATGCCATTAGGAGAACAGGAGGAAGCAGAGGAACATGTTTTTTTCACAGATTATCTCTCTCATGCACTATTGTCAGGATATAGCGACAGTTTCATATAAATTAAATTTTGTCATATTTGCTCAAAGTGACAAACTGCAGCTTTAATCAAAGCATCTTTAAGGTTTGGTTATAATTGTGTTGAGTCAGTGTAGCAGTCAAAGAGGGGAGATGGTGCGTTTGACAACCTAAAATAAATCAATCCTCAAATGAATAGCTCTAAGTAAGCAAATGACGGCTTTAAAAGGACTTTGTGGTCACATTATGACACTTGTCCCATTAAACTGCATACTTTGTGGCTAACATATGTAATTTAAGTGATCCCTGTAACAGCTGGCAGCATCCCAGATTACTACAAGAGGCGGGACCCGGCAGCAGTAGGTGCTACTTGGAAAAAAGGAAATAGACAATTGCCGTCACATGATTGACCACGGTTTTCTAAGAAGCGACTGAACACTGCCCACTTTCTACGAATCATCACATCTTAATTTAGAATAATTTTCAACATGAGAAGTTATACTGATTGTAGCAGCATGTGATTACGTAGACGCCCTGAAAGAAACTAAACCGTCTGACAGCTTGGCATTTTCGTACCAGCTGAAAGCGTAAGACACTACTTATGTGGCTCAAAGTGATGAATGACAATGAGGTTGTGATGTAAGAGGGAGCTTCAGTCATGGCGGCGGACTTATTGCCCCCGGTGTCTGGCAATAGGTGGAAGGTGGACGAAAAGACAAATGAATGACATGACAGGAACTGCAGCCGCTTTGAAGTACAATCCTTCATTTCTCTTCTTGGGCTTTGTTCAAACAGCGTGCAGGTTCTCACGTCCTCCCGGACCTGTCAGGCAGCTCCACTGTTTGTTTTCCACTCCAACGTGGGGACGGATTTGGACAAGGGTGACAGCGGAGTCTATTTTCTCCACCTGGAAGCTTGGAATGGAGGGGAGGGAAACTCAAGACTGGTTTTACCCGCTTCCTGGAAACGGTAAAGCAAGCAAGAGGCCCTGCTGTCAGGGAAAGGGGTAGAGGGAGACTGTGTGACAACGAGTGCGCAGGGAGAGACTGAAACCTCTGGTCAACAGATAAGCAATATGTGTGAATGCGAGAGTGGGAGTGTTTATGTGCCTGTGTAGGAGAAAATGATATAATGGTATAGAGCATGTGCTCCAGCCAGAAGATCTGCTGATGCCCATGAAGATCTGTTTACAGTGAGTGCCCCTGATGACCCCCCAGAGGATGCAGGAATCACTGCCAACGCGCACACAAACCCACACGGTCACACACATCATCCAGGCCACATATCTCAGCAGACATAGATACATGGGTGTCTAAGGGCACCTGTTAGAAACATCCGGAAGGCTAGATTCCAGACAAAGCATGCATCCCTGTCGTGGCCATAACGACCCGGCCTGAAGGTAGGTGTTAGTGGACACTTGGTAGGGGAAAAGGAGCTCCTCAAATCCAGCAGACGATGGAGCCCTGCACACAACGATTTGCAACTGAATTGCAATTGGAGGCCAACAAGGAGTGCGAGAGTGGGAGTTTAAAGGCTTGTTGCAAGGCCCGAAGGTAGAGAGACTGGAGAGAGAGTGAGATTTGTGAGAGGAGAGACAGAGGACAGCAACAACAGCAAAGGGTTGAAGAATAAAGACAGAGCAGTGGGCAACCTCCAGGTCTGAGAAGTGAAGCCAATGCTGAAGTGCCTTAAACTTGCATTCTTTCTAATAGCCAGCAGGGGGCGACTCCTCTGGTTGCAAAAAGAAGTCTGATTGTATAGAAGTCTATGAGAAAATGAGCCTACTTCTCACTTGATTTATTACCTCAGTAAACATTGTGAACATGAGTTTATGGTCTCAATCACTAGTTTCAAGTCTTCTTCAATACAGCATGATGTTCATTTAGTAAATTATGGTCCCATTTAGAGTCAAATAGACCATAAAGCAGGGGATGATTTAGGGCGTGGCTACCTTGTGATTGACAGGTTGCTATCATGGCGTTGTCCGGTTTGGGAGTTGTCCGTGTTTTCGTCTTACAACTTTAACTCTTTCAAGTTAATTGTCAAATTTTGGTCGCCTAACAATGTCTTATACAGCGTTCGGTTGTACTTAACTCCACTCTCTCGTGTCACTTCTGGTTGCCAAAAGAACAAGATGGCGACGGCCAAAGACCAAGATGGCGATGGCCAAAATGCCGAACTCGATGCTTCAAAATGGCAGTCCACAAACCAATGGGTGATGTCACGGTGACTACGTCCACTTATATACAGTCTGTGGGACAGAGGGAGCCGCAACCAGCAGTCGATTAGCTTAGCTTAGCATAAAGAATGGAAACGGGGGGAAATAGTGTACCCTACTCTGTCCAAAGTTTAAGAAATCTGTCTAGCAACACCTCTAAAGCTCACTAATCAATAATCTTGTCACAGTGAGGTTTGCCAGGCAACCAGTGGAGACTAGTCTGAAACACCACAACTTGTCATTTTTACACTTTCTTTTTTGTATGAATTAAACAAACAAGATATAACCTATTAATTTGTGAGCTTTAGAAGTGCTGGTAGGCAGATTTTGCGACCTAGAGTGTTAGTTTAGTGGTTGTTTCCATCTGTTTCCAATCTGTGTGCTAATAGCTAACTGGCTGCTTGATATTTAGTGTACGGACGTGAAAGTGGGATCAATCTTATTCTCTTGGGAAAAAAATGATAAGCTTATGTCCCAAAATGCAGAACTATTCCATTAAATCTAGGGCTGTCCTGAATACTATTTTTTGGGCTTCGAAGCTTTCGTGAGATATATTCAAAGGTATTCGAAGCTTCGCGGTGCAGTGCAGCAGGCTGACAGGTTCTTCTGTCTGTCTGTCTCCGTCTCCCCCATTTCATTGCCCCAGACAGTACCGCACTAATAATAAGTAATGTTGAATATGAGTAATGAATGATGTTGTGTGATTATTCCTTATTTCATGGGATATTTGGGGATTTATAGTTTATCATTAAATACTTATATTAAAACAAAACAAAAAACAAAGCATTCGAATACTGATTTGGAGGTCAATGCTCGAAACTTCGAAGCATTGGGGTCAGCCCTGATTAATATCCTCACCTTTCTCCCCCTTTTCCTCCCTGCCCTCCACAGATCAGCCCTGCTGTGCTTTTCACATTTGCACATGATGGCCAGGTTTTAAGCCTGCCTGTTACATTTCAGTGGTTGACACACATGGACGTGCAGTGCACGCCCGCTGACTCACCAACCTGCTCGTCTGTCACTGTGATTAAGTGTGATCAATGCTGCGCAGCAACCATGGCTGCGCTAATGTACAATAATACGGCCTGTTCAAAAGGAGCAGGCTGTGATGAATAAGGTGGCTGAGACAAAGAGAAAGTCACAGATAAACTTAACATAGGCTCTAAATTATAGGGCGTTGCTTTGATGCTATATAATGAACACGGTCAAGGTCCAAAACGTTTATATGTGGTGTGAAGGCACACCAAAGTGCACTCGACATATACACTGAGTGTAGAAATGTAGAAAACAGAAGCAGAGAGAGTTTAACTGCCCTGATGAGTGTGTATGGAAATATACTGTACTGTAGGGTGTACATCTGTGAGTGTATGGGAACAGTGTCTGTGAGTGTGACCACAGGGACAGAGATGGTGAAAGAGAGAGAGAGGAGAGAGAAAGTGGGACAGACAGCAGCGACACAAGCTCTTAACTCCATCCTCCCCTCGTTTTCCTCTCTGTTTTGCCACCGAGGGGAAGCAAAGGAGGTCACCCACTCCTACGAGCACTCAATCAACCTGCGCCGGTGACCTTGCTCGTCCTGGATACAGTGCCCGCTCCCTCTGTTTGTCTGCCTGCTAAGCTGCCATCTCTCTGCAGCCGGTGCCAGGTTACACCGCCAGGAGCACAGAGGTGGCGTTCCACCAGATGCACACTTTTCTGCCCGCGCCGCCGTGCCAACATTTCAACTGCAGACGGCTCTGTTTTACGTCAACGCATCGTGTTAAGAGAGGTCTTTGACAGGGATCATGACAAAACGTGCCCAGGTTAATTAGTATGTGGGGGATCTTCTCCACTCTTTATATGCGATGGTGGTGAAGTACTGCTGGGAAGTGATTCATTCATTATGAAGGGATGGTTTTGCCAAAGTGAAATTGAATGAATGAGTGACATGTATATTTAGCATCATGTGAAGACGCCATTCGGGAAATCTTGTAAATTACACATGCCGTCACATTCAGTGATTGATAACCAATAATCTGCTGTGACCCGTGAGAAAATTACACAACGGAAACAATTTCTCCTTAACTATCAATTATTTTAATTTGTTATTAATCTGTCAGTTATTTTCATGATTAATCGGTTGGTACATACGACATTAAATACAGGGCTGAAACTAACAATTATTTTCACTATCAATTAATCTGCAATTATTTCTCGATTAATCAATTGGACTATAAAATGTTTGAAAATAGTTAAAATTTGAAAATTGTCTTTTACACATTAATATTTTTGTCAGACAAATCCAAAGATGCTATATATTAGGACTGCAAATAACGATTATTTTCATTGTCGATTAATCTGTTGATTATTTTCTTAATTAATCGATTAGTTGTTTGGTCTATAAAATGTCAGAAAATGGTGAAAAATGTCAATCAGTGTTTCCCACAGCCCAAGATTGTTTTGTCCACAGCTCAAAGATATTCAGAAAATTTGGAGTTTTCCTTCTTAAAAAAAAAAAATCACTCAAACGGATTAATCCATTATTAGAATAGAATAGTTGCCGATTAATTAATAGTTGACAACTAATCGATTAATCGTTGCAGCTCTACTTTATACTAGATACTGTGACATAAAACAGAGAGAAGCAGAAACTCCCGCCACCTTGGTTTATCAAAACAGGTGGCGATACATTTTCTGCTGATCAACTAATCAATTAATTGTTTTAGCTCTAATCAGAAAATAGTGAAATGCCCATCACAATTTTGGTATATTCAAATACCTTGTTTTATATAAAACAACAGTCAAACCCCCCCAAAAGTATTCAGCAAATAATTATAAAGACTATGGCATTTTTGCTTGAAAACGATTATCAAAATAGTTGCAGATTAATTTCTTGTGGATCAACTAATTGATTAATCAACTAATTGTTTCAGCCCTAATCAAAATCATCACATTGGTATACTCCTCTATATGTCATGCTGAAAGAAGTGACTCCTACAAAGAGTCAAATTTAATAAGACAAACACATGTTGTGTGCCAACAGAATGACATGGCAGCTTTACTTTTGGAGAAAGTGTCACCACCGAATCCTGGCAGCATCCCAACACAGCAGATGGCCAAAAAACATTCCCATGCCACCACCCACGATTTGACTTTGGACCATGAGTTAAAAAATGTTTTCCAATGTAGATAAAGCGGAGGGAGAAGGCTCACGGTGAGCTCTTACCACTGTAATATTACAAAGTCGGACGAGTATTACAAGACAATTACCCACTACTGTAATAATGGAGGAAACAGCTGAACTCCTCCGCCAGCTACTGCTGAGGTGCAAATTAACACACAAGGCCGCAGATGTCTCTATCAGCTGTGACAGTCCGGTCACATTCCTTTGTTATGGGCTGTCGGACGGGCCTTCCCCTGCGGAAAGTTAGTTATAGCTGTGGATACAGCTGCAAAGATGGCTCCGCTGACCACAGCTACAAAAGGCATGGAAAGACAACACATGGGCCGAGACAGACGAGACAGGAGGGAGGGGCGGGTAAAAGGTTACGTTTTTCTGAATGGATGGCAAGAGAGCTGAAGATCCCCGGACGTGGTCATGTATTAGCCTGCTCAGTTCGTAGATAGTGTGGGTGTGTGTGTGTGTGTGTGTGAGAGAGAGTGAGAAAAGGGGAGAGGCAGACAGAGATAGGAAAGTGAATGTAATTCATCTTTAAAAGGGCAGATTCCTGGGTGATGTATGGTGTGCAGAGTGTGTGTGTGTTTGTGTATTGTAGAAATGGGCGTGGGAGGTGTGAGCTAGCTAGCAACAACTCCTCTTATCGCTCCACAGAGCAATGTGGAGAATGAGGATTCTGGGTTCAGCCCTGCCGATCAAAGACACACAGAGAGGCTGATATACACCCCTCCCTCCCCTTCCCTTTCCAGCTCCACACACACAGAGTTACAAGCTCAGCAAATAGCATGTAGGCTAATGCTATGAGCAATCACTCTACAGAGGGAGTTTAGCTTAATGTGTGAGTTGGACATTTTTAATGAAGAATACCACCTGTTTTAGCTTCTGCTGAGTCCTGAGTACTGTACAGTATATTGAACAGTTAGTTCTCTGCATCTCACATTGGACTGCGCAGGATTAGAACTCAAATAACAATTACTTTCCTTAACGATTAATCTACTTTTTTGAGTAATCAATTACTTGTTTAGCCTGTAAAATGTCAGAAAATAGTAAAAAATGGCCATCATAATTTCCAGGAGCCCAAGTTTATGTGTTCAAATGGCATTTTCTGTCGGACCAATGGTCAAAAACATAAAGATACTCAATTAATAATGATATAAAATTGAGAAAAGCAGCAAATCCTCACATTGAAGAAGCTGGAACCAGAGAATAATTAATTATCAAAATAGTTTGCAATTCATAAAAAAAAAAAAGAAAAAATTCTCTGATTCCGGCTTCTTAAATGTGAATATGTTTCTTTACTCCTCTATGACAGTAAACTGAATATCTTTGTCTAATGTTAATGCATAGCAATTAAGTTTGTCAAAGTTAACGCGATAATAAAGCGTTAACGCAAATTTGTTTCAACACCACTAATTTCTTTAACGCATTAACACAACTTGTGATTTTTAGGTTGTAGCGGGCTCAGTTTTAAAGCTAGAGTGGAGATGACATGTTACCAACCATGTCATACTAGCTTGTCTGGAAGGAGGCTATATAACGATCCAAACTTGCGCTAAATTTTGGCGAATGTGAATGAAAACGGGTTCTATAGCTAGACAGACATGCCCACTTTATGATAATAAGATGCAGTTTGGGGCAAGTCATAGTCAAGTCAGCACACTGACACACTGACAGCTGTTGCTGCCTGTTGGGCTGCAGTTTGACATGTTATGATTTGAGCATATTTTTATGCTAAATGCAGTACCTGTGAGGGTTTCTGGTCAATATTTGTCATTGTTTTGTGTTGTTAATTGATTTCCAATAATAAATATATACATACACACTCCCATGTTGGTAAGAGTATTAAATACTTGACAAATCTCCCTTTAAGATACATTTTGAGCAGATGAAAAATGTGTGATTAATTTGCGATTGATCGCAATTAACTATGGACAATCATACGATTAATCGCATTTAAATATTTGACAGCCCTAATAGCATTGCATTTTATGCCCACTGAGGTTCTAAATATTCATTTTAAATGGGGTCGGAGCAGAGCGTTTGGCCACAGCATCATGCAGAAAGAGACACTATAGTCCCAGGTTGCCTGATGAGTTATGTATTATACAAATGAGTTGTAAATTTGTAACTCCGACTGCAGCACTTTACACTCATCTGTAATTCAGATGCAGGTCTAATCACAATAACTGTGTGCAGGGAACCAGAAATCTGACACTACATGACTGCCTGTGTGGGTGTGCATGCGTATGAGAAAGGTGTGAGAGAGATCCAGTGTGTTTTTATGCATATTAAGTCCCTATAGAGTCACGCTTCTGCTCCTCAGACTAACAGTACGTCTGCGTGTTAATTCAATAAAGGAACAGCAGCGGAGTGCAACTACTTCTTTCACTCACTCCGCTCTGCTTTCCCACCTATCCGTCTGCTTCATCCTCCCTCCGTCGTCTCCCTCTCAAACGCACGTCCATCTACTTGTGTTCATTCCTTCCCTTTCTCTCCACACCCTCTCTTACTGTATGCGCTCCCTCCCTATTCCTCTCCTCCTTCTTTTTCTCCATTTATCTCTCCGTTCATCTGTCACAGCCTCCTCCTCCTCCTCCTTCCCATTTCTCTCACCCTCCCTCCCTTCCGTCTCTGTTCTTGTATGTGAGTGGTGGGTCTGCGGGGTCCTTGTTATCCAGCACCTATCCAGACATCCCTCAGCTGGGTAGCCAGACAGCCAGACAGAATGACAAAAGACATCCAGAGAGGAGGAAAGACTGACAGCTCGGCAGTTACTGCAGCAAGACTGACAGGCAAAAAAAAAAATGCATGTGGACGGGAGACGTCCAGAGAGGCAGCACTGAGACACCCAGGCGAGTAGTTTGACAAGAAGATAGAGAAGCTGTCATAGAGACTACCAAACAGGTAGGAAGACAGATATAGGCAGGCAAGTAGGAGGCAGACAGGTAGGCAGCCAGACAAGCAGGTCGTCACAGGCCGATGCGTAGCTCGCTACGAGCCCAGCATCCCAACAGGCCAGAGGGTCAGTGGCTGCATGGCTGATAAACACTGCCTCTGTCTGGGCCTGGTACGGTACTACAGGCGTTAAATGATGTCTGCATGGAGACCAATAACCCTTTAATCACCGCGTGTTCAGCCAAAGACTCAAAAGAAGACGTTATCGCCTCCTAAAACCCCAAGTAAGGCTTCGGGTAAGGATATTGGAGGAATGGAGTATCAAATAGAGTTCAACTGAACACAGAACATTCAAAATATTAATGGGACATTTGAGATGTAAATAACACAGTTTTAGCTCACCAACTGGTTCATAGTAGAGCTGAAATGTTTAGGCGATTAATCGATTAGTTGATCAACAGAAAACTAATCTGTAATAATTTTGATAATCAAATTGTCCTTTAGGTATTCCGGTTCTTCTTAAATGTGAGCTTTTGTTAGTTTTCTTCTAACAAAATGAATACCTTTGGATTTTGGACTGTTGGTCTGACAAAACAAGCTCAATGTCAATTTGGGCATAAAGGAACTGTGATGGACATTTTTCAGTATTTATTGACATATTATAGGCAAAACAAATTAATAGATTAAACTGACTATGAAAGCAAAAAAAATCCTAGAATTACCGCCTCTGGATTGTTTGCCTCTGCCAACAAGGCAAGTTGCAGTTTACTTGGATCTGTCCAAAATGTCATCACTTCATCATTTTATCCTCTTCGAGATTTGTGTAAAATTGTCATAATTAGCATATGAATGCTTGACTTATGGCTGAAAACCTGTTCTGTGAGGTCACAGTGATCTTTGACCACCAAATTCTAATCAGGTGATCCTTAAGTCCAAGTGGACGTTTGTGCAAAATTTGAAAGAATACCCTCCAGGTGTTCCTGAGATATCGCATCCACAAGAATGGTACGGACAGACAACACGAAAACATAATGCAAGAATAATCTTTCAATCTCAAAAAAAGTTGAGTTTAAGTATAGACTGAATGGACTATGAACTGATCACAGTCCCAGTGGCTTCCTATACTAAGACCTCGAAGAGGAACTGCAGTCAATTTAAAATGAAAATATTACTCCTATGTTGCAAAGAACGCCACAACAAGAAGCTGTATGAACCAAACCGACTTTCTTTGTTAAAAGGAGACCAACTATACACACAAATTCTTAAATACTCTTTCGCATAAAATTGACCCATAATTCTGGAAAATGATCCCGGCATTGTCCTTTTATTCTTTTAATTCACTGTTGAAATGTCTGTGTTAATGTGATGTTAAACATTCAAGGATGGTACAACCTTCTCTATATTAGAGACAGTTGTGAGTGTCCACAAACTGGGCTGTCATTGACCATAGCTGAAATATGTTGCTTTAATCCAAGTCAGGAGGAATATGTTAAAGCATATGTATTTCCTTAACTGTACCCTAATAAAAACCATTATGTTACAACAAGAATGTCATAGAATAGTATTAGAGTGACTCGCAGGAAGTGAATTTACTAGACCCAGGCTTGTAGCACTGGTGCAGTGCTCTAGTTTCACCATATGGTGAAGATTTTAGTCCGGGCAAACGCCCTCTGATTCCAATCACTCTGACTCCGCAAAATCTGTTGCCCTTCCTCTGTTCAACAGATGTGGCGACGGTTTCTTTCAGAAGAATCCACCCAAAAACACTATGCTACAATTTAATTACAGCGCCCCAAGTTCTACAATATATACACCAATAAACTTGCTCAGGGTTAAGGCCCACAGATGATGTAGTGTGTTAGCTAACCTACTTGGAAGAACAGTCAGGAGCATTGCAGCACCTTTTTTCTGTTTCATCACAAAGTTACGAAACAGTGAGCCTGGTCATCAGGCTGCCGTAACCTCTACAGTCACGGCTGCCAGCTATTTCTACAGGCTATGGTCCGTCACCCAGATCCCTTCACTCTGGCTGTCTTCCCACTGGGTCAAGTCACAATGACAGGAAACCACGAACCGTCTTCTTTGGGAGCGATACAATTGGCTTTACAGAACCTCAGAGAAATCAATGTGTTCACATCCTCACAGCCTAAAAACAAATCATGAAATATGATCCACCATTTCCAGAAAGTTTGGAGGATTTAAAATGCCAAGGAATCATTAAATTTACTGCTGCCAAATTTCTGCGAGAAACACAAATCCCAAATTAAATAACACTGGCATGGATCTAGCCTGCCTGAGGCACATTTTCCAAAAAGGGGCCTTGTAGTTTCCATCTTTTACCAATTTTCCCTAGTGGACTGCAGTTAATTGTTCCAATTTACCAGAATCCCTAACCCCCAAAACAGGCAATTTATGTTTTCGTACTGGTTAGCTCTGGCTGTGGTTAGCTAACCACAGGCATCTTTCTGTACTTGCCAACGTACTGTTAAAAGATCAATCTGGAGAAGCATGGGAAAAGACCGGACACACTGAGGAGAGATGAAAAAGCTATGACTGGAGGTGAGTCACAGAGGAGAAACACAGCTAAGCGCCTGTCTGAACTGGGTGTGCAATATATCATGCACTGCAGGAGGTCATTTAAAGGAGGAGGAGGAGGAGGAGGAGGAGGAGGAAGAAGGGGGACAGGATCCTATTGATACAACACATATTACTTGATGTTTGAATGGAAGAATGTGAAGGAACAAAGGATATGTTTTGAGGGTCATTCCCCCAATGGTGACCTAATGCACCCTGCATCAATACAGACCTCTGGATTAGGACTGATGCATATTAATATAAAATACCATACGTAGAGTAGTTGGTTACATTTTGGTTCCGTTTCTTAGTTCCTATACATGCTAAACCAAAACTTAAACAGTTTAGGATACCCAAGCTTAAATCTAATAACTTGTTTGAACTGCCATCATAGACAATCATCTGTCATCCATCCATATCTATTACTGATATTCTATATTCATTTATTGTCAACAAATCCCATGAAAAGACCAAAACCAACAATGTGTTAGTGCTAGGGGTGGGAATCACCAGAGGACCCACGATATCATATTATCACGATACGATCTTATAGCGATCTTAAACATTTTGCGATATACTGAGTATTGCGATAAGTTATGATATTGTGATATACTGCGATATATTGCCTTTTTTCAACTTCAAATTATGTAGTTTATCAACATCTGTTTTATCTAAAAAGATACAGTTTTCACTCTGTTCATCTCAGATTTCCATTCACACATCTTGAGGTCAGAGGTCAAGGGACCCCTTTGAAAATGGCCGTGCCAGTTTTTCCTTGCCAAAATTTTGCGTAACTTTAGCGCTACTTATCGTTCTTCCTGACAAGCTAACATGACATGGTTGGTACCAACTGATTCCTTGAGCTCGCTACAACCTCTGAAAGACAGAATAGCAAACGTCAGATTGTTTAGAGGTTAATAGTTTATATAATAAAAGATTGATACTTGATGTCTGTGTATCAATACAACACTGTATTGATACAATATATATTGATCCCCCCCCCACCATCCCTAGTTAGAAGGTCTCTCAATACTTCCTGACTCCCCGGCCCTGTCTGTGGCACTCTACCCCAATGCCCATTGGATCCAACTGAAGTTGTATATCTTAAAAAAAGGGTCAAAAATATATAGATTAATTTTCAAAAAAGGCTCAGTAATTTCCTTAAATAGCTGGGCACTGTTGTTTTTAGCAAACGTTGCTTTAACAAGAAATAATAGTGATTTTGTTGGGGACTATTTTAAGCGGGGGATAAATATACATCTGGTATTAACATCAGCAGGATGGTTCATGTGGGATTGACTCCTGATAAACTACAGTGGTTGTTTTCATCGAACTGAAGGAACATGCTGTAGTGCACAGGTGTGGCTCACTGGTGTGTTTTTAATAGTATTTGGACAACAGACAATACTTGGTAGGATTAGTTTACATTAAAAGAAAAATTTACTGCACAATATTACCATTTAAGTTGACCTGAAGTTACCACTTGTACCTACAAGTAGACCGAGCATTTGGTTGCAGCTTCCACGTGGAAGCACAGGAAGGATTAGCGATTTAGGAGAGCAGGTTTCGAACTATGGTGACAAATGTCCATCCACTACCGCAATGTGTTTGCTTTGGATGGCTGCCGGATGTTAAACTGACCACAATCCTCCTTCCTGCCTCCTCCTGAGTCTCTTCCTGTGCCGGGCTAACAAACCATTATGCTGCCAGATCAATCAAGATGCTGAATGCTAAATGACTGGTCATACTGCAACCAGATGAAATAACTGGTGATGATTCACATCTGAGAAATGCAGTGCTAAAAAGGCCTGGAGCCGATTTCCCAAAGTCATCTCAGCACTGAGAAATGAAACTTGTATTATCATCAAAGTCTATCTGGCTATCAATACAATCAAACATTGTGGGTGATCAGTTTACTACAGATATTCTAATAATGTAGTTATGTAGTTAACTTCAGTTAAAACATGAACTACAAGCAATGAGCTGAACTTGACCCATACAGTAACTGCAGTGCGGACGTAGGAGGGCAAGCAACCTGCTTATTTGTCCAAACGCAGGATGTGGAGAAAGGGTCCATTGAGACATATAGGGGAATTAATCACTCACCAGGATTACAACATGTATGAGACACGCTATTTCTTAACAATGCAACTCTGATACCACCCCCACAAAATTATAATGCAAGACTATTACAGCTAGTGCAGCATTAAAGGGGAAATTCACCCTAAAGACAACTTTTTTAAAACAAATGATTCTGTTTTAGTAAAGATTTGTGAATGTGAGGCAGCCTCTCACAAAGCTAAATGTGAGAGTATGTGAGCTGCTCCTATGACAATGAATAACAGATGGGTTTCGTGAACAGATTCTTAGTGTTGAGGGTAACTTTAAATGAGTGAAAAGCATTTGCTCTTAACAAAATAGGTCACACGGATGTGAAAACAGCAACAGTGTATCACTTCCCGTCAAAGAAGCAGCTACAAGACTTAATCTCATGATGACACAACAAATACGATTTTGGGTTTTCTGGTTTCTGGGTTAGGGAGAGAGTTCTTCATGCTCACAGTTATTTAGTAAACTGTCTAAGATCAAACAAATAGCATATGTGAATTCCGCTTTGGAGTGGATTTTCACTTTAGGGCATGCCAAGTTTGCAAAGAATGATCATTGCTAGGGTAAATTAACAATGACATTCAGCGTGGGTCAGCTTCCTGGAAACTAAAGACAGAGACAAACCATCCATCCATTCTGTAAACTACTTATCCAGTTCAGGGGTGGATGGGCTGAAGGCTTCCCCTGCATGTACTGATCGAGAGGCAGGATTCACCCTTGACACCATTACCAACAGTTCTCCTATGAACATTTCAACAGGATTTAAACACAAAGTGCTCAGTGACCTTTCAATCCCCATCGTAAGTGTCTGCAAACAGAAAAGTGCGACATCATCCTCCCCTATCATCACCACTCCTCCAGTCACATTTGCCCCTTGCAGCACACCAACAATAAAATTCACATAGATGCCTGGGGAACATCAAAAGCTACTTCATGTCTTTGATAGTGAACGGTCTGATGCTGTATACTTTTGAAGAAAAAGAAAAAACCCCAGAGCTCTACTTAGAATTCAACTACAAAGTCTCATCAGAGCGCACGACTGTAGGTTTCACCAGAGATTATGACCTCAATCTATTATTGACATGGCGTCTGTGGACATGAATGATTTAGCACTATTAGATGACATTAATCAGCTTAGTAACAATGCCATCTTTAGTTGCATTCTGAACGAAACACCGGGGGGAAATGGGGTCTGAACAGTGTGCAAGTAAATGCTTGTGTCTCCCAAGTCCTTGGGAATGAACCCACTGAACTCCCAAAGGTGTGTGGAATAACTGAGAGAAAGCACAATCTGACACCAACGCTCCCATCTAGTGGCCGAAACCTGTCATCACATTCTAAAATCTCCATAAAATGAAACCAGTATGATTTAAACTATGCAACATGATGTTGGTTTATGTAGTAAAACGGAAGTGAGAGATCTGAACAGAGGAGGACCTACTGTTCCTGGAAAGCCCTTCTACTCAGGTGAACCTCCACTTTGACTACAGCGGTGACTAGAGGAGATAAACATGCACGGTTTGGCCACAAGGTAGAAGAAAATTTGATTTATTGTGGTTGTGAAAAATGAAAATGAAAGTCTGAAAGGGGCAGAGAACAATTTGTTGTTGGTACATTAACAAACCATAATTTCTTGGGTTTGGTTGGCTGCCCCCAAATTTAAATACTTCATGTACTTGATGTGAACGTGCAATTTATAAACAATAGAATTGATAGCTCCAAAGAGCAACTTATTAAGACAACTGTGTTCCCATTTCAGGCATTTTAAAACATAAAAAACCTTTACATAAAACCCATTATTTCAGTTTTTTGATATACTAGCAAAATGATGAAGATATTAAATAGAAGAACAGTAAATGCATGACCATTTTCAATAACAACAGTCACTGAAGCGGTACAACAGCAAAGTATGGTAGTTTATCTAAAATCATTCTTTAAGATCACTAACAAATTAATATGTTGCAATATAAAATCTGAATATAAAATATAAAACCAAACCTACAATAAAAAAACAACCTGAAAGCAACCTAGGCTCCACCCTACTATCTATTTGACCCTTTGATTTTGAAGCTTTGCATAGATGCTAACCTAGAGTAAGTTTTACATTTAATTTAACTTCCGCTAATGTTTTGGATGAGGAAAATAAGACAGATGCTGACTAAACAAATATTCTAAGCATAGGGTACTATCCAGAATCCCCAAATCTGCACAACGCCAATAGGGGCTAACTAGATTCACAGCACAACTCATGAACATTGATTTCTACCAAATCTCTAACATAACAGCATACGTCTGGCTTACTCGTCAGCGTCTGCGTACTGGTCTGGCTCGGAGGGAATGCTGTAGCAGGACCATCGGACTCGGCGTTGGTGGTGCACGGCTGGGCTGTAATTGGCTGTCACCGGCAGGTCAACGGTGTCCCTTTGCTTAAGCGTCAAATCCCGCAAAGAGAAATGGAGCACATCTTCTGGACCTGGAGGAGGGACAGAATACCAGTAAAACATGGCCTGACCTGAAACCTAAGAACAGCTTTGAAACCCAACCTCAACCTGAGTAGAAATGGCTTGTTGTGAGATAAACCTTGAAAAAAAATTAAATTGGCTATACACATTTTTAGTTTCCTTCATTTGAGCGCAGTGGTAACAACACTACTGTAATTATCCTTACTGCAAAATAGGTTATTGTTCATTCATATTACTTAAAAAACAAGTATATATACTAACTAGTATATGTATTTCAGGCACCAGCATATGGTATCAATACAGTGCTGTGGAGGGACAAATTGTAATATTGAAAGTTTTTTCTTTACCGTAGGGGCTGACGCCAAAACACATCTTTTCCCAGTCAGTCAGTTTGACCTCTTGGATCTCACTTTCCCAGTCTTCCTCCTCTGGTGGCGGCAACAGTGGGAGTGTAGGGTACTCCGGCCAGACGACTTCAGTGTTTCTATAAAAGTTGGCAGACTGATAGGTCTGAAACTAACTTAAACATTCCACAATCAGGCAAATTTCTATATACTTCTTTTTACTTTTCCATATACATATACTATTTTTGATTATCTGACGCTGTGGTCGTTTCTTGTCAATACATGCTGGAAGCTTTTACATGAGTAGTTTATTTGCCTTCTTGCCGTGAGTTAGATGAAAAGACTGATACCACTGTCATATCTGTTCATTGGCTGCAGCTGGTTACCTTAGCTTAGCATACAGACTGAAAACAGTTTGCGTAATCCATACAATAACCGAAGTGTATACACAACAATTTGTGGTTATACAGGAGGTTATGTGCGGCAACACTGTTCCCTTAAGACAGTAGAAATCCACCAAAAACACTCTGGAGTTGCATTTTTCACATCCTGTATAATCAATTTTTTTAGTCGCCTGTCTGACGGAGCAGAAACATTTCCATTTAAACCAATGTAATTGTCTACACCAGCCTTGTGACAGCTTACATACAGGGGAGATTCAACTGACAGGTGTGAGTAACTAACTCTGCATGAATGAATGATTGATTTATTCAAAGGTAGGTGGCGCACCTCTTCTTGCATCTGAATTTCTCCCTTCTCTTGTTCTTTGCTGCTGCTGACAGGTTGTGCCGTGGTGCCATTTGTTCAGATTTACACGGCGGAGCAACAGTGTCTAGACTGGCGGCCCCATTCACCGAGACACCACCTGGAGTGCCTGCGCTGCGGACCCCGCCAGCTGCTGAGGCATCAGTGACATCTGAAATCGTGCTCCCATGTTTCCTGCGTGTCCTTTGGGGCGCTGCTTTCGTACTCTTGCCCTTGTACCCATGGTTAATATAACCATTAACCATGCATTGTGGTTTGGTACCATTCGGTGTGCCAGCTGGTGTGCTCTCACTGGTTCTAGTGGCAGCAGCTGGCCAGCCATTGTGAGCAACGGCTCCATTAACCAAACCAGTGCCCGGGACCTGATCGTTGGCTTTACAGGTGTTGTGACGCGTCCATCCTCTTCTGCCCTCATAGCTCAAACCATTCTGAGGCATCACGTCACCTGTAATATAGAGTCAGAGGGTTTGATGTAAGTGCAAAGAATGAAAGAAAACAACTTGATAATAATCAAAAATCTAACTGAAATAAATGTATACAGAAAATTGACATATCAATTATTTTATATATTCGTGAAAATATTATATTTAGTAACTAGTGGATGTATTGTCATGACATTTGGTACATTTATGGTAACCAGAAGATGACTTTGGTGATCCTCTGACCTAGGCCCCTTTGTACATCATTATTGATCATTTTTCATGTACCTGTCAAAAATAATATACAAATAATAAAACCAGTACATGTACTGTAACTTTATATTTATATATGAAGTTACATATTTATATTTAAAATATGTTGCAAAATGTACTAGTGTGCAATTTGAATTTCTTTACATATACATCCAAATTTATCCAAAATATGCCCTTGAAAAACTTGTCAATAGAGTGGCAAAGTGGGAGTATTAATGTTGGGGCATCCATGGTTAAGGAAGTAAAAGACCAGTTCATTTTCTACATAGACATGAATGACATGAATGTTTGATGACTTGCAGTTAGAGTACTCTGAAGGATTGGATGAGCATGAAATTCTCTAAGATGAGCAACTGCACTAGAAAATGTGTGGTTTGTTGATAAAATAAAAAGTAGGGAAGAATACATCCAACAGTTTAAATAATTTGAATTCTGAGTCAATGTTAGTATTCAGCAATCTCATAGCATCTCCATGGCAACAGTGGAAAAAATAACTCTTCGAAATGAAACTGAAATAATTAAAACTGATAGCCATAACATAAACTTATGGTGTCATTATCTTATCAACCCTCTGAAACCCCGCAGGATTGCAGGCAATCCCAACCGACTTTACTGTCTTTCAGAGGCTGTAGTAGGTTTAATTTTAGAGCTAGAGTGAAGTCACAGATATCATATGAAACTAGAAAACCTAAGGAATCTATTGGAATTTGCCGCGAGGGACGATAAAAAACGCTCCAAAGTTGTGCTAAATTTTGACGAGGAAAAACTGGCATGGCCATTTTCAAAGGGGTCCCTTGACCTCTGACCTCAAGACATGTGACTGAAAATGGGTTCTATTGGTACCCATTTGTCTCTCCTTTACAGACATGCCCACTTTATAATAATCACATGCAGTTTTGGGCAAAGACCTGCAGTTATTTTAATGCAGTATAAATGTGTTATTTGTGCCTATTCTAAAAACGATGTGTTTGAATATTTCTGCATACTGGGGTGAACTAAACAGTCTTAGACTTACATAAATTGCAAATCACTGTAAAGCTGAGACTTTTGTGGCTCCAATGAGGTCAATTGTTGTATCGTGTGATGATGTTAGTCCCCATAGTAGCTATTTTATTGTATTGGAACAATTTTTTTAAATCTGACCTCGCTGTATAAATGACCTGTGGTGACCTCTAGGATAATCACAGCCTCATGAAACTTTACAGCCACAAACTAGAGACCTAGAGCATTCAGAGGATGGATGGCTTTCCTAGGTAGATTGACAATAAGGGGGTTTCTGAACCATTTCCAGAACAGAAGTGCTCGCCAACTAATCGCCGAAAAATGCAATTCTTGCAGAAATCTCAAAAGGTCAAAAGTTTTTGATACCAAATCCCAGCATGGCTTTTTCTATAGTGTTCCTCAAGGTCTTGGTGTCTTAATGTGGCATTTTTGAGGGATTATTGATCATTTGTATCAATTCTCTAGTGGTCATTGAGGATATCAGTAAATATCCTTCC
Organism: Sebastes umbrosus; assembly: GCF_015220745.1. NCBI lineage: Eukaryota > Metazoa > Chordata > Actinopteri > Perciformes > Sebastidae > Sebastes > Sebastes umbrosus. The sequence continues at coordinate 9,191,238 of NC_051271.1, forward strand.
CTTCATACTGAGAGTATATTACTGTGTCCAACATTTTGAATGAATCTTGGCCAATTTTTTACAAGTTTTGCAACTTAGCTACCTCTATTTATAAAATTAAGTCTGGTACACAAATCTTTGTTAAATTGAATTAGCATCTGATATATTGGCACATTTATGATGATAAATTGACTTAATTGTGAAGCTGACCCTGAAGCCTAGTATGGCTATTTAATCCCCCTAAATTAACTTTTTCTAAAAGCTACTGATATGATCTTTAGTCAAGTTTCTTTAGTCTTTTTTCACTATCTGGTCCTGCCTTGATGCACCAACTGTTTGATACTAAAACGTTAATAAGCAATCAAACATATGTGACGTTTTCTCCCTAAACTTCATGTTTGGTAAGTTAACATTAGAGTTAATCATAATAATAACAGCTTATCTTTCAGTAGTACTCATCCCCAGCACGATGAAGACAAACTAAGTTAAGTTAGCTACTTTAGCTCTGAGCTAGCTGACAGCTAGCTAGTTAGCTAACTAGCTGCTACAGGCTAGCTAACATTAGCTCATTAGCTAACTGACCGTTGGGATTAACCGTTACTGTCTAACCGTTACTGACTAACCGTTACTGTTTGACCGTTACTGTCTAACCGTTACTGACTAACCGTTACTGTTTGACCGTTACTGTCTAACCGTTACTGACTAACCGTTACTGTTTGACCGTTACTGTCTAACCGTTACTGACTAACCGTTACTGTTTGACCGTTACTGTCTAACCGTTACTGACTAACCGTTACTGTTTGACCGTTACTGACTAACCGTTACTGTTTGACCGTTACTGTCTAACCGTTACTGACTAACCGTTACTGTTTGACCGTTACTGTTTGTCGGTTGTTGTCAGTTAGCTTAATGTGTTTACATCAGGAAAAGAAAACAATCCAGTCAACAAACTACAGCTCAGGGAAACTCACAGTGAAAGTTTAAATGTAAAATAAATCCCATAATTTAACTCTTAATTCCTAACTTTATCCAGCTACCTCTTCTTACCTGTCCTGTCGCCTGAGGCTCGTAGCACACCTGCCAGATGGTCCACACTAATGGGACGAACCGGAAGCGACGTCGGTAGGTATCACCCGGAAAGTCAGGTTTTTATAAACAGTTTAAAATGTTTGAAATGAAACCATTAGTCTGTATAGTCTGAGTATGAAACACCAACTCCTGTATCCCTAACAGATGATTCTGTTTGTTTGTATTCAGGGATGTTAATGATCAAACTGTGACCTCTGGCGGCAAAAACATGCAGAATAAAGTCACTTCTTTGCTGCATGTGTTAGCTCGTATTTGCGCAAAATCATAGCTAGGCCTGTATGATTTTATAAATAAAGCTTCAGATTGTTCTTCAACACACAAAGTTAATGTAAATATGAAAAACCTATGTAGGTCTAATTTCTTTTGTAAATTAGACCAAGGAATAAACAGCTTTGGACAGTAAATAATCATTTTAGACTGAGCACAAGTGGCTGGTATAATCTATAAAAAAAATAACAGTATACAACATGGGCCGTGTACTGCCACAAGGAAATAATTTGCATTATGATAGATACACTCTTTTTGTCAAAAGTAAGAAAGTGTTACTACTACAGTCTTACTACAGAAAGTAAGGAAACAGTGTCCTCTTACGGCAAAATAGCAACAATACATGCAGCAAAAAGTCACTTTATAACTACAGCTTCAGCTAGTTTTTCTTTACGCAAGCCGCAAACTTTTCAGAGCCACCTTTCAACGTACAAAGTTAATGTAAATATGGAAAAAAACTATGTAGGTCTAATTTCTTTCATAAATTAGACAAAGGAATAAACAGCTTCTGACATTAAATACCAATTTTAGACTGATCACAAGTGGCTGGTAGATGGGGTCTAGGTGTACCTTTTGGGGGTTGGAAGTCCAGGGTGCCCAAAACTTTTGAAATTTGGGCCAAATACTGTGATTTTTTCAACTTCGGTTTCGTTTCCGGAGTACAACTGGAAAACTATGCAATGTAGGAAATTCAAATTTGGTATGATGGTTGACAGTGTGGTCTAGTTGTGCCTTTTGGGGGTTAGAAGTCCAGGGTGCCCCACATTTTTGAACTTTTTCCAAAAGGGCAAAACCTTTGGCCCTACTTTAGGGGTCAAGCAGTGAGCGGGGGTATGTGAGCAATGCTCACTTTTGCCTTGTTGCTACTACGGCAAAACCAATTGCCCCTCAGGAACAAATAAAGGATCTTGAACTTGAACTTGGTATAATCTATAAGAAAATGGCAGATATAAAAATGGCCCCTCTACTGCCACAAGGAAGTAATTAATTTGCATTATGATATACAGTATACTTTTGACAAAAGTGTATATTGTATGTGGACAACTTCTCCTGTCCACATACAATGTGCATTTATGTACTCTGGGATTCTTGGTTTAGGCAAGGTTCCCTGTTCAAATCAAAGGAAATCTTAATGCTACCCCATACAGTAATACTTTAGACAACAATGTGCTTCCCACGTTGTGCAGTTTTTCGGTAAGGTCCTTTCCTGTTTGTTTCAGCATGACACTGCCCCGTAACGCACAAAGCAAGGTCCATAATAAAATGGTTTTCAGACTTTGGTGCAGAGGAACTTGACTGGCCTGCACAGTGAACTGGTAAGCTACTGTGAAACCTTTCCAGTACAGTGTAGGCTGTACTTTTAATGGTGTAATGAGATGTTCAACAATCACACATGGGTGTCATATTGGGGTACGTACTTTGTTCTGCTGTTCATATATTTTTGGCCAAATACTATAGATCCCAAGATAGATCTATCCGCCACTTAACATGTCTTTCAACTCCAGTCGTGTGGGCCCATTCATGTTTAAATGATCTGTATAGACATATGCTTCCAGATGTAATCAGCTTTCAATTAACAGATTGTAAATTCTGAAATCAGTCATGTAAATGGATAAGAATGGATTATTTTAATGTCAATTTTTTTATTTACAGCACAGTATGTACACAATGGCAGCTAAGACATCAGCAGCATACACTGTAGGCATAGAACACGTGATTTCTTTTTTTTTTTTTTTTTTAGAAATGATATAAATGGAATGAGAAGAAATAAACGTAATTTAAAATAAGAAATTTCATGAGACTGCATCACTGCCAAAGCCATTTTTATTGCTGTTTATAGTGACTACATCGCATTGGATAGCCCTAATGATTCAAAACTTAAGAGCTACAAGAAATGGGTTGGTGACAAATTTTACAGTTTAATGTACTGTTTTAATTATTATTTTTTGAAATCTAGAATGGCACGAGCAGCTATAGAGTGAAACGATTTGTGAAGCAAAACAAAACACAAATCAGCAGGTATTGGTAAATAAGTTAATATTGCTCATAATGCTCACCATTTAGTTTAAGTTAGGAAGACAGTTTACAACCATAGAAAAAGCCATTTTAAAGCAGATTGAAAAGCAATGGACTTATCGGGACTAACAAAAAAAACGGAGAACTCAAACAAAACACCATTGCATTAAAAAAAAAGCATTACATTAACAAAGTATTCCCAAACCTGGCCTGCGTACCATACAAAGCATTGTGCTATACTGCTTTTCTAACAGGACACCTAAAAGCAATCACAAGTTCTTTTTTGATAAAACAGTATAAAATAGTTCTCATAGTATCAATCTGAAAAAGAGTGGTGAGTGGCACATGAATACAAATTATCACTATATAATTACAACATTTACAAGTCAAGAGAATATGTCAGATGTAGACATAGAACGCACCTTCAAAAAACTATGTAAATCTATTAGCAACATCGTCTTGAAAAATGTCCTCAAAAGGCACAGACAGAAGAAAAGGTGAACCATGCAAAAAGGAAACAAAATGTTTTGTTTTTTTTGTGCAAGGAAGCAAAACTCAAGTTTAGAATAATTACATAATACAGCAGATTGTAATTGTTTCTCCACCCCGAACAATGCCCTCATCATTACAGTACTGAATACTGTACATGTCTGTTACAACGCATCTTAACCAATTACAGCGGTTTAAAGTCAAAAAGCCTTTTTTGGCTTCACAGGAAGTGAAATATCCAGTTGTACATTCATGATATTTACAGTATCAGAGGGCTTTAAAAAACAATCTGCAACCTGTAGGTTTCAATGAGATTGTTAATCCAGTTTTTTTGTACCCAAAAAGTGAGTCTCCTGTGCGCGCTCACGTACAATATCTGAGTTGATTTCACTGAGCATAGAGAGACGATTCAGTAAACCATGTTACAATGGCTACCAGTCACTCCAACACACACCCTGTACATTCATATCCTTACATTTCTGTGCAACATCATTGCGTCTATTGCGAGCAACAGTGTACCTTTTCAAGCCAATGCAATGCTAGCAAATAGCAGCAATGAGGGTTACAGTTTAAAGACACTCCTTGGTTGCAGCTTCTGCTCCATAAAGTGACACTCTACTACTCATCTGAACCAACTTAAGGGCCACTTCTCAGTGAAAAGAGATTCACTATTGGACTGATTGACACTGCAAGTGCTGTTTGCAAGGTTACTGGAAGACATGTTCTCAAGAATAAACAAATTCACCTTCAATTTACCATCACCGACTTCACTGAAAACCTTCCTTTGCTTTGCATACACGGTCCTTCATCTGACGGCCCTCTTCTTTAAGAGAAGAGATGCTTTACTTCATATCTTCTGCTTCTTATTGTTTTCTTTCTCTGACCACTTTTGACACTTTTCTCGATCCTCTCTTAAAAAACGTGCCTGTCCAAATAAGTCGTCGACATGCATTCTTCAGAGAACACTTACAGTACATGACGGAGGGGAAAAGATGGGCAGTTTACAGATCAGGCACCTCTGCTTTCTGCTTTCTTGTTCGTCTGTCTCGCTGTATTTTACTAAAACGTCTGTGGATAACTTAGCTAATATTACACCAGGATACAGTAGTATCCACGTCAGGTTACATTGTTCCAGTTTTTATGTCCAGTGTACTACATCGAGTGACTGTCCATCCTCAAAGCATGTTGAGCGCAGAATATTCCTGGGAAGAAATCACCTGTTTTGTCACATGAGATCAAAGCTGTGACTACAGTTCACAGCAAATAAAAACAGAGCAGGGTGGATCAAGTTGAAGAGTCACAGTAGTATGACCTGCAGTCAGAGAAAACTCCCTTTAGTTCAGCACAGAGCCCAATTCTGGAAGTCATTTTCCCGCCACAAACAGCAGGGGGCGATGCTTCTTTATTTATATGTTCCAGTTTCTAAGACTGACCCTGGATCTCTCTGCTCTCCTGTACAGGTTCCTGACTCGGGTTTGCATGCTCCGATCAAACAACTGGAATGATCCTCATTCTCCCGAGACTCCCGAGAATGATTCTCATCCCAGTTGAGTCGCTGCTAGTCGACCTTGATCTCCAGGATGGAGGGGTTGTGGTCCAGGATGGACAGGATGATTTTGTCCATGTACTGACGCAGACGGATGTTGATTTCTTCCTGCTCCTTCAGGGCTTCCATTAACTGGGGAGAGAGAGAGAGACGTACGTCAAACACATTTTCATTTCAGTTTATCAATAAGTATTATAACACAAGAGTTTCTTAGTTTTCCTCTGGGACTACTGTTGACTGCATGCAAATCATTATTTATGGGTACATCTGCAATAATCAGGGCTGGGCGATGATTCAATATGATAATTTAACGTCTTTCAATGAAATCGTATCGTGATGAAATCATGTAACGAGATACACAATTATGTTGTCTAAATTTATAATAACAAGCACATACTAATTAAAATTTCTCCGAAAATCTCACATAACAGGAAGGTGGAGCCAGAAAATATTTGTCATTTTTACTTAAAAAAATAAAAGATTAAAGAGATTATCAAAATAGTTGCCAATTCATTTTCTATTAATCGATCAATCCACTAGTTGTTTCTGCTCTTATGCTGCTGTAGGTACAGATTTCATAGTGCTCAGTTATAGCATAGCTTATTTGCATGGTGTTGTTCAGTGTCTGTGTGTGAGAAATGACCTCCATATTATGCATAATAGATTCAAATCTACAATAATGCAATATCTAGAACACGGTCATGCTGTGATTTGTCCTAGAAATACAGTTGCGCTCTAACTACTGTATGTAAAGCACCTATAATATTGTTCAGATGAAATCCATTGAGGAACATTTAACAGTCAACAATGACGATAATATGCATGCATAGTCTGTATTTTGTTTGTTTTACCTGGTCTCTGGAGGCGTTTTCTATCTCAGCAGCTAGAGACTGGGCCTTGGTCTGTGTGGCGAACAGGGTCTTGGCTTCATACAGACTGAGGCTGAGGATCTGACCGTTGAGCTCATCGTTCTGCTCCCTCAGCTTCTGGTTCTCCTATAAAGACAGAATCAGGGGAAGGGGAGGTAGATAGAGAACGAGATAAGTGTCTGGACCACACAAGTGTATCAGCGGCGATAGTGCTTGTTATGAAAAAATGGCCGCTACTCAAGCCTCACTCAACCCATACGACAAAACTCTGCACTTCATGTACTTCATCCAGCAGCAAACACAGCAATCTATTTTGGCAACACCTACAGGACGTAACATGGGTTATATGCGTGTTACAGAACAAACTGCTGCCCTGCTTTGTCTGGTGTGTTATGAAAAGCTCCATGATTAAGTTGCCTCTGAGTGCTGACAAGAGGTCAGTTTGCTTTTCCCCTCGTTCTATCCTTAACCATTAGCGAGGGTTGTTGCAGCACTGACCCCAATTCAGCTTGGGCGCGTTCACACTACTCCATTGTGATTAGTTGTTAATCGGGAGGTCACGGAAGCAATTTTACCATCAGACCAGGACGGAGCCGAGCCCCAGACAACACCAGGTGCTGGAATTCAGTTGGGAGAAAGTCCTGGGGCACAAATCGCTGGACACACACATACAGACATTTACAGAAGTGCACAGGCAAGCATACTGTAAGATAGTGAGCTATGGATGTCACAGGGCAGTCTCTCAAATTAGATCATTTTTCGCAACCACAGACAATCAAATTGTTCTAAATCTAAAACTGCAGGATGTAGCTCAGGATAAGACGTTGATATATTGAGAGAGAAAGAAATAAAAAAAGAACTATCTGCATATTGAAGCTGGAATAAAACCATTGCTATCATTCCCCTTCTTGCTTGCCTGCACATAGTTTGACAAGTTTGGTCTGAGGCTACAGGGGGGCATAGACTTTATCATCTTAGTCTCTGATAAGATACACACACTGTACATTTCAGCACTTCTAACTGACTGGCTACGCACCATTTACAGAGTTGCATCAAGGCTTGATGGTTTTAGTAACTTATGCCTCCTGTATTGCCTTTTCTGTTGGCTTAGGAACCTAGTTGCATCACTTCTAATGTATATCATCACGACAATGAGTCAGACACAGGCTTCTATACAACTTCAAGGAGCGCTAACATCTACAAGTCTTATCAGAGAGATCTGAAAAACACTCTCCTCTACTCCCTGGTCTCTAATGTTTACTTTGCACCAGGTCTGTACACTCTGCAGGACTGGAAACAGTAACATGACATTTAAGTCTAGCGGGCAGATAATAGAGGCAAATGTCACCGTGTCTGGGAATACAGAAACGAAAGAACAGAGAAAAATATAAAGAACACATGTACTCTGCAGCCAGAATTAAATATGAAACTGGCTTAAGCTGCATAACCAAACTATCAGTACAACATGTTGAGGATGGTGCTGCTGTTGAAGGGGATTTTAAGGGAATGAGAGGAGCCAATGTGATTACAAAAGTTGCAAACACCTGAAAGGAGTGACAGAGAGTCAGAGACTTAGAGTAAGTTGCATGGTGCTCAGTTATGTTAAATGGTGAAAACATTTTTAAAAAGCTTATGATACTCCATAATTCCTTTTGTATTATTCTATGCAATACTGATTAAACTGTACAATTCATTGTACAATAATGAAACTGTGCAATACACTGTCATTAATACAGAATTTATACTGTACATTTCAAGAAATATTCTTAATTATTATTTAAACTATCCTTGCATTTATATTTACAACACTTAATAGATTCCCCTTCTCATCATTTTGTATTACTTATTTACACAGTGGTTATATATTGTATGTGTTTGATGCACATATTTGTACGTATTTCTCATATTTGTAATTTATTTTTCTTATTTTCATTATTTATTTATATTTCTCTATATCTACTATATATTATGTACACCATCTACATGTTACATACTCCTTTATTTTTATATTTCTCTATGTTTTTTTCCTCTAGAAGAGCAACTGTAACGTCCCAACTCCCAATCAGGGATCAATAAAGTATTTCTGATTCTGATTTCTGATAATAAAATCAACCTGTCCATCAAAAATGTATCAATTTCAGGCACACTTTGGAAACCAAGGATAGGAAAACTATAATAATTTGTTCAATGATTGAAATAAATAAAAACAAGTGGTCAGCCAAGATGCTTCTGCTGCTGCTTTAAAAAAACAACAACCATGATGAGTATACTGTAAGAAATCAAGTACACAATAGGCAGCATTCAATCTGTGAGGGTGTAATTACGTAGCGTGCTTTGAGAATTTGCATCTCATCTTTACATCTAGTACTCTTCAGTGCATCCAAACCAAAGCTGTGCAACAGGCGCCATTTTGCTTCCCAGTCTCCAAAATCAATGTGAAAGCGTTTTATGATTATCTCCTCATCTTAAAGCACACTCAGCGGCTACAGCACTCACTGAGCTGAGCTGACCGTGCACAACAAAGACGTTTGAACAGAGTCTTCCATCCGTACCTGCTTGAGCCTCTTGACCTCGTGCTCCAGCTCCACCTCCCTGGTCCTGCTGTTGAAGTCTGCCAGCCCAGAGGAAGAGCTGCGACTGCGGCCAGGCCTCTCTGCCTCCAGCTTGAAGAGCTGCAAATGCTCCAGCTCTCGACGCAGGTCCTCTATGAGCTACACACACAGAGAGAGGACAGAAGAACAGTGTTATATAATGCCAGTGCAGTGTTTTGTAGGTGTAGGTGTACGAGGCGGCATAATTGCAGTGAGAAAGAGAAAGACAGGAAACAGAGTGAGCAGCACAACAAACAACCCACTCTGTGCATGTGTCTGATTGCATAAAATAGTCTCCCCCCACCTCCTGCATGGCCTCTTTTTCTTTCTGGAACTGGTATCTGTTCTGTCTCAGTTTGTCCATCATTTTCCTGTAGAGGTCCATCTCGTCCTTCAGGCGCAAACTGGTGTCCTCCAGCTTGTCTGTCATCCTTTGCTTCTCCTGAGGACGGACACACATACATACACAGTTACAGTTTGAAGCACACATACACTCTCTTATGAGACAGGCATTCCTATTTACAGTGTGCAATCATTCAAAATTTGAAAACCCTCAAAGACATACACACATATCTAAAATGATAAAACATTTTTGTATATATAATATTAGACAACAAAAGTCTTTGGTTTTTAGTGTGCATTTATTCGTAAATTCCATACAGAGTTAAAAACAGAATGAGTAGGATTTGTCGGTTGCGGTTTGTAAACACAACATTCAAAGTTGGCCCCTCCTCCCCAACTAAACGACACCAGAAGCAAACGCCCTCTGACCGTGGAACGAGCTATGTCCACTTGGAGTTTTGCCTCTCTATATTTGCGTTTTTCTGGCGCCGTGTCCGCTATTTTGGTAGCTTCCTCTTGGATGTGTACTTACGATCTGGCACCTGGTTGGTAGGCTATGTTTTTAAGTTTATGGGCAGGATCTCAGACATCGCCAGACACTTTTAAGGGTCACAAGGGATGATTGAGAGGTATTATATTTTGTACGAGTCTATACATTTTTTTTTTATTCTGCCTTTAAGTTTCTCATTTTCTGTGACACCTTAGGTCACACATTGTTATTTCCAGAGCAAGAGCTTTGGTGTTATTTATACTGTCTCAAAATAGAGGTGTGTTTCAGCAGCACCCAGTGGCACACCTCATCTTGTGAATATCACAGTTCCTCATTATCTTCGTATGTGTGCACACATTATTTGACAATTAAGGAAACTGACATTTTTGAAAGGGACAGTAGGACTGTGTTGACCTTTGAATGTGAGAGAGAAACAGATAAGAGCATCAGCTGGATGTGTTAAAAGGGTACTTTAGGGTAATTTAGCATGCACTCCTATAAAACTGCAGCAGAATGAGAGATCTGTCTTTTTTATTGCACACATTTTTTTCCTTGTCAAAACCTGGTGCCTACATTACCCACAATACATCCCTACTGCTGACAGTTCGGTTGGAGATTAGCTTCCTCTGGAGCCACAAAAGGCTTTATGCAACTTTTTTCACATATGCAGAAGTAATCCCCAATACCTCTAAACAAACTTTGATACGTAAAATCAAAGGAGTTCCCTTTTAAATGTAAAAATAAGGACAGAATAAAGAAAAGACAAACAAGATGAAAGAAAACAAACAGTAAATATGGCTTACCTCGTCCAGTTTCTCTGTCTGTGATTTGAGTCGGCTCATGTTCAGACTCATCTCACTGTTCTCCTCCTCCACCTGCTTAGCTCTAAAAACACAAAAACCTGCACGTCAGTTTACTTTAATATAATAAGCTGAGTGTGTCTCTTAGGGAGCCGAGGCACCGGTTTAAGCAAACGTCCACAGTATATGCTGACTAACCCCAGGAGGAATCTGTGAGCTCTGTTTAGCATTTAGTTTTACATTCTGTAGGCAGGCATGTCAATCTAAGAGCCCCACAATGTTCAGTTTTTTTACATAAAAAAATATAATAATCTAACCTGTATCTCAGCATCAGATTATAAACTTTAATGAATTCATACATTTGCATATAAACATGTAGGTATGTGTGCTGGTTAGATGTGTTTCTCACCGGCTGGTCAGCAGCTCTATCTGTGTGTTCTTGTCTCTCTCCATCTTGCTGTAGGACTCTCGGTGTCGTCTTAGCCCCTCATGCGTATTTTGCTCTGCTCGCGTCTCCTGGTCTTTCAGCTGCTCCTCGAGCTCATTAACCCTGAGACGATGAACACATCACACTAAATTCTTAACTGAGCTGAGTGTGTTACTTTTTCTGTTGCAGTTCTGTCGGCACAATTACTCATATGGGGAAAGAAGTTACACAGAATGATCTGTTTAATATGGAACTGAATATTGTTATAAAATAAATCATGTGTATTTCTGAAACCCGTTTTCTTACTCTACCTGTGTACTAGTTGTGTGTTCTCCTGCCTCAGCTTGGACTTGAGATCACCGTTCATCAGAATCTCATGCTCGAGTTCTGCCACCTTCTTCTCCAGAGAACTCACCTGATAGAGACAGAGACGGTTAACTAAATCCTGAATTTGCACCATAAACATGATTACATGTGACAATTATATTTAGTGCTGAAAAGGGAATGCTGGCCAGTATGGAAATTAGGAAATATCCCTCAACAAAACAAGAAATATCACATTGGCACTAAACAACAACACTTTCCAGAACTCCCAACGTTTTTTTTAGAGGCTTGAAAATGATAACCCTATTCTTTGAATTTGCAGACGTAAGAGGAATCTTGACAGGGCTCATCCTGTGAATTAGCATTCTCAACTTAAGAGGCTGTGCACCCACCAGGAACAACTCTTTACTCTGTGATTTTAGTGCCAAGAGCGTAATAAAATGCTGAAGGTGAGATATATTTAATCTTTTATGAGTTTCCAGTAGTTACGCAGGAACAGGAAGGGTTACTTCCTGCAGGAGATTAGTTAAATAAAGGTCTACTGACACAGATCAACATGGACAAAAACACACACACAAAAGGACACAAACACAATGATACCTTCTCATTGATGTCGATGTCACAGGAGTCGATGCTGTCTCGGAAAAGGTCTTCCGTGCTGCCGTTGCTGCTGCTCAAGTTGCTGTTATGAAGCAGCTGCCTGCTCAAACACACAGAGACAACACAAACTATAAGAATGTGCCCGGAATAGATCCAGGTGAGGACCAGCTGATACGTGTGTGTGTGAGGGAGTGAAAAGAAGTGTGCTCTGCTCTGCAGTGATCCTACTGCAAGATTGCATTAATGGCATCGGACTATAAGTATGGTGCCAAGCAGAGAAGCTGGTGCAAACTGAATTTCAATGAGTACACTCACACACACACATAGACACCTTGTTGTAGATGCCTGAACAGACACCCACACATGTGTGCGTATATCTGATTGTGTCACACACACAATCAAGTGTGACATTCATGCTGCGATGTGACTACATATGCCCTCTTTTTCCTCTGATGGAAATAACTTGAGAACAGCAAGCTTCTGATCCATTACTGAGATTAGCAATATGGAGAGGAGAGGAAAGAAACAGAAAGAACAGAAGAAGAGATGAAAAGAGCAATAAAGTGGAAGAAGTAATCAAAGCAGACAGAGAGGACAGTAGAGGGAACGAGGGGAGTGAGCCAAACCTTAAATTGAATACATAGATCAGGTCTGACAGGCCGTTTTCACTCTGTCGCTATAACTCAGTTACTGTGGGTGGAAATAGGACAAAAGCCGAGCGACAAAACATTTCTCTCAGTACAGACCAACAGGCCATGAAGAGGGGATACATCCACGTATAGCTGAAGTTTTTTTTTCTCAACTTCGGAACAAAAATAAAACATTTGGTAACACTTGCACGTCCGCAAATTTCATGGTAATTAGGTGATAATTAGCAAGTAACCTATTTGAATTTTCTTTGGAATTACTGCCAAATTACCCCAAAATTCACCTCAAAATTGATCAAAAATTACTTTATTATAAACATTATTTAATAATTATATTCTAAAATAGCATATAATGGTTAAAGTAGGGCCCTTAGGCTTGAGAAGCGGCTGTGTGCTGCTCTTCACCGGAGGTGGATAACCAAAACTAATAGAAGACACTTCTGATCAGACACAAATCTCACCATTGTGTGACTTATTGTCTACACAGATGTAACCTGGTAGCGAATGTAATGATTCAGGGAGTTTTTTTAAGAAATTTCAAATAAGTTATTTAATATTATATATACTATAATGAATTAAACTAATAATATTAAACTATTATATATACTAATTATTATATATACATTACAAGCTATTGGTAAATAGCGGAATATATTTATTAAATAATGTTTATAATAAAGTAATTTTTTATACATTTTGAGGTAAATATTGGGGTAATTTGGCAGTAATTCCAAAGAAATTTCAAATAGGTTACTTGCTAATTATCACCTAATTATCATGAAATTTGCGGACCTGTAAAATGACGTATTACCAAAGATTTTCCAGCACGCTACTGGTTTCAGATCAGATTAATTTCCATCCAAATGTCATGCATCTTCTCTGAATAACCAGTTACTAATTAACTGGCTGTTAGAGCACAATGGTCGGGCAGCTCAGTGATAACGAATCTTACTGTGTCTGTGCCTATGTCAACAAATAGAGCAAACACGTGCAGAACAGGCTGTATAATGCATAAACACACAGAGTACAAGTGAGTGACCTTCCCTGTAGACACACACACACACACACACACACACACACACATACATACATACAGGTGAGTCTCTTACCTTCCAAAAGCAGTGCTGGAGATTTTCCTGTTGGGGCTACAGAGGGAAAAACAAAACAACAGACGTTTTTATTACACTCAATTGCTATGGATATGTCTAGACTCACAGTTCAACAATGCAGTGGAACTAACTGCTGATGGCAATTAAGATTTTAGTTATTCAGTGTGACAGATGTGCAGGAAAGAGAGAGAGGGAGAGACAGAAACACTGAAGGACATGTCAATGATAACACCATTTAACTCTTGGTTCAGTGAGCGGGGGTTTCTGTCAGCTCAGCAACTGTCTCGGGGGGACAAAAGCCCAAAGACTCTTTCAGTCTGTCTGTGCTGGGTTTCACATCGGATTAACAAAAACGGGCAAACATACTGTAGGGCCACACAAATGACATAAAACTCAAGCTCAAAAGAGATGCATCTTATCCAAAAATGTCACTTTGTGGTAACAGAGTGCTACAATATCAAGAGGCTTTACCGAGAAATAACTGACACGGGTGTCTCAGAGGCTGATCGTCCAGGAGGATCCTCTCAGCAGAGTTTATAATCCTGAGTGACAAAACGATTCCCCTGCAGCTAATGTTTCACTTAACCTAAATGCCCTCTTTGAAGAAGTCTAAGAGGCTAAATTGCAGAGGAGAATTACTGCTAGCAGTATTTATCTTTCATCTCTGAACTTTCAATGCACTCTTTTATTATTGGATTTTTTTTGTGTGAAAGTGCATGTGATCGATTAACTGGTGCTTTTATGTACAAAATATATCAATTAAAACTTTTAACTTTTTAAGTTTTGCCACTTTGTGTTTTAACATCATTACAGTTATGACAGTAGATTTTTTAATGGCATGCTGCAAAACTTTAACCCCGACACCATTGCTTCCTCCCACAAGTTAAAGGGATAGTTTGGGTGTTTTAAAGTGGTGTTGTATGGGGTACTTATCCATAGTAGGTGTATTACTTACAGTAGATGGCGGTTGGCACACCCACAGCATCAAGAAACAGACAGGAGTACCGACACCGAAGCAAAGCAAAAACATATTTTAGCCACCTAAAAGAAAGGCTCACCGAAAAAAATGTATATCCGTTTTAGTGTACGCTATATTTATAATATTTATATTTTCCAACGGCGAACTGAACTGAAAGTGAAACATATCTACAGTATACTGTTTTTGCGGCTTTGCTGCTGGGTTTGAGGAGAGAATATCAGTTTGCCGTCAAAAAGGAGAAGGAAAGGGCTGTCAGACGGCAAAATAAAGCGGTGAAAATATTCTCAATATAGCGTACACTTAACCAGATATTGATTTTTTTTTGGTGAGCCTTTCTTTTAGGTGGCTAAAATATGTTTTTCTGCCATCCCCTTCCACAGCACTGTATTGCTTTGCTGCGGTGTCGGTGCTCCTGTCTGTTTCTCCAATCAGGGGGCGTGCCGACCATCAGCTACTGTAGCTAATACACCTACTATGGATAAGTACCTCATACAACCCCACTTCAAAACACCTGAAGTATCCCTTTAAATGCACAGATGTTCTCAAAAGTGAATGCACAGTGAGATCAACTGCACTAGACAAAGAATATTTCACATGAATACATTACCAATAGCGCCATATTTGTCAATGAGAGCAAAAATATTGTGTTTTACATGAACTTTGGTTTGCGTGATTGCACTTATGTCTTCTTCATGAACCAAACCCCACCCAGTAATTTCATGAGTTTATTACCCATGCTTCACTGTGGCCAATTTAAATGAACTAATTGTGTGTGAAGGAGCTTGACACGCATAAGTGATCCTTTAAATACTGTGTGACAAAAGCTCCCTTTTTTGTGTCCATTCTGAATCCATTTAGTCTCGCCTAAAATCATTCATTCTTTGGACTGATCTATATGCCGTATTTTTTCATTTTTTAGACTGTTTTCATATTCATCGAAATCCATTCCCACCACCGTCCTATTCAGTCTGTATCCACTTCCTATGAGCTCACTCCATTTAAAGTAATTTCTCCATTCTCTCTTACTCTTTCCGCTAACTCTTTCTTTCTGCCATTCTCTACTTCATTATTCATGAGGGGAAAGCATAGGTCTGATTAAGGAGAGACATGTTGAATTATAGTTTCTCTCTGGGGAGAAATCCTGCAGAGTCAGCAGTTGAGTCCAAGTAACAAAGAAAAAAAGTGACTTCACAGATCACACTATATTAAAAAAAAACTTATTCTACAACATTATATGTCCTCAAATAACTCCACATGTGTGTTCTTGCGTGCACTTGTGTTTGCATGTAGCCAGCAGATCTATTAATGGTCACCTCGGATTATGTTTCCAATAATAGATTCCCTATTACAATGGTTGATGAGGTAAGCACAGGACTGCCAGCCTTACATAACCATCAGTTAGTGTTAGTACATGCATGAAACAGGAGGAGGAACACTTTAAACATACTCTTATTAAATTATACTATCCTGCACAATACTTTTAATAGCTGACATTTGTTCTTTTAAAGTACCATGGTTAAAAAATACCTGCTGGGATAATTAACGCTGATTTCCCACAGACACAGATCACCCTACCTGTTTTCAATTTTGTTATTTGAGTCGTGTTTTCTGCTACGGTATATTTCCCCATGTGGAGGTTTAATTTGGATAAAAGTGTCAGGAAAAACAGCAGTCAGCGAATACATGCTGATGATTTGATTTGACTTGACTGGCTTACAGTCAGAATAATAAGAGTGGTGGTCAGCAGGAAAAGGCTAAAGCCTGTGTAGAAATAGCTCACAAAGTCACTCTTTATTGAAGCTGTGCTAACAACTGGCATTTGGTGGGTGAAGATCTTGTGTTATACTGTGCTGCGTGTGTGTGTGTGTGTCCTACCTGTTAGACTTGAGGTTTTTGAGGCGAACCTCCAGGTCATTCAGCAGGTTGACCTTTTTGCTGCACTGAGAACAGTAGACATCCATCAGATCGCCGTTGTAATGCTGACGCACCTTACGAGGAGTCTGGCCCGCACTGTAAACACACACAGAGACATACACAGTTTTTATATGTCTGTTGTCTGTATGTATGTTTTTATATGATACATTGAGAAGGAGTCATTTTGATGATTACAAGTGCATGCATGTATGAACATACGACCATGTAGGCAACGTGCAACACATGTTTCTCCCATAATCAGGACATTGTAATTCTATATGAGAGCGCTATACAAGAGGGCTGCCATCCTTATGAAAAACATCCACATCTGAGTTAAATCATTAACCGGACCGGGAAAAAAAAATCAATCAAATGACAGTAAATAAGAGCCTGTTCAGACATGGTATTAACGTGCGTCCTGTAGTGATCGGATCACAAGTGGACAGCTCTATGTACAGGTGTGAACGCACTCAAGACGCATTGAGGACGCACTGAGATCAGATCGCTCAGACCGCATTCAGAGGTGGTCTGGGCCACACATGGCCACATTCTTTTAGCAGTGTGTACGCAAATGTGTCCTGGGCCACATTAAGGACCGCTTACTCAACTGACGTCTCCGCTGGGGTCCCCAGGGTCTCTGCGCTCCTCATGTGAATAGACAGGCAGACGCGAGCACTTGTCTGCCTCGCAGCTTGGAAACGGCTTCTGTGCTCTACTGTACTCTGTTGGTACAACTGTATTTTATTCAAATATATCTTATCTATAGGCTACATAATCTACAGACTATCAGACTAGGCACACAAAGTGAATTATTATCATAGGCGCAACTGCCAATGGCTGTGAAAGAGGTAATTTGGCATTTGGATGAGAGGGCACTTCAACATTTCCAAAAAACTCTCTTGTACTTATTGCTAGTGTGCCGTTGGTTAAACTACCATGTGCCAAAGGTTGCCTACCCTGTGTTACAGTGTGTTGGGAAGGTGCAGACAGCAAAACAATGACCTCATTACCAAAACAGTTGCCAAAACAAGGAGAGGCCATGATGCATGACATGTACCTGAAGATACACTCCCTGATTTTGTAATAGTTTCCAATAACTCCAATAAATCTAATTATTTTCTCCCAGCTCACCGTTTGTACTTTGAAAGTCAACACAGCAGAGTTCTCACAATCTCAACCTCCAAAGCTCTTAATATTTGGTTTAGGAGGCACTATACCAGCGAACCTTTCACCCACTTTCTACTGTAGTCGTTCAAACTTCTTTCCCATGCTGAGTTGTCTAAGACTTCTTGTAAATCCGCTGCCTCATTTTGAATTTAAATCCCCATGCCAACTCCATTTGGTGAGTTTTGTCTGCTTGGTATGCGTGGAAGGAGCATGCAGCAGTATTGCCACTCTATCAGCCGGGAGACTTAATCCCATTAAACACGGGCCTTTGATGAATATTAATGTAGCCTTAAGGGCAAGAACTCATAAGCTACACTTCTACAGTCAAAACTCAGAATAATACGAGTCAGGTAATGACTCTGCAGTCCGTAATATTTAACTGAGTTGGAGCTACAGAAACTGGTCAATGTCTTTATCCTAACCTTTGAGAAACAGCAAAGAAGCCAAGACACAACTGAATGTATAATTATTATTATAATGTATAATTATATAGCACATTGGGTTCTGGGCCACCAAACATTTGCTACTGGGCCTGGAAGAAATGCTATGATTCATCAAGAAAGCTGAATGATAATTATATAAATTCGTAGGCTAATTAAGGCTAGTTCTGCAGAAACTACTTGACCATGTGATTGTCTGTACTTTCTCCACATCACTCCCTGTTACGCCCAAAACAACAATCTCACACACGTCCAGCGCAGAACAAACAGGCTAAAAGCAGCAGCCCTGCCTACAGCAGTCAGGTTGTACAATACAGAACTGAAAGGAACAACACATTAGTGTTGTTTTAAAATGTATGCATGGTTGTATGTAAGTGTTGTGGTTGTATTTGTAAATGAGTATGCATGAGTATGTATGGGAGCACGTGTGCATGAATAAGTAAGTAACTGTTAACTGTGAGCATGGATACAAATAAACTCGAAGTCATAATGATTTTGAACTGAAGCAGGTCATCAGTACATGACGTAATCATCTGTCATCATCCACGTAGCTACGCAATTAGCTAAGTTTAGTTTAATAAGCAGAGTTTCCATTACTGTATTAACTTGGGTAAAAAGGCGTTGAGAGTTTTGAGAATTTGATCAAACTTGAGTTTCTTCGGAGGATGTTGGGGAGAGACCTAACATGAGTGTTTTAATATCCAAATGTTTGACTTTTATTGGGGTCGTGACAACAATATCCGCACCTATTTAATATATAGAATTTACTGTGTTAAAAAGCGCCTCTGCTCTTGTTTGCAGAATATTAATGTTTTATTTTTAAGAAGTATTCTTTTTTTATGATGTACACAGAGGTGGTCATCACATCTGCACTATAGAACACTGGAAAATCCTGGAATGTCATGGTGGTGTTTTTAGGCGGCTTCATAAATATTTCGGTGGCTAAATCTACGTTCACACCACGAGTGACAAAATCAACAAAATTGGGCCAGCTATATTGTTGCCGAGTCACTGTTGAAGTGTTGCTCGAGCGCTCCTAGACATAGTTATGTCATTAAATAGCAATGGGAACTGGCAGAACAGAACAGAACATGCTGAAACCAAAATAAATAATTAGTTGATGCTTCAACTGACGCCTACAAATAAAGCGCTGAAAAAAGTTGAGACCAGCTCAACTTTATTTGTAGGCGTCAGTTTGTAGCTTCATGTCACCGGTTTCCATTGAAAATGACTTGTAGCCTGTTGCTGCGTCGCTCGTAGTGTGAACACAGCACAAGGTAAACAACGTTGAGGTTCAGTGTTTCTCTCTGTAACTCTCTCTTACCTAGAGGGAACGGATGAGCCGAGGTCGGAGTACCCGTTGGTTCGAGTCTCGTCGTCCGGACAGGGGCTGCTGGGAATGTAGTCCGGTTCCTCCCCTTCTCCGTAGTCCTCAAACTGCTCCTCGTTCAGAGATGCGGAGGAACGCGTTGATAGGTCAGAGGTCACTGAGACGCTGGTCTGACCACACCTGAGGAAAAACGAGAGGGGATGTTATACTTACTTACACTCAGCATTCATTATCTTCATTTAGGTTGAATTAAAACAAAGCCATAAGTGATGGTAGAATTTGTTTCAGATTCTGATCTGAAATTATTGATGAAACATGATTACAAATGTAGTTATTTGAGCCCTTTAGAGGATACATATTCCCCAAAATATAACTTGTAGACTGACACGTAATACAGAAAAGTAGTGACGAGAGGAAACATGCTGCTGTGGCTATCGGACTTTGGCCTTTAATTGAAAATAACTTTTTTATATTTTAGTCTGATAGAGAATTTTAGAGAGTCTGATTGAGAAAACAGCATCGAGGACCATCAAGCTGAATAGAAACAGACATTTGTCCCCATGAATGAAAGTCTCCACTGAATGCAGCACTGGAACAAGGAGCATCATCGAAGGTGGACGTAAGTAGAGACAGTAAAGCAGAAGTAAAAAAACAAAGATGAAACAAAGCTTACTTCTCCCCAGGGAAAAAGAGATCACCCAGTGCGTCTTCTTTGTCTCCAGGTCTGATCGGCCCGTCCGAGGTGTCTGACCCTTGGGTGCTTTCCACTGCGCTGTCTCTGTCTGACTCCCTCTCCCTGCCCTCGTCTGCCACCTCCTCCTCAAACTCTCCCGGGAACAGCTGGCACTCAGGGACGAGGTCAGGATAGGCTCGCGTGCACATGATGACCGTACACTTCCGCTCTTCCTCACCGCCCTGGAGAATGATGGGGAGAAAGGAAGAGATAGAGAGGAAGTTTACACACACATTTACAAACAAACCGAAGCAGAGTTTGAGTAAATGTAGCTGTTATTACAATCACGGTGATGTTATTAAAATCCTTCTTAGTGAAAATATTATAACCACAATTGACTCTTTCCACTGATAGCATCATTTACGTTACCATTATTTTCTATTGCAAGCAATAAATCCACTTCATTTAGAAAAGACGCTCCTTATAAGATCAAATCCTGCCTCATGACTATCATGTTAAGATGTTTTCATAAACTAATCAAAAGTAATATAGTTATTGTCTGTATATCCATGGTTATGTGCAAACATGAATAATGTAGCATGACTTGTTTTGGTGCATATTCAACAAATTGCAAAAAAGAAATACAGAGTAAAAAAAATCATAACGACAATTAGGGCTGCAACTAACGATTATTTTCATTGTCAATTAATCTATCGATTATTTTCTTGATTAATCGATTCGTTTTTTGGTCTATAAATGTCAGAAAATAGGGGAAAATGTTGATCAGTGTTGTCATCAAATGTCTTGTTTTGTCCACAACTCAAAGATATTCAGTTTACTGTCATGGAGGAATTAAGAAACCAGAAGATATTCACATTTAAGAAGCGGGAATCAGAGAATTTTGACTTTTTTTCTCTTAAAAAAACACTCAAACCGATTAATCGATTATCTAAATAGTTGGTGATTAATTTAATTGTTCAAAACTAATCAATTTTGTCGCAGCTCAAATGAAAAATGATATATATATATATATAACAATTCAGCTAACCCAATCAAAACGGTTCCAGAACTTCTATCATACCATCAACATGTCAAATGGTGGAGAAATGTTCATATCCCTCTGATATACATCCAAATATCTTGGAAAATGTATAATCTTTAGACAATGGAAGTCTCACAAATCATGGTTGCTGTGAGTATTAACACTTGTGGATTCTGGGTTTGGTTGGATTTCCCATTTAGTAAATTCCTTCACTGTGGGACTGGTCTTAAGCTCACGTATGGGGGTCTGGAGAGCTAGAAAAGGTGAAAGAGCAACGGGTCGAAGGTCACAGGTCCCGCTCCATCTAGTTTCACTCTTCGACTGCTCAAATCCCGTCTAATGCAACAGAGAACAAGGACTTATCTCAGCATGACTGAGCAGCTGAAACACAGTGCAGCGTGAAGGAGGAGGGCAGGCGAAGAGGTAATCACAGAGGAGAGAGAGCAGGCTGAGTAACATGTTGGGTAACAGAAAGGTGGAGAGGGAGTGAAATAGGCATGTACTGTATGGCGGTACGGATGGAGGTGGGGAGGAAGAATAAGTAGAGCAGAGAAGAATACAGCTAACAAGCGAGGAGAAGAAAAAGAGGGCATAAGGAACAAAGAAGGAATGAAAAGGAATTAGCAGTGCAGTGTGAAGGTGAGATTAGACGAGTGTAAAGAAAGATATGAGAGGCAGAGAGATAACAACGTAGCAGTCAGGTGGGTATTAGACAACATTACAGACTAATAAAGGTTTCAGACTGCTCTCTGTCTCTCTCTCACACACACAACCTCGACTTTTCATCCTTTAAGCTCCACTGATGTACAAATCTTGGCTGAACAGCGAATTTTCAATCCCATACTAGGGGTGTAACGCAAAGCTACTGTCTGGATGTATGTCACAAAAATATACTGTATGTAGTCGGATTTACACTAGAAGTGAGCAGAGCCTACACCAAAACGGTGTTAGAAAACGTCTAGATTGTATGTATAAGTATGTATGTATAACACAATATACAAAATTACATGTACCTAAATTAGGGCTGGGCGATGTGGCCAAAATCTTCTATTCCAATATACTGTAGGTAATTTCATATCTCGATAATGATATATATATTTTTTTTTTGTAAACTCCTGTGTGAATTAAGTACTTGTCAAATGAAAAATACTGACTATTTTCTCATTTTATTAAAAACATTAGTGCAAAATGAACAGTTTCAAGTGAAATTCTAAAGAAAAAAATGAATATTTCTATTTTTATAAGTGTATTTATAAGTGTGATGTAAATGCAAAACCGTAATCATCAAATGATATTCCCTCAAAATATTTCACATCTGATTTTCTGATAAATTTCAGTTAGTATGTGCTTGTTATCAGCAATTCAGACGACGTAATTCTGTACCTTCAAAAAAAGAATAAAAGTAAGTATAACTTGAGTTGTGTAACTTTTAATGGTCTGGGTGGGAATGAATAGTGGAAATAGAGCTTTTAAAAGTGGGAAAATATGAGTCAAAATTGCATTACATGTTGCTTGATTTTTCTCTAAAAGCTGGATGTTGTTTATATAATGGGAGGAAGTCAAGAGGAATGCAAAGTTGGTCTGAAGTGTCTCATAAAATAAACAAACGGGCCATAATAGCTTATTGGCCATACTGCTTAATTAAAAAAGGGAGGTTGTGCATGCACATCCAGATGAAAATAAAGTTGGTTTGAAGTGTCTATGAAAAGAATGAGAAAGCAATTGAACACAAAACCAAAAAGCTCTATTGGCCATTTTGCGTGCATTTTGAGATAGTTTGTAAATTACGAATATTACTGCAACAATCTGAATGCTGTTCGCGTCTGTTTAGAGCCAATCAACCTTTCATATCCAAATAATATATTAATATTTGTTTACATCCCTATCCCATACCCAACCAAACACACACACACACACACACACACACACACACACACACACAAACCTGCATGCCTGTGTACAACTAAATTAAAAAGTACCCATTGAACTCATAAACTGAGGCTTTGTGCTGTCACAAAGAGCCACCATGGGGTCTGGAGAATACAACCAAGGATAAAGATCTCTTTAGCATTCCTTAGACCGGCCTCCTTATTTCCCTGCAGCAGAAAAAAGACACAGTGTGAGGTGAAGGAACAGGCAGCTCCAACTAGTCTGGTCTTTGTCCTGACTTGGTCTCAAGCCCTCAAATCTTGGTCATGACTTGGTCTCGGTTTAGGTGGTCTTGACTACAACATCGATGAGAAGAAGTTGTATTTAATTGTCATTTCAAAAATATTTAAAGAACTTTATTTTCCTGTAAGTCAGTCAGTCAGTCATGTAGCATCTTTGGGAGAACAGAAGCACATGTGGCATCACTTAGGCTGTCAATTAAAGCTTTTCTGACAGCTGTTGTTTCAGGCAAAGACGCTGACGGACAGTAACATCCTACTTTGCACTCTGCCCGTCACTCTGAGTTACTCTGATGAGAATAGTGAAAAAGTGATGATGGAGGGAGGATCTGTGTGTGTTTATACAGTATGCCTCTCTCTCTGTACCTGCCGGCTCCAGATCAGCCCGAGGGCTGGAACTGCCAAAACATGAGCCTACAGAGGGTTTGGAGTTGCTTGATTCCCCCGGAGCGCAAACACAGCTGGTCTGCCGAACAGCGTCCAACCTGCCAGTGGCTTTGAACCGAGGACGCCGAGATCTGCTGTGCTTTTAACTGCAGCGGCTCTGCCTGAAGCCTGACGCGCCTTCACATCACCCTTTGGTCTAAGGAGGACTTTTATCATCATTAAATGTCTTTTTGGGGCCAAGTCAGCTCTGTTATCGGTGATTTATCAGCAGGTTTCATCAGGTGAATGAATCTACTGTATGAGTGTCTTTCAGTGTTTGGTAGTACACCTAATGTATTATATCAACATCTATTTTATACTATAGTGTATTTGTTTTGCAGGACGGTATTTTCACATATCAATAGCATTTTAAAAAATGCAATGAAACTAGGCTCAATTCAGTTAAATGTCTTACAGTCAAAATGTATACCAAACTAGTGCAGTGCCGGTCCGGAATGGGCCGACTGCTTGGCACCCAGAAGTTCTGCTTGCAGCATTGTCAAGAACTGCTGCTTGCACCCGCCAAGTGTAAAGATGACTGGATTAACGGTTCTCGAGATATACGAAGAGCGAGTAGCAAAAAATCAGATTTGGACAAAATTCAGGTTGGCGGAAAATCAAGAGATGCAAATGGGCGTGACTTATATAGATAGATTTGTCTGGACCCACAAAATCCAGGGGAAAAAGATTATTTTCTGAGACAGACAGAGATTCCTTGCGTAATAGTTAGATATAAGAGATGGCGACTTCTCACGGGTCCAAATGCAGAACAGAACTGTATTAACTGAAAGAGATTTTACACTTTATCGTGCTTTGATCGACAAGGATTATAAAGACATGGAGGGAAGGACAGAGCAGGCTTTATAGCATTACTCTGCTGCACACCATGCCTAATGTTGGACAGGTTTTCATCACATTTTTTAAATAAAATAGGAAAAAAGATTTCTAATCTGTCTGTGAGTCTGTTGCTGCAGGGTCTGACCTAGTTAAAATACAGACATCCCATTTTTCCTGCTTTTCTTCCCGCTCTCCCAGGTGAGAGAAGAAGACGATGGAGAGATGAAGAAGACAAAAGAAAAACTCCTTTTTTCTGAGATGAGAAATTCAGGTTGAGTGAACAGACCTTTGCTGTGTGTTTGTGGTCCATTTGAGGGTGTGTTGTGTTATTTTAGGAAAACGATGTGAATTTGTATACAGTGTGTGATTGTGTGTTAACGACGACTAGCTGTGCATGTATGTGTGAATGATCTCTCTGTCCAGGTGCAGTGTTTAAATATGAGCTTCTCAAATGAGACAGATTTATTACATGTCATGTGTAAACTTTCTCTGGGACAATACAAGTCAGACAGCTTCAGTATTAGACACAAAGAGTCATAGCACAGGTTTTTCCAGATACAGGTGTTGTGCAACAGTTGTGCAGCATGAATAGATACAGTATGTATGATACGGAGTAAAGAAGAGGCTCTAACACAGCCAGGCTCTTAGGGGGGAAATATAAATGATTTACATCCACTGCAGCTGCAATAGATATGAAAGAAGTGAGAAGAAAGGGGATAGAGGGACAGAAAATAAAGAGCAGGGACACGTCTCATGAGATCACCACATGTCAAGTGGAGAGAAATAAAAGAGAGACGGCAGCGAAAAGACCAGAGACAACTGCAACTAACTTAAAAACAACAACAACAGCGAGCCCTGCTATCCGTGCAACACACACGCCTCACCTTAAGTCATACTTTGACCTCCTAATTAACTTTCAGTTGAGCTTGGCAGCGACAGTAGTTTTTCAGCAGTGCATGGATGGGAGATTATGCAATATGAATGACGACAACCAATCACACCATGTTGACAGTCCTGAAGCGCAAAATGTTGAGTAATGTATTTGTCATGCTGCAGTCGTTGAGCAACACTGTGGAAGACTACAGTATTAGAAATTGTGAGATGCAAATGGTGTTATTGTATTGCAATTACTGCTACAGTGCTAGTCGCTAAGGAGGCCACCATACAGTATTTGTGTGTGTGTTTGTGTAAGAGAAGGAGTTGGAACACAACAGGTGAGTGGGAGGCAAACGTGCATTCAGAGACACACTGAAGTGCTGCTGCTCATATAATCACTTGCAATCTTATTTCCTCTGACGTGACCTGTAGTCAAATCATGAAACCATCCAAATAAGCGATGCAAATACCTCATGGACATACAGTACGTATCACAGAGGCACAGACAGCAGGTTATTCTCAGGAAGTCAAGTAAAATTGACTCGTTATTCGTAGCAAACTGAATGTGAAATGTGTTGTTCTAGAGGGAATGGCCGAATTTTGTCGTTTTAATTTGGAGGACTATCCAGTTGGCAACCTCCGTGTGTTTCCAGTTAATGAAAGTTAATTGTAATAATTTGGTTGCCAAAAAATGTCTTATTCAACGTTCGGTTGTACTTAGCTCCACCTCCAAACTGCCACAAACCAATGGGTGACGTCACGGTGACTACGTCCACTTCTTATATACAGTCTATGGGACGATCGTAGAAAAGTAAATGAATATGCATCTTCTGAAAATGTGAAAGAAAATGCACAAGTTCATTCTGTATGTTTCTCTTCATGGTTTTCACTCTGACATCTCCTCTTTTCAACAATTAGAACCAGAGTCAACTTTACCGGCCAAGTATTTTAACATATATACTTGGCATATAATTACATACAGTGCGGTAACTCTTCTATATAGTGAAAGCCTACATGCACACATACACACACACACACACACACACACACACACACACACACACACAGTGAGTGACATGAGCTAATTACTCACTGAAAAGGCCAATTAATTTGAGGTTAGTGTTCAATCTCAAAGTCATCAAAGGCTTTAAGTCTTTATCAGGTTGGACAACAACATTTGTTGCAGCCGTCATTAAAAAGATAGACTCCCCATCCAGCTCTCCTGACAGCCCCTTTAGTCTATGCTGAGTGCTGAGAGTCAATACCAGTTTAGTGCTGAACAAATCATTAATCCGCCCCTTCTGGCAAGGCGGAGAATTATGTGGATGACGATGCATTTCATGGCCCCATTGATGTAAATGTAAAATAGAAGGAGAAGATGGCGTTGAACTTGACAGGACATGGCTGGGCAAGAGCAGTACAACCTGAATATCTTATTTTCTCAGCTGAAAATGCTGCCAGCAGAGTGACATTCTCACTTGTGTCTAATTTACAGCAGATAAAGAATACAGCAGATAATGCCATTAATATCAATAAAAGACACAAGAATCAAGAGAATCCCTCCCCTTCTCGAAAAGTCCAACCAAACAAAACTCTTTGGACTCCGCTCCAGCTCCGCTCTAACTAGCTTTGTTTGAGGGCGTGCCAAATTAGCCGTTATGCAAATATGTTACTTGGTGACATCACCACGTTAAGGAAGATAAAGTGGGACTTCAATCAAGGCGTTTCAGGCAGTTCAGGAGCAGTGTTTCTGTGGGGGAGAGTAACTCCCTTTGGCGTGGAGTTTGGGCTTTGTAACTTTGCACAAAAAACTATATAACACACTAAAGGAAAGGGGGAAAAGCACAAAAGCATAATAGGTCTTCTTTAAGCTTCCTCCCCATAGCAGTCCTATAAGGCTTTAAATGAGCTATGATCTCTATTCAGGACCACCCTCTAGAAATATGTAAGGAACATTTTTGCGGTTTTGTCATTTGAAAAACTGGATTAAAGGAATTATACAGCTTATAGGGTTTTAAAAAGGTGTTGCCTATTTGTTGTATAAGTAGTTGGACATTAACCATGTCGTTGCTGTACAATCACACAAAACAAGTGTTGTGCAAAAGACAAGAGAGGACAAAACAGAGATGGAGTGCTACACCACGCAGTGTGGGGAGGGACTGGATGAGCAGAACTGACATCGACTGGATCGATCCACTCTGATGAAGCTTTGATTTAGAGTGAGTCAGCAGTAAAGGGACTGGAGGATGAGCATGAAGAGTGATGGACACTTTGAAAAAGGGGGAATATAGAGGATGGATCGGGGAGAGAGGAAGGCGAGAGAGAGAGAGAAGGGCAGCAGAGAAAGAACAGCAGTCTCTCTGCTTGTGTTTGTCAGAGCGAGCTCCACAGATAAGAGGCGTTTCTCTGCAGAGGCTCTCTCTCTCTTTGTTCATTTCATCCTCTCTGACTCTCTTTCTCCCCATTCTTCTAAGCTCCGAGCTCCTCGACTGCTGCCACCACAGAAATATTCACCTATAAAGTGAATCGTTTAATGCTTCTGCTTTGATATTCAGCATTTTGACTCTGTTAGCGGTGGCTGCTTCTGTCATTCTGAGCCTCAGATCCCACCAGTGGGTAACAAGAAGCTGTGGGACAAGAGGGCATAAGAGGCTTTACAGAACCTTAAAGAGATATTCTAATTCACAGATGTGTACGAAACAGCTGAAACGATTAGTTGATTACTTGATTAGTCAGTTATTTGTTTTATTTTTCAAGCATAAACGCCAAACATTTGCTAGTTCCATCTTCTCAAAGGTGGGGATTTGCTTCTTATCTCTGTCATATTTGATATTAGATTGAATGTTTTTGTTTTTTGAAGATGCCAGGTGGGGCTCTGGGAAACTGCGATTGACATTTTCACTATTTTCGGACATTTCGTAGACAAATAAGCAGTCCCGGCGGCATGGATGGGCATTGCTTAACCCTGATAGTCTTGAGTGTAGCCCCAAAAATTTAAATGTAAGCAAATGTGAAGCTTGAATGTGAGATAGGCTACTCCTCGTAACATAACAGCCTGTCCACATCTTTGCAGCGCCCAAGAACATATAGCTATGCTCCATTTCCTAAGCTGCATTTCCACTGATCTGCTCAATGTATTCAGTGTCAATGACTTCACCTGTGTTGTTTTTAAATCAGTGAAGATTTGGCACAATGTGCATATGCTATGTATAGATATGTATAATCGGCCTGATCAACACTCACATGGTTGTGCCCCCTATTATATTTACATACGGCCAACTCACGGATATCAAATGCCCGCTCACAGATTTATGTCTGCTGCCGGGTCTGCAAATAAGCAATTAATCAAGAAAATAATCAACAGATGAATCTATAATGAAAACAATAGTTAGTTGTAAACCCAAATATACACATATTACCTTTAAATAGTCTTCAGTTGTTGAGTGATGATTATCATATAACACCTATTTTAATTGCTTCAATAGCACTTTTTCAAAATAGCACGACAGGGGAGCATAAACCCTCTCTGTTTGTGTGTCGTGCATGTTTCTGCCTGCGTGTCTGCATTATTCAGCTCCTATGGTAAGCAATACTCTTCCTACACATGAACACAAAGGGGAAGTAATGAGTCATATTTTACGAACATTTTGTGAAGTCAACACTGTGGGAAACTACAGAAAATGAGACACACGTCCAACTGAAATACTGCACAAAAACACCTCAGACTCCCTATAGTGAAATAAACCCTCTCTTCCTCCGTGCTCGTTCATCTTAAAGTCAAAACTGTCAACACTAAAAACATCAACACTGGGGCTTTAAGAGCAGTGTGACAAACACAACTACACACTATTAAAAGCATTACACGCACACAGATTTATTTCCACCTGAGTTTAAACAGGTAGCTGCTTGGATTACCAGGAATGCTGCGCTGGACAAAGGACAATGTAGGGAGGGACTGGAGCAGCACACTGGAGACTGTGTGGAGGTTTTCTCAATGAAACCCAGTTAGATGCACGCAAGGAACACCAACAGGTGAAACAACACGAGTGCCTGTGTTTTGTTGTATGTCTGAATCTACTGAATGAAAAGAATACGTCCTTGAAAAGTAAGTTTATTTTGGCTAATCCTGACTTCATCAAGGGGGTATTTATAAAAAAAAGGTTAAACGGTTAAACCAGTTCATGATGACAGTTGAGGTTAGCGGTTAACAAAAGAGTGCTGTCAGCAAAGATCCTTACTCATTTCAATTTAAAACGTTTCCGTGCGTGCTTGGGTGTGTTCCTGTATATACAGTATACAGCCCGTTAAACAAGGAAAACTTGAAATACATCCCTTGATTGGGAGTTATTAAACTGTTCTATTGCATTACGTGTGTGTGTGTGTGTGGGCGTGAGTCAATGAGTGAAGTGCATGTAATTACTAAGAAAAAATCTGGAGACATATGACAAGATGATTTAGCTCTGTTACTTGTAGAACACAAAGATGCACGCGAAGCTATTGTTATTGTATCGTGCTGACTGCACAACATTCAGTCAATGCTCTAATGTATCTACTGTACACGTCAGTGACTACGTTTACATGCACACTAATATTCCACTATTATACCGAATATGACAATATTCAGAATTCGATAGGGGCCGTGTAAACAGCATATTCCTTTTGGATATTATGAATTAGGTCTTATTCCGAATGGAGCATTTTCCAATTAAGACATGTGGGATATGCTGATATTATTCTGGTTTTAGGAGTATTCTTTGGACATGTATACAGCGCATTCAGAATATGCGTCTCAATTGTTTCTTTTTTATTGCAGTTTGTGAGTTATGGCCTCTTGCCTGTTACTGCCAGTTCTGGGCGTTGTACACAAACCAACTAGCCCACAGTTTGCAGAGATGCATGTCCAAAAAGAAAAGCCACATTTCTGGTCGGAAGGAGAAACACACCTAGTTTTAAACACTATGAAGACTTCGATATCAACAGGTTTTTGAATAGGCGCAAATATCACAACGCCGACCTTTTCAAGAAAGTGGTTGAAGGAACGAAACCGGTTACGTTAATCTGAGTATGCACAGTTGCATGTAAACGTGAATATTCATTTTCATTAGCCATGTAAACAGCTTAGTAGGAATATTGTCTTTTTCAGAATAAGAGCAAAAACCAGCATATTGTGTGCATGTAAACATAGTCAGTGTGGGAATGTGTGACATCAGAAATAGGCTCAACCTGGTCCAAAAGTTAAATCAAAGAGCTGTGTCGTACTTTCTTATCCCTGAGTACCTGTTACCAACCCTTCAGAGAGAAAATAGATCGTAAAAAGGAAGCTCAATGTTTGTTTGTGTGGGCATGTGATATAAAAGCCCAAATGTGGCCGATGCCAAACAGCATCACAGAAACATATTGAAGTGTAGTTAAGAGAAGCTGTCACACCAAGTAGGCAGGTGTTGGTGGGTTTATTAGTCCATTTGTTCTCTGCGTACCAGCCACCTGTTCTGAACTCTTAAGTGTTATGTATGTATGTTTAAACAAAACCCACTACTGCTTCACATCAAAACAAGGAAGTCGGCATTCACCCACAGAAGTCATGAGTGTGCTTTGTTTTTAGCCCTACGACAGACAGCGTAATATTCCAGCCTACTGGTGCTGTAACTAATGATTAATGTAGTTCAGAAAATGTCCCTCGCAATTTCCCAGAACCAAAGGTGACATCTTTAGATTTCTTGTTTTGTCCAACCAACAGACTAAAACCATTTATATCATTAATCTACAATGATATAAAACAGACAAAAGCACAAAATCGTCACATTTCAGAAGCTGGAACCTGAGAATTTGACATTTTTGTTTGATAATTGACTTAAAACATTGATTGATTATCAAACATTTTGCTGATTGACTAATGGTTTTAAGTCTACAGTCCACTGATTCAACATTTGGGAAGGTTCAGTCATGCTTCCCTTGAATTATCATTATCACTATTATTATTAGGGAAGTAAGATTCATCTTCAAGGAAAAGCACCCTGACTCACAAACACTCAAGAACTCTCAATCTCATTCACTGCTCAAATCCATCGTCTCACAGCCAAAGAGTGTTGTGTCTTAGCGTGTTGTTTGTCCTCTCTGTGTCATCAAACTCATGTCCACTGAAAAGAAAAGAAGGTCTGTCTTTAACAAAGTGCTTTGTCTTGTTTGTCGGCCCTCTTGCTGTCGGCCGCTGAATGGGGGGCATTTCAGTGTGGCGCTAGTGGCGGACCCTCAGCAGGTGGTCACGACCCGGCTTATTTTCAGCCGTTGCATGTGACGTTTGTGATTCAAATTTTGTATTCTGTGACGACAATAACTGATTTCTAAAAGGAAAACAAGTATAACAAGTCCAGAGACAATACTTAAAAACAGCAGTGCATTAACTCTGAGAACGTGGGAAAGTATTTGTGTTAAAGATATTTGTTTTGTCTACTTGTTTTATTCTTTTCTTCTCTCTCAGTATCGGTGTATTAGACAGAATGAGAGAAATCATAGAGAGGAGCGACTGCTTTAACTCCTGCAGATTAGCCTCCATTCATCCAGAACAGCTCAGCACCGCATGTTAATCTAGTTATTCTAGTCCTGGTGTACTCACAGTGCACTTGGCTCAGTGTCAATAATTGTTGAAGGAAACAAAATCAAATTGTTGTGAAAAACTATAACTATATAACCATAAACATAATGATTTATGAGAGAGATAAAAGTCTCTTTTTGTTGTTGTTGTTGTTGTTGTTGCTCGGGACAATGAACAGAGAGTTTCCTGCTCGGCTGAGGACGAGTAAATCTCGTTACGTAATGTCCAGTCACAGACCAGGAGCATTCAAAACGACTAGTCTGACGTCATGTGTTGCTATTGAAATCCCCACAATACAAGTGAAACTCACCTTGCCTTTCTATTTTTGGAGTAATGAATGGATATTACAAGGTACAGAAAGTACAGTACAGGTATCAGTCAACAGCACTTTGTATTCATATTTTCTTTTTTAGATCTAGATGATCTAAATTACAGTAAAACCTATTTTTAAAATGTTGACCCTGACAGTTTTTGAATTGTTTACTGTGAAATGATTTCATCTAAAATGTTCTAATAGTTAATTAAATGTCTTTAAATACAATTAAATCATTCCTAAGCCCTGTTATGTGTGTATTATGTCTACAGTGCACCTACATTTGCAGTGTGGTTGGTTCAAAACATGATTGTTATGGTATAAACTTCCCCTTTTTCACTCAACTATAGCCTGAATAAACAGACCCGGAATAACTTGAATTACACTTATATGTTTTAAACACATATGACAGAATGAATCATAACAGCCTACACTATTTATGTGCCAAATATCATTCTCCTCAGTCCCTTTTTACATTTCACCACCTCTATCTTTTCCAATCTATCCGGACCTGGACGTGCTACATCTGCCCTGTTCCCTTCACACTTTTTCTTCACATCTCATTCACACTCTGTCATTGCCTCTCCTTGCAGCCACCCTGGTTTCCAATTAATCCCATTGTCATCAAAAAGAGATGTTGAACCGCAACAGAGCTACCAGTGACTGTGAGACAGACATAGAAGAGGAGAGCAGACAGGGATGAGATGAAGAGAGGAGGAGAGAGGTGATGACACAGACACCGACAGCTGAGCGAGACAGAGAGACAGGGAAGCTGTGAGGCAGGGTCAACTACATGCAACACACATTCAAACACAAACTGGGGGACAATGGACTCTGCACTGCTGCTGAGCTGCCCCCCCTCGCCAGTCTTTAACTCTACCCTTCACATATAAACTATCTCTGCTTCCTTCATGTTTTCGCCTTTGTTTCTTTCACTAAACCCACACAGGTCTCTTTTCTGTTTTGTTCCCATTCTGTCAAGTGATCTCCCATCAGCTCCATTATTCCAGCTGGTTGGGTGCAGTCTGGTTGCTTACCCCGTTTACTAGTGAGGGGAGTCCATGGTCAGCAGTCCCCCTCTTCCAACCAGCAAAACCCTCATCCACTGAAGTCATCCACTGATTCACCAGGGCTAAGTCCGTTGTCTTGGCTCACACACACACACCACACAACACACACACAGGTGTTCCCTTCCAAGAGGGAAGGGATAGTCGGGATAGTCCAAAGGGTGAGTCCCTGTTAGTGGTATAGTCCAAAGAGAGGCAGAGGAGCCGAGCAGGATGTATCGTTCACTTTAAAACACTGCACCGGCTGCCTGGCTTCTCCTACACTGACACAATCTCTCTCTCTCTGTAACACACACACACACACACACACTCACACACACACCAACACGAGCACAGACTCTGCACCTCACACACTCACACACTTTGCCTCTCTCGCTGACTGGTTCGCCGGCTGACTCGCATTCACACAGTGAGAGCTCAGATCAGGCAACAGTTGTTGAATTCATGGCCCCTCCTCCTCAACCCCCCCCCCCTCCCTCCATGCAACGGTTGCTTAGCAACTGGCTTCTGTGGGCGGGGCTTGTGAGAGTCCTCACATTGCTGCACACTCTGCTCTCGGCTGCCTCCCACTCAGGCTATATTTGCATATGAAGCCCTGCCTGCCTCACACAGTGTGTGTGTGTGTGTGTGTGTGTGTGTGTGTGTGTGTGTGTGTGTGTCTGTGCTGTGGAAGAGGCCGGTGCTGCCTGTGTGGGCCGTGGAGACGGGGGGGGGCAGGGAGGTGATTGTTGTCACTTTAAACTGAAACAGTTTGTCTTCAGTGATGCAGCAGATTCCACAGGATGGGTCAAAAAGAAAAGACGCTTACTGGTTGGTCACAATGGGAAGGAGAAAAGGGGCTTTAGAGATGGTATTTGTTTGTTCACTTCGCTCGGCTAAAACTCTCAAATGAGTTCAGAAAATCACTTGTATCTGCAATGTGTCCTTTAAAAACAGGAGAAGACACCAATTAAGCCTTATCATTACAGTTTAATTAGTCAATTAATCAATTAAAAAATGAATCAGCAACTATTTCAATAATGAATTAATTAAATAAATCATTTTTAAGCAAAAATGCCAAAAATACTCTAGAACAAGTCTCTCCAATGTGATTATTTCTTGGTTATCTTAGTCTTCTATGTTATTAAACGGAATCTCTTTGTTTTGGAGTTTTGGAGTGCATTGAATTAGGCATTTTGGCATTTGAATATGCCAATTTGGGCTTAATTTTTACTATTTTCTGGCATTTTATCAACAATTAACTGATTAATCACGACAATAATAACCGACAGATTAATCGACAATGGAAATAATCTTTAGTTGCAGCCCTAAACAGTATTATAATAACCACATATAAGTCTCATATCATTATATAAACTGTATCTCCCCTCTCTGACATAAAATACATTCACTACAATCCAGTTACTTCTCAATCCAGAACAAGAGGACATATTGGTTAACTATTCTGCCCTCTTTTTTAGAGGTTTAGTGGTGGGGGACAGAGGTCAAGGAACCCCTTTGAAAATCGCCATGCCAGTTTTTCCACCGTTATTTGGTGATCTTCCCGAAAAGCTAGCGTATTGGCATCAATGGATTCCTTAGGTTTTTCAGTTTCATATGATGCCAGTATCTTCACTCTAGCTTGAAAACTCGGCCTGAAAGACAGAATAGTGGCCTGGCCTGCTGTCAGAGTGTTAAGGGGTTAATCCATTGTAAGAGAATCACATGTTCGCATTTCATTTGTAGGCTCATATGATTCAAAGTGGAGAAAATCCTTAAATCTCTCATGAAATCCTTTCAACCGTCAATATACATGAAGATGTTTTTTTTCGTGGTTCTTGAGAAGTTGATCTTTTACAGACACATTGTGTTGTATTGATGCGATAATTGAGAAATAATGTGCCAAAACTCCAAGTCATCATTCATTTATAAGAGCTGATTATTAATTTAAACTCATCAGTGAGACTGACAAATAAATAACATGTCGGTATTTTTATAATTTGACGTGCAAACTGGATGAATGGAAATTCCCTTTGCGCCAACCTTCTCTAAACAGCAAAACTTTATTTTTCTGCTATGTTAATTTCTCAAAAACAACTTCTTTTTCTGCTGTGCAATTTCTTCTACATTTCTAAATAATTTCACAGAACTTAAGGTCTTACTGATGTGCCCTCAAGCATTTAATCTTTTCCTCA
This sequence comes from Sebastes umbrosus, assembly GCF_015220745.1. Classification (NCBI taxonomy): domain Eukaryota; kingdom Metazoa; phylum Chordata; class Actinopteri; order Perciformes; family Sebastidae; genus Sebastes; species Sebastes umbrosus. The sequence continues at coordinate 9,226,821 of NC_051271.1, forward strand.
AAGACTCTACAGAAGTTTTAAATGAATGTAGGGAAATATTCCCTGACTGGGCTCTCCATAATGTTTACTATTATTTCTTTTTCAACTCTTATCTCAGCTCCGCAGGGCATTTCAATCATTCTTTCAGCTGCCACTCTATATGCTTCTTTTCTCCTCACTTGTATCTTTTAAATTGCTCTTATTCTAGCTGGATGCTGACCAGACTCTCTTATCAGAGTCCGAGATACAGAGAAAAGCCCAGGCTACTTCTAATTAGAGCTAAAAAAATGTGATTATTATACCGTGTTTTACTGTTACTGTTACAGTGGCCGGAGTTTACTGGCTCTAATATGATTCCAACCAACTTTTCACCCTCATGGACCACAACTGAAATGAGGACCATGTGGACATTACCATGATATGAGGGCAGGCAGAGTGCTGTGCACTGATGGCAGATTGAGCCCGAGTTTTAGATTATAACACCATCAGCATGTTTTAACGACCAGTATGTCTGCGTCCGTGTGAAGCTATACATTTCCCACAAAGACAACAAGATGACCTGGTTTCAGTTGTGCTGCACAAAGCAATACAGGCGGAGGTTGAAGTTTCATTTCTATTAACAGATTACCCGTAGCAACTCTAAACCTCACATGCACTACTTGTTAGGGTTGGGGAGGAATCGATATAGCATAGTATCACAATATTGTTTTGCTAAATGGATGTCAATTATCAATCTTTTATTATATAAACGGTTAACCTCTTAACAATCCGACGGCCAAACGGGCTCAGTCTTAAAGCTAGAGTGATGATATCATATGAAACTAGAAAACCTAAGGAATCCATTGGTACCAACCATGTCATACTAGCTTGTCAGGAAGAACGCTAAATACCACTCCAAAATCTACGCAAAATTTTGGCAAGGAAAAAGTGGCATGGCCATTTTCGAAGGATTCCCTTGACCTCTGACCTCAAGATATGTGAATGGAAAGTTTGAGATGAACAGAGTGAAAACTGTATCTTATTACTCAGCACATTGCAAAATGTTTAAAATCGCAATTAGATGGTATCGTGACTTAAGTACTGTGATAATATTGTATGGTTGGGCCTCTGGTGATTCCCGCCCCTACTACTTGTGCTCCTTATACTTGGTCTAGAATTGGCTAATGAATTCGTATTATTAATCAAATTCCTGTCAATATATATCTGTGATATACACATGCATGTTTATGAATGTTTCCCTTGAACAGTAAGCCCTTAACTTTGAAAGAAGAGTTGAGGCAAGTAGCATAAAAATTACTTAGCGAGTAGCTACAAATGGTATGAGGTAAGTATTTTGTCTTTTTTTCTGGACCGGGAATGTCATGGACCATATAGTTAGTCTGAATCTATTATAATTTTTTTAAGAACTGATCACAAACAAGATTATATTTCACTGAGAATAATATCTCAGATATATTTGCTATATTTCTGCACTGTTATGATCCGCTCTCTCTTAATATTGTCACCTGAGAACATCGCTGCCCCCCATATCGCTGCTGCTGTCCTACTTATATTTGACAGACCTGTTCTTCATGCTGCGGAGACATAACTCACACACTCTTACTGCCATCACAACAAATCCCCTTCGGTCTCTGTGCCACTTGAAATAGAAAAAGAAGGATGATGTATGTTTTTATGCTGTTTTTGTGAATTTATTTTCACCTTCTGGCTGTTTATAGATAGAGTAATTTATAAATCATATTAACCTACATTGTCATTATAATGGTGATAAAAGCTCATATATTCTGGGTGTATAGATATCGGTTTCCAAGCTTGTTTGTATGGTGTTAGCTCAGGTTTCATGTCTTGTTCCAGTAACTGGATCTGATGGCAGCCAAGCCAAAACTCAATCCTGCCAAAATTACAAGGAAATGTCAGTGAACTTGTAACCTTCCTGCTATCTTTGTCTCTCTCTCGCTCTCTCTTCCGCCTGTTGACACATTTTCAGTGTTACAGTGTTAATTTCATGACTCACACTCTGCATGCTTAGTCCTGATGCTTGATGTGAGTACTCTTACACCGATGGGAGTGATGAGAGGAAGAGAGAGAGGTGGTGAGAAAGATGAAGAGGAGGAGAGAGATATGATCCAAGCGGAGGGAGCCAAATAAAACCTGATTATGTGGAAAGGAATGCACCCTTCTTGCGGTCTCCTTTCTCTCTCTCTCCCTCTGTCCTGTCCTCTTTCTCCTTCACATTTAAAAGATGTTGGCAGTGGCTCAGCCAATGGCCTGTTGTTATTTGTTTATGTGCAATTTGTTAAAGGGCTGGCCCCTTCCCCCCCTTTTCAAAGAAGCCATTTACAATTCTATTCATGTCTACCTGCCTCATTCAGACAGTGACACATAGTTATGGACCAAGAGCCTGGTTTTCACTACGTGCTTTCACAAAGTGTTAACACAGTTATTTTAATGCCATTCAGAGAGGAGAAGACATTATTACATTACTTTCTATAATGGTGTATAAAGGAGTGAAGGGAGGTGTAGTATTAAAGTGATGAACGTAGAGGTGGTGGTTGAGTAATCTGTATTATACTCCTCATAGGTGAATGGACACATGTAGGGCTAAAGCAAACACACACCCTTAAGTGTAATAATAAAAAAAACAAACCTAACAAATGTGCGTGTTGCAGCTGAAATAGATCTGTGGGGGATTCTCAAGCAGCTGCTGGGGTTCGCAATGCAGCAAGACGAATGACAGAGAGGAAGAGGGTGGGGTTAGAGATGGATAGAGAGTGAGGAAGAGGCCCTGTAGAGTAAGAAGAGAGGAAAGGAGAGCAGAAGAAGCTTACAAGAAAGAAACAAGGCAGGGATACTACCAACCAACTGCTCATCTGGGCCGAATGAAACTCACTTTTTAAAAATGATAAACCATCGCGACCCAATTAACAATAGGCCTTATCCTTATCGAAGAATGAGTCTGTGCGTAAATGAACGTCCCGGACCATTTTTACTGTCATTTCCGCATCACCTTATATTATCTTGAATAGGAATCACAACTTTGTTTTATGCATGTGTTATTGAAAACATATGTTAGATACTATAAATAAGACCCAATAAATGTATTAATTATTAACAGGCTCTCGTGTTTTTTCTCTTATCAGTAAAACAAACTGAATGTACGCTAGCCTTTCATATTAAGGCCCTGACACACCAGTTTGGGGCCGTCGGTGAACGTCTGTCAGCTCTAGTTTTTGCAGTGTGTCCCGCACCATCGGCTCTAGTATGCCTGTGTCGTAGGTTTTTTTCGGCCGATTCAGCATGTTGAATTGGCGAAGGCGCCCGTTGGTGAGAGAAATCACTCCGATTAGCAGTTCAGCTTAAAGGAATCAGTGCACGAGAAGAGAAACAGAAGTGAAGAAAGCAAGCCAACGAATAAATTCAAGATTTTTCATCTTCATCTCATCTGATCATTTTAATACACGGAAGCAACAGAGGCCTTCATCGCTGCTAGTTCTCTGATGTCGTTTTGGTGTGTCTGGGCCTTTAGTCCCACTAGCCTTGGGTATTCAGTATTATATGTTGCAGTTGAATCTTCAGCCTACTGAATTGTTTTGGTGCTCCTGCCCCTGACAATTTCCATAACCCCTCATGGCATGGACTGATCTACTGATCTAGACTACTGGACCGGGCCGCATTCACAGATTTGATATCTTAAATGATGTATAATCTCTGGCATAATTGATAGTCACACATAATTTGAAATGTCACACTTTAGATGCTATAATTATCCTCTCTCATTATACAGGGTTGGCGTTTGGAGGAGTATATTTAAAGGTGACATCTGTTCCGGAGCCGAAGATCCGACAACATGCAAGCACTAACTGCACAACTTTGTGAAATTCACTATAATGACAATGTAGGCGTTGAGAGGAGGGGGATCAGATGGAGTGTGAGCGAGCAAGTCGGTGAGCGAGCGAGAGATTGAGAAGCCTGAAATCTGCAATATCATTTCTGCTGCTATCTTGAGTTCGCCGGGCTCGACAGAAAAAGTGAGACCATGAATAAATGAGTCTCAGTACGTGTGATTGAAAATGCAGAAGATGAATTTTACAAGAGGAAAAAGACACATGAAGTGAAGGGGGAAATATAAAAGTCAGATGAAGAGAATGACAGAGCAGAATACATCTATGCAATATGACATTTCAATTTAGTGTCACTACATCAGGAGGCAATGCACACAGACTGTACACAGACCCTGCATAGACAAACACAGAGAGAGATATAACACACACATTCACACAATCGTACATATACAAGAGGATATGAATAAATACTGTCAAACAAAAAAGTTTGAACAGTGATTTTGTATCAACTTCCTCTGATTTATTCTTGCGTTTAATCCGTGCAACAATATACACCATTGTGTGTAGACAGTACAACACGTAGTCGCAAGCAAGAGTAGAACAGTATTTCACCTATGCAACACTATTTCCTGTTACTGCAGATCTAGTAAGAACAAAATATATTGTCTTTGAAATATGAGCAACAGTCAAAACAACAAGGTTTGATCGGCTTTCACAGAACTGTAGTTAAAGTGAAATATAAGCAGTAACGTATCCAGTAACACAGAATATTTTTAAAATAATCCTGCAGGTCAAATATGTAAAGAATGAGCCACAGCAGGACCCGGTCTATCTGTTGGTGACTGTATGGCTGCTGTAATATGAGTGAAACCAGGCTACTGGGTTAACGCTGCCTGCAGGGAAAACTCACACACAGTTGTGGAGGTATTGATTACGGTTCACATAGTGAGAATACATCTCTTTATGGAAGGACACAATGTACTCTGACACAGTTAAGAATGACAGACAAGTATCCAGTATACAATACGATTTAGACTCCATGGTATGCACTTTAGGTATGGTATGTGTATTGTGAGATACTGTATGCAGCGACACTGTAAATGACAGTGTAATCAAGCCCTGCGGTGGAAACACATATTTTCCCAGCCATCACAAGTACTAAACCCTGTCTGTCTGTAACTTTCTCTTTGTTTTCTTGTCTCTTTTTCTTTTTAATTAAATTCTTTTGTGGAGTTTTGACTTACAAGTTCACGTTTATACCAGCTGTTGGGTAACAGATAGAGGACATTAAAGGGCAACTTTGGTATTTTTCAATGTGGGACCTATTTTTTGTGTCTAACTGACTAATAGGGACAATAATTTCTGAAATTGGTCCAGCATTGAGGGAGAGAGCTGTAGACGGCAGCCGATCTCGGGCTGCAATGTGGTGCTATTGGGGCAAGCTGGCACCGTTGTTTACGTCCATTAGAAGTGCTTGTTTTTGCCATGACAGGCTCTGATTGTCTTTGTTTCGCGGCGGCTGGTTACAGCGTTATCCCTAAATACTGGAGCAATTTCAGAAATAGTTGACCCCATTAGTCAGTTAGACACAAAAACATGGAGAAATAGGGCACCGGTTGAAAAATACCAAAGTTACCCTTTAGGTTTAGACCTTTGGCTGCATATCAGATCAATGTTTAGTGTTATTTCAAATTGGCATGCGAGTATAAATAACAAATGGATTATGTGCAAACTAATAATGAGTCAGTTATGAGTCAGTGAACATGCCTCACAATTGGAGTTTCATCCATGTAGGCCGATATTAGCCAATGCTAAGCTTGATGAAAAGACACGTACGCAACACACAGAATCTCCTGCGTCAGTATGCTGAGCAGGCCCGGCTAGCATCTGACTGACAGCAGATCAAACCCTGATGATCAATACACTACCTGGCCATCCATCCATCTATCCATCTATCAAATCACTACCAGACCCCTGGGACAGCAAGTGACAGAGGGATCAATGAGGAAGTGAGGTCTGATTAAAAACTGAGACAGGAAGGGGAGAGAGAGGCACACTCAAAGTTTTTCTACAAAACTTTAACCATTATATAAATCCCCGGTGTATTTACAGCTCAGAGAAGATGAAGAAGAAGTGCAACAGAGCTTCAGTAGGATGTTTGGAGTTTAATGGAGGTTTTCATTTCCTCTATTAAAAGGTTACAGAAAGGGGTACTTGGTGTGAGCTGAACCGAAACAATGCAACTAGACAATGGCTGCTAATTAGCCTGACAGACAGGAGGGAAAACACTGAACCATGAAAAGAGTTATTGACCAAGGTCTTTGGAATATAAATGCACTTTGCAAAGTGATGCAAACAAATCACCCACACAGTGGACGAGGCATTCAAAGCCTCTACTGTTCCCAAACAGGTTTTAGTCTTTTCTCCTAAATGGACACATGAATTAATCTATTCATGCATGAAAAGGGCTGCCATTTTCACATGTTTGTAGTACTTCACAGCTGTTGTAAAGTGCAAGCAACAGACACATTGTAGTAAAGCGCAAGCACTTTAGTAGCTTAACAGAATATGCAGCATTGGAACCAATCCACAACATGACACCAGCGATAACGTGTTCAACATGTGATGAGTCTTTTCATTTTAACCGCAGTGTTTTATTTTGTGGTATTATTCCATTAGCACAACAAGCAGAGCAGCAGTGTTGTGGTTTGAAGACACCTGGGTGCCGACACAGGAAGTTGGCACCAAGACGACTCCTTTCTTTCACTCACAGTTCTCGTTTACGTGGAAAAAAAAGGATTTAAGCCAGCTGTGTGGTTTTTTGTGTGTCACATTGTTATGACACTGTGGAGAATATGATTTGTACCTGTTGAAACGGTTTGTGCAAGCATTAAACTTCCTTTATGGCTGCACTGTAACCCTGAGGCAGAGGCAACATTTATGTGTGAAATTGCCTTGTAAACTTGCTACATGCACTGTTCAGTGTCCTCACAGCTAGAACAAGTGAGTGCTAGAATGATGTTAAAGGAACAGTGTGTAGCATTTAGGAGGATCTATTGGCTGAAATGGAATATTAACAAGTATGTTTTCTTTAGTGCATAATCACATGATAATAAGAAACGTCATGTTTTTGTTAGCTTAGAATGAGCCGTTCATATCTACATAGGGAGCTACAGTAGCCCAGAATGGACGAACCAAACACTGGCTCTAGATAGGGCGTTTTCGCGTTGGCCACAGTAGTTCTCCTACACGCTTGGCACACAGGAGAAGTTTCAGTTGGTTGCAATCTGCAACCTCAACGGTGATGCCGACAAATCCTACACACTGCTCCTTTAAGTCACTTTCATCACTAATAGTGGTGTAACAAATTATCCAAATTGATCTCACAGGAAGGTGTATAAATAGCACAACATTACAGTGACATCCCGCATGTCATGAGTACACATTTTAGCCTTTTTGCGTGTCATTTGTGTGCCGTTTCTCAGGTGTCATTTGTACGCCACTCAACAAAACTATGGTAATGTGATAATGCAGTTATGTTTAGGTAACAAAACAACTTAGTTAGGTCTCTGGTGAACTGCCTGTGTTTGTTGGACCCGTCCACCTCCCCTTCCGCCTGCCATGAGCAGTCTTTCTCACTTTGTTTTCCACATCACTAGCTTTACATTGCATCAGACTACATGGCGTACAAATGACACACCAATTGCAAGAACAGTGTTGTGAATTGCACACTTTTGCCTTGCGCATTGATATGTCATTCATACGCCTTTTCATGCGACCGGACTGAAATATCACAACGCAAACAATTACAAATAAAAAATGTGATGATACTGGAGCTAAAACTTATGTTAAACCTCTATTTTCTCTTAATTTTAAGTTTCAGGTTCAGGTTTGTAGCCCTTTGAGGTAATTTCCAGTCAGTTTGGTGAATCAACAGTCAGTGTGGTGCAATGCCATAACTCCCACTATGAGTGGGAATGTGTGTGTGCATATCTGTGCTGTTTATGAAAGAGAGGAGGAAGAGAGAGAGAAAAGGAGAGAAGGTGGAGGCAGTGATCCAGAAATGACCCCTTGTGACAGCTTTTCTATTCAGTCCGCACATCACAGGACAATCAGCGACCTAATTAATAGAACGGAGGGAGGATGAGGGAGTAAAAGAGAGAAAAACAGAGAGAAACAGAGAGGGAAGAGATGCTGGAGAAAAAAAAGATGTGTTGACTTGAACTGAAAGCTAGTGAGAAAAACAAAGGAGAAAATGGAGATCAAAGAAACAAAAAAACTGCAAAGAGAGGAAGGGAATGAGAGGATCTAAAGAGCTAGTGGATAAAATCAATGATTAAATCAGGCAAGGCCCAAATAAAACATGAGCAGCAGAGTAGAAAGAGAGTAAAGTAAGAAAATGGAAAGAGGGATGGTAACAGGGGGTAGTGAGGAGGAGTGAAGAGGTTTACACACTGGCTTTGAGCAACATTAGAAAACGCTGGCTCAGATTGCGGGGCAGAAAGAGAGAGAGAGAAAGGTTGGGGGCAACAGTGCTGTTGCAAGCAATTTAGTTTATCCACTTTGAAAAGAGGAAGACAGGGTCTGGACACTAATTATGCATAACAAGACAGACAGACGGACAGCAGAGCTTTGCCCAGACCTCCAGCACTGGTGGTCAAGGGAGATAACAGGAGAGACGAAAGGAGAGTGACAGCAAATTAAGGAGGGAGGGGAGACAGAAAGTAAGAGAGTTAAGTATTTTATTTAATAAGAATCAGGGCACACGGAGGCCACAGGGGTGAGGTTTTTTTTCCAACTACCACAAAGACCCAGAAGCAGTCCAATTTCCTGTCTGCAGCTCTTACAAGGCCAGCAGTAAAGTAAAGCAACAAAGTAAAGGAAAGAGAAAAAGAGACTCTGCTGAAAGTCAGACTAAATGACAGATACTGTATCCTGTTGGTCACACTGAATCTAAATGATACATGAAAGAGTCAGATAGTTGAATCAGTCTGACACAGTGCAGTCTGTGCAACTGTTGTGACTGAGAAGGTTATTAAGGGTCATTTTTTAGTAGGGCTGCATGATTTTGAAAAAATATCGAATTGCGATTATCTTGACTGATACTGCAATTGTGATATAATTTGCGACATTCGAGGGAATGATAATTTTTACATCATTATTCTCATTTAAACACATTAAAATGATTATGGTGTGAATTTTGCAAGGATCTGTACCAAACAAAGATGTTTTCTTAAGTCTGTAGAATATGATGTGTATAGGCCAGGACACACATTTCGCCTTTAACAAATATTGCGCCTTCTGCGATTTCAAAATCTCAGTAGGCCATAATGCGATGACGATAAAATTTAAATTAATTGTGCAGCCTTACATTTCAATGGAATTGCTTCTTAATACATTAAATATTGTCGTTTCGCCATGCAGTTACGTTGTTAAATACCAGCCCGTTTGTGCAATACAAATGCCTTTCTTGCTTTTGGCGTGTCATTTGTACGCCACGTAGTCTGTACTGAGTCCAACGTAAACGCATCTGTCCAAATATGCCACGCTCAGAGCTAGTGATGTAGAATAAAAAAAGGAAAAAAGGCCGCTCGTGTGTCCAACAAAAACACAACTTTTAACCAGGAGACCATTGTTCAAAACCAGCGTTTTCTTTTGTAAGTTACGTTAATGATGTTTGTCACGTTTTTCAGAGACGCTTGTGATATGTTTTCCATTTATGTTACATTGTTTCCGTATGTATTTTACTTAGTTTACGCACTCAATTTAAGCCCAACCGTGGTTTTGTTGCCTCAACCTAACTGCAGACGTTACCGTAGTTTTGTTGCGTGGCGTACAAATGACACACAAAAAGGCTAGAATGCGTCCTCATGTCCTGCTTTTTATACACCTTCCTGTGAGACCGGGTTGTGAATACAGTACAATCTCTCATTTCAGCTTTGATGATGACAAATTTGTGTGTTTTTGAGTGTACATCCACTGATGAGCATTGACACATATGTGTTTTGATGTTATATATACAAGTGCATGAAGAAATATCTCTGCAGATCCATGTCTACATCTTCAATTTACTGTGTTCTGCAGAGCACTGACACACTTACTTCTACATTATTTGCAGAAAGGACACTTAACGGCTGAGCCAGTCAGCATGTTGTCTGTTCTGCTCTCCGTTCTATCGTGCTAAGAATGATGAAAGAGGCACCAGAGAGAAAGAGAAGTTGTGTGGAAATTAACAGCTAAAAGTGATGGCAAAGCAAAGTGTTAAGAGGGGTGTCATCAAAAAAGGAAGAGCCAGAAGAGATCACCCACACACACACTGAGATGGTAGCAATAGTAAACATGGTGTTACGGTTAGGAAATGATTGTGGTTGTGCTTGTTCATGTCAATTAGAAGATGTTTTGTTGCCTCCTCCCCGCGGACTTAGTCACTCTGTAACAACGTCACCTGGCTTCCTTCTTTGTTCCTGTCATTATTCCTCCGGTTTTGTCACTTGAACGTAATTTTTAGGCAATTGCTGAAACAACTGATGCCGTCATTCTTCCTGGGTGGTTAGTCTCATTAATTTCTTTCAAACACACTCAGACACTTTCTGTCCCAGCAACAAGCAGATGCTCCTGGCAGGAGGTGACCTTTGTCCACTACCAGACAGTCTGGACACACTCACATAGGGATATAGAGACTCAAAGCCTGCTCAAAGTCAGAATAAAAGTCATGTAAAGTTACAGAATAACTAGTTCAATAGAAACGGCAGAAATAACTACCATGAAACCACCTTCCTCAGCTTCCTCTCAGACTCCAGCCTGGCTTGTCACATTCACTGCAGCTCTCTTCTTCCAAATGCTAATTCACCTCACAACACTGCCTGAAGCTCGACACGTAACGTAATGTAATATTCTCATATCAGCAGTATACGAATGTTGCTATGAAACGATTTCAAACACCTTTTGTGGAGTTTGTAACTTGTTAAACATTGCAAGTCTGTTCTGCATAACATAGAAGAATCAGCCCTGGGACACACACAGGACTGGCTGAGGTGATCAAATGCCGATGAAAATCAGAGACTTGTTTCTGTGTGATGATGCTCTGTAATCTGGAGTTTAGAGATGATGAGGGTGAAATAGCGGGGCAGTTAAGCTGAACAGTTGTGCATTTTGCAATAAAAGCAACACATTTAGCACAGATATAGGTTTATATGTTGCAGCCATTTATAAAAAGGGTCGCTAAATAGGCGCTAAATATTCCTAAATGTTGCAGAAAACTGATTTTATGACTCTTGATGATTTCCAAGCTGTGTTCAAGCTGATTAGATCAGATGTCAGAAGATCACAGACATGTTTTTTCCTCCTCTTTATTTTTTAAGGGTACTTTTTTAAAAGCTTTTAACCTGAGAAAAACGTGAAAACCAAATAGAATGAGCATGGTCACTAAATGGTCAATAAATCCATCTGTTGATCGTGAAATCTGTTCAATCCTGAACTTTATCTAGAGATATCTCTGCCAATTTTACTGCTAATGAAAAGATACCAATGGAAAGCTGAAGATCTTGCGGTTCTAATGGTGTATTGGTTGTCATTGTGTCATGAAGGCAAAGGGGTGAAGTTTGACCCTGAAGTGACCTTGCTCATTTTATCTGGTCTTCATGTTTTTCTCAGGTTAAAAGCTTTTAACATAAAATCTGTTCCAAATGTGTCACTTTTATCGCAAAATGCACAATTGTTATGAATATTTCAGCTTAACTGCCCCACTAAAATGAGAGGAAGAGGGAAGTGGAAAGATGGGGTGGTCGACACAACACAGGAAGTACGAGAGTATTAATGCAAAAAAAAAAAAAAATGCTGTAAGAAGGTTGAGGGAATGTGTTAATGTAAATGTACAGCAGTTACATGCATAAACATTAAACTGGGGAATTGGACAGTACAACAGTGAGAGCCAGTTGTGTATACGATTTAAAGTCATTGCTAGTCAGTGAGATCTGGGAGAAAGGCAATTCGTATGTGTGATGGAGAGAGAAAGAGAGAGAGAGAGAGAGAGAGAGAGAGAGAGAGAGAGAGAGAGAGGGAGGGTCTCGGGGTGAACGAGTGATGCTTCTGTTCATTAGCAGTCCTTCCTTATAGCCGGATAGTTACAGGATAATCATGTCTGCTTGGTGGCGGTATGTCCTTGACTGTCATTGGCGGGACTCTGCTGGGCCTTGTCTCTATTCCAGACTGTGTGTGTGTGTTTGTATGAAAGTCTTTCAAAACTTTAATTAAACAACTAAGCCACACACATTGGTGCCAAAAAACTGAGAGGCTGCAATGCTTGTGCTCTTCCAAATGAACAACATGTAATTCCCTTCCTTCCCAATCAGACTATTGTTGGACGCATTTCCAATCCTCTGGGAATTTTGATGTATAACGGAGACAATAGAAACAGCAACGAGTGCCAGATACTGCTTTAAATATATATTTTAACGGCATTTATTGGTAGCTGACAGTGTGAAGCACCAAGAGGAATTAACAAGGAAACACAACAATGGTTGCAGCTACATGCACCGTGTCCCATTTCCACCAGGATGCCTTGCTGTTTTTCCTTATTGATACCATCCATTGATTACTCTGCTTCAACAGGATTGGAATGATTTTGCAACTCCACAGTATTGGGTTGACTGGCTGCTTTACTCAAGGGTATTTTGGAGACTTCTGCAGCACTGTGATCGATGATATTTTCCACACAGCTGCATAACAGCTACTGTTTTTTCATGTGATCACAAGTTGTTGTTTTTTTAATTCTCGAAATTAACTATTAAAATGCAATGTTTAACTGCATTTTAAATCTTCAGTTAACACATTTAATGTTTTTTTCAGGATCTGCCAACACCATGCTAATCTATTTGAGAAAGGCAGCCGCAGTGCAGACCCCACACGCGTGACCATATCGTCCTGACCGTATCATTCGTTCCTGTTTCCATCTGAACAGAGAACTGATTTGGAAGTGAGGCCTGATGAGTGTCACCTGCACTAATGGGCCCCGTCACTCACAATCACAGGCCAAATGGCTCAGCCATTGATAAATTAGATAAAAAGGTACTGCTTGGTTTATCTGTCTCTGTCGTTCGTCTGTTCTCTCTCTTTGTCTACCTCTTATCTTCTCTTTGTTTTCTCTGTTCTGTTTCCCTTTCGTCTCTCTTCAGACTCTGCATTCCTTCTGCAGCTCTTATCTCTTTCCAAACTCACGTTCCTTCACGTCCATCAATCCAATAATGTTTTCCTTGTGTCATTCTTTTTCTTTCTACTGTCATCACTCACACTCAGCATGCTTGCTTCCCATAACAACCTTCTTTAGATGTACTCAAAGTCAATATACTATCAATAAAACAAACAATGAAGCAATGAATACCAATTGATTTTTGCTTTAGGCTACATGTGCTACAGCTAGTTAACCCACATGCTATACTCCTCCTACAGGTCGTGGTATATGGGATATGCAGTAGTCTATTACTATATACGTATATATGTTGCTATATAAAGATACTTGTGATATTTTGTATACCACTCTGTTCTAAATGTGTTACCGGTCTCAGTGTTACACTCCACCCTCCAACACTATACTATACCCATTAACACCATGTATCCTGAACAGGATCCAATTCATGCAGAAATGAATAATAATATTTACTGTTTTTTTTGTTTGTTTTTTTACACTAATCGCAAATTTTTGTTCCGTGATACTAAATCACAGCTTTGGCAGTCAAACCAGTTGGTTTGGCAAAAAGTCAAGCCGATTGATACACATTGGAACAAACTTGTATTACTACTATCTGGGTTGCAAACATTACATGCCATGGCAATAGGTTGACAGCTGACATGATGTATTTTGCACCTGAATGCAACCATTATAATATTAAAATCAGCTTGTCTTATGATTTGCTATTAAAGAGGAGAGACTGAATCATCACACTATGTGAAATTAAGCTTTCTGTGATATCACATGTTCATTTCAAAACCCAAATATGTGTAATTCTGTGAGTACAAACATCTCCCCAAATCCTCAGAAATATTTTGAAGCTACATTTATACATTACATATTTTAATGATGTGTAATTGTTGCAGCAGGAAACACCACAAAAGATGGAACACTAATTTTAGCTCTCCATACTTCTATATGACATATGATGACTGCGGTCTCAAATGAAATTTCAAAAAGCCTTTAACCGTGACAGCTGAGAAAAGGTCTGGGTCATTAGCAGACATCACAGAAGAAGGACACACTGCCAGCCCCGTCCTCTGATCACGAGAAAAACGGTAAATCTAAAAAGACAGCTTGTCATAATGTGCCATCACATCACATCATACCAGATGGTTCACAATGTGGCATCACATATCGCAAGGTTTCCATGGCTGTCAGCGGGGCTATCAGTCAGATGTGTTGGCTTTTAATATCGCCAGAAAGTTTACCGTGTTGGTTTGGGATTGTCCAAACGTCACATCCCTGCAGGCGTTCACACATGCTGCTCCACGTGTGCCAAAAGCATAAAACAAACGCAGAAATACACAGAACTGGTTGGTCAAGCTCTACAAATCATACAGTCTTTGCTCCCATCTGCAAAAGAGATCTGACAGAAGTGGAATTCATTATAGTGCGGTTCTTAGATTCTTAGATATTAATAATTTAACTTAATTATTATTTAATCGATGCAACAAGATCAATAGTCCTGCTATTCATCCTGCTAACTTTGAAAACTTGGCATAAGACAAGTTCATGTAATCCCTTGCCTGATTTTCAGTTCATCTTTAAGAGAAAAAATACTGATAACAATCCATCTATCCTTTTTCGAGATGCTTATCTTGATCAGGGTCACAGTGGCAACAAGAGAGAGCAGAGTAGCTTAAAAACCTCAGCAACATCGGACGGAGCAGACCTGTCTCTGCCTTCAGTCATGTTTTAATCACACTTATAGTCAAAGATACTGATGCAAATTAAACCAACACGTCCTCCAAACTTAAAAATAAAATAGGTGGTTTTTCATTGCTCACATACTAAAGATATAAATGACTTATTTTGATTTTCTACTGCTATGGTTAAGGTTCATTCAGGTTTAAGCAACAAAACGTTTTGGTTAAAGGGACAGTATGTAACATTTGGTGGCATCTAGTGGCGAGGTTGCAGATTGCAACCTCTCCCGTATGCCAAGCGTGTAGGAGAACTAGGGTGGCCGACGTGAAAACGCGAATGGCTCTCTCTAGAGCCAGTTGTTGTAAGAGTGTAGGTTATTTGGAGAATAGTAGAGTGTGTGTACGTGGGAAGTGAGTGGTGAAGCAAGAGAGAGAGAGCGGCGGCGAATGTGTGTGAGCGAACAAGTGAGCTAGTAGAGCAGAAGACAGAGTTAGTTTAGCTCTGAGAATATCAAGTGAATGTTCAGTGGAAGTTGCAGTTTGTGCAGAAATAAATGCTGCAGCTCCTCAAGACCAACAGAGGTTTCCTGTGTCTTGTTTACTGGTGGCTGAGTGGAGTAACGATCGGGAGCGAGTAACGTTACCGACTCCGGCACCAAACAGGAAAAGTTAACACAGTGGTTTGTCCGTTCTGGGCTACTGTAGCAACATCGCAGCCGGCTCCGTGAAGAGAGGAGCCGCTCCCTATATAGATATAAACGGCTCATTCCAAGGTAACGAAAACTGTTAATTTGACATGATTATACACTAAAGAAAACATACTTATTAAGATTATAATCCATTTCACACTGGCCCTTTAAGGATACGGAAAGATTGTGGTCATCATGGTTAAAAGAAACCAACTCTGACAGGAAACAGGATGCGAAAAGTCATCTCTCACGTCAAACGCACACACTTTGTAAGCCTAACCACCAACTATGACCTCCTCCCTAAGAAGGTTTGAGGTGCCATAACAACATCAGTGACGTGGCATCAAGTGATACTGCAGACAGGGTATCAACATTTAGTGGTGGAGGAATGCAGCTGCTCAGTGTGATTTACAGATACTGTGGATAAATTCTGCATGAAACGACACCGTGATATGAACTATTTAAATCATAACACTGCTGACTGAGAAGGACAACACTACCTCATGCATACTGCATGAACAACAGCATGAATACATTATACACAAACTGATGTTGACCTTTTAGACAAACTTCCACTAACTCAGTGAGTTGAAAGAGTGTTGATATAGTCATCATGAGGAAGTGTTCATGTTGCAGTGACAGGGATGTTGCCTCTGCTTCGCAGTCTGCACTGCGGCTCGGCTGGTTGATTTTCACATCGTGCTCTTGCACAAACAACAGCAAACATGCCCTTTGTACGCTCTCTGTTTCTTGCTGGTTCCCTTTTTAATCCCCTTTTTTCTTTGTTCTTTGTTTCAACTTTCACCGTTATTGTTCTCTCCTGTCTCGATTTCCCCCCACCGCCCCTCTCTGCATCACTTCTCCCCATCACAGTTCTTTAATCAGACCATGAAATGACTGCCGAGACTCATCACTGTTCATCTGAAGTGCTAATGTGGACGGAGGGAGAAGAGGAGGATGGAAGCGAGAAGAGATGCAAAGGAGAGGGAGAGCAAGATGTAGACAAGCAAGAGGGGTAAGAGAGAGGACATGAAGCAATGCATGAAAGAGAATTCTAGAAGAAGATGAGAGATGAACAAACATACAAGCAGCAGAGTGCTGGGGAGTGATGGATGATAAATAAAAGCAAGAGAAGTGCTCTAAACAAGAGCATATATAAAACAGATGATGGGTGGGCATGAAAAAGAGAGATGAGGGTGACATGATGACATTTTTTTGTGGCTTACGTCTGACCTGCAAACTCCACTTCTGCAGCCGCAACAACACACACAAACAAAACGGTCTCGATGAGGGAGGATGTGTGTTTACTGAGATCACAGAGATCAAACGAAACAAGCAGGAGATGAAGAAAACACACAGAGAAAGAGCAGACGAGCTTTGACTGAACAGCAGATTAGAGGCAGAGATGATTCCTCTGACCTGCTAGAAACCCTAAGGAGAAAGAAGTAACATCTCTCCATGCGAGGACAAAATGAGGTGTAAATTATTGATTATTTTTCTGCAGCGGCTCGGCGAATCTGGGCCATCATACAGATTCCACATATTTTCAGGATTCTTTAAGGTTCCCTGCTGGTTAAGTACTGGTGTATGTAGCACTTGGGCTTCGAATTACCTCTTACTGAATGTGAGGGGATGTCAGACTAAAATAATGAAGACATTGTTCCAAAACAGCAGACAGACAAAGTTACAGATGTGTTTTTTAGTTGTCCGTCTCCAGCATGTCTGACGGAAGAACTACGCTCCTATTTTAATGAATACATCTCTCTACACAGGCTGCGGTAACGCCTGAACACATTCTGAAGGAGGACCGAAGCTGCTGCTCTGCTAACGTTCTGCTCACTCATACGCCTCCTGTATAGACATGGCGTCAGCAACTAGTCGGTGAACATAGTGGAGCACTTAACAGCTGAAGAGCCAGATACTTCCCTCAGGAGTTGTTGGAGACCAAAAACAGAGCTAAAGGGACTGAACATTGGACTTAATGTAGGTAGCCAGAGACATGACTCCAAATGAATGCTAATGTTGCTCCGTATCAGCTGGATATGTAAACTGCTTGCTAACAGGTTCGCCATTGCAACTTTATAAGGTGGTAATACGTCAGTGGTTGTGTTTACAGCTTGTTCCAAAGTCCCCACAGGACCAAAAATCTATTGCTATTTATAAAACATGGTTAAATCGGTTGTTCACCATCAGTCACATTTGAGTCCCAAAATGTTTTGAGGGATTCACATGGAGGAGCATTTGTCTGTGCACATTAGATTAGATTACATTCAACTTTATTGTCGTTGCACATTGTACAAATACAAGTACAACGAAATGCAGTTTTGCATCTAACCAGTGTGCAAACTAGTAAAGTGCTGATTACAACAATATATACAAATGAGGATATATGTGGTGTATGTACAGTACATAGTAGGCATATACATATATGCAGGTTGTAATTAAGGTACAAAGGATCGACGTGTTATATTCTGATGAATAAGAGCTTTTCTATAAATTACATACTAATGATATATTGTATAAAAAATTTGTATAACAGTATTATAATGAATAAATGGTATATACAGGTGGAGTTACATAGCGAGGACAATATATCCACAGACAGCTGCTTTTAATATCATCAAGGATGTTTGACTGATTTAGATAGAGATTATATCAGATATTAATTTCCTGTCTTTTACTCAAGTCTATAAAAAGTATTGTTTACAGCCTCCTCCCACTCTTTCTCCTATTGATCATGCTATTGCTGTCTTTGTTACTCTGGAGCTGAACATCTAGGCCAACACACAAACACACACACATTCACACACACACACACACGTATCCTACCAGGTGCTCAGCGCAGCAGTTCAATCTGTCTTTGCTACGTGCCAAAATTCATTTCAGCACCTGCCTTGGCCATGCTGTGTCTTTCCCTAATATATTACCTTACTCATATTTGTGTGTGTGTGTGTGTGTGTGTGTGTTTTCAAGTGTGTGTGAACCCAGGCAGCAGGGGAGAGCAAACTAATAAATCCTCTCCTACAACGTCTGGCAATAATGAGACACTTCTCACCTTTCCTCACACACACACACACACACACACACGCACAAACACACACACACCTCTGCAGAGCCACCCTGGGGAGTTCTGGGATTCCTCCCTCTCCTCGCTATGGCAACACAACTCTCCTCCTGAACATTTTTTCCCACAACTGGACACCCCGGCACTCAAATAACTGAGCTTCTATGGATCGTAAATCTAATTACGAAAAATGTGCAACATATCTTCATCCAGCTAAAGAGAGAGAAGTCGTCTCTAATGTGAAAATGAGATAAGGAGACGTTTACAAAAGACCTCCAGTAGACTGAGGAGATGTTAATCAGTGAGAAGGTTAAATAGCAGTTATTAGTTTCACATTATCTCTATCTACCACAAGAGGAAAAACTCCTTCCAACAGGAAAATGAGATAAGCTCTGCACAGATACAGAGGAAAAGAGGAAGTACCTGCAGATTACACTCTGTTTTTCTGTGGAAACCAATACTGTAGCATCGACTGGCTGCAGCTTCCAGTGAATTTCAATGCAGCGGCTGCTTCCTCATGCAGCAGTTTAGAGTTTACAGAGTATTTCATCCAAGGAAAAGACACACACTCCCTGTAAACAACTATCTATGCTGCTTAGCACGATAGACTCGATGTTACAACAGATCAATTATGTATACAGACCGGCCGAGTTGCTCTCATATCAGCAGCTGTAAGCAGACCTATTATCACAAACAGCACTAAAACAAGGTGAAATCAAATGGAGTGTCTATGCGCTGTACATAAAATATTTACCTACTAGCTATCTAATCTTTTTAATTTTAGCCTTCTGAAAAGATCTCTTGAACATTATCCTCACTGTCAGCAATGTCATTAACTTCATTGTAATCAGAAGCAGCAGCATCATCTCCATTAACCATCCGTTACTGTGAGTTATGACTACACTATGACCATATTGTTTAGTTTCTCATTCTGTTTATACTTGCACGATCTTTATACTTTTCATACTTATTTATTTAGCATTATTACACAGCTTTGTTGAATACTCCATTGTGGTTGGTCAATCATGGCGCTCTACAGTCCTGTACTTCTTTACAGCAGGCCACTGCTATGGACGCAGTTCTGATCTCGGACTCCAGAGGACCATTTTTGTGTTAAATTATTGATTTCTTAAGTAAGTAGTCAGGTAATAAGCAGGATAATGTACAACTAGCCGGTCATTGTTGCGAAATAAACCCCAACAGGGATGGGTGGACCCCTGTATCGCCATGTCAGGGTTTATTTTGCAACAATGACCGGCTCGCTGTACATTATCCCTTACTTCAGCCTGAGACTTAAGATTTTCAATACAAACGACTGCTTCTCTGTAATTGTAGTGCATATGATAAATAAAGAACTTGAAATTGTAGTGGGCAATGATAAAATCCTCTATCACAGTATATCATGTCATCATTTATCCTCTGTCTGTCTCTAGTCAAGTCAGCACACTGACACGCTGACAGCTGTTGTTGCCTGTTGGGCTGCAGTTTGCCATGTTATGATTTGAGCATATTTTTATGGTAAATGCAGTACCTGTGAGGGTTTCTGGACAAAATGTATCATTGTTTTGTGTGGTTAATTGATTTCCAATAATTAATATAAACATATATTTGCTTAAAGCAGCATATTTGCCCACTCCCATGTTGATAAGAGTATTAAATATATGAAAAATCTCCCTTTAAGGTACATTTCCAACAGAAAAATTTAATTTGTGATTAATCGTCACTAAATATTTTAATCGATTGACAGCCCTAGTTAAAACACAATGCATTTTTATTCAAACACACGACTAAACACATAACTGCAACACCTACCTGTCACTGTGTGGAGAAAATGATAAACAGTGAAAAGAAATCACCTCTTCCTGGAATAGAAAATGGTGTGACTGCTACCAGAAAATCTTTTATACGCCGCTGTTCAAAGGGAAGTGCACAAATGAGACAGCATTTTCTAAAAAAAGAGAAGTGCTTTGTATTGCCCGTGAAAGACGCAGTAGGCAGCGACCATATTGCATTTCACCCAGTGTGAATATTTTAAGAGCACTTCTCTATTGGTACAATGAAATGTTACACTGTGCCAACGGCAGTAAAATGACTCTTGAAACCTGTGGAGTCAAGTTAAAAGACAAACAATCTGAAGCTGGAATAGTGACGCACACTGTTGCACAGAATAATCTGCAGCAGTTATTTCTCTACTATGAAGTGGAGCTGACGTCTATTTGACTTCGTTGCTATGCAAAGCAGTGGTATTGTAGACTGTATCAAATTTCCCAAAGGACAGGCCCAGGAATTTATGAGATATGTGTCACATGTAACACCTAGGGACCTCAGTTAGACTGTAACGAACCAATTATCTCAGCGTACAGGACGTCAGTAGGAGTCAAACAAAAGACTGTGTGGCAATAAAACCAAATTACTAAATCTGTAAAAACTTTCCATCT
Source organism: Sebastes umbrosus (assembly GCF_015220745.1). Lineage (NCBI taxonomy): Eukaryota > Metazoa > Chordata > Actinopteri > Perciformes > Sebastidae > Sebastes > Sebastes umbrosus. Next base: position 9,247,708 of record NC_051271.1, read on the forward strand.
GTAAAACCTTAAATATAAATTGGAAAATCTTTTAAATTCTTGTGAAAGCAGACAATAAACCTTTACCTCTATTTTATCATTTAACCAAGGGTCCTTAAACGCCAAAATAATACATTAAAATTAGAAGAACAAATCAGTTTATAGAAATGCACCTTATCCAATGACTCATCGGGGATTTTTATACTGTTAACATACAAGCAAGTAATTGAGTAAATTATCTTATACTGTCTTTTACTGTACATCTGCAGTTGAACACTGCCACCAAGTGGACAGAATAGTGAAGTACAAGCTGCATCCACTGATTTTACTGCAGCGTTGTTGATGCTATAGTTGTGACTCATTATGGCTGTTACATTTTTGTAAAATGGATCAAACACACAGTCCACAAGACACAGTGTAACTGGTCTTATATTGAAAAATTGAGGATGAAAATTTGGCACATTTTCTTCTACTTATTTGCACATGTATTACTGAAAACTATAGTTTACTGCACCTGTGTCTAAAAACAAAGACTAAACAAAGAATTCATAAATAATGACATACCTTTTTTTCATTATGGTAGGAATTGGGACTGAGTTTCAAACCATTATTTATTTTACATACAACTTCTAAACTGTGGTATAACCCACAGACTACAGGAATGCTGGGGCAACAACTGCCCACATGTGCACAACTGGACTGTAAAACGAATACAGAGGCACGGGGGAAGCTGCCAAGTACTTTCTGTCGTTTCTGTCTGTACCACAATTAACCTGCCGCTCACTTCATGTGCTGCAGTGCTGATATTAATCTAGACGTACTGTATATCCAGCATGACATGCAAAATTAAGTGTGTCAAAGACTGACAGTTGAGTCACTGGGGTTATAAATTCCAGTTAAATTAGACACTTATTAAAGGATACAGACACACAGACACACTTTAAAAACTTACCCAGTAGCAACTCTCGGCTGTCTTATTTGGCCTTTTGATGAACCGTGGCCCACTTTTCTTTTTAACGATGCCACCATAACCTGCAAAGAATAAAAGCATGCATGACTCATCTCAGTCTGTGTGAGATTCTGCAGAGCAATGACTTCCTATCCAAGCTGCTAAAAGTGAAAGTGCTGCTAAGTACACAATATATTTGTTGAGACAAACACCTGTATATTGTGTGTTGTACCTTGGTTCAGGATAATGCACTGGCATGCTTGTCTTATTCTAGGTTTTCAATTTGTTATTCACCAGAGCACTTTTATTTACTTTCAACATTGCAAATTTAAAAAAGGGAAGAAAATGGAAAATGTAGCTTTGATTTTCAACAAGACATTGTTCTGCAAACCTTTCAAAAGCCTCAACAACAAGACTCTGTTGTGTGGTTTAGAGAAGTAGCTTCTCTGAAGCTCCCAAACCACTTTAAAAACAGCGGGTCAATATCGGGACGAAAACACAAACACTCCCTGTGATAAAACTTGTAGGAGAGAGCAGATAAGTGGTGTAATTTATGAAACCCATCTATTATTTAGGAACCCAAATACATTGAGAGACACATGAAAACAGTTGTGAAGTGGCACAGAGGGGACGGCTTACAGAGTTGACATGAGGTAAAAGACTTTATCCAGCAAAATGCACAATAAACTGAAATATGGAACGGAAACTTTCCCTTAAAACTGTAATAACTCTTTTTTTTTGGTCACTTGAGGGCAGAGGAAATGAGGCAAAAGTGAGCATGGCTCACTGCTTGACCCCTGCTAAAGTAGGGCCAAAGGTTTTGCCTTGTTGGAACTAATGGAAATAGTCTATTGAGCACAATCTAGCTTGTTATTAGCTCTCCTTCCTCAAGTCCAAGGTGCCCAATTTTGGCCACCTTGGACTTCTAACCCCAAAAGGCACAACTAGACCACACTGTCAACCATCAAACCAAATTTAAAGGTCCTAGGTTAAATAGTTTCCAAGTTCTGCTCCTTAAAAGAAAGTGTGACACGCGAATGGACGGAAGGAAGGACATGCGGAGCGCTATATACCCCCCGAATATGTTGTCGCGCGGGTATAACAAGTGAGCAAACATTAACATCACCCTAGGGTTGCATAATTAATCGAATATTAATCGCGATCACGATTTTGGCTTCCCACAATTAAATGACCATGATCACCTGCGATATTGACGTTTAAAATGCTCCGCTCATAGAAAACTGCTGAATAAATCAAGTGCTTCCTAAACTAACAGCTAGAGATGCACCGTCAATCAGCAGTCGGTCGAAGCTGGCTGGTTTTGAGCAGTCTCATGTACTGTATATACACGAGGGCCGGAGAGCTAAGCAGTGAGCTGAAACTATCTATAAAGCTCAGTAAAGCCGAGGGAAGCAGCAGATTCAATTCTCTGTAGGTTCACCACGACAAGCGACCACACTTCACCTTGTCATTTTGATACATTGCTATTATAAAAATACCAATTATAGCCGCTTTAAATGTACTTATAATTCATCCAATTCACCTATACATGATGCCGTTATAAGGGATATAGTCTACATTGGGGTTTCACGATGATCTACCGTACTTTTGGTGTAAAGGAAATCTAATGGACGTCACATTCTGTGTAGCTCCTTAACTAAGATCATTAAGATCATTAACCAACACTCGAGTGTTAAATCAACATTATTAATGCCAGGTCAACTCGATACCACTCAACAATGCAGAAACCCAATTTGTGGAGCTCTAACTCAGAGGCAGGACCCCGGCTCTGTCCCCTCCTGTGTCCTGGTTGGCCTCGGTCCACTGGACCTGACCTGGTTTTACAAAGACTCTCTGTCTGGCAGAATACAAAGAGAACAGAACCCGGGAAGAGGAAATATGATGAGTTGGCATAAATTATACTTTATTCCACTTGGTTGAGCAGGGTACCATTATTAGGGCTTCACTAGAGCCACATAGTATGCATCCATCATACTCTGAGCTGACCATTTAGCTGATTGTAAAAGTGTCTCCTGATAATACTACTACTAGTATTTAATCCTTAAATACATAAAAACAGGGAAATACTAATTTATAAACTGGCAATCTGCCAGAGTGCAACAGTGAACTTTTAACTCCTTACTATCCAAAAGGCCTTTCAGATCTGCTGGTTCAGGTCTGCTAGCTGTTCCAGAGTCCAGGTTAAGGTCAAAGGGTGATCAAGCGTTTGCTGTACCGGCACCTCAGCTTTGGAACCGTCTTCTAGTTAGTATTCGACCTGCTGACTCTGTTTCTCCTTTTAAATCCCGTCTTAAAATACATTTTGCTTGTGTTTTCATCTAACAACTAGTCTTATTTGTTTACATAATACAGCTCTGTTACACACCCACCTGCTTTTAAGTTTATTTTAATGCTTTCACTTGTTCTACCTTTTGGATGATTTATTTGTGACTTCCTTTTATATAGTCTTTTTGCTGTGTGCTTGTATTTCGCTGTCCTTGAGTTTTCTTTTGTATTTGATCTCTTTTTATGCAGTCTACGGAGAAGCACTTTGAGCTCCCAGCTTGAAAAGTGCTACACAAATACAACTATTATTATTATATACATAAACAAGTTTGTTATCAGTCAGTATGCTCCAGGAATGCCTGCAGGTAGCTGAATGGATATGACAGTAACACCACATTACAGTAAAAGGTTGGTTTCATCCCATTTAGACAAACAAACAAACACACTATCTCTCTAACCTCTAGTAGTATCCAGCCCTGCAGACAGTTTTGGATTAATGTACCCAGTGTTTTAAACATCTGTCTATGAGCTTTCTGCCTCAACACCAAAACAATATGGGTGACACAGGGGTTTGAACGTAACCATTGGTTTTACTGTTAAATCTGTATAACATGTGGAGATTTGGTTAAGATTACATACCATCCTCACATAAAGGCATCAATCGCAAACAGGAGAATGTATTTAAACAACAATAAAGAAATGCTGAAATTGTTCTGCTGAGTAGTGTAGCAAAAGAACATTTTGATTATTGTAGGACTTTGAGTTAATGGAAATAGAAATGTAGTCTGTGCTGAATTATTCCCAAGGCTACTGTAAAAGGGAGAAAGTCACAGTGTGTTCTCTAAACTAACACACGAGCTGTCCTTAAAACTATTAATTCTCACACACAGACAATGTAATTCCCTCGGGATGTCATTCTGACCTTTCATGGAGAGGACACTGCGGCAGAAGTCTTTGAAGTTGATCCTCCCGTGAGAGTCGGGGTACAGACATTTGGCCAACTTCATCACCTGTGGAAGAGAAAACATGACGCTATCAGAGCACATCAAACATATTTCTCTCTTTTTTTTTTGCGAACAATTTTGTATTAGTTCATGTTGACAGAAGAGAACATGCATACATATACAGATATAGGTCACACATTGTACATAGTATACTTGACCTAAATCCATATACTTAGGTGCATGTATGCACACACATGTATGACACGCACTTAGGCATGCGCACAATGCACGCACATACACACAGCAACACACGTGTCTTAATGTCAGCAATTTGTTTTATAACTATATTCAACCGTCCCATTTCCCTGAATGATCTCACATCACTTGCATATATACTTGATATCACATAAAAAACATTTTTGTCTGTGACCAGTAACTTACAGCCCAAATGGTGTAAAAGGCTCTGTATCTATAATGTGTGCCGGCTGAGGGCCGATGAAGACAACATTATCCATACATTTGAGAGATTATTTTGTTGCATGTAAAAGGTTTTTGGTAGAAAAACACTTGCCATTGCAGTAAAAGGTTTGATTAATAACAGTGATGGCTGCGTTTCATTTAGGTGTATCACTGAACCGAGCCGTGGTGTTATTAGTTACATCTGTGCATTCCTCGCTACGCCGACTCAAAATGTGTGCTGTGAAAAAATCTATTACCTAGGATCGTCAGCCACTTCAATGTGAATTTGCATGTGTTAATGCAGGTCTGCGCCTCCCACTGCCACGTTAAACCAGTCGGGTTCTGAGATTGACAGGTGGCTGGTAAGTACAAACCAATTATAAGTACATGACTCATCCTCACTTTCAACATTGCACTATGGTTCTTTCCAGAGATGAATAATGCTGCAGAATGTTTGCCATCACCAACCATATTAAGTACAACAGTGACAGTCTCTCATGTTGCATCTATACTCTTTTCATTATAATGCAAACACTGTGGTCTCTCAAATGCAGAGCTACACTATACAGTCAATGCTGTATAATAACTCATGCCCCTCAAACAACTGACCTCCAGAAACTTTGCTTTCAAAAAGTTAAAAACACACATTTGAATTCTCCTCCAGAGCATCAACTATGCCAAGTCAAGCAAAAAAGGTCACATAGGATGTTGATGTATAATAACCCTGTAGGATTATAACTCCAACAATAAAGTTATTTACTGCCTTTATATTGAAAACAAAACCATGTTTACAGCCTCACTGAAATCTGCGGTGTTTATTGTACAGCACAATGCTGTGTTGTTTGTTTGGCCAAATATACCATTATTGATGGTTTTGATATTCTTAGAGCCTAAAGAGTATTGAGTGTTAAGTTAGTCTAGATAATGACAATAGAGGAAAGGCAGTACAGTCATTAAAATCAATATGGTTTATCATCTTGGCAAATTCATGGCAGTCTGCCTAGTAGATTGAGAGATATTGAATGTGCAAAATTGTTATTTTTTCCCTGATGGCGGTGCAGAGATGTCTAAAATGGACAAGACTCAACCTCTAGGCACCCATTACACTGATATTTTCTTAAGTAAAAGTGGAGATTTTGTCCTTATAAGATGACCACACCTGCTGCCACATAGCTGATTAAATGTCAGTAACCCTCCTGCACACACTTTCTGTAGTTTCACTTCATTAACACTGAGTTTTGTTGACATTTTGACCTCATGCAGATTGCACACATCAGCAAACTGATAAATGCTGACACATTGCTTTTGTTTCATACATCATACTCCGTTTATTTAGTATTGGCAGTACATTGGTTTCTATTTGTACTGCATGCATTTAGTTAAAAAGGGGACGTATCATGAAAATCTCGCTTTTTCAGTGCTTGAGCTCATACATTTGAATATCTGGAGTACCTACCGACCCACAAACTGTGAAATAAGACAACCTAGTTCCTAGATCAGAAAATATTTGATTCAACAAGCCATTCAGATTTGGCTACCATTCCTATGTCACATGCAGGCTCATCAAAAAATACATCACCCACGGCTTGAGAACTACCTTTACAAAAGTACACCATATTTTTCTTGAAAGCCAATCAGAGCAGACGGGTCTTTTTCGGGAGGGGATCTTAAAGAGACAGGTGCTAAAACGGAGCGTTTCAGACAGAGGGTGAATACCGGTATATTCAGACAGACAGTATGAGAAAAATAATGTGTTTTTTGAACATTAAAGCATGTAAACATGCTGTAGTATAGACCCCAAAATGCAAGTATAATTCTGAAAACTAGCATGCTGGGTAATAGCGAAGTCTGCTTGATTTGTCGTGTCACAGTTTACTCTTCCTGTGCAGTCACATGCACCAACGGTGAAGATATTCGGCTCCAGATAATGGTGATTTGTTTGAATAAGAGGCAGAATAATAATAAGAGGCTTGAGCGACGCGATGAATTTAAGTGGCACCTTAATTTGCACCCACAGCACACTGACTCGTGGCAGCCTCACCCTGTGCATATGTGACACACATAACGATGACTCAGGTCGATACTAAATTACATCTGCAATCTTGAAACTCATGATAATTGGCCCTTTAATGTCACCCCATGCTGTGTCGCCATTTATTAGCTAAAGGAGTGTATGCAGAGAACATACAAAGGATGTAAACATGTTCTAGTAGAAACCCAAAATACAAGTATAGACCTGGAAATGAGCACGATATGACCCCTTTAATTACTGAAATATTTATAATAATAGACTAATTATCCTGTTTTGTTTTATTTGTATGTTAAGTTAGCATAGCCTGAGTTAAAGGTGCAGTGTGTAGGATTTGGTGTCATATAGTGGTTTGTTTGCAGATTGCAACCAACTGAGTACCCCTCCGCTCACTCCTCCCTTTCCAAGACTGCGGTAACGTGACCCGCCGAGTGCAAAACCATGGTAACGCTGTTTGCCTCGCTCAGAAGCCATCTTGACCATAGTAACACAACTTTAGGAACAACGGAAGTCAGACGGCGTGTCGGAGAACTACGGTGGCCTTCAGGTAACGTAAAAACGTGAAAGGCTCTCTCTAGAGCCAGTGTTAAGTTTGTCCGTTCTGGGCTACTGTAGAAACATTGCGGAGCAACATGGACTCTGTGAAGAGGACCCGCTCCCGATGTAGATATGAAGGACTCATTCTAAGGTAATGAAAACACAACATTTCCTATCTTCAAATTATACACTGATGAAAACATAGTTATGAATATCATATTCCATAGATCCCCTGAAATGTTACACACTGTTCCTTTAAGTTATGTTTAGTTAACCTATTTTATGGGCACAGAACTTAGTTTCTAATTTTGTAAATGGTTTCATTTTTGGATAAATAAAACCTTGTTTTCTTTTTTTGAAAACCCGCATTTGACTCCTCATGCCTGCCAGCTCGGTGCCTCACGCCTAATTAATAATGACACTACATGAAAGTTCAAGAAGTAAAAAAAAAAAATCACTAGAAAATATTTCTCTAGGAACCATGAATATACAATAATTTACATGGACATTTGGCCAGTAGCTGTATTCTCCATGTAGACTAATGGAAAAACAGACAGATAAAATGACATCGCCATCCTGAGGCCCTCACTTAGGCAATACTGTCTCCAATGAAAATAATGATATGTAAATAACTTCTGATCTGAGCCAAGACTGAGGGCACTGGGATGTTTTAATAAAAGATTCCAACACACCTCATGTGAAATATCATACATTTGTATAATGAAATGCACAAGTACATGCACACCCTGACTCATGATCCTCCCACATCCACATCACTGAAGAGGGCTGCTGCCTTTAAGCGCTCTGCACCGCGGCTGAATAATGCATTATTCTCTTTGCGAGTTACCCACAGCCATTTCAAATTCAACAGCACTAATTTTAGCAAAGGTTTGAGACTGAAACGGAAATAACGTCAGGGCTTTTTCCAGGTTAAAAAGAAACAACTTAGTTTGATGCTTCAACTTTGAGAGGTGGAAATAATAATAGTGCGGTCTCATAAGAAGAATAGAAAAAAACCTCAGTAATTATTTTTCAATTAAAATGATCGTTGTCTGTTATTAGTATATATGACACACACATTCCACCCTCGTAACCATTATTCTGGCATCTGGGTCACATGTATAGTGTTACAGATTATAGAGCATTTTGCGGTGCATTAAATTGAGGTCACTGGAGGATTTAGATCAATTAATCTATCTATCTATCTATTAGTATGAATCAGCTGGACCTGTTCAACAAGGTTGTCAGCCTAGATTACCGTCTATGACTTCTTCAGTTTTTGAGGACAAAGTGAAGAGGAAAGAAAAGAGGTCACTGTATAGATTACTGAGCGTGTGCACATTTGCACGTGTACATCTGGGAGAGTGTCACCTACTGTGTACAATAGTAGGTCAGGTTGTCACGGAGCAGCCGGCGGGATTTGCCAATGTAGGACAATGACACGAGAGGGCAACAAATGCAGGAGGCTGCTTGATACGGTGCATCAATTAAAAAGTACAAACCAAACAGAGTAGGTGTTTTTCTGTATACAATCTTATTTGGGTTACATGATCACAGAATTGTTTGTGTGTAAATTCTGAATTACTTTCAATGCAAGAGAGTTGAATTGCAAAATATAATCCTATTTAAAGGAGCAGTATGTAACATTTAGGGGGATCTATTGGCAGAAATAATTGGCAAAAATATAATATTAATATGTATTTTTATTTAGTGTATAATCACCTAAAAATAAGAATCATTGTGTTTTCGTTACCTTAGGATGAGCCGTTTATATCTACATATGGAGCAGGTCCTCTTCACGGACTCGGCCACCATGGTTCTACAGTAGCCCAGAACGGACAAACCAAACGCTCGCTCTAGATTCGTTTTCACGTTTTTGCGTCGGCCACCGTAGTTCTCCGACATACTTGGCACACGAGACTAGTTTCAGTTGGTTGCAATCTGCAACCTCACCACTAGATATCGCCAAATCCTGCACACTACACCTTTAAACAATGATTAACAATAATTATTACACGGCTGTGTTGAATATTCAATTCTGATTGGTCAATCACGGCGTTCTGCGGTCTGCTATTTCTTTATAGAAGACCGTTGCTATGTATAGCAGACCGTTGCTATGGGCGCACTTCTGATGTCGGACTCTGGAGGACCATTTTTGTGTCAAATTATTGATTTCTTCAGTAAGTACATGTGTAATAAGCAGGATAATGTACAGCTTGTTGTGAAAGAAACCCCTTCAGGGCAATGAGAGACCCCTCCCCGAGGACCACCCCAATGCGTGGGTTTCTTTCACAACAATGACCAGCTCGCTTTACATTATTCCTTACATAAAAGGTTATACAATGCCCTGCACTGTGAAGAGCAAAATGTTTTGCATTATATTGTAGAGGTTCTACTAACGTGTAGGTGCTTGAGTTCTAAATTGCATCCACTTCATTTCCCAGGTCAGTGGAAAGCTTCCCTCAGGAGCTAATCAGTGCCTCTGCAATGTTTCTGCTGATGAGCAACACAACACTGGGGAGCCAATCAAGCCCAGTGTTCAATTACCCTGACATGCAGTGAGACACGAGGGACGTCCACAGTGACACAGGCACTGATGAAATACATCTAATCAGTGATATTCCTTATTCATCGCAAACTCTCCCACAGCTCTTTGAGTCAAATAAGTTACAGGGGATGACACTTTCCTCATTGTTTTGCAGGCAGGTCTTTCATAATGAACTATGCTTCAAAAAGGAAATATCCTCAATCTGATGAAACAGCATCATGATCAAGGCTTACTGGAAAAACTGAAGTGAAAAACTTATTTTACTTTTTAAGGGTTTTTAAGCTTACGTTACCCAATAATGACAGATACAGCTTGTAGTCTTTGTTTCTAAGCTTCATAGTCATTCATTCATAAATATCAACAGGAATAAACGAATACAACCACTCAGGACTGAGGTAATGTGGCATGCTTGAGAAACTTAAGTTTGCTCAAGAGCCTCTCTGCAGAAGTTACTGAGAAAGACGAGAGTCTGTCCTGGTTGTTTCCCAACAACATTCTCAAGAAGAGACTTGAAGGAAGCACAATTTACGTATCAATCAGTACTTTAAATCCTCTTTGGATTTCCTTTTAACTACAAAATACACTCATACACTAACCATTTTCTAAATTGAAGATCCCGTTCAGGGTTGCAAGAAGCTGGAGCTGTCTCAGCACCATACTCTGTATATAAGAAGTGAACGTAGTCACCGTGACATCACCTATTGGTTTGTGGACTGGCGTTTTGAAGCCTCGAGTTTGGCATTTTGGTTATGTTGGTGTGTTGCAACCAGAAGTGACACGAGAGGGTGGAGCTAAGTACAACCGAACGCTGAATAAGACATTTATAGGCGACCGAAAAGGTTATAATTAACTTTAATGAACAGAAAACACACTATGAAAGGGTTAAAGTTTTAAGACGAAAACACGGACAACTCCCAGACCGGACAACGCCACGGTAGCGACCTGTCAATCACAAGGTAGCCACGCCCTAAAGCATCCCCTGCTTTATGGTCTATTTGACTCTAAATGGGACCATAATTTACTAAACGAACATCATGCTGTATTGAAGAAGACTTGAAACTAGTGATTGAGACCATAAACTCATGTTTACAATGTTTACTGAGGTAATAAATCAAGTTAAAGATTATCAAAAAATACATTTTAGGGATCCTTTAAATGTATTTTATTAAAGAACTGTTTATATGTAGGCTACTAAGTGGGACAGTGTCAGTGCTCTCTGGTGGTCAAACTGTCGGTGTTACATTATAAATGACTTCAAACATATCTTTGGCATTTCCATACTGCAATTTTGTGTTACTTATCGATCAACATATACACCGAGACCAGAAAAGATATTATAAAATGTAAAAAAGAAACCTGCAACCTTTCAGAAAATTTGGGGCCACTTTATCAACATCCTCTCTTAAATTATATGAGCGTATGACTCTTCCTGGAACAACTGTAACTTAACCTTTTGAAATGTATAGAATCTATTATTGCTCTATTAACTGCCTTTTATCTCTGGTGTGTTCACTCTGTATGTGCATATACACATGTTTTTTTTTGTTTGTTTTTTTGTTTGTTTAAGATATCATTACTGCTACTTGAATGTTGAAGTACATTAACATGAATCCGTACACACGTGTATTTTTTCCTTCTTCCTTTCTTTTAAATTATTTTTTCATGCACAAATGGAAAACTTTACATATCTAACATATTGCAATCACACTGTAAATTAAGCACTGTCTGTTTTTCAATAAAACAAACCTTTACAAAAAAACAACAACAACTAAACACCGATATTTTGCCGATAAACTATCATACTCCACTTTTCTTTATAGGCTACTGAGTAAAAGCCTTCTGCTGGGCCAGTTTGCACCATTCACATCTCAATGTGTTCAATATTCATGATTTTCTTGCTCCTCTGGTTTAAATGTCGGCTTCATCTCTTATTATTACTGGATTTTGTCAAATCGAAGGGATAATGGTTTTCACCTGTATGTAGGCTAATGTCTGTAATATTCTGTAGTTTGAAAAAAATATTAAAAGTGAAAAGCATACTTCCACCAGACAGTGAGCCCAGTGAACGATAAAGTTATTGTCTTGCTCAACAAGCATCGTATTCCACACAAAACTTTCAGGTCAGACGGTAATGTTCAGGGCCGGCTAAAAATGAAATAAAATAAAATAAAATGAAATAAAATAAAATAAAATAAAATAAAATAAAATAAAAAAATAAAAAAATGCGGTAGCAAATGAACAAATAAATAAATGAATAAAAATATACACTTTTCACTCTTTTTTACTCTTTTTCATCTGCCCGGCCACACTTATTTGTCAATAAATTTGTAAATTGTAGTAAAACTGACCAAACTTTTAAGCCAACAATATCAAGGACTAATTGAATATTTATATTTTAATAAATACAGTTATTTATGAAAATAAATAACATAATTTTTTGTCTTAAAACTATTTTGATGTCTGATGTCTGATGTCTGTTGTGGTATACGGGTTTAGGGGGTTACGGTCAGGGTTCTGGGGGGTTGAACCCTAACCCTAGAGAGGTGCCGGAGAGGGGCTCCAAATCCAGATTCCGCCTATAGGGCACCAAAAGGGCTAGAGCCGCCCCTGGTAACGCTAAAAGGAGCATCAGGCTGTTTTGCAGGACTGTCATACTGTCATATTTCCACTGTTCAAGTTGCATTGCTAAGGAACAAAAAAATCTGTCTACTTTGGCCCCAACCTGGAAAACTTTCATGAGGAACCTCCTCTGCATCAGATCACAGGATCCAGCTTCCCAATCAGTCTCTTGTGTTTCACAAAATAAAAGTGCAACTTCATGACAGCTTCTTCATCACATAGCAATGTGAAAGCCCCTAATTATATATTTGGAAAAAGCAATAAACAGTAGCCTAAAGTTGTGGCTTTGTAGTCTAATTTTTTTTTTTTTTAATTATTCAATTTAATAAAGATTTTAAAAAACGCATATTTGCTGGCATTATTCGGTTGATAGCACCTAACTTCACTAAAGGTGGAGGGTGAACTAAAGTTTAGGGCAGGGGTCTCTAAGCAACCTGCAGCTCCGGAGCCACATGTGGCTCTTTAGCTCCTCTCCAGTGGCTCCTTGTGGATTTATAAAAATGGAAATGAATAACTGTTTATTGTTTACATTTTCATTTGTATTTATCATTGTTGTAGGTCTATGACAGTACAACGGAGTATTAGGGCCACATTGAGGAAAAAAATTAATAAATCTGAGATTTCAAGAATAAAGTCATAATATAAAGAAATAAAAAGTCAATTTTTATGAGAAAAAAAGTTGTAATATTATGAGAATAAAGTCATAAGTTTGAGAAAAAAAAGTTGTAATATTACGAGAATAAAGTCATAAGTTTAAGAGAAAAAAAAATATTATGAGAATAAAGTCACAAGTTTATGAGAAAAAAAAAAGTTGTAATATAACAAGAATAAAGTCATAACTTTATGAGAAAAAAGTTGTAATATTATGAGAATAAAGTCAATATTATAAAGTAGTAATTTTACGAGTTATTTTCTTTTTTCTCGTAAAGTTATGACTTTATTCTCATAATATTATGACTTTATTCTGTAAATCCCAGATTTTATTTTCCCTCAATGTGGCCCTAATACTCCATAGTACATTTGCACTTTGGCCCTCACTGCATTAGACTTATATACGATATACTTAGACTATAAACTGTGTTACCTTCATCACAATGCTCAAATGTTTTGCAGCTCCAGACAGAATTTTTTTTTGTTATTTTGACTAAAATGTCTCTTTTGATAGTAAAGGTTGCTGACCCCTGGTTCAGGGGGACACGACGAAGCAAAAATGTCCAATTCCTGAAAGTAAGAGACCCATGCTGCATGCCCTCACCTGTTCTGCTTGTCCAAACTGAGAACCCAACTGCACGAAGTGTTCCGGCCGGATGAAGCCGTCCGAGTCTTCGTCACACACGTCGAACACCTCTTTGAGGATCTTCACAAAGGTCAGCAGACGGCCCGGCTCAGGAACAAAGTCTTCCTCCATCATTTTAGTGCTTTATTCTTCTTCTTTCGGGGTGTTTTTATCAGGACGTGACTCACAAACACATCACAGTGCACACACTGTCTGCAAACTGCTCGGGCTGTGTGCGCGTGTGACACACAGGAGCTCGTGGATGCTTCTGCTGCTGCACGCGAGGAGGAGGAGGAGGAGGAGGAGGAGGAGGAGGAGGAGTGATGATGGTGATTGACAAGATAATCACAACCCGGAAGCACAGCATTGTTTTCAATTACCAGTAAAGTACAGAAGAACACTTATCTGTCACCTCCCATTCAGTTTGTCATTAGTTTTTCCACCTTCACTGAAGTGTTTGTAACAACTAATTGCCAAAGAAAACAGTGTGGCAAGTAATTTGTCACAGTAAGGGAATAAAATATAAGCAGAGGCTATTATGAAATATATACCTTGCCATGCTGTTACAACAAACCATATAGCACAATAAGCAAATCACAAGAAAATAGCCTGTGAAGTGTAAAAAAGTAGTGTGTGAATAAAAACTGAGAGGATATAGCCTAAACAAGAGAGGACAGCCTTGGCTAGGGATGCAGCGATCCAACTTTTTCAGTCCCTTCGGCTCTCTATATGGTGGGCAAATGAGGAAAAAGTACCAAGCAATAATAGATTTTAACAGGTCAAAGATAAGCACAGTTCATAGTATATTTTGTAGGTATATAGAGCCTATGTTGAATACCCTTTTCCTGCCTTTTAGTAAGAGATATTGTGAATGGGGAAATAGAGTGATTTAATAAATAAACAACAGCGATACCCGGTCTTTGGGTATCGGCCGATACCGAGTACTGATCCAATACCAGTGTTTAATTAATAAACTGTGTTTCTCACTGTGTGGAAGTGACTGGGATCATTCTTTTACATGTAAGGCAACATCAGGCTTGACTTAAACATTTTTTTTCTAACTTTGTAAAACAAAATGTAACAAATAAATACATAGATATGAATTTACTGGACTGCTATTTATTGTTAAAATAAGTAACTCGTACACCAGCAACTTGGTAAAAATCCTTAAAATTAACAGGAATTACGGTTTAAGTTGCTGGATTACAAGGACCAGATGTAAAATCACTGATTTATGAGGTGACGCTGTGCTACTGTCTGGTGAACGGAAAAATGTTTTGCAATGAAAATTGTCCATAAAAGTCACTTTCTAAAGTACATTTTACTTTTTAAACTATATTTAATCATTTATTTGGTAGATCATGGCATTACATAAGTAGAAGATGACCAGATTTGGGTAAATAGACCAGCCTGTCCACCAGAGGATAGGTTTATGCAACAAAACCACTTCGTTAGGTTTAGGAAAAACATCTTGGTTGGCCTTAGATTAAGTTCGTAAACTAAGTACAATACGTATGGAAACAACGTAACATCTGTACAGAAAACATGTGACAAACTTCACTAAAAACACGTCACCAACCTAACTTACAAAACAAAACACCAGTCTTGAACACAGGTGTCCCGGTTAAAATGTATGTAACTAGGTCTGAGCAGAGTATAATTACGGGGATGCATTTACATTGCACATACATTACATTCTATACAGACTACATGGCGTGCAAATGACACGCCTAAAGCATTTACCTCGTGCATTATCGTGTCATTCACAGTGTGAGTGTCTTCTTTACCACGTGTCATCCACAATCAGCGACGGAATCTTTGTCACACTTTCACTTTACACGCGTATGGTGGGTTCAGCACAACAATGTTCTCGTCCTGAAAACCTGTTTTAACATCGGATCTTGTCCAATCAGGCACACTATAGATTTCCTCGTACCTGAGGAGTGGAGTGAGGTGTGTCATCTGTCTAAATTGTAACCTGCAGTAAATGTTGTCTGAACAGAAACAAAAACACTCTCAATAGAACTCCCCCTCAAATCGTCTACTGGCTACAGCTGTGCTGTTGATGTGACCTGTCGCTGGCGACGTTTGCCATTTTAAGCAGTGAAAGTGACGGTCAGTGCTGCCTAATGAGAAGCTGCTGCCTGAATGTTTTCTACACTGAACTTAAATGAGAAAAAGAGAGTGGAGATAAACGATGCATTAACAGATTCACTAGTGTCAGAGCCGAGAGACACGTCATAGAGCCCTGAATAGGCAGGACAATGTCACATTTCTGGACTATTCTGACAGAATTCGCAGTCTTATTAGTTTTAGTTTGTGTTAGGACAACATTTAGCCTGCTGCAGATCACAATCTAGACAAATAAGACACACCTCATTCCACTTCACAGGGACAAACATATTTCTAACATGCCAGTCTGGATGAGATCCATTATTAATTGTGTAACAGGAAAATTACCACAACACTTTTCCGGTTTAGATATAATCCAGAGTTTTTCTATTAATAGGTTCATACTCGAAACCGATTTTCAGGACTAGAACATTATTGTACTGAAAAAAAACACCATGTAGGTGCAAAGTAATTTCTGATAGTGTGACAAAGACTCCGTCCCTGATTGTGGATGATAACACATGGTAAAGAAGACACTCAGTAATATACTCATTAGCGGTAATCTAGATACTGAAGGAACTGGCCTTCTACCTCCGAGAGGTCAAGGCCCAGTTACGTGCTGGTTAATCTTGTGTGACAAAGAGAATTTCCAAACAGACGGGTTAAAGCATAATAATACAATTTATTCTGAACAATCAATGTTGCATAAGTAAAATAAAAGAGTTTACAGATATCTGGATCCAACCTACGTGTCCCTGACAACATACAGTGCATGGGTCAGTTCGCGAAGTCTGAACCCCGAGCTATCCCTGATCCAGCGTTTTTATGGTTTACACAATATCAATAGTCATGAGCTTATGGCACGTGATGTTTTTGCTGCATATCTTCTTCTTTGTTTCTCCTTCTGACTCCTTTCTCTCCTTGACCTTGCAAAAAGAACAGAGCATGCCATCCTCCCTGTCCTCGCAAACACTTCACACACAACAAATCCAACAATCAGGTTATTGTAGGTCATTGTAAGCACTTTTGTACATAATAAATCCAACAATACACACTTATTCTACCCAGTTCTGGTCTTATTCTACCCAGATGTGGTCTTATTCTACCTAGATGTGGTCTTATTCTATCCAGATAGGGTATTATTTTTCCCAGTTCTGGTCTGATTCTACCCAGATGTGTTCTTAATCTACACAGATGTGGTCTTATTCTACCCAGATGTGGTCTTATTCTACACAGATGTGGTCCTTTTCTTCCCAGATATGGTCTTATTCTTCCCAGATCTGGTGCCACTCTACCCAAATTGGGTCTGATTCTACCCAGATGTGGTCTTATTCTACCCAGATATGGTCCTATTCTTCCCAGATGTGGTCTTATTCTTACCAGATCTGGTACCACTCTACCCAGATTGGGTCTTATTCTATCCAGATCTGGTCCTATTCTACCCAGATGTGGTCATCTTCTACCCAGATCTGGTCTGATTCTACCCAGATGTTGTCATCTTCTACAGAGCTGGTCTGAATCTACCCAGATCTGGTCGTCTTCTACTAATGTAATGTCATGATCTACCAGAAAAAATGATCAAATATTGCCTAGTGTCTTTTATAGACAATTTTCACTTGAAAACATCTTCCCGTTCAAAAGTTAAGTTTTCGTCAGTTTTGTGTCATAACGTCAATTTAATGTCAGAAATGGGATCTCGTGGTTGACTTACACAAAAAAAGGTGTCTTCGTACATGATTCGAGGTGCTCTGGTTCAAAAGTCAATTCTTCAAGATGTCGCCAGCAGCCGTCTTGGACATGGCCCTCTGGCAAAAAATCCTTGGATTTTTAGGAGTGACATCAGGGCAATTTTTTTTATAAAAGGTCATGGGAGACTGGTCACGGAATTGAGGTTCTGGATCTAACTATAGCCTACATGAAGAAAATAAACTAATTTCTCGGTTAAAACGGGGAACTTTTGTTCATAGAAAATGATTCATCCGTGGTATTTCTAAAGAACAGAGCTTAACATGATAACATGACTGGTCTTCCTCAAAAATATTCCACCATCTCACCAGTAGCATTTTCTCTTCTGTATTTGACATGTGTCTTCATGTTTACTTCCCTGTACATATTTGTTTGTATTTGGTGAGAATGACACACGAAATATGAATCCTTACAAGAGATTCTAAAGCAAATGTGTTAAACCCAGTTTCCTTAATAAGCATAAATTCAGAAATGCAGATGGCGTGTTTTTAAAGGGTTTAAAATGTTGTTGCACCTGATAAGTCTTTATAAGAAGAGGCTCTTAAAGAAAAGTGATGGGCAGCGCACCTAATCTGCACTCATCATTTGATTTACTACTCCTCTATAACTGGCTTCACTATCAATAAAATATTAGTAGAAGCAATCCTCCTTTTGATGAATTGATTATGAAATATGAGTCTTCATTTTGCCGAGTGCTGGTGGAAGTTCCCAGAGTAATGTTCCCAGACTAATGTGATTTAAATCTGTCCCCTTATCCTCTTTAAGGAATATTTACCACCTTGAGATGGATTAGATTTATAATGAGTTCTTTAATTCTCCTCTATGCTTGAGTTGTAGTCTGCTGTTGTGCAAACTAAACTACTTCTGCTTCTCATAGATTCGAGTTTGGAGTTGTTGATACAGTTTATAAACATCTTGTTCCATCTATCAGTGACGCAAATCTCCGTCTCTATTATCCAATTCCTCTTTTTTCTTCCATCATCCGCAGATGTGGCTGCCTCAGACTTTTCCCACACTTTGAAGTCTACTTCTTTTTGCATTACAAAGAGCAGGCTTTTGTGTCGACTCTAATAAACTTGTTTTCAATATAATTTCAATATCCGACCGTTGCACTTCATTTCCCCCCATTTTTATTAAACTGTATCACAAAAAAATGAAATTCTAGATTTGCACAATATTACATTTTTAATTTTAAGAAATGAATATACTAATGTGACAGGATAACATCTTTCTCACTAATGTTGCAGCAGGTAAAGGTGGGGCTTATTTCATCTGCTTTATACACTGTCGGCTTGCTTAATCAATAATAATAATAATGCATCAGGCCTATTCAACTGGTGGCCCGTGGGCCGAATCCAGCCCTTTAACAACCTCAATCAAGCCCTTTGATCCTTTATAGATATGAAAAAAGTATTTAAAAAATAATAATAATTTCTTCCAAAAAGAGTTTATTCCCGTTCATCAGCGTCAACCACTCACACTGTTGACGCTGTTACGGAAAAACAATGTGTTATTATTTAAATAATGTAATAAAGTTTATGGTTGTTTCCATTATTTGATTATTAGAAGATCATCTTTTTATTAGAAGCTAATTAGCCCATTCATTAGTTATATCTTAAGCACATAAATAC
This sequence comes from Sebastes umbrosus, assembly GCF_015220745.1. Lineage (NCBI taxonomy): Eukaryota > Metazoa > Chordata > Actinopteri > Perciformes > Sebastidae > Sebastes > Sebastes umbrosus. The sequence continues at coordinate 9,266,823 of NC_051271.1, forward strand.
TGCTAAAGAGGCTGTTTCAGTAGAGGGAATTTAAGAGAGTCAAAGTGAAAAAAAAGCAACATTATGTTTATTAAAACAACAAGATAAAAAAGGTGTATTATTTTCTCATTTAAATTCCTAGCTTTGCAGATCAGACATAGGAAATGTAATTGTCCAGCCACTTGGCCCTTCACTGTTTTTCAGATCTGGCCCTTCTGAAACAAGTAATTGAATAGGCCTGAAGTACATCATGATTTATTAGTTTATTTATATTTTGTATTAATAACATGAATCTGCAGAGTAGCTAGTAGCTAATGTTGTCAAATAAATATAGTGGTAAAAAGCACAATATTGGCTTCCTCCGAAATGGAAATGCTCAAGTCAAGTACAGTACTTGAGTAATTGTACTTAGTTACATTCCACTCCTGATTATCGAGCACACCACATCCTGATGACATGTTCTGTATATTTGCTGTGTCCCCATTAATGTGCTGACATAGAAATATTTTAACATGTGGATTACTGGGGCCCGCTATTTATTCTCATCACCAGTGGACTCCAAAAAAGGAAGTGTGTTTACTGGTTCAACTTCCCCCCAATCGTTCTGTTTTCAAGAGGATGTGATACGTATTAAGAAAACAGAGAAGAGAGAGAGAGAGAGAGAGAGAGAGAGAGAGAGCGAGCAGTACATTACATGCTTGTATGTGCTTTCTTACTCCATTCAGTCTTCTTCTGGTGTCAAAGATGCAGGTTGTTAGTGGTGGACAATCACTTTGGATATACACTCTGATATTCACTTCTCTACAACTCTGGGGTAAGTATCATATATGTTTCTACATTATTCTCATCGTTATTCCTTTTGTTTTGTCTAACAACAATATATTTCCACTAGAAATATCTATTGATGATGTTTTGGGGTTAAAGAAGAAGTAAATAATGGTGAAACTGCCATTAGATATATAATCATTAACATAAATAAATCTATTTGTTGTAAATTTACTAAATATAGAAGTTACAGGCAATATCTGTATTTCGAGTTCATTCATTCATTTTCTCATCATCAGCTGCAATCACCGGTTTGGTACAAAGTGAGCGTCACCACATGTTGCAATCCCAGCGGTGATTTTTACTTCACTGTTGCTTTATACCTTTCTCTCTCTCCTGTCTAGGAAGACTTTCAGCCTCCACTTCCCCTCCCAATCTTCCCATACCTAAACTAGACGTCCATTCGAGGTCAGAGGGCTCAGTGGTTCTGGTCTGCCGGGCCCCGGGGGGCCAGCGAGGGCTTCAGTTCATGTTATACCGAGACAGAGAAAGGGTACTTTTTTTTTTTTGAGGATGTACTGTATGTTTTCTGTTGTGTCCTGTGTGTTTTATTCCTCTTTGTGTTTCTCTTTGTTCTTTGAGGTTGACTCTCAGGAGCCGCAGTCTGGTGCTCGGGAGGTTCAGTTCACTGTGACGGTGAAGGATTCAGTCCAACACTTGTGCTGTCTGTACAAAGGCCAGGATGGTCGTTACAGCGCGTTCAGTCCCTATTTGATGCTGGAGTCCACAAGAGGTGTGTCTATGTTTTAAAAAAAATCCATATCTTGATAGAAATCTTGCCTGAGACTGATTACAATCTGATTTGAGTCTCAGTTTCTTGATGGAAACTTTAACGGACAAAACATTTTCTCTCTTTTACTTGTATTTCTTTTACTGAGAGGACAAAGCAGAGAGAAGTTGGCTCCAGGCCGTAGCTCCACCTCTGATTAAAAGTGGAACAGCAGAGTCTGTAGAGTCAATCTGTTCTGTGTGAACCCAGTAGTGATTCTACATGTGGTATAAAATAATAAACACTCCCATCCGCTCCTCTCCAACCCCCGAAACACACTGCTGCATGCAGGTGCTCTCTGTGGTCTGCTATTGTCATCCGCTCTGTTGGTGTGTGCAATGGTGGTAACATCCTGCTCTTCATTTAGAAACCACACACCTACATACACACACACACACACACACATCAAACACAATGCGTACTGGCTTCCAGTGTTGACGGTTACAGAGGGAAGTTTGGCTAGCAACGGTGGCAAACCAAAGTTGTCAGCATTATTGTATGGGGTTTACCAGAGTTTATGACTTTTGTGCCAGTTGAACTATAAAAGACATAGTTGTTTCATTTTCTTTTCCCTTTCTTTATTTTTCCAGATACTGCCCCCACTCGCTCCATGCCCTCTCTCCCTCCTCCAGTCCTGTCCGTCAATCCCTCTACCGGTGTGGTAAAACCTGGTGACATGCTGTCCTTCAGCTGCTCACTCCCTCTCCTGTCTCAGGCTCAGCCCCAGTCCAGCCATAACAACAACCCAGTGACCTTCCTTTTGCTGAGGGCCGCTGAGCGAACAGGGCTGACATCTGTTATCCTCCAGCCTACGGCCAGTCAGGTATCGAACCCTGAACCCCAGCCAGGAGTCTTCTCCGTGGGACCAGTGAGGGGGGGAGAGGAGGGCGAGTACACCTGTCTCTACCAGATCACCAAGGAAACGGGATTGGTTAATTCAACCGTCAGCAACACGGTTCAAATCACTATTTCAGGTGAGGATGTCCCACATTACTTTTTCAGCATCCCTGTTGTTTACCTTATTGCTCCATTGACTTCCTATAAATCTTTACTAATGTTTATAAACCTGCTTTACATTAAGTGGGTTTTTCTTTTGATGTCATTTGGTACAACTCAATCAAACTAGTTTTTCTTTGCATTTTTCCAAAATGTTTCACTTATTTTATTGTTCTGGGATGTTTTTTTCTGACTCACCTTTGTCATTTTGCGTTTATGAATTAGATGTTATAACTATCATTATGATGCATTCTGAAAAATATTATTTGAATTAATTACTGCATGCAAATATTTAACATTTGCAAAGGAGGTGAAAGTTGTTTTTAAAATGTTAGAAAATAGTGAAAATGTCCAGATAACTATTTCCCGAAGTTCAACCTGACCAGTGGGGGAAGAAGTATTCAGATCTTTTCTAAAAGTAGAAATACTAAAGTATAGAAACACTCTGTTACAAGTAAAAGTCCTGCATTCAAAATATTACTTCAATAAAAGTACAAAAGTATTACTATAAAAATATACTTAAAGTACCAAAAGTAACAGTACCCATTTCAGAATCATATGTAATATATCACTTGATTATGTTCATTTATGCATTAATGTGTTCATCACTTTAATGTTGCAGCTAGTAAAAGTTGAGCTCATTTTAAATACTGCTCGGTAGCTTAACCTATAATAATATATCATAATTGATTAGTTAATATATTTTGTATTATTAATCTAAATCTGCAAAGTAACAAGTAGTTTTCAGATAAATGTAGTGAAGTTAAAAGTACAATATTTCCCTGATGTAGTGGAGTAGAAGTAGAAAGTAGCATGAAATGGAAATATTCAAGTAAAGTAAAACCTCAAAATTGTACTTAAGTACAGTACTTTAGTAAATATACATAGTTACATTCCACTACTGAACCTGACATATTTTATTTGCAAAAAAAAAAAAAAATAAAAAAATTCACATTTAAGAAGCTGGAACTAGTATTTTTTTTTACTTAAAAGATTAATTGATTATCACAATTGTTGCAGATTAATAGCAATTAATAAATTAACAATTTCACTTCTAGTTGAAACATCATAGTCCTTTGATCTAGTAACATCATGTATTTTCTTTCAATACAATAAAATATACAGTACATGGCAGCACCTTCACTAATGTTTCCTCTGATTTTGTTGGTTGCCAGATGGGTTGCCAGTTCCCACCCTTGTCCTCCAGCAGCAGACGGACGTGTGGCACTTGCTCTGCACGGGGTCTCCCGCGTACCCCGGCGCCATGTTCTCCCTCTACCTGGCTGATCATGAACATCCTGTTACCACTCACCACGCCACCATGATCAACCATCAGATCTCCTTCCCAGTGCCTGTCCAGGACACTCCAGTGGCGTTGTACCAGTGCCAGTATGATGTGTTACTGGGAGAGAAATGGAGCCACTCTGAGCGCAGCCTCCCTTTGGCTGTAACCAGAGGTGCAGATTTACGGTTGTACTGTACGTGTGTGGTTTTATTAGAGAGTAATTTGACATAAAATGTGACTGTTTCTTTTCTAATATTTCAGGAACTCCTCCTCCATCATCAACAGGTACATGTCATTATTTCATATTTTATCTATTGTGAGTGGCAGGAAGTAACCTACCTCCAGTGACAATGAATACAAATATCACTCCCACTAATGCCAGTGCGATGTCTGCAGATCTGTCCGGTGTGGACTGGCCTCTCGTACTGGGCTCTTTCTCCGCCGTGGTGTTGTTCCTCTGTTCAGTGGCCCTCGTGGTTGTTGTGGCACACAGGAAAGGTATCCCACACATGAATTTCTGCTTTCTCACATGACACATTTACACTGTCATGATTGTTTTCCCTCGTGAAACTTATTGTTTCCTCTCTTTGTTGTCTCTCCGCTCTTCTTTAAAGTAAAAGCAGCAGCTGAGAAAAAGAAGAAAAGGTATTGTCTTTTTAGTGCTCATTATTCTTAAATACCAAGATCACTGCGTTTGTCTATTCTGAATCATTTTGTCTTCTTAAAGTTATGACAGACAACAATTGCGAACATTGTTTCTCAAGTTGGCAACATAACAAACTGTTTAAAGGAAAGATTATCAATAAAACACGCAGTTTAAAATTGCTCAGAATATGTTTAAAAATGTACTATAATGGCCATCAGAGAAAAGTAGTTGCACTTTATTGATCCCACTGCCACAATAACAACATCCATTTGACATAATAGGCTTGCCTTTACACAGTTCCGATTTGGGCTTATCAAGTTGATTTTCATATAACGTGGCACATAAAATGCATTATTGCAATTGCGGAATTGGTAATGTGGTAAAAATGTTTGCTGTGTTGACCTGTTTCAGGGAGGAAGCACAGTTCTGGACTCAAGTTCATTCTAAGGACCATGTTGTTGGTGAGTTTACGATCATAAATATAACTTGTTAATTGTCTATCTATTCAGTTTCCTTTCATTTCTTTGAGGCGATTTTAATAGTTCTGCTCTATATTTCATGAAAGTGAAGAGATATACCGATAAAATCACTGCTTCACGCTGTGTATGCTCTCTTCTTCTTTGTTTTGCAGACATTGAACTCAGACGTCCAAGCTTCACATCTCAGGTAATTATTAATCAATACCTGAATCTCCAATTGCTAATAAAAATTCTTGGGGGATTTATCAACTATGATTAAGCAATAGCTTCCTTTTAACTTTGTATGCTCTATTACTTGAGTTAAAGGATATCAAGGAGATGAAATCTCTCTTTACTTTGACTTCCTCATACTGTCAGTCTGTGGCACCAAGCCCAGTGGTTCCTACTGAAGATGTGAATCTTAAACAGCTGGACACGGCAGCTCTTGGCAAACAGGACTCAAATAGTACATTTTCAGCAGTGGATTAATACGAATTTGGTGTTTTGAGTATTTGCAGCAGCAGGAGAGTGTTTGGATACACAGTACTTGTTAGGATTATTTTGTTCAATTATTTGTTGCCAATAAGAAAAACATAGAATATGACAAGACTTTTAAGCAAGTTAAACTTTGCAATACAATTCATTTTGACACAAATTAAGGCCGATCATGTGCAGTTTTCTGACATCAGTCTGCTTCTTGCTTTTGGTATTTCTGGTATTTCTGCGGCCTCTGCGGTATGTTTCTCCTGTATTCACTTTGACAAACAACTGTAAACATCCCTGATCCCTTTGCTGTAAACAAACACACACAGACACACACATGTGCGCACACACTGCCAATCACCAAGCACACTGTCAACCCACACATATTCCTTGTTAGTGCTGTAGTGCAGGGTTTGGGTCCGCCTCTCATTACTTGTAATCACCTTCATTAATTAGCTGGATGAAGGGCTCTCATTACACTAAAGGCTGTCTGTGCACTGTTACTGAATAGAGGACATAATGCTGTCATCGCCAGCTGATGGAAAGACCAACCAGCTATCAAGAAACAGCTGAACTGAATATTTAATATCAGATGTGTCTCAGTCTGAGCAGTGATATCTTAATGTACCTTCTGCTTAAAGAGCAGTAATTCCATCACGAATCACAGCTTTTGGAGGGTATATTTTTGTCTATTATGTCTTGTTTTATTAGAGAAAGAAGACGAAGACGTTATTGATCCCCGAAGGGAAATTAAATTTGTTTTCTCTGTTGTTAGTTTACACATTACACACACAGGCCCGAAATACATACACACATGCACAAACAGGACCTATACACATGCATTGATGGAGAGATGTCAGAGCGAGGGGGCTGCCCATGAAAGGCGCCCCGAGCAGTTGGGGGTTTGGTGCCTTGCTCAAGGGCACCTCACCCCAAGAGGCAAACTGGTACTTGGTCCAGGCGGGGACTTGAACCGGCGAAATTGGGAAAGAAGAAGTGACGGTTTAGATTAATGCAAGAGGAAATAGCAATTTTTTAACTTTCAACATAACGATCATGCTGGAGACGGAGAATGTAGACTGGGAGTGTCAGAAAACGGGGTATTTTTGGGATGATGTATTTGTAGTGATGGAAGTGATACTAGGTTATGAAATACCCAAGATAATGTGCTGTTTTTAGATACCCAGACAGGGAGGCTTGTTTAAAAGTAAAACCAGTGGTATGATATGAACTATTTATCACAGGAAACATTATGCTGAGATCTTTAACAGCTTGTTTCTGTGTGTGTTTTACGTGTAGGAATGGGCCAGTGTGGACTCAACTACAGAGACGGCCTCCAGATCTCCGTTATGGAACTCACACTCCACTTTCACAACCCCGATCCATCCGAGCCATTAGACATGTTTGTCTCTCTCTCTCTCTCTCTCTCTCTCTCTCTCTCTCTCTGTGTATACTTTATTCAGTTTATCAGTGTAGCATTAGTTGAAGTTACACAGCAGGACAGGAAGGGCTATTTCCCCAGTTCCTATTTCATGTGCAGCAGTAAAATTGTACAATTTGACAGGATATGATGTTTGTTGATCTTACATGTGACTGAGCCAGTGAAAATACAGATGTTATTATTATTATTATTATTAAGTTTGTATCTATTTTGTGAATACTTTACCTTAAGTTTACCTTCAAAGTTCATTCTTGACCTTAGAAAATGACAAAACAACGTCACCCTAAGGTCCTTTTAGTAGCTGCTCGCTCTGGGGCTTTCCACCGTATTACAGGATGTTCGTCAGCCGATGCAGTTCGACCAGACGCCGTGGGATTTAATAACAGCTACTAAATGGATTGTTTTGTATCATACCTGTCTAACTGTTTAGGCTTAACTAAGATTACAATTTATTTTGTAGTGCTATTTCCAGATTTGCAATACCTTACAGTGCCAATAACATTATGTAAAATCAAAGTCTGTACACTTAACTATTTATATTTAACTATATATGGAGCTTTGAAAATTTTTTTTTGCAGTTACATATAAATGGTGATAATAAAGTTTATTTATATAGCACTTATTGTATCAAAAGCAGAGATTTCAATGTACTTTACAAGGAAAAAAGGGAAAAAAACACATACAACGTGAGAATATCTATACACAGATGTATTACATAGATACAGTGAATATACTAACCTAAATGCACACATAAATACACGAGGGCTGCAACTAACAATTATTATTATTGTTGATTAATCCGTCAATTATTTTCTCAATGAATCAAATGGTTGTTTGGTCTATAAATGTCAGAAATTGTGAAAAATGTCGATCAGTGTTTCCCAAAGCTCAAGATGACGTCCTCAGATGATGTCTTGTTTTATCCACAACTAAAAGATATTCAAACTACTGTCATAGAGGAGTAAAGAAACCAGAAAATATTGACATTTAAGAAGCTGGATTCAGAGAATTTTGACTTTTTTTTTCTTTTTTAACAGATTAATCGATTATCAAGTGCCACAGTTGACGATTAATTTGACAACTTATCAATTAATCGCTGCAGCTCTAAAATATACATATGCAAACAAATCACTTGCACAATGCAATAAAAAAACATTACATTTTCAGAAGTGATTTAAAAGGGCATACTGATTTTGCAGGAGGTGAGGTTCCTTAAGTGCAAACGCTTGGTCATTTTTGATCCGTAAACAGCAAACAGGTTCCTGCCTGAGGACATCCAACTGTGTGCAGGTTGATAAGAGCAGAGCAATTCAGAAGTATAATCTCAGGCCCGGCTGGGACATAATGATGTATCTCACACGTTTAATATGTGCTGGCAGACCCGTGTGACACAGTGTGTAGTGATTGTGAAGGAAAAGACAACTAACAGCACTTACTGAAATTGTCCTGCTGTAGTTTTGCTAAATACTCTGCAGAGGGCACCGTTTGGATATAATTTGAACGTCAAAAACACACCTACGGTATGGCACAGCATAAAGAGTGTCATTTAGCAAGCTGATCTCCTTTATAATGACAAAACAGGTCCTGAGTTCAGTGGAACAATGTGACTCTGAGGTGCATGAATCTTGGTGTATCCACAGTAATGCAACAGCAGGCAGTTTGATGGGACAAGCATGAACCCAGAGGACATTTATGACTGAGCCCTCATATCTACAGTATATTAGTTTTTTCCTACATTGTAAGTGAATATGCTGAGACTTCAGTACTGTGCGAAAGTAAGAAAGTAAAAGGACTCAGGAGGGAGAGACGCCTCCCACCTGTTCGTGGCTTTTATGGTGGACAATAACTCAGCAGAGAAGGGCTGTCATTGTAGGACGCAGCAGAAAGCCACCTCTGTATATGTACTGAGTTTTATTACATTTTACTGCGCAGGGCCGGTAGCAGAAATGCACACGGGGTAACGTATTTATTCATTTCTCTTTCAAACACGCAGAAAAGAAAACAGACGGCATGTGAGGACAGGAAAAGGAGGATTAATTAAAGGGGACATATTATGAAAAAAACACTTTTTAAGTGCTACATTTGGGTACCTGGAGTGCCTACCAACCCACAAACTGTGAAATAAGACAACCCAGTCAGCTTTTTGTGGGCTGTCTAGATCAGAAAACACGGGCCTTTCTCAAACCGGACCCTCCCCACTCCCACTCCACGACGGAGTGAACTCTGTTTGCAGTCTAAGGCACACACATCAGGTATATAGGGTATAAATATAGCGGCAAGCTTTGTGACGAACTTCCCTCTCTCTGACAGAAACAGAAACTGTCGTAACGTCATGTAACCATGGTTTTGTATCAAGCGGCAACTGTCATACACAGCACTAATAATATACATAAGTAAGTGTGTGGGCAGTGAGGCGGCAGACTCATTACATTCACTCCACGTAAAACAGGGCTTAAGCCTATGGAGGAAAATCTGAATCTGAATCTTTACTTACAGATTTTTCATATACAAGGAATTTGCTTTGTTGTTTTGATGCATAAACAAGAAAGAAAATATAGAATAGAAAAAATACAATGAAAATATATATATAAAAAATAGGCCTACTTTTAAAAACATATGTACAATGTGTCTGTTTAAAATGAAAGAGCTTGGAAAGAATGTGCAAAGATATATTTTAGGGGATGTGCAAAGGTCACAGTATTAAGAATAAAAGGAATATGCAATATACAGAGAAACTGGAAATAAAACTTACTCTTATGCTTCTTTGGTGGCATTTTTTTCTTTTTCGTTTTTTAACTCTGATTCTATCTATGATGTTTATGAGCTTCTCGGTTTTTGCAGCAGTTCTTGTAAATATACAACATTTTACAATCAAATGAACACGTCTACTGTTTTCTAGACAGTTTTCTAAGTTATTAATTCCTGTATGACAAAATTAAATGTCTGTCTTAGTTTGAACAGTTTATGTTTGTACAGGTAGTTGCACAGAACGTACATTTGTACGGAGCGTGTTCCATGACGAACACAAAACTCACGCATGTAGCCAGTAAGTTGGCTTTGATGCAGGCTCGTTGTTGGGAGGGTTTTATAACCCACTTCCACTCCCCCGCACGCGAACGTGCAGAGTGGAAGTAGGTAGAGAGAAGGTGTAGGGGGTGGTTTGAGAAAGGCCCCTTGAGAACTACCTTTACAAAGGTGCACCATGTTTTTCTCACAAGCCAATCAGAGCAAATGGGGCTTTTTCGGGAAGGGTGCTTGAAGAGACAGACGCTAAAACAGAGCAGTTCAGACAGAGGCTGAATACAGGTATATTCAGACAGAAAGTATGAGGAAAATAATGTGTTTTTTTGAACATTACAGCATGTAAACATGTTCTAGTAGAAACCCGAAATACAAATATGAACCTGAAAACATGCATGCTACATCCCCTTTAAAGGATCGCAAAGTCTGCTTGATTTGTCATGTCTGAGTCAGTTTACTCTTCCTGTGCGGTCACACACAAGCACATGCACACACAGTGAAGATATTCAGCTCCAGATAAAGGTGATTTGTTTGAATAAGAGGCTGAATAACGATAAGAGGCTTGAGCGATGCAATGAATTAAAGTGGCACCTTAATTTGCACCCACAGCACACTGGCTTGTGGCAGCCTCACCCTGTGCATACTGTATATGTGACACACTGAACTATGACTCAGGTCGATAATAATTTACATCTGCAATCTTGAATCTCATGATAATTGGCCTTTTATTGCCACCCCATGCTGTGTCTCCATGTATTAGCTAAAGGGCTGGCTGAGCAGGAAGGTGTGTGCTGAAATCTAAAGACTGTGGGAGTTTTGGCAGTCTGTTTGGGTTCTACATTTAATTCAATCTGCTGCTATGCACTTCATCAATTTAGCAAATCATGACTAAAGGGAGGATTTAGGTTGGGTTGCAAATTGTCTCATGAGATTATCTTCAATAGATTACAGAGAAAAGTGCTGTTGCTTTGTCCTTTTTTCTGACCACTTCAGACACATTAGCTCAAGTTCACCCCTCTCTGTCAGTGGCTTTTGAACACTCGGTAATATTATGCAGACAGCCTTGTAAAATAATTCAGATTTCAAAAGCAAAAGCAAATCTGAGTTATTAAGTGTAATACTTTTTTACAAAGCATGAAATTTGAGCTCAACTACTTTTAGCTTTTTGCACTCTGCACTAACTGACTGTATGGCAATTTCTGAAATTGCTCTAAAAAGATGCTTACCGGTAAATCTGAAGTTCAGAGCATTTGTGTTGCCTCCACATGGCTCTCAACACGGCGACGGCTGAGAAGCAGCTCGCAGCTAACAGGGCTAACAGTGCATACAATGGTGAAAGTGTTGACAGAGCTAACGGTGTTAACCTGAGTGGGAACCGGAAGGTGGGCGCTACGCTTCTGTGACGATGCCGTCGATTGGGTCGGCGTTACTAGCAATAACCGCCGTATGAGCGCAGTGCAGAGCGGCGGCCGTGCTCCAAGTCTTATTGAAGGAGATGGGGTCCCTATGGGGTATGACGCATGCGCAGTGTAATTCGAGCTGCAGTTAAGTGTTGCTCTTGGCGCAATTTCGGTGAGTGCAGACTACATTTTACCGCGCATGTTGTACCCCAATGATATGATGCTATGATGACATGTGACTTCTCCTCTTTCCACCTTCATTGCCGTGAGCTAGCGAGTGGGGCACGCTCACACTCACTAACGCCTGGCCGTTCCGTATATGTGCTGTACACAAAGCCGAGGAGAAGCTATAATTACAATACACACAGAGGGACTTCATTCTCTGCTCAGGTAGACATTACTCCTCTATATCTTTACGTAGCAAATAGTTGCTTGCTGCTATTATTGCTCAGAATGTCGCATAGAGCACTTTTAATTTCTGGTTTTGTTTAAAGATGAGATACTGACACTGAACAAAAAAAAAAAGACTTCAATCAAACTGATTTGGAACAGATACTCTCCTGAAACAAACCTTTCTCACTTGTTTTAAGAATATGTTTAAGATCTGATAATTAACAACAAAAAAAAAACATTATACAAACTCTTATGTAAATATGGAGATGTGTTTGCAGTGAACGAGTAAATAAATAGGTCCCCTCCTCCTCTTCATACAATAAAAGAGACTGCATGAAATGTGCTGTTGTGTTTATTCTCTGTGACTCAGCTGCCATTTATTCCCCCTTCTCTCAAACATCAAAGCAACACAACACACACCCACATGACGCATTATGATATATAAAAGGCCCATATACAGTATGTGAGGAAATCAAAAGAATAATCTCTGAATCTCTTTTAATGTCTATTGACAGTACACACACACACACACACACAAATATATGACGCACTGGAGGCCTGCGTGTATAGCATCAAACCTCATGACCTCATGACCTCAAAAGTCATTGATGTTGCAGCAGATCCAATTTACACCTACTGGATAGTTTTATAAGGTATTCACCTATTTACCACCAATTTGTCATCTATAAGGTATCTAGTAACTACAGCTGTCAAATGTAGTGAAGTAGAACTGTGCAGTACATGGTAAAAAGTGAAATATTTGTCACAGTTTAGAGAGCAGGCAGCAGGGGAAGGACCCAACGCAGATAAAAGATGAGGAGGTAGCAGGAACAATGCAATGATTTAATGGATATGGCTTACAGGTTTTGAGTCACAGGCCAACCCGATCTCATGGGAAGGCGTATGAATAACACGACATTACAAGGACATTCCGCATGTCATGAGGATGCATTTGAGGCTTTTTGCGTGTCATTTGCGTGTCAATATCTAAAAATATTTATCTTTTTTATCTCCTAAGAATCTAGAAACAGTGATCCAAGCTTTCATTACATCTCGTTGAGACTACCGTAACTCACCGCATTCCTGTCTCACCCAACACAACCTCTCCAAACTTCAACTAGTTGAAAATGCTGCAGCAAGACTACTCACAAAATAGAACAGAAGAGTCCACATAACACCAGTTTTAGCATCTCTACATTGGTTACCTATACGTTGTGGAATTGATTTTAAAATTTTAATGATTACTTTTAAAGCACGGTTGTGGTTGGCCCCTAATTATATCTCTGACCTACTAACCCCTCACGAGCCTGAATGCAGCCTGTGATTCTCCGGCAGAAGGCTCTTTGTTATTCCTAGGTCAAGGCTAAAAACCAGAGGAGACGGAGCCTTCTGAGTCACGGCCCCACGACTCTGGAACGACCTGCCGGAGGAGATTAGGCAGGCTAGCTATGTTTTGTCTTGCAAATCTCTTTTAAAAACGCACTTTTTCAGAATTGCTTTCTCTTAATCAATTACTCTTCTGCAATTATTCTACTTGTTTTTACTGTGTTTTAGTACTTCATACCTTGCTTGTCATTTTTACTGTATCAACTCTATTTTTATTTATTACTACCTGTTAATTTGTGCTGCTTTTCATGTCTTTGTAAAGCAATTTGTAACTTGTTTTAGATAAGTGCTATATAAATAAAGTTATTATTATTTGTACGCCACGCAACAAAACTAAGGTAACGTCCACAGTTAGGTTTAGCAACAAAACCACTTAGTTATGTTTAGGAAAAAACGTCATGGTTGGGCTTAAAATACTATACTATACAGAAACAACGTAACATCAGTACGGAAAACACGCCACAAACGTCACTAAAGTAACTTACAAAACAAATCTCTGGTCTTGTGTCTTTCTCACTTTTTATTCTACAACATTAGCTATGACAGTAGTATATATTTACGCTGATGTGTTTACACTCGCATACAAATGACACGCTAAAAGCAAGAACGGCATTCTTATTGTGCGATAAATGCCTCGCTAATTACGTGTCATCCAGACCCCTTTTTTTTGTGACTGGGCTGCACATGCAAACAGGCCACAGGAAACAAACGTCCAAACAAAAATGGAGCCTAACCAACAAAGGAACTGGGCTGGTATATGTAGTGAGTGGCTGATGATGGGGAAGTGGGAACAGGTGAGCAGGAGGTCAGGTGACTGCAGGGCTAACGAGGGACAGGTGAAACTAATCAGGGCGGGGCGGACAATCAAAACTGGCGGGAAAACACACAAAGGCAGGAAGTGAAGTGATCTGAAATGAGAGGAGAGTAACAAAATAAAACAGGAAACACTAAACAGGAATAGGTGACTTGAAACAATCAAAACATAACCTCAGGGCAGATTATGACTATATTTTTGACCTTGAACTGCACTGAAACGTCTTATCCAAGAATTTTCCTTGAAATATGTAATTTGGTACTAATCATATGGTAAATAGAAAAACGTGTTAATTGGTTACACTTCCAATTAATTAATTTAAATTAATTCTTAGTGTAACCTTGAGAGTGTTTTAATGAGCTGAACACGCTGAATATACAATATAAGGTTACGTTTTCAATGATAAATGATGAATAAATATTTACGTGGGTTTAATTTGAGCTTTTATTTCAAGGAATACAATAAAGTGTCACAAATATTTCTCTAGGCAATGTACTGAAGTAAAAGAAGAAGAAAATGGCGGCACTCAAGCATGTACAAGTACCTTTAAATTAGACTTAATAACAGTACTTGAGTGAATACACTTAATGACATTCCACCACTGCTTTATTTCTACACACACGCACACTCATTTGAGTCCACACCGGCACTCACATATCATACACATATTACAATAAATCTAAAAATGACACACACACATCCCCTTCACTTCCTCTCATACTTTTGTCCTCTTGACAAAGAGGCATTACAAGAGCAGCGGCTAATCCTCTAAACGCCGACCGTCTCACACAATGCCGCTTCGATGACTTCGTGCCGCCGGACTTTGGGAGACGGTGATAATGAAATATCATGGAAATGAGTCTGGAGCTGAGCGGGTGATAGACAGGTTTATTTTTGGGTCACCACATTTGAAAAGCAGCGAGATTAGATATCAGAGAGAGAGAGAGATGACTTGGAAAGTATAGTTTGACCTGCCTGGATGGGTTGCCATGTTTGATTGTCTGAGCATAAAAAATGTAATCTTTGATCTTTAGATAACAAAACATAAACGACACTGTGTGTTACAGCTCTTCTCCTCAGCGCCAAGCTTTTGGTCTTACAGGGAGTGTAGTTTGTTTGCTATGTTTAATTTCCAAATATGTTGACAGGCTGTAGCTACATCACTTGCTGTGATATCAAGGTTTTTGGTAATGTGCCATGAAACCTGGCAATGTGGCAATATGAGGGAAGATGCCTAGTGAGGGCTGAAGCTTATTAATAATTTTGAGCACTTAAATTGCAGCAGCTCCGCCATAATAATAATGTACCGGCGATGTCACTGGGCTGCGTCCAGTCAGAATGAGCTGATGAATTATTCACAGGAGATTGGGAGGTCACTAAAGCGTGGTCTGCTGATCTCACCTACACACACACAAACACACACACACACACACACATACACACACACACAAAGGTCCACTGTGGCATTTATGCTGCTTAATTCTAGCAAAGCCTCCATCTTCTTCCAAAGCTGTATCCATGGCGACGCCTTTTCTCTTTGACCACCGACAGCGTTAGGGACCCGAATAAAGACAGAACCATAAAGCAGATAATTGTTCAGAGGATCGGTGGCGTTTATTTTGTGGCCAAAACATAGTGTCGGTGCTAACGGGTCAAGCCCTGGAAGAGAAACTGCACTGACGCGGCTCCATTATGGACCTCAGCCCACTGTAATTAGTGTAATTTTAGGCTCCTGTGGTGCATGAGTTAGTAGAATAACACTGCATGTATTACCGTTATATTACGTCTGCCTCAGACGGATACAAAACAAAAAAGAAAATAAAGGAGACACTCTTAACTGTCAAGTTTCATTCCAAAATACTTACTTACTGCATCATTTAAAAAATGTTATAAGTCTAAACAACAGCTATTATTTAACCATTAGTTGTGTATTACGTAGCATTCAGCTCTGAAATCCTTTTTTTTAAGAAAGTGCTTTATTGCACTATAATCCAGCTTTCAGTAGTGATGCACGAAATAAAACAGTAGTAGCCATTTATGGATTACGACCCGTGCAATAATTCAGATCACTGGCCTATATACACTGAGTTACCACTTTATTAGGAACACCTTAATTAAGTGATCAAACACAATAAAAGCAGGTCGTTTTTTTTTAGTGAGTGTTGGTGTTTGACTGGACTCCATTATGCTGAGATGCGTTTCTATGTAAATGGAGTTTCATTATAATGCAGTCAAATACAACCCCACCACTAACTATAAAGTTGAATCAACAACTCTCTGACACAGATTTAATAAAGACTGAACAGACTGATGATGCCTTCAAATGAAACTCAGGAGCTTGTGTTTACAACTTGGGAAGTCATGTACACGTCATGCGTGGCGTTCAAGTGTTGAAGTCGTGAGAACACCGCTGCTGTGCAACGGCAATGTTAACGTTACTGTCGTTACTGTACAGTTTAGCAGATTAGCAAGCGGGTAACATAATGCAGTAAATGCAAGGCATAATGACAGAGGAACAAAGATGAGGCCGTTGGGAATATCAACATTTTCCTCAGATATATTATAGAATTATGAAGAAAAAACAATATACGACTAAAATTACCATATATTAACTTCCATGGCCTCCGCCATTTCTGACAACGTCAACAAACACATCACAACTCGTGAACTCGGAGATTTCAGAAATTTTCCACTTACGAGGTCATGAATACCACAAGAGGGGGGCGCTCATATGGACTCAACTCGTGAACACGGTAAACACGACCCCGTTTGAAGGCATCATGAGTTACACAAAGGTAGATTTTTTTTGCATGGGACTGCATTAGGTTATACAGGTGTAATAAACTAGTAACTCAGTGTCAAGACATCATTAAAGGCATACAATTGGTGATGACATTGTTTTTCTAGCTAGATACGGTACCACTCAAGCTATTTTCATCAACAAAATAATAACTCATTATTATTCAAAAAAAATCCTATGGAAAAGAACTTCATTAAAGTTTGAAAATCCCATTCTTACTTTTCTTTTCTCCAGTGAAATGTTATCATTATTTTTTTTTGCCTTTTTACATTCATTATATGCAGAGTTTTCCAGCACAAGAAACACGCCAAGTGCTTATCCACTAATAGGTGTCCCTCCTCCTCCTTTTTCTCTCCTCCTCGATGAAGGACTCTTCAGGGTTTTCAGTCCACCACCAATCCTTTTCCTTGCTCCCAATCCTCCTGACCCCCTTTGTAGCCTCAATCCCTGACCTCTTTCTCGCTTCAAACTCTCTCTTTCCTCCTACTCCATCCGCTAGTCTGCTCGCACTTTCCTTACACTGCTTTCCTTTTTTATCTCACAGTCTTTCAGCCCTCCAGGTCTCGGCTAACTGTCCTCCCTCCTTTAGTTTCGCTCCGTCAACGCCTCCTCAGTCGTCTTCTGTGTTGTGTCCGTTGACTAGGCCTGACTCCCAGCGTTGCACCAGAGGGGTCTTGTGTCTGGGGGTCCGGGGACTCTGGAGGACCTGAGGGTGAAAAGACGGCAAGAGTAAGTGGCGATCGCAAGGTAAAAGAGGAGGTATACAAGTTGCATGTGAAAGAGAATGAAAGAGTAGAAACATCAGATGTGTGGGAGCAGCAGACCAAGGTAAAAAAAAAAAAAAGGAGCAAAAAGATAAAAAAGAGACGGATGAATTTATTTCCTCTAGAGGACATCTCTTTGGATGTGCATCATTAGCTCTGTAAGTCAGAGGGAGGGTAATGCGACTGTGATCCAAGGCCATGTTCAGGATGACTCAGTCAACAACTGAGGCCAATTTCTCCTGCAGTCCTCCGTTTGTTCCTGAACTCTAATCAGGAACAAGGTCTGTGCAGAAAGCAGATAACCAACCGGCAGAGAGAGAGAGAGAGAGAGAGAGAGGCAGTGAGAGGAAAGAGAGCAAAACGTTGCTAATGCCAACGTCAAATGGAAAGCGTGCAGCTAAAACCCAGCATATCAATGCCAAACTGAATTAAAGAGCTAAAGCCACGGAGCAGCACTCAACTCTAATCAGAGATACCACAGTTTCAAAGAGATGCGAGACCCACAAGGCAGGTAACGGAAATCAGTGGGATTGTCAATTGACTTTCCACTTTCTCCACTATTGACTACACACACAGACACACACACACTCCCGCCCTCCCACACACACACACGCACACACACTCCCTCCCTTTCTGTCTCAGAGCTGTTTGCCTTCTTCCCTTATCTATAAAGATAAGCTCCTTACTGTGTGTTCAGTATGTTATCAGATGTTTGTGGCCCACATTTGGTGCAAAAGAGATGCTGACATCCTCCCAAGAGCCTTTCTTCATTGAATCCATTGCAGTTTTTAAAACATGCGTTCATATTCATGCCGCTGAGAGACTTAACCAAACCCCCAGAGCGACATTGCAATTTATATATCTATATATATGAACTCTCGGTTAAAGAAGCTTCATGATTGTGGAACCTGATATCCTTTTGACTGCATTTGAGTGCGACGACTCAGGAAGGTGATTTGCCTACATTTTCATGTCCTATACCAAGTTTACGAGGTAGGTAGGGTTGCTGCGTTAATCTAATAGAGCAAAAACTACCTAATAAATGTCCATATGAGGCCTGGTGTTATTCCACTTGGTTAGATTTTCAGAAAGTCATAGCAAGCAGTGTAAAGGGCATTGTAATGATTAAACTTAATTCCAACAGGACGACTGGCAACGCTGACTCACCTCTGGCCGGTTCGTTTTCTCCTCTTCAGCCGGGGCCGGTGCCGGGGGCCACACGCCCAGCTTGCCAACTGACTGGCGTTCTGCAGGAGAGAGAGAGAGAGAGAGAAAGAGAATAAAAAATGGGTGCAGGCAGGATGAGCAAGAGCAGGGTACTAGCAATGAGGCAAAGGTGTTCCTGTGATTTTGTTTGTGCTCGGCACTGTGTGCAATAAAGCCTGCCTGAATCTAATTAAGAGTGAACATGTTGAAGCAGCACGGTGAAATGAGAAGAGAGGAATACAGAGGGAATTAAAGGAACGAAATGTGTTCGATTGAACTCGGTGAAAGAGAAAGAAAAAGTAGGCACCGGAAATGAAGCAGGCATATAAAAGGTTGCATAACTCATTGTCTATAAGACAAAGAAAAGTCATGGTCATTCAGGTCCGATAGTAGCACACCCTGATCTGTTTGTTACACAGTTGTAAAATCTACGATGACTGGTGACACTTTCATTCATATTATACAGTCACAAAAAAACTCATTGACAATCCTTCCTGCCAACAAAACACACAAACATACTGTACTGCAGTCTGTCGTCTGATGTACTCCCTAAGCCTCATCGACACCACCCATCATGTTCAAAATGTGTTCATTTGCTTTAAACTGGAGGTTATTTAACATTATTACACAGAATTGTTGATTCTGATTGGTCAATAACGGCGTTCTACGGTCTGTTATTACAGGTCTGCCAAAATCTTCTATCCGTATATTGGTTATTTCGTATTTCGATAACGATATATATCACAATATTGCATGTTCTCGGGTAATTCAATAAATGAATGATCAATATGAAATAACCACATGGTAAGGTCTATTTTTGTGTGAATTAAATACTTGACAAATGAAAAGTACTGAGTATTTTCTCATTTGATTAAGAATTTGTGCAAAATGAGCATAACAGTTACAAGTGAAAAATTATAGAGAAAAAAAAAATATATATATCTTGCTATACACAGACTATGTTTACATATGCATATGCATGCACACAAATACAGAGTAATCAGAGATAAGATAATAGTTTGGTTTAACTACACTGGTGTATTCCCATAAACTGAATTTCTTATCAATTCAGATTTTCGGAGAAATTTAAGTTAGTATGTTATTATCAATTTAGACGATGTAATTGTGTATCACAATATCTCGATATATGATTTCATCATGATATGATTCCACTGAAAGACGATAAATCATCATATTGAATTATCACCCAGCCCTACAGCTATTGGACTTCTCAGCTTGCTGTCTAACTAGCCTTCACACTCGCTCAACATGTAGTGTTCAGGTGTTACATGACTCAACATGTGGCTGTATTTGTTTCATCACATTATTATTAATATATATTCTAACCTGTACTTATTATCTGTACCTAAGGTCTGCACAGAACTTGGTAAGATGGCCTTCAGCTATTCCGCTCCCTCTTCCTGGAATACGCTGCAAGCTAAGTTGAAGCTGGAAAATCTGATTACTTTTGATGAATTTAAAACATTAATGAAAGACCTAGAAGCAGAGGCAATCGGGAGCTGTCTGTGTTTCTGAATATTTTCCCTTTAACGTTGGCTTCAAACTCTTGATTTTAATGGCTTTTGTATGATATTATGCTATGTATTTATTTTGCATTTGTTTTATGTTGTGGCGTCTGAAACTTTAATGTATCTTTAAATGCTGCTGTCTTGGCCAGGTCTCTCTTGCAAAAGAGATTCTTAATCTCAATGAGTACTACCTGGTTAAATAAAGGATAAATATATATATCTATGGACATTGATTAGTTGAGCACCCCCTGGCAACTGCAAGCCTGGTTGGGAATCACTGCTATACAGCACAGTGCACACAATGGCAGCAAAGTTGAAATCCCACAGAGATGCACGTTAATAACTTGTCCTCTCAGCAGGCCGTATTGGCAGCACTGTATTTCACATTTGCTCTTGTTGTCATAAGGAACTAATAAGATATACAACTTTATCACCATAAGAACTAAAAAAAAAACAAGTTGTTTGCACTTTTTGAATGCTTCATCCCAAAATTGGACTCTTCCAACGCGCTCCTTTCTTGCTGACACAACAACGGGTTTTCTTCAACTCAGCTTTTGCAATTAATATGACAGACTAGATGCTTTATTTATTGTGCGGAGTTACAGGATTTTATTTTCTTGTCGGCCAGCTTATGGTCTCCCCGATGCGAAATTATTGCTCGTAACAGCTAACACTGATATCGAAAGATGTTCTGAGGTTTTCCACTGACCATGAGAAAAATGAAATAATGTGCTCCCGGGGCTGTTTCAGAGGGTTTTCATCATCTCACCACGGATATAAAAAATATTACACACATACCCAAACACAAGCATCCATACACACAAACACATTGTCACACACACATACACACACACACACACTTCTAGCTCTTACTCAGCATTACACTAACCTGCTGTGGGTCTAGTTCCCCCTCTGGATGATGTGCCAGGTAAGTCAGGAACAGCCAGTCCATTCAGTGAAGAAGAAGACAACATGGGACTCTTTCCGTCTGAGCTGCCTGGCCTCCCTCCTCCTTTTGCACCCTCTGTGCCCCCATACACACTGAGCCTCTGCTTGTGAAGCTCCTTTTCCCTCTCTTGAGCCTCCCGGATGTCCTGCTCCACTTTAACTAAACTTGTTGAGGAGCGCAGCTTGAAAAATGGGTTCTCCTTGGGTGCTTCCTCCTCCTCCTCCTCCTCCTCCTCCTCTTCTTGCTCTCTCACTTTAATCCCACCATGTCCTGCTGTCCTGGATGATGACATGTTAGGACCTCCAGAGTCGACTTCTGTTTTGGCGTGGTAGAGCTTCTGTGCTGGGACACTCAGATTGTTCTCTAGGATAATGATCTGACAGGCTGTCCCCTCAGATAGGCCTGGACCTCGGGGAGTCAAAGAACCTCCTCCTTTGGCTAAGTTTGAGCTCTGTGTGGGAATCCTCTCCATGAATGAGCCTCCTATGGTGGATGCCTGCGATGACATGTCCTCCAGGATTGAGGTGTCACTGGCAGAGGACCAGGACGTGGTCTTACTCCTGGCAGTCAAATTTGAGTCATTGGATTTCTGAAAGGCCTCAAAAAGCTGTTTCCTCTCTTTGACTTGGCGCACGGTGCCTTTGTCATAGAAACCTGGAACTTTCCCGAGCTTGACCAGATCCTGTTCCCTCTTGTTCTCTTCGTGGATCTCGTGCTGCATCTTTTTGCCTGCTAACTGCCTGTCTTTGCCTTGACACCTCTCAGGCTTACCGGTTATTGACTGGCTGAGAACAGTTTTCCTTAAAGGGATCTCTACGTACTCTGGTGAAGTGGGGGGATTCGTAAGCCCTCTGGACCTTCTCAGGCTGTGCTCACGCTCTATTGCCCGTCGGATCTCCCTCTCAATGGGAGTCTCTTTGGGTGCAGCTGCTGGAGAGCCTGTAGAGATGGTGGTGTTGCCCTCCAGGGTGCTGCACGGGGAGAAGTCCGCTGAAACCCCACTGTCGCTCTGGCTATCGTCACACGAGTCGCTCTCCATCCTGGTGTGTTTAGAGGACGCAGAGCTGTGTTTTCCTGTCTTAACCTCTTGTGTTTGGACTGAAAAGTTTAACAGTCCTCTGCCGTGTTGCTGCCCAACCGCCTTGTTCCTTTCAAGCTCTTTCTGCCCTCCCTCTCCACCTGTTTGCTTGCTTTCTCTCTCAGTCCTTTCCCCCACCCTGCTGTGCCTCTCTCTCACAGCTACAACACAACCAGAGCCTTGAGAAGCTGCCCCGCCCCGATTGGGCAGCTCCATGGCAACGGTTGACAAAGGTGAAGAGCTCTGGCCGAGCACCTGTTGTGCGGCTTCCTGGTTTGCTCCCCTGGGGGCAAGTTCACTTTGGCACTGGGACAACAGCTCCTTCTGCTGTTTGGCTGAGGGAACTGCAGGCGGGGTTGAGGTTGGTTCAGTGGAAGTATTGGCAGAATATGAGTGTTGGAAAGGCTCGCCTCTGACATCTAGTGTAGTCCATTGCTGCTGACAGGACATAATATCAATGCTCAATTCCTCTTCTTCCTCACTTTCATCAGCAAACGGAGGAGAGAACACAGTATATACATCATCTAGGTTGTTTCTAATATTTTCAGATTCACTGTAGTCATCTGGTAAGAGGTTCAGCTGTAAGCCATTCTCCTCTGTTGTCATATTATCTCCTGTCATCTCCTCCTCCTCTCCTCTATTTACTGGCGCAGTGAGAAGACATGGCCGTTCTGGACTATTCTGGCTATGAAGAGACATAAAGTCTTCTGTTGGGTCTGACATGATCTCAGCATCACTGATCCAGTCGGCCACCTCCCCTTCTAGGCTGGAAAAGCTCTCTCTCTCAAAGCATTCCTCTGTTGATGAAGCGCTGAGGGGAGGAGGAGGAGGTGTGAAAGCATCCTCACATGGATCAACAGATTCCTCTTGAGCCTTTAATGCGTCTGATAGCTGGATGACTTGTTCTAATTCTGTCACCATCTCTTGCGTCTCCCTGGGGGTGCATGGACTAATTCTTGTTGACTCCTGATTTTCTGATTTGGTTGCATTAGGTGTTTCGGTTCTTGAGAGCGTTTGGCGTGTTTCGTCCGGAGCTCCAGGCTTCGGGACATCTATGTCCTCTTCAGGTTCTGCCCTGGGAGCCTTTTTGTCTCGCTGAGGGGAGTTGTGGCTCACGTTTGCACCTACTTCACCTTGTGCCCAGAACTCATTGACCCCCTCGTCCAGCGAGTCGACGGGACCCAGCTCCTGCCAGGCCACGGGCTGTGTTGCCATGGTGACAAGTCTGCTGATGCAAAACCGTTTTGGAGCGGTCAGAATGTTCCAGCCAGTCAGTCTGAGTGAAAGCAGAGGAACACAGAGGGGGGAAAAAGGGGGAACAACGGAGTGATTAATGGAGTTCAACAACAAACATGGGCACCCATCTTTGTTTCATCGCATAAATGGGTGACACCTCGTTTTACAGGTCCGCAAATTTCATGGTAATTAGGTGATAATTAGCAAGTAACCTATTTGAAATTTCATTGGAATTATTCCCAAATTACCCCAATATTTACCTCCAAATTTATCGAAAATTGCTTTATTATAAACATTATAATAATAATTATATTCCGCTATTTTCTAATAGCTGGTAATTTATTTAATACATTTCCAGGAAAAGAATACAAAGTTAACTGATATGCTATTCATTTTGGTTTTTTACTTCCGATGAAGAGCAGCGCTTTTCAAGACTAAGGGCCCTAGTTTAACAATTGTATGCTATTTTAGCATATAATTTCAATAATAATATTAAATCATGTTTATAATAAAGTAATTTTCTATGAATTTTGAGGTAAATATTGGGGTGATTTGGCAGTAATTCCAATGAAATTTCAAATAGGTTACTTGCTAATTATCCCCTAATTACCATGAAATTTGCAGACCTGTAAAATGAAGTGTTTCCTATAAATGTAGTACTACCATGTGAATGAATCATCATACTGTCTTTACCGTGACATTTACTGACATTTTAAAAGAGATGCTGAAAATACAAAATAAATAAAGAATAATACAAACAATTGCTTTTCATCTTGTCTTGTCTTTGTGGTAGCCCAATACCTTACTATGACACTTTATGTTCTATTTTCTTTTAACTTGTCACCCATTTGTGCAAAGAGTTGTGTACGATAGCTGGTGTAGGATAAGAGCAATCCAGTTGATGTGTATAGTGCGTTTGTGTTCTATCTAGAGTCCTCTTGTTATTGTATGGCAGGCAGACTGTTAATAACTTAGTGCTTGGCTTTGGCTGTAAGGTGGTAGCTACTGTACTCCGCTGTGCAACGTATAAAGTTTTCTGCTGAACTCACCTTTCTTTAATCTGCTTACAGGCTGGGTAATGGCTCAGTACACACACACAATCTGAAATAACAATAGGATTGTCCGCAGGGTATACTGACTAAAGGGGAGTACAGCTCCTCTCTTCTTCTTTAATACACACACTATCTCTCTGTTTGTTATTTAAATTTTGCCCTGTATCAATATTATTGCTCTCCACACCTTTCTTATTATACACACAAAACTGCTCTGACGTCTTCTTTTCAGCCTGCATCCTGACAAACTCCTATTCCCATCCATGTTGATTCTTGCCAAGCAACTCTAGTTGGACTCAAACTGAGTCTGATCATTAAGGCGGATGTAGCTCATCATCACAGCACTGGGGGTGACTAGTCTCTGATGATCAGTTGGGACGGATGGACGGATACAATAGTTAGATAGTTACAGTGCAGCTCCCCCTTCATGTAGAGATAATAAGGACTGACGGCATGACACGGCAGGACTAATGGGGAACACTGTAGTAACAATGACGGCAGAGCCTGTATGCACCACGGCAGAACAAAGTGGCCTAATGGGGGTGAATCAGGATGAGAGCGGTGAGGGAGCAGTGAGTCATGAAGAGTTATGACAGACACTGTTTACAATCAACAATGGTTGGTTTGGGGAACCATGCACTCTCCAGCTGCACATACCATCACTGTATTTGAGCTGTCATTGGTAAAATTGTGTTGCTATCACTTCACCATTATTTTCTATTCTAAAAATATTAATATATATTGTCCTATGTCTATGTGATGAACAAACAGCTTATTAGAGTGGACTGTGGATGTGCCGTTGACTTTCTGCAACGTATTCTCGGACAACAGTTCGAAAAGTTATTCCTAATTTTTTGCGTGTTTTCCTACTAATGTCCAGCACGTGCCATTTCCGTTCCAGTCTTTTCAAAATAAACTTCCGTCTTCACAGGAAACAACTTGGTTAGGTTTAGGCAACAAAACTACTTACTTAGGTTTAGGCAACAAAACTACTTGATTAGGTTTAGGAAAAAATCAAAGCAACAAAACGACTTAGGAAAAGATTGACTTTGGTTAGGTTTAAGCAACAAAACGACTTAGGAAAAGATTGACTTTGGTTAGGTTTAAGCAACAAAACTACTTAGGAAAAGATTGACTTTGGTTAGGTTTAAGCAACAAAACTTCTTAGGATAAGATGGACTTTGGTTAGGTTTAAGCAACAAAACTTCTTAGGATAAGATGGACTTTGGTTAGGTTTAAGCAACAAAACTTCTTAGGATAAGATGGACTTTGGTTAGGTTTAAGCAACAAAACTACTTAGTTTTAGGAAAAGACCGACTTTGGATAAGTTTAGGCAACAAAACTACATAGTTAGGTTTAGGAAAAGATCGTGGTTTGGATTCAAATAACACCGGAAGTGGCTTAACTTAAGTAGGGAAGTTACGTGACAAATCAATGTTGACTTCCAGTTTCACACGGGGTACGAATACAGGTCTCCTGTGCAAAAGTCCAGTGTTTTTTGACCCACCCATCCACCTCGACCTCCTCCCCATGCAGCTTTTGTTGCTCTTTATATTTCCTGGTACTTCCTGGTAACATGCAAATTGATTTCGGGGGATATACATGAATTACAGTGCAGACTGTCAAACTGGCCGTTTTCTCATGTGGGATAGTTGGCATTTCCATAAAGTTATCACATATCAGTCATTGCCTCCACAAAAAATAAAGGGAAAAGTCTACATATAGCAATAGCCCACATGTTGACAGACTCACTCTCATGCAATTCATAAATTTGCAGCATAATATGTCAGTCATTGACTGAGAGTTCTCAATGTGAAGTTTCATTGTGAAATGGAGCGTGAAAGCAGTGTCACAGTGAGAAGGCGATTGTTGTGATCGTCTTAACTCTGAAATCTATTGCAAATCTCTGCTTAAACAGTTTCATTCACCTGCACCTGCTGATTCTGTTGAAAATCCTGCTGAACACAAACAAGCTTAAATCAATTAATACAATGATCCTGCAATGCTAGAGCTAGTGAAACAATCCCCTCATTCACATTGTGGTATAGTAATGTAATCTGACTACTAAACTCTGGTATGCCCTAATTAGATATTTCCCTTGCTTCTACAAACGAATGGCATTATATATCTAATATGACATGCTGTTGGGTTTTATTTTCTAAGATGCTCAGAGAAAACTGGCAGAATTCAAGCAAAGGTTCTCCAAGTCTCTCGTTGGGTAAGTGAGGTTGCAAGAGATTGCGGATTAAAACTCCTATTACATAACAGACTTATGTTTTGCTCATTATCTACAAAGGGGCTCACTTTATCAAAAGAACAGCAAAATCACGATCGTCATTAAAAATACATCTGCGACGGGCCATACAAGTAAACCTGCCCTCCTTTTCGGGGTCAGTAGTGTCCTAAGGTAGTTTAAGATCTGAGGGCATTTGACAAAAATGCAAATGAATTTAAATAAATGCAGCCAACTTCATCCTTAATTAGAATTAGTTCTACTGCTGTCTAATGGTTGCTGACATACTGTAGTTCTTTGGCCATTTTACAGTCACTGATATGCTTTAGTCATTGTGGCAAAAAGTAACACCAGGAAAAGCTGATCTCTACAGGTTTATCTATTGTTTTCTATTGTAGAAATTATTCACCTGATTGTATTATAACAGACATATGAGTACAATAATTTCAAGTTCAACAAAACACCAAAGTAAATTACAGAATGCTACAATCTACGGTTGCACATACCTGTTAACAAAATGCTTTGAAGGCGCCCTCCAAATGACAGACACTCATTTCTGAGAAGGCCCACTTGTCTTGTTTCAGGTCACTTTTGTTTAATCAACACAAAAGGAATAACAGCTCCACAGCCTCGCTGCCTGCATCTCCTCCCTCGTGCACACTAACACCCCCAGTACACCGATTGCGCACGCCCACATTTGCATACCATGCTTACACTAGCAAACGTTCACTAACACAGAACGGGCACGTGTGAGTGCACTAACACGTGCTCGAGGCTTACCCTATTGTTGTGGATTTGAAAATGTATAGCACTAATCCAATTAGTGAGCAACACATATTAATTATTACACCATGCATGTGAATGAGGAATGTACCAGAGGGATAAGGGGGTGATTATATCACTACATGCTTTAATTTTGTCCACTTGAAACTGGGGGAAAAAACAAAACGGTGTGATTTTATTAAGCATTACATGCGTTAAAGGTCTTATTGATAACATTTTTATAAATATTAAATTATTATTTTTTTAAATAATACATCCACAGAGCTTTTAGAAAGGTACCAAATAAAAGTATGGCTTTTCCTAACAAAATGATTATGATTGTGAATTAATAATTTGGCGGGTCCAAAATGAATGTTTCGTTTATCTCTGTGGAAGATATCTGACGTTTGATTCCCATTTCTAACAAGGTTTGTGAGCCAATAGTCAAACGACGTCGGTATCACGTGGTATCTCTGGGTCGTCAGGTGGTAAAAAAACAGATAAATGGCTGAGATTGACGGTCAGTGCCTGGCAACGACTTGTTGTGAAGTGAATGCAATTTTTGCTATAAATACCAGAAATCTATGAGTTCAGTGACCTGTTTCAAGGTGTAATTTAAAGCATTTTTTAAAGTAGTCAAATCAAATCAAGTAAATTTTATTCATACAGCCTACAATCAAAATTCACAAATTTGCCTCAAAGGGCATACAACACCCTCTTTCCTTTGGCCCTTGAATGCAAAAGTCGAATCTGAAATTCCTGAGAAGGTTGCCAAAAAATAACAACTACATTTCAATTGAGAGTTAATGGAATTACAGCAGGCAGGTGTCCATGTATTGGAAGAAAAAGAAGAAAGAAAAAACACTGATTCATACTGTGTGCTGCATTTCATCGGGGTAATGTCAGGCGAACAGAAATAAACATTCAAACAAAATAAATCCCATCATGTCGTTGTGTATTGGCAGGCTTGATTTAGGGCGACATGATGAGAAATATGCATTGCGTTCATTACCATATTGAGTCAAGATATTTAAAGGAATATAAGGAATGTGGAAATATTAAAGTAATACAGTCATATTTTTTTTCAACTGTGTGACTGAATATCATGTACAAATGTGCCAAAGTCCCTTATGCCTTTTGTATCTCTGTTTCCTCCTCAGTCTGAGCTGCTGCTGCTGCTGTTGGTGGTGGTTGGCTCTCGGGTTGTTCTGGACAAAGTTCTTTGGTAGGATCCATCACAACGGGTGGAGGCAGGTCATGACACTTCAGCTGAGCCTTGAACTCCTCCAACTCCTTCTGCTCCACCTCCCTCCTCCTGCTCAGCAGGTACAAGTCCAGAGATTGCCTCTTCCTTGACTTCACATTCCACCGCATCACGACACAGTCTGGACAGGACGTGTAGAGGAAAGACCCGGTGAGGTTGAAGCGGTTCCCCACATCAAAGGTGAAGGCGCTGCCCTCTACGGTGATGTTGTAGGGCAGGTACTGGCATTGATCACCAAAGCGGTTGATTTGGGTATAAGAGAAGGTGGAAGTTTCACTGGAGTTGGAGAAGTACATTGTGATGCTGTCTCTTAGTCTCAGGGCCTCCATGGATGCCACGTGGTTGAGACTGCCTGCAACTAAAGCCCACCCGCCCTCAAAATGATGAGGATCCAGCTGATCCAAAGGCCGGACCAGGTCTTCACAGGCCAGAGGAGCTGAACGGCTCACTGACATCAAGCAGAGGAGAAAGATGGCAAATACAGCAAACATGTTGATGATTCTGTGTTAATCTGTGGTCTCCGTTGTTACTTCTCACCAAGAGTGGAGCTGGATTGGGATGCTTGTCCAATTTTATAGTCCAACTTGCAACACCAATGTCCAGTCTTGCAACACAGTACAGGTTCATGATCCCTTATCTAACTGTGGACTCCATTATTGTGCAATGACAGAAAGTTTGATCACTAGTTGTACTGTTTTGTAGCTCTCTCCCATGTCAGATATTTTTGTGGGTTATTTATTTATTAGATATTTTCTGGGAATAAAACAGTGTTTGCAGTGGAATAAGATCACCAAACTCTCCAAACTGGCAATCTCCAACCTTGTACTTCCCTTACAGTAAATATATACAGCATGCAACAATGCAAACAGTAGTTATGTATAAGTTCATAACCAAAATGTTTCATTTTTTTTCATTTTTTATTTTATTTATTTATTTATTTATTTTTGGTTGTCGTACCAATGTGACATCTGAGGTGGGGGAAGTGAGGATGGGATATTTTTAACACTGTAGGGGCAAATAAGAGCCCTTTTTCGGGCAGATATAGGTTAGGGCTGCACAATTAATCAAAATGTTTTCAATTTTATTGAAATCGCAATATGGCCTTCTGCAATTTACATTTAATTTTGCAGTATTTGTTAAAATCATGGCCAAAAGCCATCTCAGCACTGGAGAGCTCCTTCAGCGACAGGCTGCTCCACCCAAAGTGTGTGAAGGAGCGCTATCGCAGGTCCTTCCTTCCTGCAGCTGTCAGACTCCACAACCAGCACACTGCTCCCAGTAGACCACTTACACTCACACACTAAATACTGACAATAACTGCACTATACTGTATAATGTGCAATATCATTATTACTACTCAGGTGTAATTCATACTGTGCAACATTTTCAGGTGGAATTTCATTTCATTCTCACTGTGCAATATAATTTTTTTAATAGTCTGTTTATTGTCAATACTGTATATACTGCTCCTGTTTTTATACTTCCTTCTATTTAAATGGTTCATATTTTGTTACACTTTGTTTAGCTCTTTTTTATTGTGTTAGCTGATGCATCTTGTTTTTTGCACTATCCCCTTTGCTGCTGTACACTGCAAATTTCCCCACTGCGGGACTAATAAAGGAATATCTTATCTTATCTTATCTTATCTTTTACAGACTTAAGTAAACATCTTTGTTTGGTAGATCCCTGCAAAAATCACAGCACAATAATTTAAATATGTTTTTCAATGAAAATGAGAATAATGATGTAAAAATGATCATTCCCTCTAATATCACAAATTATATCGCAATTGCAAAATCAGTCAAAAATAATCGCAATTATATATTTTTGCAAAGTTGTGCAGCCCTAATATACGTAAATACTACACTTGGATTAATAAAAAGAAAAAGGATACCATGTTTGTATACTTATGTTAAAATGATCCATGTCCAGTATTACAGATGTATGTAAATGCTGATGATTTGCTGCTATAGTCAATCTAAGTCCCAGTATTGAGAAATACAAAATTTGATCACAAAAAAAGTTCATAACCAAAATAAGAGTTATTTTTCTAATTTGTTGAATCTAGAGATAAAAGAGACCACATGCATGTCACTTCAGGCAATAAACAAAATGAACGTGATTCTGTTAATAACAGTTTCTGTTCTTCCCTGAAGACAATGTGGGGTGAGCTGAGATAAAGACTTTGGAGAGGGGTTTGTTAACGATATGTGTATATTATTATTAAAAAAAATGTCGTTAAAAACTGGCACAAACAAAAAAATATTGATTAGTGTAGATATGTAGACAGTCTAATGGTACAGTATGTTGTGAACACAGAGAAAAAGGCAACCCTGGCTCATAAAAAGTACATTGAATTTTACATTAAAATATGTAAATGTATATTTCTATATTCATTTGTGTAGAGGGACTGATTCCAATGGTTTCTGGTGCTATAGGCTGTCTAAGCAACTCATTACAGTAAGTAGAATTAATCTATAAAACATGAAGAAACTCAAAGATTGTTACTGTATAGTTTTATTCATCATGGTAAATTGGATAGGACTTTTTTTAATGGAAGACACTTGACTTGTGACATTAGGAGAAGCACATGTGTAAATAATAAAATGAATGATGGCTGAAGTCCATTTAGCTGCTTCAGTTTCAGGGTCACATGACAAAGCCATTGTTAATGTTATTAGTCTGCTGTGTAAAAGGCCTCTTGTGGTTGAAATCATTCACTGGAGACACATCATAGATTTCTCTATGTGATTTATACCTAAATGTAATCGAGAATACTATCACACTGATAAAATCATAGTAGTATTTTCTCCCATATAAGTGGAACAAATTATTCTTTAAAGGAAACGTTTAACATTTTGGCAAAAACGCTTATTTGCTTTCTTGCCTTGAGTTAGATGAGAAGATTGATAGCTTAGTATAAAGACTGGAAACAGGAGGAAACCACTTGCCTGGCTCTGTTCAAAGGTAACAAAATACGTCTCTAAAGCTCCCTAATTACTATATTTGTTTCTTGTTAAAATCAACGTGTAAAAAAATGAGAACTCAATGTTTTACGGGGGTTATGTACTTGAATATACTGGCCAGGACCAGTACGTTTCTGGTTGCCTGGCAACGGGTCCAAAGTCTGGCATAAAAACAAAGTAAAACTGGGAATTTTCTTTTTGTACAAATCAAACAAACAACCTATAACGTGTTAATTAGTGAGCTTTAGAGAAAGATGGATTTTGTTACCTTTGGACATACCGAAACTATGGTGTACGGTCTAAGACCTGCTCTATATATAAAGTGTCTCGAGATAGCTTCTGTTATGATTTGACGCTATATAAAAATAAATTGAATTGAATTGAATTGAATTGAATTGAACTGAATACCCATGCTAGCTGTTTCCCCCTGTTTCCAGTCTTTATGCTAAGCTAAGCTAACCAGCTGCTGGCTGTAGATTCAGCTAAAATATGAGTGTGGTATAAATCTTCTCATCAAAAACTCTGTAAGAAAGCAACTAAGCATAATTCTCCTAATGTCAAATTATTCCTTTAAGTGCCCAAATGCAAAAATTCAACATTGAATCCGACATTCCTGACAAGTTTGTCAAAAATAACAATTTTATTTAATGGGCAACAAATAAAACTTGATCATGCACAGTGCTCAACCTCATTTTTACATTTCATGTGGTACATGTCAGCATAATTAGAACTAATTATTGTAATAGGACAAGTTTACTGATGATATCTGGGAGAATTAAAAGGAAAATACCATTTAACATCTCACTGTCATTGACATACAGTACTGTAGTGCCAATTTATTTACATATGGTGACCAAATATCATTAACTCATGAATCAAAGTCTCTTAGGCCTTTTGTTTCTGCATCAGTTTGAGCGGCTGGATCACTGGTGATCTGCTTTGGACAGAGCTCCATGGGAAGGTTGCATCACGACAGCTGGTGGCACATTCAGACACTCCATCTCCACTCCACGCTATGTGACAATATCATGAGCCAAAGCATCTCAAGACTTTTGTTTCTCCTCAGTCTGAGCAGCTGCAGGATCACTAACGCTCTGCTCTGGACAAAGCTCCTTGTTAGGATCCATCACAGCAGGTGGAAGCATGTTCAGACACTCCACCTGAGCCCCGTACTCCTCCATCTCCTTCTGCTCCAGCTCCCTCCTCCTGCTGAACAGGAACAAACGCAGGGGTTTCTTGGACTCGCTGTCGTCAAAGCGCATCGGCAAACAGTCTGGACAGGACGTACGGAGGAAGGTCACGGTGAGGTTCACCGGATCCCGCACATCAAAGGTGAAAGTGCTGCCTTCCAGAGAGATGTTATAGGTGTGATAGACGCACTTTCCACCAAAATCGACGTTCGGTGTGTACAAAATGGTGGAGTTCGCACCAGCATTGGAGAAGTTAATGGTGGAGCTGTTTCTTCGTTTGAAGGACTCCAGATGTTCTGGATTGCCCAAACTGCCCGCAACTAAAGCCCATCTGCCCTCCAAATGATGAGGATCCAGTTGATCCAGAGGCCGGACCAGGTCTTCGCAGCTCAGAGGAGCTGAATGGCTCACAGACATCAAGCAGAAGAGAGCGACTGCACACACAGCAAACATGTCTCTGTATGTTGAAAACATATTACGGCACACGTCGACTCAGTTGCACTGCAGTGTGTGACAGAAAAGGATGATGCTGAAGAGGCTCGTCCGGCTTTATAGTTATAAGCTCCAGTTTCACAACACTGGAAAAACACCAGAGGGCAGAGTCTCTTATCCTGCTGTGGATTCTGTAATTGTGAAATAAATGTGTGACTCTTATATTTGCTCTGCTTGTTTTTATGTGTCATTTTGTTGTAAGTTCACCAATAATCACATAGTACAAAGAAAATGCAGCGTTTTGCTGTGATTTACAAGTAAATCATCAACCAACAAATCTGTGTTTCTACTGGAACAAATAAAGACTTTAACAATAAATAATGTGAACTGATTTTAGAGACCGGGGTTTAATTATGTAGCCCTTCTTATGAGCATCACATACAGGAATTGACCCCTGGCTATACAACAGCTTATAGCCAATGATGCCAAATGCAATAACACTTGAGTGAGAAATACAATATGAAAACAGTGAATCAAAACAAAGTGCAAGAGGAAGGCCTTCGAGCTCAATGAATATGTACTCACAGGCTTTTCACAAACTTGCTCCCTCGAGGACGAATGCAACTGCCGACTTCCCCCCGTCACCGTCATCGCTACTCGGTAGTGAAGCTTCCATGGCGGCTAACTCAAACAAACCACGAACGTTCCAGTAGTTCATGGTGCCATTTGAGCAGCACTACAGGCAGCCAACCGGGGCAGACAATCACAAAGGCGGGAAACAAACAAAGGTGAGTAAAGTAAAACCAGACAAGACACAAGAGGAGTGAACTCATCAAAATAGAACAGGAAAACACTAAACAAACGAAACAAGGAATATCACAGAAAACCCCAAAACCAAGAAACCAAAAATCCCCTCGACAATTTCTGAACTAATAAGCTACTAAAAAGATACACAAGATAGTCTGGAGTCTTAACAAGCGTCACAAACTTTCTCATTTTACAGCTAAACAGTACACTACAAGATGATTCTGGTAAAAAATGTTATGCTAGAAATAGGCATTAACGTAACAGAATATTGATTCATATTTGATCAACGCTGCCTAGTTTGACCGTTTGATCGGAGTTTGCGAGTGATTGACAGCTGCTCAGAGACGGCAGGCTCCAGCTCGGCTCTGATTGGTTGTTTTCCTCCAGTCTGTGAAATCATGCTGATGCCATTAGGAGCACCGGAGGACACCGGAGGACACAGAGACACAGAGACACATGATTTTTTTTTCTTTTGTCTCAGGATATGGTGACTGTATTATAAAAATAACTTTTTAAAATCATATTTGCTCCAATTCTATCCACTGCAGCTTTAACTAACTGAGCATCTAGCTTAAAGATTTTTGCCTGAAACGACACTAACTTCTTAGCATTTTGCTTACATGGGTTATTGTTGCCTTGTTATCACTCTACCTAGAATGAATGCTTATCAGCTTCCATGACACTGAACACTTTCACCTGGGATGCCCCCAACACCATGTGCCTCTCTCACTCACTCTTATGAACTTGAATAGACAAGAAAAGTACCCCAAATAACAAGTGTCCACCCCAGTGGCATGCCAAAGGTTTTTACTTATATTACTTATATTTTGATAATACAATAAAAAAGTAGGCTATTAGGCTATATGGTAATAGTTGCAGGTTTTATGTTTAGCTATTTTTTTAGTTACAGTTACCTGACTGGCAGGGTCATTGTCGGTAGTTATTAAAGCTATAGCTATTATAAGTTAACTATTTATTTGAATAGTTAACCTAGCTATAACTATATTTTGGTAAAGGAGGTTGCGCTTCAACAATGGGAACCATGGACGGTGGAGTGCTACACCCAAAATCCAATAAGCATAAAAATTATGAAAGGATATCAAAATCCTCAAAATCAAAGAGGACAAAATACTAGCATTTCACTGGTTTAATTGACTCACACCACAATAGACTAACTTAGTAGTAGCGTATAAGTTTACCAGGGCTACAATCCATTGGTTTGTTATTGCAGATAATTCTTAAATATTGATGATATATATTTTAGTTATACAAGGGTATCACAGTAATTAGTGTCCCAAAAGTTACATAAAATAATTTTCTATTAAGGCAGGAACCTGCCACCAGAACAGTGGACTTTTCCAATGTTCACTTCTAATCTCTTGCACAAGTGGTGCATTTGCAATTTCTGTAAAGCATGCAATTAAAGGTAAAAACCATTAAATCTGCATTTCTCTGTCTGTAACCACACTTGGATTTTGAAAGAATATACAGTACATGTCATGGCTCTGGCCGTGACTCCAGTGGTTTTCCTGTGTTCTGTTTCCCCTGTCTCCCCCTCCCCTGTCTGTTTGTGTGTGTAGGTGTGGCAGGGACGCGGCTTCCTCAACAGGCATCTGGTCTCACTCTCCACTCTGCACCTGTCAATAATCAACCCACAGTTCAAGAACACCAGTTTTCCTGCCAGTCCTCGCCAGATTGTTCTGCCTACCAGTTGGTATACTCTCGGCCGCTCT
This sequence comes from Sebastes umbrosus, assembly GCF_015220745.1. Classification (NCBI taxonomy): domain Eukaryota; kingdom Metazoa; phylum Chordata; class Actinopteri; order Perciformes; family Sebastidae; genus Sebastes; species Sebastes umbrosus. Next base: position 9,302,720 of record NC_051271.1, read on the forward strand.
GTACCGTAGATACCAGGGTAATTCTTGTGTTTTTTCCTTGTGCTTCTCATGTTAACATTGTGTTCTCCTGTGCTCTTGGATTCTAGTGCCAGCCTCCCATCGAGCCATCCTCACACTCCGCCTCAGCTCATTCCTCCAGCCACTCCACCCTGCTCAGCAGCCTGCCTGTCCCCTGCCTTCTCCAGTGCCCTCGCCACCTTTATTATAATAAATCCACCTGACTTTCAACCACCATCCAGCTGTGTCTGTGTCTGCTTCTGGGTCCTAAACAACAGCCTTCATAATACAATTGAAAACTGGCACAGATAGTTTTGCAGAAATGCAGGTTTTGTGTATTTTGCTTGTGAGCCACGTCAAAGAAAACGTCCCAGTGCCTTGTAATGGACAATAAAGTTGATCTGATTCTGAATGTTCAATATTCTGATTCACTGATCAAAGTAATCTGAATCTTAATGTAATTATCTGTATAAATAACATTGAGAGGAAATATGAGAAGGACACACATTATACTGCAACAAATAGTGAATAAAAAAGCCCTCTTAAAAATAATTTTTGCACATCCAACTAAACATGTTATTGATGTATTATTAATTTACAGACACAAATTTGAAGCAATTTTGTTTAATTCAAGCTGAAATTTACAAAATACATCTTTGGATTCATTTACAGCAAAATTCAAATATGTGGTTTGAGATATAATGCTGGTATTAATCTTTTTACCACACATAATCTAGCATGAGTCTATAACAAATGTATTTCTGGGAAACAATGCATTACAAAGTAACAAATACAAACATAATGCTTTGCTTACTCCTGCATCATATCAAGGATGCTGCATGTCTGCTTAAATGACATTATAGAGACATAAAACTCTTTCCCTGAAGTTATCCAGTCAGTCCATGTTATGTTGGCAGTGTCTGAAGACTGATTTAAGCATAGCATCATTTGTTATTCACTGCATTTCCCTCATTAACTCTGAATTATTTGCAAAAATAGGAAGAACAGCACAATTTAACATTTGCACAAAGCATGTGCAAATGTTCCATGTGACCGTATATCATGAGCCAGAGTGTCTCTTAGCCCTCTTCCGTTTGAGCAGTAAGATCGCCGGCCGCCCCCTCTGGACAAAGCTTTTTGGTAGGATCCATCACAACAGGCGGAAGCAGGTTCAGACACTTCACCTGAGCCCTGAACTCGTCCATCTCCTTCTTCTCCAGCTCCCTCCTCTTGCTCACCAGGTACAAGGCCGGAGATAGCTTGTCACCTGGCGTCACATCCCACCGCATCAGGACACAGTCTGGACAGGACGTGTACAGGAAAGCCACGGTGAGGTTCAATGACTCCATGGTGAGGCCGCCGAGTTGGCCGGTGATGTTGGAGGGATAAATTTCACAGCGGTCAGGGAAACCATAGTGGCGTGTGAAGAGCATTTGGGAGGGTTCGCTGCCATTGGCAAAGAGGATCCAGGAACTGTCTCTAAGTTTGAAGTCCTCCAGATCTGCTGCACTGCTCAGGCCGCCCGCAATTAAAGCCCAACTGCCCACCATATCATAAGGATTCTTTTGATCCAGAGGACAGACCAGGTCTTCGCAGCTCAGAGGAGCTGAATGGCTCACAGACATCAAGCAGAAGAGAGCGACTGCACACACAGCAAACATGTCTCTGTTTGTTGAAAACATCACGGCAAACGTCGACTCAGTTGCACTGCAGTATGCGACTGAAAAGGATGATGCTGAAGAGGCTCGTCCGGTTTTATAGTCATGGTATAAGCTCCAGTTTCACAACACTGGAAAAACCAGAGGGCAGAGTCCCTTGTCCTGCTGTGGATTCTGTAATTGTGAAATAAATATGTGAATCTTATATTTGCGCTGGAGCTCTGCTTGTTTGTATGTGTCAATTTGTTGTAAGTTCACAGTCCACTGAGCTATTCTAACTAACGTTTGTCATGATTTTCAGGAAAACAGGTTTGGACCCCAATGCGGGTAAGGATGAGGAGATGGCAGCAGAGAAAAAACTAGAACACAAATGCAGCTGATCCAGGCAGGTAGGTTACAAAAACCAATCCACAAAGTAAAGTGACAAGGAGTCAACTAGAAATACTGAGAGAAACCTCACGAGAGGGAAACACCAGGAGAAACACAACTCACGAGGAGCGACGACGAAGTGACAAAGAAACAGGGGAAAGAGAGTAAATGCACGAGGAGAACAGGATGATTGAACACAGATGGAACAAATCAGGGCGGGGCAGACAATCACAAAGGTGGGAAACAAACAAAGGTGAATAAAGTAAAACCAGACAAGACACAAGAGGAGTGAACTTATCAAAATGAAACGGGACACACTAAACAAATAAAACAAAGAATATCACAGAAGTAAGTAATAAGCCACTAAGAAAGATAAACAAGAAAGTTTGGAGCCTTAACAAAAGGAAAAGTCCAACGACCTCTGGTCACACCGCCAGACCGTGACAACGTTAAACCTGCAGTAGGCAGAATATTTTTTGCCATGATTGGGCACAAATTCCATATTAACCTTTCAGCATATTGTAATTCAAGTTTTCTGAGAAAAAAACTAGACTTCTGCACCTCATCATGGCTCTGTTTTCAGGCTTTAAAGAATCTAGCCCGTGACGGGAGACTGCAGAGAGCTGTGATTTGGCTGTGACCCAGCAGCCATGTTGAGATCAGTTGAGGAAACACCAAGTAGCACCGCCCACCAGCCGGAGCAAACTTGCTCATTTTACAGCTAAACAGTACAGTACAAGATGTTTCTGAAAACATTTGAGGTGAGAAATAGACATTACAGTAACAGAATATTGATTCATATTTGATCAGCGCTGCCTAGTTTGACCATTTGATCTGAGTTTGGGAGTGATTGACAGCTGCTCAGAGACGGCAAGGCTCCAGATCGGCTCTGATTGGTTGTTTTTCTCCGGTCTGTGAAATCTTGCAGATGGCATTAGGAGCACCGGAGGACACCGGAGGACACCAGAGGACACAGAGACACAGAGACACATGATTGTTTTTTCTTTTGTCTCAGGATATAGTGACTGTATTATACAAATAACCTTTAAAATCGTATTTGCTCCACTTCTACCCACTGCAGCTTTAAATAACTGAGCATCTAGCTTAACTATAAAGATTTTTGCCTGAAACAACGCTAACTACTTAGCATTTTGCTTACAGGGGTAATTGTCGCCTTGTTATCACTCTACCTAGAATGAATGCTTATCAGCTTCCATGAAACTGAACACTTTCACCTGGGATGCCCCCAACACCATGTGCCTCTCTCACTCACTCTGCACCCTCATATAAACTTGAATAAACAAAAAAAGTACCCCAAATAGCAAGTGTCCACCCTAGAGGCATGCCAAATGCTTTTACTTACAGTATATTTTGATAATACAAGAAAAAAGTATTACAAGGTGAAAAAGGTTCTTATGTCTTATGTATGTTTAACCCTCATCCGACCAACTGCGGCCCTGCAGACCCCAGAGGTAACCTATACTATTTTGTCATATCTCACAGGTGCTTTATTCTATCATTACTATTTTTCATGACTTTGTCAATCAATTTGTTCCTAATGAATACATATCATTGTTTTCTGTCTCTGCTTTAATTAGTGCTTTTTATATAACACTTTTAAATATCAATATATTGGGGTCCTGGGGGACCCTAGTCAAAAGCACCCCATTGTAGCATATGCAGTTTTAATAGATGCAATAGAATAGATATAAAATGTTTGCCATGGGTCCCAATTTAAAGTATGACACACTGTCATTTTAAAGGAGATTTCCTCATGTACACAATATGCAAGTTAACTGTAACTTTCCTAAAATAATAATAATCTTTTTTTTCTTTTTTTTCCAATTAAGTTATACAAGAGTTTTTCTATTAAGGCAGGAACCTGCCACCAGAACAGTGGACTTTTCCAGTGTTCACTTCTAATCTCTTGCACAAGTGGTGCATTTGCAATTACTGTAAAGCATGCAATTAAAAGGTAAAAACCATTAAATCTTAATTTCTCTGTCTGTCAACCACATATGGATTTTGAAAGAATATACAATTGAAAATTGGCAATGATAGTTTTGCAGAAATGCAGGTTTTGTGTATTTTGCTTGTGAGCCACGTCAAAGAAAACGTCCCAGTGCCTTGTAATGGACAATAAAGTTGATCTGATTCTGAATGTTCAATATTCTGATTCACTGATCAAAGTAATCTGAATCTTAATGTAATTATCTGTATAAATAACATTGAGAGGAAATATGAGAAGGACACACATTATACTGCAACAAATAGTGAATAAAAAAGCCCTCTTAAAAATCATTTTTGCACATCCAACTAAACATGTTATTGATTTATTATTAATTTACAGACACAAATTTGAAGCAATTTTGTTTAATTCAAACTGAAATTTACAAAATACATCTTTGGATTCATTTACAGCAAGTTCAAATATGTGGCTTGAAATATAATGCTGGTATTAATCTTTTTACCACACATCATTTAGCATGAGTCTGTAACAAATGTATTTCTGGGAAACAATGCATTACAAAGTAACAAATACAAACATAATGCTTTGCTTACTCCTGCATCATATCAAGGATGCTGTATGTCTGCTTAAATAACATTATAGAGACATAAAACTCTTTCCCTGAAGTTATCCAGTCAGTCCATGTTATGTTGGCAGTGTCTGAAGACTGATTTAAGCATAGCATCATTTGTTATTCACTGCATTTCCCTCATTAACTCTGAATTATTTGCAAAAATAGGAGGAACAGCACAATTTAACATTTGTACAAAGCACCCGCTGATAATTCATTTAATCCATGTGACCATATATCATGAGCCAGAGTGTCTCTTAGGCCTCTGTTTTCTATTCAGGTTGAGCAGTTGGATTGCCGGCCGGCTCCTCTGGACAAAGTTCTTTGGTAGGATCCATCACAACAGGTGGAGGCATGTTCAGACACTCCACCTGAGCCCTGAACTCCTCCATCTCCTTCTTCTCCAGCTCCCTCCTCTTGCTGAACAGGAACAAACGCAGGGGTTCCTTTGACTCAATGCGTGCCACATAACAGTCTGGACAGGACGTACGGAGGTAGGTCACAGTGCTGTTTAGCTGATCCATGGTGAAGCCGCTGCCATGGTTGGTGATGTTGGAGGACTTATATTTACAGCTGTCATTGAAACCATAGATGCGTGTGAAGACCATTTTGGAGGCTTCGCTGGCATTGGCAAAGATGACCCAGGTACTGTCTATGCGTTTGAAGTCCTCCAGATTTTTTGCACCGCTCAGGCCGCCCGCAACTGAATTCCAACTCCCCTCCAAATGATGACGATACACTTGATCCAACGGCCGGACCAAGTCCTCACAGGCCGGAGGAGCTGAATGGCTCACAGCCATCGAGCAGAGGAGAGTGATGACATACACAGCCAACATGTCTTTGTGAAATACTGTCTGCTGTCTGTTGTATTGTGTGCAAGCAACACGGTCTAACTGAACTGACTGGCTGGTAATAAGGCCCTGCTGGTTTTATAGTTGTTTTAGAGACCTCCAATTCCTCAATGCCAAAGAGCAGAGTCCCCTTTTCCATGTGTTTTGACTATTAAACATTAACACTGGTTGCCTCTGTGATGTTGTTGTTGGTCCACTGTTATGTACGAATTCTTAATCAAATACAATTGTGCTGTTTTTTTTACATTTTCAGTACGTTTGTACTGAAATCATTTTATGAAATGCATTTTTTTGCCCACTATTTTGCAGGCAATGCTTTTATTTAGTGGTCCTGGAATTATATACACTCCTTTTCTCGTGGTATTTTATGTGATGAAAACATCTAAGCCAGAGAACACAAAATAAAGAGACTATCAAAATCTCCACTTTGCATACAGAGTATCTGGCTGTCAACTTGCACAAACAATGGTGGTATTGAGCAAAATGTGTGCCAACATGCAAGCATACATATGGATAAAACTTTTGAATAAATTGAAAATCATGTTTGTTCAGATCCATTTAATTAGTGAAATGATTGAAGTTCCAAAGCTAGAATGGCATCAGAGGCAAATTTAACTTTTAGATTTAACTTTAAACTCTACTTTAAATGTCACTTTATCTTCTAAATGTCTTTCAGTCTTTCTGTCCCTCTGTTTTCTCTTCAGTTTGAGCTGCTGGATCGCCGGCCGTCTCCTCCGGACAAAGCTCCTTGGAAGGATCCATGACAGCAGGTGGAGGCATGTTCAGACACTCCACCTGAGCCCTGAACTCCTCCATCTCCTTCTGCTCCAGCTCCCTCCTCCTGCTGTACAGGTAGAAATGCTGCCGCTTCCCCGACTCTACATCAAAGCTCATCAGTATGCAGTCACGACAGGATGTGTGGATGAAGGTGGTGGTGACGTTGCCATCGTCAAAGGTGAAGCTGTTGCCTTCCAGGGAGATGTTGGGGAAATGATAGTGGCACTTGTCATCTAAACGCATGCTGCGACTCAAGGCGATGTTGGTTTCACTGGTGTTGCTGGAGAAGGTAGCGGTGGCACTGTCTCTACGTCTTAACCGCTCCATGAATGGTAGATGACTCAGACTGCCTGCAACTAAAACCCATCTGCCCTCCAAATGACGAGGATCCAGGTGATCTAACGGTCGGACCAGGTCCTCACAGGCCAGAGGAGCTGAATGGCTCACACACACCATGCAGAGGAGAGTGATGGCACCCACAGCAAACATGTCTCTATATGCTGAAATCATGTGTTCTTGGGATAATTATGGTCTCAGTTGCATCTGTAGTATAAATAATATGGTGGTTTTCTGATTTTTATAGTTATTTAAGAAACCTCCAGTTTCACAATACTGAAAACACCAGAGAGCAGAGTCCCTATTTCACCTGTGGATTTCTGTGATTGTGAAATAATGTTATTGTGACTTTTGAATGTTTACACTGGAGGTTTATTCGTTGGCTCAATCTTACCTGCAGGAAATGCTGTTATTAATGCAAGAAAACCATTATTTTGGTGTTTTTACTTTTCTTGGATTAAAGCTGCGGTGGGTAGAATTGGAGCAAATATGATTAAAAGAAGTTTTTTAGAAAGAATTTTATAAAACGGTTACTGTATCCTGACAGTAATGCATGACACAGGTAATCTGAAAATAATCATGTGCCTCTGTATTAATTAGGTGCTCCTAATCAAGCCCCCAGGAGGAGCACTGGTCGTCGATGCCAATTTTCGTAGTGGCCAAATTGCAGTATTACAACTTCTGTGTCCGTCACGTGATGCTATTGGGCCCAAAAAGAATTTGCAACTTTTTGCACCATTGGGCCGAATCCAGAGTTATTTACCTTCCTCTATTCATGTGAATGAGACCCAGGCCGAGGCTGGAGATTTTTTAAAGCCTGAAAACAGCCATGAGGAGGTGCAGAAGTCTATTTATCTCTCAGAACACTTGAATTACAATATGCTGAAAGGTTATTATGGAATTTTTGCCTAATGATGCCAAAAATATTCTGCCTACTGAAGCTTTAAAATTTAATTTCAAATAGGTGTTAAACTTGAGGTCTGTCGTGACGACAGCTTTATTTTGCATGTTTTCTGCCATTCATCAGCTGAACTTCTCCTGTCATTCCCTGCTTATCCCTCTCCGTCAAGCAGTTGTCTTCACATCTGAAAATCATTTGTCTAATCAGCCTTTCAGTAGCTATACACTCACTGGCCACTTTATTAAGGTACACCTTGCTAGTACCGGGTGGTCTTCTGCTGCTGTAGCCCATCTGCTTCAAGGTTTGACGTGTTGTGCGTTCAGAGATGGTATTCTGCATACCTTGGTTGTAACGAGTGGTTATTTGAGTTACTGTTGCCTTTCTATCATCTCGAACCACTCTGCCCATTCTCCTCTGACCTCTGACATCAACAAGCCATTTCCGTCCACACAACTGCCGCTCACTGGATATTTTCTCTTTTTCGGACCATTCTCTGTAAACCCTAGAGATGGTTGTGCGTGAAAATCCCAATAGATCAGCAGTTTTTGAAATACTCAGACCAGCCCGTTTGGCACCAACAACCATGCCACGTTCAAAGTCACTTAAATCCCCTTTCTTCCCCATTCTGATGCTCTGTTTGAACTTCAGCAAGTCGTCTTCACCACGTCTAGATGCCTAAATGCATTGAGTTGCTGCCATGTTATTGGCTGATTAGCTATTAGTGTTAACAAGCAATTGAACAGGTGTGCCTAATAAAGTGGCCGGTGAGTGTGTACACACACCTGTTTGGACTCATTGCTTTAGCTAATGGATTAGCTGTTTCCGAGCCTTTTCCAAACCAACACCAAGTAAAGTAAACTGGCTTTTTTCCTTACCAAAATGTCATTCATGTATCCTGTGAATTATCTCTGTTTCTCTAATGAAGAATGCAATCCCTGCAGCACTATCCTTTTGTGACACTCAGTTATGTTATGGAGGCTACAGCATGTCTGACGGATGAATAAACTCAGTGATTATCATATTGCAAGTCAAAATCAGCAAAGTATCTTCAAAGGAGCTGAAAAACTTTCCAAAAGTTGCATCTTAAAAAACTATTTTATTTCCAGTTTAAAAGTAAGAACTACAGATGTGACGGTTTCATAACTTCTCCTGTATCACATGTTAATAACACAACAGAGAAAAACAGTCAAATCCAGTCTTTTTCATAGAGCCATGTTGATGTTGTTTTATTTAGAAGCGTACAAAACATAAAAGCAATTTAATATTACTACAAAACATCCACTGATATACACATTATCAACATTATGGGTTCTTTTCACTGTCTCTCAGTTGTTTAGTCCCTCTGTTTCCTCTTCAGTTTGAACTGCTGGATCTCCGGCCGGCTCCTCTGGACAAAGCTCCTTGGTAGGATCCTTCACGACAGGTGGAGGCATGTTCAGACACTCCACCTGAGCCCTGAACTCCTCCATCTCCTTCTGCTCCACCTCCCTCCTCCTGCTGAACAGGTAGAAATGCTGCCGCTTCCCCGACTCCAAGTCCATGCGCATCAGCATGCAGTCTGGGCAGGATGTGTGGACGAAGTTTGCTGTGAGGTTGCTTTTATCTCTCCCATCATAGGTGAAGCTGCTGCCTTCCAGGGTGATGTTATAGGACTTATACAGGCACTTGTTATCTAAACGGATGCCGCGAGAGTAGGACATGTGAGTGTCACTGGTGTTGCTGGAGACCTTTATGGCGGCACTGTCTCTTAGTTTGAATCGCTCCAGGTATGGGAGATGGCTCACACTGCCTGCAACTAGAGCCCATCTTCCCTCCATATGACGAAGATCCAGTCGATCCACTGGCCGGACCAGGTCTTCACAGGACAGAGGAGCTGAATGGCTCACACACACCAAACAGAGAAGAGTGATGGCAACAAAAAACATATTGTATTGTTTGAGGGCTGTCGGTCACTGTTGTGTTAAACAGAGAATGTGGACGGTGAAGAGGTCTAGCTAGTTATAGTTGTTTCAGAAACCTCCAGTTTCACAATACTGAAAATACCAGCGAGCAGAGTCCCTTTTTCACCTGTTGATTCTGTGACTGTGAAATGATATAACGTTTTGAGTCATCTTTTGTTTACTAGTTGTCTCTCTCTTATCTGTGGTAACGTTGCACTATAGTTCAAGTATACTTAATATTCAAGTTACCCCAGGTATACTTTATGTAGTAAATATACTAATATCAATGCACTAGTAGAATACTTGTAAGTGTACTACTTTAATACTTTTTAGGACTAAATTTTCCCACTTTTTAGTTTATAAAAGTATACTTTTAAGTGTATGAATAGTATACTTTGAATACACAACTAGTTTACATCTAAGTTGTATTTTGCACTGCAACCATACTATGAACTATAGTACAAGTGAATAGGTATATACGGTTAGTTTACTAGTTATATACCCACTTTTTAGTTTATGAAAGTACACTTTAAAGTACTCTCAGGAAACTAGTTTAAGAAGGATTTTAACAAACACCACATCCCTGTGTCGTTCAAGCCCAGTAACCCCCTCAGACAGAAACTGGTCCACCTTAAGGACCGCACACCCAAACACAAGCAAAGTAATTTGGTGTATGCAGTGAGGAGTGCACAGATTTGTACATTGGTGAAACCAAACAACCACTAAACAGACGGGCCAACTCCTCAGGTTTGGACTCAGCAGTCTATCTACACCGGAAGGACAAGGGACACTCTTTTGAGGACAATAACGTACATATTATTGCTCCAGTTGCAGCTGATTTAACCCTTACTCGGATACTAGTTCAATAGTTTTGCAAGTATACTTTTATATACTTGTAGCCTACTTTTTAGTCTATGAAAGTACATTTTATATACTTTAACTTATAGTACTTAGCCAACGATTTATGTATTACATAAAGAGACTTGCTCCTTTTGCTATTTGACTTGGTGTTTTGTGATGATTAAATGCCTCCATGGTGACGGGAGAATGTAAAAACATAAAAAATTCTTTATGAATTGAAGTAAATTTACTACACGACATCCGTTTACAAACTGTATTTGTATCAAAAAGTGAGCACGACCACAAGCCAAGTTGACCTTTCTGTAGGCCTATAAGGCAAGAATACTTAGTTATACTTTTCTTAAGTATACCTCTATTAAACGATTAAGTACAAGTATAAACCAAGTAAACTTTTGTTAAGTATATCTCTGATAAGTATAAACAAGTATAAAGTATAAACTGAATGTATACTATTTTAAGTTTAAGAAGAATTTTAAGAAGTATACTAATAGTACACTTGAATAAACTGTTTTGTTATCTTTTCTCCTGGATTGAAGTTCTGTAAAATGAACATTTGTAATGGAATAGTAGTAGTAGTAGATATAACAGTAGGTTGTCTGTGAATGCAAGCTGCACACACTCATTTTCTGATTTAGTTAACTTAATGTGATCAATACACATCTGAGTGGAGGATCTTTGGAGGACTTTAATTGTTTGGCATATTGCAACCAACTTGTCGTTAAAGTATAGAGCAATAGATATATTAACTGCTTCAAACTGAATAGAATAATAATAGATTTTGACAGGTCAAATTTGCTTTTTAGATTTGAAATTTTCCTTCATTCACATTGAGCTGCCTGAGACACATCTATCTGTATACTAAAATCATATAAGTGGTTATATTGTACATGCATGAAGGTAGTGGAAAGGATGTTTACTCTCTGCTGTCGCCCACGGTGTGTACAAATATACTTAGTTGGATCAGAAACCTCCAGTTTTGCAACACTGTCGATGTCAGAGGGCAAAGTCCCGTCTCTGCCTGTTGATTCTGTTGATTGTGAAATGATGAAATATTTTGGAGAAACCTTGACAAAATCTAATTTAATTCTAGATAAAAGATGTGAACTCCGACCAAACGGTCAAGCTGGGCAGAGCTGATCAAATATGAATCAATATTCTGTTACGTTAATGCCTATTTCTTGCCTCAAATGTTTTCAGAAACATCTAGTAGTGTACCGTTTAGCTGTAAAATGAGAAAGTGTGCTCCGACTGGTGGGCGGTGCTTGGTATTTCCTCAACTGATCTCAACATGGCTGCCAGGTCACAAACTTTCTAATTTTACAGCTAAAACCTAAGGAATCCATTGGTCCCAACCATGTCATACTAGTTTGTTGTGAAAGAGGCAAAATAACGCTTCAAACTTGTGCAAAATTTTGGCGAGGAAAAACTGGCATGGCCATTTTTAAAAGGGGTCCCCTTGACCTCTGACCTCAAGATACACTGAAAAAAATGTTACTTTGGATTAACTTAAAAAAATCAAGTTAATTTGTTACATCTAATTTTATTAGTTTTTCTCAAATTGTATTTATGATTTGGTTGAAACCGTAATTATGATTTAATATAAATCAAAATATTTGTTTGGCCAAAGTCAAAAACTTACATTCACACAAAGTAAAAAGATTATTTATTATGAAGACCATAAACTATTTTTTTACTTTGTTACAACTTAATTTTTCAATTTGGAAAAAACTAATATTTACCATTACATCCAAGTAGAGTTTTACTTTGGAATAAACTAATTAAAATGCTTTAATTTGTTACATGCAATTTATTACTTTGTTACAACTTAGAGTTTTACTTTGGATTAACTTAAAAAAATCAAGTTAATTTATTACATCTAATTTTATTAAGTTTTCTCAAGTCAAATTTCTGATTCAGTACAAACAAACTAAAATTTTAATTTACCTTAATCAATATATTTTCTTTAGTTGCAAGCCAAAATGATACTTTATCTGTGTCAATATAATAGCATTTTTTGCTTTTTTACAACTTACATTTTCACATAAACAAAAGCTAGTAGAATTTTCACATAAGATCAAATTCAAAAAACATTTTGTTACAGACAATGTTTAGTTTAGTTTACTATTAATAAAGACAGGAATATTCTCTTCAAATATCTAAATGTTTATTGTGATGTCCTTTTAAAATATGCATCACCTTTTCTGTTATGTACTAAAAAAAAGAAAAAAAAAAAAACCCAAAAAAGGAAACCCACAATGAATTGTGCGGCCAATAAAGCCAGCAAGTATACTCAACACTTGAGGAAAAATACATAGTAACTATAAAATCAAATAAATCATGATCTTTTCAATGTTTTTTAGACCTTATGCAACCTTTCTGTAACCTTAACCACAGATATCTTAACATGTGAAACGGGTTTGTACAGCTCTCCTTTAGAACCTGAGCTATGTAATGTAATAGCCATTAAGAAGTGTAAAAATAGATTCTAACAGTGTTAAAACTTAACTATCCTTTGATAAAATGACCAGAATGTATGAATGTCACATTATTTTGAACCATTACAAATGTGAGATCAAGAGACCCAAAAAAACAACCAAGGAAAAGTGCAGTTCAATTGCTGGGGGTGCAATCTATGAACAAAGCTTGCTCTTTTGTGCATAAGTCAGTTTAAGAACATTACCATTACTAGTACTGAATTGCTGGTCATTGTGAATTTAGCATTATTCACATTTCAGTGTTAATAACAGTGCCACAATATTTATATCACAGAAATAATTCTGTTAACAGGGAAAATCTGAAATTAAGGCCATCTATCTTTCAACTCTTCCACTCCTGATTCCTTTCCCATAATGTCCTGTCTTTGCAGTGAAAAAGTCTTGTCCATTTTGTCCTTTATCACTGCACAGTTGTTTCGCTTCTTCACATCACTTAAAAGTGACAGTCTCTGTTAGGTATGTCGTTGGCCTTTCCACTTTTTTTTGCTGGCAATGCATCCTCTGGAGCCAGTTTTGAATTAAAGTCTGTTTCTCTCTCTTATTTACAATTAACAATGAAACTCTTCCATCATCTTGTAATGTATTTGAATACAAGCTATAAAACAGAACAAAAAACATGCTGTATCCAAATGTCTTTCTTGATTGATCCAGTATTTAGAGCTTGACACTCAGACTGCACACTTTGCGTGTCATTTTCTTTGGCTCTATCTCCATGAATATTTTCTGTAGTGCATCAAAAGTGTATTTGAGCTCACCTGGATAGCTCAAGTTTAGAGCATAGATGAAGCCAAATAACATGGCACATGCATGTGCGACCGATGGCAACTCATTAAGGACTTCCACACCTTCAAGAACAATCCCAATGTCATGTGGTGGCTGGAGAGGATCCTCCTCCTCCCTGATGACAAACACTGCCATTGTACACCTCTCAAGCTCGGTTTCAGCTTCATCCTTCTGCACAACCTGATAAAAAACAAGACATTTATGAGAAAACGATTCTGATGAAACCACTGACTGATGTACCAATACAAGAAAATATCTATACAAACAATTCTCTCAATCAAATCTCAATAAAAAACTTAAATTGGGGTTCTAGTGATGCGAAAATGTTAATGACTTGCAAAGTCCAGCAGATTTAATGGCAGCTCCTCCAAATATTTTCCTCATAGCAAACATTTGACTTTATCGCAAGTAAAGCATTGGTACACGTATTAATAAAAGCTATATCCAAAAAGTTATAACATCTTAAATAGTACAATACAGTCGCATACATACCACTATAAGATTCACTATAATGTTAAAAGATACAACTGCCTTGTGTCTTCATATTTTCATTAATTTCAGAATCTTCAGACACTTTCCACAATCCAATATTTGGATGTAATATCCATTTTATGTCCAGGCTTTTCGCTACTCCATCTGCACTTCTGCTGCTGCTCTGAAGTGACAAATATTTCACACTGCAATTAAAATATCTTAATAGGTTCCAGCCAAATATAGCCACACTATATAGTGTTTTACAAAATATAAAATATAAACCAGCACAGAGACTTAAGTCGTTGTGTTAGACATATTCAATTTAAAAAAAATTGTGATGATTAATGACCACTGGGGGGGCAGAGAACTCCACAATAATTATACGCAGTCAAATGTACAGTACATGCATGTACGATACGCTTGAGTATTTTTATAGGAACTGACACCATGTATATGAGCTTTAAAGTTTGAATATTCAATGTTTTATCTTGTGTATAGCTTAAGTGATTCATGCAAAACTACTTACCAGATACTCCTTGATAAGTTTGTCCACATCTTCCCCAAGGTACAGAATAAGGCACTTCAGCAGACACTCTCTTTTTTGATTCACCTCGAGGCTCTAGGTGAGAGCACAAACACACGCACATAATGCAAAACTATACTTTCCAATTTTTCAACTTGAAGATGCAACCTGAAGATTCAAACACTGCACAATGCAAAAATGGGAGTTACAGTAATTGTGATTTACAAATGCTTTGAGCAAACCAGTTATAAGGCCTGTCAAACTGAGAAGACAAACGTAGTACATCTTCCAACGTGTAATCTAACTCCACAATCAAATGTGTTGACAAGATGAGCACTATTGCTTCTATTTACAATGTTACTATTTATGTGATATAAGGCAAATGTTTATGCATTGTATGTACCAGTACATACTTGATCAAGAACTTTCAGTATGTTCCGGGTCTTCTCCCTGACAACTCCTCCCTTGTTTCTGATGATGTCAATCAGCTTGCTGTGGTGCTTGTCCAAGGAAGCCAGGAATCGCGGTTGAAGTGGAACAGTTGTGATCCTCATGAATTCAGCATTGACCTTTAAAAAACAAAATAGCACATGCAAATGTTCTTGCACTGCATGTTACATTACAGCTGTGTGATGCATGAGATTTTATTTTTGATATCAAGGGCCAAAACATGCATTTTAAATTGGTTCGGCTCCATTTCTTAGCAGGTTTCTTATGATAGGGGATAATATTATTTACTATACAGGCCACCACTGAAGTTACTTACCTCATCCATTGTGAACAATGCAGGCCATCTCTCTTTCATCTCTTCCACTCCTGATTCCTTTCCCACAACGTCCTGTCTTCGTAGTGAAAAAGTCTTGTCCATTTTGTCCTTTATCACTGCACAGTTGTTTCGCTTCTTCACTTCGCTTAAAAGTGTCAGTCTCTCATTTTCTAATTTTTCAGGGGTCTCTCCAGTTGGAATGTCAGGTATGTGGTTGGCCTCTCCTCTCCTAGGTCTCTTTACTTTTTTTGCTGGCAATGCATCCTCTGGAGCTTTGGACCTCAATGAATTTGTAAGTAATTCAGAACACCCGATGCCCTTGAGCTGAGTTCGGTAGTTGCACATTTTTGTCTTCAGTCGCTGCTTCCACCCGTAGCAACCGTTGTACGAACCAGGCTCAGAGAGGCATGGATGCTTCTTGATTAGTGTTTCGGCAATGTCACTGAAGTCAGCATCTGTTGGGTAGGCTTTGTACTTGAATATCTCTTCAGCTACCTTTTCCAGAATATCTGAATTTGTTTTTGAACTCAGTGTCAACCTTGTCTTGTTTGACCTATACACGGCATTTCCCTTTCCTAACTGCAGTTCAGTGTCATAGGAAAATGTTGGTATTGGAAATTATCTTGGCCACATCTGAGTTCTTGTAGAGACAGTGCTGGAGGGTGTGGACAGGAGCTCTGTGTCATCTGATTGAGTTGACACTAAATCATCACAGAAAGTGAGAATAAATTCTTGGCTGCAATCATCAGTTATGGGGACGACCTTGACGGTTGCAAAATCCTCAAGTTCCGCAGTAGATGTCAAGTTCACTAGTGCATCTCCAAAGTCTCTGTCTTGGTACTGCAGTCTAAAATTCCCATATAATCCACATACTTCCCTGACTTCATTCATAAGCTGCTCCATTGACTCTGGTATTCCATCAGGCAGAATTAGCTTCCTGGTGTCATCAGAATTCAGAATAACTCGCAACTTGGCTGGCCTTTTCACGGCCATGGCAGCCCATCCAAAAGGATCTAGTAAAAGCAAGAATAAAAACAGTAGTGTTAGTTGGAGTGCAAAATCGGCCATTAACTTACATCTGATTCATATTCACAAATTCATTGATTCACAATTCTGGTGAAAAGAAGTTGTTTTTTATTTGTGTTTATAATTCTTAAAATATAATAATAAATTAAACATGTAAAAATACTGATATGAAGTGAACCTGCCAATAAATGTTCATACTGTCATGTAATTTCCACTGCATTACTAATTCAACTGAAATTATTGAAATTGCATTTATATACTACATTAGTAAGTTGGCCTATACATCTGTGGTAACTTATTCTCTAAAGTGCTGTATTTCTATTTTGGGTTTGTCATTCCTATTTAAACATACATGAAAATGATGTTCACTGTTGTTCATTTTGGGACTTACCAAATTCAGCAATGTGGCTAAATTGTGACCTTTTCATGAAACAACAGCAAACCTGTAAACACAAAGCAAAAGGTGAGATTTCACATTTAGTTTTTTGTTGGGATAGTTAACATTGTCCATAATTGTCACTACAGACTCTAATTTAATAATTAGGCCATAGACATACTGGTGGTATTACAGTATACTGCATTAACATTGACAAATGAGAGAATGTGATATGAATTCTTCCTCTTTAATCGATACTCACCGTCTAGTACTCAATCCATTCTCATCATTTTTGATTATGCTTAAAAAGAGTAAAAGTAATATTCATATGAGTTCACAATATTTATATTACAACATGTTGTTTCAAGAGCAAAAAGAGCAAAGTCACCATATAAACTAACGTATTCCTCTTAGCAAAACGGTAACTCTGGATTAAAAAATGTGTAGGGCACAGAAAATTGTCATTCACCTGTCGTACTATCAATCCCTCCCTGTGTTGCTAATCTGAGCGGATTCACTGCTTGGAGGGTACCCTGATAGAGGGAGGTGGGGGTCTGGAGGGTACCCTGATAGAGGGAGGTGGGGGTCTGGAGGAGCTGCATGGTTTTTCTGGCCTTTTCAGACATGGGATACCTAACTTTTAAAATAAACGAGGTTCCATGCAGTAACCAGAGAGAGAGCTGAGGCTGTAAACAGACCGGCTGTGGATGAGAGACGGCCGGTGAACGTGCGTCACCTCCGTCAAATTACGTTTTGTTTGTTAAACACAAGTTTTAATAAATTGATTTCGTTTTTACTCCAAAGGTTTATGACACTTACAGTAACGTTCATTATGGTCGTCAATTCAGTAACGTTAAAGTGTCCGCGGAGTTTCACCATGTCCTCCTCACCTGGCTCTGCTTGCTGCAGCTCTCTGTGTGTCTCTGTGTGTCTCTGTGTCTCTGTGTGTCTCTGTGTCTCTGTGTGTCTCTGTGTCTCTGTGTGTCTCTGTGTCTCTGTGTCTCTGTGTCTCTGTGTCTCTGTGTGTCTCTGTGTGTCTCTGTGTCTCTGTGTGTCTCTGTGTCTTGTGTGTCTCTGTGTCTCTGTGTGTCTCTGTGTGTCTCTGTGTTGTCTCTGTGTGTCTCTGTGTGTCTCTGTGTCTCTGTGTCTCTGTGTGTCTCTGTGTCTCTGTGTGTCTCTGTGTCTCTGTGTGTCTCTTGTGTCTCTGTTGTCTCTGTGTCCTGTGTGTCCTCTTGTGTGTCCTGTGTGTCCTGTGTGTCCTGTGTTGTCTCTGTGTCTCTGTGTGTCCTCTGTGTGTCTCTGTCTCTGTGTTTGTCTCTGTGTCTCTGTGTGTCTCTGTGTGTCTCTGTGTGTCTCTGTGTCTCTGTGTGTCTCTGTGTGTCTCTGTGTCTCTGTGTCTCTGTGTGTCTCTGTGTCTCTGTGTGTCTCTGTGTGTCTGTGTGTCTCTGTGTGTCTCTGTGTGTCTGTGTGTCTCTGTGTGTCTCTGTGTCTCTCTGTGTCTCTGTGAGTCTCTGTGTGTCTCTGTGTGTCTGTGTGTCTCTGTGTGTCTCTGTGTGTCTCTGTGTGTCTGTGTGTCTCTGTGTGTCTGTGTGTCTCTGTGTGTCTCTGTGTGTCTCTGTGTCTCTGTGTGTCTCTGTGTCTCTCTGTGTCTCTGTGTGTCTGTGTGTCTCTGTGTGTCTCTGTGTGTCTCTCTGTGTCTCTGTGTGTCTCTGTGTCTCTGTGTGTCTCTGTGTGTCTCTGTGTCTCTGTGTGTCTCTGTGTCTCTGTGTGTCTCTGTGTGTCTCTGTGTCTCTGTGTGTCTCTGTGTGTGAGAGCGGCGGAGGAGCCCAGCCCAGCCCTGGTAGAAACATGTCCAGACCCGCCGGCCCTCTACCCTTCTCCCGGTCTCCCGGTCTCCCGGTATAACAGCCATGCCTCTCCCGAGCACTTTTCTCAGGTGAACTCCGGACAATGTCCGAAGAAAATGACTTTAGCTAACAACATTAGCATTAGCATTAGCGCCAGTATTGACTTAGCACTTGTGAAACGTTGGTAAAGAAAGGTTTCTCTCTACATGAGACATTAAAGCAGATAACCTGGTTCAGCTAGTGTTAGCTAACAACCGCGCAAAATACAAGAGACAGTGTAAAATAGTTGTCCATCCTGCCACTAACCATAAATGTACACGGAAAACACACGTGCCCCTAAAAACAACACAATTCAGAGTTCTTACCTTGTTTAAAAGAGTCTTCTTGAACAGCAGTCGTCCTCTCTGTTGAAGCGAGGTAATGGCGGACAGCACACTTCAGGAAGGAGCGAGCTGATGTGACGTCATGTGGTCACGTGACATGAAAATCTCTGGTTTGAAGTGAAAATACTATTTGAGTTAAATTATTGCTTTACTTTACTCCAGGGGGAGTATTATTTGCTTTAAAGCAAAGTGAAAAAAACTGGTTTAAACCAGAAAGCATGATTTTCAATCAGACCAATATAGAAATGCACTTTAAATGAATGACACAGTCGTTGCACTTTTTTCAGTGTATGTGAATGAAAATGGGTTCTATGGGTACCCACGAGTCTCCCCTTTACAGACATGCCCACTTTATGATAATCACATGCAGTTTTGTGCAAGTCATAGTCAAGTCAGCACACTGATTTCCAATAATAAATATATACATTTGCATAAAGCAAGCATATTTGTCCACTCCCATGTTGATAAGAGTATTAAATACTTGACAAATCTCCTTTTAAGGTACATTTTGAACTGTCAAAAAATGTGTGATTTGTGATTAATCGTGTTTAACTATGGACAATCATGCGATTAATCACGATTAATTATTTGAATCGATTGACAGCCGTAATGCATACACATACGTACAGTACATACCTGTCAAATTCTCACTACCAACAACTGCGTCAACATAATGTATTAACTGCTTGGTTGTAAACTCTGAAGCCTGGAGCACACAGCGCGCTTCATGCTCGCGTGACGGCAACGTCGCGTGTTGTTTTTTATTTCGGCGTCCATGTTAACAGGTTAGAGTGGACACACTGCCCGCATGAGACGCACGTCAGACGCGCGTCAGACGCACGTCAGACGCGCGTCTATTTTATAGAATAGAAGGCTCGCCTATTTTACACGCTAGCCGCTTACCTCTCGGCTGCGTCTTCCAGCAGCAACAGACAGTGACGCCGGTGCCACACAGCACGCATCATGGCCGCGTGACGGCAACGTCACGTCGTGGTCGCATCATGCCCACCTAGGGTGTTCACACTAGACGCGAGTTACCAACGTCTCGGGAGCGTCCCGGAGCTACCTGTCAGCTGTGTTTTTGCTGTTGCTGACAGCCCTTTCTTTCTACATAGAGTTTGCCTTTTAATGGCCATTTAACTTCATAATAAATGTGATTTATATTTATTTAAGACAAAAAAGGGTAAGAACTGTGTGGTAATTTGTAAATATTATTAAAAACAAGCAAATAAATGCATACATAAATATTAATATATAGCCCATATAAATCCCTCTTTTCTGTCAGTGAAGAGGGATTTATATATATATATATATAAATCCCTCTTCACTGACAGTGAGGAGGGATTTCTATGGGCTATATATATAAATCCCTCTTCATTGACAGTGAAGAGGGATTTCTATGGGCTATATATATATAAATCCCTCTTCATTGACAGTGAAGAGGGATTTCTGTGGGCTATATATTAATACAAAAAAATAAATAAATACATTAGTAGTAAGAGAGAGCCTACAGCAATCCCTCTTCACTTTGACTGGCACAGTTTTAAACAACATTTCCATTTTTTCGGGTTCCTGTTCTACAGCATTCCAGGTTGCGGCTTTTATCGAAAACGACTTCATTTACATTATAAATGCTGATGTTCCGACATCTCAGGCAACTTGGAGCTTTTCACCACCTTGTTGCTGAACTTCGCCTTGATGGAGAAAAACACCTGAAGTATTTCAGAATGATAAATATAAGTAAATTGGTTTTTTTTATTATTATAAAACAAAGTAAAATAAACAGTTTCGTTATTTGTTAACCTTTAGAAAACGAAAATTATTATTAAATATCTTTAAAAAAATTAAATAACACCTCTAAAAGAAAGAACAATAAAGTTACGTGGTGTTTGTTGAGAGAGAGAGAGAGAGAGAGAGAGGGAGAGAGAGAGAGAGAGAGAGAGAGAGAGAGCATCGAAAAATACTGCCCATCACCTGATGTTCTTATAACCTATTAACCCAGTCTATTATATTTATAGCATATGTAGGGTTTCTGCTATGACTACTACAGTGTTTACAAAATTAAAAGCCTGTACTATATTAACTTGATGGAAACCTGCAAGTAGACAACTGCTTTATTTAGAGTATTTCAGAATAAAAGCATTGTGTTAATGAATGAATGATTCTGTGCACTAAAAACGCTAGAGGACTTTTATTTTGAAATCTAGATAGGAAGTGTAAAATATTGATGTCTAGACATGGAAACTGTAGTAATCTTGCTGGTATGATGTTCATATACTGTCAATAGATCACCTTCACTGTCTGTTGCTGCTGGGAGACGCAGCCGAGAGGTAAGCGGCACGCGTGAAAAATAGGCGAGCCTTCTATTCTATAAAATTGACGCGCGTCTGACGTGCGTCTCATGCGGGCAGTGTGTCCACTCTAACCTGTTAACATGGACGCCGAAATGAAAAACAACACGCGACGTTGCCGTCACGCGGCCATGATGCGTCCTGTGTGGTCCGGACTTGAAGCGCGCTGTGTGGCCCCAGCGTCAGAAAGCATGGTATGGGAATATGGAAGAAGAGATCAGTAGCTGCGCAGTTGTGTGATTGAAATGTGTAAATACATGAGTTATAGATGAAATATAAGGGAGTATCACTAAATTTGTAGTTTTATTCTTGAAATTGTTCATTCGGTGACAACTGTGACCGGTGGTTGCATCAAGAATATTTTCATAATACATATCAATCTGTGTTTCTGGAAAGCTGAATGCTAAATAGAGTAGGTATCTAATATTGCATGTGCAAGTGAAATTTGAGGTTTTCAGCGTTGTAATAAAGATATAGTAGTGATTATTTTGTTATCATTTAGCTACACCGCAGGAGGCTTTATTATTATTGTTTTATCTCAATTACCCCAGACAACAGGAATCCATGTTTTCTAAAATCATTTATTTTTCACTGATGGAATAAAATTGAAATGCATTAACATTTATTGACTTTGTGTGAACAGACACCATGAATCAAAGTCTCTTAAGCCTCTTGTCACTCTGTTTTCTCCTCAGTTTCAGCTGCTGGTTCGCTGGCAGTCTGCTCTGGACAAAGTTCCTGGGTTCCATCCATTACGACAGGTGGCGGCAATTTCAGACACTCCACCTGAGCTCGGAACTCCTCCATGTCTTTCTGCTCCACCGCCCTGCTCCTGCTGAACAGGTAGAAGTCTACCGACTCGTATTTTAGTGCTACCAGGTCTAACTTCAACACCATACAGTCTTGACAGGACGTATGGACGAAGGTCCCGGTAAAGTTAAAGCCCCTCACTTTGAGCGTAACGGTCTGGCCTTCGATTGAGAAGTTGCGGGAATGATATTGACACTGGTCAGCATTACGGTTGGCTTGGGTGAATGAACCATTGTGGAGATCAATAGTTACACTGAGTCTTGCTTTTAAGACGTCCGCAGCTGCGCTGTCATTCAGACCGCCTGCAATGAAAGCCCACCTTCCCTGCAGATGACCAGGATCCAGTTGAGCCAAAGGCCGAATCAGGTCTTCACAGGCCAGAGGAGCTGAATGGCTCAAAGACGCCAAGCACAGAACGGTTAAAAATACAGCAAACATCTCTCCGTCTGTTGTCTTGTTGTCGGATATTTATATCACGTCTCAGTTGCACTGCGGTGTCTGACTGAAAATGTGTCTGTTAAAGAGGCTTTGCTGGTTTTATAGTCCCTTATCCAACTGTGGATTTAGTGATTGCAAAATAAGGAGACAGTTGATGTATTACTCATAGTTTACTGGGTTCACAGTCTGACTCACACATATTGTTAATCAAATAAAATGAGGGGGAAAAACATTATAATGTTTGTATTCATCCTGACTTGAAGTTCTGTACATATTCAGTGCTGGAACACCAGTAGTTTTCTTGTAGTATTTTAGAAAATGTATTGCGATGAATATACATTTGAGGATGGGAAGGCATAAAAAAAGCACTATTAAAAACGTGCATACTGCTAAGCTTTTAGATGTTAAAGTCTGGAGATTAGTGCCAGCATACAATATATATATAACTATTCAAACTGAATAAGACCTGTCAGGTAAAATGGGCTTTCCAATTTGATATTCATCATTCTTTATTCCCAAAGTGAGATACATTTCTGGAAATTAAGGACACACAAGCAAACAGTATGTGCTGAAATCATAAGATTTCACCTGTGCTTTTCCTACTGTGACATGCCGAAGTGTTTTACATGAAAGGGCCTGCTGTGAAATAAAATGTTTTTTCGAAAACTGAAGTTTTTATCAAGCCAAACTAAACAAGAAGACAGTATATGCTTATTACCCGTACTTTGTTTGCTAAACTATATTATCTGCTTTGTTGTGAACCCTCACAAGGAGTGTAAGTATTGAAACTGCAGATTGAATTTGAAACATATTAGAAAATTAAATTATTGGTGAGTGAAGATGAAGCCAATACACTAAGGGAGTGTAAATTAATTTATTTTTTAATCACATTTTCATTTGGTTACATCTGAAGTGGTTGCATCAAGAATATTTTCACAACACATTTTTTATTATATCAAACATATCAGTAGGAGAGGATGTTTGGAGATTAGCAAATGAGCTTCCTTCCACTGGATTTATTTGAGGATATGTCATTAAGGAAGACATATTTCACCTTTAATTAAGAATTTTTAAATTGGTTATTGTCGCTCACATAGATCATCATGCAGGGGATGAACTGAGTGTGGCTGACCAAGCAGTTCATCTGTCTTTCTGTGAACCTGAAACATAATACTGTATGATTGTTTACTGTTGTACTTGTAAGTAAAAGCACCTTATGATCACAGTGGGAGAGTTTTTCTGATTATTCATGAAATCTCACATTCACTTTTTACCATAAAAGCAATCACAGACACTGTATATTATATCGACATCTATTTTATTGACACTGTGAACAGATATCATGTACCAAAGTGTCCCAAAGCCTTTGGATCCTCTGTTTTCTCCTCAGTCTGCTCAGCTGCGAGGGGACTGGATTGGACAAAGCTCTTTGGTAGGATCCATCACAACATGTTTAGGCATGTTCAGACACTCCACCTGAGCTTTGAACTCCTCCAACTCCTTCTGGGTCACCTCCCTCCTCCTGCTGAACAGGCACAATTCCATCGCCTTCAAATTTGGTGACTCCACGGTGAAGCTCAGCGTCACACAGTCTGGACAGGACGTATGGAATATGGTCCCGGTGAAGTTAGCCATATGCCCAACGTCGAAGTGAAAGTTAGGCCCCTTTATAGAGACCTCACGTGAACTATAGTGGCAAGAGTCACCATAACGATTGGCTTGGGTGTACGTCGTGTTGAAGAAATCAACAGCTATGCTGTCGATGTGTCGATGTGGCTCTGCAGATTCAATGATTTTCATACTGTCTGCAACCAAAGACCATCTGCCCTCCATGTCACGAGGATCCACTTGACCCAAAGGCTCAGCCAGGTCTTTACAGTCCAGAGGAGCTGCACGGCTCACAGACACCAAGCAGAGGAGAGCGATGGCGAACACAGCAAACATGTCTCTGTATGTTGAAATCAAACGCCTGTACATTTAGCCTCAGCGGAACAGCAGCGTCTGTCTGAAAGTGGTGCCGTTAAAGACTCTCGTCTAGTTTTATAGTTGCATCAGAAAAATCCAGTTTCACAATACTGAGAGCAAAGTCTACCTGTGTGTTCTGCGATAGTAAAATAAGAATAATTTGAAGACTGATCATTTATTCTTTTGTAACTCATCTTACATGGAATATTGGAGTGAGTTCACTGTAACTCAGATATTGTACTTGAATCTTATTGGCTATCATTAAGAGCTACAACTTCAACATGTGCATTGCGTTTGTTGAAATCATTATAAAATATAACCGCACAATGTTAAAATCATTGTCCACCTCAACTCACTCTCACTGTGGTTTTCAACTAAAATGTTTAATTTTATTGGCGAAATTTGTTGCAATGTTTGTTTATTAGGATGAGTTATTTGCTTTTGAATGAGCGAAGGACATTTTCGCCAACTCAACAGCGGAGAACGTCAGTATCATCTTTGCAACACTAAACACACAATCTGCCCCCTTAGATTCATTGATTTTTATGCTGTACAAATGTGTCATCTGCAAATACAGGCACCAAAATCTGGTTCTTGTGTTCTCAGTTTTCTTAGAAACTCTAGTATGAAGAAATTCTTTTTAGTTCACTGAAGAAAAGTAAACATTTAAACACATTGAATTCATGTTTTTTAAAAATATATCAAAAAGGTACTGGCTCCTCATGCAATGGTTTCTCTGTAATCCCATTGCTGTTGGACAGGACCCCCCGTGGGAGCTCTCAGCTCAGCAGGACTCATTCTCACAGTTACAGGGACCATCGCTGCATCCCTTTTCCCCAACAACACAGGCTTTGGTTTGGCCCTTGAGATGACTGTGCTGTTAGCCATGGAACTACCACGAGGGCAGCTAGAGACTCTGCTGGGACCTCAGGCAGCTTTGACAAGCTCCGTGTACTTGCGTAAGTGGGGGATTTTTTAGACTTGTTGCAGGGAACACCAGGCACATCATCTCATGTTCGGTCCCTGTGATCTGCAAAATGTCTCATAGATGGATCCTGTTCCCTTCTGGGGGACGTTTAGCACAACTAAAGCTGCATGGATTGAGAAATACCGGTTGTCTGAGGGGGACTATAGGCCCCCACTCATGACAGACAGCTGCCTTAAACCAGTTGTCCCTGGTTTAGGAATAAGAAATAAATAACATTATGAAACAAATGGTAAAACATTATCCAGTTGTTGATTTTTCATGAAGCAATGTGGTTGCTTTGGGACAAATCCACTGTTTGAGGAACAGAAATGCTGGATGAACATCAAGTACATCAAGCAGTGTATCACAAATGTCAGTTTAATCATTAAACCATTCATCAATCATTTCAAAAGCTGACATCTCTCAATTCCACATGTGTATACATCCATGCACTGAGCTATGTCAGGAGCTCTGGAGCCCCTCTTTCAAAAAAAGCATTTCTGGTAAAAATACAAAATTCTTACTTTCAGGTAAAATAATCTCTCTTTTAAAACTGACAACGTCCCACAAAATATTCAGTGGTGCGCGCTGTTGTTTATAAATTAGACCATTTCATACTATTAGTCTGTGCATTGTCAAAACCTGTATTACAGCGAATAAAAATGTTCAGGCCCCATAGTTGGATTAAAAGAATCTCTAATAAAAGACAAAAAAAAAAAAATCAATAAAATAATTCAGCTTTAAAGTCATTAAATTAGAAGAATATCCTCTCTGAAACTCTGCAAATCTTTGGACGTTAAATCTCATATTTAGGTTATGAAAATTACCCAATGAATTATACATGTAGATACAACAGTTTAAAATAATACATCTTTAGTGTATTTGCTTAACTGCATTTAATATGTGGGTTTTATGATCCTATGGCTCATCTGCTAACCAGGAAAAAAAAATCAAACTCCAACAGTGTAAAAAATAAAACATCTCATATTTTGGTCCACATTGGGTGAGAAGAGAAATTAAAAATTTTGTTCTGGGTAGAGAGCTCCTCGAGGCACTTAAACACTGACGAGTCCAGTCCACACCTCCTCACTTGTCTTCGCGTTGGAGAGAGCTCACTTCCTCTCGGAGTATCAAAACTCAAGAGTGGGATGAGGACGTTTCAAGATGTATGAGGGCGGAGAGTAGGGGAGGAAAAGGAAGTAGCTTGTGGACTGATTTGAAAAAGGATGGGTGCGTAAAACAAAGAGACGAGGGAAGGAGTGTGTTATGATTTGAAGAGCAGAGAGACAGACTGAAGAAGGCGGGAGAGGACGTCAATGTACAGAGAGGGCAGTTTACATGACGGAGCAGCACATGCAGGCTTTGTGTTTGGGCGCCCCGGTCTCCTCTCCCTGGCTCGCCCTGGTCAGGCTGTGTGTCTCTGTGCTGGTAGCTGCTGCTGGCTCTGCTGCTTGGGTGTCAGGGGCTTTGGCCTGCGACAGAAGGGGTTCCCGCTCCCCCGGCCTTGCCTCTGTCCTCCGGTTCTCCCGGGGTTCAGCCAGGGGCACCTCCTGGAACTGTCCAGGCAGCGTGGCAAGGTCTTGGGCTTTTACTGCTGCCTCAGCTCCCTCTGGCGACGCTGCAGCTTCACCCTCAGCCTCTAGCTCGGGGGTGAGAGTGGAGAGTTGGGCCTCAGAGTAGACTGGCACTGAAGCCACTGCAGTGCCCCCTAGGGCATTGGCTGGGGACTGCACCTGCACAGTTTGGGTTGGGTCTTCCGATTCTTTGTCCCGTCCTTCAGATTTTGTCTCTCCATCTCCGTTTGTGTCCACGCCACCCTGCACGTCTCCATCTCCAGTTGCTGTTTGTGTGTCTGCACTGTTTTCGGTTGCCTCACTCTTCTCTGGCTGTGTGAACGCTTCTGGAGCTGCTTCCGTTGTTATTACCCCCTTCACAGCCTCCCCTCCCTCTTGGCCCGCTTCTTGGTGCGGCAGAGGGGTTTCCTCTGACTGTGCGGTCTCCTGCTGATCTTCCCGGCGTGTAACATCCTCAGGTATATCATCCCCTTCATCTGTGACGATCACACGTTCTGCTCTCATCACCACGGTCCCTTCTTCTTCCTCCTCCTCCTCATTAATGTTGACATTTGGAACCTGACCAGGCTCTGCCTCAGAAGCACCCAGGCTCA
The DNA here is from genome assembly GCF_015220745.1 of Sebastes umbrosus. Classification (NCBI taxonomy): domain Eukaryota; kingdom Metazoa; phylum Chordata; class Actinopteri; order Perciformes; family Sebastidae; genus Sebastes; species Sebastes umbrosus. The sequence goes on from NC_051271.1 coordinate 9,330,360, forward strand.
ACCCTGGCTCCCATTTCATGCTAATAACACCTTCAGAGGCTCCAATGAGTCCGTTGGTGGCGGACTGAGTGTCGTGATTGGTGTCTGCTTCTAAGTGTCCTCCGCCATTGGTTAGGACAGCTGCAGTTTCATCCAGTAGCGCGCCTAGGTTCGTCTGCACTTCATCTTCAGTTGTCTCTGAAGACAAAACATCAAATATATATAAATAAATATACAACAAATATCACTGTGAGTAAAGGAGGAGATATCTGTGCAATTGTATTCATTAGAAAAGGTATTGCTCTTCATGCATTTAGATGATGTTGAGTGTTGCAATCAATATTCCACACTGACATTAACCCTGATTATTAGCTTTCATTGTAGGCAGAGTAGAAGCACCGTGACTTTGATTGCAATTAGAGGCTGCTTTTGCAACTCAATACAGCTAATTCAGGTATTGTAATGCAGTTAACAAAAGGCCATCTATGAATCTTAATGAAAAGTCATTCACCTCTGCTCTATTATAAAATGCAGAAGCTAATAAAAGGTAGATCTGTTTTAGCTACAGGCCATGAAGTGTGTACTAATGAACGAAGGCTTCTATTGGTTACAGAGCAGAATGTAACAATCAACCCAAGTGGATATTTGTACCATCGTGACAAAAGACAAGCTACAAAATGCATCAAAAGAAATCAAAAAAAGAGAGAAAACTAAAATATTATAAGCATTTTAAGGCTACGTCGTGACAGATGGGAGACAACATTTAATGACGAAGTTAGACACAAGACGGCAGATGAACTAGCATCAGAATAAAGAGCATGCATTAGATGCAAATATAGATTCTGCAGTCTGAATTATAGACCGTGGAAGATTTAAATACTCCTGTCCGCTTCAGTAGCTTGAGTATCTGTCCATGTACCGGCTGCCTTCTAAAAATGCAAGTTATGCACCTCAGTGCGTGTTAGCATAAATATGTATGCACAATCTTATTTAACATGCGTGAATATTAATCACAGCATGTATGAACTTTTTGTGAAGTATGGGTATGCCTGCGCCCCTCCTTCCTTTATAATGCAAATGTCTTAAGATCAGTATATACAGTGCATACAGACACATATTCCTATAGGGGATTTCATGGTCTCTGAGGGGTTGGGGTAAGATGGTGATTACTGTAGCTAAGAATTAACAATAAGGTAAGATGTTTTCAGGTTCAAAGTGATGAGAGAGATGTTGACTTCATAAAGAATATAGATGTGATTTAACGTGTGCAGGATTTATTTCTGGATAACTGGGGTTTTTGCACTCCGCACCTGAGCTTTATGAGAATATTGTGGTGTATGTCTGTGTGCATTTTATAACACTGGAGTCAACTCCATACCCACCCCATCCTGTTGCATTGTTTTCTCCGTTCTGCACAACAGCATCTTGGATCATTTCTGAGGAAGAAAAAGAAAATTGGATTTACTGCAGGTAGCAGTGCAGTAGACATGCAGTATAGAAATCATTCAGAATCGTTTTTTTAGGTTGTAGCGGCTCAGTTCAGTGAAGATACTGGCATCATATGAAACTAGGAATCCATTGGTACAACCATGTCATACTAGCTTGTTGCGAAGAAGGATAAATAACGCTTCAAACTTATGCTAAAGTTTGGCGAGGAAAAACTGGCATGGCCATTTTCAAAGGGGTCGCTTGACCTCTGACTTCATAATATGTGAATGAAAATGGGTTCTATGGGTACCCACAATTCTCCTCTTTACAGATATGCCCACTTTATGATAATCACATGCATTTTGGGGCAAGTCATAGTCAAGTCAGCACACTGACAGCTGACAGCAATGTAATGATTTGAGCATATTTTTTATGCTAAATGCAGTACCTGTGAGGGTTTTTGGACAATATTTGTCATCGTTTTGTGTTCATAATTGATTTCATAAATAGATACATACATTTGCTGAAAGCAATCATACACTCCCATGTTGATAAGAGTGTTAAATACTTGAAAAATCTCCCTTTAAGGTACATTTTGAACAAAATGTGTGATTAATTATTAATCACGATTAAATATTTTAATCGATTAACAGCCCTAATTCAAACTAAGAAGCACCTGTAACTGTATGAGGTCCTCACTGAAGACAGAATTACAACATGGCTTAATCAACACACCTTTGCCTCTTTGGATAACTTCTCTTGTCATAATATCGACGCACAGGTGCAACATTAGAAGATGGCTAAATCCTAACTAAGAATGTGCTGCCTTACAGTGTAATTTCATTTCATTATAAGCAAAGAGAGAAAAAATGGGAACGAGTCAAAGCATTAAACAAATGAAATCTAATCAATATGTACTGATGTAATTAAGTAGGAGTAGCATTAGAAGCGCAGCTGTGGTAGCAGCCAGAAAAGCAGCGTGTCTGCACACACGTGGTTTTAACATGATAAAGTGTTGCAGGATTGACATGTATTGGACAGAATACAGTGTCGAAAAAAGGCAGGCGGCAAAGCTTTGTTCTGCACTGAGCTTGTCAAATTGCATGAAAACGCTCATGTTAACTCTTATGCAGTGTGACATTTGCATTGATTTATCACTTTCTCTGGTAAAAAAAAAGCTAATGGAAATGCAATTTTCTAAAAATGTCCACTGTAATTTTAACATTTGTACCAAAAAGTTCATCTGATCCCACTCACCTGCTCGGGCCTCTGTCACTTTCACTGCCACCTGTTGGGTAAGAGAGACAGTGGAGGGATTACATTTTCTGTGACTCAAACGGTGAAACAGTTTGTGTTTGTGTGTTGCCTGAACTTCTGATGCATTTCGAAGGGATATAAAAAGACAACAAATGAAAATGCAAATACTGGAACATCACACAAGCTTTAAGGTAACGGACACCATCCAGAATATTTGTCCTCATCATCGTCTAAATAAGTTTCTATCCTACCCTCTAAGCAGCACAGACTGTACTGAGATAATTCATGCATCCTCTGTGGTGTCTCAGATGGATGATATAGAGATGAGTTTAGCTTGTTATATGACCATGACATCCTGCCTGGTCACAAGAGGGAGTGATTGAGCTGAAAAGCCCTTCCTGACCTTTTGAAGAGTTGACCCCTTTCAACAATTTGGTGTAGCATAATACTTAACTACATTAGAGCTGCATAGATAAACACTAATCATATGTGTACCTTTCACAGTTTATTCAAGGACCTGAATATATCAACACATTCCTCATCTCATCAGAAACCATTAAGCAAACAAAGTGATAAAAAAAATCTGTTTGAGCTGCCAGATATTAGCTGTCACTCACTCTCAGTCTGCCCACTAAACCAATGCTTTTGCTGGCAGAGCCCGTTTTCACACAGAATAAGGTCATACATTCAGAGTCTCTTCCATCACAGGCTGGTACAGCTATTAAAAATGTAATCCTCTGAAGCGGACGTGAGAAGAGGAGGGACAACTCTTTTGTTCTACTATAAAGACCTTCAGCGCGGTGAGGTAAACATACTTGCGCTTGGCTTGAGGTGAAACAATAATTCCAGAGTGGATCAAGTGTTGAATTGTTTATGTAACAGGGCTGCTTACATTCACAGAGTTCCTGCTTTTGAACAAGAGGTGCTACATCAAAGGTACATTAAGAGAGGAAATGAATTATTCATGGCAAAAAGCCACAGACAGAAGTTGTGGGAAATTTTCGGCGTAATGGAAGATGATGGAGCAAGCTTGTTCAACACATATTCCCACCCCCTTTGTGTCCACAGAGTGAGTGGGCGAGTGTGCGTGAGTGGGCGAGAGTGTGTGTGTGTGTGTGTGTGTAAGTTCCTCACCGTTTGGCCATCCTCCATCTGTTCCTTCAGCTTCTCTTCCTCCTCTGCCAACCGCTGACTCCCTGATTCCAGCCTGAGACGGACACACAGTTGTTCACACAGAAACAAACACATCAAATCTATACTAAATATGCTCTCTTAGTTTATGTTTTAATTTGATGCTTACATATAATATAACCTTATTTTATGATCCCAATCTAAGTAACACTAAAGTAGGCACATTTTTTTGAATTCCCCCAGAGGCCATGTGCAGTGTGTGTGACGAGCCTTCTTGGAAAGCGAGGCAGAGCTGTGGACCTTTTTCAATAATAAGATTGGGATCTTGGGAGTGTAGTCTTCAGGTAACTAGACAACATTGTCCACTGCAATAAAGAAAAGTCTAATCCTGTCTGGCAAGTGTGCACGGCTGGATCACCCTCTCGCTCTGTGCCTGCGTGCAATTCAGCACTGGCAGAATTAAAACTTTGCCAAAGCATACATAATGTACGACAACAGCAAAAATTACAAGAAAACTAAAATAGAAAAGGGAATGCTGCAACTATCAATTATACATGAAGTTTCCGACTATACAAATACAACCAAAATGTGTCAGTTCTCTCCAGCTCTGTCAGCTCACAAACTGTCTCCTTGTCTTCTAGCTTTCACACACACACACACACACACACACACACACACACTGTGGCTGTACTTGTCAGTGCGCTTTTCCATCTCCTGGGCCTGGGAGCCCCAAAGAGGGGAGCGGGGGCTCTGGGCGTCCGGGGAGGTCGGGGAGGTCGGGGAGGTCGGGGACAACGGAGCTCCTTCCATCAACCACTGGTCCCTCAGAGACTTTCTCTGGAGGTGAGGAAGAGGAAGGAAGAGAGAGATGATAGTCAACTTTCAGCAGCATTGTATTGTGGTGATACGTTATATTATGTTATCTAAGCAAACTGTAATTAATTGATTTTTCTATAAACCATTTCACAGTTGTAAACGTAATCATTCCAAATGTGTCCCAGGTTATTTCCTGTTGCAGTGTATGTGAATGAAATCAGCTGACAGGAAGTTAACATGGACCCAAGCTGTTGTCTAGAAATGCAATTCCGTTTAACGGTCTATACAGTACCGTTTATACAACAGTTGCTATCCCTTTAATATCTCTAGTTGTATTGGCCGATTGTAAGCAGTACTGCAAATCAATAAGCAGAAGTGATTACTGGCAGTATTGGATTTTTAGATTTTTTTTGTGCCACTGTGATGGACTTTTATGATTTGGTACTTCATTTGCTGGATAAGCCAAAAAGAGACAGACCTGCTTGGTTATTTTTTCCATAAACTGTTTATCAATTGATTTTCCGGAAAACTTACGACGTATATCAATATATAAAATTACTATACAGTGATAGAGTTTATCCTTAATGCCCACTCTTACAGTGGAACAATGCTCTTTGAATGGAACATCAATTTGATTATTTTACTACATGTGATTTTACATGCATTTGTCATATTGTGATATTTACTGTAGTAGATATCGGAAAACATTCTTATTAATATCTTAATATTAATCTCAATGATATTACCTAGCCCAAGTGTAGGTGGCCTTTTTTAAGTTTTTACTGGGAGCAGTTGTAAAACTGTAAAAGCTGCAATATTTTTTACTATGAGGTATGGATATTAATATTTGTGAGCTAGTTTTTTCTAACATAAACAAATGTTTTCTGGTTATTGAAGAATTGTGACCAAGATATGTACAGTAGGCTACTCAGCAGGACATTTTACAGTTGTTAGATAACTTGTCAATGCTCTCTGGTGCACAAACTAACATATGTAATGTTGACACTGCTAATAAATTACATTGCAACACATCTTTAGCATTGCTGGGAGTTACTACAATTTCTATTTTCCTGTCAGCTGACATATATACGGATACAGATAAGCTAATGTCGACTGATAGTATCAGCCTGCTGACTTGCAGCCTGCTAGTTGCAGGTTAAAAAAAGAAAACTATACAATAAACAAGACGTAGACCAAAGGTATTTTAGCACTGAATTAACTACTAACATTAGTCAGCCAACTGGATTTACAAAAGTAACTGTTATAGGCTATGTCAGACAAATAAAGTATTGACTATATATTAAACATCCACCAGAGAAATCAAATACAGCAGCTCACATCAATGTTTATTTTAGTATGTACACTGACTCTTTTAAGTATACTTGCAGTGTGAACTCACTACATACTCAAAACCTGCTTAGTTAGTACATGAATTGGGACACAGCCTACTTTTTACTAAGAATCCCAAAATTCAATGTGCTGCAGATACAAAAATTAGAGTCATGCCACATTACACTTATCAGTTAAAATGCAAAATGTTAATGACTCAAAATGTAAATCTCAATGTACTTCTCACTATAGAGTTAAATACAGGCTGTTTTATTATGTAACTAGTGACTGAAGAAGTGATTTATGGCCCAGCGTAAAAGAAAGAGAGAGAAATGAAGAGAAAAAGAGAGGAGAAGTAAAGCTGTATAGAGCAGTGACATGCCAGAGTGAGAAACTGTGATGGGGAGGGAGGCAAAATGTGCTTATTTGAGGGTGCGAAGGTGAGAAAGAAGGTGAGAGACAGTAACACCTGCTGTGAGCCAATGTCACCAGTCTTCATCTCAGATATCCAATAGAGAGAATACAAGCATGAATTTATAGCATATGTGTGCACTTTTTTACTTTCATCTTATTCCTACACTCCCTACTCCAGTAAATAGAGATGACCCAGTGAACGAAAGATGCCCGAGGCTGCTTACCATTCCCTCCTAACAGAACACCAAAACAACCACTTTTAAGTTTTACAAAAACAGGAGCGCAATTCTCAGTAGTTTGTAGAGCAGACTACTCTCTGCACATCCTCTTCTTAACAGACTGTTACAAGACACACAACAGTCCTTAAAGTCTAATACTCATTTAAATAACGTCCCACTTCTGCTTTTTTACCTTTTGTTCCAGAGCCCCACTGGACATCTGGCACAAACTCTTTAAAAGCCCTGTGTTTGCATATGTGACAATGGGCCTAATGCAGGAAGCGATGAGAAGAACATGAGTAAGAACAAACCTCTTACTTTTGTTCACGATTTGGGCTTCACCATTGTTTTCTTATTTTTGCTCTTCTCTTAGGTAAGAGAAAATGTTAGGAGTGCTTGAAAGCCCTCTTAAGATAGAAAAGAAAAACATGTTTTCCACAGTCCACAAATTGTTTGTCGAATGCAAGGAGAGAAAGCGGAACGTAAAAAAACACATGACTATCATATAATCAAATTTAGCTTATTGTATGTTTTAGAGTCATTATAAAGATTGGATTATTAAAGAAATACTATTGGTCCATTGATCCCAATTAAGACCATAAAACCCTTAAATGATATTGTGTGCGTTCAGCTTCTAAACGGTGTACATACCGTTTAATGGATGTTACCTATGCTAATATCTGCCTCTATATAGTGTTTAAGGGGCGCTACTTATAATATTAATAATAAACAATCGGCCACACGCCTCCAATTTATGATCAAGTGGGATTTATCATTCGGCACATTTGGATGGTAAAGAACGTTTGGTGCATCTGGAGTTGTCTTCGCTAATTTTTTCTCTTAACGGAAAATTAAGAGAAAACATAAGATGAAATTTAAGAGAATATTGCTGCATGAGGCCCAATGACCCAACTGCATGAGTTTCCATTGCAATCCTGAGTCCACCTCAAACTACAAAATCTATTATAGATTTCATATCGTTTCAAAAAATAAAAACTTAATTTCACCTGAACGAAATAGTGCTAGACATATGGACTTTGACCTTAGACTAAAGCAAGTAAATCATGTGCCAACAAGGAAAAAGTCCTTCAACAAAAGTTGGACATATTTCATGCTACATCCAGAAATCACAACAAACAAACAAACATGGTGATATACTACTGCACAATCAAAAAGAGAACCCAGGAAATGAAAATGACGTCACGATGATCGTGGTTACAGCGCCATTTGTCAGGCTAATCAAACCAAGCCTGCCAATATTTACTCTACAACTATATTTCCACGGATATTTGCAGAACAAAATAAAGACAAAATATCACTTTAAAAAATGACTGGAAGCTTTTCATATGGTTGCCCAATGTAGATATTAAACACTTCATGAAACTGTCAAGAAAGAGAGGCATTTTTCCCTAAAACCATTTGTGTTTCCCTGTTTGTCAGGACTAACAGGGGCTGCAGGGCGACTTAGTAACAGCCGCGTTGCAACCCAGCTGACCTTGGTTCAAGGGCTTGTTTCAGCAAGCATCTGCGCCGCTAAAGTGCCCTTGAGCCGGACAATAAACTCTTGCCAGCTCTAGGAACGCTGGTCTGTAGCTGACCCTGGCAAGCGGAAATAAACACAGTCTGTCTGCAGGGAACTTTTACTGTAGTATATATAATCCATAAAATAGCCAGGGTTATCATTCTCATCATAAAAATGTGTCTATATGCTATAAAATCCAGTACAAAGTACTCACAGCAGCTATACTTTCCCTTAAAGCCAGGTGATGTCTGCAAGCTTCTCATTCACTACTGAGGTGAAAGCATCTGAAAACTCATACTCCCCTCCAGCCTATATGGCCCCATGTTTCCAAAAATGTGGCAACCGTTAGCCAGTAGCTACCTACTTAAGCGTCACAAAACCATCTCTGTGTTTTCTCCTGCAGTGCAGAACAAGTCCCGCTCTGTTCCCCTCCCTGTGCCTTTGGCTGACTGGACACAGCCCTCTCTAAACTTTCCTGCAGGTCAGGAGCTGCGTGAAAGCTGCTGCTCCCTCCTATCACATCCTTACATCTACCCTGGGGTTAGAGTCAATGTCAAAGCTAATGAATGTTCTAAAAGCAATGATGATATCACCTCCTGTGAGAGAGCAAGTATAGACATAATCATTTTAGATTAATCTCCGAGGCCTCTTGCAACTTGATTATACACATGCAAATCTCGGTTTGGAGCACCGTGCACAAACACACACAAATATGGCGAGCATATGCAAAATATTCTCCTGCATGACCACACCAGCACACACAGGCATAGCCTGCCCGCTTGCACACAAACACACACACACATACTGCACAAATTTCACACAATTTGAGGAATGTGCCCCCGGGCCAGCGTAGCACAGAGGAGTAGGAAGTGGGAACGCCAGTCTGGAAATGATGTGAAAACAATAGAGCAGCTCTGTGACTTGTAGAGTGTGTAAACACATAAAAACTGATTTCAGCAAAGGAAGGCTTGACTCTAACCCTGCTAGAGACTGGTAGAACCAGGAAGGGTGGAAGGTTGTACAGTTCATCCGTGTGTGTGTTAATGTGTGAAAATGAAATACATTTAGAGGCTAACGAGATGGAATGGGCCTGGAGAGGATTTTGGCTGAGTGAAATTAAAGCTGCATATGTGTGTGTGTGTGTGTTAACGAATGAGACGGGTTAGATCATCCTGTGTATGTGTGTCAGACCTTGAGCTGCTGTAGTCTGAGCTTCTCATCCTCCATGTCTCTCCTGGCTCGATCCTGCTCCTCCTGCAGCCGACGCTTCTCCTGACGGAGAAAAAGAAAGACGGTGGGGGGAGAAATTGCAAAGTAAGAAAATGAATATAGACAGATGGCTAGTTAAGGTAGAGAGAGAGTGAGAGCAAGAGGAGAACAGTTTTATTCAAATGAAGAGAAAGATGGAGGAACTCAGCAGTTGGACATGTTCGAGCTGATGTAAATTAATGAACAGAAACAAAGAAAGGGAAGAGGCGGCGGTGAATAAAACATCACTGGGAAAAGAGTAAAACGGGGACACCTGGTCAACCATCTGTCACAAGGACACTGTCACCATAGACATCAGGTATACTCTATATCCCATAATGCTCAGTAGCAGCTGTCCCCATGGCAACCCGGTGTTGTTTTCGTGGGACCAGGGACACCCTGGCTCACCACATTGCACACTCAATGAATTATTTAGGTGTTACGGACAGCTCAGAGAGCTTAGTCTCCTTATCCTCTCTTTCTCTATGTAGACGAATCTGAAGTAGACAAGTAGTAGATACCTCACTTGTAAACCTGCCTAGAACACTGTAATATATGAAACATGACTTCACTTTTTAAGCAATTTTGCTGAGAGACTGTCCAGGAGATCATGTAGAAATAGTTAAATGTTGAAAATGTAGTCGTCAAATGCCGTTAAATTAAGATTATAATCTACAAAATTGAAAGCCTCTGAACATACAGGTGTTTTCAGTTATTCTGGCTGATTAGACCTGCAGGTTGAAGGTGGGTGGAGCTATGATGAGAATCTATTAGGTCACAAATCTTTAGGGCTGCCCCCTCTTAGTCGATTAGTTGACTAATCGGTCGTTTTGGTCTTAGTCTAAGATTTCTTTTGTCAATTAGTCTTTTGTATGCTTTTTTCATGCTGAATGACTTATTTCCGAGAAACTTATGAGCAGATAAACACAAGATTTAAAGTGGTGCCTTTGTGTGATTAAGAATTTCTTTGGTCGAGGACAGCCTTACAAATCTTCCAATGACAATGATAAAGGTGCAATTTGTCCCACCCTGTCCTGAGAAGAGGTTTAATCAACCAGATTAACTGAGAACATCTGTGTGGGTGTTCAGAGGCTTTCAAACTTTTCCAAGAAATTTTGTCCAGTTTTAACAGACAGCTAGACGTCTTTTCTGTGCTGTATTATCAGCGGCTCCAATAGCGAAAAAGGGGAACGTAAAAGACACAAGCCTCAGCTGAATTTTACTTTCCTAAATCTCCATTAAATCCTCATGTTTCCATCACACCCTGGGCAGCTTGCCAACAAAGGATGGACCAGAACTGTTAAAGACCAAGCGACCAGACTACACGTGGTCGATGGTGAACCATCACTCCACTATAGGTTGGTACCATAGACTGCATATATAGATGGACGACACATCTCCACTTCCCACTGTACAAAAGTGAAGCCAAAATATCCCGGATACGGGAACTGCCATCTTGAGATTTTGACATCATTTGAAGCCAAAATCCTGCCCACACACACACACACGCCTGAGCCAATCACGAGCCAAGCACGGCCCCAGCTTGTTAGCGTAAGCCACCTAGCTACTACTTTAGCAACATGGTAGACTGCCGACTGTGATTACCCCAAACATTTCTTTTCTTGATGGCGGCCGTGCTTTAGAGCGCAACATATACATCAGTCGTTGGATTTGTCTATACACAGGTAATTGTATGTGTGTGTGTGTGTATGTGCATGGACTCACAGCAATGGCCTCCAATCGCTGTTTGTACTTCTCCGTCTCGTCCATTCTGGCACCTGTGACACAACACAGCAGGGTTGAAGGTTAGAGGTCAGAGGTTAAACAAACACAAGTCAACCGAATCCATTTATTCTCAGTATTGACTGTGTTCACTGGCTAGACAGAATGAACCATTTCAGATGAATCCTCTGCGATTCTCTTAAAACTATACAGTATTTAGCATTTTTCTTCTGTTGAGATGTCCATTCTTTGTGCTGTAATGCCTGTGTTTTGGGGTCTTGGCAATTGTAGTTGTCTGTGGTCCAAAGAGTGTGTTAAAAAGAGAATCAAACAGCATTTCTGCATTTAGCCCCCTATAACTCCTCGAGTCGCACCCCGTGCTGCTACATCAGAGGATATAGACCATTTCAACAGAACTGCATTGCTAGGCAACAGCTTGGGTCCATGTTAAATTCCTGTCAACTGATTTCATTCACTGCAACAGGAAATAAACTGGGGCACATTTACATTTACAACTGTGAAACGATCTATAGAGGCAGCCGATGAGCGGCTTCAGTGACTCTGCTATTTGTGAAGCATGTAATTGGACAAGTATCATGGTAGCACGTGCCTTCGTGAATCATGACCCACAAATACTCCACGCCGTTCCAACCCTCACCAAAAATAGTCTCCCCCACACCCCCATTAAGCCTTTTGTTTCTGTCATGCCACAGCCTCTGGCATCTCGAAGAAAATGAGCAAAGGCAATATTTGTTTTCCCCTGCAGCTGACACTAAATGGGACAATATTTGAGCTCCACAAAAGTCAGAGGCACATGAGAGAGCATAGACTAGAGTCATACATAGCAACCAGCTCGCAGCAACTCAGTCATTAGTGAGTTCCTGCCATCACAAGCCATAACTCTGCTTTTAGTCAACTTCTCAGGAGAGAAACAACACTTATTTTTGGCCCACATGGAATTCTGCACAAAAAAAAATACTTTATATGATAAGAATAATTATAGTGAAAACACTCTTATTGGAAATTGGATCTTTATAAGCAATGGCAGCAATAATCTTCCAGTCGCTGACAATCCCGTGTGGTGTGTAAAGAGATCTGTTCTACACCAGAAAACACATTTAGCCATCACAGGGGACTGGGCTCTCATATTGGGGGAGATCTGAGCAATACAGCGCCCTATTTCTGTAGCAAATACCACACTGTCAGAGCCGCTGTTGCTAATCGCCATCACAGAGCTTTGAAGCGCAAAATATGTGCTTACCAATGCACACACACACACACACACACACACACACACACACACACAACATGCATAACCTGCAAAACCTCATAAACAAGCTAATGTCAATGGACACCAATAGGAAGATACAACTTAAAGGGATAGTTCAGGTGTTTTGAAGTGGGGTTGTATGAGGAACTTATCCATAGTAGGTGTATTACTTACAGTAGATGACGGTCAGCACACTCCCAGCGTGGAGAAACAGACAGGAGCACCAGCCCCGGAGCAAAGCAATACAGTGCTGTGGACGGGGACGGCAGAAAAAAAATATTTTAGCCACCTAAAAGAAAGGCTCACCTTAAAAAAAATGCAACACCAGCTTAAGTGTACGCTATATTTAGAATATTTTCCGACGACGAACTGGACTGAAAGTGAAACGTATCTATACCGTTTTTGTCATCTGAGCCTGCTGGCTTTTTCAGTTCCCTGTTAAAAAGGAGAAGGAGAGGGCTGTCTGACGGCAAGTAAAGCAGTGAAAGTATTATAAATATAACGCACACTTACACATATATAGCTTTTTTTAGGTGAGCCTTTCTTTTAGGTGGCTAAAATACGTTTTGCTGACGTCCCCGTCCACAGCATTGTAATACTTTGCTCCCCAGTGTCTGTTTCTCGATGCTGGGATGGATACCTCATACAACACCACTTCAAAACACCTGAACTATCCCTTTAAATGGTGACCTTACCTCAACTACAACTGCACATTAACACCTCCTGTTTAACAAAAAAAAAAAACTCGCATGCAAACTGCCAAAATAAGCTTTGGCACATCAGCCACATTACTCATTTCTCCCAAAACCCCCCGCCCCACATACGACACTCACATTCTCTACAAATGAGGGTTCTCATTTCTCCCCAGAAGGCAACTCAGTAGAGCTGATGCTATTGTTGCTCTTCCAACATGGCAGCTCTTTCAGGTGCTTAAGGGGTGATAGTTAACATGGTGAGAAAACCTTCCCTCCTTGTGGGGTCAAAGGGGAAAAGGGCCCACATAAAAACAATGTGAAAAATGTAGGTGCACTGTGTATGGAGGGGAAAAGGATGAAAGACGAAGAGGGAAGGGGAATTTTTTTGATGGGGAAACAACCTCTAGGGTGCCTTTCATTACACTGGAGTAGAGAAGAACTGAGGTGGCGAGACAGAGAGGAAGGATCAGCAGAAAGACATATGAGAATATATATAGAGAGATTGAGAAGACACAAGATACCCTTCAGGAGCAACAGAGGTAGAAAGAGACAAAATCTCATTTTGGCAGTGTTTTGAATGACTGGAGGTGCAGTGACAGCTTACAGTATAAGCCTCCGTAGGGAGTAGATGCTTGTGTCTCATCAGGGCTCCAGGAGAGCGAGCGCCTAGAATAGCAGCCAGAGATAAACAAGCAAACACAAACAGAGGCTTTGATGAGGAGGTATTGAGGAGCTCCCCGTAGACACGCACTGACTTCGATAATTAGACATGATACAGGAGGGTAGAGAAGGGAAGGCTGACAAAGTCAAAGAGTTAAGAGGCAGAGAAAGTCAAGATGGTTGGAAAGAAGAGCGGCAGAGAAGGAGAAGACGAGGGGGGATGAGGTGACGGGAAAGATAGCAACTGGTTTGGGATTCAGATCCCTTAATGTCCACAAAATGGGACGACCTGTGACAAACGTAAAAACAAATCTTGTACAGGACAGACAAAACAAGAGATTGTTAAACCCATTTTGTAATCTTGGATAGTTTCATTTGAAGGATTGTCAGCACGGCCGAACCCACCATTGAGGTCACCGAGGTCGAGATCTCTGCATTTTTTTCCGAGGTGTTTATAATAAAAGTTGTGAAATAATTACATAAAAATCACTTTACTTTCGTGCAGCAAAGACATTGTGCAATGCCAAGATTATGGACATGCTCATCTGATCGCCGTCATTGCTTAGTGACGGTGGTGAAGTGGATGATATTGTCATTGCTACAAAATCTTTACTCAACTTTGACTATGTCAACAACTTGAGGAAACTGGACACAAAACACAGCTGAATCCATGCAAAGCGCGATTCAGAAAATGTTACTGGTGGACTGCTTGTACTTAGATGCCATTCATCATCCCCAGACATCATCTGACTAGAGCTGAAACGATTAATCAATTAGTTGACAACTATTAGATTAATCACCAACTATTTTCATAATCGATTAATCGGTTTAAGTAATTTTTTTAAGATGAAGACATGGAAGTATTTAAATGCGAAATTGCAATAAAAATATTTTGTCTCTTAAAATCAATGAATAATCATGATAAATAGTTGTGATCTCAATATTGATAAAAGCTATCGTGATTATCATTTTGGCCATAATCGTGCAGCCTTAGTACCTGTATATATTGTTATTTTCATTGCAAGATTATTCTAGTGGAGGGCAGTAATATTTACACATAAATATCAATTGACCCTGTGTTTACTTTCTCCACTGAGACGGACTAAAATGAAAAGACTCTTGTCAATCAAAGCTCAGCTTTGGGAAGGGAAGAGATACGGGGCAAGATGAGGAGACAGAGAGAGAAAGAAAGCGTGAAGGTGATGGAGATGAGGGAGGAAGAGCAGGTACCGGATTAGCATTATGTCCCTGTGCTGCTCAACACAAACAAAAACTGACCAATTCAAACAGTGTAATTACCACAGAGAGATATATATATATGTTCCTTGGTAATTACAGTGGAACTAAGTTCAATTTAACAACAACACAAACACCTAGCATAATTATTATAGTGTAATAATATAGTATTATTGTAGGCTATCATATATTGTTGTATAACACAAATCTTGCTTACGTTTATGTACGGTTTGAGACACATTTCTATAATTCAAATCCAAAATGATGCAAACTCAAACACAAAGATGAAATAAAGAAGGTGTATAATTTAACTGAATTATTTTCAATACACTGTGAGGAGTCACAGAGAAAGAGACTACAGAGGGTGAGAGAGAACAAAGAGTAGAGGACGGAGAGAGATATGAACAAAAAGAATGTAATGTTGAAGGCAGAGAGACAAGAAGATATGAAATACACATATTTAGATCAGGGGAATCAAAAATGGCATGAACCCCCCCTAGCAAGCTCAGTCTTTGAACCTCAGGATTTCTAAAATCTGGCGTACACTCCTGATTGTCAGTGGCCCAAAGAGCTGAAAGTATTCAGCATTTCACAAGAAAAAGCCAAAATTCAATAAAAGTGTGAAAAAGACATGTATTTCTTTTGTAATAGAAATATGTTTTTTTGTTTCTAATTCAAGAGGCTCCCTTTTCCGGGATGGACCGACATGCAATAGATGTAATGTAGACCAAAACAGCAATAGTAAAATAACAATATGGAAAGTCAGGGTGACAATATTATAGATACTTAAAATCATTCAGGATTTGTTATAAACCAAGCCTGTTCTTTATTTGGCAGTGTCCACATTATAAAACCAATCAGAAGTGTGAAATCTTTACTTTCACCATGAATCTTTGCACCTTAACTGTGAATTTTCACACAACTCCCACAAACCCTCTTGTGGTATTCAGAAAGCACAGCATAAATGTGATGCGAGACTGGTTCCCTGCACACACTTATCCAAAACATCTCCGAACCAAACAGCAGCAGCAAAAGACCAATATAATGGCACCCGGCCATAAACACAGCTCGGCTGTAACACCTTCTACATGCCAACACAGATGACTAAAATCAGCCTCAGTTCCTTTAAAACTGACAGGTTTTGTGTTTTCAAGGCAATAATATGTGTCCTACACAAACACTTGCCAGGTGAGCAAGTTGTAGGCTGGTTGACCTCAGAGGTATGACGTCCCACACACTGAGTCTCTCCCAGTTTACATCTCCCCATACCCCACTCACACTTAGGGCGCTTTCACAAGACACAGTCCTTTTTGGCTAGTCCGAATCAGAGTAAAATTTATAATTTTGGTTCGTTTTCTGTTTAGTGTTGTTTGGTTTCACAGTGCACAAATTAAAGCGGACTAAATAATTGCTGAGGCGCGTGTACGAAGGAGCAAATTTATCTCTTTGTCTCGAGAGCTGCCACTTCAATGCAGGGAATCACAGACTTTGATATGTTGCTGTTGAAATTTTTTCAAATTTGACTCGGCACTGATCTACTGTGCGCATGAATCCCTTCTCCTCCAATTTCTCTTGAATGACTTTATAAGCGTCACCATTTTTGTGGACTTTATTTAGCATATTACGTATGTTCTCTTCAGCCGAGATATCAAGTAAACATCGGACTTCTGCAGAAGTCCAGGTCAGTCCTCTCCCCCTTCATGCTAACCTGTCGTTTACCGTGTCCATCCCAACAAATGCCCGCGCAGGCAGCATTCGTTTTGGTTCACTTGAAAATAGTCCACCTCTCGCAAGCGGTCTTGGACCGGTTGTTTTGGCCCAAACAAACCGCGGCAGAGTTCGATTAAACACACTAAATGTTGGCTTGTGAAAGTACCCCAAGAAGCTGGAACTCAGGAATCTTTGGCATTTTGAAAAAAATTCATAATAACAGTTGGCAATACATTTTTGGTCATTGACTAATTGATTAATTGGATAGCTGTTTTCGCTCTATATTGGTTAATAAAAATAACAGATAGATGACTTGAAAACAATCCTATATTGCAGCTCTATTTTAAATTACGAGAAATAAACAGTATGCGTATAGGAAGGTCCAGCTGCCTCTCAGTCATTCAGTCTTCCTGCAAACTGTCAGCGTGAAACATTCCTCCTGCCCTGGTGCAAAAGAATGTATATTTGCCTTCAGTGCATGTGTGCATGTTTATATAACAATGTATATTTGTCTAGTGGGGTGCCATGAAGTCTATATGCTGAGTGCTGGTGTAGCGGCTTTAGCTCTGTGGGAACAGATGGAAGCACAGTAGGGTGTCTGCTATGAAAAACTATAAGAATCATTTAGTAGCACAGCTCACTGCGCTTGTATTTCTCTTGACACACACTCGCAGGCAGCCAACAACTGACGGTATACAAGAATGAAAATCTTGAGAAATACTATTCCTACAAGGCGAGAAGCAGCAGTGTTTTTGTTAAATCAAAATATCAGCAGACCTTCTCCGCAAACTATTTTTGGTGTTCAGCTAAAACCAAATCACAGTGCATGTAAAGAAAAGTCATTATTTTCAAACTGAGCAAAATAGCATAAAAGCCACTTTAAAAAAAGGGGCTTGAAAAGAAGGTGAAAAGACTGTGGGAGAGGCAATCAGTACAATCATTGTGAGCTGGTAGGTAGCACTTACAACCATGCCTCTGTATTAATGGCATGTAGAAATAACATCAGTGGTGGCACACAGGAGCTACACCAGATGAAATGTAGATAAGTTGTCTATGAAAAGCACATGTTTCAGGAATTTAAATCCCATTTCACGATATGTGACACTATGGAATCAGGAAGCTCATTCAAATGCAATAATAATAAAAAAATGGGTATGGATGAACATGTTATTACAAAAGGTTGTTGACTTTGACTTCACAGGGATGGACACAGACAGCAGTGGAGCATGAGAGCTGTGAACATTCGGTCACGAGACTCGAACAAGTCTGCAGCACCGGACACCTTTCAGTCCAGGACATTCCATAGACTTGACAAAACTATCATATAGCCCAGTGGTTCTGGTTCCCAACCTGGGGTCCGGATCAAGATCACAGGAGGTGAGCCATGACTCGTCTGCTCTTAGGTTGTGAAAATTATATTTGCGCATGTAGAACTACAATCTTTATATAAATTCTCTATATAAAACAATTTAAAAAGATATATGTTTTGCTACTTAGTAGCAAAATCTAACAAAATATTTTGCTTCAATCCATATTTGTTGGCGTTTAGCCTTTCAAAAACAACATTTGCTTCTCTGGCTTAATGCACATGAAGAGAGGCACGCAGCTGTATGGGGAGGTCTAGCATCAATCTAACAGCACCATAAATTACATTAATTTAACCACAATAACAAAAACATCTATTTTAGCTCTAATTCCATTATAGTAAATAAATTAAGTCGTTACAAAAAAATATCATGTTATGTATCCGCATTCGCTTGGGGAATCCGTCAATTTTAATACACTTTATTCAAATTGAGGATTTTGTTTGAGGATTTTTAATTTGTTTTTAGGGTTATGATGTCGGGGATGTCAGCTTTTCTTGGATACAAGTAGGGGGGGCTTCAAGGAAAATAGGTTGGGAACCACTGATACAGCCTATGATGTACTTGATGTCAGGAAGGTATGTTGAACGATCAAAGAGCAACGGTCTTCTGTAAATAGTGGCCACTGAATACACAGTGTACACCCGGTTGCTAAAATAGCTTCAGGTCTATAGGGGTTGGGGAGTCATTAAATGGCCACCCAGTGACATTTTGTTTTTGTGCAATGATGCAATTACGCTGCTGTTAGACCGCTGGCCACCCTGCTTCTCTGCACTTTGAAGTTTCTGCTCCATTTCTTGGAGACAAGAGGGGATGGAGGTGGGGGATGATTATAGTGAAGACAGAGGAGAGGGAGAGCGAGAGAGTGGGAGGCAGAGGTAAGGTTGGAGCATTAGATTTTATGCCCTCAATTACATACAGTGCTGTAAGCGCCTTTGAGTACTAACATTAATAGTTTTATTAATTTCTAATACCAGTATTAGTGATGCCACGCTGGAATCATCTTTGCTTTGAAGTGCAGTTCATCTGCTAGAGGCTCATTTACAGCACTATCCTGCTTCTATTCAACATTACTGTCTTTTCTTAGGGATTAAAGCACAGCGCTAGAGTGTCGGATGTAACCTGCAAGAACAGAAAAGAGCAGAACCGGGCAAGATAGGAGCAGAGAAGTAGAAGGTTGACTGGCTGACTGACTGAAGGACAGTTTCAGGCCTGTGAGACAGAATGAAACAGAAAATGTGTATTCCAAGGCCACTGTAAACTGAAAATATCCTTCCACTCCACATGTGTTTGGGAACAGGAAGAGTACAAACACCGCCGTCCTCGAGACGATTAGAGACAGAACATGCAATCGCGACGACCCTGATCTCTGAACTAGCGCATCCTCTGCTGTCGTCACCGGCCGTTGCTCAGGAAGAGCCTGCCTTAAACAGACAGCCGGCTAACTGTAAAACAAATTCCTCGATGGAACTTCAATCGGAGACGGGGCGGTCGAAGAGGCGGTAACTCTCTAGCTTGACGGATGGACACAGCGGATTGTTGTAAAGTGCTTTTTCATCAGCTATTGATTTTCAGTTGCTTTACAGACTGCAGCAGAAATTGCATTATTGGAGATGGAATGCTTATCTGGAAAGAAATAAATCTGACACACAGTGTGAGGGTGTGTGTGTGTGTGTGTGTGTGTGTGTGCGCTGCATGTGTGGGTGGCATGGGTGGAATTTGTGGAGCTTGGATGGTGCTGCTGCAACAGCAATACAGCCAAGTTCCTCTGATTGACAGTCCAGGTCGGAGGAATGAAAACACTGCATTCCACTGCTGTGTGTGTGTGTGTGTGTGTGTGTGTGTGTGTGTGTGTATATCAGTAAAAGATGGGAGGTTAATGTGTGATATGTGTGCGCCTCCTACGTCACAGAGCTAACAGTGTAATAGACTTTGGAGCGTGTTGGGGATTATTGAAGTCAACAACATGCATCACAGATTTACTCAAAGTGATTTATTACTGCTGCACTTCACAGGCACGTCAGTCCTACTACAGTCTAACCTCCGACACAGAGGTTCAAATAATGCGTGCGCTTCAAAAAGCATCAAAAGACGCCATTAACCCACCAATCCCGTATATATATATATATCAGGGTAGTAACTGCGCAGCTTACTATATACAGTAAGCTCGCACAAATGATCACAACGGGACGCGCGCGCTCCAGAGCATCAAAGGCATCGCTGCGAGAGGGAATATCAAAAAGAAATCTTCCAACAGGTCGCGGTGTTCAGTGGTTAGACTAAAGCAAGTTTAATGCGCTGACAATTTGACTAAATCGTGTTGAGAGAGGAGACTATGATGAAACAATAGCATCTCAAAGGAGCAAATTCCTTTGCTCTCATTTTGTCTCCACGTTTTATAGCCATAAAAAGGATTGAGGGGGGGATCAGTGGGAATCTGTCAGGTACCACGCGCATACACACACACACACACGCACGCACGCACGCACGCACGCACACACACACACACGCACACACACACATCACAATAGAGCCTCTGTTCAGCAGGAGGTAGGCTGGTCTTAGCCTGGCTCTGTCTACTGGATCCTAATGCATAAAAAAAAAAACACTTATATACACAACACACACCCACAGCACTCCCCGATCTCTGTTTGGGCTGATCCAGAAAGTAATGTGACATGTACATCGAAGTTTAACTGTGAAGGTCGCGGGGACTCTGAGGTCGCTTTCACACCTGCATTTTTACCTTTTAGTTCTGGTCCACTGCGTGTTCACGCTGACTGACTAACAAACAAAGGGGGTGTAAAAATGATGTTGCATGAACTGACAGGTGGCTCATTCATTGGGCCGTTTTGGCAACGTCAATCTGCATCATTACCGCTACGTGGATTCACGTGCGAAAATCTAACTGCAGCGATTGACAGCAAGTCATGCTGCACTTTAGAGGCCGTTCAGACTGAAAAGAGCACCTGCATGAAAACAATGGAAGGGGGCTGCTTGGGTGGGGGTGTGTTGCTGCAGGTACCAGTAAGACATAAAATATGAAACATGAAGTCCAGTTTGAGTAAGACATTATTGAGGTTGGAGGCAATTTAGACGCCAAAACACTGCCCAGCAGTTTCTAATACTTTGGGACATGATTTTATAACAGCAGAAATACTCTGCTCACGTTACCGACAATCACAAAGTGTTCGATTGACAGCTTTCAGACCAGCCAAAAAGAAACAACCCAAACAGGCAAATGCACCAGAGTTTGTTTGAACCAACCCAAACAGGTTAGGTGTAGTGGACTGAGACGTGAAGCCAATGCTGAAGTGCCTTAAACTTGCATTCTTTCTAACAGCCAGCAGGGGGCGACTCCTCTGGTTGCAAAAAGAAGTCTGATTGTATAAAAGTCGATGAGCCTACTTCTCACTTGATTTATTACCTCAGTAAACATTGTAAACATGGGTTTATGGTCTCAATCACTAGTTTCAAGTCTTC
Source organism: Sebastes umbrosus (assembly GCF_015220745.1). NCBI lineage: Eukaryota > Metazoa > Chordata > Actinopteri > Perciformes > Sebastidae > Sebastes > Sebastes umbrosus. The sequence continues at coordinate 9,351,842 of NC_051271.1, forward strand.
TTTAATACAGCATGATGTTCATTTAGTAAATTATGGTCCCATTTAGAGTCAGACAGACCATAAAGCAAGGTATGCCTTAGGGCGTGGCTACCTTGTGATTGACAGGTCGTTACCACGGCGTAGTCCGGTCATGGAGTTGTCTGTGTTTTCGTCTTAGAACTTTAACCCTTTCACAGTGTGTTTTCAGTTCATGAGAGTTCATTATAACCTTTTTGGTCGCCTAAAAATGTCTTATTCAGCGTTTGATTGTACTTAGCTCCACCCTCTCGTGTCAATTCTGGTTGCAAAAAAAACAAGGTGACAGCCAAAATGCCGAACTTGAGGCTTCAAAACGGCAGTCTACAAACCAAATGTAACGAACTGAACTGAACTGAACTGGTGGAAACGCGGCTAAATTCTTAGTATGTTTACCTTGATCCAGCAGGTTTGTCTTACTGTGCCCACTGACATATTCTACGCTGTCAGCCATCATCTCATCAGCCAAACACACAGATGGTTGACATAAAGCTAAATATTGTTTATGGCTGCATACTGCTTGATATTGCCCTCTGCATGGTTCCCAATGTGGGCAAGCTTCTGATCACTAATCGTGTCAAAATCACCATCTGCCGCACACATTTAAAATATTAAGTCTGGAAGGATTTTGGGTGAGAAAATCAGTTGGGCAGCCATTAAGCTGAGCAACAGATCAAAAGTGACAGCATGGTGAAGCCTTTGTGAAAAACCTTGTCATCGACCCATCAAATCAGCAGAGGGGCCACAGAGATTAACACGGTCATCCGGAACATACATATGCATGGTGCATCTGAAGAATAACGTGCTATGCAGCTCGGATGAGTCATTTTGGCTCGCTGAGTATGATTAACATGCGGGATTAACTATTTAATCCGACTGTGAAGAAGTCACATTGTTGCGTTGGTCTAAGTGTGTGCGTTTCCTAGAATGGCTCAGTTTTAGAAGTGTCAATCAGTTAAATTACAAACAGCTTTGTGATCAGTGGAGTTGCTCCTGTGAAGAAGGTTTGTATGCAGTCAGTCAGTTTAGGGAATTTTAGAAAAAAAGAGCTATTAAGGGTTTATTAGACTGGATGTACAAATACTCACTGCGTTAACACAGATTATGATTTTCTGAATATGTTATGTTTATAAACAACACATTAACTAGTTTTACGTCATGTTACTTTCCTCAAACCAGTTCAAACATCAGACATTGGGACTTCCTCATGCATATAAAGAGAATTTAAAATAGCCGTTAAACTACTCATGCAATATTTTCATTATTAATTATTTAGGCTGCAGGATCACACATAAAAGTATCTCTGCACACCATATATTAAAACGATAAATACAGCAATAAGTGTTTTTTACTATGTTTTACGGGGGAAATAATTCACCCTCTGTTAACAAGATAAGCCAACAAGAATGTGATTATGTGTACAGGTCAAAAACAATTTGGTATGGAGTTCCTCTTTAAAAAGGGAAATATGTGAATATATATTTTTTTATTGCAATTGTGTTTGACTTTATTGTCTTTATGCTCACTTGTACATCTACATTCTGTGTGTATATTAGGGGTGGGGAAATTGATTCACCTATGTATCTCAATTTTTTTTTTTTTTACGATTTCGAAATTGATTTCGAAATGCCAGAATCAATATATTTGCTTCATTTGAGTCTATGCGGAGGTAGAAGGAAGTTACCGCTTTTATTGTTGTATCCGCCCAGCCCTAGTGTACATACTGTATAATCCAAATTGAGGGCATCATATGTTGCTTAGATTGTAAAGACCTCAAAGACAAGTTTAGGACTTTAGGCTATTTCAATAAAAAAACAATGCCTGGGATAAATGATGAAAATTAATACCATTACAATCGTATATATTTAATCGTAAATATAATCTACTTGAGGTTTGAATTCGTCTTGCACATATTTACTGTTATAACAGTCAGACCTGGAGTAAAGCCCTTCAAAACACTTAGAAAAGTTATTGAAAATGCCAGCATGACAGTATTAGTAAAGTGTTGGTTTTGCTGCCCAGCAGCTCTACACGTAGTCTACATATATCGCACTCGGTAAAGACTTCAAAGCAGGAGACGATGGGTTATCAACTGTCGCCCTTACGCTGCCAGACAGACTGAATCACTGGTTTCAATGTTTTGGCATTCATTTACTCTTCTATCTACGGCTTTATCTCCTCAAACACTGTGCACGGTGAGGCACATATTAGCGCTCATGATAAGAGGGGGAGATGTTTTTAGCCCTGAGGTGGAATGCAGTGTGTGTGAAGATTACAGGTTGAGGCTTCATGGGAAACATAGACAGTGTGATTGAGTCATCCTGAGCCACTAACTGAATGTCATTATAGCCTTTTTTACAATATATTTGAGTTTAATAGACAGTGCAAGTGTCATGCATGACATATGTTGTATATGTAACGTCTCAAGCAAAGTACATGTTCCTGTAATTTTAGGGAATCTCAGACAGTTTGGAATAAGTCAAGTCTCTGCGTGATGGCATCAAATGACGATGTAAGGAGGAGGGAGGGAGAAAAAGATAAACAGAAAAGGAAGTAAAAGGTCAGCACTTTTTCATAGAGTCTCTGTTCAAACAAAACCCAGCGCAAGAACCTGGACTGACACAAGATTGAGTCCTCGTCATGACCTGTCTCACCTGCCAAACTGCTGACAGGCCATGAAGAGAAAATGTAAGAAGAGAATGATAGAAATGAAGACGGATAAGACACAGAGACATCATATAAATGGAAAGCCCTGCAGGGAACCAGAGGTTGAAACGAATGAGAGAGTATGCACCCGAGGAAGCGTTGTGAAGAGCAGGGATCGGAGTTTGAGACATCTGTTCTGACAAGTCCTGATGAGACACTTGAGGCTGTCGACCGAAACCAAGCTCAAAGACGCACGTCAAGTTCGCACTGAGAGACACCTTACAAGATGTGCCAGTTTCCATTTTGTCGCTGTCTCACATGCACAGAGGTTTCACAAGACTCACGGAGTGACAGTTACTTTAACCGCAAAGGTGAACCTACAGTTAGCAGCAACCTTGTCAGCGGCAAAAAGAAAAAAAACAGTGTCTCCAACAGAATGACATTCCCATACAGCTAAACTGCGTTCTCAATTACGTTTCGAGGAAAACATATTCTCTTCCAGCTTACAGTCACAGTTGGGCAACTACTTCATTAGGTTTAGTGAAAAAACATCATGGTTTGGCTTAAAATGACTACGTAAATGAACGTTGACTTTTAGTTTCACACGGGACACAAACAGCGGTCTACTGAGTGAAAGTCCTGTGTTTGTTTGACCCACTCACCCACCAACCCTCCCTCCAACCCGTAGAGGACTTTTTTACTTGTTATACTCGTTATTATACATACGTAACATTCAGTAACGTTATTATTCCACGTAACTTCCATTAACAGTCGCTCGATATACTACGTCACCTGCTGCGTGACGCTCGTTATACTAAGTCACTTAGAAACGCATTTGTGATACGTTAAAGACAAACCTAATCCACGACCAAATACGTTCCCCTCAAAATGCAATATTGTTGCAATATCTATATCAAGGTATTTGATCACAAATATTGTGTTATTAGATTTTCTCCATATCGCCCAGCCCTACAAATAAATAGTCATTTTTCAAGCAAAAATGCCAAACGTTTCCTGTTCCAGCTTGTGGGGATTTGTTGCGTTTCTCTGTTTTTAATTACTGTGAATTGATATCTTTGAGATTTGGCAAGCAATTTGAAGATATCACCATGGGTGCGGGGGAAATGTGATGATGAAAATAATTCAGCTGTTGTGACTAGCTAGCATTGTCAAAATTATCGAAGTATCGATACATATCGATATTGAATATTTGAAACCGTTTCAATACTCATTTTCCACAATATCGATACACGGGTACCAGCTGTGCTTTCTGCTCTCTCATCTCTCCAACATCGAGTTGACACACACACACACACACACACACACACACACACACACACACCGCTATTCATCTTTTAATTACAATCTAAAATGTTATGCTCTCAATGTTGTGTACATTTTTCCCTGTGGTATCGAAAATGCTATCGAATATTGATATTTTTCAAGGTACTGTACTGAAGATAGAAATTCCACTATCGTGATGGCACTAGTTGTGACCGGAAGGATTCGACAAGATTTGGGCAGACGTCCCTTTCATGAAAAAAAAAAAAAAATGGAAGTTCAATTGTGGTTTTCATCCAACAGTAGTACTTCAGAGGCATTGTGCACCTGGAAAATGCCACTAAAATAAAGGCAAAGTGACCTTTTTTTAAACCCAAAGTGGCTTTCCCTCCTCTGCTCAGTGACGCACTCAGTCAGTGTGGGTCTTCATTGAAATTGCAGACTGCAGGTCATTCGTTCATCCTGCTCTATGATTTAATCACTCACCACGCTGTGCACTAGGAAGAGGTTCAACCGTGCTAATGGAAAGCAGGTTTTGACGGGTGGCGTTCCCACAGCGCAATGGAATACAATAAACAAAAGGGTGTGAAGACCAGCCAATTAAAAAATGCCTACAGCTGATAATGCAGATTGGCTCTGGACTTTTTTTTTACTCACAATTTAGCACACAACAGTGCTGTAGCAGCACCCATTAACCACAGGGTAACTCACTCATTGTGAGACTCTTCAATGATATGGCCTGTTTTTAATTGAACTATTCTAGGATTTCCCACTAATGAGTTTTCTGATTCCCCATGTTCACACATGCAGTTGGTACATTTTCTCTTTAAACTGGCAGAAAGTGTGTGTAAGACATGTATTGGCTTGCTTGCAGTGATTTGTCTGTCTGTGTGCGCAGGATTAGTGTGTGTGTGTGCGTGTGTGTGTGTGAAACAGGTTTGGAGAGGAATGCAGGACTGGTGTAATCCGGTCTCGGTTCATTTTCGCTATTGTCATGGAGTCAAAAGCCTGGAGGCCTATGTGCCTCGTAGCTCAGTCCCGCTTACACACATATTATCTCCCAAAACACAACGCAGTACAACATTACAAATACATCTGTAGGTCATTCACTACCAGCTGATAAGACCTCGCAATGTTGAGCTTCAATCTCTAATGCAAGGGTGCCCAGCAGTCACCTTGTGAATGTTTAGTCGGGCAACGTAATGTTTAACTTTCCTCCTTCCTCATCATCATGTGGACAAACAAACGGAATTCCAGCCCATAATTAAATAAATTACAGAGACACAAAGCACTTGTCTTTCAACACCCGCAGCTGTTCACCATCTCTGAGATTATTGTTGTGAAGGCGATGAAGGATGAAAACATAAATGTTAATTTCAGCACTGAGGAGTATTGATTTGAGAGACTTGATCAAAATCCCATTCATAATGTCAACAGGATCAGATCTCAGTTATGCAATGATTTGAATTCACCTCTGCGATGAGCTCAATGTCAGAATGTCTTCCTTTGGGAGCAAGCCAGACTTTTGTTGCCATATAAATGAGAACGTAAAACCTCCAAATTGCTTTATATTTTATTAAGTATCTTGCCTACCAAGCTCAAAGATGTGGAAACAAAAATGCTGCCCTCTCTGTTTAATATCTCACTTGGAAACTCAGTTAACTGGGATCTCGTTGGCAATTTCCAACAGAGTTATATTCCATTTTGACAGACATGATGATCTCTTTATACTCACAGAGTTATTATTAAAATACTTGGTGCACAATTGGATTTACAGTGTACCTCATAATTTGCAGGTTTCCTCTGCTCAGCTGTCTTTCATTTCTCTCTCACTTACATCTGCCCTCATCCACTTCTCTCTCTTTTAAAAGGTCTTGCCTTTGTTATTTAGTAACAGCTCGTTCTCTAACTTTCTACTGATTTCAAATCTTAATGGAAGTAAATCTCCAATCTGACAAAAAGGTCGGTAACTTGACACGGTAAGAGTACACCAGATTTAAAAAATGATTCAACCATAAAACCCTTTGCTGCCAACTCTTTTCCAATGAAAGTAGCGAGCAGCACAAGCTCCAAAAGTCTCTAAAAACTAGCGAGAAAGTCACCAAGCAGGCTACACTGACAGTCCGTCCGTTCAAGCTTCCCTCCAAAGCCACACCCCAAAATTATCATAATGAACAATAACATATCATAATGAATGTAAACAACAAACATGGCTATTGTTAGTACTCACAGCTGTCAAGCTAGCAGCTTGTGGAAGACTCTGGTGATGCTTAATGAGTGCACGGACAGAGTGCACATAGGTAGACAGACAGGTAGCCCGTCCAATCATTTCATTCATTTTATTACAGTCCTGCGACAGCCACAGATACCAGTTGTTTTTTGTCAGAGCATTTATTGGTTGCTGTTGGGATGTAATGATCATTTCAACTAATATAACAAAAAATGTATTTGAACAGTACTACCAACCCTACCTTAAACCAACAGCCCCGGCTACATTATCAAAAAGCCTTGTTAAAAGAATGTCTGACAGTAATGCCAGCCTTTCACAAGTTATGTACAAAGTACACAGTTCATAATACATTCCCCTCTTGTAATATATAAAAAGACCAGCATGGACCCTTAGATAAACTGTAACTAGTAACTTGTCAGATGGACAACTTAATATCTTATCTTCCATGTAACAGGCCTTTCACACAGAATGCGCCAACGGAAACACAAGCTGTGTTCTGTGTTGTTGAAATGTCTGGGATGTTTAAATGAACAACACAAACATCTGAAATTAAATTCTTTAACTAATATACATTTTTCACCCATGTCTGGTTCCAAAGCCATTTGTACCAGGGTTAAAGGTCTTGGACGGTTCCCAGGACCCAACACTGTGGGGTTTCAATAACAACTTTGTCAACAGCACCTTGGCTGGACCGGGGTCAACAGCCTGGTGCAGAGGAATGCCACCTCTTTTACATAATGGGTTCTTTAGGTTTTAGTTAACACAAGGTCATAAACACATCTAGGTAACTCAAGATACACTCTCTTGACCCGGGCAGGCAAATAATGTGAGTTGTCCACCACTGAGCATCACGACTGAAAAAGGACAGATGGCCTTTTGCTAATAACAGATACAGAACGAAACTCACTGCAAGACTAATATTCTGCTGTAGGGATGGTTAAACGTCTCCATCAGGAGACTGTGTGCCTGGTGTACAGCTAGAGCATGCACACTAGATTTGGATATAATACTGCGTAACACCGCTTAATGAAAATCAAACAGCGTGGGACTGCAAACAGTATTCAAAGCGCACTTTGAGATAACAATAGGCATGACACACAAGTTTCTTAAACCATCCCCAAAAAAGCCTATTTCACGGTTTTTAAAAAATCAATATGTCAAGAACACTATAATCCTGAGAAATACTGGTTATAGCAACACCATGCTTTGCTTTAAGTAGTGCAAAAGAGCGACCCCTCAACAGTCTGACAAGGCCACATCTTAATATGGACAACTGTTCCTCCCTGGGCATTGCCTTTAAGTGTGATTGACAAATTAATTAATTAGTCAGTCTTGGGAGAATAGCATCCCGTGCTGATAGAGCTGCAGTTTTAAGCAGCGCAACAAGAGCTTGAATATTTTAAGCGAACGCCAGACAAAAAGCATGCCTGTAAGCATGAAAAGAAGATGTTAATAAATCCCAAGCCTCCTCTGATGATGAAAAGGGATGTTTATACTGTGCATACAGAACAAAGCCACAGCTACCAAAACCACACAAACAAAAATCGGCTCGGCAAATCAGTTCATTTCAGTGTGAGATGTGGATCTGTTGTTGGCATTCTGAGCAATTCAGCAACAGGTGAGCTTCTTCCAAATTAGTTGTGAATTGACAGTGATGAGATTTTGACTTGACAACAACATCACACATTAGCTGCAGCTTTGGAAGGACGTGTAACATTAGACAGCTTGCTGGCATCGCTTCCTCCATCTCTTCCTCTCTCCCACCACCAACATGATATACACACACACACACCATGAAAAATGTGGGCCTAATTCTGCCATCCATTATGTGATGTGTTCAATCAATTTGGTGCATGTAACCTATCTGCACTCGTTCTTTGCCAGCATTTAAAATACATACTCACATTTCAGTAAACAAGCATCATTCAGGTAATGTTGGCTTCTGTGTATGTCACCTCTGAGCTGTGCTCTTTAGCTAGCCAGACATTGTGACCTAGTAACCACAGCCATGTTTATTTGTTTTTGCACGGCGTCTTGAGGTTGCATTATTACCTACGTCAAGGAGGTAATGTTTTTGGCTCGGTTTGTTGGCTGGTTTGTTTGTCAGCAGGATTACAGGAAAAATGACAAGCCCAATTTTCATGAAACTTGGTGGAAGGGTGTAGCATGTTCACTTCCGTTAACATTGCGAGATAGGGCATGACCTTGGCGGAGGTCTGCGCTCTCAGAGTGCCCTCTTAGTTTACAGTATGTTGTCCTCTTAGTTTCATTTGCACATAAATAGGAACATCGTGTGCACGTCCATCAGAAAAGCCAGACTGAACTACAAAAAAAACAACTAATGCAGTTTAATACAAACAATCCTGCAATAACTCGTGAAGGTTATAATTGCATTATACTGACAGGGGTTTCTATTATTTTGTCCACTCAATTTAAACCAATGAGGGTAGGCTAAATAGAAACACTTATATAATGTAATATGTTTCTATTCTATAAATATATATACCCAGTATCTATAATATCACAGCTTTTTGTCAAGTTTCCTACAGTTTTTAAAACTTATTCATAATTTTTTATATATTATATATTCACAAGCCACTGATGTGCAGGCAAAAGAAAGTAGACTTTCATGAAAGAGGTAAATGCTGGTGGGCGAAGAAGCTAAAATATTATCCTGTCAGACAGCTCAGGTCTTTCTTGAAGTTATCTCCTCAGACCATTACCGTTACAACCACAACACATTACTTAACTGTCTAATCCTTGTCTGCTTGATTAATACATTGTTGCCGGTGTCAAAAGAAGGGCATGCGTACTGTGTACAACGGACATAAAGTAAACTGAAGATGGTAAATGTTTTTTCTATCCTCCTCCTTCTTTCACCAACTGTCAGCTGGGATTTCTGAGGCTTCGAGTCAACAGATTATTGCAAATGAAAGGAATACCACACACAGACGTTCACAAGCAGAATGATTAAAGAGCGTCGTCTGAAAACCGCCTCTTCTGCCTAAACAAGACACAAAGGAAAAGAGGACGGACAAAAAGAGGAGTCGGAGATGAATAGTTCACACTTAAAGGCTGGGGCGTGCCTGGTATCTCAGGTATGTTGACATGGATGGTGACATTATGCAGAAACATGCTGTAGGTCAAATGAGCTCACTGGAGAGCAATTTAGCACGTGTCAATCATCAATTTCAATATTTCTCAATATTGAAAATGAAGCCATCGCACATTTTGTTAACACAGACAGACAGCAATAATCTCCATCTATTTTACACATGAATATCAGTTCACTTATCATTGTGAGTACTACGCAGTCAAATAAAGAAGCTCTGCAAAGTCTGAGAAAATAACCCTGGTGACGTCATAGTGATCTCAAATATCTCCTCTGGTGCAAATCTCTCTCTTCACGTCTTCCAACTTCATAGACGTGAAATTAAATATTGATGGAGTAGCCCTTTAAAGTTACTTTTAACTGGTTATGAAACAGTCTCAATTTAATACTGATGCCTCTATATGATCTACGTAAGTAAACAAGAACATCAGCGAGAAGATTGGCTATTTCTAAACAGTTATTCTTAATGCTCGTCATCGGTGCCACCGGTCGGATTCGGCGCAAAATCAGAAACTCGTTCAGCTCAGACTCCTGCGGGGCCCATAGCAGCGACAAGCACGCCTTTGACCTCGTCGGAGCCCTCCACCTCCCGCCAGAGCTCCGACTTGAGACTGCAGTCTGTCAGAACCTGCTGCAGTAAAATTAAAGATTTTCCAAAGGGACTCTGGTGCTCGGAAAAAAATACCGCTTTTTGGGACCGCCAAAATCAAAACAAAATTAGTTCCTCATAGTAGCTTTAAGATAGAAACTGCAGTATAAATAGGATCAAAAAGCATGCTAACACACATCGAACCATGACTACTGGAGTTTTCAACTGCCAACGTTGTGAACAAACTATTATTTATCACTTCCATTGTTCCCTCCCTCTACCACTAAAAGACAAAAAAGACTTTCTATGTGGCCAGTGTCTTACTGATCTCTTATTTTCAGGTGAACCATCTTTGTTCACTGTGCCTGACTCTAATCCTCTGTATAGCCATAATAATAACAGCTTGAAGCACAGTCACAGACAGTCAGGGCGGTGGCAACATGACATACAGAGAGGGAATGGAAGGTGGAACTCGGAAACTCTAGAAATTGTAATGTACTGTAATGTTCAAGGGGCATCATTTATCAGGCTATGCTTCTCAACCCATGTAAACAGCTTAGTTGAAACATGGAAATGTACTAACAGCCAGTGGAGTTTGTTTCTGATGACAATGCTAGGCTAAAGAAATGTGAAAATCTAATATTACTTTAGCTGAGGATGGACAGACAGACAGAGAGAGAGAGAGATGCTGGAGGCAATGTGGCAGTGAGGAATTTCCCTCCTGCTGAAAATCTATCCATCACCCAGTTCGCCAAGCAAGGAAGTGGTGGATTTCATCTCCCAGCTACTCTTTTGTTCCCTCCCCTTTATCCTGCAGGCTTTTAATCTCCCTCCACCTTGTTACTCTCTCCTACTCTCTTCAACACGATTTGAAAAGATAAAACTCTGTGCTGATTGGTGCTGCTGACGACCACACAGTTTCTCCTGCGCTTTTATCCGTCTTTGGCAGCTATCTCGCCAACTCTACCCGGCTCCCTCCTCCTCTTTGTACATTTGTAGATTTCTGCAGATTCATAACAAAACGAAACTGCTTTGCAAGTGAATGGCACATCGACCCGGGCTCTATATTTTGCATGCATCAAAGAAGAAAACATTTTTAGCTGAACAGCAACAAACAGGTCAGCAGATCAGTAAAAGACAAATCCTTTTGAATTTGGCTTTATGCACAAAGCAACAGAGATGTTCGTTACACTTGGAATATCTTATTTGACTGTTGCACAAGAGAGATGGATGACCACAACGAGCTCTGCGTTACACTGCATTCAAGATAGCATTTTCATTATAGCCCAACCGATACAGGCTTTTTGACACCGATACTGATATTGATATTTGAGAGTTTGAAAGATCCGATAATTATATACAGTATCAGTCTGTAGTCATTTTCTTTACACAACCCATAACATAAATAAACATTTCTGACAAGGTTCCCTTAAACGTCCAGGGGACGCACCCTATTTTTTCCCTGAAAATGCTACATTAATAACAACAAATCCCTGTTAAAATCGGCAGGACAAAGGCCAGTTAACGTTAGCTGTTAGCTGCGTGCAGGACTGTGCTGCTCACCGGCTGCTAACAGCTAACGTTAACTAGACCCCGTCCTGCCAATTTCAACACGGAAGGTGCCGTTGATTTACATTATGATGCATTCAGGCTCTATTCAGTCAAAAATTTAGTATTTGGTGAAGGTAATTCTAACGTTATCATGATGTGTTGAAATGTAATCCTGTAAAATGCAGTTTTTGGCGAGAATTGAATAAATCCACTTGTTTTAAAGAGATGTTTTAACAGCAATATTAAACAGATATTAGAGAAGGAATTATGACCTGTTTAACTTCCTTACAAAAGCCATTCTGCAAATGGTAATAAAGGAGTGGATGTTGAAGTACATTTATTGTTTGACTTTAGTTTTTTACCGTTGTATCGAATTGGTGTGGAACTTCACTGGTATTTTGGTATTGACTACTACATTTCTGGTATGGTGACCAAGAAATGTACTGGGCATGACATTTTACAATTGAAAAATAAACGTGTCACTGTATTACTCTCAGGTGGACAAAACTTTGGCATTTCTGTACTTCGATTTCTTGTTATTTATCGGCTGATATATATACATGCTAACACGATATATCTGCAATGAGCTAATACTAGTCAGGCTCAAAATGTCACAAATACTACAATACCACAGCCAAAGACTGAATTTGAAAATACATGTCATGTATGTTACAAATTACGTTGAACATGATGCAAAGATGAAAGACTGGCGTAGACAGATGTGCTGTGTGACTAATCACAGTAGAAAGTAGTGAGATTTACGAGACTAAAAAGTGCCTGTGTGCAAGAATAGACCTTTTTCACAGCAGACATGATGACATGCCACAGCGGGAAAAGCACTAATAACATTAATGACGGCTGCATTCCACTTAAGGGAGGTCCTGTAGTCTCACTGGGACACTTTATGCAACTGAGCCATCGTTAATGTTATCAGCTTCACCTGTGCATTACCTGCTATGACAAGTCAAAATGTCTGCTGTGAAAAAAAAGGTCTATAGCAGCAGTCAGAATGACAAAACCAGTGATATGTGAAGCTGATGTATCAAAACCCTGCACAGATTTAATACATACATGCAATGTTTTAGACTTGGAAGGCTTGTCTGAGGTTGACAGCAGCTGAAGTTTATTTAATAATAGTAATTTTCCTATTTATTGTGTCATAAAACAGCAGTGCTGCTCTGTAATCAGCTTGCTTCTTCTTTGGCTGCTGTGACATTTATATATTTCCATGTATCCTGTGCACTGATCCTTTATGTGCAACTTGTCTTTGAAACCTCAGGCATATATATATACTTGTTATACAAACCCTGAAGAAAAGTAACTGTTTCCTGAGAGTCAGATTAAGCCAGAGGTGAGTAACACCCCCCGGATATGGCCTCAAGGCCCTCCGTTCTTCAGCCTGACAGAAGAAGAGCCATGTCAGGAGCTCCTGCTGGGATCTCTGCTTGTAAATCAGTATGCTCAGCTGCATGCTAAGCAGCATTTGTTTGATGGCTTGTAAGGCTAGAAAACAAAGCTATAGCACAGACCTAGCATAGCTGTGGTAAAACAGATGTGTGTGTTTTGCCGTAAAATATGTGAGTCAAACATATCAAAGTCAGATGACAAATGTGTGGTTAATCTGGTAGACAAAACTTGAGATCTTGACTGCATGGTGTTGGTTTTATGTATGTGTATGTGTATGTATGTGTTGGTGGGGAGGTGCAGCTGCAAGCAGCAAGGAAAGTGTCAAAAGATAGCTTCACTATCTTAACTACTGCATCATAAAAGTGTTGTAAATGGCCTGCAGACGTGAGGCTTTTGGACTTAATTACTCATAAAACTGACAAAAAAACTTGCAGTAAAGAGCAAGTCTTTCACTTTATGCTGAAAGAAACGGCATAGGCTATGCTACTGTACACACACGATAGATAGACTTTGTTGATCCCCAAAGGGAAATTGATGTGTTACAGCAGCAATTAACTTACATCACAAAAACGCGCATCACTCACACAAACGACAAAACACACTGTATTTACAAATCTCTATATACATACCAACTACTACTTTAAAAAGGTACTATATGTGACAATTTACGTGTTTTAATCGCTTTATATTGACAATGTTTGTACGGATTGTAACGTAACTTAAAAACGGGACCTTCCCCGACTTTCTCGGTTGCCTATAACATCCTGTGGACTCATTGATTTCTATGTAAAGGACTCGGGATGTTTTCCCGGGAAAATCCAAAGAACGTTTAAGCGGGCTCCCGAGCACCTTGCCTCTCTTCAGCTCCCCTAAAGCGCCAACAGTGTGCAGCTAAAATATTTGTCTTGAGTGCTTAAGCTATGGTTGGCCAGCTTGCTATAACTTACATTAGCTACACAGCATGGATATGCTAGGTTGCTTCACAACATTAGCTGATGACGTAATTTGCTAGCTGCAAGCTAGTTCAAGATTCAAGATTCCTTTAACTTGAAGCAGTCCTGATAGTGCAATCACACATAACATACAGCATAAAAGATGAAATAAAACCTTTGTCCAATACAAGCTTAACCTAAACTACTTAATAAAATAAGTAAATATATATATAGACAATACAATAACAATACGGTCAAGGCAGTATACAGTACAGTCAAGGCAGTGAGTTATTGCACAGTAATAATAGCACATATAGCACATGTATCAGTAGTGCAGTTGATAAATTACAAGAAATAATGTATCTGAATGTGCGGTAGGATGTAAACATGTAATAAGTTGAGCAAGGGTTATGTTTTCTGACAAGTATCTAACAGTTAGTATCATGGAGTCAATTGTCCAAATAAAATAAAGGAACATTAGAGAACATTATGTAAGGGATAATGCCAAACGAGCTGTACATTATCAGGAATTAATGGACTACATGGAGGGGCGTCAGGATGCTGACTGCAGTTCACTTAACGACCACAGGTGTCATTAATATCAAGGATCTGAAAGTTACATACAGTACCTTTAAACTAGATAAAAGAAATAAAAATAAAATACAATAAAAATAGAATTAAAGCTATATCTCTGCTGTGCAAAATTGAATATAATTAAAATATGTGATGTGCAAATTGAAGTAGATGGCATATCTTTTAAGATTAAAAAACTACAATGATAAGGTGTTAATTATAAAGTCACAACTGTCCACAGTGAACATGTTTTCTGTATTCAAGAAGTGCAGAATGTACCAAGCCAAAAGAGTGAAAGAAATCATCACTGGTGAATTTTGAACAGCCACATTATATATTTCAAAAGGCTTTTTAATCAATATGTGACTCTTTTGGTTTGCAATGCTTATTAACAGAGGTCAGACAAGTCACCAGCTGCTGGGCTGGCTGTCCAGCTCCAGCTCAGACTCACTGGGCTCAACTTCCACCTCTCTCTCTTGGCCCAGTTTCAAAAGGTGTCAACCGACCACGTACACCGACCAAACGTGTTACAATTAATGCAGAAAAAAATATGTTGGCCGAAGATGCTCTTACCTGTTCAAACTCTTCCACTTGATAGTTTAAGTCCAATAAACTTGAAGGAGGGAAACGAAAGTAGCAAAGTGGAGACACGCGATAAAAAAGCGAAAGATAAATCCTCTTTCCAGCGTAAATTTGTTAGAAAACAGGACACAAACTTCTCCGTGGTAGTTAGTTAGTTAGTTAGTTGAACACCTGAGTCGCCTCCTGCACGCTGAGCTGAGCTCGCTCTCCAAATGCGACGTTCGAGAACACCGGACGTTATGTATCAAACTTTTTGCAACTTTGTTTCAAAGAGAAGGTCGCAGCGACATTGAGATAAAAACACACGAGGTGAAACCGTCCCGGGAGTGGAAAAGCCTGCTCTCACACCGCCTCCCTTCAGTGTGTGAACCCGTCTGAGAGGAGCAATAGAGTCGGTCTGTCCGGTGGTTACCTGACTCCAGTCATTACCGTGAGGCCAGCCCTCCACACACACAGCAGACAGCTCCACACAGCAGCAGCAGCAGCCTCATGTTTCCTGTTGTTGTTTGTGTCGCCTCCTCTGACTGACTTGCACAGCACATAAACAGCTTTTTACTCCAAAGTAACAGGTTGTGAGATGCTTTCTGCTTTTTATTAACGACCAATATGACACGCCATCTGGTGATTTAATGTTGTGGAGGAGAGAAACTTAAAAAAAAAGTCACTGTGATATTAACTTTTCTTTATAAGGCTCATTCAAAGATCAAACTCAGCATATGCATTTTTCCTTCTTTTTGTAATTTATGCCAACTTGATTATTCTACTATCATAGTCTCATGTGTATAGCCTATATATTTTAATAATGTTTTATATTTATTATTGATAGATCCAGTGCAAACCTTAAAAAGAAAACAGCAAGTCTTGCACTTTATGCTTAAAGAAATGTGCATAGGCTATGCCACTGTACATAAACGATAGATAGATGGTATAGAATGGTAAAGAAATGTGTCAGGAGAGGTCAAGAAGCCTGAGGCTTATACAAAGTTTCTTATTTTTGGGCTTTTATTGCCATAATCCTATGTATTTTTATTGTTCTTATTGTAACTTGTCCCTCCAACTGCCCCATGCCTTTAATATGTTTCCTTTGACTTAACTAATTATTGGTTGTCTGTTGTATGTATGGATGTATCGACTGGGAATGCTACAAATGAATTGCCCCCTTAGGGATAAATAAAGTTGTCTGAACTGAACTGAACTGAACTGAAAGGACCTCCCCCACAACCCCAGGAGAAAAAAAAAGAATAACAAAAAAGAAAGAAAGATCTAAACTAACATAATTTTAAAAATACAACAAAAGTTAAACAACAACAAGAAGTAAACAAAATGTGCAGAAAAAACCTAACCAAACATTGGAAAACAATCCAATAAAAACAATGAAATACATACAAAAAACAGTAGAGAATAAAAGAAAAATATATCTAAACATATCAAAAGATAATTGGACATCATGAATTAAATGTGATGATAATTTCCTTTTAAAATGTTCTAAGGATAACGAGCTCTTGATAACATGTATTTTGGTGTTCCATATTTGTACACCACCGTATCTGAGGGAGTACTGGCCATGTTTTGTTTTGTAAAAAGGAAGGTGAAGATGATTAACCTGTCTAGTTTTATGTGAATGAATTTGAGAATTAGATTTAAAGAAGTTGCTAAACGATGACGGTAAAGAAGAAGGCAAGAACATATATTTATATATAAACACACAAACTTTTAACTTTTAACTTTTCTTTAAGGCTCATTCAAAGATCAAACTCAGCATGTGCACTTCTTTTCCTTCTTTTTGTAATTTGTGCCAGCATGATTATTCTACTATCATAGTCTCATGTGTAGCCTATATACATTTTAATCATGTTTTATATTTATTATTGATAGATTCAGTGCCAACCTTAAAATTCATCTCCAGCCTCACCATGTGGTCTGTTTCTTCTGCAGGAGCTAAAAGGCCATTTCATGTTCTCAGAATAAGTGATTCAATGAGGCATCTGTGCAATATTTGCTTGTATTGAACTATATCTCATGAATTAAAGTCTAACCAGAATATGTCTAGAACTATTACATGCCATGTAAAACGTTTCTCTGAATGAAAGCTGTGCCTCAAAAGTGTAAAATCCCTTTCAGCTCATATTGAGGATTCAACATCCTGCCTTTTTAACATGAAAAGGGAATATGGGCGTAAAATGATTGCCTTACTTTTCTAATAATGCTTTTGGGGGGTTGCTCTTATTTAGAGGACACAACTCTTAACAATTTCAACCATTTAAAAAAAAAAAAACAGAACTCCAATAACAAGCATGTGTAGCCTACATTTTAATAATCTTTAATATCATTATTTTGTATTGATAGATTCAGTGCATGTTTGGGTGCAACTACTCAACCTTAAATCTCATCTAACATCATCTCTATGTGGTCTGTTTCTTGCAGGAGCTAAAGGCCATTTCATGCTCTCAGAAAAAAGCGATTTTGATTAAATGAGGCATTTGTGCAATAGATAATATGTGCTCGGGAACCTATTGAACTATAGCTCATGAATAAAAATCTAACCAGAATTTGGGCAAAACTATTACATGCCATGCAAAACGCTTCTCTGAATGAAAGCTGTGCCTCGTAAGTGTAAAATCCCTTTCAGCTCATATTGAGGATTCAACATCCTGCTTTTTAACATGAAAAGGGAATATGGGTGTAAAATGATTGCCTTACTTTTCTAATAATGCAGTGCTTTTGGGGGGTTGCTCTCGTGTGTAGGTATTTAGAGGCGGATTGGGGACGCAATTCAAACAGTTTCACCCATTTTAAAAACAGAACTGCAATAACAAGCACTGTTAGTTCTCCATCCAGTTATTTTCATGGAAAAGAAGGAATGTAAATAGTCTGAAAGCTCAAAAATAATGACGAAACTGTAGAGGACAATAAAACTTTATATTCACCATGTTATTAGTCACTATAGAGGATATTATGATGGTATGTTTATAGCTGGATTAAACAGTTTTTGCAACACATTCTCATCCCAACTCGGCACATAGTGAGGCTTTGTCAGACCGCTTAGCGTCACTTTTCGGTCGTAGCAACAAAAAAATACCATTTAGTTTTGTGACTCTAGTTAACTACAAACAGATAATTTTCTATTTATTGAGAAGGAAGAAGGAAGCGAGAATATTTTGCATGAAATTTGAACCATACTGGCCCAAGTTTCCCCTTATGTTACACCAAAAGAAAAGCAATTTCCTTGAAGTGTCCTGGCTGTATTACATCATATCACATAACACCTACGTCAACCCTGGTGTGGGAAAGATAAAAAGTTTTGTTCATGAGCGACAGCAAGGACAGACCAAAGGCACCATTCAGCTCCTCTATAGCTCCATGAAATACAACTAGGCCAAGCTATTTTTATGTATATTTCATTATAACTTACTCATGTTTAATTTCTACTACGATATAATTCAGGCTCATTTTGTCACGATTAATTGCTTTTTATAATTTGTCCAAATCTAGAGTGTGAACCCCTGATGTACGATCGTACTGTAGAGAGGGACAGTGTTTTGGTCACATGAATTACAGCTTAGCTGACCTGTGCTATATCTTCTTTATAATCCCATTTTGCTAAAAATCTGATTAATTCTTTATGGCTGAAATTCCCCACCATGGCAATTTGAAGCAAGAATGTCCTTGGCTGTGATCCACAGTGATAGTGTATGAAATGAGCACATCCACTGACTCGGCCTACTTCTGATTCCCCAAGACAAGAGAGAGTGTTCACATGAACAGCCAGATAGTGGGAGCACACAGGCTCATATCACACAGCTTTCCCTTAACAATACGGCAAAACAGGCTCTCTGTCTTTTGTGAGTTTGTGTGGTGGGGGGGGGGGGGGAGGGGGGGTAGGTATTTGTCAGTATAGCAACCTTTCCTCAACAATACTGCATGCATGTGCTTTTGTACCTGTGTGTTCATGCATGCGAGTACCAGCACCTTCTAAACGCCGCTCTTTGTTTGCTTGTGTGTGCGCTTGTATGTGCTTTTGTTGCTTACTGTAGAAAGAGAAGCATTTGTGTCCATGCATACAATACACATGTAAAAAGGGGACTAGAGCAGTGGTTTGTAATGTGGACTGCCTACATTTTTCAACAACATTTTGTGAGCAAAAATGTCATGGGAACCATGGATACTCAGCCATCCTAGTGCCATATAAGTGAGTGTGAAAACACTTAATGTGAAGAGATACTTGCATGTGTATGGTTGTGTATGTTTGTGTACATATGTGACAGAGGGCCGCAACCCTATGGCAAGTCAAGAAAGTCAATATTGGACATTGGACTTTGATTTTGCAAGACTTTTTATTCAAGGTTAGCCCTTTTTTTTACGTCCAATAGCAACGTTTTTGAAATAGCAATATATCACCTTTTTTCAACACTCAAGCCAGCTAGACTGATATCAGGCCATTAAATAAGCATTATCGGTTGTTATACGCACCATAGATGTGGGTCAGTAGTGCTCTGCTACACCAAATATTAGATTTTATCATCTAGTCACATAGTCGATGACCGAAAGAAGGTAAAAGAACACGACAGCGACCTCTAGCCACCGTAGTAATTATGTCAGGAGCAGAAACGGAAGTCATGCGCAGCATGAAACGCCATATGTGGTGTAGGTCAGTGGCGATTATTTTAAGCCAAACACAATGTTTTTCTCTAAACTTAACTAAGTGTTTTTGTTGCCTTAACCTAAAGAAGTTGTAGTTTTGTTGCCTAAACCTAAAAAAAAGTTGTAGTTTTGTTACCTAAAGCTAAAAAAAGTTGTAGTTTTGTTACCTAAACCTTAAGAAGGTGTTTTGTAAAAATGTAACATTTCATTTAATTTTTCATTGGTTAGAACTTGTTGCTTTCAAGTTTTTCTTTCACATTTACACGTAGTAAGCGTAGTAGGCCCCCAATGACCCATATCTATGGCGCTTATAGTGACCGATAATGCACATTTAATAGCCTGATAACAGTCGAATCGGGTGCAGGTGCACAAGCAGTCACGTGATCCAATTTTCATATGGAAATATTGATTAAAGCCACGTTAAGGTTAGGTTAGAGTTCAGCAACTTAAACCCTTACCGTTAGGGAAGGATTGTGTTGTTAATGATCTGCAACAGGAAACAAACTCTGGTCTCCTGCACAAAAGTCGGATCCGTCACATGCCAATCCACAAGCCAAACCTCCACACCTTGTACCTCACTACATATAGGGCAAAATACTTGCTGCAAGAAGTTTGAAAGAAGTTTGTAAAAAATAAAGTGAGGACAAGTGTACTGCAAGTTCGTGTCAATGTGTGCATGTGCATGGCTGCGCTTGTGTGTGTGTGTCTCACTATTTGCAGGCAACACATGCCACCCCTGTGTGCTTGCTCTATTTACAGAGTCCTACAGTGTCTTACCTTCCCCCACTCGCCCTTGATTTTGACAACTCCTCTTTCTCTTTACATTCTTATAATGTACGATGCTTCCTGACTTATTTTATCACATACATCACTCTATAAGACCTGGTATCAACCGTCACGGAAGAGATGCTGCTTGAAAACCACACACCTGCAGAGCGTGAGTTAAAGTGATGGGGCGGATGATATACAGTAGATGCCCTTTGGGAGGCTGTAAGAGACAGATATTAATATAGTCACTGAAATACACTGCAGTTGTTTCTATGTCCTTGCAGCAACCAGGTGCTGGTGTTACGTAAAAACCTTGCATCTAAGGAAAATGTCCAACTCTCATGATGCTTTTAAAGGCGATGCCACTTACGGCTTGACATTGCTGGAACTGTACAATGGGGGATGGCTTTCGTGGACTTAGGGTTTATACAAGTGGCGGTAATAATGATGATAATGAAAAGAAAAAGAGGATGAAAATTCAGCGTCTTAACTCGCTTGATATGATACTGCCTTTTGAGCTTTTGATCACAATGTCAGCGATATAAAATCGTTAACAGAGTCATGTAATTTTTACTGTTTGAGCTTATTTTCTTTTCTCTTTGTCATCAACTGCCACTCACTGAACTTTAGGTCAGCTCAGACAGCTTTGAGTGAGGCTAGTTACATTAAGTGTGTTTTTTACATTCAGCTATAGGAATTCAGTAGTTTGTGAGCAAGGCCATTTTTAAGTACCACTTGTTTCATCTTGTATGTGCACTTTTAAACATGCAAGTGTGTGTATATCTGCATATGCGCATTTCCTCGCTTGTCATTTCACTCTATGAATGCAGCGTGTTGCCATGGGAACTATGACATCGTGACACCATGTGATTTTTATCCATGATTCAATCGGGGAAAAAAAGACATTTTCCCTGTGAGTGGTCCGTGCCCTCTCCAGCTGTGAATGATTTGTTTGAGTGCAGCGAGAGGGTGGGCAGCTTTTATAAGGCTCTTTCCTTACACATTAGTCTTTTGTAGGAATGGAGATGTATTTGGAAATTTGGATTGGCAAGAGGGATGCCGTACCTTTTCACTGGCCACCTATTCTCCTGAGATTTCTCTTAAGGCTCTACTCCGACTGTGCACTTTGCCATAATTGTTCCACTCGAACTTAATTTCAAAGTGATGGAGATACAGTAGTGCTGCCCCCTCTTTGTCGATTAGTCGACTAAACGGTCAGTTTGGTCTCAGTCGACTAAGATTTCTTTAGTCAATTAGTATTTTTTATACTGTTTTCACACTGAATTACTTATTACGAAGAAACATATGAGCACATATCTGCTAAAGTCAAGATTTAAAGTGGTGCTTTTGAGTGATTCTTTGTGGAAAAACTCTTTACAGATTCGTCGATTAAATCAAATACTCGATTAGTCGACAAAAATGTAGGAATTTCATTCGTCGAGGACAGCCCTAGATGGTGGGTGTCATCGCCCTGATTAATTTGTTCATATTTACCCTCCTGAAATGTTAAAGATTAGTTTTCCATTTTGGGAAATCTGCTTATTTGCTTTCTTGCCTATGGTTAGATAAGAAGATTGAAACCACTCTTGTGAATGTACAGTAAATATGAAGCTGTTTCTAGCAGTCAGTTAGCTTAGCTTAGCATAAAGACTATTACGCCAATATTGGGAGTTTGTTCATTGAGATAAGCACTAATTGAGTCCTAAAATCCGTAAATGAAATTTTTGCCTTTGCAGTTCCCTCCTCTGGAAGTCAATGGTTTTTTTTTTGTAGTTAGATGCCTGAAATAATATCTGTGGTTAACATAAGCTGAAGAGAGTTTAAGGTTTTGTTCTACGATATAAAATACGTCAATAAATAACCCACTCTTGAATTTTGAAGGTTTTACGTGTCTTAAAAAAGGCGGTTGCTAACAGGTGGCTAAATGAGATTTTGAAATAGAAAAATCCCATTGGCTTTTTGTCGAAGGAACCCAGGGCGATGCTAACTTCATGGTTGGCCTACAAAACTACGTGATCCCCGCAGCACTCTAATAAACCACTGCAGAAGAAGAGGGCGCAACGAGATGACTTAATTAAAAGAGCATCAATGAAAACCCAAATGGTGGGGAAAAAATGAAAGAACATAAAGAAATGCACATAATCACACTAGGTAGAGACCTATATGTGGCGATGCTTGACCGGCAGTCCACATGGTGCCATTGTAGTTGTCTTAACATGTACCAACATGCATCAATACAAACAATACACATGTACAGACACTGCCTGTGTTTTAGCCCTGAGGAGGCAGAGAATTTGCTAATCCGTACCATTATGCAAGTATACACCAATGCACACACACACACACACACACACAAACAGCCAAAAGCTGCTGGTGAGCTTGCACCTGAGAGCCTCTGACCCACATAGGACCATGATGCGCAGGATGCGTCCCACTTTTCCACTTGATGCATCATTAACCCGCTGTCTACTGTCCAGAGGGCTGAGCTGGATTGTGGTCCCGGCTCACCTGAGCTCACATTGTTGTTATTATTATTATTATTGTCATTCATCACACACACAAACACACAAACACTGACACTGTACCTTCAGACTACTCGTGGCTTTCCATGTTCTCATTATTGCACAGAGAAACACACACCTGTGTACTCACACTCTCACGGTGCCCATGGTGTCTGCCAGTATCAAAGTGGTTTCCTGGGGTACTAAAGTGCACAGTGTCTCCCATTTTAGCCACCGTGTTGCCTCAGACAGTCCCTCCTTCTCTCTCTACCTTACTCCCTCCCTCTCTCTCTCTCTCCCTCCCTCTCTCTCTCTCTTTCTCTCTCTCTCTCACACACACATGCTGGCTCTTTTCTGCTTTCTGTCTCCTCTCTAGCTGTCTCATTCTCTTATTCCCTCTTCCCACTCTCTGTTTTCTCCTCCTCCTATTTGCCTCTCCTTCTCTTTCTCTCTCTCACACACAAGCATACAGATGCGCGCACACACACACACACACACACACACACACACACACTCTCTTCTTCTCTCTCCTCGTATCCACCGGCAACTGCGCAGAGAAGCTTCCCCTCACCAAGCCTGTGGATCCCTTCACTTGACTAATTAGCCTTGAAGTACTGTTGAAGATCATCATATTTAGCTTTGCGACCTAGAGGCAGAGTGCAGACAGATATAGACTAGGCTGGCTGGAGGCTGGCTGCCTGGCAGTGGGCAAGCTCTCTATCTCTTTCTCTCTCTATTCTCACTCAGTGCCGAAGGCTTCTCAGTGGCGGAGCGGCGGAAGTGAGGGGTGTTTTTTTTTTTGCTTTGAAAGAGACGAAAAGGGGGAAAAGAGACCACAACGCAACCACAGAATGGGAGTCCGCTGCAGGAGCAAATCCTCCTAGAGACGGAGACTCGGAGGAGGCAACGGTCACTGTGCAGCAGCAGATACTGTTTCCAAGATACAGAGATTTAAGGTGAGTTTTCAAACCAGTCAGTACTGCCCTGCTCATCTGGTTCTGTTTGGAAATGGGTTGTTCCTGAATATGTATATGTGTGTGTGTGTGTGTGTGTGTGTATATGTGAGGGAGACTGTGTGTGTGAGGGTGACGATGTGTGTGAGTGTGCATCTCTACGACCCCTATTGTTGAACCTGAGGTGCAGCACAGGAGGGATTCATGTTCAGGATGCTCTCTCTCTCTCTCTCTCTGTCACACACACACACACACACACACACACACACACACACGCAGGCATCAGCTGTGCAGCGCCACTTGTTGGACTGACATCCAAGTTGACATGTAATACGATGATGGTCACTTGTGCGTATGAACGAGACTGTGCATACAGGTGTGTGAATGTCAGTGTCTGTAAGTGTGTGTAATGCACCTCTGTGTGTGTGTGTGTGTGTGTGCGTGTGTGTGTGTGTGTCTGTGCCAGCGAGATAGTGAGTGGGCTCTTTTGTTGCCGTGGTGCCAGTGCGGAGCTTAAGGATGCACATCATAGTGAACAACATGGACAGCAACACAAGAGACAATCGGTCATGCCAACCTTATGCCTGATTGCTTCTCTCTGCTTTGGATGATGGGTACATAAAGGGAGACAACCTCCTCTCTCTGTGTGTGTGTGTATGTTTGCGTGTGTTTGTGTGTGTGTGCATGTGTGTGTGTGTGTGTGTGTGTGTGTGTGTCTCTTTGCAATCCCTTGATCCTCTGCCACAACTTGTATAACCTGTTCTCTCTTTAATATCAATGAACGCCGTTTCACCAATCAAAGCACTTTGTGCTGTGGCTGAGGCTCCACTGTAGTAGACGCTTGTACTTATATTGGAATAGTGGGATAATAGTGAGATAGTGTTTCCCATGAGGCAGACGGGCAATAGTGGAGAAAACAAGTACATGAACCACAGCATGAATAATTAACCCACTTAAACACAGGGAGTGTAGCCTGTACGGCTCGGCTAAACATCGCACGATGCATAGACACAGAAATAGTGTACGTGTGTGCAAAGACCAAGATTTTTGAAGGGACATTTTGAGACATTTCATCCATTTGCTGCCACAAACAAGAAGTCTCACGTGCATCTATAAATAGAGGGCCACGATGATAAATCTCTGACGTGGAACAGAAACTGCCAAAAGGGACTTCATTGCCAGATAATTGAAGTTCAAGTTTGTGGACACTGTGACAGCACCTGAGGCAGAAATAATGATGATCTAATACCCCAAAATCCTGTATGTTTAAATTGAAGAGACCATTATTCAGTAGCTGTGTAATACAGACGGGTGCATTTTCTGGCGTGTAGCTTGCTTTACGTTTTGTTTTTTTATTTAAAGGATATCCAAGTTTGAATGATTCTTTGAATCTCAGCTTGTTGCTGGTTCAGTAGTTACATTTTTCTGTTAGATTAAATGGTTCCAGATGAGAGAAGATCTAAGGGAATTTAGGTTATTGGGAGTATTACATCTTTAATGCTTTAGTTATTAATGCATATACTGTAATGAATATTTTGCAGCAATATTTAGGAATCGTGTCCTGTTCTCCTTATATGAAAATACACACTTTCCATCTTGATGGCGAATGATGGTGAAGATGGTGTATTTTTTGTATTTGTGTAAACATGAATTAAAGCCTCAGTGGGCAAAATTTCCAGAATAACCTTTCAGCATATTGTAATTCAAGTGTTCTGAGAGACTTCTGCACCTCCTCATGGCTCTGTTTTCAGGCTTTAAAAAATCTAGTCCGTGACGGGAGGCTTTGACCAATCACAGGTCATTTCAGAGAGAGAGAGCGTTCCTATTGGTTGTGCTCCGGCTGGTGGACGGTGCTTGGTATTTCCTAAACTGATCTCGACATGGCTGCCGGGTCACAAACTTTCTCATTTTACAGCTAAACAGTACACTACAAGATGTTTCTGAAAACATTTGAGGCAATAAATAGACATTACAGTAACATAATATTGATTCATATTTGATCAGCGCTGCCTAGTTTGACCGTTTGATCGGAGTCAGTGAGTGAATGACAGCTGCTCATAGATGGCAGACTCCAGCTCGGCTCTGATTGGTTGTTTTCCTCCGGTCTGTGAAATCTTACAGATGCCATTAGGAGCACCGGAGGACACAGAGGCACATGATTTTTTTCAGATTACCTGTCTCATGCACTACTGTCAGGACATAGTGACCGTTTTATAAAAATTAACTTTTTTTAATCATATTTGCTCCACTTCTAACTACTGCTGCTTTAAGATGCAAATATACACTTAGTATCTTCATGGCGAATGCTGGTGAACATGGTGTATTTGTTGTATTTGTGTAAACAGGAATTAATTATGTTTTACTTTAAAAAGTGCTTTGAAGAATTAGATTCATTTCAGGATTGAAATGTTGGTTCCTGTCATTGTTTCATGTTTCAGAGGTAACATTTTACTACTGTATATCACCGATGAAGACGTGGACACATTCCAACCTTGTGCGGTGGCTTCCTCCCCTCTCACCAAAAAATGACCATTGATTGTAGAAAGGGCTGACAGGGCAGCAGAGATCTGCCCTCAGTCATAAAGCCAGCGAGATAATTGTTGTCAAGGAGATGAGGGAATAGGCTCGATATCTGAGAGGAGAACCAATTGGTGTTTGAATGAATAAAATTACACAGAAGGCTGCTGAGGGCAGTGGCTTTATGATTGATAAAATCATGATTTCAAAGTTCTTAGAAAAACTGCATTTGCCGTTTGATTCAAAGAGGATATTGAATGCCTTTTGAGGCATCCCTTAAAAAAAAAGCAGGAGCTGACATTATTCAGCATGAGTGAAGTCATTTGCATGTCTGAAACCCCTGAGCATCTCATCAGCTGGCCTTCCTGCACTAACTTTCTCTTCCCCCTGTCTCCTTCTATTCCCACTTTGGAGACTGAAGCTGTTTTTCCTCAACTTCTACCTGTTATCCCCCGAATGCTGTTTTTTCCCGTTGCTGAGTCTGCTGGCTTTCACCCCACCCTCCTCACTTCTGAAGAGTCTCCGAACGTCTGCATCATGACTTTGTCTCTCTCTTATCTCTTTCTGTCAGGCTTTTGTTTTTGATCATCGCTCCTCTGTTTCCACTCTACTTCTCCTCCTTTCAACCTCATTCCCCCCCTCTAACTCTTTTGATTGCCTACCTACAGTACACTGGTGTGTGTGTGTGTGTGTGTGCGCACCTGTATGTGTGCAGTTTTGATGCAGAATAAGTCTTTGTGCATCTCTGCATCTGGGTGAGTGAGTTTGTGTGCCGTGTGTGTGTATAAGTACTGTACGTGTGCGCATAAAAATAGGCGGTTTTACTCTGTTGGCAGATGATAAAAGGATTCTCGTTTTGTGCTCAGACATGATTATTGGTAAAATTGGAGCACACGGGCGTTCAGCGGTGTTGAAGTTCCCTTGTTTACTAATGGATGGATGGCACATTATGAGCTCCAGGCGTAAAGAGTGCACATTACGATTGAAGCTCGGGGTCTCGCTTTCAGAAAGCAGGTTTAACAAACTTTGAGCCTAAGCCTGAACTCTGAGTTCACTAATCAGATTCAGATCAATCAACTCTTGAGTAGGTTGAACTTGAACCAAATAACGTATATTGCTAAGAAGTGAAAGTCAATGAAACAAAAGAACATTATTTCTATTATATTGTCATAATTTGAATGTCTCCACCAAAATGGCCTGTGTTGAACAAATATTATAAATATGCACACTATTACAACTATTTACTTACTTAAATTTGTATATATTACTATTTCTATTACTATTACTACAACTGTCAGATAAATGTAGAAGAGTAAAAAGTACAATAGTTCCCTCTGAAATGTAGATAGCATAAAGTAGCATAACGTAGAAATGCAAGTATCTCTAAACTGTACGTAAGTCTGAGATGGGCCTTGAATGTTGCCATTGGACGTAATTTCATGCAGTCATCAGCCGCATCACCAACAGGAGCAACACTAATGTAATACACACAGAGTTTAAAACTGTTTCTGCCAAGCGACGGCTTTGTGTATCAGGACATTTTACTTGTGTGTGTGTTTTTTTTTTTTTTTTAGCTGGTAGCATATTGCTCAAAAAGATCAAAACTTACAGGCGCTCAACAAAACATGATTTTCTTCTTGCAACTCAACAGACTCTGAAACCCTCTCACCCTAAGATTTACTAAAAACCAGGCACTGAATATAAATAGACTTGTATTTACACTCTTGTGGAACTCAGACAACTGTTTAGTGACTCATTGTTGTCACAAAGTTATGACTAAATCGAGGTGCCAGTCAGGTCTAATTCCTTGCCAATAAGTCTGTCCACTTATTATCCACAGCCACGCTTATCGCACAGGTTGACTTTGGATGAGTTTGTCTCAATACAAGTGGTATACCGTATCATCTAAATAGCCTGAATTCTATGCCTCTTCTGTATTACTTATTACGATGCCTCAGAGTCACCCAGGCTGCTCTCATAGTGTCAGCAAACATTGCATTTGTTGTTTTGTATTATGAACATTACAAAACATTGAAAAACTAGAAGTGCAGATCTCCGCCAGGTGTGTCTCCCTCTCCCCTCACAAACAAAGAAGAGTTGAATCTCATTACCGGCTCCCTTACAGTCAAGATGGCAGCGAAGATAACAAAAACAGGGATTTATTCATCTCGTATCGCACTAACTTAAGTAGATCATA
The DNA here is from genome assembly GCF_015220745.1 of Sebastes umbrosus. Taxonomy (NCBI): domain Eukaryota; kingdom Metazoa; phylum Chordata; class Actinopteri; order Perciformes; family Sebastidae; genus Sebastes; species Sebastes umbrosus. Next base: position 9,380,337 of record NC_051271.1, read on the forward strand.
ACATATCGTGTATGAATAGATGTTCCGGTTCAAAATGAGACCAAACTTTTCTATGGATGTCAGTTTTTGAGCCATGACAAAAGGCCAATATGTGCATGCAACATACTGGGTAAGGATTGTTTTTTTGGCTTAGCCGATTGCCAGAAATGCCTTTAGCTATGGAAGCAGTTGTCAATCACTTGCAGCCCCTACCGGCCGGTTAAGAGGAGTGAGGAGTCAGCAGTCCATGACAGTGTAAAAACAGTCAATAAAATACGTTTTTTTAAAGATTGAGAATCACCACGACGATGAGGGGTCCTTGAGCATGCAATTGAAAATGTGCACAAAGACATATTAAGCTGCTGGGTCCAGTAGTATGCAAGATTAGCTGCGGACAGACAAACAGAGAGAGCGACACACATGATCCCTTTGACCTGGTGGAGATAATGATAAAAAAATTATCCACATCTTTATGAACTTTAAATGTTTTTCTGTGTTTGTATGATAATATATTTTTATGATGTCAAGTTCAACATTTGCATTTTTAGCTTTTGCCAAACACAAAGTAGTTTGCGTTCTTACTGTCCATTAGCTCCGCCGCCAGCATATCCTTTTGACGCAAACAGAACAAAGTAAACTAAAGCTTTGCAATGACCTTTGACCCCCCACAGATGATTGACAGTCAGCTGTCGGCACAGAGGAGGGCGATGAGGAGCCTTCCCGATGACAGCGGCCAGCAGAAGACCAGCACCTACATCGTGCCCTGCTTCCTCTTGGTGGAGGTGAGTGTCTGGATGTGTTTCATTCAAAAGAGACTAGAATGCAGCACTGTGGTCACGTGTTATGCTCCTCAGACTTGACTCACGTCTGAAAATGTGAGCCTGATCTGACCTGAACATTGAACTTGGTTTGCTCCTCGCTTTAGTAGTTATGAACCTACAACTGAAGGCAATATTTATCATATTTGACCTAACTTCACCTAAATCTCAGGCTTCCATCTGCTGATGTTGTACAGTAGGCAAGGTTATGGTGCAATTTTCTGTGTAAATGCTGCCTGGTTGTATGTGAAAGTTGGCAGAAATGAAGAGTTAGCTGTATATTTAACTCTATGATTTATAAAACTCTGGGAACTTGGAGTCATACAGAGCAAACTGATGGACACATGAAAGCACATTTTTACATTCGTCTGCCTGTAAATCTTCCTCTTCTCTTTTATTTCTCTCCTTCTTCCATCATTTCACATGTTTCTCATGGCAGATTAACAATAATGTGCGCCAGTTGGGGAACTGCATGAATTAGCAGGCTCTGTTTTCAATTCGCTGACTCCCAAAAGCAGTGATTGATTTGATTGAATTGTCCCAAAATGGGTAATTACCCTCAGTCCGTGAATCATTTAGAGATAACATTCAGCGGGAGGATGATGGGGTCTATCGCTGAGGTATTCTCGCAAAACAAAGGCCCTCTCAAGTGACCCTTTTTTGCTCATAAGCTCCTGGATTCCTTTCCTCTGCTCCTCTACTCTTCCCACGACTCTTCTCCTCTCCCTGTAATCCCTAAATGACCTGATGGAGCGCTCATGGCCTCAGCTGCATATCCTAATTAATTGGCCTAATTAAGAACGGAAACCCAATTAGCCCGTGCCACCGCTAACACGCTTCAGGCCCGCAGGTCCTTGCAGCTACAGCGACGACAGCTGAATTAGCTGTTTTTTGGCTTCTTTTTTTTTGCATTAAAATAAAAATCTTTGCTTTTGAATTCACCCTAAAAATGTGATTCTTATACAGGTTGAAATATTTAAAGTTTGAGGTTGGTGAAAAGTCAAATGGTGTTATAGAAAGTTGGCTTGCTGAGTCAGAAGTTCAGGTTTTGCAATAGTAGATATAGCCTGCAGGCAAACAAGAGAGCTGAGGAGAGATATGGATGTTTTTCTGTCCCACAGGTTGAGACAAACTTAAGTAAACACACATCTTGTGAAGCATTTTTTTTTAACTTTTCTGGCGTAAACTATCTTTAGCGAACTGCATCTTTCTTTAGTGCACCTGCAACTGAATCTCTGAAGGATTCCTCTCTTCTCTTTGTACTCATTCACTGTTTCACAACTTCCTCTTGATATAATGTCATCTGCTCTTTGTGCCTCATCCAACGCATGAATGCAACACTTTTTTGCACACAACTATACTTTTCAACACACACGCCAGTTACCGCTGCATCTCTTTAGAGCACAAATATTCCATAATCCCTGCAGGTTTACACGCTGTCTTCATTTCTTTCATTGTGCTTTGGTATTGGCTCTCAGCGTCCTCTTGAGGACTTGTTATAATGATTTTCCAGCTTTCTAATTTTTTCATAGCGCAGCCTATAATATCTCTAGGCTTATATCTGTCAGTGGTGCTCCTCCCCTCCTCCAGTATTCTCTTTGACGGTCTCTCGAGTACTGCCCAGTCACTCTTTTTATACAGAGCCTCCACATCATTCCTCTCCTGCACTTATTCCCCTGAGTAATTACATTTTTTGCACCATGGATCTCTCCATTATTCCCCTTTACTTGTAAAAAGCTTCATCTCCTCCTCCCACTCAAAAGCCGGTCTGCTATCGCAAAGACCTCCTTTTCTCCTCGTTCCTCCTCTCCAGCTTCATGTTCCCTCATGGGTCTCCATCGGTTCTCTCGTTTTCTGCTCACCCCACTTGTCCTCGCGCTCACCTCGTATCACACACCTGAGGGTGAACATCTACGCTCCGGTGTATCTGTAATCGCCCCTCTCTCCAGGGCTGCATCTATTGTTTTTATTTTTTGTTCAAACAGGGCCGGAGGTGGGATGATGTAAATATAATCTGACTTTTATCACAGCCTGAATGAATCTGTGTACATTGCAGGAGTTTAATAAAGGGCATTTTTTAAATTTGAATCCTCCCTTTAATGTGTTCATACTGAAGCAGCTTGCTGTAGCATAGCTCCCCCCGGAGGGCACTCACTCCTTTGTTGTTACATTAGCATCTCATTACCCATTTCTTCTCAATTCAAACGCCCTGTCTTATTCCGTCTCTTGTGATCTCGTTGCAGATTCCCTCTCTCTTTCCGTCTTTTCCCACACAATCTTACTCACCGCTCTCTCTTCCTTCGTCATTTTATTCATGACGATGGCCTTTTTCCTCTTTCTCGGTCAAGTCCCGCTGTCACTTTCGTCGCCGCTTTAATCTCAAGGCTTGTCTACTGTCTCGAACTTTGATTACTGTATATCTCTCTCTCCCTCTGTTCCCACTTTCCATGTTTCTTTCTTCTACTGTCTCTCATCGTTTTCTTCTTCTTCTCCTAGATTAAAATGTGAGAACTGGCCTTATCAGTTTCACACAATTTCACTCTTAGCTGCATAGGATTAAAGCAACATAATGGAAAGCAGATAAACCACCCCCTCTCTCTCTTTATCTCTCTCTCTCTATCTGTATCTTTCACCCTTCTCTCTTGTTTTCACTCCATGCTGCTGCTGCTATCGCTGCCATCGTGCTGTGAAGCCACACAGGGGACTGGTCTGCAGCACTGACAGAGGCACTGCTTCAAAGGACCCTGTTTAAAAAGTCATTTTGATACAACTGATTCCTGACTCGCTTTTTGACGCTGGTGGATGGGAGGAGGGTTGCGAGTCGGTGTGATCCAGACCGGCCCACTGTGAAAACCTGTACTGAAGTTGACTTACAGAGTGACTACAAGTGGACTCTTTGAGTGGATCTCAGTGAGCGGTGGTGTGGCACCAGCTGTAATAATACTGTAGTAAGATGTGTTAATCATTACAGCGGATGTACTGTAGCTGCTAATTCATATGGCACCCAGCCTTTGTAGTGTGTATCCTGGCTTTGCTGTTCAGAATCGACTGCCAGCTCGGAGTAGCTGAGCCTCCTCCTCCTCCTCCTCTTCCTCATCCTCCTCTGCGCTCCTTCCTCATGCCTCGTTGGCTGCATCCTCATGTGGCACAACGAGTTCTGTAAAGTAAACAGACTGCTGAGCATCGGACCACGTAATGTTTCATGTCTGCGGCCGACGCTGTCTCTGATGATACTCTAAGGTCTCAGTTTACGTCTGCTTGCATCTCTCATTTCCCAGGTTCCCTATAGTTGCCCTAATCGGTGCCTGCTCAGTTATATTTCTGTAATTGACTTATTATGCTTCATGCAAAAATGTGGTGCATAGGTCTCAGTTTACATCTACCACTAATTTGCAACAGCAAAATAAGTTTTGAAGGAAATGTAATTCGGCCCCAACTTCATTTTCTATCAACATACCGAGGAGATGTTGTTAAACTAACTAAAACTAAAACCATGTAATTCTCTTCCGCCCACTATCTGATTCTCTGCCACTATTGAGACCTTCGAGATCTTAAAATACTTCTGCTCATTATCATCACTCCGATTTTTCTTCTCTTCTATTGTGTGTTTTTTTTCCTTCTTCTGTTTTAGTTTTCCTCTGTGTGAGCTGTGACTTTGGCTCGACTGTTGGGTGTAAAGTGCTAGTTGAGCTGAGTTTAACATATCTGGCAAGTTCTTGCAATGCAATAGTTGCTCGTAGCAACTAAAGCAGGATTTTACTTTTTAATGGTTATAAAGAACAGCGTGTAGCATTTATGGGGATCTATTGGCAGAAATGGAATATAATATTCATAACTATGTTTTCATCTGCGTATAATCACCTGAATCTAAAAATTGTTATGCTTTTGTTAGCTTAGAATGAGCCCTTCATATCTACATAGGGAGCAGGTCTTCTTCACGGAGTCTGCCATGTTGCTCCACCATGTTCCTATAGTTGCCCAGAACGGACAAACCAAACACTGGCTCCAGAGAGAGACTTTCACGTTTTTACGTTACCTGAAGGCCACCGTAGTTCTCTGAAACTCCCTAGAAACTTTTAAACTAAGTCTCGTTGATCCAAAATAAAGACAGATCCAGCAACTGCGTAGCTTATTTCTCGCATAAAATGTTTTCAGAAACACATTTCGGTGAACTACTTTCGTGATATAAGAGTAGAAAGTTTCTAAACGAGCCACCATGTTGGTTCTGGTTTGAAAGCTGGAAGCAGCAGCCCATGAGGGAGAGCGTTCGTCCAATCAGGTGCCGAGTGCTTTGTGTCTAGTGGAAGCCCATCAAGCATCCAATGCTGGGAAGTGACGCCGTCCCTCGCGATAAAAAACGCCCATGTGGACATGTACCATCAACCCTTTCGTGGCTCCAGAGGGAGCTGTGCAAAATCTGCCTCAAGTGATGTCACTGTGTCTGAGTCAATGTTGGTTGGGGCTGAAGACTACAAGGCCAGACCTCTGTAGCCCGCTCCTCATCTCTGCTTGAGGCTAGCGGCCAAAATGTTGACATTGAATATGTGTGACCATATTCATCTCCCTACTGCTCTTTGATAAAGCATCACGACTGAACATAATCCAACAAGGGAATTACATTTCCTACATGAAATATTTGGCAGAATTAGTAGTATATAAATCTAGTTTCTTGGAGACAGGGTTGATCTGAACGATTACAGACCAAACTTCTGTTGTGTTTCATCGTCTTCTTGCTGATCTTAGACTTTTCAGTGCAACTCCAGGAAACACCTTACCTTGCTTGTCGACATTATAAGTGTTGCTGTGTGAGCACGGACGGCTACTGGCGTCTTTCACCGTTTTTTTTGGTTTAGATGTGAAGGCAGCACGGCATCGGCTGCTCCAATAATGAACAACATCCTGAAAGCATCAGGCCTAACAGTTCCCTACAACAAAGCATCTTCCTCTCTGCATTCCCTGCTGGGTTTGATACTGCCTCAGTACATCTTCTACCTCCGAGCAATGCATTTGTTGCGTGTGTTTACTCTTTTCTAAAGATATTTTGTTCCAAACAGCTTCACTTGTGCCAAGACCAAGACACCCCCAACCAAACTGTACTCACAATTCCTCCGTATCTAAGCACCAAACATGCTTACTAAACTACTAATAGTGCTCCTTTCCATACTAACTCCAGATTTACCTCACAAATTCTTCTGTTGGACTAAATCTAAATGCAGAAGCAGCTCAACTTCTCATACAGCGGCCCTTTAAAGCTTCAGTAGGCAGAATATTTTTGGCATCATTGAGCAAAAATTCCATAATAACCTTTCAGCATATTGTAATTGAAGTGCTCTGAGAGAAAACTAGACTTCTGTACCTCATCATGGCTCTGTTTTCAAGCTTTAAAAAAATCTAGACGGGAGACTTTGGCCAATCACAGTTCATTTCAGAGAGAGCGCGTTCCTATTGGCTGTGCTCCAGCTGGTGGGCGGTGCTTGGAATTTCCTCAACTGATCTTAACATGACTACCGGGTCACAAACTTTCTCATTTTACAGCTAAACTGTACACTGCAAGGTGTTTCTGAAAACATTTGAGGCACGATATAGGCATTACAGTAACAGAAAATTGATACATATTTGATCAGCGCTGCCTAGTTTGACCGTTTGATCGGAGTTTGCGAGTGATTGACAGCCGGCTGTGATTAGTTGTTTTCACCGGAGGACACAGAGACATACGTTTTTTCTTTCAGATTACCTGTCTCTTGCAATACTGTCAAGATATAGTGACCGTTTTTTAAAAATAACTTTTTTTAATCATATTTGCTCCATTTCTACCCACAGCTGCTTTAAGCCATTTCTTAATATACCACTAATGATTATCTTTAACCTCTTTCTTATTCATCACGTCCCTGAACGCATTACCTTCTAGTGGAATATATTATTGATTCATTCTCTGGTTGGTTTTCAGGCTCAGTTTATGAAAATGCTCACACAAATTATTTTCATGAGTCCCCTCCCTCTTCAACATACACACACACACACACACTGCCACAATGACACAGTAACGGCTCATTTTCACATTATTCTCTCCCTTAGTTTCTGCCTCATTATCTCTCAGACTCCATGAATAGCACCTGCCTGCCTGTCTGCTGCGTTGGGATTTCTCTGCACTCTGGATGGATGTTTGAAACACTTGTTAGCTGGCTGCTTCCCACCTGTTATCACTTTAGGGGGGAAGGGAGGGATGAGAGACCCTGTAAAGATATATATATATATCGCAATATAGGCTTGTATCATCCACGGATATTCAATAAAGTAGCCGCCTATCTAGGCTGCGGCGCCGTGGCTGAATTATCTTATCAGAAAAATAGAAATGTAAGATCTTTGCTGGAGTAAGTCTCTAAAATAAAATTGCTTATGTAAGATATAATCTTGCCCCTCTCTCTTGCTTCTTCTTTCTTAGCTACATTGTAGGATTCAGGATTGCAGTGCTGCTGCTCATGTGTTGCTCTGAATGATCTCAGCTATATAACTATATTATTAATATTCACAAATTATGAATTTAGCATCCTTTCCGGCTCAAGGACAGATTACATCAAAGTCAAACTTGTCAGTGAAATGATTTAATTGCCTGTGCTGCAAAAAAAAAACACATTAAAATGACACCAATCCTCTAAAAAAATAGGAATGCAAATCAGGCAATAGTTTATTTAGAAAATTAATACATGTTAATACTTGTTTATATGTGTAAGCAGGGAGCTCTGGAATGAAACGTTTAATTGCACTGTAGGGTTTTTTATTCAGGGAGCATGTTTGTATTGTGTGCGAGCCTGCATCTGCTTTTATTCTTCCGTTTGTAAAATGCGGGGGCATGTTTGCTTGAGGACTGGGGATTTTGTAGAATTATGCGATTGTTGCTGCAATAAAGAGAGAGAGAGAGGGAGAAGAGGGAAAAGAGGGAGAAGAGGAAGAATGGGTGAAGGGAAGCAAAGCAGATACACTGTAGATACAGAGAGACAAAGTGTGAGAGAGCAGATAGGGGTTTTGACAGCGAGGATGATTGAGAGACGTGGAGGGAAATGGGGGGAGACAAGAGAGCGTGGGTTTGAAAATGATTGAGGTAAAGATGTTTTTTTGACAGATAACGGAAGGGGGGGAAAAGCTGATGAGTTTAAGATAAAGATAGAATAAACCCAGACAAACAAAAGAGGTGAAAGAAGAAGAAGCGAGAGGGGGAGGGCGTGTGGGATGAATGCCTGCTTTGATCCTCTCCCTCTCCCTCTTTGTGTTTCACCTTTCTCTCCACTTCACGCTCTCATACATCCTCATTTGCTCCCTTTCACCTCCTATGCCCTTTTGTTTTCTCCTCTCTATGCTGCCTTCCTCGGCTTTTATTTCCCAGCGGCACGCTTCGGCTTCACCCTGCTGTATTTCTGTGATATACTAATGTCTTATTAACGGTTTTATCCGTCTGTTTATCTTCTTCCACTTTCCCTCTGCCTCTTCTCCCTGTCCTCTCTTTAAGCCCTCTACCCCCTCTGGCTCGTCCACTCTCTCCTATCAGTCAGCTTATCTATCTTGCACTCGTCTCGCTCAGTGTGTTGCATTACAATCTGGTGACACCAGGCGGCAGTCAAGCCCATTCATTTGCTTGTTATCCATGTTGATTCTATGATATGCAGGGGTTTTTTTGGAGGCTTTTTGTTCCATCACTTATACGTTATTTATGCAGATGAGTGAGTGAATGTGTGAGGGTGGTGTGTGTTTGTTCTTTTATCTTCAGTTTACTTCTGACTGTGTGTGTGTGTGTATTTGTGTGTTTGTAATCATCTGCTGAAAATCAGAGAGATGAAACCTCAACTGCTGTGAGATATTCCCCAGCTCTAATCACGTGAGCGAGCGTGATTATGTGAGCTCATCAGGAAACCAAATCACACGAAAAAGGAGGAGAGGTGTCTCAGCCTCATCTCATGCTAATTTAGGGAGCTTTTTTAGTGCTGAACGCTGTCAGGATAGTAACTCTGTGAATCCAAACCTGACTGACACTAATGAAAGAAGTGGTGCTGTTGGTGATGCCACGTTTTTCGGTGCTTATCTCACCATGCTCTCGTGAGGATATGTTTTAAATTTGTCAATTCATTTTGAGGCTGATTAATGAGCACAAACAGATTTACTAAAATAAAAGTAGGGAGCATAATGTTGCATATGATTGAAAAAAGCAGAGATCTTTATTTGCCCAGTTGATACCACTCAATGTTTGGCAACACATTACTTTCAGTCCTCCAGTCATGAGCATTAAAAACATTTGATAATAGGTTTATATCCCAATAAGTGTCAGTTATAAGTGTTTATTGATGTATTCGTCAACAACTATAACTCCTCCTGTGGGCACCCACCCATAAGTGGGGCTGGTGTATAAACAGATAATAAATAACAACAGGTGTAATGATATAAAATGTCTTCATAGAAGAAGTAATAATACATTATTACACAGATTTGTTGAATACTCAATTCTGATTGGTCAATCACGGCGTTCTACGGTCTGTTATTTCTTTATAACAGGCCGTTGCATGGATGCAGTTCTGATGTTGGACTCTATAGAGGACCATTTTTGTGTCAAATTATTGATTTATTAAGTAAGTGAACATGTAATAAGTGAGATAATGTACAGCGAGCAGGTCATTATTGTGAAATAAACCCCTTCAGGGTGCTTTGCGTCGTTGTTTATTTCACAATAATGACCCGCTCGCTGTACATTATCCCTGACTTAATAAATACCTAAACATGTCCTTGTGCTGCTATTGTGTTACAAACCCTTTATTACATGTTTATATACTGCTTATAAATGCTAAATATTCACCCACGGCTTGAGATCTACCTTTGCAGAGGTGCGCCATATTTTTCTCACAAGTCAATCAGGGCAAACAGGGCTTTTTCAGGAGGCGCTCTTAAAGAGACAGGCGCTAAAATGGAGCGTTTCAGACAGAGGGTGAATACAGGTATATTCAGACACACAGTGTGAGAACGATAATGTGTTTTTTGAACAGTAAAGCATGTAAACATCTTCTAGTAGAAACCCAAAATACAAATATGAACCTGGAAATGAGCATGATATGTCCTCTTTAAAGTAAAAGTGTTAACTGAACAGTTTCAGTCTGGATAAAGAAAAGTGGGTTTGTTCAATGTGCCATCTTAACGATATAGACAACTGGTTTTATTTGTTGATATTTAATTATGTATCTATTGTCCTTTTTACTGGGAACCAACCACTTTGTTTTGTAAATTATAAAGAAAAAAAATCGAAGAAATTGATTTTGTAAATATGGATAATGCACAAAAACTTAGTTGGCTATTCACAAATGAAACATTTAAATTAACCAGTTACTCAGAGGAAGCCCACGAGATGAGGAAAAAAAGCCCTCAATTAGAGTAAAGTTTGGTCTTGTTTAGCTTTCCTTTTCTCTCTTCTGCTATTCGGTGTACAATTTATTTGAAAATGTTCACGTAATTATGTTATTTCAAAGTATATAGAGCAAAATATAATGTTGTTTATGAAGATAATGTCCTGTAATGTTGGACTGGCCAAATGTTTGGCATGACACCGGAGTATAAATATATATTATAACTGTAACTAACTAAGAAATCCATTAAAATGTCGGCTCTTTCTAATGTGCTGCTGTGTGCAGCGCATCCTGAGTTTCTCAGCCTCCCGGATGCTCCGTATAGGACTCATTCATACGTTTGTTCTCCTTCAAAAACACATCAGACATTTTGAGAGCAAAACGAAGCAGCATGTGTGCTGTTCACCCTGAGCAGTGTGACATTCGGCGTCTCCCAGCAGGGCGCTGTCATCTCAACACCAGCCTCCGTCCACACACTCTCACCCTCTGTAAACATGTTTGACTTTATCAGTTGACTTCCCTGCCATCTGGCCACTCCACACAGGCCAAGGGGAGACATGCAACACTTATGTGCAAGCTCACAGTTTGGCCCCAGGAGACATTAGCGATGCCTACATCTATTTTCACCGCCCTCTTCCCTTCCCATAACACATTATTATTATGTCACATTTTATTTTTCCGCTTCTCTGGTTAAAGGGCTTTTGAGGGCAGGAGATTTCCTTCTGTTTTTGTCACATCAGTGCCATATTAGTCTCTTTGATTTCCTTGCTTTTACTCGCTTTGAAGTGCAGAGGTATGAGCTTTACATCTTAATTACAAGGCCTGAAAAGCCCATTTAGTTTACTGGGTCAGCTAGAGAGGGGTCATCATCTTAAATGTGCCTTATTTAGTAAACTCTGGTTTCATCCTGTGGCTAAATGTATGCTGACAGAATTAATTGGGTTTCATTGCATAACAGTTTAATCCTTCGTTTATCATGCCTGTCGGTGAAACCACCTCCGATTTTTAAGTTGTGAGTTACCAAATCTGTACGACTCATACAAAATCACCTGTTACTGCATTTTGCTGTGATATGAACAGGATTTGGTTTGAAGTGCAGAAAGCATCAGATTGTGTACATCTGATTATTACAGTCAGTGTGACCAACATTTTCAAGAGGCTGTAAAATTTATGTTATTTTTCACTCTTGAGTTGAATGTTTACAAGGCGGTTTATGTTTGAGTGGGAGTTTGTGATCCGCGAGCCTTTGAAACCGCATAGTTCTGTATGTTGTGACTTCAAACATGCATGGTGGCGTCTTCATACTTGAAAAGCATACGTCTTCTTAGGATTTTTTTCAAACATATATGAGTGGACAGAAACCATTGTCTTTTATATTGCTGGACTGGTGTACCGCTGATTTTAAAAGGAAAAGATAAGAGTGTGTGATTTGCTAGAAGACGAGGAAACAGAAGAGGTTAGTGTCTGATACTCTGAGAGGTCTTAATCTCAAACTGCCAAATCTCTTGAGATGAAACAGAGTAAGAGACAGAGCTGAGGGGCAAAGTCTTATTTGATATTTAATTAAAAAAAAAGTCTATGACCTTTCTGTCATTTCACAAGAACAGATAAACCTGATTTAATGCTCGCACCACTGAACTATTCCAACTTATTCCACTTAAACTGTCTACTTACACGCCCAGCAGACGCAGAGCAACATGAGCATCCCATTTAAATCCTCAAGTATTTAGAATCAATGAACATCTGGGTCTTTAGCTTGCTGTATTATATATATATATATACTGTATATAATAAACCAGTTGAGCATTCGTTTAGCGCATCTCTTGGTCAGAGGTCGTCATTTTGTGTTGGGAAGTAGTAGACTTCTGTCTACGATGTGTTCAATATCTGTTACTCAATAAACATCATTTAAATTCACACACTGTATATAAGAAGTGGACGTATGTCACCGTGACGTCATTCATTGGTTTGTGGACTATCGTTTTGAAGCCTTGAGTTCTGCATTTTGGCCGTCGCCATCTTGTTTTTTTTTGCAACCAGAAGCGACACAAGAGGGTGGAGCAAACTACAACCGAACGCTGAATAAGACATTTTTAGGCGACCAAAAAGGTTATAATTAACCTTCACGAACTGAAAACACACTGTGAAAAGGTTAAAGTTGCAAGACAAAAACATGGACAACTCCCAGACTGGACAATGCCGTGGTAGCGACCTGTCAATCAAAAGGTAGCCACGCCCTAAAGCATACCCTGCTTTATGGTCTATTTGACTCTAATTGGACCATAATTTACTAAATGAAAATCATGCTGTATTGAAGAAGATGTGAAACTAGCGATTGTCCCCCTTAAACTCATGTTTACAATGTTTACTGAGGTAATAAATCAAGTGAGAAGTAGGCTCATTTTCTCATAGACTTCTATGCAATCAGACTTTTTTTTTTGCAACCAGAGGAGTCGCCCCCTGCTGGCTGTTAGAATGCAAGTTTAAGTCACTTCAACATTGGCTTCACTTCTCAGACCAGGAGGTTGCCACCTGAATAAGACTGGGCGGAGGGGGGATCACCTGTGGTCTCAGCCTCATCTCAGATGGTACACATGTACTGCATATACAAGGACCTGAATAAACTAGACAGAGCAAGAGCAATAGAGACTCACACCGCAGTCACATGATAATCAATCAACTCCTGTGCTTGTGTGCCGGGAGCAGCTGTCTATGGTTTTATATTCAGGAAGTTGAGCGACAGGGCTTCTCATCTATACAGACTTGTGTATGAAAACAATGTGCAGACAATGCAATGTTCAGGGTGTTGATTTTCAGTGGGATTAGCAGTACCAGCAACCACCTGCACTAGTTAATATTTTCTTTGCATTGTAGGAGAAACAAAGCCAAACAAAGTAATAATGAGGAAGAAGGATGAAGTGAGGTGACTGAGGTTATTACCGAGCGACAAAGTCTGCATAGGAAGGAAGTCGTGGTGGATGGGTCAACAGAAACATCAGACTTTAACACGGCTGTTTCTCATCTCATATTGATAATCAACGTTTCTTTTTTAACCACGACCACGATCGCTTCATAAACTTAACCATGTTTATTATTGTAACCATGGTGACAAAGGTTATTTTAACCCACGATGTTTCCCTAAACTTAACGAAGTCGTGTTTGTGCCTAAACCTAATCAAACCTTAACCATAGCGTTGTCACATCATAAAGATTAAAAAAAAAAACGCATATGAAATATAGGGACTTGGTGTGTAAAGACCTTTAGGGCAGGACTAATAACACCTTTATCATTTTTATTGGTAGATTAAGATTTGTGACCTCATAAATTCCCATCAAAGCTCCGGCCCACCTTCAACCTGCACGTCTACTCAGCCAGAATAACTGAAAACACCTGTGTGGGAGGCTTTAAGATAGCTGCCATGTGTGTGTGAATAAACAGCCTGCGTGGAGTTTAGTCATGTGACAGATCAATGACGGCCTGTCTTGACCCTCCATGACCCTCCTGCAGCTTAAGGTTGTCAGTAGTTTCATACTGAACATGCACGTGATACTTCAGAAATAATGTATTATGCAAATGAATAGTCCAAGGTGACCTGAGCAGGATGTGTGCTAATTAGAAACCATCAACTTGAAGTTGCTTTGACCTTTATTAATATTTAGACAAACTGGCTTTGGCTGCAGAGTGTGCAGGAAGTTTGTTCATGTGGGAGGGAAGTGAGATGAAATGTCATATAAGAGCTCTAAAGCCTGTCGTCAATAGGGAGGCTGTTTCCTGTTTGTGTAAATGAGACGTTAGTCGACTCCACTTACTGGAACTTTTGTATTTTAGTATTTTACTGTGATAATCTTGTCTCAGCATGAATATAACTTGTGTCTCCTCATGTATTATTCCGCATACACGGTTGCTACTCTCAGACTGACAGTGTTGTCAATAAGCGCAGACGATTTTTAGTGCGAAAGTAGATGCAAAACAACGTGCGTAATCTCCCAGGGAGGCTTTCCGCAGTTGCCTTCAAATGTTTGTTTAAACTTTGATGGTTTTTTCGTAGACCTCCCTCGCTCGCCTCCTCCCACCTCTCTACACCTCCCTCCCTCGCTCCCTCCCTCAAGCCTTCTGTAGCTCGGTGAGAAGAGAGGAACGGATGATGGAGAGAAATGTTCAACACAGCATGCCCGTGTCAGAGTTCCTCCTCAGACATGGGAATGCACCCACATGCCTGCAGACATACTCGAACACACACATGGAAACACACACCCACCCACGAACTCAAACACACAAAGCGCATGTAGATGGAAAAGAACATGGAAAAACATGGAGCTGCTCGTTGTTCTTGGACTATATATAAACTACAAGCTGGAGGTGTGCGATGGTTCGCCATCGTGTGTGCATGCATGTGTGTTTCTGTGTCCCTCATTTTTTTGCTTTTAAGGGCCTCGGGGCACATGTGTTGTCACCGAACACATCGTCCCCTCCAGTATGATGCTCAGTGCAGAGACTATAGTACAACGTCAGCCACAAACAAATTCAAATAGATTAGGTTTCACGTTGCCATGGGAACGTACAGATCAATTATTTGATTTAAAGGGACTCATCCACAGATTTTCAGTGACTGTAAAGGAAACAAGAAAGTGGCAGATGTTAAGCCCCTACAAAAATACAATGATTTACAAAATACAACAACGGGAAATGCATCTTTTTAGAGAGTAATAGAAAGTAAATAACCTTTTTCACAGTATTTACCTGAGCCATACTTCTTATTACCTCCTTCAAGGCCCTTGGTTATGTTTTCACCGGCGTTGGTTTGTCTGTCTGTCTGTCTGTCTGTCTGTCTGTCTGTCTGTCTGTCTGTTAGCAGGATTACAATGAATCCTGCAATGAACAATCCATTAGATTTTGGTGGCGATCCGGATCATGATCCGAATTCAGGAATTTGTTGATGACGCATGGACCCGCCTTCTTCTGAGAGCAGAGAGATACGTGTGTCGATGTGTGGCGAGATTTTGAGGTGCGGGAGCTGCTGGGCGTCCGCGGTGAGAAAGATAAAAGCGGTAGATGACGGGATGAGAGACAACATAGTGTAACGTTATACAGACATAACAAGGCTGCTGAATGAGAGAGGCATCCGCCGTTACGTTACACAGAAACACACCGTGTTAATAATAAGCCGACCACCTCACGGAGCTGTGATCTGTTTTTAAAGTCAGGCACCTTGGTGGAGGTCTGCGCTCTCCGAGTGCCATTCTAGTCTTCTCTAATATTACTGTCACCACAAAGTAGCTTAAGGCAATAAACTCTCATACAAATCAATAAAGTGCATGAAACATTATTATAGCAACAACAGTGCAAAAACATACAACAATATGTGTACATGTAAATTCACGAAGTGGCGGCGGCACTTGGTACGGCCATGGCCGCTCTATGCTACCAGGCGGGGACATGTAAACGGATTATTACAGTCATGTTAATGTTGTTTAGCCCCGAAAACATACCTGAAAAATGGGGAGAAAATAATCACGAGAGTGATGGTGATGTTTCCTCAGCGAGAGCTTTACTCTAATGAGGAAAATATCGCAATTTATGTGGGTGGAGACAAAAGTAAGCGATCTCAGGACCCTGGATTGACACCATCGTGTAGATCACATATCACCACTTTTACATCTTACATTAAACCATAAAGAATAACGTTTAACCATTTTTAAACAACATATGACAGGTTTGAACTATTTTACCCATAATTGTTTTAGACAAACCTTGTATGTATGATGTAATGTATGATCTTTTTAAGCTCATTCCAGATTTTAACATCATTACTTACTATGAACTTACTATGTTTAGGGTACCGTATTAAGAGTAATACACTCATAGCCTTTTTTAACTTGTCACACAGAGAAGCAGATGTGACAGTGGAGCAGAGCATGTAATGTATAGAGTTTGAATTAGGTCATCCTCTCATGCTCATTATCACTCTTCCGTGTGTACTAAGAGTGTGAGATGTGTTACGTGTAACAAGTTCCCCCCCCTTCGCCTCCCTAAAGCACTCTGGGGTACTCTGTCACTTTGCTAAGGAGGATAAACATGTTGGAGGAGGTTCTCTCAGTGGTTTCTCACTTGTTCAGCCATCTGCCACTGTGAGACTTTTCCTGTTTAGTGCCGTAAAGCATCAAGAGGATTCTCCATCAAAGTCCTTCAAAATATCGTTTTAAATAAATAACAACAAAATCAGCACAAACACAGATAACAAGTTGTTAATTTAAACGGTGAACACTACATTCATCCACTATTACAACACAACAAACTGCCAGTTTTTACATTTTGTGCAAAAAACGTTTAGGCGACTGAAACAACTGTGGTAAAAATTAAAGGAATAGTTTGACATTTTGGGAAACGTGCTTTCCAGTTGAGATGAGAAGGTCACCCAGCATGGTGTCTTACTGGTGCGTTGCCAGGCAACCAGCGTAACTCCCCATAAAACTTCACAACTTGTCTTTTTTTTCAGTTTGAGTTCAGACTGAACAAAGAAGATGCAATGTGTTTTTTAATGAGCTTTAGGGGTGCTCGTGGGTGGATTTTTCTATTCTTGGAACAGAGTTAGGCTAGCTGTTTCCCCCTGCTTCCAGTTTTTATGCTAAGCTAAGCGTATCGACTCCCAGCTCCAGCTTCGTAGTTAATGCATCTACAAGAGTGGAATTTATATTCTCATCTAAATTTCGGTAAGAAAGGAATTGTGTGAAGTGTATTTCCCAAAACTATTCCATTAAAGGGCAAATGTGTAGGATTTCGGGGATCTATTAGCAGAAATGGAATATAAATAAGTATGTTTTCTTTAGTATATAATCACCTGAAACTAAGAATCGTTGTGTTTTCGTTAACTTAGAATGAGCCCTTCATATTTACATAGGGAGCAGGTCCTCTTCACGGAGTCCGCTATGTTTCTACAGTAGCCAAGAAGAGACAAACCAAACACTGACCCTAGAGAGCCTTTGCATTTTTACGTTACCTGAAGGCCACCGTAGTTCTCTGACACACATTTGTGAAACTGCGGTAACGTGAGCTGCAGAGTTCAAAACCTTGGTACTGCTAGCCACCGTCTGACTTCTGTTGCTCCTAAAGTAGTGTTATTATGGTAAGGATGACCTCTGAGCGAGGCGAATGGCATTACCACGGTTTTGCACTCGACGGCTCACATTACCACAGTCTTGGAAAGGGAGGAGTGAGTGGAGGGGTACTCAGTTGGTTGCAATCTGCAACCGCACCACTAGATGCCGCCTACACACTGTACCTTTAAAGCTTCACTCAGAATAGATATCACTTGGTGTAATTTGGGAATTAAACACAGAGGACCGCATTTTAAGGCAAATATCCACAATCTACCCTCCCAAACACATCATTTTAATTCATTTGCACTACACTATTTCAACAAACATTGTCAGGAACTGCAGGACCTGCTTGTTTCTAATGTCAAAAGTCAATTTGAAAATGTATCAAAAGTCAACCTTTGCCCAAACCCTTTATGTGCAAAAGACAGAAAGGCTCTCCCAGTATACTGACAGTGAATGAGCTTCTTCATAATATGTATTTAATCGATGTTGTTTGCTGATTAGCATCACGTGTTCATCTTTTCCTCTTTGTGAAAACACTAAATCTTGGACTTAACACGTATTTTTGCTCTCTGACTAAATTTAGCTAACCTGAGTCTTGATCGTGTCACCATGAGAGAACTCTTGTTCTTTTATCGCTAGCAAATGAATCACATTCACAGACGTTTCTCACTGCAGACGTTGTGACCTGTCTGTCATAGCAGGAGGAGCTCAAGTGGAACTAATGGCAGACAGGATGTCTCCTTTCCAGCAATTATTGCAATGCAATGTACCACTTAATAATGTCATTAGTTACACCTGTGACAGACAAGTCAAAATGTCTGCTGTGAGAAAGGTTTATTCAGCCCACCTCCTTGCTTGGTGTCTGGCTCTGACATATCTTTTTTTTGTTTAGTTAATAATTACTATCATTAATCTGGTAATTTACAATGATATTGTATTATTAACCTTCAAATGCTACACATATTGTAACCCCCTTTAACGTAACAGAACAATTCGTAACCAACAGCTGCCAAACTGCTGTTTCTTTCCCGCCTCGTGTGTCTCCAACCAGCAGCTCATCCTGCCAGCAGAGGCTCCTCGTGTTTTGGTGCTGATAAATTTGTCCTTCGCACACAATAGAAGTTCATCTAGCAAACATTCAGCCTGCAGATTAGGATGAAACTAATCAGCAGCTTCGCTATATTTAAACTTCCTTTTTTTAACTTGTAGTTTTTGTGTCAGGCCTTTTCCCGCAGGGCGAACAAATATTACACAAAAAAAACCTTTTTCTGTTAAAGAAGCTTACTATACAGTTGTATTTTATTTCCCCTCCCGTAGGGTACTGGGCAAAGGAGTTAAAGTGCTGTTTACTAGAGTATAAATGAATAATTAGTACTTGTGCATCTGTCTCATCTGTGCAGAATAGCATGTATTTTTTAATTCTCCCTCTCTTACTCTCTCTCTCTCACATTCAATCTGTGATACATTTTTATTATGAGCTCTTTTAAATAGTTATGAAGATCATATTTTATGCGTCATGGCGTGTGCTTTGCATACAGCTGGTATTTTAAAAGGCAGAATAGTAGAGTGGTACAACTTAAGTTATGCAGATAGTCACACACACACACATCATTTCTCACCGACCCTCTGCTTTTCCCAGTGTTGTTTCTCTCTCTCTCTCTTTTCATCTTCTCCACCGCTCTGCTCTTTTTCACCCCATCTGTGTCTCACCCTCCCTCCCACCTCTCTCCCGTCCTCGTTCAGTTCTTCTTCTCTTCCACCATACAGCGTTATTTTCTTTGATCGGTCTCCATTTGTGTCTTTACCCTCCCACTCTGCATACTGACACAGCTGAAGGGATCTCTCTCTCTCTCTCTCTGTATCTCTGTCAGTGCTCTCTCTTTACCCCCTCTCTATCTGTCTTCTCCTTATTTGTCTCCCTCTGTCTCTATCTCTACCTCCCTCCCTCCCTCTCCCTCTCCCTCTCATCCTCATCCTTCACTATCTCGCCACGCACACTTGATTCATTTTACACATTACCGAAGCATCCATCATTTTTGCTCTGTGAAGGAAAAATCTTTTTTTTTTCAAATCCGTGACAATATTTTTCCACTTCTCTCTCTTTTTTCCGGCTGTCTTTTCTTTTTTCCCCAACTCCTACACTCTTCTTGTGGAATCCAATCCTAAAGCTGGAACCAATATGTTTTATTTCCAGCTGGTCATCATGGCAGGGACCGTTCTGTTGGCGTACTACTTTGAGTACACGGACACGTTCCCCGTGCACATCCAGGGCTTCTTCTGCTTCGACAAAGCCTACTCCAAGCCGTACCCGGGACCGGAGGACAACAGCAAGGCGCCGCCTGTCCTCGTCTACTCCCTAGTCACCGCCATCCCCACTGTGACGGTGAGTCTGTGTTCAACTTGTACTTCCACAGGTGCTCATCATGCACACGCACGACTACACACACATAATGGACTTCAAACCACACACACACACATATAGTTCCTCCTCATCTACACGTGGTGTTTGTGGATTGAAAGAGAGGAGAGCTGTGTAGGTGTGTATCCTCGTGGTCTCACCGCTCCGTTTGTGTGGATGTGTTCTCTGTAATAACCATGGCAACGGGCACTATATTTGTCCTCCGTAGAGCAGTGAGAGATACAGTGTACAGAGTGTCTGTCCTTATTTCAAGACTGCACAAAACCGAATAAAACATCCTCTCTAAATGGCTTCCCCTATCCATGCACAAGAACAGAAACAGTTTTCACTATTTTTTCACCCAGACCGTCTTCATCCAAGGCTTTAAAATGCTTATTGAAGCATCTTTAATAATTAAACGTCCGTACAGATTTGTAATTTGTAGGTCACCAGTTCTTGGCAACATGCAGTGAATCCGAAATGAATATTCAGCCTCTCTTTATTTTTGACATTCGTTCACTAAATCAGTTTAAAATGTAAGGCACAGTAATGTTATTAGTCTAGATGCTGAATTGCATCACAGCGGCCATGCCTTCTTGTCAGTGCAGTGGGATATTATTAATAATGAAACATTGGTTCACATCCTCATCAAAGCTCCGTCTCCATGTCTGTCTTGTCCCCCAGGGCTTGTCTCTTTGATGTCCTCCAGTTAAGTGGCATTACGACATGGCTGCCTCTGAGCCACATATCTGGGCAGCACACACACACACACACGCAGACACACACACACACACACACACACACACAGAAGCAGCATAAACACAAGCAGATGCACATAATCACACGTATAGATACAGGCCATCCTGTGTCATTTGCGCCTGTATAGATGAGATCCACTTCTGTCACCCCATCGTCTTTTCTCAGTTTGTCATTATTGGAAATATAGGCCTGTTTTAGTCCCGTATTGACAAGAATGCTCGATGATAACAACGACAATTGCAATATGTTTGCAGATGCTCTCTAGGGTAATACTCTGAGACTTGTTTGTCAGTTCGGGGGTGATGGGATCAGGTAGCACTATCCTTTTGTTTACATTTTGGATCAGAGATTGTGCTTAAAGAGAGACACTAATGATTGTATCTAACACAACAGGCACAAAATGAACACGTGTGACAGATGCGCAGGTGGACTGTGTTTTATTTGTGTGTTTGTTTGGAGGCACTGGACTGGATGGGGGCTGCAGGCACCAGGGTGTGGGAGCGGTGTGGCGTGATTTTTGCCTGGAGTGTGAAGCGGCTTTTTTGAAAAATCTGAGCATCTGTGTTCTCTCTCGCTCCAAGATACCACCGCGCCATCCCATGAGCCTCTGTTCAGATACAATAAAAGAATATTCATCTCTCTTTTCTCTCAATTTTGACTCAGACTTTTAGCCACAAACAGACGATGGACGAGTTCCTCGACTGACATATACCGACTTTGTATCTTTATGACAGCTCAAACTGATTTTTACACCAGAAACTGCACAGATTTCTTTTATTTTCCCCCAGACCCTCTCTCTCTTTTTGATGCTGTCTCTTTGTATAATGATGGGGGAGGCATACAACTCAGGATCACTGAAGTTTCTTGCTCAACTTAAAACATTTCAAGTCCGGGTAAAGGAAAATCAGAGATTTGGTTCTAAACCGATATACATGGCTGAAAACATGAAAACACTGTGAACTATATAGTACTGAATTGTGGAGTTAGACCATTGAACTGTTGGTCTTTATTTTCGTGTTCAGGATTTTTTGGGCGGGCCTGAAACAGTCGGAAATCTTGGCTCAATGACGCACTGGAGCCATCCTTAGCATAACCCTAACATTATATAAAAAGTAGAGCACATAGCATCAGTGGTTCTCCCACTCAGTCACCAGTTACAACACTTACTAACCATATTGAGTGGTGTACCGGCCATCTGGCGTACGGGACAAATCCCACTGGGCCTTCAACAATCCAAAAAGTTTTAACCGGCCGTTCAGCCCGTCTGTCTCTCACCACCGGCCTTCTCTGTGTGCCTGTAATTCGGGCTGCGCATGAGAGTGTGCTGCGTGCATGTTCCAGGACTGGGCTCACTGGCCAATCAAAACCAAGTTAGTTAAACTTGTTCTTACATCATAAGCTGCCCCATAACCTACTCCGTCGCTACTGTTATGGCTGTAAAAGGGTGGATAAATTGTTTTGAGCGTCACAACTGCCGCAAAATGACTTGTTTCACTATCAGAATTTGATCGAGTAAGCACAGGGCTAAACCATTAGATAGCTCGACCGGCGGAAGTCTCTGGTTTGCTCTGCATAGAGCTTCGCGCGTTAACATTCTGCAAAAGTAGCGCGCAGCAGATAATTGTACATATGTAATCATTTTGCACAATTTGGAAATCTAATTTTTTATTTTAATTTGGCTGGGTGGTTAATAAAACATTTTCTGTGGTGTGACAAAACTCCAAACACATATTCATTTTTTGCTTTACCCGGAATTTACGATATTCCAGACATTTAGTGTTAGTGCGTCCATTCGGTGGGAGACAGTTTATAAAAATTGTGGTCAAATTGTTTCAGCAGGCTGAGATATCCTGACCTTTATTCCTTAGTGTGAGTCCAAAAAAATGCTGGATCCTACACTTCCCATAATGCAACTCAAAAGCTTCTCTCATTTGACCTGGTAAACAAGTCCACACTCATAGTGCAAGCTTTTTGTTATACAGTAAATCTCCTAGTTTAATCAGAGATGACCCAGGCAACATAATTTTCTCAGACTTGACAAACCTCCCTTTAGAGCCACAGAAGATATTAAACCGTGAACAATTTTCACTCCCTGTGATGAGTAAAATCAATGGAGTTCCCCCAGAAACATCTTCGCCTCAATTTGTGCCGCCTTTAAGTGAATCTGCTAAATCTTTGTTGAGAAAAGCTTTGAGCGATGTCCTCTAAGAGACTGTGGCAGCCGCTGCCCGGCCCACACTTACACTCGAGGCTAATGTTGCTGCCCCTGCTTTTAAGTTCACCACACATACAGTAGAGCACATTACACTGTAGAGCTTTGAGTCCAAGCCATTAAAGTCTGTTAAAATGAGAGAAAGTGACATGAATCAATCTGTCAATACTTTTATATCACACAATCTACATCATGCTGCTTTAATGTGTAAATTCATGACTTTATAATAAATAATAACTGTACTTGAGTGAGGTGAGAAGATATCGTGATGGAAATCTCGCGAACAGATTAATTGGAGACTGAAGAAGCAACAGGAGACTCTCGATGTCTTAAGCTGGAGGTTTATTGTAGCTTGAAGTCAGGGAGAACTGAGCAATACAAGTGATATACGTATAGGAGAGTAGTCACAGTGCATCACCACACTCAATTCTGGTAACAGCTTTCGGAGGAGTATTTAATCCGTGCTGGCATACAAAAGTAGGTTGTCCCAAATATGGTCTTTTCTCTGCTAAACAACACTATGTGCTCAGCTGTAATTGGATCGCATAAACGTAAATGTGCACAACTAATTAGAGGTCATGTGATATGTGCTTCAGGTCACAGTGATTACAGTCAATCAGTAAGACACTAGCATCTGGAGATGTCTGGAGCAAAAGGCATCACATTATCTAAGTGTCTGTGTGTTTGTTTTCTCCTGCGAATGTGTGTAGAAGTTGTGCGAAGCGCTGCTCCCACATGTCAACCACGGAGCCCAGAGACGAGTAAACAGACTGTTTATCTGTCTGTAACCTTGAGACAGTCAAACTTGGAGCTCAGAGCTGTGAGCCACCGCTCTGAGCTAAAGAAGGTCATGACCTGCTGAATGTAAATTTGGTAGTGACTGCTCTTGCAACAAATGATCCTGAGAAACTATTACAGGGGAATAAACAAATTATTTCCCAACAGATATCACAGACACGACTCTGGATGCCCCGCCATCTTTGTTGCAAATTTAAACAGACATAGACTGTATATAAGAAGTGGACGTAGTCACCGTGACATCACTCATTAGTTTGTGGACTGCCATTTTAAAGCCTCGAGTTTTGTATTTTGCCATGTTAGTTTTTTGCAACCAAAAGTGACACGAGAGGGTGGAGCAAAGTACAACCGAATACTGAATAAGACATTTTTAGGCGACCAAAAAGGTTATAATTAACTTTCATGGACTGAAAACACACTGTGAAAGGGTTAAAGTTGTAAGACGAAAACATAGACAACTCCAAGACCGGACAACGCCGTGGTAGCGACCTGTCAATCACAAGGTAGCTACGCCCTAAAGCATAAAGTTTGAAATAATTGAAAAAATATTTTACACCTAGCAAAGTGAAATCGTATACTTACACTTGAATTGAAGCGTTGTTGATGTGACAGAGCCGTACGCCATTGTTTGTTATGAACGTTGTCGTCACTACCGCATTGCATTGTAGGATATTTATGCCGCCGTAGTGTCCAGCGTTTGCATACTGTAATATTTCACTGGAAATATTAGGCAATTTGCATAATATAGGTCTCATACTAAGGTTTCGGCATGCTAAAATTCTCGCATACTGTTTTAGCGTACTAAATAGCATGTCAGTATGGAATTTCTGACGCAACCAAAGAGTTTGATTCTGCAACAGCTTATGACACTCGTAGGCCATTGAAAGGTGAAAATGTGGGTTGTACCATGATTGGGTTTGGGCTTTAAAGGGACTGTATGTAAGTTTTTACATGTATAAACGCTTTTAATCGTTTTTTTATTGCCCATGTGTGAACAGGTTGTAACCTAACCAAAAAAAAGTGAGACCTTCCACGATATTCTGGGTTTCCTGTATCAGCCTGTAGACTGCTTTTAATGTGAAAAATGCGGGCCATTTTTTTCCAGGAAAATCCAACGGATGTAACGTTGTTTGCGCTCACAAATGCCTTTACTCTCTTCAGCCCCACTACAGGGCTAACAGTGTACAATCATAGCTAACGTTCAGTTAGAAATGGAATCTGCTAACACAAAAACAACAATGTTATATCTAGTGAAGCCCGTTTTGAAAAACAGGAGTGTAGTGCTATTGGGGTTTTAGCTGTCATCAGGTTCAGTCTCGTGTGTGTCGCCTCACTGTTTTGACCGATGCTCGCTCGTCTACATAATGCGAGCAACAGGGCGCTGTCTGACGTTGACTTAACGGCCACAGATGTCACTGTTAACAAGCTATTTCTGATTCTCACATCGAGCTCTTTTAAACCGCAGCAGGTTAAAAACAGAATCCACCACGTCTCTTGAGTCTGATCAAAAGTCTTGAAACTGACAATGTTGAAAAGCAGTGGTTATATCTCGGGGCTTTCATGGCAATCTGAACCTGTACGATTTGGGCATCGACCACATACGAGTATTGATGTGGTTACTGGATTAGAATGAGAGCAGAATACTGTGTGTGTGTGTGTGAGGCAGAGAGAGACAAAGAGACAGGAAGTGAGAGGGTGAGAGAAATAGAAGCACTTGTGTGGTACTTGTGCTGTAAGTTTCAGTGGATCAGTGAAGGTAAGTGTGTGGGTGGATGACGGCGCATATCTTCTCCTCCACTGCCACTGAAAACGGATTCTGCGTGTGCAGGTGGGAGTCGATGTGTGTGTGTGTGTGTGTCTGACTAGTGTTGGGATCTGAGTACTAGTCAGAGCGGCTGCAGGCGATCTATATGACTCTCCACTATAGCTAAAGCCTATATACAATACACGCACCAAACGCAGCACAGGTGACATTTCAGCATTCGTGTTGCTAATTATCGTGCCAAGCTAGCTGAAAGAGCAGGGTAAAGGGCTATTTGAACTATTTGCTCATTATTAGTGTGTCCGTGTGTGTGTGTGAGGGTGTGTATTATGTAATGGACACTGTGTGTGTGTGTGCTGATTGCACACCAATCAGTCGATTTAGTTCAGCTGTGACCAATCACAGGATCAAATGGTAATTGTAGGCTTAAGATCCATGTGACACAACGTGAGCCTTCGCAGCACGTGGAGACTCACACACTGCGCCAACACAAACACACACACACTCGTAAGCTCAAGCAAGAGAATATGAGGCTGTGAATGAACAAAGTTTTGAATGTAGAGGTTTATTTCCCCACCTTTTTTTTATGTGGGTCAGGAGCATAATGCTAAATACTTTTGCCCTGGAGAGCCCCGTTCTCATGCTGCTAAATATAAGCCTCTCAAACAGCGCGGGGAGGCAAAGCGAGGGCGCGCTTTGAGAGGAGAGACAGAGTAGGTTCAAGGGGGAAAATGAGAAACACAAGAAACAGACGTACCAGAGAGAAAACAAGAGAAAACAAAACCAAAAAAAGAAGACAGCCAAAGGAGGAAGAGGGAACAAGAGAGTCCGTACGATGCCGCTCAGTGGCAACTCGCTGCTCCAAGTTTGTTTTCTGTTGTCTGTTAAACCGTCATGCATAATGCAGCTCCATGTGACAGAAAGATGGGGATTGGGGCAAACCATGGAGGCAGACCATATCATCCAGTCATGCCAGAGTCTATTAAGTGAGAGCTCTTGATATGCAGAAAGAAAACTGCATTGTTCTGTTGTTGCCGTCATATCTTCAAAAACAGATGCTGGATGTGGTCAAAGCCATATTGTGTGTGTGTGTGTGGACGTTTTAATAGTAGGATCAACGTCAGTGGGAAGAAGGACAATAGTCCGAGTTGAAGAGGAAGACTGGCAGAATAAAGATTTAAGTAAATGCAGGATGCTTCGGAAGGTGATTCTCTTTGCTTTCCAGGTCAAAGGTCAGGGTGAGCTAGAAGGAAAAGAAGCAGGGCTCTGTTTTTAGAGATGTTTTTTGGTGGTTTACCCCAAAGATAACTTGACAAACGAACAGTAGATCATATGAAGTCATTTGGAGATATTGCTAGAGCTAATATAATGAAGTTTGCCAGCAAATATAGTTTGGATATCTTTGACATAAACAGCAGCAGAGTGATGCTGCTTTGGACCAAATTTCAACAATCATGCTGGTAGAAGTCCACCGAGAAGAAGAAGCTGAGATACCAAGTTCTCCACAAACAGTAGCTACAATATGCCAGAAGGCAAAAACAGCCAAAAGATGCTATGTTTTAAGGGACTGGATCTGGCTATGTTGCTCTTTCAGTATCATCACTGTTGCTTTTGCTTTTTGTTACTGTCTTGTATAACTCACATTTCAGTACAACTCGTTCTTGGGGTAACCAAAAAGGCATTTTTGGTGAGAAAAAAAATGTGGTTACCAAAAAGTACATTCTTCACAGAATAACACAAAATATTGCAAGTTATTGAGTCACACAGTTGCAGTCTAAATACCAGGTCACACCAACTTTATTCAGGAAAATTCATTTGTGCATCCTCGTGAAAGTAGACGCGCTGGAGGCTT
The DNA here is from genome assembly GCF_015220745.1 of Sebastes umbrosus. NCBI lineage: Eukaryota > Metazoa > Chordata > Actinopteri > Perciformes > Sebastidae > Sebastes > Sebastes umbrosus. The sequence goes on from NC_051271.1 coordinate 9,407,396, forward strand.
GCAGTGGCTACCATTGTTGTGGTTAGTTTCATTTGTGGCATAATGGATACAAAGAGGAAGCAGCAGAGTTGAATTGTGAGACCCAGCTGATATGATAGCTCCCTTCTCTATGGACTCTCTTGTTTCCTCAAAGATGCTGCAGGTCAAATGTGTGAATTCACATGTCAAATAATCCCCCTCCTTCTTCCCCTCCGCCGATTGTGGCAGTTTCATTGAAGTGAATCTATTTCAATCCAAATTTAGCTATTATAAATGCGTTGTCGCTGAGTAACCGCCTCCTCTCTAACCACAAGGCTGCTCTTCCAGCTGTGGTAACATGCAGCAAAAACACAAAATCCAATCTTCTTGATTGGATCTCAGAAATATGATGGAAATGTCAAATCTAACGGTACCCAGCAATACTTGGATGTGGATTTTTGTTCCCTTCTTTTCTCCCTGCTTAGGTGTTTGAGGTAGACACATGTGATTGGTGTTGGGAGGCTGTAGGTGCGCCCTGCTACAGCACAGTTCCCCTGTATTAACATGGCTCCCATCATGCTCCCTGACTGCTCTTTTGTTATGCTAATGTTTAACAAATGATGTTGTTCAGAAAACCCAGGCTTTTCCTGTTCTCATTTTTCGCCTTCCTCTGTTCTATATTTACCTTCTATTGTTCTTGCAATCAGAGTTGTCATCTTTGACGAGCAAACCCCAAAGAAATCTGCTCACACACACACACCAACGCGCATGGACATAGACAATCACACACTCCCACGCATGCACTAGAAAGTAAGGCTGAAGTAAGCGTCTTCGTAGCTCTTGAAACAGGAGAACTCAGGCGGTTCATTCGCGCAATCATCCCTTCTTTCTGACATTTTCGAGTTGATTGCAGTTGTCATAGGCCTTGTATTTTACTGCACAAGCTGTCTGTATACACACACACACACACACACAAGCACAGACTCTGTACACACTCATCCGTCCAATGCCCATATGCAAATTGGCCAGAAGTTTGCATACTGTTAAGCCCCGGGACAATCCTTCATGAATAATGGAGTCACATATGACAGACAGAGGAGGATTGGGAAGAACCATCGAGCGGGAGAACAGATTTGGGTGTCACACTGAAACTCTTCTATCGGATTGTGCAGAGATCAGTTCCCTTGATAATTTCCTCTCCAGGGAGGATGTAGGAGAGAGGAAGAAGACAAAAGTGCTTTTGCTGCTGATGTGAAAAGTCAATCAGTGTAGAAACCATTAAAGGCACTTTGTTTCAGCACATCACTTGTGCTCTGTGGTGGTGTATACATGTGCATGTATGAAGAAAGAAAAAAACAGATCTTATGTATTGAGTTGACATGGCTTGGCGATGTGCAGCTCATGACATCATGCTTTGGCCACCCGTCACGATTCATGGCTATCTTTGCTTTACAGAATAGCTAGAATTAGCTAATCATTTGCAAGGCATTTAGCATGCAATAAGAGTGCCGTTCGTGCTTTGGTGTATCATATGTATGGCATGTAGTCTGTATTGATGCAGTGTAAACGCATCGTCGTGAATATGCTATGGTCAGAGCTAGTGATGTAGAATAAAAAGTGAGAAAGACTGCTTAAGGCGGGAGGGGATATAGATGGGTCCAACAAACACATGACTTTTAACCAGGTGTATGTTACGTTAGTGATGTGTTTTCTGTACTTATATTTTGTTGTTTCCATACATATCTTACCTACTAAGCTGTCTCAAATTTAGTACACTTCCATGTAGTACATTGTGTACACTATGTACTTACTTATGTAGTGCGTGAATTTCGACAGGGTAGTGTTGCACACAGCTGTTGTGTATAACTTTAGCATAGTGGTACTTGAGAAAAAAAACACATGAAAAACACATGTATAACTTAAAATTTGTATAGTTTGGTGTTCGTGGTTTCAATTGCAACCGCTGCAGCTTCCTTCCCGCCATTTTCACGTTTGAAATAGGTTGACGACTTGGTAGTTGGCTAGCAAAATAGCCTACATGCGGTTGTTCGTAGAACAGATATAATGAATTTGCAAATCTACAATCACACAAAAGTCTTTGTCGCTGTCTCAACTCCTCTAAGTATATACAGTATACATTTATATAAACCAAATTATAAACCCAAAATTAAAACTCTCTTAAAAAAATGCACAGCGTTGTAAACGTAACTTATCACTTACACGGTCAAGTTCAACTTGGAAGAACGTAAGGTGCGTCATTCCCTTAAAGGAAACCACACATATTTTAAAGTGACAGAACATTGAACCAAAATACACATATATACTGTACAGCTCTGGTACAGTGGCAAGTGGAAACATTATTAACCATGTTGCTTGTACACAAGCAATTTACTGCGTCCATAGTACAATAGAAAAGTTTGTGAGGTCACTCCAAACTAGACAAAAGGGCTAAACTGTTATAACAGACAGAGAGAGAGAGAGAGAGAGAGAAGAGGATGGCTGGCCACTAAGGCAAAGGCACAAAATGTGCAGGGAGCAGAGGGGAAAGTGGCTGCAGGTACATATACACTTTAGGAGCTGATTAGGGTAATGAGGGGCAGGTTTGTGGGGTAGCCAGGTGGAGATTAGGTGACTGGGGAACAGCAGGAAGAGCTGAGGACAACTGCTGGAGGGTGAGAGAGTGAAACTATAGCAGGTTTTAAGTTGCTCTTGTCGACTATGACAAAGGTTTTAATTCTCAAATGAGATTATAGAAAATGTGACTCTCACGATTGCTGGCATCAGTGTTGTATTATTATTATAAGCTAATTTAATACCTATCCTAACTGAAATGCCATATTTGGTAAATCTGTTTTAGCATTAACCATCACCATCTGTCCTTCCATGTACATCTCTGTGTGTTTGCATGTGGAAGAGACAGAAAGAAGGGTAGACAGACAGATCGGTGCGTCAGCAGTCGTGCTTATGAGACAGAGCACTGAAAAAAGGGCAGGGGATAATAAGGGATAATCACGGCTTTATCCTGTCGCTGCCAATCACAATGGATAGAGAATTGAGAGATGAAGACAGCAGGCCATGCAGCCCCGTGCCGATACGCCTGACCAGCGATCCGCTCCCACTGCGATAGCCTGTAAGACGCGCTCTAACCCATAGATGAGAACCCTAATCCAGCAATACACTCACACTCTGGTAGATTAGCTGCAAGGTCTCCTCCCGCACCAATCCAGGATCCCTCTGTTTCTTCTTAAGGGGAGGCAGAGCGAAAGACACACAACTTATAGGAAGACTATGCGGAGGTGGATGGAGAGTAAGCAGGGTAAGGATAGAAAGGGAGGGGCTCGGGGGGGAATAGAGGAAAATGCAAAGAGACAATAAAAGAAAGGGGGGAAAGCGGGGAGAAGAGAAGACTAACGGGGTCATACTTCAAATCAAAAAGAGAGAGCAAGAAACAGGCGAGAAAGGACAATTTATATTTGAATCAGGAAAGAAATAAACAGAGAAAAAAGGTTTCTGTTAGCCTAGTTTCTCCTCCACAAAGACCTGGGAAAGCTGCCGGGCCATGAACGAATCACAGAATAAAAACAGGGTGACACAGAGAGAAAGAGATGGATAGAGAGAGTGTGGGTGATGATGAGGCTGAAGCAGCTAAATTGTCATGGTTACCATCGACGGTGCGCTGTGTGTGTGTGTGTGTGTGTGTGTTTGTGAGAAGGCTGCCTGTGTATATGTGTGTTTAAAGTAGAGCACTGGGCCTGCATTGTCAACAAATGTCATGTGATATACTTTATGTAGACATGGTGTAATACTATAATCAAGGTTTCTTTTCACAATAACGACTTTCAGTCAGTATTGCATCATGTTTAGAAGGCGCATAAATGACACACATAGAAATGCACAGATTAGGAATTTAACACTGCACCAGATGATTCACCATATAGCCCAGCAGTTCATGGTGTAAATGCGTAGCTAAATTTAGTGTTTTCTCACAATATCCCCGAGCTATTAATGATAATGAATTCCAAACACAGCTGTAAAAAAATGCACGGAGCATAAATTTCCACAATCCCCCTTGAGCTCATGTTGCTTTTTATATGTTGTGACGTCAAACCGGCATTTAATGCTGCATCACTTGTTCCTATTCTGATTGCTGTTACTCACAGTACACAGTGTTTTTATTATCCTCAGGTTTTAGTCTTGTTTTCCACATAAACATCCCTGTATGTGTCCTATGGTACACGTCCCAGCATTGGACGCTAGATGGGCAGCCACTAGACGCAAGGTGGGCTCAGGAAGGCCCCCAGGAAGAGCGCCTGTCGTTGATGGCAATTTCCGTAGTGGCCAAACGACGGTACTACAACTTCCGTGTCCGTCACGTGATGCCATTGGGCCCAAAAATACTTTTTCCCATAGATTTATATTGGGAAAGAGACGTTTGTAACTCAGCGGATAATTTTTTTTGAAGTGAATCAACTTCCCAGTATGAACACTCTAATAGCACTTATTTAAATCATTAGGTCCTAAAAGTTGTAAAACGCACTAATAGCTGAATCCAGATTTATTTCCTTTCCTCCATTCATGTAAATGAGATCCAGACCGAGGATGGAGCGAGGTCAGGGAGGCGGAGTTAGAAAGCCGTGACGACGGCGTGACGGCTGTTACCCTGTGACCGAGCCATGTGACCGAGCGCCTGCTCCATGGGCCCAATGGATGAGGAAGATCGCCGGAAGATCCGGGTACTTGTCCAGTCGGAAGTCGAGCCATTTTGGCTTCATGCGCCTCTGAGTAACTTTCATAGGAATGAACGGGGTCCCGCCTCCAACGCTGTATCCAGTTCTCATAATACATCCATGCGTGGGCTGCTGCTCCCGGCTCTCAAACCGGAACCAACATGGCGGCTCGTTTGTAAACTTTCTACTCTTATATCACGAAAATAGTTCACCGAAATATGTTTCTGAAAACATTTTACGCGAGAAATAAGCCATGCAGTTGCTGAATCTGTCTTCATTTTGGATCGACAACGCTTCGCTTAAAAGTTTCTCGGGAGTTTCCAGAGGCGTCGGACGCCTGTGATTTGCATAAAGTAGCCTAGACCTCAACCTTATGCAAATGAGGAGCAGCCAACGTGATGCCCCGTCTCTCGAATCGCGTTGCCACGCTACCAGAATGCATTGCATGACTCCTTACATAGACAATGAATGGGAAGCGTGGAAAGTATGGAGGCTGTGGACATCTACCGTTATGTGTATGATGTCTTTTTTTAAGCCACTTGTGTATTTCTTTGTGGAGAGGCTGTAAATTGAAAGTGATGGTTGAATGAGAATCCAGGTACAGCTATTGTTAAAAAGAAATCCACCCGTTTACAGTTCCTGTCTGTACAGTCGGAGCTTATTGTCTCTCTACGCATTCTTGGAAAATTAGGTTTTCAACTCCCGAAGTGCCCTTATATATTACGATCACCTTTTCATCCTTTTCTCTCTTCATGTTTTTCTTCTTTCGTTGTCATCTTTTGTCAAGTAAGACTGCACACTTCATCAGACGCACACAGACTTGTTTGGAGTCACGCTCACAAAAAGCAAAAAAGAACAACGTCCTACCATCGACTGTCACCGTGTCACAAAAGGTAGAAAATCAAAGGAAGCCAATTAAGTCGCGCTCAGCCTCCGGAGTTTCTCCCATCACTCTCCCACAAACACATTCCTGCGCTCTTCTTCTTCTTCTTCTGTGCCTCCCCTCATCATTTCAGTTCATCTATATAGTTGTCAGAGTTGGAAAAACTCCAGAGTTTCTACCCTCTTGATGAAAAAGTCTCCCTAACTGCTTCTACACACGTTTGCGTACATGTGCGCCTGCTCTCTCGACAAAGGAGGCCGTGTGATCTCTGCTCTCTGAGGCAGTTTGTGTCAGTCGTTCTTCATCTCCCTCTTCATCTGCCCTTTTTCTCTTTCTTATTCTCTTTCATCAACTCCTCTATTTTCTAGTCTCTCCCACCCTATTCTCTGGTCTCCATCATCTTTGCATCCCTTTCTCTCTCTTCAGGTGTTTACACACAAACATCTGCCTGAATCTTAATCACACACATCTCCTCTGACTAGTTGAGATCTCTCTTTATCCCTCTGACTATCCCAGGGTAAAATAGAAATTGCCTCCAGAAAACAGTGAACATCTGCTCAACAATAATTGGCTGCCAAGTGATTTTCACCTTGTTCCAGTTGAGAATAAAACTTTAGCCTCCACGAAGACTTCAGGAAATTGTAGTTTGATAGTAAACATTGAACCCATTGGCATGCCTCTCATGCCTGCCTTGTGCATTTAGATGTTAGGAAGACCAACTCGTTCTCACTCCCAACTCGTCAAATACCAACGCTTGGTCAGTGGCCCTAGGCATCTGATATCGACACACGCAGTGTCTGTATGAGACGCACCGGGCTTTCAACTAACTCCAATGTAAACCTATCCGTGTCAGTATGAGAACGAGAAAGTCCGCTTAGGGAGGAGGTTGGGGTTGACGGATGGGTCAAACAAACACAGATTTCACCCAGAAGAACGCTGTTCGTGTCCTGTTTGAAACCAAGACTTATTTTACCCAGGAGGTTACCTCCGGTTCTGAAAAGTGAAGCCAATGCTTAAGTGTCTTAAACTTGCATTCTTTCTAATAGCCAGCGGGGGGCGACTCCTCTGGTTGCAAAAAGAAGTCTGACTGTATAGAAGTCTATGAGAAAATGAGCCTACTTCTCACTTGATTTATTACCTCAGTAAATACTGTAAACATGAGTTTATGGTCTCAATCGCTAGTTTCAAGTCTTCTTCAATACAGCCTAACCCTAACCCTCCATGGACATTATTCATTGTCTGTTAAACTTTACTAAGATGGCTCAGGTGACATGTAGAAGTGTGCTTGAAGAATATAAATTCAAGCCATTAGTTTAGTAGAAAACTTGTCATTATCAGGTGCAGAACATGGAGCTTCCAGTCAAGCCTCCATTCTTTCTATTATTTTGATATTAAATTAACTACGGAGCTGCCATGAAAACATCTGTTAAAAATAATTTTTGTTTATTTTATTCAAGACCAAGAGATTGTAACTTTTGTGTATTCTTTGCATGAATATTGATCTCTTCCAACATAGAAGTGCCAAAAACTGCAGTTCTTCAAAAGAGCTACTTGATGCTCCAAAAGCGAGTCAACCCCCAGAGACCCCCATGTTAAAATGCCAAACTTACTACAGCAGAAATAAACATGTTTACAGCTTGGTACAATTGAATTTTTATATAACTCATCTGTTTAAATTATATTAAGGCTTAAAGTTAGATATAATGAGGGCGGGGTGGCTTTGAGTGACAGGTGGGGGTTGTGCCAGGTCGCTAGGTGTTAGCCATCTGCTCTGCTGCATCACCGGGCCCACCTCAGCTCTGGGAGTTAAGGTCTTTACACAACGGGGGCGTAACGAATAAAAGATACGGAAATGCGAAATACTCACCTGTGAATATTATATGTCTAGGGCTTTTATTGTGAAAGGTAAGAATGGAAGGAGTGGATCTGGTCTGCGTTGCCTTTGACAAGGTTGAAAGGAGTAATAAAGTTTGCCGTCCTGGTTTCGGACTATGGAGCCTCCGTGTTGTTGTTTAATACATATAGGCGCAACTCAACCCGTTCCGCACAACTTGATTGGTGTGAAAGCTCAAAAAATCAACCTCGTTCCGAAGAAAATTCTGTTGCTTTTTTGCAATGTAATATTCACGTTCTGTGTGAAAGTATTCATGACAAAAACAACAGTTTGGAAAAATATAGTGATGTGCCAATTTATTGCATGAAAAAAACGGTGTGTAAAGGCCTTTAGGCTGTGTCGTCACTGCCAAGAAGGCGACGGTCAGAGCCACCCACTTTGAGCTTCACAACGGCTCTTCAGAAACCTATGGATGACGTCCATATTTAATAGTCTATAATTACTGTACTGCACAGATACTTCTGAATTACAAGCTGCTGGAGAGAACCAAGGTTACCTCAGAGCCCAGAGCTATCAATACATTTTATATTTCTTTCTATAACCAACCTTTTATTGTGATTAAAGTAGAGCAGCAGGAAGTGGCCTTTCAGTGAGAGCATATGAAAATGGATTAGTATTGACACCAGATACTGTTGAATCCACGGCTGTGGGAGAAATGTAGCACATAACAACTCACCATTGAAGGTCGATGTGAACGCATTAGCTTGGGAGTAGTTGAGAAAAGTAACTGAGCGAATGATAAAGGAGTGGACATGGCAGCTGCTTCCTTAATGGGGACGTAGAGTTCCTTCTCCATCACAGTGAGTGAACATGCCAGATAGGTAAAGTAACAAGATGCTTCAGAGTCCGGTAGCTTTATGCGATACAACAGAAGCTCTAAAGCAAAATGAATAATTCATTCAAATGTAAACTGCATGTTTCAAAAATTCAGCGCCAACACCTGGAGCTTCTGTATCAAGTCAAGTCAATTTTTATTTGTATAGCCCAAAATCACAAATCACAAATTTGCCTCAGGGGGCTTTACAGTCTGTACACGATACGACACCGTCTGTCCTTTACAGTGCGACCCTCGAAAAAAACCTTTTAATGGGGAAAAAAGAAAAAATGGGAGAAAGAGCAACAGAGGAGGGATCCCCCTTCCAGGATGGACAGATGTGCAATAGATGTTGTGTGTACAGAGTAACAATATCATGAAAATACAACACAGACAATCCATATGACAAAAATTAATACATATAATGTGAACAGAAGGTGGATCCAAGAGGATGTCAAGCAGCTTCCCAGCGCCGCCAAACAGATAGAGCCAAAGCAACACGACCTCCTCTCCAAGCCAATACAGATTTAGCTAGAGCAACACAACCTCCTCTCTATGCCAAAATAGATAGAGCCAGAGCAACACAACCTCCTCTCCACGCAAAATAGGTAGAGCCAGAGCAACACAACCTCCTCTCCACGCCAAAACAGATAGAGCCAGAGCAACACAACCTCCTCTCCACGCCAAATAGATAGAGCCAGAGCAACACAACCTCCTCTCCACGCCAAAACAGATAGAGCCAGAGCAACACAACCTCCTCTCCACGCCAAATAGATAGAGCCAGAGCAACACAACCTCCTCTCCACGCAAAATAGGTAGAGCCAGAGCAACACAACCTCCTCTCCACGCCAAAACAGATAGAGCCAGAGCAACACAACCTCCTCTCCACCATGAAACCTAGAGAGGCCCAGATTTTTGTTCTAGGTCACAGTTGCTTGGAAATGTAAACGTATCTTTTCCATGCCAGTAAGCCAATTTGGACTGATATACTTTATATATACTGTATATATCATTAACAAACGTGCATATGTGCACATTGATGTCTCCCCCTCTGTGTTTCACAGAAATTAAGATGAATCTGTTCTGGGGTTTTCCCAAGTTTAGTTCATGAACTTTAAAAATTCTTTTCGTTTCTGTTTTCAACATCACTACCTTTATGTTTGGGCCATTATGTGTGTGTGGATGAGCATGTGCAGTACATGTGGCTGTTTATTAGCTCTGTGGCTGCCGCCCAGCAGAGACGTCTTCCTTTCTGAGGTGCTGCTACTCTAAAAGTATTTTTTTATTGTATGCATCTTCCTGTTGTGATGTGCACCACTTCAAATTGTTTTGGCCACGCTGCTGCATAGACAGCTGTTGAAGCCAGTTTGGGGAGTTTAAAATGAGCCTTTTGATTCGTTTTAATTATGTTGCAATCAGCCTCTTTTATTTAATCTGTAATCTCAATTTCACTGTGATTAACTGGCAACAAACACCATTTGCAAGTCTCTTATGCCTTCTGCCCTTTTGGCTGCTAGCTGACTATCATCAGTGGCTGCTGCTGTCTCCTCCACTCTTCTTCCTCCTCTTCTTCTCCTTCACTTCACTACAGCATCTCCACGAAACACATCAGGACAGTAACAGTTTCTTCAGAGCACCGTTGGCAGAGTTTTAACTTGAGCCAAGATGAGAAGTTTTTGATAATAAACTTTGTCCACATAGTTTTCTGATTCTGTTAGTTTTCTTCTTGGTGTTTGAATCCTTTCACGGTCTTGTTCCCTGAGTATATAATCACCTCACTACATATGTCCACACATACACACAGATGCTCTGATTCAGTTTTATACCACACCTAAATCCAGTTCAAAGAATTGAGGGAAGACTGCTTTCGTTTCCTGCAGCCCAAAGCTCTAAAAATCCGAGGCCTGTGGAAGTCACGTGTTGCAAGACTTACCTCTGTAGAGTTCAACAGGTTTGAGCAGCCAAATGAAATTTACATATACTAACTGGAACAATTAGGACCATTTGTTCAGAGTACCTGCTGTACAGTATATATCTATTAAGGCCATCACATACTAAGTCTGTCTCTGTTGCATAACAGGAAGCTCGCTCTGTGAAACTGAAGACGTTTCAGGAGAGGACGAATGAACACAAATCTCTCCCTGAGACCAACATGGCAGGATGAAATCTGTGATGCGTAGGCTACTGTATGCTTTAATGGAGCAACGCTATGAGCCCCTGCCTAATAGAAGTTTAAAGGAACGGTGTATAACATTCGGGGGATCAATTAGCAGAAATGAAATATAATATTCATAACTATGTTTTCATTAGTGTATAATCACCTGAAACTAAGAATCGTTTTGTTTTTGTTAGCTTAGAATGAGCCTTCATATTTACATAGGGAGCGAGTCCTCTTCATGGAGTCCACCATGTTGCTCCGCCATGTTTCTACAGTAGCCCAGAACGGACAAACCAAACACTGGCTCTAGTGAGAGCCTTTCATGTTTTTACGTTACCTGAATGCCACCGTAGTTCTCCGACATGCTTGTGAAACCGTGGTACCGCCAGCCGCCGTCTGACTTCTGTTGCTCCTAAAGTAGTTTTATTATGGTAAGGATGGCCTCTGAGGGAGGCGAACGGCGTTACCATGGTTTTGCATTCGGTGGCACACGTTACCGCAGTCTTGGAAAGGGAGGAGTGAGCAGAGGGTTACTCAGTTGGTTGCAATATGCAATCGCACCACTAGATGCCACCAAATTCTACACACTGCTCCTTTAATACACAAGACTGACCCAAGGAATGACTGAAAGAAAATGATGGTGACTGAGCTTGTGTGCAGGACCAGGCTCTGCCATTCAGGTCCCAAACAATAACACGGGTCTCATCTATGTACTGTTGTGCATTTGGAGGATGTATACGGTCTGTCAGCTGCTACAGTCAGGTGTAAGAGATTAACAGATTTTCTTTTCAACTGTTGTGTACTCATTTTAGCATCAACGCCAACATACATATGTGAACATAATGAACACTGATTTTACCACATAACAAAAATATACATCCAAACCTGATACACATTCATCTAGCTATTTTTTAAGTCTTCCTAGGTGGGAGTATGGAGTCATTTTCATAATGGGCAGCGGGTGATGGGATTTTGGAGCAGCCTGGAGGTAAAAATGTGCTGCAAATAATCCAGCTGTTTAATCTTTGGCGTCTACCAAGCTCTGCTAAAGTGCCTTCAGCAAGGTACCGAACCTCCACCAGCTCCAGGGATAATGATTTATGGCTGACCCTACACACCACCCTCCCTGCAGAAATAAATGAAGCGCAGCCAAACTTGTGTGTGCTCGGTGAGGAGAATATTTAAGCAGATTCTTATTTTACATGACATCTTTTGCAGAACATTTTATTCTTTGTACAATTTTCTTCTTTTTCTTTTTTTCTTTTTTTTGGAGTGTTTGTTGAGATTTAGCAGTTTATTTGTTTACTGATACAAACATTCTCACCTTGAGGCTTTCAAGTAATAGTTATCCTATCCTAGCAGTTTAACAGTTACATCTAAACAGTTGTTTAAACAGGTTAAAATGTTACTCATTGTCTCTCTTTCTTTACTTGCCAAATCAAATATGGCTTGTTCACGCAGCCAAAATGGAAAGGTTTACAACAAAACTATGCCCTGTTTTAGGCTGCTTTCTCTGCAGTTTGTGTAGGCTTTGCACAGCCTTGGTTATCAGCCACTAATAAATGCATCATCACCTTCAAATGGTCAACAATGTCATGTGATGGGCTGCTTCTCTCACATTTGTCCAGGGCTGCAGTTTTTCCTCCATGTCCCTGCAACTTGCTGCTCCTCCATCTAGCAAGGATGTCAAGTATAATAGCATTACGATAATGTTCACGGTAAAAGCGTGTAATAAGATCGCCATTCTTGCTTTAGGCATGTCATTTGTATGCCATGTACTCTGTATTGTCTGCAATGTAAATGCATCCACGTGAAAATGCTACTCTCAGAGCTAGTGACGTAGAATAAAAAGTGAGAAAAACTGAATGGTGGACGGACAGGAGGAGGATTGGTCCAACAAACACAGGGCTTTCAACCAGGAGACCGGTGTTGTGTCGGATACTGTTTCCCCGTCGATATGTGTTTCTCCCTTCCTAAACCTGAACCAAACCTTATCCTTAACCCTAATCACCGAGGGGGGCACTATCATTTTAACAGGAAGGAAACAACTATTCGATGGGGGAACAGACTTTGACATAACACCTGTGTTCGAGACTGGTGTTTTGTTTTGTAAGCTTTGTGACGTCTTTTAGTGACGTTTGTGACGTCTTTTTTTAGTGACGTTTGTGACGTGTTTTCTGTACTTATGTTGTGTTGTTTCTGTACATATTTTACTTAGTTTACCTACTTATTTTAAAGCTAAACATGATGTTTTTCCTTAACCTAACTAAGTGGTTTTGTTGCATAAACCTAAGTGATTGTTTCTGTTGCCCCCTGCTGGTACTGCACCTTAATACACGTGTGTAATATTCACACCTCGGCGAGGTGAAACGTGACACTGACACTTTATCATCTGGTGGACAGGCGGGTTTATTACACGCTTTGGCGTGATATTGGGTTGAGCATTACATTTTTGGAATTAGTTCTACAGCCTTTGCAAACCCAACAAACGGAGTTTAGTTTGGAGTATGCTGCCAATATATGGCTGCGGACAATAACTTAGCAGGTGAGGTTTTCACTTGATACGAAAAGAACTAAAAAAATCGGTGTGCTTTGACGTCGGAGTTAATGATCCAAAGCACCAGAAGACTTTCTGGAGTGTAAGTAAGTGTTACTGTTAATTTATGCAAACGCTTGAAGCTGCAAAAACAACCACACATCCATCATATCTTGAAACGCCGTCTGAAGGAACCCAGAACCTCTTTCGCCGACACACATGACTTCAGGGCTGCAAAGCTTTGCAGCACTCAGGTCGCGTCATACTCCAAAGACATAATTTATGTTGACACACAAGCCCCACAACTCTCACTTGGTGGTTCTTAGCCCATGCTAGTGTAAACCTCAGCCTTCATCTGTCACAGCACAGCTCAATGAGCTTTGGTGCATTAGCATCGTCCCACGCTCCTCCTGGCTGCGGGCCATGCATATTGTATGAGCATGTAACCTACATCTATCCATGCTTCTGTCAGCAGGGGTCCACTGATCAGACAAGTTCAGTATGCAGCGTGTAACGGTGTCCAGGAAGGTGTTTAGTTGATTCATTCCCCTGTCACAAGAGATCAATGTCCTGCTGATTTGACTTGCTTTTTAAACTCTTAAAAGTGCTTTTCAAACAGCTGCCTTGGGGGCTGTGCTCATTAAATGGGTGTTCTAAATGTGTTAAGGCTATAATAGTAAAGATATAATGGAGGTTTTTATTGAGGTGTGATCAGGGTGGGATAAAACATTAGCTAAGACATTTCAAATATTTCATGAAAGTAGTATAAGATGTGTTTGATTTGTGTTATCTGGCAAACCCAGTGTTCGCTTATGAGGTTATTAACCGGCATGGCATTAGTAATCAAATGCTTTTATGGAGCTGCAGTAAAAAAAAAGGAGAAATGGAGAGATAGAAGGTCTATGAGACATTGAGGTCGACAAACTCCCACTGGTGAGAGTGAATGGGAGGTGTTAATGTTGGGATTTACTAAAGCAGCATAAAATCAGCCAAATGGTGAGGGAAATATAAAGCAGGCTGGCCAAGGAGAGATGTAATTGTTGCGAGGCTGAGGGAGGAACACTCATGAATCATTTTACTGCGCACCATATTTAACTGACTTAATATTCCGTGAAGCTGATCAGTCTTTAACCAAACAATTTAAGCTTTAACAAAAAAATGTTCTCTCTTTCTGTAACCAGATCCTGATTGGGGAAGTGACCAGTTTCTTTGTGAAGACGGAGGGAGCTCAGGAGAAGACCATAGTGACCGCTGACTGCTGTTATTTCAACCCTCTCCTCCGAAGGATCGTACGTTTTCTGGGTCAGTTATAGTCCCAAAGATCAGAGGTTCTTTAGCTTGGACTAAATAGAGCCTCTGTACTCTGGGACCAAGGCTCATTTAGACTTGCACCAGTACTCCTCTATCATAAGGCCAGAAAGAGCCCTTGTCCTTGGTTTAGGTCTCCTGTGGACTCATTTCCTCTCTCTGCATGTCCTGTTCTGTTGATGTTCTGTGATCCTTTTTTCCTCATCTCTGTAGCCTGTATTTATGATGATGATGATGGATTATAGATATGAAGCACAAAAGCAAAGGCTATGTCTGTCTGGCCTTTCACTCCCACACAGTTAGCAGTCAGCATTCCCATTTAAGTGCTTGTTTCTGACTCTTGCCAGACTCATTGATTCACTTATTGACTGTATTCGAAGCCACATACTATACTAGCAGTACGTACTGATTTGGCAAAATGTAGCATGTAGTATGCAAACAAAAGCAAAATCTACAGTATCTATGCCAAAAATACCCGGATGTCGTACTGATTTGGAAAACATCCCCAGTATGCATCGGACCAGTTTTCCTCGCCTACTGTATCCCACAATGCAAAGTGCTGGAACGGCACAGTCTTTGCCATGGATGTATAAAGAGAAGTGGATACAGCGTCAGAGGCTGGCTCCTGTTCATTCCTATCAGAGTTACTCAGTGGCGCATGAAGCCAAAATGGCTCGACTGCCGAGTGATAAAGCATCCAGATCTGCCGGGCAATATTGCGCATCCATTGAGCATTTCTTTTAACTCCGCCTCCCAGCCCTCGGTCCAGCCTCAGACAGGGTCTCATTCACATGAATGGAGGAACGGAAATAACTCTGGATTCAGCTATTAGTGTATTTTGCAACTTTTAGGACATAATAATTTAAATAAGGGCTATTAGAGTGTTGATTCACCTCAACAAAATAATCCAGTGAATTACAGACATCTCTTTCCCAGTGTAAGTCTATGGGAAAAAGTATTTTTGGGTCCAATGGCATCAGATGACGGACACGGAAGTTGTAGTACCGCCGTTTGGGCACTATGAAAATTAGCTTCAAAGCCTGGCGCTCTGCCTGGGGGCTAGGTCTATGGTCCCAACAACAGTGGCAAGTTTTTTACAGCACCTGCCAGTGTCGCTACCTAGCCAGTCAGGCAGTCACGTTCGCTACTGCACGCTATGCAGTATGTACTGTGTACTGTATACTGCATACAGCATTCTTCAGTAGTATGTAGTAGGCGGTTTCAAATACAGCCCTAGTTTACATACACATACCTCCCTCTTTCTCACTTTGTCTCTTTTGCTCCACAGGTGTCTACTCCTTCGGCCTCTTCACCACCACCATCTTCGCCAATGCAGGTCAAGTTGTGACAGGAAACCAGACGCCTCACTTCCTGTCTGCCTGCAGGCCCAACTACACGGCTCTGGGCTGCCAGTCTCCAATGCACTACATCGCTGAGCGCCGCGCCTGCACAGGAAACCCGTACATTGTGGCGTCCGCCCGCAAATCCTTCCCCTCCAAAGACGCAGCGCTCAGCTTTTACTCAGCCATCTACACAGTGGTAGGGAACATTTGGGGGCAATGGGTGACGGGAGACACAGCAGGGGTTCTGTGGGATATGATGATGTTGTGTATGTTGATGCCTGTCTGGTCAAGCAAATACTGGAAAGTATACCACTAGGCTTTACTCGTTAAGTAAAAGAGCTCAGAATAAAAGTTTTGGTAACACTTTATATTAATGAAACCTTTATAAAGGATTTATAAGCTGTAACCAAGGGGTTTATTAATGCTAAATAAATAATTTGCTAGTGCTTTATAGATTAGATAAGAGCCATTAGAAACCACAAACTTTACTAAAATCCCTTTAGCTGGCCAAACTTACAACCTGGCAGCCCAAAGGTTTTTCTTATAATTGATTATTAAATTATTTATTTACCATTAATGAAGCTATAAGTTACAACTTATCAGCTATCTTTATAAAGGTTACCTTATTAGCAAGTGGTACCAAAGAAAATTAAGATGATGTAATGTGTTACGGATGAAAGGTGCAAATTAAGACAAATAAAACAGGACTTTATTGATTATTTATTACATTTTTCAGATCACTTCAGTAATTCATCTTCCAACACAAACCCCTCCTATAATAAATAACTAACATAAATGGTCTTCCAAAGACCTTTAAAGGCATGCACACACATTAAAATGCAAACAATAACTGAAGACTAAATAATACTGATATTGTCAGAATTATTTATCTCTATACATTTTCTTAAATTGAATAATAGTTGTGGAGAATTCCACATTTTGACTCCATACATCTGCTTTAACATAATACATGCATACCGACTTTTACAATTTAATCTACCTCCGTGGTATTCATCACCTGATCTTAACACAAATTACCTCCTTTTCCTAGGATAAAACAATGTGTGCATGTCTCTATTATTACATCAGTAGAAACATTTAGTTATTATTAAAGTACTGCTGCGTGGAGCCTTTGTTCTCTTTTTAATTACAGTGCCATGTTCCTGTCATTTTTTAGAAGCATTACACCAAAAATGGCAGTGTTTTTATGGTGCTTTCTCTTGTACCAACCCTTCAGCTGCTGTGAAATCACTGCAGAGTGCGGCCTCTTGTGGCTCGTTCAAGCTGTTCACTGTGTGAATTATCTCAGCATGGCTGACTGAAGACTTGTACCTGCTGGCTCAGCTCAAATAACATGAGGATTGTTTTAATTTCAAATATATTTCTGTCTCCCAGATGTACGTTACCCTGGTGTTCAGGACCAAAGGGACCCGTCTGACTAAGCCCACCTTGTGCCTGGTGCTGCTGTCTCTGGCCGTGCTGGTGGGGGTGGTGAGGGTGACTGAACACAGAAACCACTGGAACGATGTCCTGGCTGGGTTTGTCACCGGAGGGGCCATCGCCGCCTTCCTGGTGAGAAGGAGATGAGGGAGGGAGGGAGATATGGGGATGGGAAGGGAGGGAGGTGGAAAGAAGAGATGGATGGGATTTAAGGGGTCAAAAAAATGATGGAGGAGGAGGAGATAGTGGTAGATGGATGGAAGGAAAGGATACTGCCCTAAAAAAGCAGAGAGCAGTAACTACAGAAGCAATGACATTTTACCCCCAATCAGTGCTATAAAATAAGCTTCATATAGCTTAATACCAAAAAAACTGCACCCTCCCTTTTTTTCATCTTAAAGGAACGTGAGGGGAAAACACAGCATCTACAAACAACCGGTGTTCTTTCACCTTTCTTTCTATTTTAACTAGTTTGTTTAAAGGTGCTATTGATAACATTCAACCACTAGATG
Source organism: Sebastes umbrosus (assembly GCF_015220745.1). NCBI lineage: Eukaryota > Metazoa > Chordata > Actinopteri > Perciformes > Sebastidae > Sebastes > Sebastes umbrosus. The sequence continues at coordinate 9,424,969 of NC_051271.1, forward strand.
TCGCATTCTTCTTCCTGCGTTCCATTGCATTCACTTCACAACAAGTCATTGCCAGCCACTTACCATCAATCTCAGCTATTTATCCACTTTTTCCACACTAACCGACGACCCAGAGATACCACGTGATACCAACGTCGTTTTAGTATTTGCTCATAAGCCTTGCTAGAAATGGAAACCAAACGTCAGATATCTTCCACAGAGATAAACAAAACACTAATTTTGGACCCGCCAAAATCTTTGACATGATTAATTCACAATCATAATAGTTTTTTCAGGAAAAGACATAAAAATGTTATCAATAAAAAGAGCTTTAAGAAAATATTTTTTTGATTATTTAATTTGTATTATTTATTTGTCTACTGTTAATATTTATATTTATAAGTCAATACAATACATTAATTTACAATTTAATACATTTAAATGTGTGATTTATAGGTAGCCTAATAACACCAAATGCAATTAATTTCACCGGAGCCAAAAGCTGAGATATTAGTAACTGTTTCTCTGGAAGCTTTAGCAGGAGTTTAGCTGGGTTTTTCTCTCCATCATGATTAAATTTAGCCTCATTTAGCTATAAGTTAACTAACCAATGATGTTAATTAATTAAAATATGTAGTCTTTTTCAATTACAGATATCAGCTGGGAAAAATTGATAAGGCAATATTCTTGTCGTGGCTATCTCAGCTAGCTTGAACTTGCTATAGACTAGCGTGCTTGCTTTAACTCTGTGACAGAGTGAAGCTACTGCTGATTTAACATGCTGTTTTCATGGAAATTGTACCTTTCTGTGGCATAATATTCTTTAGATGGTAAAACAGGCACCAAAACGTCAACCCTCAACTCAGCGTTGGCCAAATATGTATCTAATAACCGTGGTGTTTTTTTGTGTTTGTATAGCAGGATATTATGATGAAGAGTGGAAGGATTGTATCAGGGAGAAATGCAGAGAGAGAAAGCTGTGTTGGTGTGACGTGGGTGCAGGAGAGATGGTGGGAGGATGAACTGATGATTAAGGCCAGCTTGAAAGAGCCTTACTGCCTGTGTGATAGAGGACTCACACACACTTTCACACCTATGAATGTGAATGGACTGATATGAATCTTTACCATGGCACATTCAAATGGTGTAATTTAGTCTTGGGGCCTCTTGGCCTTAATCAATTTTCTGGAACGACGTCTAGAGTCGGTGTTAACTTTAAAGATCAAAGTGCTCCCCGTGGTTCATCCCTCTCTTTCCATGCCTCCTCCCATGTTTCATTCTTTCTCTCCCTCTCATACTGTAGGCTAAGTGTCCTCTTCAGTATCTGGTCCTATGCACTCTTTCACGCACCAGAAAATCATCCATCTTCGTAGTGCACTGAAGCGAATCTCTCCCCTCCTTTTTCTTTTACCTCTTTTCTGTGCTCTCCATCAGGTGTCATGTGTGATCAACAATTTCCAGCAAACCCAGATAGGCATGCCGACTCCTCCACCTCCACAGCGTCCAGAGCCCTCGATGGGGCTTCCTCTGCTCAGCCTGCCCCGCGTGGAGAGTCCACTCGAAAAGTTAAGTGGCCTCCAGGTAAGGGTTGGGGGAAAACATTATGGAAAATAATTGGTAAAATAGTTGAAATAAACTACTGTATAGCAGTGCAAAATGTCCTTGATCTATTTGTTTTTGACTGAAAATTGGCTTTTGGTGAAATTCTTATTAGCCATGTTAGTAGCTCTGGAAATGTTGATCGGTCAGTTCAAAACTTTGGTTCAAAATGAAATATCTCAACAATTATTGGACGTTCATGTTCCCCAGAAGATGAATACTGACTTTGCCGAGACCCTGACTTTTCCCCTAGCGCCACCATGACTTTTTTTTTTAATGAAATATTTCGACAGTACACACAATTATACTCATGCAGTAATCACTTTGGTCATCACCAGGTCAGAATTTGTACTTTTGTACTTTTGTTTATGAATAAATACCATAGGAAGTGGACATAGTAACTGTGTCACCCATTGGTTTGTGGTTTTGAATCCTCAAATTTGGCAATTTGGCTGTCCCCATCTTGGTTTTTGGCCGTCGCAATCTTGTTTTTTTGCAACCAGAAGTGACACGAGAGGGTGGAGCTAAGTACAACCGAACGCTGAATAAAACAATTATAGGGGGCGTGTCTAGAAGGTAATGTGCAAATTGTGAAACTCTTGCGAGATGGTTAAGGTTAGGCCGTGGTAGCGACCTGTCAATCAAAACGTAGCCACGCCCTGAAGCATCCCCTGCTTTATGGTCTGTTTGACTTTAAATGGGACCATAATTTACTAAATGATCATCATGCTGTATTGAAGAAGACTTGAAACTAGTGATTAAGACCATAAACTCATGTTTACAATGTTTACTGAGGTAATAAAGGTCATTTTCTCATAGACTTCTATACAATCAGACTTCTTTTTGCAACCAGAGGAGTCGCCCCCTGCTGGCTATTAGAAAGAATGCAAGTTTAAGACACTTTCGCAATGGCTTCACTTTTCAGACCCAAAGTTTGCCCTATCAAACTGATACCATTCCCATCAGGCACAGCTGTACTTTGCATGTAGTGAAGCACATGTTAGCATGTTAACATGATAATGTTGATGTTCAAAGCACCACTGTGCCAAAGTGCAGCCTCGCAGAGCCGCTAGCATGGTTGCAGACCTTCAGCCCTGTTTTATAAATGTGTATCCGGCTATCTTTGACTCTTTTTTTGTCCTCACTGATAACCTTTGTTGTTTCATTGTATCTGGATTTATGCTTCCTTCTGTCGGATATCTCTGTTGTGTACACCCTATCTGTTGGTCGAGGTATTATTATCATTTTGCATTCTTGTCTCTGGCTGTCTCAGTCGAGTAAAGTGTATCAGCTCTATTCCCTCAGGCTTTAACTTCCCACATGTTTTGAAATGTTTAATACTCTTTACTTCCCTCCCTCTCTATCTCTCCTAATCTTCTCTCTTGTCCTGTTCCTTTCCTGTTAGGCTCCAGGGCTACCGTATTCTGAGATCACATGACCATCAGCCAATCCCGTCCCCCGCCCCTCCCGATGTGCTCCTCCCGTCACGGCGTTGCCTCACCAGCGCAGTTTAGACCTGCCCATCGAAATCCCCCCGCCCTGCCCCGCCCACTCCGTAGGACGACATCCTCTCAGACGAGTCAAATCCACGCAGGTCTGAAGGTCCGCCAATCACAGGAGGCAGAACAGCAACACGAGCACACGGCAAGCTGGAACCTGTTATCCGCTAACGACCAATAGGAGAGGATCCGTGTCCTTCTGTCCTGTTCTGTCCTGTTTGTCCTCCACGATGGCCTCCTTTTTCTTTCAGGTGTAAAAGACCCAATGAAAGAAACGCCAAAGCCAGAGCTGTTGAAGCAATACTGTGTCCTGTTTCCTTGTCCTGTTTCCCACAAAGACCCAACAGTGACTCTAAAGACTGTTGGCTGGGGATGACTTGATAAAACACTGAGGGTTTGGGGATCGTCCTCAACAGACCATTTTGCATCACTCAGGACAATACAATGGACAAAGGGACAAGATTAAAAGACCTTTATGTAATCAAAATGCAGGTACCGTCGAGTGTTATGCTACAGATTTTTATTTCCGTCCTCAAAACCAACAAATAGACGCGGTCAAAGAGGAAAGCACCTTTGTAAATGATGGCACAGATGAACCAATTTAGTGTTCAGTAAACTGTGTTGTATCTTATTTGTTTTGGGGATTTGGGTTTCATCTCTTGCTGTGTATTGTGTGAAGTGACAGAAGAGAGATTTATACACACTAGAGCTGTGCTTGTGATACCACATTTGTTTTGGGGCATCGGTTAATTCATCCCTGAAGTGAACTGAACTAGATTTCCATCAACTTTCCAAATATCATTTATCTACTTACTATTCAGGTGTGTGTTTCTAAATGTCTGTAGGTTCTACGTCCATGCTGTGAAATATTTGGAAGGTTTTATCAGTTGACTTACTGCCTATTCCCATGTGGACTTCTTTGTTAGTGTTAGTTTGCATAAAAGTCTCACTTTGTTTTTCCAATTCCTCCTTTAAAGGGAGACACGCCAGGCAAAAACATTGTTATTCATGCACTGGTCAATCTTGAGATTTTTAGCTATTTTGCTTAAATAACATGTCTTCTTTCAGACTAGTGGAATTTTACAACACTTTGTCTATTTGCACTTAGATTTCTCCTGAATTCACCGAAAGTTAGCATCCAATAATGCTCCCATCGTCGCCGCTGCTCTCTCTCTCTCTTGCTTCACCACTCACTTCCCACATACACACCTACTTTAAGCACTCTTCTCTTTCAACAACTGGCTCTACGGAGGGCCATTCACGTTTTCGCAACAGCCACTGTAACAATCCTACGCGCTTGGCACACAGGAGAAGTTGTAATCTGAAACCTCACTGCTAGATACCACTAGATCCTACACACTGTTCCTTTAAAGGCCGTTTTCTCAAAATTAGTTTTTTTCTCAGACTCTGAGCCAGAAATCTCCACTTCAGAAGCATTTACATACACCACACTTCCCAGTTTCATTCCTATCTATATTCTGAAGATTTGTACTGAGGGGCTTGTTCATTTATCATCCAGAGCCTGATTTATTCTTAACAACATGGCGAAAACAGATTTTTTTTGTATATCTGTTAACAGTATTTTCTGATTTATGGAGTGATAAAAAGAGATATCCAAATTTCTCTCTGAAAAAAACCTTTGTCACTAATATGTTAACAAAATGAAACAAGAATTTTTAACCTGACTTCATCCACAGATTTCTGTTCTGCAAAATGTATGCAAATTAGCACAAATTTGATAAGATTTGCATGTTTAAATAACAATTTTCAGAAACTTATAATACAAAAAATAGTTTTCTTAATGTAAGTAATCAACTGAGGAAGTTTCATGGTGATGTCTATTAGTTTATTTTTTACCCTATTCACCCGGGGTGTCTCCCCTTAACACTTTCACACCTGTGTTCTTTGTTTCCTTTATATTACCTGTATCTAAATGTTAATGTATTTACTCCCTTTGCTTTCCAAAATGAAGGTTTTATAAGAGTAGTTTTGGCGTCAGTTGTTGACGCTATTGTTTCTCCATCTGTCCTGTCCAGTTATTTCCTGCTTCAGTCCGCCATCCTCTCTTCACACTGACTTTATAGGAAACCAATGGCACAGACCAGTGTGTAACACAGAGGTAAGACCTCTGAGTTTTGTATAGTTTTGTACAGTATATAGGTTTCTTTACACAGTATATACTACATTATCATTATGTTTAAATTGTGTGAACAATGTGAAGCTACCTGAGCCTGTCCTGTAGGAACATGAGTAGTAAAGCAGGAACGTAGCACGCTGGAGAAGTGTGTGAAATCGAACCGCGTACAGTCGGTGTGTTTGGCTCACAACTTGCTTCGGTTCTGCTCAATTCAAAAGGACACTGCAGGCAGGTTATTCTAGTAGGAGAGTACGCAATGGGTTATATAAAGAAGACATTTTATTAAGCGTGTGTGTGTGTGTGTGTGTGTGTGTGTGTGTGTGTGCGTGCATGTGTGTGTGTGTGTGTGTGTGTGTGTGTGTGCGTGCGTGCTTATTGGGATCTGTGTGTATGTTTATAATGAGCACATCGTATGGCAGCGCAACTGTTAATTTGGCAATCTGTTTTCTTAAGTTAAACTGTCAAAAGTAGCTGCTATAATTACACACTTGTGCTTGTGTGTAACTGCAGGCCTTCAAAGGACCCCTGCCAAGGCGTCCTAACAATGCCTGTTATAGCAGAAGGTGCTCATTATAGCTCTGAGATTACCTACAGTAAAACTTTTCAGTCTGAATTTTTTTGTAAACAACTGAAGGGGTAGAGAACACAATAACTGTCCAAATAATGTTATTTTCATGTTGAAAATGTCTGTTTTGTATTTATTTACCAAAATAAATTGCAATTACCACACGTCGCTGCCCGAGTTACATTTTTCACTTGATTCGTTGTAATGCTTTGCACACTTCAGTGAGGATATATCTTTGTTTTATGCTGTTGCTTCAAATCCGTGACATGCAGTAGCCATGGACACTGTATGTGAAAGTATAAAGAGACACTTTGTGGGATGTCAACCATTACTTTTCTTTTTACTTTTAGTACATACTGCAGCTGCCCTCAAAAAGTACATACTGTTGCATGCAGTATACATACAACTGGGACATACTACTTCGTCGTAACATTGCGCCTTGAACTTTGACCCTCTTGCTCGTATGGTGCCTTCAAATCGGGTCGTGTTTACCGTGTTCACGAGAAAAGTCCATGTGAACGCCCCCCTCTTGTGGTATTCACGTCCTCGTAAGTGGAACGTTTCTGAAAGTTCAGAGTTCACGAGTTGTGACGTGTTTGTTGACGTTGTCAGAAATGGCGGAGGCCATGGAAGTTATGAGTCATATATTGTTTTTCTTCGTCATTTTATAATAGATCTGAGGATAATCTTGATATTCCCAACGGCCTCATCTGTTTCCTCTGTTATTATGCATTTGCATTTACTGCATCTTCTAGACGCTGACAGTAACATTAATATTGCCTTTGATTAGCAGCAGTGTCCTCACAACTTAACCACTTGAACGCCAAGCATATTGTGTACACGACTTCCTACGACCCCAATGATATGACGGGATATGACTATGTATTGGGACATACTAAATCTTTTTCTGGCATATTGGAACGCGCAGTTTGACAGCAGACATTTTGACTGGTCCTAGAAGGAAAAGAACAGGTGTTTCTAATCACATTAACGATGGCTCCTCTGAACAACCACACAGGTGTTTTCAGTTAATCTGGCTGATTAGACCTCTGCTCAGGACTGTGTCGGGTTGTACAGACTAATTCACATCTTCTGTTGCACCTGTTAGGGCGGGACAAATTACACCTTCATCATTCTTATTGGTGGATGAAGATTTGTGACCTCATAATTTCCCATGAAACCTCCGCTCCCTCAACCTGATCAGAGGTCTAATCAGCCAGAATAACTGAAAACACCTGTGCGGATGTCCAGAGGCTTTAAGTGCCCCAGTAAGTCATGACAGTGTGAAGCATCATTACTCTTCTGTCCTGGAGGGGATCCCTCCTCTGTTGCTCTTCCTGAGGTTTCTTATATTTTTTTCCCAGTTAAAAGGTTTTTTTGGGGGTTAAGTTTTTCCTAATGTAAAGGACAGAGGGTGTTGTATCCTGTACAGATTTGCAAATTTGTGATGCTGGGCTATACTAATAAATACATTGATTTGATTTCTATTGTTTACACCTGTGCTTTTCCTACAGTGACATGTCAAAATGTCTCATGAAAATTACCTACCTGTGCTGAAAGAGCTGTATAGCTGAAGATCTCTGTTAGGGCCTTGAAGAACTAAAACATTGGAGCTGTGCCTCAATTTTAGTTAATGATACACTAAAAAATCAAGCAGATTTAGTATGTATTGTCCATTTTATCACTCTCACCATGTAAACACACTAGAATCAGGAACTGAGACACTAATGGGAAAGTACTGCCCCTCAGTGGC